>NC_132904.1:67778934-69247267 GCF_047675955.1 Chlorocebus sabaeus | reverse complement strand
CTCCTCAGCTGTCTCCTGGCAGCTCCTGCCCCTGGCTCAGCTCTGACTGTGCTGTGGTTTCCCCTTCTGAAGCTCCCTGTCCTGCCTCCAGGGGCCCCAGGGCATCAAGGCCAGTTCAAGCATGCCAGAGGGGATAGAGGGAGGCACCAAGAGGGGTGCATCTGCCTCAAGCCTGTCTCTGGGACTCAAGGTCTTCCCTTTGAGGTGTGTTTTCTATCTATCTCTGTTCCCCTGTCCCTGAATGGTTACTGGCAGTGTCCTTAATGTCTCTCCTGGTCACTTCATTCCTGTGTCTTAAGGTTACTCTGTCCTTAATGTCTCTACTGGTCATGTTGTTCCTGTCCCAGCTGTTTATTCACTCAACAAACCTCTTCTCATGCCTCCCACCCATCCTGCCAGCCACCTGGAGATACCAGATCTGGGTCCTGCTCTTAAGAGACTCGAGTCCTCATGGGGAGACACATGGAGACAGTGACAGCCTTTTGTGAGCAGTGTGGGGACAGAGACATATACTCAGGCTGAGTGAGGCCAGTGACTGGCAGCATGGTGGGGGGATGGTACAGGGGCTTCTCCAGGAGGTGGTGTTTGGATGGGGCCTCGGGGACCCAGCAGGATAAGGCAACAAACTGAGATAGTCTTGGTGAGTTGGTCAGGGAGATAGGCTCCCCCTGTGGCAGGAGTTCAGGGCTAACAGTGAGGAAGAGAAGAGCCAGAACCAGGGTGGGGAGGACATTTTGGAGTTTAGATTTTATCCTGATGGCAGAGAAAGAGAGAGAGAGAGAGAGAAACAGACAGACAGACAGACAGACAGACAGACAACAGAAGCTTTCAGGCTGGGAAGGGCCATTATCAGCTCTGGATTTTAAAAAGCTCCCTGGCCACAGGGGACAGAGTGACCTGGAAGTCAGGAAGCCAGAGAAGAGGATGTGGCTACAGGGGTCCAAGCAAGGATGGTGAGGCCTATCTGGGCTGGTGAAGAGGAGCTTCTGGGAAGGTTGTGGCCGAGTGGAATCCAAGGGGCAGAGTTGGCTAGAGGTTGAGAGTAAGACCATAAGGGACAAGTCCAGAACCATACCCCCTATGACAGCGCTGGGCACAGGGAGAACCATGCCCCCTATGGCAGCACCAGGCACAGGAAGAACCATGCCCACTATGGTGGTGCCAGGCACAGGGAGAACCATGCCCCCTATGGCAGTGCCGGGCACAGGAAGAACCGTGTCCACTATGGTGGTGCCAGGCACAGGGAAAACCGTGCCCACTATGGCAGCACTGGGCACAGGGAGAGCCATGCCCACTATGGCTATGGCAGTGCTGGGCACAGGGAGAACTGTGCCTGCTATGGCAGCGCTGAGCATGGGGAGGGGGAGACGTCTATGGGCTGCCCAGGGTGTGGTGCTCCAGAGGCCGTTAGGGATGAAGCCTGGAACTTTACTGCAGAAAGTTCTGGGGGCGTCAGTCCACTGGTGGTCCGGGAAGCCCTGGGAGGCTTTTTCCCTCTTTGTCTTTGCCTGTCTTGATGTCTGGAAGTCAGCCCTGGCCTCTGTGTTGTCCCACTGGCCTCCCCTACCCCTTCCCTTTTCTTCTAGGCCCTCCACTCTCTGCCTCCCTTTCTCAGCTCTCCCTTCTCTGCCTGGCTCCCCCTCGCCCCCTAGGATAGAAGTGGAGAGGTACAGTGCAGGAAGCCAGCCTCTGCGGTGTCATTCATCACTGCTGCAGAGCTGGGCCTGCTGCTCTGGAGCCTGGAGGTGGAGGTGGGGGTGGAGGTCCAGGGAGGCTGCTGGGGACTAGGGAGGGAAGGGGGAAGGAGGCAGAGCAGGGATGAGTCACTCAGCCCTGGATGGAGAGTGGCAGAGAAGGCCTAGCTCAGTCTGCTCAGGGAGCTCTGTCTAGGTGAGACATGGTAACATTTCTACTCTCCACTACAGTCTCGGGGGGCTCCACTTTTGGGGAGAAGATGAGTTGGAGGTAGCTGCTGCCAGATCCCCTTCACTTCACAGGAGAGGGCCATAGGGATTGTCTGGTCATTTTGCAGGTGGGAATACTGAGTTCAAAGATGGGGAAAGAAGACCCTGCATTGGGCCCACACCACTGTGCTCTGTGTCCTTCCAACCCCCATGCCAGCTCTAGGCAAGCCAGCCCCAACATCCCCCCAACTCCACACACACCCTCAAAAGCCCCAGCTCCCAGCATGGACCTGTCAGCATTGTCCTCCTCTGGCCAGGTGCTGGCCCACCTGATTCCTTGGGTCCTACACAGAACAGAGCCTCGTTCTCAGGCAATAGTCTCAGGGATGGACTTTTGATCGTGCTGGGTTCCAACCTGGTTCCTCCACTTCACTTTTCTGAGCCACCGTTTACCAATGGGCATAATTGTCCCTCCTCCCAGGTAGTTGAGAGGATGGAATTCAGTGAATTTATTATACCAACCTCCTAGCACAGAGCCCGGCACAGAGCCACACACCATCCACATTTGCTGAGAATGGATGAATGAATGAACAGGTCCCTAAAGGACAGTTCCATTTCCCACCTTTGTCCTTGTTCACCCGGGTTTCCTTGTGGCACTGAGTTGATCTCTCTCCTTCCCCCAACCAGTCCAGGCCTTTTATAGTTCTCAGGCCATCACCTCTTCTGGGAGCCCCTTCCCCCTCCCTTTCATCTGGGTGCCGTCTCTTCTCCTGGTCATCTTTTAGGGCCCAGCTTAGATACCGCTTCCTCTACCTGCATTTCTGGCTTCCCTTTGTCCCTTCCTTGAACCTCAAGAGTTGTCATTGTCTGTGCCTGCAAGCCCTGCCAGACAACGCAGTGTTCCCAGGTTAACTCAGTATCAGACGGGTAGTCTCAGGCCCCAACCAGCTGAGTCACAGCTTTCAGGTCTGGGGAGCAAGGACTTGGGGTTCTGGGCAATGCTTTTAATTAGGAAGAAAAAAAAGTAAGGCTGGGTGTGGTGGCTCACGCCTGTAATCCCAACACTTTGGGAGGTTGAAGCAGGTGGATCACTTGAGACCAGGAGTTCGAGACCATTCTGGCAAACGTGGTGAAGCCCCATCTCTACTAAAAATACAAAAATTAGCTGGGCGCGCTGGCACACGCCTGTAATCCCAGCTACTCAGGAGGCTGAGGTACGAGAATCCTTGAGCCTGGGAGGCAGAGGTTGCAGTGAGCCGAGATAGTGCCACTGCACTCCAGCC
This sequence comes from Chlorocebus sabaeus, assembly GCF_047675955.1. Lineage (NCBI taxonomy): Eukaryota > Metazoa > Chordata > Mammalia > Primates > Cercopithecidae > Chlorocebus > Chlorocebus sabaeus. The sequence goes on along the minus strand of NC_132904.1, from coordinate 69,244,080 downwards.
TGGGTGACAAAGCCAAACTCTGTCTCAAGAAAAAATACTTTTCTTAAAAAGTGATTTTTATCTCTTGTATAAACGATATTGTAGCACCAGTAACAAGAATCCAAAAAAGAAAAATAAATATAAATCACCCGGAGCCTCAGTTCCCTGAGTAGAACTTTTCCTTGGTTCCTTCCAGCTCTCATTCAAAGGTGTAGAGTTTGTTAATAGTTTAAACCATGGCACAGGTACTAGTTTGTATCCTGTTTTATTCATTTAATCTTGCTCTGTAGAAGTTTCTCATATTGGCCGGGTGCGGTGGCTCATGCCTGCAATCCCAGCACTTTGGGAGGCCGAGACGAGCGGATCACGAGGTCAGGAGATCGAGACCATCCTGGCTAACACGGTGAAACCCTGTCTCTACTGAAAATACAAAAAATTAGCTGGGCGTGGTGGCGGGCGCCTGTGGTCCCAGCTACTCTGGAGGCTGAGGCAGGAGAATGGCATGAACCTGGGAGGCGGAGCTTGCAGTGAGCCAAGATTGCGCCACCGCACTCCAGCCTGGGCGATGAGTGAGACTCCGTCTCAAAAAAAAAAAAAAAAATTATCATATTGCTACAGAATTATTAATTCAGGAACATTTCTGGCAACTGCTCCCTATAGGCCTGTCTGGGTTCTGAAGGTGCAGAGCTAGCTCAGTGGCCGCCCCTGCTCGGGGGAACCCTCCGCCCTCCGTGGTGTGCAGTCATCGTTAGGGTGATGTGTCACTCTTACCCAAACTGGGGCTGCTGGTGGTGGTATTCAGGTTGTTCTCCAGTATAATTTGCTAATTGCAGATTCAATAATATACTCATGAATATTGTAACATAACATTTTTTCTTATTTTATATTTTTTTCCTGAGTATAAATTTGTAGTCCTGGGATTTTGGGAACTGAATTGAAAAATAGATTTTTGGTGGGGTGCAGTGGCTCACAACTGCAATCCCAGCACTTTGAGAGGCTGAGGTGGGAGGATCACTTAAGCCCAGAAATTTGTAACCAGCTCGGGCAACATGACGAAACCCCATCTCTACAAAAAATACAAAAATTAGCCAGGCGTGGTGGTGCACACCTGTAGTCCCAGCTCCTGGGACAGTGAACTGTGATCACTGCAGTGAACCAAGAAAGAAAGAAAGATAAATTTCTTTTTAAATCATTTTTATGATTTAAAAAGTATTTGCCAAATTATTTTCTAGAATAATGGAACCAATTTTTGCTGCCACTGTGTAACAGTTTTACCATATCTTCATAAGCAGTGAGTACCTGATAAGCAGTGAGTATTTTATATATTTTTGGTAATTTACTGAGCATAAATTGGTACCTCAGTACAATTTTACTTTACTTTTCTTTGACTGTCAGGACTATCAAAGATCTTAAAGCAAGTCCCAGAATCTCCCCTGCACCTGTCTCTTGGTATTTCTGAAGGCTCATGCCTCCACCCCCCAGCCCTTTACCCCTTTTTAAGAGGACGATGGCAGAAGTAGTAATAGTAGTTGTCCTTGTGTTATAGAGATCTACAAGAGTTCAGGGATTTTCATGGCTGCACCTCCTTGGGAATTATACAGATGCACGGAGGGCCACGGACCAGGGCTCCAGCATTCTAAAAGTCAGAGAAGCCCACACAGGCTCAGCCTCTTTGTTGGCTTACCTGCCTATCCCTCCATTCAGGAACAGCTCCTTACTCAGCGCTTGCTATAGGCCAGGCCCCCTGCAAGGCATGGAGGATGCCAAGATGAGCAAGGGGCCACAGCATTACAGGCAAATGAATGCATGACAATGCGAGCTGAGAAGGGAGCTGCTGGAGGTCTAGGAGACAAGGAAGGGTGGCCTCCAGCCCATCCTGGAGAGTTTAGGGATAGGGCAGGCTGCCTGGACAGGGAGCAGCCGGGCTGAAGTTTGAAGACATATTGAAGACATAATAGGAAGGGAGCCAGTGAGAGAAAGTCCTGGGAAAGCATTCTGGGCAGCGCTGGAGGAGGAGGTGCCTCAGCATCCCTCATGACAGCACCGAGCAGACCTCTCTCCTTCCCCTCTTCCCCTGAACCCTCAGGTCTATGCCCTGGAACAGCTCTTGGGATTTTTTGGGGGCCGGGGGAGTGTAAGGTGAAGGGTCTTGGGGGTCTCCATTTTGGGGACCCCAGAAACCCAGAGGCAAGGGGCAGGTGCTCCATTAGCTTGGCCTGATGCTTGCCTTGTGGGGACCTCAGGGAAGGGCACAGTGGAGGGCCCCGAAGCCAGCAGGTGGTGAGTGGGTACTGGGAGGAGAAGCGGTAACAGAAAGGGCAGAGGGGCACTGGCGCTGGGGCTCAGACCTGCTGTGTGCTGTGGGCCAGGCTTTGCATCTCAGAGCCTCCTCTCCTGGTCCAGCATGGTGAGGGCAGGGCCTGGCTGTGGGCTGTGAGGGTGAAGGGGGCATCTGTGCGGGGCCCTGGTGTAAGAGAGCTGCCCACCCCCTCCCTGTGCACTCATGCTGTGGAGGAATTTTGGCATTTTTATTATTTTAAACTTTGTTCCTTGTTGTCCCTGTATGTCCTGTCCTTTGGGGGTTAGTGGGAGGTGTTCCCCCAGGGCAGGGCCTGAGAAATCAGGGAAAGTTGCTGGGGCCTGGGGCTGGAGGAGGGGCAGCTACTGCCAAGGGCTTTAGGGACCAGTCTCATCTAATCCTTACAGGACCACTCTGAGGAAAGGATTATCCCTGCTTGACAGATGAGATGCTGGGGCTCAGAGTCCTTTGCCCAAGCCAAGTCCACAGAGCTGGGACATGGCAGGGCAGAGGTCTGTCTGACACAGATGGACCAGCACTGCTGTATGAACTCTGGGCCTGCAGGCAACAGGGGCTTCAGGTTTGGAGCCCCAGCACTGGGTTCTGGAAAATCTAGAGCTTGGGTCAGGAACTTTGGAGGAAGAATCTGTGGGCTCTACCTCCCTGGTCAGCAAGGCCTCTGAGTCCAGTGCACTGCATTATAACCATCAACTAAGGCAGCCTCCAGTTGCCAGGGTGTTTTGTTTTAGCTGGGCCAGTCCTGCCCCTTGGTGAAGGTGGCAGAAAGTCTTGACACTGTAGGGTCAGTCACACCTGGACTCTGGTTCTCTGCTTCACTACTGTTAGCTGTGTGGATTGTACCTCCCTGGGCCTCAGTTTCAGCATCTGTAAAATGGGGGCAATGCTTCCCTCTGGGGTGTTGGAAGGGTCAGAGGCAATATCTGCAAAGGATGCAGCTCTGTGCCCTTGACAGCTGGCAGAGGTTGTTTGAGCTAAATTTCAGCCCCTGTGGGGTCCATGGTCCAGGTGCTCCTGTCTCCTTTGCAGAGTGCTGAATGGTCAGTGATTTGGAGCAATGGTAATGGTTATTGAGGTTGGGACTATTGTTCAGGGCTGTGATTGATTTGATACTTTGTGCTCCACCCCATCAGGAACTCTTCCTCTCATTTGAATACGGTTCTGTTGGGAAAGGGTGATTTGCTTAACAGTTACTCCTGTCACAAAACTATCTGCTGAAATGCAGTGTATGGAGAAGTTAGCACAGCCTGTAGGATATTTCAGAGCCCAGCTGAAGCCAGATTTCCCCAATGGTCACCTGAAGGGTTCTGAGTGAATAGATCATTTCCTGGGTTCCTAGGACTTTGGGATAATCTGTGTGCCCCACATATTCCGTGGGCAAGGATATTGGTGTCCTGCTATGTAAGGTCTTGGAGGGAGGACTAGCCTTGGGTCTACCTGTCTGTGTGTCTGTTTGCTTGTAACTGCCTGGGCCTTTGGCTCTCAAGGCCAGGACACAGCTCCATGGAGGGGACCTGACTTCCTTTCCCATCTCAGGTCAACCATCTCCCTGGGTCTTGGGAGAGACTGCTGCCCCTCCCTGGAGTGGAGAGTCCACCTTCTCTAATGCTCAGCACTGGCAAGGCATCCCAGAGAACACAGGCAAGGGGTGGGAGAGAGGTGAGGGGTAGAGTGAGACACAGCTTGGGCACTGGACCCTGGACTGTACTTGTTTGTTTAACCCTCCAGGCCTTTGCACCACTGGTCCCCCTGCTGAAATGCACTTCCCTGCCCCTCAGTGGCTCAGGGCCTTATCCTTTTGGGCTTAGGTGCACTCTACCATGCAGTTCATGTGCATTCGCCTCTCCTAGCCCTGCTCATGCTATCTTGAGGTTTTGTGTCCCTGTCCCTTACCACTCTACTTGGTGGGACCTCTTTGGGGCAGGGCTCAGGTCCAGTTCACCTCTGGTCTCCCACCACCCAGTTGCACACAGGTCTGGCACACAGCAGGCTTCAGAGAATGGTGAAAGGATGAATGGAAGGGCAGGGCAGGGTGAGGCGTGGGAGGCACCCAGGGTGCACAGTATCAGCAGACAGCTGCAAGTGCAGCCTAGTCCTGGCCATGTGGAAGGGTGCATGGCTACTCACGGAAACCCGCTGGAGTAATAATAGCTACTTTTTTTTTTTTTTTTAAAGACTAGTCAAATGCAGTAGTGAGAAGGGGGAAAACAGTAGAATAAGGAGTTCGATCTGTAACTTGCTGTGAATAATCAATTGAGATCACTCACTACATTTGGACCAGCCAATAGCTACTTTTCTTTTCTTTTCTTTTTTTTTTGAGACAGTCTCACTCTGTCACCCAGGCTGGAGTGCAGTGATGCAATCTCAGCTTACTGAAGCCTTCTCCTTCTGGGTTTAAGTGATTCTCATGTCTCAGCCTTCCGAGTAGCTGGGATTACAGGTGTGTGCCACCACGCCTGGCTAATTTTTTTTTTTTTTTTTTTTTTTTTTTGTATTTTTAGTAGAGACAGGTTTTCACCATGTTGGTCAGGCTGGTCTTGAACTCCTGACCTCAAATGATCTGCCCGCCTCGGCCTCCCAAAGTGCTGGGATTACAGGTGTGAACCACTGTGCCCGGCCTATTTTTGAGTATTTACTGTGCACTAGGCATATTACATGTGTTATCTCATTTAATCACAACATCCCCACAAGATAGCTGCTATTATTATTTCCATTTTTCACATGAGGAAATGAAGACTCCTAAGCGTTAACTCTCGTGCCCAGGAGACAGAGCTGGGATTGAGCCTGGGATTGCCAGCCTCAAAGCCTGTGTGGGTCTTTCCTGCTCCTTGCTTGTCCAGTCCCTTCTGACCATGGCTTCATGGGAATTGGGGAGCTGTGGAGTGTAGTGCTGGCCCCAGAGGTTCTGGGCAATCCTGGTTTTTCACCTTGAGAACTTGAGGGGGTTTGGAGAGTGGAGTGCCGGGGACATAGCCTGTAGTTTCTCTGGCGTCACTTGCTCCCCCGGCCTCAGTTTTCTTTTCTTTTCTTTTCTTTTTTTTGTTTTTGAGACAGAGTTCCGCTGTTGTTGCCCAGGCTGGAGTGCAGTGGCACAATTTCGGCTCACTGCAACCTCCACCTCCTGGGTTCAAGCGATTCTCCTGCCTCAGCCTCCTGAGTAGCCGGGATTACAAGCATGTGCTACTACCCCGGCTATTTTTGTATTTTTAGTAGAGACAGGGTTTCTTCATGTTGGTCTGGCTGGTCTTGAACTCCCGACCTCAGGTGATCTGCCTGCCTCGGCCTCCCAAAGTATTGGGATTACAGGCGTGAGCCACTGCGCCCGGCTGGTCTCAGTTTTCTCAACTGTAATACCGCTGAATGTCGGGGTCCCTGCTGTCACCAGGTTTTAAATGCACTCAAGCCCAGCATGGCTCCTTGGTGGAGCAACCTCCCTTGGGTTCCTGTTTCCGGGGGGAGTTTATCAGCGGGGGGGCGAGCCAAGATGGCCTACCAGGCAACACCTGACAGGCAACACCTGGTGTGGACACTCACTCACCCAGGGCCTAATAGCTGTGGGCCCGCCCACCTGCTCTCCAGAGACTCAGCCCTACCCCACCACCTGTCCCTTCCCAAGCCTCTTAGAATTACACCTTTGAGGCGTGGCCACCACCACCAGCAGGAACAATGATGGATGTAATTTCTTCTGCTTAGCGCAGCAGTGCTGCCTGCTGGGGGCTGTGGAAAAGGCATGAGCCAGGCCGGGGGGAGGGGGGACGCCTGTAGACACTTGCCTGACCCCCACGACCCGGCCTGCCTCAGTTTCTTCACCTGTGCTGCCACAGCAAAGGTTCTTACCCTCTGGGCGGCAGCCTTCCTCCACAGGAGTCTGCCACTAGCCTGGGAAACCTTTGAAGTTTCTCTTTATAAGATAAAGTGCTACTCAGAGTTTACACTGAGCAACTAGTCTGTTTCGTGGCTCTGCATGCTCCGCCCACTGTCCTCTGTCCCAGAGGTGGGTCTTTGGCCTATGGAGCCACAACAGCCCTGCTCTGGAAGGAAGATGGGGCAGCATGGGTCCCTTCACAGTGTGCATTCAGCTGCTTTGCAGCTGGGCCTTGGGGGCACTGAGCCTGGCTGGGGAAGAGGCAGTCCCAGGTTGGATTCTAACCCAGGAAGCAGAGTTTTGTTGTCACTGCCCCTCCATACACTCATGGTCCAGGATACCATGTTTGAAGATTTGCAAAGCCAACTAGCATCCAGATTTGGATTTAGAGAAATTCTGGTTTCCTCAGAAGCCATGCTTGAGTGCTCTTTGATGGTTAAGAGGACAGGAAGATCCGATTTTGAGTCCCTGCTGGGCTGCTTTCAGGCTCTATGATCTGGGCAAGTTGCTGAATCTCCCAAGCTTCAGTTTTCTATGGTGCAGTGCAGGAATGATAACAGCGACCACCAGCTAGGTTTGGGGTGAAGAATGAGCACGTGTTGAATGTCTGGGGCAGTGCCTGGAGCTCCCTGTGGCCGCTGACGAGGCTGTTTGGATGCTAGTGATGATGCCGGATCCAGCCTCTGTCTTCTTCAACCCCTTTTCTCACCATCGCGTTCCTCCCATCACTCTGTTCTTTCATTCAGTCACTCAGTTACTCACATCTCATTAGTGTCCTCAGGCTAATGTAGTTCTCTCTGTGACTCTCATGATCCTGACCCTTACAGGCCAATTATTTTGTAAAATGAGACAAGCCCTCATTCTGGGTTTGTCTGAGGTTCCCTTGTGATTCTATTTATGTTATGTCTCTGTGGCAGAGGTAGCACAGAAGTGATATCTGTATTCCCCTTACTGCATCCTACCAGGCAACACCTGATGGCAACTTGTCCTGTGATTCATGATATTCCCTTTGATCACTTGATTAAGTTGCTATCTGCCAGGCTTCTCTACTATGAAGTGACTCATTTTCCCTTTGTAATTAATAAGTATTTTGATGGGAAGTTACTTTGAAACTATGTAAATCCCCCATTCCTCATCAAACATTCCATTTATTTGTTTAGTCATACCTGTATAGACTTTGATTTCCTATTTTAGTCAATGGAATATCATCGGTTATGGTCATTATTGAGTTTAATACACAGCTTATCTCAGGTTGAGCCCGTGGTAGGGTGACCAACTGTCCTAGCTTGCCTGGGACTGAGGGATTTCCCAGGATGTGAGACTTTGCAGTGGTAAAACTGGGGAAGTCCTAGGTCAACCTTGAAGAGTTGGCCACTCTGCCAGGGGCAGAGCCCTTCAAGCTGGTTCCGGTGTCCAAAATCTCTATCAGTAAGTATGTGCTTACTTCCTGGCACAAGAAGATGTTCCATGCTCATCTTATACTTTCTCTGACCCAGCCCTGGAATCACCTGTTTTTCCAAGAAGACCTAAACCCAGGGACCTTTTGAGTCATAGGCTATACCACACCGTGGAGACTGAGCCAGATGGAACTCATTCACTGCCCACAGGCCACACTCTCGCCTCCCTCTGCACCTTGGCTGGCTGTTCTGTCTGCCAGGGGCACTTGGCAAACATCTACCTCCTGCACTGAGATTCTCCATGAAGCCTAATCCTCCTACCCAGCCCGTGGAGATGATCTCCTTCTTATGCCCCCACTGAGCACTTTAGGGCACCTCCCCATTTCCAAGGTGGGCTCCTCCTTTCACTGCAGACCTCTCAAAGACAGGCCTCCGACTCATCTCTGACTCTTCCAGGCTCAGTACAGGGCTGGAGCTGGGGGCTGCTGATTAAATCGTTGGATCTAGTCCTGCCCCATTATACAGCAGAAAGGTAAATGGGGTAGAGAAGGAAAGTGAATTGTTTAGGGTCACACAAACAGTATTGCAGTCTCGAGTCTGTCCTTGAACCTTGGTTTTCCTAATTCTATAATGGGGCCAATATCCCAGAGTGCTGCTGTAAGAATAAAATAATATGTATAAAACACTTAGTATAGTACCTGGCACATGGTGGGTGTACCTGTCAGTATTGCTGGGGGACCTTTTGAAATTGTTTTCATTATTTCAGAAGCAGTACTATACATGTTAGATAATAAGAAATACAGACAAGTGGCCAGGCACGGTGACTCATGCCTGTAATCCCAGCACTTTGGGAGGCCGAGGCAGGTGGATCACCTGAGGTCAGGAGTTTGAGACCAGCCTGGCCAACATGGTGAAACCCTGTCTGTACTAAAAATACAAAAATTAGCTGGGCGTGATGGCAGGTGCCTATAATCCTAGCTGCTCAGGAGGCTGAGGCAGAAGAATCACTTGAACCCGGGAGGCGGAGGTTGCGGTGAACCAAGATCGCCCCATTGCACTCCAGCCTGGGCAACAAAAGCGAAACTCCGTCTTAAAAAAAAAAAAAAAAGAAAAAAAGAAAAGAAAATGAAAGAAAAGAAAAAGAAGAAGATACAGATAAGCAAAATGAAACCATCACATTCCTATCATTTAGAGATCTCCACTGTTAACACCTTAGCAATTGTGCCTCCTGAGCTTCCTCTATGCATATATTTTTTTCCCCCAGTTGGTTTATGCTGCCTTTTTTTTTTTTTTTTTGAGATGCAGTCTTGCTCTGTCACCCAGGCTGGAGTGCAACAGCATGATCTCAGCTCATTGACACCTCCACCTCCCTGGTTCAGGCAATTCTCCTGCCTCAGCCTCCTGAGTAGCTGGGATTACAGTTGTGTGCCACCACGCCCAGCTAATTTTTGTATTTTTAGTAGAGATGGGGTTTTACCATGTTGGCCAGGCTGGTCTCAAACTCCTGACCCCAAGTGATCTGCCTGTCTCAGCCTCCCAAAGTGCTGGGATTACAGTTATGAGCCACTGTGCCCGACCTATTTTGTAACCTTTTTTTAGGCAGCAGTTTCTACCATTTTGTTTCAGTGCACCTGATACTCTGATCACGTTCACATTTCTCCAGTTGTCCCAAAAATCCCCTTTATAGATGCTGCGTCTAAATCAGTTTGCAATCCAGAGACACACTTTACATGTGGTTGTTATCTCCTGCAAGTCAGTCCCACCAAGCCCCTTCATTGATGTTGACTGGTAGAAGAACTTGGGCCAGTAGCCCCACAGAATGATTCACTATCTGGCTCTGTCTGGTTGCATTCTCATGTGGTGTCACTTAGCTCGTTCCTCTGTCCTCTGTATTTTCTGTAAACTGAAGTTATATCCAAGGCTTGATGGGTTTCTTGGTGCCTAGCCAGCCGGCATTGGTGTGTCCTTCCTGTGGCATCCCACCACCATTAGTGGGGCTAAGGCCTATTCTGGGATGAGGGGGAAGACAATGTGACCTCTCCCTCATATGTTTGCTTGTCTCCTCTTGTGAGTGGAAAGTATTATGTGAGGGTTCTCTTGGCACTGTCTAAATGCCATTTCTGGGAGATCTTTTTAAACTAAACAAGAAAACTTGTCCATTTGCTGAGAGGAACTTGATCTTGGGGATAGGGCACTTGAGGAAAAAAAAAAATCACGGAACAAGGACATTGAGTTTCATCTCACTGAGTGCAAACCTAGGGAAACCTGTTCTGTTTTTACTTGCTTTCCAGATATGTGATCTGGGTTAAATCCTAGCTCTGTTACTTACCAGCTGAGTGACATTGGGCGAGTTACTTAACCTCTTTGAACCTCAAGTTCCTCCTTGAATTTCTTATCTGGCAGAGTTGTTGTGGGGGGGTTAAATAAAACAAGGTGCCCTTGGCCATCTTCTACCCGGATGGAAAGCTCTTTGAGGGCAAGGCTAATACATAGTAAGAAATCCAGGCTGGGCGCAGTGGCTCATGCCTGTAATCCCAGCAATTTGGGAGGCCGAGGCGGGTGGATCACGAGGTCAGGAGTTAGAGACCAGCCTGGCCAACATGGTGAAACCCCGTGTCTACTAAAAATACAAAAAATTAGCCAGGAGTGGTGGCGGGTGCCTATAATCCCAGCTACTCGGGAGCCCGAGGCAGGAGAATCCTTTGAAACCGGAAGGCAGAGGTTGCAGTGAGCTGAGATCATGCCACTGTACTCCAGCCTGAGCAACAAGAGCAAAACTCCATCTCAATGAAAGAAAGAAAGAGAGAGGGCAGGGCAGGGCAGGGCGGGGAGGGCAGGGCAGGGGAGGGGAGGGGAGGGGAGAGAAATCCAGGCCGGGCATGGTGGCTGACACCTGTAACCCCAGAACTTTGGGAGGCCAAGGCAGGTGGATCACAAGGTCGAGAGATTGAGACCATTCTGGCCAACATGGTGAAACCCCGTCTCTACTAAAAATACAAAAATTAGCTGGGCACATGCCTGTAATCCCAGCTACTCCGGAGGCTGAGGTAGGAGAATCACTTGAATCCGGGAGGCAGAGGTTGCAGTGAGCTGAGATCACGCCATTGCACTCAAGCCTGGGTGACAGGAACAAAACTCCATCTCAAAAAAAATAAAAATAAAAAAAGAAATCCAAAGATGTTTGTTGAAGGAAAACAAACCAACCTACAAATAGGAGGACAGGTGGTATGGCCGGGTGATAAGTACCAAGGAGGAAACAAATCATCCATTGGGCATTTGATTTTTTTTTTTTTTTTTTTTTTTTTTTGAGACGGAGTCTCGGTCTGCCGCCCAGGCTGGAGTACAGTGGCCGGATCTCAGCTCACTGCAAGCTCCGCCTCCCGGGTTCCCGCCATTCTCCTGTCTCAGCCTCCCGAGTAGCTGGGACTACAGGCACCCGCCGCCTCGCCCGGCTAGTTTTTTGTATTTTTAGTAGAGACGGGGTTTCACCGTGTTAGCCAGGATGGCCTCGATCTCCTGACCTCGTGATCCGCCCGTCTCGGCCTCCCAAAGTGCTGGGATTACAGGCTTGAGCCACCGCGCCCGGCCGGCATTTGATTTTCATTTATGCTTTTTCATTTAACGTGTAGCCATTCCAGGCTCCATGCTGAAGCAACCATGAGCCTCTGCCCACGAGGAGCTCACAGGGGTCTGGGAGGGCACAGACATAGAGATTCATTGTGTGGGAGCCCAGAAGGTCTGGCTGGGAAGGCTTCCTGGAGGAGGAGACTGGACTGAGTTAGGGGAGATGGTCTCTGGATACAGAGGCTGTCTCCTGGCACAGGTGGCTTTTTGGTGAACTGGACAGGGCTTGTGGCAAGAAGGAAGTCCAGGCTGGCTTCAGAGGCCCCTGTTCTTCGCTGTCCTCTTTCTCTTCTTCCCCCTCTGCCTGTCTGCCTTCTGGTCCCCTGGCCAAGGCTCTGAGCCCTATATGATCCTGACAACCCATATATCTGTCTGCAGTGCCGGATGGAGTGCCGTGATGTGCCAGCCGAGACACTCTACGACGTCCTACACGACATTGAGTACCGCAAGAAATGGGACAGCAACGTCATTGAGACTTTTGACATCGCCCGCTTGACAGTCAACGCTGACGTGGGCTATTACTCCTGTGAGCAGGCGTAGCACGCTGATCCCAGTCCCCCTGGCCTCCATCCAGGCCTCCCACCAAGCCTCCTCCTCCCTCCTCCCTCCTCCCTCCTGTGGTCACTCACATGACCAAGCTGCTCGGAGACTTGAGTGCTGAGAGATAGAACTGACCTCCCTGTCCACTCCTAGACCCTTAGGCACACACCCATACACTTACAAATACATATGCACTCACATGTTCATGTATATACACACACACATACGCATACACTCAATCAGGTACACAAGCCCCACCCACATGCCACATAGTCCCGGGCACACATTTTCATGCACACTTACACTGTTTTTCTCTTGTACACTCACGTTCACATAAACAAACCAGCCAGGCCAACAAGGTAAGGGCTATGTGAGGTTGTGAGGAGCAGGGCTGGCTGGAGACACTAGGGACAGGTCTTGCCCTGTCTTTTTTCTGGCTCCAGCTGTGGGACTGTGGTCTGGGAGGGAGGTGCATCTTTGCACTGGAGAGCTGGCAGTTAATTAGGCATCCCTGCATCTCTGGCCTCTGCCACACCCTCCCTTGTAGGCAGATGGGCCAGTGGTCTGGCTGAACTGTCCCTTGCCCTCCACAGGGAGGTGTCCTAAGCCCCTGAAGAACCGTGATGTCATCACCCTCCGCTCCTGGCTCCCCATGGGCGCTGATTACATCATTATGAACTACTCAGTCAAACATCCCGTGAGTCAACCTGCCTTCCCTGTGGCGGAGCAGGGGAGAGGGTCAGGCAGCGCAAGGCTGAGGCTGCCACCGTGACTTCCATGTGACTTCGGGCAGGCGTGGGCCTACTGGCCCTCAGTTTCCTTCCTGTACAGTGAGGATAATGGCTCCTGTCTCCCTGCTGCGTCTCTTGAGCAGATCAGGAGAGGACAGTGTGGCCACCTCTGTGGCGAGTGGGTGGGATGGGCTGACTTCGATTGGTTGGGCTCTGGGACAGGGAAATGAGGAACAAGAGGTGAGAGGCAGGGTCCTCTGGTCCTCCCTGAGGCTGAGCCACCTTGATCTCCCCGGGCAAGGACAGGCAGGTATAGCTGGCCTGGGCAAGGGTGAGTGTGTGTGTCTGTGAGTGCCCATATGTGCTCATGCGCCCTGACCCCAGACTGGGAGCTTTTCTGAGGGGAACACGGAAAGCTTCAAGAGGGGCTAGGATGACCTAATCTGATTCTTCCCTTTCTCTGCACCCAGAATCAGGCCTGATCTGGAACAGATGTCATGGCATGTGAATTAACTGTGTGTGTGTGTGCATGCGTGCATGTTTGTGTATACTCACAAAAACATCTTCTTTGCCCCTACCCTGAGTCTCACCTCCCTGTGCCTTTGTCCCCAGAAATACCCACCTCGGAAAGACTTGGTCCGAGCTGTGTCCATCCAGACGGGCTACCTCATCCAGAGCACGGGGCCCAAGAGCTGCGTCATCACTTACCTGGCCCAGGTGGACCCCAAAGGTGAGGGCTTGGCCCTGGCAGCTTATCATGGGATCCTTCCCTATACTACAGGGGTGGGGCCTGATCTACTAGGGATCCAGAAGGGCATCTGTTAGGAGCTGTTTTGCATTTTGGGGCATCTCCATCCAAAGCCTTCATTGAACCAAGGCTTGGGACTTTACAGTAGTTTGAAAAGAGTGGGCCAGGGAGGTGCCACTGCCCCACTGATGAAGCTGGGAGCACTCTTCCTGGGCTCTGCCATCCCCATGCTTTTCCTTGTTCCCTGCTCACTGGCTGTTCCCTCTGCCTGTCCTGGGGGCCTGGGTTTTCCAGGCCTCAGTCAGAATTCTCTCCCTGGGGATGGCTGAGCTACTCCTGTGGCTTCTGTCACAAGGTGGCCACGTCTCTCTCAGCTGAGATTCAGATCCCTGTGGCCATCGGCCACCTGGACATCTCCCTTTGGATGTCTTCTAGGCACCTGAGCCTCATTGTGTCCAGTGGGGGACTTGCCATCTTTCCTCCTAACCCGCCCCTTGCCCTAAGTCTCCACTTTTCAGTCATCTATGCCCAGAACCTGCTGTCATTTGGGGTCACTCCCTCTTCCTCAGCCAAATCCAGCCACTGATTTTTTTTTTTTTTTTTTTTTTTTTTTTTTGAGGTGGAGTTTTGCTCTTGTTTCCCAGGCTGGAGTGCAATGGTGCAATCTCAGCTTACTGCGTCCTCTGCCTCCTGGATTCAAATGATTCTCCTGCCCCAGCCTCCCGAGCTGCGATTACAGGCACCTGTCACCACCCCCAGCTAATTTTTTGTATTTTTAGTAGAGATGGGATTTCACAATGTTGGCCAGCCTGGTCTCGAACACCTGACCTTGTGATCCACCCACCTCGGCCTCCCAAAGTGCTGGGATTACAGGCGTGAGCCACCACGCCCAGCCCCAGTCACTGATTCTTACTGATTCTGCCTTCTCAGCAGCTCCTGAGTCTGGCATTTCTCTCCATACCAACTACCTTGTCTGTATGTAACAGCGGCCAGAGGAATTTCTCTAAAACACTTATCTCCACATGACTGTCATCTGCTTGAATTTACTCTGTGGCTCTCCATTGCCCTCCAAGAAAAGCCTAAGCCCCATCCCAGGTCTCCTGGTGTCTCTCACACTTCACCCATCCCCACTCCTGTGCCCAGGCAGCCCTTCCCCACAGCCTCCCCTCCTCACCCCTCTAGGGGTGCTGCAGGTGTCACCTCCTGATCCCTGATACTCAGGGGAGTCACTGGCTTGCTGTTCTGTGGTCCATTCCCCTCTAGTAGAACATTCGGCTCCTGTTGGGCCCCCAGTGAGTTCCTCTCTGGGTCCCCAGGGCTGACCCAGGGTGGGTGTCACAGTGAACATGGAGTGAGTGAGTGAGTGAATGACTAGAGGATGGGGAAGCCTTGAACATCCTTGCCTGGAAATGCCCCAAGCCCGGGAGCACACAGTGGTCCAGGCCTAGCACTCCCCCGGCACCTCATTGTGTTGGGTGTCAGAGGTAGAGTGGACACTTGGGAATGAAACAGGGTGGAGAGCTGGGCAGTGGATTCCGGGTCAGGCCAGGATGGGGTGCTCAGCCAGAGGCCTGTGTGGTCAGGGGAGGGCTTGGAAGGACAGGCATAGGAGAGGCTGAGCGTCAGGGGCATTCCTGGGAGGGAGGTTAGGTTGAGAAGGGATGTCAGTGTGATTGAGGGAGGCAGCAGGTGCAGCGGGGTGGGTCAGAGTTTCCACCCATGTGTAGCCTGTGCTCACCTAGGATCCTGTGGTTTTCTTCCATGTAGTCTTTGAGGCTGGGCAGAGGGAAGTAGGGGACAGAACTAAACCTGAGGACCTTAGTCTGAGGTGGAAGGAGTGAGGGTAAAGTCTTGTAGGACTTGCCTCACACACCCGCTCCTCATGGGGAAGACAGTGGCCTCCCTGGAAGCTCTGGGCAGAGGGTGGGGCTTTTGTGGGGGGGAGGGGCTGGGTCCCTGAGGCTGCTTCTCCTCCCTTCCCTGCCCTCACAGGCTCCTTACCCAAGTGGGTGGTGAATAAATCTTCTCAGTTCCTGGCTCCCAAGGTGAGTGGCCTTGGGATTTTGGGGGGTGTTGGAGGCTGGAGAGAGGACTATGGGATGAGGTGGGTGGTGGAGTCAAGCATGAAGCCTGAGGGCCAGGCGTGGTAGCCCATGCCTGTAATCCCAGGACTTTAGGAGGCCTTGGTGGGTGGATCACCTGAGGTTGGGAGTTCGAGACCAGCCTGGCTAACATGGCGAAACCCTGTCTCTACTAAAAATAAAAAATTAGCCAGGTGTGATGGTGGGCGCCTGTAATCCCAGCTACTTGGGAGGCTGAGGCAGGAGAATCTCTTGAACTCGGAAGGCAGAGGTTGCAGTGAGCCAAGATCGGGCCACTGCACTCCAGCCTGGGCCACACAGTGAGACTCCATCTCAAAAAAAAAAAAAAAAGAAAGAATGGAGGATGGAGCCTAGGGCTCAGAGAGGATAAGTAGGGCTGAGGGACGAGTTTTGAAAGGGAGCTAGTCAGAATGCTGGGGGCTGAGCCGCTGGAGGGCGCTGGAGGGGGCGTGGAGAAGACCTGGACCCGCGCCCCGGCCACCCCCTGACCCGCGGGGCGGCGGGCCCACAGGCCATGAAGAAGATGTACAAGGCGTGCCTCAAGTACCCCGAGTGGAAGCAGAAGCACCTGCCTCACTTCAAGCCGTGGCTGCACCCGGAGCAGAGCCCGTTGCCGAGCCTGGCGCTGTCGGAGCTGTCGGTGCAGCATGCGGACTCACTGGAGAACATCGACGAGAGCGCGGTGGCCGAGAGCCGAGAGGAGCGGATGGGCGGCGCGGGCGGCGAGGGCAGCGACGACGACACCTCGCTCACCTGAGCGCCGTACCGCTTCAGGGACGGAGACAGGACCGGGCGAGCCCTGGGGCGGCGGCTACTCCTGCACTTTCTCCCCTCCCCCACCTGGCGCCTCCTGGTGGCACTGGGCCGGGCCCAGGCGGGCGCTGCAGCCTGGCTGGACACAGCCCCAATAAACGATCCCCAGCCTCAGCCGGCTCATCACTGTGCCTGCTTCCCACCTGCCTCATGGCTGCTGCCGCGGTCCCCTGCGTCTGCCCTTAATTTTGTTAAGCTTACTGATCAAACGGCCTTTGATCCTTCCAGCATCTCCTCATTTCCCGTTGTGTAGTGGGGAGGAGACGGGGTTTATCACTGCCCCCCTCTTGTCCGTACTCTGTTCCATTCTCTGCCCATGTCTATCCAGCTGTCCTTGTTGAGTGGTCATTTTGGCATTCACACCAGGATATTTGCTTTATTTTCACTGCTTTAAGGCAGCAGTCCCTAACCTTTTTGGCACCAGGGACCAGTTGCGTGCAAGACAAATTTTCCATGGATCAGGATTGGGGGAGGATTGGTTTTGGGATGATTCAAGTGCATCACATTTATCATTAGATTCTAGTAAGGAGCTCACAACCTAGATCCCTCGCTTCGCAGTTCACAATAGGGTTCTCGGTCCTATGAGAATCCAGTGCCGCTGCAGATCTGACAGGAGGCGGTAATGCTAGCTCAGCCTCTGCTTACCTCCTGCTGTGCAGCCTGGTTCCTAACAGGTTCCTGATAGGACCAGTACCAGTCTGTGGCCCAGGGGTTGGAGACCTCTGCTCTAAGGGAAGGAGCAGTCCTGGACAGAGACCCTGGGTCAGGAATCAGAGGGTGAGGATCTACTCTGTGTCCATCGGCCCAAGGCCCTTTGGGTCCAACCCAAAGGACTGGGGGTCTGACACTCCTGTCATCCCAGAAGGGAGGTGGAAGGGTCCGTGGGTCTCAAGCCACAGGGCTGTGGGCCTCAGAGCTAAGGCTGGGGCAGCATACCCTGGAGGGAGGTTGGGGGTGCAGGTGAGGGGCGTCAGATTCCAGTGCAGTTGGCAGGGACCAGGCTTGGTGATTCACGCCCTCCCTAGGTCATTTCGAAGACCTCAGGACTGTGTTAACAGAAATGGTAAGGTCCCCAGACTCCCCATCCCCTTGCCAGTGGTCAGATGCCAGCCCTCTCACCCTGTGCTGTACCTCGCTGGTCTGAAGTCTAGAGGGATGCCTGGGCCTCCCCTGTGATCTGTGGCCCCCAGGTGCCCTCTGCTGCCCAAGGGACACCCCTGCTGCCAGGTCCAGAGGAGGGGCCTATGCTCTGCTCCTCTGCAATGTTTTTGACCCCATATGAACTTGAGGCCCAGAAGTTCTCCCCAAGGTCTGGCCCTGTTCTCCCCTCCCGGAAAGCTCCTTTGCCTTAGCCCTACCACCGGAAGACACGGTCTACTCAGAGTCAACTCTTTCCCAGAGGGACAGGGTGAATGGCCAGTGGGGGGCAGGCAGGAGATTCTACAACTCACAAAAGTGGGTTGCTTCCCAACTTTGCCCAACACTGGCTTTGTAACTTTGGGCAAGCCCTCAGACTTCTTGGAGCCTTATTTCCTAACCCATAACCTGGAATGATAATTTTTGCCATCAAGCAGAATGTGAGGATTGAGATAAAAGGAATAAATTGCCCAGCACTGGGACTGGCATGTAGTAGGTGCTCTGATTAATGACACTTTCCTCTTCTCAGGGGGTAAACCCACATCCCCCGCAATGTGAGATCTGTTCTTCCGAATATACTCTTTGTGCATATGCAGAAATGGAAGCCTAGAGAAGGTTTCTGGTGTGGCTGGCCCCAGAGGTGTTCTGGACACAGGACCCAGAAATGCCTGCCAAACCTGGTACCCTCATGTGTGTATGTGCTTCGAGGATGGGTGGGAATCTCCTGTTCTCTAGGTGTGGGTGCTGGAACCTCAGGCTGCAGCCTTCCGCTGAGGGATCCTTGGGAGGTGTGGCTGGGTGGGTAGCTTCCCCACAACCCTGTCTGTGGGCACCCGGGGAGGGAAGTGAGATACCCTTGAAGAATATGGTGGAGGAAGGATTTCCTGGAGGAGGTGGTCAGGAACCACGGACGGCCTTCAACTGCCTCCTGTCCTCCTGGGGGTGTGGCCTCCTTAGGGGTGGGGTGTGTGTCAGGGCAGACTCACCAGAAGAGGGATGGCGAGAGCAGGGAGACTCAGGGAGAGGTGGACTCAGCGGGCGAGGTGGCAGGGGTTAGACTGAGCCTCAGGAGACAGTCGGAAGACCCGCAAGCAGCTAGAGGGGCAGGAGAGAGACACAGACCGATGGGTCCGGCGGGCGGGCCAGGCCAGCCAACTCTAGGACTGTGACTAGGCGGGGGGCGGGGCCGAGGGGGGCGGGGCCCGGCCCTGCCCTGCCCTGCCCCAGCCCCAGCCCCACCTTCCCCTCCCGGGGAGTCACGTGGGGCGGGCGGAAGCGCCCGGAGGGGTGGGCGCGCCTGGCCCCTTGCTGCGATTTGGCGGCGGCGGTGTAAGTCGGTGGTGGCGCCGGTACGCTTGGTCCTCGCGTGGAGTCTTTACTCAAAACAGGTCAGTGCGGCTGCCGAAGCCTCCCCGTCTGCAGCCCCCTCGCCACATTGGCCTGCAGTTTCCCC
Organism: Chlorocebus sabaeus; assembly: GCF_047675955.1. NCBI lineage: Eukaryota > Metazoa > Chordata > Mammalia > Primates > Cercopithecidae > Chlorocebus > Chlorocebus sabaeus. Next base: position 69,225,374 of record NC_132904.1, on the reverse strand, counting down.
ATTCTGCAGAAAGGAACGCCGAGGCCGCGGGCTGCGTCTGATTCCCCGGGTCATCTTCTATTTACCTTTTTGGGCGTGGTGGTGGGGGTCGCCTCCTGAGGTGGGGGTCTGGCCTCTCTGGCGGGCCAGAGACGGTAGGGAGGAGGGTGAACCAGCGGGACCCGGGGCTTCCAGCCCGTAGCCCTTTGGCATGAAGGTCTCCGAAGTCAGCCGTCCTCGGGCGCCCTGGGGTTCCCATCTGTGAAGTGAAGGCTCCCACCTCGTTGGCCGCTGAGACCCTTACATTTCTGGAGATCTGTACGACCCTACGCCCTGGGCCTGGGGCTCCAGTGACCTTGGGCAGGCTACTTCCGGTCTCTGCATCTCAATTCCCCACCAGCAAATGGGGCATGGCTTCCCCAGAGCCCCTACCTGGCCCAGTTGCTGGTAAAAGGAAGTATGTGTTCAGGGAATGGGGTCACGCTGGGACTGGGGTGGTTGGGCCTGGAGAGAGCAGGCTTGGGGTGCAGCCTGGGAACAGGGGATGGGTGTTTGGTGCAGGGCCGCGGGGGAGGGGGGGAATCTGACCAGGAGCCATCACACTGTGGTTTCTGCTATATACATTCCCTTCCCCCACATCCCATGTCCTGGGGAGCCTTCCCTGATCCCAGATAGGTGGGAGGGGGGTGCTTCAGGGCCAGACACCTGGGGGTACTCAGAAGGATTTGACTCTCTGGTGGGTCCCAGGGTCCCAGACTGAGGCACTTGTGAAAGCTATTCGTGTAGAGTACCCAGTGGCCAGGCTGGGAGAGACCACCCAGCAAGATCATCACAGGGTAAAAGGAGCCCAGCAGAGCTGTGAAGACAGGTGTGGACAGGTGCAGGCCCCAGGGGAGGAGATGACTGGAATGGGCTTGGCAGTTAAGTGGCAATTTACAAGGATAAGGACCCTCCAAAGGCGGGGGTGTAGCTTGTGCAAAGTCAGGAATTTGGGTGGTGTGTCTGAGGAATGGCAGAAAGATGGGTGTGGCTGGCAGAGGTGCAGAGAGAACTCATCCTGTGTCCCATGCCTGGCTGGGGATTGTCGGGACCAGGCCTGGGGACCCTGCCTCCCCACTGGCTACTTGCATATTGGAATAGTTTAGGAAGGGGTGTCCCAGGCAGAGTACCGGTAACTGATGAGGTGGAGTGGGCAGAGGCCACCAGGGCCCCGATTGCCTCCAGGTTTTGTTTTGCTTTCAGGCCTCCCACTCAACCCCAGCTTTATGCCCCCACCACCTGGGCTCCAGCCATGCTTCACACATCCAGCCTCAGCTTTTTGTGCAGATTGTTAATCCTCCTCCCAACCCTCTAGAAGCTTCATCCCCATTCAATTCCCCAGGTCCTTTGGGACTTCAGGTTTCAGAGATGGGGTGCTGTTGCCCCTTCTTCCTGCCCAGCCTTCAGTCCTGTGTAATGGCACAGCTTAGGAAGGGTCTCCTTGGAGCTCTGTGGGGTTGGGGCCTGCACAGCCATGGGGCTCTCTGGGACCTGGGGCCCCGAATCCTTGTGCAGCCACCAATCACTATGTGACTCTACAAGTCCCCAAATTCCTCAGAGCCTCCATTTCCCCATCTGCAGGATGGGGTGATCAGCCCTGGCCTCATGCCCCAAAGAGAGACGGTGCTGGGGCAATAGTCAGGCCTATCTGCTAAGTCCTACCTTCAGCATTGAGTGTTATGAATGAAAGAAAGAGAACCCAGGGGAAGGGGTCAGTTTAGAGGGGTTGGGTGGGGGGTATCTGAGAGTACCGGGATCTAGTGGTGGACCAGGCCTAGGGCATCGGCTGGAGGTGGGGAGTCCCTTCCATTTTCCGGAGCCCTCTCTCCTTCCCACCCAACTCTCCCTTGGCTGAGCTCAAAGCCACCCGCCACTGCCCAAACAAGTGGCCTCTGTTCCCAGGGTGGGGGGAGGGGAGGCAGGCCCTGGGCTCCAGGCCCGCCTGTCCAGCACTGACCCTGGCCCCCCACCCCTCACTCTGGGTCTTAACCCTTGGGGGCCTGGACCAGGCCCTGGGCTCCTTGAGGGCTGGTGATTCTTATTCACCAGCTGTCTGCTCTACCCCGCTTCAGGCTCCCAAAGGTTCTGTCACATCAGGAGGGGATGCAGTAGGAAATGGGGAAGGAAGGAGGGAACAAGAGTGGGATAGGCTGGAGCAGATATGGCCATGGACACTTAGAGACCACTTGTCCCAGAAGCTTCTTTCACAGATGGGGAGACTGAGGCCAAGAGCTAGACATCAGGGTAGGATCACACAGAGACCCGTGGTGGGGGTCAGTTCAAGTTCTGTCTCCTAGTCTGGCCTCTCTGGGAGAAAGGGGAGGGAGGGAGAGGGAACATTTTTTTTTTTTTTTTTTGAGATCGAGTCTTGCTCTGTTGCCTAGGCTGGAGTGCAGTGGCCCAATCTCTGCTCACTGCAAGCTCCGCCTCCCGGGTTCATGCCATTCTCCTGCCTCAGCCTCCTGAGTAGCTGGGACTACAGGCGCCCGCCACCACACCCGGCTAATTTTTGTATTTTTCATAGAGACGGGGTTTCACCTTGTTAGCCAGGATGGTCTCCATCTCCTGACCTCGTGATCCGCCTGCCTCGGCCTCCCAAAGTGCTGGGATTATAGGCGTGAGCCACCGCACCTGGCTGGGAGAGGGAATATTCTTTGTTGAGTACCTGCTATGGGCTGGACGCTGCACATTTGTCATCTAACGATTTATATAGTTGCATTAGAGTGTAAGAAGAGCATCACCCTCCAATATCATAGTGGAAGAAACAGCCTTAGAGAAAGCTGAGTAATAACATCAGCGAGAATGAGGTCAGCAAACATGCCTATAGCACTGTTGTAAACACTTTTATGCACATTAACCAATTTCATCCTGCCAATAACCCAAGAAATTAGGTAACATTCTACAGATAAGGAAACTGAGGCACAGAGAGGTTAAGTAACTTGGGCAAGATTAAATTGGGAGGGTGGTAGAGAGACAGGGTCAGGACCCAGGTGTTCATTGCCTCCTTTGTCTGACTTCACTTTGATCTTAACTCTTTGAGCACCTCCCAGGGCTGAGTGAGGTGCTTTCCCTGGGTGGTGACCGAGGCAGCCTTGAACAGAGTGTGACCCCAGCTAAGCTGACCCAGCCCCTCCCTCTGGAGCAGAGTCCAGTCCCTTGGGCAGCTCTTCTTATTCCCTTCTCTGGTCTTGGGCAGGTTAGAGTCAGCACCCTCCACAGCCCTGTGCAGAGAGGTGTTATGTTTTAGAAAGGAGTTCTGTGCTAAGGGTGGCCACTCCAGGGGTCTGAACAGCATAAGGATTTGGTGGGTGGAGAGACATGCCCGTCCAATGTACGTGCCCCACAAAACTCGGGGCTGCCGCTGAATCAAAGCCAGTGTCCCCAGCTCTGATCAGAGATAACAGTTTTTCCACCTCCCCCCACCCCTGGCCAGGCCCCCAAACCATATGTACATTCCAATCAGTGATCTGAGGAGGACAGTCCCAGCTGGAGGCAGATGACCCCAGATGTGAGAGATGGTGGGGGGCAATGCATGGATTGTCTTCCCCATGGCCTTCCTGTGGAATGTCTCTCTTTCTTATCCTTAGGCCATAGTACAGAGGGGAAGAGCCTGTCCCATAATTAGGTCATCTGTCCTAGACCATTGGGACAGTCAGAGAGTGGCTGGGAGGGGACGTGGAGTTAAGTGACCAGTTCAATAACAAATCTTTTTTTTTTTTTTTTTTTTTTTTGAGACAGAGTCTTGCACTGTAGCCCAGGCTCAAGTGCAGTGGTGTGATCTCGGCTCACTGCAACCTCCGCCTCTCGGGTTCAAACGATTCTCCTGCCTCAGCCTCCCGAGTAGCTGGGATTACAGGCAGGTGCCACCATACCCAGCTAATTTTTGTATTTTTAGTAGAGACAGGGTTTCACCATGTTGGCCAGGATAGTCTTGAACTCCTGACCTCGTGATCCGCCCACCTTGGCCTCCCAAAGTAGTGGGATTACAGACGTGAGCCACTGGGCCCGGCCAACATATCATTATTTAATAGTAGTAATAATAGTAGCAGTAGCTGTTGTTTCTTGGAAGCTTACTATGTGCCAGGCAGTGTGGTAAGCACTTTATATACTGAATTCATTTAATCCTCAAAATAGTCTTGTGAGGTAGGCACCATTCCCATTTTATACATGAGGAAACTGAGGTCCCAAGAAGTTAAGTGATTTGTCCAAGATCATCCATTACATAGATAGCTGGGAATCTACATTTCCATTGCTTCACAGTAAAAACCGCAAGCACTGGGAGGCACTGCAGACAGAGGAGATCTAAACCCAGTCCTACCCTGGGAATGCCTAGTCAGTGACAGGCAGAGACTAGAGGACCAACTGGTCAGGTGACATTGTTGGTGACCAACTGTGGATCTGGGATGCCCTCAAGGGTACAGGGGTATCCTGCTTGCAGACTGGACTAATTGCTGTCAAATCCTGAGCCCCCATGGCCCTGGCCCTGGGATGAGTGTCTTGTGGAGGTCTAGTTTCTGCTGTTGTCCTATCCACCTTGGCTCTTGTTTATACAGTGGTTCTCCCAGACCCCATTTTGCTGATGAGACTAAGGCCAGTAAAAGATGGTGACTTGCTTGCAGTCTCCCAGCCAAGGAAAGCAAGAGCAGGCACTGGAACCCCGGCATGGCTCTCTGAGGCCTGCACTCTACCACTCTGCCTGAGGCCTGGTTGGGGCTTCCTGAAGCATTGAGCTTCCTTCAGACCCTGCCCACACTGCCTTGTTACAAGGTCCAAGTCTTTTCTCCCTGACCAAACCAGGAACCTGATCCTGTTGGGGTGCTGGGGCTTTGCTACAGCAGGTGTCAGTAACTGAACAACCCTGGAAACATAGTTCCAGAGCCCAGAGACAGGGACCACCTGTGGTCCAGTGTGTGGGGCTCAGCGTCAGAGGGGCCTAGAGGAAGATTCAGGCATCAGAGAGGCCTCCCTGAGGGAGTGTGTTAAAATCTCCCTCCTGTCCTTATCTTCATTGTTGTGAGGGCAAAGTTAAAGGCAGGAGGGTGGGAGAAGATCAGGAGGGCCACTCCTCTGTCCCCATTCTCAGAGCGGAACCAGGGGCCACACCTGGAATCTTGGCTGTCAGTGGTCCTGGGAGAGCTTGGGCTGGCCCTGCCTCCTTCTGGCCAAGCCAGTGCTGAGGTGGCTTAACCCCCAGGACAGAAGACCAGGAGCAAGGCTGAGCTGCCACTGCATTTTGGCTTTCCAGGTGCCAAGGTCTCCCCTGCCAGCTTTCCTACTGGCCCACTGAGCACTGCCCTACCCTGGGCATCCCCCTCTCTCCTCCGCAACCCATAATGCATAGGGCAGGGGTCTCCCTATAGTCAGGCACAGAGTCAGGAACCCAGGGTCTGCCTCAGGCCTCTAGCTCAGTGAGACCTTTGGCTGGGCATTTATCTTCACTGGATTCAACTTCCCTGGAGCTTCAGGGAGGGGCAGTAAGGAGGAGCTCTGGGGACACTTACCAGCCCCCAGGTGTGAATAGCACAGGACAGAAACCAACCAAATTGGGCAGGTGAGAAGGGGAGGGAACCAGGGGGAGGGGGCTGTTTCACTCCTCTCCATTCCCTTCTATTCTCCACACTGAGCAGCTAGAATTTTAAGATTCTGAGTCTGAGATTCTACGCTGGTAAGATTCGAGGGTTTTAGGGTTTTGTGTGCCTATGAGTCCCAGCTTCTGAATTTCTGAAATTCTAGGTTCCGAGAACCTAAAAAGCCTCGAGTTAGGCTGGGCCACCCCCGAGTTGAGGCTGAGGCATGTGCCATGCTTCATCCAGGTCGGTGCAGACAGCTGAGGTCTGGAGAGTTTCTCAGTGCTGGCTGGTGGGTCAGAGGCACAGCTGGTCTCCAGGTGCCAGGTGCTCCCTGCACCTACCACCCCCAGCACACACCCAGCTGCCTCCCTTTCAAGAAATCTGGGAACCCTACAGACTAGGTGGTAGCAGAGGGGCAGTCAGTTATCTTGGCAGTGGGGAGAGATGGACCAGGCCCCCTCTGCATTCACGGGTGATAGTGCAGCTGTTCCAGTGGACACCAGGGCGGGGTTGTGGAGAGGCTTGGGGAGGGCTGGTGGCTGGCTAATTCAAAGAGCAAGGTCAGGGTCACACTGCTGGCCATCGGGGCTCAGCAGACCCAGGTCAAGCATTGAAGGATCAGAGCCAGGCTCAGGAGCCTCTGCAGAAAGTGGTAGACATAGATCAGGAGCCTGAGGAGAGGTATTGCCCTGCCTTACGGTACAGAAGGCTGGGCTTGGCTAAGGGACTTAGGAGCTACCAACCCCAGCTGTTTCCGGTGCTGTCTGGGCCTATGGACACAGCAGCTGCACTCAAGAGGCCACAGGTCAGGAGCAGCTCTGCCCCTCAGAGAAGCACAACCCAGCCAGGAGCCCGACCAGGCAGTCATCCAGGAGAAGGGCACTGACGGCCAGGATTCCAGGTGTGGCCCCTGGTCCTGTCCACCTTTGGGACACAGGAATGTCCTCCTGGAAGACTGCCTGGCCAGGCTCCTGGCTGGGTCGTGCTTCCCAGCCCCGGCCTGCAGCACATCCCTCCAGTAGGTACTCCATGCGGGTATGGTCATCATTCCTCATGGGTTGGGGTAGGGGGGGCCCAGTTCTGCACCCCTTGATGTGTGAGCTGGGCAAGGCTTTCACCCACTTGAAACTTGGTCTCTTGGGTGACGAGGCACGGTGGCTCACGCCTGTAATGCCAGCACTTTGGGAAGCTGAGGTGGGCGGATCACGAGGTCAGGAGATTGAGACCATCCTGGCTAACACGGTGAAACCCCGTCTCTACTAAAAATAAAAAATTAAAAAAAATTAGCCAGGTGTGATGGTGGACACCTGTAGTCCCAGCTACTCTGGAGGCTGAGGCAGGAGAATGGCATGAACCCGGGAGGCGGAGCTTGCAGTGAGCCGAGATCGTGCCACTGCACTCCAGCCTGGGTGAGAGAGCGAGACTCCGTCTCAAAAAAAAAAAAAGCAGCTTAGTCTCTCGGTCTCTGGGGACCTTTATCCAGGTGGACTGCTGTGTGGGTTTGCAGCTTAAATGCAAGTTTGTTCCCAGTGACCACAGTGTGCCCGGTAGGGAGAATGGGCCACCCCTCCCCACTCCAGGAGCAGAGTTGGAGACTGACACTTTTCCAGGTGATAACAGGACAGCTCTGGGGCAGCGGCTCCCGTGCTTGGTGAAGGGGTACCAGAGCCTTGGCTAAAAGTTTCCCTCTCCTGCTCCGCCTGGGGCTGCTCTCTTCCTTCTGTGTCTTTCTCGGCTCTCAAGATGGACATGCTAAGCCTAGGGAGTCTGAAGATCCAGGGGGTGTCCAGTGGTTCTGTTCCAGTTTCTGTTCCACAGACATGAACCAGGACACTCATTTGCCTCTACTGCCTGTGGCCTGAAAACCCACATTTCTAAGTGCAGAACTGGCTTAGCTCACTTGGAGGTATGTGGGGGGTGGGGGAGGGAGGTTGCTCCAGTATCTCTAAGGTTGCCTAAGAGACAGGCCCCCTCCCCATCTCTTCCAAGGAACAGGCTGCTGGAGATATCTGAGCTCAGGCTGGAAGGCCAAGGTCTGAGTCATGGTCCTGACTTGCTGTGTGGCCCTGTCTAGGTTCTTGCCCCTTCTGAGACTGGGACTTACTTTCATTTCTAGAAATGCGGAAGGTTGATTTGGTGGTTCCTAAGTGCCTAAGGAGGAGGTGGTTGGGTTGTGTGGTCCTGGTTGAGAAGGCAGGGCTGGGGTCTGGCTAGTAGAACTGTAACTGGGTGGGACTGGGTGGAATGGGAGACACCTTATGCTGGGAGGCTAGAGGCTGGGTTCTGGCCACACTTTGGCCACTGATTTGCAGTGGGCAAGTTGTCATTTGCCTGGTTCTCCATGTGTAGAATTGGGAAATGTTCATTCAGTCAACAGATACTCACTGTGTGCCACCTTTGGGATACAAGTATCCCTGGTCTTGCCTTGAGAAACCTTGCACCCAGCCAGGGTTGGGGGTGAGATAGTATGTATGTGACAGACACAGTCACAGATGTGACATCTGGTGTGATCAGGGCTGTGACCGTGGGAGTTAGAGACTGCTTCCTCGAGCAGGTGGCACTTGAGCTTGCAGGGTGAGGTAGAGAAAGATGTTCCAGGCAAAGGGAACCATGTCAGCAAAGGCCTGGTGGTGAAGTGCTGGTGTTGGAGCATGAGTGTGGAGGAAATGAGACCAGAGGGGAGGGTCAGGTGGCAGGAGCCAGTGGGTGGCAGCCTCATGAGCCCCACTGGGTAATGGGGAGGTCAGGGAACGGGTAGGTGGGCAGGAGAGGCAGCCCCTGCCTCAGGACTGGGGGTTGGTCTCAGAGACTCCTAGAAGTCTGGGGTGGTTCTGCCCTGCTCTGGGGAATGGCTGAGGGGGTTTGAGAGTCATACTTCCCCCTGTGTGGGTGAGGGCATCCCCAGCAGTGTTTAAGGGGCCTGCCCAGCAGGAAGTGCTGGGGCAGCCTCAGAGGTCAAAAGAAGGGACAGGCCTTGCCATGGAGGGTGCCAGGGAGCCTCAGAGTCAATCTCCAACTCCTAGATCTCCCGGCTGAACCTTGGCACCTGCTTCCTCCAACTCTCCCTCGCTCTGCCCATCTCTCCAGGCAGCTCCATGTCCCAAGCCTCCTGAGCTGGGTGAGCTGGGCTCAAACCCTGACCGAAGGCCTCCCAGTCCAGCCCTCTGCAGACCCTGCCCCTGGCCACCCTCTTCTTGACTCTGTTGTGTGCCCAGCCCCAGCTGCTGTGGCTCAGGAGGCTTCCTGGGGAGGGATTTGAGGTGGGGGTGGGGGTGGGGGTGAGGGCACTTCAGAAGGGTGAGCAGCAAAGGCTGAAAACACTGGAAGGTGCCACATATTGAGTGCCTGCTCAATATGCCTGCAAACCAGGCCTTTGTAGATTTCCATTCATATATTTCACAAATATTATTGATTGAGCATTTTCTAGACGCTGTCCTAGCCACGGAGGATACAACTGTGAATAAGACAAGGTCTGTGCCTCTCAGCTGAAGAGTCTGACTTTAACAAATATCCATACAAGGCAGTGTCTGGTAGTGATAAGTGGGATGCTGAAAAAGGAAACAGAGTAAGGAGATGGAGGCTAATGGGGTGCTTTTTAGGATAGAGTGGTCAGGGAAGAAAGGCCTTCCATTTGAGGAGGTGCCCAAATGGGTATGAGGAGTCATGCAGATGCCTGGGCAAGAACATTCTGGCCAGAAGGAGCTCGGGGCCCAACAGTTGAGTGGGGGCATGCAGGGACAGGTTGCACAGGCCTGGCAGGCCGGCTGCTGGCTTTGGCTTTTACTTTGAGTGAGGTGGCAAGTCACTGGGGAGTGAGAACTGATCAGATTTGGGATCTGCTTCATCCCTTCCTCACAAGCCTGCAAGGTGGAGCTATCCTAATTCCATTACACAGATGAGGAAACTGAGGCTCAGAGAAGTTAGAATAATTCCCAAATCCCAAAGCAGGAGGAACCCCTGCCTGCTGCCTCTCCATCACCAGAGCACCCTGCTGTCCTCCATGACTTCCTGTTGTCTGGACAGTAAGGACCAGGGTCTTAGCATGGCCTTCAAGGCCCTTCTCGGTCGCACTCAGCCTCCCTCTCCCTCTATCACTTGACCTCCCCTTCTCCTTCCTGGGCCCTACCTGTCTCCATGCTGTTCCCTTGAGAGGACCCTTGATTCAGATTCTGGCTCCTGAGTGACTATGAGCCAGTTACTTAACCTCTCTGAGGCTGTTTCCTAATCTGTAACATGGCCTGAAGCCACCTGCTTGCTAGGTTGTTGGAAGGATTTTATGAGGCAATCCATGTGATATGTTTAGTGTGGTGCCGGGTAGACAGTAAGCACTGCATAAGCGCCACCTTTTGTTGCTGCAAGCAGGGGTGGCTGGATCAAGTGATCAAGTTCCAGTGTTCCCTGTGGCCCTGCTGGAGAATGGGTTGGAGAGGGAGACTGAGTCAGGAAGTCTTCCCTGGCTGTTGTCTGATTATATAGTCAGGGAGACTGAGGTCACACATCCAATTGGAGGCCAAAGCCTGTGGGGCTGGTCCCTCTGTCTCCCTCTCTCCCTTCTGGCCCTAGTCCCGGCCCCACCCACGTGGTCACCCTCCCCAGCCAACACAGGCAGCTTCCCCTTTCACGTGCCAGCAGGAAGGGACCCCCTTATCTTCTGTCTTCTGTATTCCAGGGGCCATCTAGAGACTAGGCAGGTCTGGGTCCCTGTTCCCCTGGGCTCCTACTTCTGGGGTGCAGAGGAGCCCACCAAGTCCCTCCTCCTCGGTGGGCAGGAGCTTTAGGTTCCCAGTGAGCTCACAGAGGAGTCAGTTGGCGTCCTCCCTTTCCTTCTTGGGACAGGGTGGGTGCTGGCCCTTGGCCCCCAGGGCACATGGTGAGGGTCTGTAGCTTGAGCACTGGTGCCACTGGGTCTGTCCACTTCTGCTGCCTGTGATTCTGTGGTCATCCCTGTGCACTCCCACCCTGCTGTGGTCAGCCCCATCTCTTCCTGTTTCTGCCTCATTTATGGTATTCGGAGTCCCCCTCCTGCTCCCCCTGGGGGCAGCGGTCACAGGAGGATCTTCCAGGAGTCATCCTGTGGCTCCTCGGGCTGCCCCTTGCCCTCTATGGGAGGAGGTGCCATGGGAAGTCCCCAACCCCCGTAGAGTGTGTCTGTGCCTGAGGGCCAGGGAGCCAGGCCAGAGCCCCATCTTGCTGGTGGTGGGAGCGCCCCAGGTCTCTGTAGGCGTAGGGCTGATTGGGTCACCTTTCTGGGTGGGAAGGGACTGAGCTAGGCCGAGGGTGAGGACTGGGAGAGTGGGGAGGGTCCTGGGGTAGGGCTGTGGAGGGTTGAGGTCAGGAGCTACGCCATGTATCAGGTGAGCCCAGTGGGCTAGAGTGGGCCCTGGTTGCAGGGGGCAGAGGCAGGAGGCAGTGGTGAGGGCCCAGAAGTCCAGGCAATCTGAGAAGGCTAGGGTGAATGGGGGCAGCATGGATGCAGGGCAAAGGTGTGCCCAAAACATGGTAAACAGGAAGGAGTTGGGGGAAGGGGCAGTGGTCCCCAGACCCATTTGGGGCCAGGGGTATGTGGTGCGGCCAGAGGGGCACAGTATGTGATAGACTTTTTGACAAGGCCTAAAACCAAACCATTTAACTTTCAGCTACATGTATTTGCAAGTGAGGTACGTTAGACATTCCTGAGTCATCCCACACCTCCTTCCCTACCTGACCGTCTTTTGGGGTCTTGGGCATGAGGGGCCCCTGGGTGAGGCTTAAGGTGTGGTGGATGAGAGTCAGGGCCAGGGTGGGGTCTGATGGTGTCTGGAGGACAAACCTCCGGGACCCTGGCGTCTGGAGTTTATTAGTGAGCCTCAGTCCATTTCCCACGTGAAAGTCCGAGGGCTGCGCTCTGTGCTGCTGGCCACTAGTGCCTGGGAGGGAGACCTTATTTGATTAGCTTTGTCTTAGACCCTTGGGAGGGTAAGGCAGGGGCAGGGAGGGGGCTTTGGGTCTCAGTCTCTTATTTTTCAAGCAGACAGCCTAGGAAATTAGCAATTTCACTTGTAATAGTTCTGTTAGTAATCTATGCATGTTACACTTAAATCATAAAGCTACCTTATAATGATGGTTTTGGGGAGCAAACTGGAATAAACTCAATTCTAATGACTTAAAACATTTATCATTTTTTTCTGATTATAAAAATGGTACTCAATTGTGAAAACTTGAAACAGTGCCGACTTGAAGGTTGTAGAAAGTGAAAGTCTTTCAAGATTGGGGTTGGAGTTAGTGTGAGGCCTGAAAGTGGGGTCAGCAATGCCTACTGTCCCTTAGTCTTTCATGTCCCTTAGTCATTAATAAAACTGTGGCTTAGCATTTTATTAGGGTGATGCTGGTAGGGTTGCTGCAAGAAGGTTGTTAAAAGGTCCTGCCTCCCGCCAGGTCCACTGTGTGTGGGTGGGCGTGTTGTGTACTGCTCAGAGGTGCCTGGCAGGTGTGTGGAAGTGAGGGAGAAGGAGGACTGAAACCCAGCCTGTCCTCTTCTTGCTCAGCTGCTTCCCCTGGTGTGGGGCTCCCGGAAGAAGAGGAATCTTTTTCTTTGCCTAACGGCCACACCTGGGTTGGAGACAGCTCTTCTCCCCCGGCTCCCCACATTCCCCAAGGGGAGCTGTTGAGTTCATTGTATGATGGGAGTGTGCCGTGCGGGGCGTTCCAGGCAGAGGTCCAGAATGCCGTGGAGTCAGGTCTGGTCTGGAGCTCTGCAGGGGGACATGGCTGGAGGTAGGCGTGGTAGCGGGATGCGGAGGGAGTGGAGGGAGTCTAGCCTCGGGATGCGGAGGGAGTCTAGCCCAGAGCCTGACTACAAGCCTAGCACCCAGGGTCAGGACTAGGCAAGACCTTGGGGCTAGGGACAGGAAGTGACTGCCTGGCGGCAGAGGAGTGAGCAGAAGAGCAAGCTGACCTCCAGTACACACGCGGTGGCGTGTCATGGTCATCTGGGTGCCAGGCTCTAGGAGGCAGGGGGTGACAGCTCTACTTTGTGGAGGGGATACTGAAGCTCAGAACGTGATGTGACTTGCCCCGGGCTTCAGACAAGAAATGGTGGAGCCAGGACTGGAACCAGAGTTGTCTTGCACCCTAGGTGGGGAGGGGACCCAGGCCTGAAGCCCAGGGACGTTGCTGATAGACCCTGAGCTCCCCACCAGCTAGCTGAGGCAGCTCTTCATTCCCCCAGGCCCTGGGGTCCCACTCAGTCCTCACTGCCCTGAGGGGCTGCTCCCCATCAGCCACCAGCACTGCGGAGACCCCAGAAGACAGGCCACACCACACATGGGCCAGGACAGGAATCTCCTGGTGCCAGGGAGAGTTATAGGGCAGAGATGTGGCCTGGGGTGGGACAGGAGGCCCCAGTGTGCCTTCCTGGGACTGTTATGTGGTGGCCGCCAGTCCCCAAGAGATGGAAAATAGGCTGCTTGGCCCAGGAATCAGTCAGTTTGCCCACTTACCTGCTGCCTTTCCTGGCAGGGCTGGAGGGAGGTGGCTTCTGCAGGGGTGTGGGGGGCCACTTCTGCAGCCTCTGGGCTGGGAACCCAGCCCCCACTAGTTCCTCATATCTACGGAAGTGTCTCTAAGACTCTTGCCTGAGTGAGCGGAGCCTGGAGAAAGCCCAGGAGGGCAGCAGAGCGAAGGGGCCCTACGCAGAGGTATCACCTGGTGCCTGGGCTAGGGAGGGCTGAGGGTGGAGTTCTGGGCTGTGGGGTCGTTGAGCACGGTTGAATTGCTAGTAGGGAGTTGTGTGTGGTGGAGAAGAGCAGATCTGAGGTGTGGTCATTGGGTGGGGTGGTAGGTGTGTGTGGCCCTGGGAGATGTGCGGCCTTTGAGGTAGTGTGAGGTGTGCATTTGTGGTACCGGTGGGGTGTGGTTTGTAGACCCAGACCTGGCCAGAACTGCCTGTATATGTTCTTGGTTCCTGTTGAGGAGTTCCGAGGAGTTTCCTGAGGTCTGGATGCTGGGGTCCCTGCCCTGCTTGCCTGTGCTGGGACAGCTGGGCCCAGGGTAGAGGATGAGGCTGTATAAGGGAGGTGTTGGTGGACAAGCTGAGGCCTCAGTCAGGACCCCTAGCCTGCCTTCCTCCCCTCCTGGCTCCCCGTAGGGCTAGGTCTTTCCTTGAACCCAGGGCAGAGCCCTGTGCGGAGGGGAGCTGAGGATGCAATCGGGGGAGGCGACTTGGCCAAGAGGACTCCAGAGCTGGGTGTGGAAAGGGTTAGGGCCTTTAAGGCTGCCCTGATCCAGGGCTGACTCATGCAAATCAGAATGCAAAACAGGCTCAGGGAGGCTTCAAGAGAGGGCCACACCCACACAGTCAGCAGACTGCAGGTGACCGAGGGCCAGCCATTGAGCCTCTCTAAACATCTTCTGTTCCTACCCCACTGACATCTCCTGTTGCCAAATTCACCAGGTCCTTTTCTGTCCCTGGGCCTTGCACACCCAGTCCCCTTTGCCGGGAATGGCTTCTACCTGACTACCTCCTGGTAGAAGGTAGTCTTCTAGAAGAAGGATACCTACTTATCCTTCAAGGCCCAAGTCAGGGGTTCCTTCTAGAAGCCTCCCTTACTTCACCAGACAGAAGCAGTCACATCCTCTGAAGGCCCCGTGAGCTACAGCAGGTGACCTGGTGAGCTTCTACCTCACACAGCTTCCATGACATGAAGAAGAATCCCAGTCCTTAGGGTTGTTATAAGAACGAATGAGGGGCCGGGTGCAGTGGCTCACGCCTGTACTTCTAGTACTTTGGGAGGCCAAGAGAGGAAGCTTGCATGAACTCAGGAGTTTGAGACCAGCCTGGGCAACGTGGCAAAACCCCATCTCTACAAAAAGTACAAATATTAGCCAGGCATGGTGCATGTGCCTCTAGTCCAGCTATTCTGGAGAAGCTGAGGTAGGAAGATCACTTGAGCCCAGGAGGCTGAGGTTGCAGTGAGCTGAGATCACACCACTGCACTCCAGCCTGGGTGGCAGAGTGACCCTGTTTCAAAAAAAAAAAAAAAAAAAAAAAAAGAACAAATGAGATGGAGAAAATCTACCAGGGGCTGGGCACATGGTTGCCAAATGGTGTACATTTAGGGAAAGAAGGAAGCTGGAGGATGCCTGTCTTTGGCTAAGGCTCTGGGTCATCTTCTTGCTGGGCTGGTGAAACAGGTCGCTAGTCAGTAGTGGGTAGAGATATTATCAGGGAGTTGGTGGGCTGGGACAGAGAAGGGGTGATGAGATTTGAACTCTGACCTTGGGGTTGAAATGGTAGGTAGAGAACAGAAGGGCAAAAGTGTTGGTTCCAGCAAGAGGGACTCAAGCCAGACGTGAAGGACTGGCTGGCAAGGATTAGAGATTCCAGGAAACCTTTACCTCTGGACTGGGACCGAGTGTACCTGTGAGCCCAGCCAGGTCCTGGGTACCACTGTGGATGGCAGAGGAGATAAGAAAGGGTATGGACTCTCAGGATACTCCAGGATACATGGGGGATTGGGTGGAGGTGGACCCCCACAAAATGAGCAACCAAAGAGAGAGCAGAAGCAGTGCCGAGATGTGGGGCTCAGCCTTAGAGGACTAGGAGCTTGAGGGGGCAGTCAGGGTGGACTTTTTGGAGGAGGTGGCCTGGAGCCACCTGAAGATGGGAGGATGTGGTTTACTCATTCATTGTCAGCAGACAGTTTCGGGGGCTGCCTGTTTGCCAGGCCAGTGCCTAGTGTGAGAAGTGACATGGAGGAAGTCATGGACAGGGCCAGCCCAGCCTGGCTGGGGGTTGGGGTGTCACTGACAACTTGAGCAAGTCACTTCCTCCCTGGGGGTGTGTGTTTCTTCATCTGTAAACGTCAGAACTGAATGAAGTTGAATGACGGACCAAGGAGTGCTTGAAGGCACTGGGAACCATGGAAAGGCTTTGAATGGGGATGGGACCGTAGTTGGCATAGCAGAGAGACGCTGGAGGGACACGAGAGAGAAGGAGAGTCAGGATAGGGGTGTGGGGTGCTGAGGCCTGACTGGGCCCTTGGGGTGGAGAGGAGGGAAATCCCTCAGCTCTTGGCTGTGCTGTCGCAACAGGATGACTCTCCCCTCTGCCATGTCCCTGCCTTCCTGAGGATGAGGACTCAGTGATGTGTCATAGCAGCTGAGGGGCTTAAACCTCCAAACTAGGACTTGGATTAGGGTAGAGCAAGTGAGGCGCTTGCCTCTGTTGCAGAATTTGAGGGGGTACCAAAAAACTCAGTAATTAGCTGGGTTTGGTCACGAGATCCTGTGGTCCCCGCTACTGGAGGGGGGAGGTAGGAGGATCACTTGAGCCCAGGAGGTTGAGGCTGCAGTGAGCCATGATCATGCCACTGCACTCCAGCCTGGGCAACAAAGCGAGACCCTCCCTGTCTCAAGAACAAACAAACAAAAGATACCTAAAATTTAAAAGCAATAGCTATTTATTTAAAAAAGGTCAGTAATCGAGGTATATAATATTTAATGCCATTTAAAAATAAAAATTAATGCCAGAAATCCATGATGAGCAAAATATAAAACATTTAACATTTTAAATAAAAAGAGGACCAGTACTGATGATTCTGTCTTTGCCTCAGGCTGCAGTGTGGCTTAGCAGGGCACTGCTCTGAACTTCTTTTTCCAATTTGCTGCTTTCTCCAGGAAGCTTTCCCTGACCCCAGCCTGGTTGAGGGCCCCCTAGGCTGTTTTCACTGGATGATAGTATCTGATCCCTTCCAGCCTGAGATTCCTGGAGGGCCAGTCCAGGTCTGAGGTCTGGTTCATGCTTGCAGTGCCTTGAACAGGGCTGTTCCAAAGGGGTATCAGTGCCCAGTTACCATGTCTTTGAACTTAGCCAGATGCCTTTAGTGCAGGAATAGGAACTTGAGAGAGGCCCAGTAGGGAGCCAGGCTTTTCTCAGGGAGAGAAGTAGTTTCCTGTTTCCCAGACCTTGTCATTCCAGTGGGGGTGGTTGGGACCATCATCTATCCATCTGTGTTAAACCCTTAGCACAGTGCCTGGCCTATATATAGCAGGTGCTCAGGTTTTTTTGTTTGTTTTGTTTCATTTTTGAGCCAGAGTCTCACTCTGTCACCCAGGCTGGAATGCAATGGCGTGTTCTCGGCTCACTGCAACCTCTGCATTTCAGGTTCAAGCGATTCTCCTGCTTCAGCTTCCTGAGTAGCTGGGCTTACAGGCACCCACCACCATGCCCAGCTAAGTTTTTGTATTTTTAGTAGAGACGGGAGTTCACCATGTTGGTCAGGCTGGTCTCAAACTCCTGACCTCAAGTGATCCACCTGCGTCGGCCTCCCAGAGTGCTGGGATTACAGTCGTGAGCCACTGCACCCGGCCCTCAGGTTGTGTTTTGAGAGGCCATGAAGAGTGGTTAAGAGTTGATGGCCAGGCTGGTGGCTCACACCTGTAATCCCAGCACTTTGGGAGGCGGAGGCGGGTAGATCACTTGAGCCCAGGAGCTCAAGACCAGCCTGGGCAACATGGCAAAACCCCATCTCTACCAAAAAAAATGGAAAAATTAGCCGGGCGTGGTGGCGCAAGCCTGTAGTCCTAGGTACTTGGGAGGCTGAGGTGGGAGAATTGCTCGGGCCTAAGAGGCAGAGGTTGCGGTGAGCAGAGATTGTGCCACTGCACTCCAGCCTGGGTGACAGAGCGAGACCCTGTCTAAAAAATAAAGTTGAGAGCTACAGTCTCCAGTATGAATAGAGTGTAAGCCACAATGCAATTTTAACTGTCCAAGTGAAATTAATGTTAATAATATATTTCATCATGTAAACAATAGGGAGATTATTGAGATATTTTGCACTTTTTTTTTTTTTTTTTTGGTGCTCAGTCTTCAAAATCCACTGTGTTCAAAATCTAGCACATCATATTCCAGGGACCACATTTCAAATGTCCAACAGCCATATGAGGCTACTGCTGGCTGCTATTGGACAGCACAGGGCTAGACTATATTCATACTGCCTCCTTCTTAGGTGTGTGGCTTTGAAAAGTTATTTAACCTCCCTTTATCTCAGTTTCTTCATCTGTAAACAGGGATAGCAATCATATGTACCTCCCAGGGCTGCTGTGAGGCTTTAGTGAGTTAATATAAAGTGCTTGGATACCTGGCATGCAGTAAGCACTGTTTATGTGGTCTCCTTTTCTTTTTATTTTTCTTTTTTTTTTTTTTTTGAGACGGAGTCTCGCTCGGTGGCCCAGGCTAGAATGCAGTGGCCAGATCTCAGCTCACTGCAAGCTCCGCCTCCCGGGTTTACGCCATTCTCCTGCCTCAGCCTCCCGAGTAGCTGGGACTACAGGCCCCCGCCACCTCGCCCGGCTAGTTTTTTTGTATTTTTTAGTAGAGACGGGGTTTCACCGTGTTCTCCAGGATGGTCTCGATCTCCTGACCTTGTGATCCGCCCGTCTCGGCCTCCCAAAGTGCTGGGATTACAGGCTTGAGCCACCGCTCCCGGCCGGTCTCCTTTTCTTGTTTTAAATTGTTGCTTGAGTAGCACTGCCATTTTTGCCAACGCTTTCATCTGAAGTGCTAGCTACTTAAAGGTTGTTTTTTAAATACTCACTTTTGGGCTGGGTGCAGTGGCTTATGCCTACAATCTTAGCACTTTGGGAGGTCAAAGTGGGAGGATTGCTTGAGACCAGGAGTTTGAGACCAGCCTGGGCAACATAACAAGACCCTGTCTTTACACAAAATAACACAATTAGCTGGGCACTGTGGCATGTACGTGTAGTTCCAGCTACTTGGGAGGCTGAGGCAGGAAGATTGCTTGAGCCTGGGAGTTGGAGATTGCAGTAAGCTATGATTGCACTACTACACTCCAGCCTGGGCAACAGAGCAAGACCCTGTCTCAAAAATAAAATAAGGCTGGGTGCAGTGGCTCACACCTGTAATTCTAGCAGTTGGGGTGGCTGAGGTGGGTGGATCACTTGAGGTCAGGAGTTCAAGACCAGCCTGGCCAATGTGGCAAAACCATGTCTCTACTAAAAATACAAAAATTAGCTGGGCATGGTGGTGCGCACCTGTAGTCCCAGCTACTCGGGAGGCTGAGGCAGGAGAATCGTGCTTGAACTTGGGAGGTGGAGGCGGCAGTGAGCCAAGATTGCGCTACTGCACTCTAGCTGGGGCGACAGAGTGAGACTCTGTCTCAAAATAAATAAAATAAAATACTTAAAAAATATATACCTGTTTTAGCCCTGTCCTAGGAAGTGATAATCATGGAGTTTACTTAAGATAAATACCTGTTTATGTGATTGTAAGATGTAAAATGTTCATGAATACCTGCTGAAGCCGTTATGCAGAGCACAGCAGTTTTGAAGTTAACCCTAGTGTTGGCAGACCTGACTGCTCTAGGCCCTGGGGAGGGAGACCTGTCTATGTCACCCCACTGGTCACTAGCCCCACAGAGCCCTGGCCATCTGCATAGCGAGGGTGGTGGCCTGCTTAGGGGTGTCCTATTCTTTCTCCTTCTACCTGGAAGCATCCGCTTTTGGTCTGTTTTCCTCAACCTCCCCTACATGTTTAGGGGCAGGGCCCTGGGGTCTCATGCCCCTGACTCAGTTATCCCACTTGTTCCCTTAGGCCACTTCATGGTCCCCAGGCTTAGTGGAGAGGGTCCTGTGTCCCTGGGTCCTCTAAGGTCCCCCACCTCTCCTGACAGGCTCTGTGTCAAGGAGAGTTCTTTAGTCGTGGGGCTGCATGGTCCCTTCCTCACCCTTCCTGGGGCTGTCCCTTCCACAGTCTGCCCCTATACACATCCCAGCACTGGTCTTGCGGGGCCAGACAGTAGGGAAGTCCTGACTCCTCTTTACCACCTGTGCGGCCCCCACATCTGGACAGGCCTGTCTGTCTGTCTTCTCCCTCCAGGAAGGCCTTCCTCTGGTCTGACTTCTGTTGCCAGCTTCTATGAACATGAGGTTCCCTGAATCCTTTCCTCTTCCCTCTTCCTTCTCTTCCTCTTCTTCCACCTCTTCCCCATCTCTTCTTTTTTCTTTTCTTTTTTTTTTTTTTTTGAGTCAGGGTCTGGCTCTGTCACCCAGGCTGGCATGCAGTGACTCAATTACAGCTCACTGCAGCCTCCACCTCCTGGGCTCAAGTGATTCTCCCACCTCAGCCTCCTAAGTTCCTGGGACTACAGGCACACACTACCATAGCTGGCTAATTTTTGTATTTTTGTCATACAGATGGGGTCTCCTTATGTTGCCCAGGCTGGTCTTGAACTCATAGACTCAAAGAATTCACCTGCCTCAGCCTCCCAAAGTGCTGGGATTATAGGCGTGAGCTACTGTGCCTGGCGCCCATTTCTTCTTTCGTTTTCCCTGTCCCTCTCCCTCTTCCCCTCTCCTTCTCTGGCATCTCATAGTGGCCTTGCCTCATGGGCTTTCTCCTCCATCCCTGTCCTTGCAGCTTCTGCCTCAGGCCAAGATGAGGAGCCCTTCAGAATAGCTGCTGTCTCTGGGAGGACCCAGGCGTCCTTGGCAGCCCAGCTGGTGAGTCAGGAGATGGAGTGGTGGGAACAGGGCTGGCTGTGGCATGCTAGGCCTTAACATTGAGGTGGGGGGAGGCTTGAAGGAGGCTGACACCTGATAGCCCATTTTCCATTTTGAGAACTGAGCTTGAGAGGCAGAGGGTGAGGCCCAAAGAGCTTGCTACGAGCCTCCCAGCAGGCCTTGGAACCTTGGAACGGGGAGGGGGTATGGGACAAAGGGACAAGGCAGGGGCCAGCAGGCTGAATTTTGAGGGTCAGTGTGTATGTTATCTCCTCATTGGATTCCCCTCTCTGCCTGGCAAGTTTTGTTCCCTTTCTCATTCTCAGGCTCTATTCATGGTTATCACATTCCCTTTTAATTTTTATTTAGTTTTTACAAAATTAAAAAGATACAGAAGGGTATAGTGTCTCCTGTCTTCCCAGCTGTCAATTCCCCTCCCCAAACTCAGTCATATATATCCGTACAGTTTTCTTTGTTTATATTTGCGTATATATATAACATGTATATTTTTTCTTTTTCTTTAACCAAGATGGTTACATAACATTGTTCTGCATCTTGCTTTTCCACTTAACACATCTTTAATATCATTTTATATGAACTTTAGAATCTGCTGGTCTCAACAAATTCCAGTTGGTAATTTTAGTTAGGATGGTGTTAAAGTTTTAGCTTAACCCTGGAGGAACTGACATCTTTATCATGTTGAAGTGAAAAGTCTCTCTCTCCTCAGAGGTGCATTTCCAGGGAAGCTGGAGTTTGAGGTGCAGGGCTCCTTCCAGGATGTAAAGAGGGGCCCGAACAGTGTGTGCATGTGGTCATGTGTTTTTGTGAATTTTGCAAAAGTGAGATGCTCTTAAGGAGAGTGTGTTAGTCTGTTTTGCATTGCAATCAAGGAATATCCTGAGTAATTTGTAAAGAAAAGAGGTTTATTTGGCTCATGGCTCTGCAGGCTGTACAAGCATGGCACCAGCACCTGCTCAGCTTCTGGTGAGGCCTCAGGGAGCTTTTAGTCAGGGCAGAAAGCGAAGCGGGAGCAGGCGTGTCACATGGCGAGAGAGGGAGCAAGAGAGAAGCCGGGCTCTTTTAACCAGCTAGCTCTTATGTGAACAAATAGAGTGAGAACTCACTTGTTACTGTGGGGAGGGCACCAAGCTATTCATGAGGGATCTGTCCCTGTGACCCCAAACACCTCCCACTAGGTCCATCTCCAACATTGGGGGTCACATTTCAGCATGAAATGTGGAGGGGACAAACATCCAAACCACATCATAGGGCACCTAAATTGTGTAAGCTTCAGGCTTCATGAACTTCAGGCCCTATGAACTCTGGATCTTCCACTGTTCCCTCCTGTCCCTTCAGGCCTTAGTTTTCTTCCTAGGAGGAAGCTGGTAACTGTTGTCACCTTGCCCCCATGTGTCTTTTCAGAGATGCTTTGTTCACCTACCGGTAGCTACACACTGCTCCATGCTCTCCTTTGTTTTTTTTTCACAGAGAGAAAATGTTATACAAACTGTTCTGCACTTTTCTTTACTCGTTTAACAGTGTATCTTGTAGATCATCCCATGCCAATATGTAAGGAGTTTCCTCATTCTTATGGCTGCTCAGTATTCTTTTGCACAACTATACCATAATTTAGTTAACCAATCTCCCATTGGTGGCCATTTTGGTTATTTCCATTCTTTTGCTATTAAACAGAGGCACTGCAGCCAGTAACCTTCTATATATGTCAGTTCTGGTGGGTGCCAGTAAAAGTGCAGGCTAAGTGCCTATGGGTGACTAGGTCAACCATCTGCATCTCTTTTTTTTTTTTTTTTTTGCTGGGAGGACAAAGTCTCTGCCACCCAGGCTGGAGTGCAATGGTGCAATCTCGGCTCACTGCAACCTCCACATCCTGGGTTCAAGCGATTCTCCTGCACCTCAGACTCCCGAGTAGCTGGGATTACAAGTGTCTGCCACCATGCCCGGCTAACTTTTTGTATTTTTAGTAGAGAAGAGGTTTTACCATGTTGACCAGGCTGGTCTCAAATTCCTGACCTCAAGTGCTGGGATTACAGGTGTGAGCCACCGTGCCCAGCCCAGACATCTGCATCTCTTAGGGCTTTCATGCCTAGAGGCATTCCACAGCCAGGGAAGGGATGCCCTACCCCATTACCAGTGCCTGTATTTTCCAACTTTATTGCTCTTTGACAGTCTGATAGGTAGAAAGCAGTATTTCAGAATATTTTACATTCATATTTCCTAGTATGGGGGAGGTTAAGTTCCTTTTCAGATATTTAAGAGCCATTTATATTTTCCTTTCTGTAAATTTTTTCATTCATACTCTTTGCCCATTTTTCTGTTAGATGATTGATCTGTTTCTTATTTCTGCATGCTTTTCAGCTTTGAGGAAACTGAGCCCTTTGTGTGGAATATGAGTGGCAGATATCCCCTAGTTTGTTGTTTAGCTCTTGGCTTTGCTTATGGTGCTTTTTACCATGCAAGAATGCTTGATTTTTGTAGAGTTGAATATTTCAGTCTTTTCTGTGTACCTTCTGGATTTGTTTCATTTTCAAAAGGCTTTTGACTCTCTGAAATGATTTATTATTATTATTATTATTATTTTTAGAGACAGTCTCACTCTGTTGCCCAGGGTGGAGTGCAGTGGTGTGCAGTGGTGTGATCATAGCTCACTGCAGCCTCGAACTCCTAGGCTCAAGCAATTCTCCCACCTCATCTTCGCAAGTAGCTGAGACCACAAGTGTACAACTGGCTAATTTTCAGGGTTTTGTTTTTTTTTTTTTTTTTGGTAGAGACAGAGTCTTTCTGTGTTGCCCAGGCTGGTCTTAAACTCTTGGCCTCAAGCAGTCCTCTTGCTTTAGCCTACCAAAGTGTTGGGATTACAGGCATGAGCCACCATACCCAGCCCTAAGATGGTTTTGTCAATCCTTTCATTTTTTATTTTTTATTTGTTTTTCTGAAATGGAGTCTCTCTCTGTTGCCCAGGCTGGAGTGCAGTGATTTCAGCTCACTGCAGCCTCCACTCCTGGGTTCAAGCGATTCTTCTGCCTTAGCCTCCTGAGTAGCTGAGATTACAGGTACTTGCCACCACGCCCGGCTAATTTTTTGTATTTTTAGTAGAGACAAGGGTTTGCTATGTTGGCCAAGCTGGTCAAACTCCTGACCTCAGGGGATCTGCCTGCCTTGGCATCCCTAAGTGCTGGGATTATAGGTGTGAGCCACCTCACCTGGCCATGGTTTTTTAAAATACTGAAATCTTTGATCCAGCTGTAATTTTTCTTGTTGTAAAGTGTGAGATAGGGATCCACATTAGTTTTTTTTGAGAGCGCTCTACAGCTGTCCCAGCAACTTAATAACTGCTTGTTTCCCCACGAGTTTGAGAGGCTACTTTTAGTGTATCCTAAATTTGTATATGTATTTGGGTCTACTTTTGAACTTTCTGTTCTGTTTAATTGTTCTGTTCACGCACTGTAACCATATACTGTTTTAATCATTATGGCTTTATAATATGTTTTAACATGTGGTGAGGTTGACTCCCACTGTTTACCCTCCCCACCCTCCACCCCTGCTTCCAGAATTTTCCTGACTCTTCCTGCTTGTTTATTTTTCCATATGAACTTTCAAATCAGCTTGTTTAGCTTCAAAAAAATTATGTGTACATATTTAATTGGATTGTGTACATTTATAAAGTAACTTAGACATCATTAATCTCTTTATGTCGTCTTCTATCCAGAACTTACTATGCTCTGCCATTTGTCCAGGTCTTCTTTTTGTCCCTCAGTAACACTCCCAATTTTTCTTCCTATTGCTGCTGTTTATCTCCTAGGAAGTTTATTCTTGGTGTTTTCTATTTTGTGATGCTCTTGTAAATGGAGTCTTTCATCCTGGTTTCTACCTGTTTATTGCCTATAAATGTTGATTTCTGTTATGTTAATTTTGTTTGTTTTTTGTTTTGTTTTGTTTTGGAGACGGAGACTTGCTATGTTGCCCAGGCTGGGGTGCAGTGGCATGATCTCGGCTTCTGGCAACCTTTGCCTCCTGGGGTCAAGCAGTTTTCCTGCCTCCGCCTCCCAAGTAGCTGGGGCTATAAGCGCCTGCCACCACACCTGGCTAATTTTTTGTATTTTAGTAGAGATGGGGTTTCACTGTATTGCCCAGGCTGGTCTCAAACTCCTGAGCTCAGGCAATCCACCCGCCTCGGCCTCCCAAAGTGCTAGGATTACAGGCGTGCCCGGCCAGTCTGTTATATTAATTTTGAACCCAACTATCTGGTTGTTATAGTTTCTCAGTTGAGCTTCTTGGGCTTTCGAACTCAACACTCATATTATTGGCAACAAATGGATAGTTTATCTCTTCCTTTCTGATTTTAATACCTCTTGTTTATTTTTGTTGTCCAGAGCTTTCAGGGCAATGTGAGGAATAATAATAACAACAGTAAAATGGATATCCTTTTCTCATTTAAGAAGGTATCAGTTTATTTCTGTTTTAGTAAGATTTTTGTTTAAGTAAGCTGGATATTGAGTTTTATCACATGCCTCTTTAGTGTCTGTGGAGATGATCAGATGACTTTTCCCTTTGATCTGCTAATCATCTCTTCTGGTCACCTTCTCTTCATATCACCTCTTGACTCCCACCAGGCCAGGAGCTCTTGATTACAGGGTGCAGGGGTAGAGCCTGAGTCCCCATTGCCTAGTGCCAGGCTATTTTGGAAGAACAAATGGATGAATGACCTTAGTGGGAGGGTTTACCCAATTCCAGGGTCAGGCCCCCAGAGGCCATGTGATGCTGGGTTTACTCACCTCTCACAGCATTTCACTTCCTCCAGGGGCATGGAGGTAGGGGGAGGCTAGTCTCAGCTCCCGGACTGGGCTTGCAGGAGGGACCAGCAGTGGTATACTTCAATGCTCATTAAGCCCTTGGCCTGGCCCTCACTGGGAACTGGTGCCTCAGAGGGACTTGGCCCTGCCCTGGGTCTTGCAGAGGGCAGTGGGGAGGAGGTACGAGACACAGCACCAATCATGCCACTGGCCATTCTCGCGGCAGTGGCCAAGGCTGTGTGTTGGGGTGTGGGGTGGTACCAACCCCAGAGATCATGGAAGGTTTCCTAGAGAAGTAAACGTGAGCTGGATGCTGGGATAGCACAGGGGAAGGGTTGGCGAGATTCAGGGGGAGAGAAGAGCCTGTGTGTTCAGCAGTACCTGGCCTTGTTAGCACATGGAGCACAGGGGAGGAAGCTCCAGGACAGAACTTGAATCTATGGCTTGAGAGAGCCATGCAGACTGCTGGTGAGGGGACCGCTCCTCGGCAGCCTTGCCTCTGACCTATGCCTGTCTGTCTATTCTAGCTCTGGACAGTCAGGCCAGTTGGGCCTCCGCTGGCAGGAACCATGGCAGAGGCTGGGGATGCTGCGCTGTCGGTGGCCGAGTGGCTGCGGGCATTGCACCTGGAGCAGTACACGGGGCTCTTTGAGCAGCATGGCCTGGTGTGGGCCACTGAGTGCCAAGGTCTCAGCGACGCCCGCCTGATGGACATGGGCATGCTACTCCCTGGCCACCGCCGCCGCATCCTGGCTGGCCTGCTCCGTGCCCATACCCCACCGGCCCCTGCACCCCGCCCCACCCCACGGCCTGTGCCCATGAAGCGCCACATCTTCCGCTCACCACCTGCACCCGCCACTCCACCCGAGCCGCTGCCCACTGCTACAGAGGATGAGGGGCTCCCCACTGCCCCACCCATCCCACCCCGGAGGAGCTGCCTTCCGCCCACCTGCTTCACCACTCCGTCCACAGCTGCCCCAGACCCTGTGCTGCCCCCACTGCCGGCTAAGCGGCATTTGGCAGAGCTGAGTGTTCCACCCGTGCCGCCCCGCACCGGACCCCCCCGCCTGCTGTTGAGGTGAGTGGATGCCACCCAGGGTGGGAGGCACACAAGCAGAGGATCCCAGAGGGTAGATGGAGTTTGTGGCCTTTGGTGCTGGGGTAAGAAAGGCGCTTCGGAATGCCAGGGGAACAGCGTGTGCAAAGCTTGGAGGATGGGAGAGCTGCCCGGTGACTCGGGAGGAGGGGAGAGCTGTCCAGGTGCTCAGTGCAGTGCCTGGGCTGCTGGGCGTGTGCCAGTGAGGCCTCCAGGTTTCTGTCTTGGGTGGCTGGGTGGACAGTCATGCCATCACTGATCCAGAGACCCCAGGACAGAAGTGAATTTGAGAGGAAGTCGAGTTCAGCTTGGGGCCTGGCAAGTGTGAGATACTGCTGGGCATCAGGGTGCATTTGGACATCAAGAGGCAACATGTGGAGGAAACAGAAAACTGTGGGGTGGGGTTGGGGGTGAGGGGACTGCCCAGGTCCTGGTGCTGTGCTCTTTCACACCCTTTCTCCTTCTCCCACTACCAAATGTCACCAAATCCTGGGACACTCTCAGGCCTCATCCGGCATGCCCTCCCTCCTCAGACCTGTTTCCCCTCCGGGGCTTCTGGTACCCTGTGTTTTCTTGAGTTTCCCCTGTCTCCTGTGGATGTTCCATGTTAATCTCCTTCACAGACGCCCTCCCTTCCTGGCATCTGCTGGGGTGCCCGGCTGTCAGGGAGCATCCGCAGACAGGGTAGATATGTGTTTGGGGTGAGGGAGATTTGGTGGAACACTTGGGCGAAGTCAGGCTAATCTTGGAAGGCTTCTTGGAGGAGGAAGGGTTGTGTGGAGAGAGGTCTCCTGGCCCCTGTTTGTTTATTGCTGGGCACTCTGCTGGGCTCTGTGCTTCCATGGTCTCCATGATCCCTGCAGCAGACCTTCTGGGAGATTTGTGTGCTGGCTTCATGCAGGACATGAACGAATCAGAGGGAGAGCAGGGAGGGGGCCCTGGCTGGATTGATACCAAGGACATACTCAGGGGGCCTTATGGGGAGGGTCTGGGAGATTCTTCCCACCCAGGGAGGAGCATTAAGTCAGGGGGCCTTGAAGGCCAAGCTAGTGCTGTGGTGTTTTGAGGGTTGATTGGTGGAAGCACAAAAAGACTACATGCTCTTCTGGGTTCACACAACTGATAACAGGTATAGGGTCTCTCCAGGAACCTGGATGGAAGCTCAGATAGAAGTTTCCTGGTGCCCTTGCGCCCTCTAGTGACCATGCTTCTGCATGCAGGAGCGTTTTCTATTCCAACCCCTTTAGCTTCGGGGAAAGAGAAAGAGACAGAGATAGAGAGAGGATAGAGGAGAGAAGAGGATAGAGGAGAGAAAGTCTGTCTGTCTGTCTCTGGGGTTGGAAGTGGGTGAACAAAGGGAAGAAGCAGGGCCCTGGCCAGGTCCCCTCTCAGGCCCTTCCTGTGACTCCCGGACAGGAACTGGAGGCCTGGATTCCTGCTTGGGAGGCAGGATGCCTGGGTCGGGCCCAGCTAGCTTTGTGACTCTGATGAGGACCTGCTCCTCTGGGCCTGTTTCCCCATCAGGTGCCCTCTGTGGTCCTCCACAGCCTTCTGGGCCCTCCTGGCACTGACATCTGAGTTCAGGAGGCTAGCTGGGTAGGAGGAAGTTCTGTCCACACCCCAGGGTCCCAGGGTACCAGCCCCTACTCTCAGAGCCTGTCTGAACGTAGCCATTTAGGCCACATGAAGAGGACGCCAGGCCCCATGGTCAGGAAGAGGTCTAGCCCCTTGTAGTTCGAGTACCCAAAATCTGTTCTGTGCTATGAGAATTGGAAGAAAATTATTCCCTGCAATTTGGGACTATTCCTTACAACAGCAGAGTATGGTAGCAGGTAAGCTACCAAGCCTGGCTTCCTGTGTCCTGGGGTCTTTGGCAGTTGGAGTCATGGGCATCTGCAGTCCTCAGCTTTGTACACACTCAACTCAGAGAGTGTATGGTCTTCAAAGCCCTGTGGTAGAAAAAACTCACAGCAGATAGAGCCTCATGTGTGTATACCAGGCCAAGACTGGGTACTGTAGTGATCAGGGTGGGGGCCAACACGGACCCTGACTGGCCACCCTGTCCCCTCTCAGTCCCTTCCTGTGACCCCCAGCTCCATGGCATGTAGACGAACACTGCTCCTGCCCACTCCCGCCTTGTGGGAGTCCCACCACAGTGTCTTACGACATGGCCTTCCTACCCCTGCTTGCAACCCCTTGTGATGGGGAACTCACTCTCTCAGCCTTAGGGCCTTTCACACAAGGTCATGTGGTGGCTGAGGCCAGTCATCTCCAGGCTCCCCAGTGGAGTTTGGGGGTGGATGCGTGTGCATGTATGTACTCTCAGGGTCTTGAGTCCGTATGAGGCATGTCTGGGCCAGTCTGTGTGTGCACCCATACGGATGGGTGTGGGTGGTAGTGCAAGCTGTCAGGGTGGTAGAATGTCTGTGCATTTACACAGACAGGTTCTGAGGGTGTGTGCTACTAAGATGTGGAAGCATGTAAGGATTTGTGTAGTTTCAGTGGTGACATGGAGTGGTGTGTATGTGAGTTTATTGGAACCTTCGTGCTCACATTACTGCTGTGGTGGGGACCCCAATAGTGTGTGAGTACATCTGTGGGTGTGCATGTGCTGTTTGAGCAGTACATGGCATTTGTGTTATTTGTGCACTGTCTTGAGCCAGTGTGTGCACGTGTGTGTACATGTGCTGCCAAGAGGGTGAGCCCATTAGGATGGCAGCTCCACTGGGGCCAGGATCCTAGTTGATTTTGTTTGCTGCAGAATCCCCAACATCTAGAACAGTAGTGGGTGCCTAATAGGCCCTTGGGAAGTATATCGTGTGGGTGAGTCGATGAATGCCAACGTGAGCCTGTGTACTGGCATGTGCTGAGCTTGGGGTGCATGTGGGTAAACATGCATGTGACTCAGCACCCAGTGAGTGCCCTCAGCACAGCTGGGCCATAGGGCCCTGAGCTCACTGCCCCAGCTCCCTGTCCCCCATCCCACGACCCAACCTATGTCATCCCAGATGTTTTAGGAAGGGAGAGGTCTTCAGAGGAGACAGGTGGGAAGAACGAGGCTGCAGTAGGGTTCTAGGCCGCAGACCAAGGTTTAGGCAAATCAGAAACAAGCAAGGATGGAGTTTCCTCCTCCCAGCCCTGGCACAGCCCAGGACTCTCAGAATCAGTCTCATCATTCTGCCTGGCCTGGGGGGACTCTACATCACCCCCAGAGTCTGCACCCCCTGCACCACCTGCCATTATTATTATCGTCATTATTATTAATAGAGACTAGGTCTCACTCTGTTGCCCAGGCTGGAGTGCAGTGGTGCCATGATAGCTCACTGTAGCCTTGAACTCCTGGGCTCAAGCAATCCTCCCACCTCAGCCTCCCAAGTAGCTGGGACTACAAGTGTGTGCTACCACACCTGGCTAATTTTTAAATCTTTTGTAAAGCCGAGGTCTCCCTTTGTTGCCCAGGCTGGTCTTGAACTCCTGGGCTCAAGCAATCCTCCTGCCTCAACCTCCCAAAGCACTGGGATTACAGGTGTGAGCCACCGCACTCGGCCCCCTACCATTAATTTAAGCTCGTGGTGGGGAACTTGCTGAGGTTTCCAGAGATGCTGAGAAACTTGTCCAGAGTCACCCAGCCCGGCAGAGGGGAAGCCAGTGTCCAGACCCTGCCTCCTGGCTTCAGGTCAGGTCTACTCAGCTCTAAGTGCCGCAGACATGAGCCCTGTGAACTAGCTTCCCTGAGGGTGGCAGAGGGGTCATTTCTGATGTGAGGTTCCAGGGTCATGCTGCAGATCCCCTCCCAGCTTGCTCCGGCCTTTGGTGTCCCTCTCTGATACCTGGATGCCTGGAGGCACCTCAGGAGGTGGGAGTGTGTGCCCAGAAGGCAGCTGCCCAGCTGGAGCCACACTGCCAGGCTTCCCTCCTGTGCCCTTGACTGCCCCGCAGTCCAGCCAATCCCTGGTCTTCCTGGAGGCTGATCACTTGTTGCCAGGCCAGAACTTGTGCCCTTCAAAGAGCCTCTTTCCTAGCCTCTCTGTGTCTCCTTATGTGGGTGGAGTGGTGGAGAGGCCACTGCCAGGACTTGTCAGTCAGGACTTCCTGGGCCTCCACCCTGTGAGGGCCTGCAAGACCAGTGGACACTGTCGGTTGTCTCATCCCAGCTTGGGTGGGGGTGCAGGCTGGGGGCGGGGAGGAAGTGTCTGCCCCGGGGGATTCTGGGTGACTTTTCGCTTTCTCAGTGTTTTCAGGAAGTGTGTGTGTTGGCCACGGCTATAGGGGGTGGAGGAGACAGAAAGCAGGAAGCCTCTAGGAGACCAGAGCTGGGTACAGACATACACACACACATACACACAGACACACACACATACACAGACCGACACACACACACTCTCTCTCTCTCTCTCTCTCTCTCTCTCCCCTCTCTCTCTCTTTCTCTCTCTTTCTCTGTCCTCTTCCCTCCTGGACAGATCCACAGTTATACACAGAAACACACACGCACGACATAAAACTTGAAGACATAAATCACAGGTGCAAAGCCACACCTGGGCCCCAAAACCTCCAAGAGAACGCAGCCTCAGACCCACCCAGCGACCAGGGCCCAGGCTGTTTGGGAGACCAGCCCAGGCGGGACCCAGGCTTCCACAGGCAGGTCCACGACATTCTTGGGCATACGCAACCCGCCTGGCCAGAGCTGTGGGAGTCCTCAGCCCTAAGACCCAGCAGGCATCTGAGGGTAAGCGAGGGGCTGCCGTTGTTGTTGTTGCTGTCGGGCAGGTAGGAGGGAGGCCCTGGGAGGGCTGAAGTACCTGTCTGTCACCTCTGGCCTGGTTTTCTGTGCTACTCTCCTCCCCTTCTCTTTTTTTCTCTTAGAGTTTTGTCTTCTTTTACTTTCCCCACTTCTTCTCTTTTTCTCCTGCCTTTTCCTTTTCTCCCCTTGTCTCACCCGTCCCTCTCCCCTGGGCTTTCTAGGTCTCCACCTCCCCATATGCCTCTCCTGAGTCCACCAGGAGCCCACGGTGCCTGTTTTCTGGGGTTTTCTCAGACTCTGCCCCAAAGAATGCTCCTCTTTGGGGTTCTTGCCCCTTGGGGGCCTGGCGCTGATCGCCTCACTTCTCTGCTCCCAGCTCCCTGCACCCCTCTGGGGGTTCCCTCGGGGAGGCTTAGTTTGGCTTATTTCACTGTCAAGTTCAAGGGTGCTGTGATTCTGAACCTCCCACCCCCAGATCGGGGTGATGGGGAGATGGTGTGCTTCTTAGCCCTCCTCCCCGGGACTGGTGCTGTAGTGGGTGCTTATGGAGTGTGGGGGCTGGTCTCCCCTTTCCTCAGTTACCGTAGATTCCTAATGAACTCAACAATCCTGTGCTCGGGTTACTGGGGACATAGACCTCTAACCAAGTCCTATCCACACACCTGGCGCTCTCTAGCCCTGCCCTGTGCCCCTGGCTCATCTTTTCCATAGGGCCCAGCAGATACCTGCACCTGCTCTTTCTGCCAGGCCAGGCCTGGGCTGGACCCAGGAAGGGCTCAGTACTTCTGTGAGCTCCCTGAGGACTAAACTTCCTCCCGCTGCTGCCCTCAGGAGCCAGCATAGGGCCAGGCCTGGGAAGTGCTTAGAGCTGCCATGGGAAGGGGACCTCTGCCACCTCCTGCCCAGACAGCAGGGCTGGCCAGTGGGGAAGCTGAGTGTAGGTCTGGTTGTGGAAGGCCAAACAGGTTGTGTGGGCTTAGAGGAGGGAGCAGTTTGATGGACTTCCTGGAGGAGGAGGCATGTCCTGAGCACAATGGAGTTAATAATCCCGGGTCATTATGTGGAAAAAAAGCCCCCAGCAGAATGCTTGGTACATAGTGAGTGCTTAGCGAGTGGTAGCTGTTGTCCCAGGGAGAAGTGCTGAGAGCTGGGTGAAGGCACAGTTGTGAGGATGGGCTCCAGGTTAACTGGGCGCTGCCGTGTGGAGAGGTTGGGGAGCTACTGACCTCCAGTGATGAGGATGCGAGTAGGGTGGTGGCCATTCAGTACACACTTACTGAAAGTCCCCTCTGTGCTGGGAACTGCTGGTGGCATGGAGAGGACTGGCCCTAGGGGCTCCCGGCTTGTGCAGAAGTTAAGAGAGGCAGACTGTGGACATCCCATTCTAGCAAGTGAGACCCTAGGAAGGGCTGTCTATGCTGGGGGCTTGGCAGAAGTGAGCAGAGCAGAACCAGGAGAGTGCTGGAGGGGATGACCTTTGAGTTCATGATGGAGGAGGAAGGACGAAGCCACAGAGGAAGCAGGAGGCATAGGACTGAGGCCTGGGCCCCTGAGAGTCCAGAGCATGATTGAGGAAGCGGGCAGCCAGGACAGTTTACCCCTGTGGAAAGGGGACATCAGGGTGGGACACAGGTGTCCCCAGATCACTGGACCCGCAGCCCTGATGATGAGAGTCCAGGGGCTGGGATTGGGCCAGGTCCCCCCAAGACCTGTGTGACATCTTGTGGGGAGGTGGTGACTGTAGGATGGGGTTAGGTCTGGGTCCTCAGTCCTCTGAGGCAGTTCAGTGAAGCACACATTGACTGATATGACCATATTGAGTGATCGGAATTGTGGGGAGCCCCAGGGAGGCCCCATATCAGCCTGCGATGTGAGGGGAGGCCTGCAATAGTGGAGAGGATGGATGTATGATTTGGGCTTTTTGTAGGAGGAGTAGGAGTTGGCCAGGCAGGGGAGGGTGTTCCAGGTGGAAGGAACAGGGTATCAAAGGCCTGTAAGTATGCATTGATAGACTGCAGCTCAGTCAAGGAGGGCTGGAGTGTGAGTATCAGGGTGAGTCCAGGGTCAGCCTGAGATATGCAGACTGCTCCACTCTGTGGCCTTCCTTCTGTCACATTGAGACCTGGTTCTTTCGGCCAGAGATTGGTGTAGATAGAAAGATAGGAAGGGGTCAGGGTGAAGGAAAAGGAGACGGCATCAGAGGCTGCTAAGGCTATGAAGCTGGTTCCTGGCTCAGCCTGTAGGGCCTGGGTCTCCTTCAAGTTGAAGAGGTTCTGCTGATGCCATGTGCAAGTGGCCCTCCTTTACTGAATTATCAGTAAGCCTGGAGACAGATTAGCGAGGAAACTGAGGCTCAGAAAGGAAGGGACTTATTCAAGGTCCCAAACCAATGAGTGGTTGAGCTGGGTTCAAGCCCAGGTCTGCCTGGCTCCAAAGCCCTGTCTCTGGTTAATTGAGTAATCACATATCTCATTTGACCTGGGACAGGCCCTGTTTATGCCTGCTGCCCTGACATATTTATTAATAGTGCCTCTTTTAACTCTTAGAAGTGTTTCTGGTTTATACAATGAACTATGTGGTCATGGGTAAGAGGAGGGTGACCGTGGGCAGGGCTGTGATGTGTTCCCTCTCAGATGGGTCCTGAGACCTGGTGGCCCGTGGGAGGAGGCTGGCCTCAGAGAAGCCTTGGGACCGTGGCATGGCCTTGTTTGTTCGGCTGTGGTGCTGGGCTGCCAGGGTTCAAATCCCAGCTGTGGCATCAAAAACAAATAACCCAACAGCCCTGTGCCTCCGTTTCCTCCTCTGTAAAGTGGAATCATGACGAGCCTTACCTTACAGAGCTCTGTGAGTAGATGAATGAAGAATCCATGCCAAGTGCTCAAAAAATGCGTGGGAACACACACACATAGACACGCACACACACAGTTAATGAATCCAGGTGTTTGTAAGCCCCTGCTGAGTGCTGGAGATACCCCAGTGAGGATGGGAGGTCCATGGTCTGCCTCTCGACTTCTGCACAAGCTGCACCCTCCTCTTACCCATTCTGCATTCTGCATTCTGCATTCTGCATACCCCCCATGTCCCCTAACCCCCAGGCATGAGGTCTGCTGTGTGTATTTTCTCTGATTCTATAAAATAGATTTAAGCTGAGGGCCCGGGCTGGGGTGAACCAGCCCCTTAGCTGCCCGGGTGCCTAGTCTCTTGGGAATAGTGGGTAAGCACGTGGGTTCACATGCCCCTTGGGTAGAGGAGAGAAGACTGAAGGAGCAGGGAGCTGCGGTGCAGGGTGAGTGGGGAGCAGCTCTGTGGGAGAATCTTGGAGGTTGCCTAGAGGAGGAGGCTGGCTGAGCTGCATTTTGAGGTGGAGGTGGGCTTCTGTGGGCTTTGGGAGGGAGAGGGCAGAAGAGGATGAAACTGTGTGAAGGCTTGGAGGTGTTGCCATTGAGGACGTGGTCCAGTGGGTGACAAGTCAGTGGGTGACATCCAAGCCAGGCCTCGGCTGGACCTCGGGATTGGAACGGGGCCTACTCTTAGGGGTGCAAGCAGTAAGAGGCTGGGACTTGGGCTATGGTGGGGGCATTCTCTGGGCCCTGTTCTCGGTAGGGGGGTCACTGCCTTTTCCCTGGGGTTTTCCCACATGTTGTGCCTTCCTGAAAGCACTTCTCCTTTCCTGGGCTCCGTCCTGACTCAGCAGTGCCCTGATACCCTGTGGTAAGCAGGCAGTCAGAGAGCAGCCAGGAGACTTCCTGGAGAAGGTGGCTAGAATTTCCCAGATGCTTCTGAGAGGTCCCTTTGTTCCACCTTCATCAGACACGGCCCCTTCCCTGTGGAAGCTCTGCTGGGAGAGGAGCCCTATGCATCGGTTTCCCTCTGCCTTCTTGCCGTGGCAGGGCAGTGATGTGTTCCCTCTCAGATGGGTCCTGAGACCTGGCTGCCCATGGGAGGAGGCTGGCCTCAGAGGAGCCCTGGGACCCTGGCATGGCCTCGTTTGCTCAGCTCTGGTTCTGGGCTGCCAGGGTTCAAATCCCAGCTGTGGCATCAAGAACAAATAACCTAGCATCCCTGTGCCTTGGTTTCCTCCTCTGTAAAGTGGAATCATGACGAGCCTTACCTGACAGAGCGCTGTGAGTAGATGAATGAAGAATCCATGTCAAGTGCTGAGAAGATGACTGAGAACATACACACGTAGACACACATACACACAGTTAATGAATCCAGGTGTTTGTAAGTCCCTGCTGCATGCTGGAGATACCCCAATGAGGAAGGAGGGTGTGGAGCTTGCTTCAGGGAACCCGCCTGCTACCCGAGATGGGTAGACCCCTCGCAGCTGATCAGGACAGTGATGGGAGATGCACTGTGGTGCCAGAGGAAGGGGGCTGATGCTGCCGGACCCCAGGGATGAGGACAAGCAGGTGGGCAGTTTTTATTTATGGCTACCACCTTCCCCTCAGCTCTGGCCCTCAGACCTGGGGGAGCTTTGGGAGCCAGGCTCCCTCAATCCTGCTTGGCATTGGAGGGATGGCACCCATCGCCATCTCCTTGGACTGAGGTCTGACTGGCCCTGGCCTGACAGCTTGGAATTCTGCTCTCTGCCGATCCCAGGCTGGGTTTCCAAGGCCCCTTCCTCTTGGGCTCTGGGAGGTAGCAGTGATGGTTTGATCTGCCCGTCAAGAAGTCTCTAAGGGAGGCCAGGCACGGTGGCTCAAGCCTGTAATCCCAGCACTTTGGGAGGCCGAGACGGGCGGATCACGAGGTCAGGAGATCGAGACCATCCTGGATAACATGGTGAAACCCCGTCTCTACTAAAAAAAAGAATACAAAAAACTAGCCGGGCGAGGTGGCAGGCGCCTGTAGTCCCAGGCTGAGGCAGGAGAATGGTGTAAACCCAGGAAGTGGAGCTTGCAGTGAGCTGAGATTCGGCCACTGCACTCCAGTGTGGGCAACAGAGCGAGACTCCGTCTCAAAAAAAAAAAAAAAGTCTCTAAGGGAATCGCAGGTGACCAGCTGGGGCCAGCACCCCAGGTCATGCTCTTGGGCCTTCAGGCACTCCCCTCAGTCACCTGGTCATCGTTCACCCCTTCTGTTGCCTTCCCTTCCACCTGCCATCTACCTGCCCACCTGTCCACCCACCTTGCCCGCATGCTCTTGCTACTGACTGGGCGGGGGTACCAAGTCAGATGCTGCCCGTGCCCCAAAGGGACTCAGGTCATGTAGGAGAGACAGCCTGGTGCAGTGTCCACCGGGGGGTCTTCATAGGTCCAGCTGTGAGAGTATATTCCAACTCAAGACTCCCGCAGGCCCACCCCTTGGCCCCAGATTCCCAGAGAGGCCCATTGGATGGGGAGCAGCTTGCTGCCAGGACAGAGGCAGGCCTTCATCTGCCATGGGGTCTTTGAAGCAATCCGAGCCATAGCCCACGCAGTTGTCCAGGAGCCATTCTCTGTGACCCTCCAAGTGACATTTCAGGAGTGAAGGACTGGGTCTCACAGCGGATAGTGACTCACAGGGAGCCAACCTGTCTTTGAAAGCTCTTGCCTAAGGGGCCGGTCTTCTGACATCCACACAGGTGTGGCTTCAACTCCCTATGTGGGATGTGCCCAGTTTGCAAGTCACCACACTGAGCGAAGCAAAGCTCCGGTTTCTCTACCAAGTATAGAATCTGCTTATAGTTTCTCTCCATCCGGACACTGTTCCTGTGCAGGTCGTGCTGCCAAAGGCAGTGGTGGCCTGGTAACATGGCTGACACGCCACTGTTTGCAGGTTTCTAGGGGAACAGAGCTAGAAACCTAGTTAAAGGCCAGCTCTTCACACAGAAGAGGAAAGGGATTGATTAACTTTTATCTATACCTGGAGAAGAGACAAGTATAGTAGAAGGTGATGTGGAAGCAGCCAAGTGTCCTAAGAAGCTCATAAACTTTGGAGTCAGGGTTCATATCTTGGCACAAAGGAGATACTTTGAAAAATGTCATTTAGAATAATTTGTATGAAGGTCTTTTTTTTTTTTTTTTTTTTTGAGACAGAATCTCGCTCTGTCCCCCAGGCTGGAGTGCAGTGGCGCCATCTCGGCTCACTGCAAGCTCCATCTCCCGGGTTCACGCCATTCTCCTGCCTCAACCTCCTGAGTAGCTGGGACTATAGGCGCCTGCCACTGTGTCCGGCTAATTTTCTGTATTTTCAGTAGAGACAGGGTTTCACCATGTTAGCCAGGATGGTCTTGATCTCCTGACCTCGTGATCCACCCACCTCGGCCTCCCAAAGTGCTGGGATTACAGGCATGAGCCACCGCACCCAGCCATTTGTATGAAGGTCTTAATGGACAGCAGCATAAAGGAGGGTCAAGGAAGACTTTCAGATAAGGGAAATGTGGTTTTAGAGTTAAAGGATTGCTTTGGGAAGCTGAGGTGGGAGGATTGCTTGATGCCAGGAGTTCAAAACCAGCCTGGGCAACATAACAAGACCCAGTCTCTACAAAAAATTTAAAAATTAGCCAGGCATGGTAGCGCTTACCTTGAGACCCACCTACTTGGGAGGCTGAAGTCAGAGGATCACTTGAGTTCGGGAGTTTGAGGCTGCAGTGAGCTGTGATTGTGCCATTGCACTCCAATCTGCCACAGAGTAAGACCCAGTCTCTTAAAAAAAAGAAGTTAAAAAACGAATGGATGTTCCCAGGCAGA
Organism: Chlorocebus sabaeus; assembly: GCF_047675955.1. Taxonomy (NCBI): domain Eukaryota; kingdom Metazoa; phylum Chordata; class Mammalia; order Primates; family Cercopithecidae; genus Chlorocebus; species Chlorocebus sabaeus. The sequence goes on along the minus strand of NC_132904.1, from coordinate 69,187,965 downwards.
GAACAGGGAGAAGGGTGTTACTGGTGGAGGCAACAGCAGGAGGAAAGGCCTGGCATCATGACCACACCCCAGGCAGACCCTGTCACTTCCTCCCAGCCCCTCCTTGCTTTCATGGTAGCCCCACACCGTCAGCCATTGCCAGGAACACTGGGGCAGCAGACAAGGCCAAAAATAACCCAGGGGGAAGTTGCCCGTCCACCCTGATTCTCCTCCTTGGCCCCTGCAGGACAGTGGCAGAGACAGCTGGTGGGGCCAGGCCTCCAGGGCTCAGGCACCTTGTTTCAGCCTATGGTCCCTGCACATCCTGTGTGCTGGCACATGACACATCCTGTCTTGGTTAATCCTTCTAGCACCCTGCCAGGTCAGTGATATAGCCCCCGTTTTACAGAAGAGGAAACTGAGGCTCAGAGGGGCTAGGTGCTCAGCCCAGGACACACAAGAACTAAGAAACTAAGGCCAGATTCAAATTCATGTCCTTGATGCCAAAGCCCTTCAGAAGACAGCCTGCCAGGAGCAATGTGATCTGTACTGAGACAGATGGGAACACTGTGTGGCTGTGAGAGCCCAGGAGGCCCTGAACCTGGCCTTGGAGAATCAGGGGAGGGTTCCTCGGGGAGTGGTAGCAGAGGTGAGGTGCTGGTGTTGTGGGAGATGCGTCTGGTGGGATCAGGTGAGTTTGAGGAGTCTGAGGGCACCAGGAGGTAGTGAATATCCAAATCTGGGCAAGAGCAAGGTGATCTCGAGACAAGAGACCCACAATTCAGGGCCTTAGGAATTGGTTTCTGAGGCTCTAGTCTGTGCCTTGGGCTTTGCAGCTCATTTCAATCCTATTCCTTCTCTTTGCTGTCAATGCCTTCTTATCCTTAAAAGCTCAGGTCAAGCATCACCTTCTCCACGAAGCCTTCCCTGACTCCCCATTCTGATCTTTATCCCTCCTTCAATGTGGAGACCCAGTGGATACATGTGACCAAAAGCTAGAGCATTGGGGATAGGTGACCACCTCATTCAGGTCAAAGAGGGTGCCTGCTTCCTTTAGGCTTCAGGGAACCAGGAACTCATCTTCTGGGAGATGAGTTGAGGGGGGCTGTGTGCGGGAGGGCTCCTGTCTGCGTGTATTTGTGTAGTGCCTGAGTTTTGCTGCAGTTCGGGTGAGCTGGGGGCTCAGTATGTTTCAGTCTTGGCTCTGTTGCTTAGTGATGCCCAACTTTTGTTCTGTTCCCAGCCTGCCCACCAAGGAGGAGGAGTCACTGCTGCCGTTGTCATCCCTTCCCCAGCCAGAGCCTGAGGATCCCCTGTCCGCCCTCCCCCAGGGGCCTCCCCAGCCCCCCTCTCCACCTCCCTGCCCCCCAGAGATACCTCCAAAGCCAGTACGCCTGTTCCCGGAGTTCGGTGAGTGCTGCAGCAGGGGATGTGGCTCTGGGTGGATGGCCTGGGATCCCTGGGATCAGGCCTCTGGAGGGTATGCAAGGATCACACTCCTTTCTGTGCAACCCTGCCACCAGCCCATTCTGTGGCCCTGGGCAGGTCACAGCCTTCCTGAGCCCTATTCTCTTCATCCTCACAATGGAGACAGTGCCCACCTGTCTGGCCTCCTGACTGTTAAGTGTGGGGCCATGGCCAGCTTTGCCAGTTACCAATGGTCTGATTCTCCATGGTGTTGGGTGGTTTGCTTTTCCTGGGGTTGGCGATATTTCTTGATTCATGTTGCCTTTGACAGTCCTTACCCCGATCCCCAGGCTCACCACTGGCTCAGACCTCCCTGTGGTGTCCCAGCCTCTCCTCTGCCACCCTTTAGTGCTGTCCTGAGGCCTGAGGGTATAAATCACACTTCCTATCCCCTGTGCCTTTTTTTGAAAGCCAGAGAGAAGTGGGGGTGGGGGTCTTGGCATGGGGGAGGCTTTGTGAAGCCCAGTGTGGTGCCCCAGGAGAGGAGGCCAGGCCCCTTGCCCTGAGTCCCCCCAACCCCTCTCTCACCAGATGACTCTGACTACGATGAGGTCCCAGAGGAGGGGCCAGGGGCCCCAGCCAGAGTGATGACCAAGAAGGTGGGGCCAGGCATGGGACTGTCTGCCTGTCAGTGTGTTGGGGGGGTACCCAGCTGCCTGTCAGATCCTGGGGACCAGCATACAGAGAGTGGGCAGCCATTTCTTGGGAGGCTTCCCCTTTCCCCACCTCACTTGCCATACAGGGGTCAGGGGTCAGGAGTCACGTGTAGCCATAGCACCTTGGGCCAGGGGTCGGGGCCCAGGCCCTGGCTGCATGTGTGTGGGCATGTGGCCTCCCCCCACCCTCTGTGTTAGGAGCTCGTGTCTTATCCCAGAGCGTCTGTCTCTCTTTCACTTCTTGCGTTCCCGTGTCTGTCTGTCTTGCCTCCCTAGCCTGCAGTCCTTTTCTCTGTCCCTTTATCTTTCTGTTTTTGTCTGTGTCCTAGGTCAGTGTCTGCCACTGGCTCTCCTGTCCCTGTGATCTGGGTCCCTGTGTGGTCTCTGCTGGCAGGGGGAGGGGAGTGTGAGGAAACAGAACTAAAAGTGCTGGGCTGTGTGGGTCGGGGCTGTGTGGACAGAGGGGGTGTGGCAGCCCCGGGTGGGTGTGATCTGTGGTTTGAAGGAAAGGATGACGCTGAGTGGGTCTCGGGGGCAGGAGGAGCCCCCACTGAGCCGAGTCCCACGGGCCGTGCGTGTGGCCAGTCTGCTGAGCGAGGGAGAGGAACTGTCTGGGGATGACCAAGAGGATGAGGATGAGGATGACCACGCCTATGAGGGTGTCCCCAAGTGAGTGTCCAGCCACCCTCCTTCCTACTGCTCAGCCCAACCCCAGCCTGCCCCCTCTTCGCCTCCTCAGCCCATCCCCCCATCCCCTCATCTCTCACTAGTGGCGGATGGCACACCAGCAGCCTGAGCTTGTCCTTGCCCAGCACAATTGCTGCGCCACACCCCATGGACGGGCCGCCTGGGGGCTCCACCCCCATCACACCAGTCATCAAGGCTGGCTGGCTGGACAAGAACCCACCGCAGGGGTGAGTGAGTCCTCTTGGGTCCTGCCGTGCTCTGCATGGGGGAGCGGGAGGCAGTGTCCAGGACCCCAGGACGCTGGTATCACAGATCTGAAAGCCAGAAGGGCCTGAGATGATTTGCACAGGTCTCCCTCCAGGCAGACTGCGACCACCGATGATGCCCTCCAGACCCATTTTATTGCCCTGAAAATTGGGAGCTCGCTGGGCATGGTGGCTTACACCTGTAATCTCAGCACTTGAGATGCTGAGGTGGGAGGTTTGCTTGAGGCCAGGAATTTGAGACCACTCTGGGCAACATAGCGAGACCTTGTCTTTACAAATAAATTTTAAAATTAGCCAGGTGCGGTGGCTCATGCCTGTAGTTCTAGCTACCTGGGAGACTGAGGTGGGAGAAGCACTTGAGCCCAGGCATCTGAGGCTGTAGTGAGCTAGGCCTGTACTACTGCCTTCCAGCCTGTGTGGCAGAGTGAGACCCTGTCTCAAAATAAATAAAATAAGATAAGATAAGATAAGATAAAATAAAATATAGATGTGCTACTTTGAGTCTGACTTCAGTCACTTTTGCTGTAAAATCCATCTTCTTGCCAATGGCCATTTGGGATACTTCCTCCCTAGAACCTGGCTGATCCTCACTCTGAGTGTGGCTTCTGAGGGCTGGAGTAGTCCTGGAACGTGTCCTCCCACCCCCAGTCATTTGCCTGTTGTCCCTCTCCCTCTCCAGATCTTACATCTATCAGAAACGATGGGTGAGACTGGATGCTGATCACCTGCGATACTTTGACAGTAACAAGGTGAGGCCTGCCTCAGTCCTGACGCGACCCTGCTGTAGCCTAGGCTGGCCCCAACACTGGAACGAGGTGGCGTCCCTCCCCAGAGGAGTCCTCGCCAGAGCTCTAAGTCTGACCCCTTAACCCATGTCCTCCTGGCCCTCTGCTGCAGTCAGGGTCAGCACAGGGTCTTGTCTCTGACCAGCTGCAGGAGACAGGGCTGCAGCCTTCATTTCGGCTGAGGCTGGGGGAGTCAGTGAGGTGCTGGGTCCCATAATACAGCTCCTGTCTCTCCCCCAGGACGCTTACTCTAAGCGCTTTATCTCTGTGGCCTGCATCTCCCGCGTGGCTGCCATCGGGGACCAGAAGTTTGAAGTGATTACAAACAACCGGACCTTTGCCTTCCGGGCAGAGAGTGATGGTGGGGAGTGTGGAGTGTTTTGTGTGTGTGTGTGTGTGTGTGTGTGTGTGTGTGTGTGTGTGTGTGTGTATGTAAGTGGGTAGAGAAGACTGGAAGTTTGGGCAGAGGAGGGGGAAGAGAAGCATGGCGCATCTGTCCTCTCACATCACATCCAGGGAGGCGTGGTCCCTTTGTGAGGTGGGTGGAGGAAGGGGGCACCCTCTGTGACCAGCTCTGTGCTTGGCACGGTCACTGACTCTTCAGAACCACACAATCAGCGGGAGCAGGCGTGGAGGGGTGAGGTCACTTACCCAGCATCAGTGGCAAAGCTGGGATTGAGCCTGAGCTCGTTCAAGTCAGAGAAGTCAAGCAAAATGATAGGGGGGCAATCTGGGTGGGCTTTCTAGAGGAGATGTTGCCTGAGGAGCCTAGGGCCAGGAGACCCCTGAGGGGCTCCCTGCCAGGCCGACCTTGGGCTTACTCCTCCACCCTTCTCCTGTAGTGGAGCGGAAGGAGTGGATGCAGGCCCTGCAGCAGGCCATGGCTGAGCAGCGTGCCCGGGCCCGGCTCTCTAGCGCTTATCTGCTGGGAGTTCCAGGCTCAGAGCAACCTGACCGCGCTGGCAGCCTGGAGCTTCGTGGCTTCAAGAATAAGCTGTATGTGGCCGTGGTCGGGGACAAAGTGCAGCTCTACAAGAATCTAGAGGTGCTAAGGGGTCACAGAACCTCTCCCCTGCCCATGCCTGCCTACCCTGCCCCAGGCTCACCTAGGACCTTAGCTCTGCCTTTTCTATTCCCTCTTTTCCTGCACTGAGCCCAGCCCTTTGCCTGTATGTGTCCTCGCTTTCCCCAGTTCTGACCACTTCCCCCAAGCTCTGAGCATCACCCTCCAGTCCCTGCCCTGGCCCCTGCGCCCCCGCACCTCTGCTCATTGCTGTGTGGGCCCTGAACCTGCAGCCCCTTGCCCCGCCCAGCTTCCCGTGTCCCCCGCTGTCTCCCTCCTGGGTACACCCCCAGTCCCTGAGTTGCACTACCTTCCCTTCCTCTCCCCGTCCCAAGCCTCATGCCCTGCCCCTAAAGCCTTGCCCTCATCCCGTCCCATCCGCCCTCCAGGAGTACCACCTGGGCATTGGCATCACCTTCATCGACATGAGCGTGGGCAACGTGAAGGAAGTGGACCGGCGCAGCTTCGACCTCACTACGCCCTACCGCATCTTCAGGTGACCCTCCATCCTCTTGGCTCACCGGCATCCTCACTCCTTCCTAATGTTTTCCTTTTGCTCAACGTGGGAGGCTGCCCCTTCCTGTGGGATTGGTTCCCTCACCCTGCCCCGCCCTGCCCCACCTGTGGAGCCCCTCTCCCGTCACTTGCTAACTCACTCTGATCTCCCTTCCTCCTAAGAGGTCTCACTCTCCCCTGTGCCGCTTGGCCACTGCTGTCCTCCCCTGCCTGCCATGCTGCTCAGGGGTTGCCCATGCTGGCCTCCTGCACCCAGTGCCCCTACGCCTACACCACCCCTGGAGAGTGCTCTTGTCTCTCATGAGGCTGCTCCTCAGTCATTGTCTCTGGGCCACCAAGGCTCTGCCGTCTTGGTTTCCTCTAACCTTAGCTGTCCCTTGGTGTCTTTCTCTGTCCTCTGCCCTCTCCTTGGGCAGCCTTGCCCACTCCCAGGCCTTCAACCGCTACCTGTGATGTACTGAACTATGCCTGGGTTCAAATCCTGGGTCCATCACTGACTAGCTGTGTGACCTGGGAAATCACTTGGCCTCTGTGTGCCTCAGTTTCCTGGGGAAGTGTTTGTAATACTGGTAGTAACTGGTCAATAAACACTAGCATCACCCCCAACCCTCCCACTTCTCTGCTCTTAGCCCAGGTGTCTATCTCCAGCGGGATCTTTCTGCTGAGCTCTGTCCTGCATGTCTGACGGCTGTAGTCACCTCCCGCTTTCAGCTCCCTATTCTTCCCAGGGGCCTGTCTCTCCAACCAAGAGGGAAGGACTCATGCCTTTCCTTTTTTTTTCTTTTTGAGACAGAGTTTTGCTCTGTCTCCCAGGCTGGAGTGCAGTGGCACAATCTCGGCTCACTGCAACCTCTGCCTCCAGGTTCAAGTGATTCTCCTGCTTCGGCCTCCCCAAGTAGCCGCGATTACAGGTGCACGTCACCACGCTAATTTTTGTATTTTTAGTAGAGATCGGGTTTTGCCATGTTGGTCAAACTGGTCTTGAACTCCTGACCTCAGGTGATCCACCCACCTCGGGCTCCCAAAGCGCTGGGATTACAGGGGTGAGCCACTGCACCTGGCCCGTGCCTTTCCTTTTTACAACATCTGGTCCCATCCCTCTGCTGTCACCCTTCTGGCCCGGGCCTGGTGGACCCTTGGCCCCAGCGCCTGCCTCCTCACTCTTAGGCCACCCGTGCCTGTCAGCCTCTTTACTCCAACTGCTTTGACTGCTGGGGGGGCCTTATTTTTGAGAGATAAGTTTTTATTTGCTCATTTCTTGCATTTGAAGTTCTCTTTGATGACATCCTTGGCCTGAGATTCTTTGCCATAGACCTTAACTACCACACAGCTACAGCCCCACCTGACGGGCGTTCTCTGATTGTCAGTCTGAGAGGCCTGCCCATTCCCGGGTTTCTTGTTGTCATCAACCCTAAAGAGGTAGACTTGGTGTTCTACACGAAGGGCCTCCTCCAGCTGGCATGCGTGGCTCATTGCATTTGGGCGCAAGCACAGGAAGGTGAGCTTGGCGTCTTGGCTCCACCTTTGGCAGCTTTGCAAATTGCACGTGCTAGGTTGTGGAGGAGGAGGTCTCCAGGACCTCCATAAGATGGCATTAACGGCCATCACACCTCCAGCAGCGATGCCTTCCTTGGTTGTGGCAATGGGTTATGGGTGGAGTAGACTCATGGTCACATGTGTGACTCGGTGGTGGCAGGGAAAGAGCCAGAAGGGTCTTTTTAAAACTAAATTTTTTCAGGGACAGTCATCATTTATTGTTCAACCAGGGCCTCCCACCCTGAAGAGCAGGGCATGCTATGGCAGCCACAGGTGTCTGGGTATGCTGGGCCAATGGAGTGCTTTGTGGGGTGAGGCCATGGAGCATGTCACAGTTGGGGCTGGGATAGGAATGAGGATGGGGATGGTGGAGGAGTCTTTTAAAGACATCTCTGTACCTTCCGCTCCTTTCCACTTAAACCCTCTGTGGATTCTCCATCGTCCTCAGGGTGCGCTTTGACTTCCTCTGCCTGATGCAGGCCTGTCCTGTCCGTCTTCCAGCCTCTTCTCTGCCAGTCTGCCCTCCTGTCTCCTGGAATGCCCCCTGTGCCATCCTGCCCCTTTGCACACGCTGTTCCCTCTGTCTAGACTGCCCTTTCACCTCTTCACCTGGCTCAGCCCTTCTGATCTGTCAAACCTTAGCTCAGGCATCATTTTCTTCCCAGCAGCCTTCATTCCGCAGGCTGGGCAGAGCCCCCCACTGGGCTTCCCTGCCCCCATACGCTGTTGGGTTCCTGGTGTCCTTGCCTTTGTCCACACCTACTTTCCCTACCAGAATGGGATGCCTCACTCTTTCGCCTAAGCGCTCCCAACACCTTGTCCCCCACTTCATTCTGTGCCTCTTCGTGCTGCTCCCAAATCCCTCTGAGTCAATCCCCACCAACCTCCCCACCCCTGTGTCCCCAGCTTCTCTGCTGACTCAGAGCTAGAGAAGGAGCAGTGGCTGGAGGCCATGCAGGGAGCTGTCGCGGAGGCCCTGTCTACCTCGGAGGTGGCCGAGCGCGTCTGGGCTGCAGCCCCCAACAGGTTCTGTGCTGACTGCGGGGCTCCCCAGCCTGACTGGGCCTCCATCAACCTCTGTGTCGTCATCTGCAAGCGCTGTGCAGGTGTGTGTGCTGGGGTTGGGGCACCAGGCAGAGGTGTGGTGGGGTTGGCCATTTGGGATGCCAGGTGTCCTATCTGGAGGAGGGCCTGGAGTGGAGACAGCAGTCAGAGAGCTGCTATTGATGAGGCTTCTCCTGCACGCCAGGCCCTTCCCCTGTGATTAGCCTTGAGTCCTTACATTGCCAGGCGGGGGTTCAACTTCTCCCATCACAGGTGGGGACTCGGAGGCACAGGGAGAGGAAATGGCTTATTCAGGGTCACCTGGCAAGTAAGTGAGCCCAGATTTGAGCCCAGGCTTGTTGGGGTCCGGTGTTCCTCTCATTACAGAAGAATAGGGGAGGCCGGGCAAGAGGAATTGGCAGGAACCCGGCAGGGCTTTGCATGCAGAGGGAGGAGCTGGTGTTTTGTCTGGGGGGCAACGGGAGGCAGGGACGTGGTCAGATTTGTGGGTCAGACTCTGGTTGGTGGGTGGAAACTGAATTAGAGGGGCAAGACTAGAGACCAGTGAGGAGACTGCCATAGGATCCAGGAGAGGGAGGAGGAGGAAGCCTGGCCTGGGGAAGCTGTGAGCATTTGAGGGCTATTGAGGATCTATGGTGGAAAACTCTCAATGACTGGATGAGGAAGATGAAATGCAAGATAGTCGAGCCCAGGGTTCATTCATCTGCTCAATCAAGGCCACTCAATCTGGCCACTGTGTGCCAGATGCTGGGGATTCTGTCCTCCTGGGAGCTGACATAGCCCAGGCGGTGGCTGTGGGCTGCTGGAGGTGGGGATCCAGGTGGAGGAGCAAGTCTTGGGAAGTGTGCTGGGGAGGCCCTCTGTGAGGAGGTGACATGCCCGCTGAGATCTGAATGGCAAGAAGGAGTGGCCATGAGGACATGGGCGATGACAGTCTGGGTAGAAAGATGATGGAGGGGAAGCAGGAAAGGAGTTGTGATCTAATTCTGGGAGCCACTGGAGGGTGAAAGCAGGGATTAGAAGTCAGGGATTTGCATTTTAAAGAGATCACCTCTGGCAGGGCTGTGTTAAGAGTGGCCTGCAAGAGGCCAAGCATGGTTCCAGGGAGCCAGTTGCGGGGGACTGGTACAGGAGCCCAGGCGAGGATTACAGGGCTCAGTCCTGCCCTGTGGGGAGCAAGAGAGCATGGCTGGATTCCAGAGCTGCCAGCAGGCCTACCCCCTGGTGCCTGCCTGTGGCCTGTCATCCCTGCCTGTCCCAGTGGACACTGGGGGTGGGTAAGTGATTCCGTGAAGGGGAGGGCACAGGTGATTCTGGATCTGGTCCTGTGTCTACAGGGGAGCACCGTGGCCTGGGCGCTGGCGTCTCCAAGGTGCGGAGCCTGAAGATGGACAGGAAGGTGTGGACAGAAACACTTATCGAGGTGGGGATGCCCCTGCTTGCCACTGATACTTGGACTCTGCCCCATTCAACAGCTGTCTGGGTCTCCCAGCTCCCCCCATCTCAGTGACCACAGCACCTTGGAGCTAGAAGAGACCCTTAATGATAATCTAGTGGGTGGGAATTTCGGAAAAGCAATTTTTGGCAAAGTCAGCAAACTGGCCAGTGAGCTAAGAATGTTTTTATAGTTTTAAAGCGTTATATTAAAAAAAAAAAAAAAAAAAAGGAAGAAAATGCAGCAGAGACTGTATGTGTTCTGTAAAACCTAAAATATTTACTGTTTGGCCCTTTAGAGAAAGAATTTGCTAACTCCTGATCTTATTTCACTTTCATCCATTGAATAGATGTGTAAACTGAGGTCCTGGGCAGGGCTGTAATCTGTCTGAGATTACCCTGTAAATGCACATTGACCACCACCCCTGCCTCTTTGCATCCCACTTCTGGCTGACCCAGGGCCTTCTCCCCTACCTTGCATACCCTCTCAGAGGCCCTCAGCCTTCATTTCATCTGAACTCACGTGCACCAGTGGGTATATGTATGTATGCTGCGTGTGCATACATGTGTACATTTGTGTCCCTGTACTGGAAACTCCCAGGTACCCATATGTGGTCGATACAGGGGAGAACCTGCAATGGGAGGCTAGGCCCAGGCTGCAGACTCCAGAGCACTTGGAGTGTCACATCCCTTTCTCACCTCCCCACAGTGTTTGGCACATCAGTGCTAAGGATTTTGCATATGTTAATTAACTGACTTTCAGAACAAGCCAGGAGTTAGGATTAGAATAACCAGTTTACAGCCTTGAAGCCTGGGGAGAGAAAATAACTTGCTGGAAGACACAGAGTGAATCTGTAGTGGCAGGCACTGTTATGCTTTGTTCTATGCTGTGACCCCAGCACCCCATACAGGACCTGACAAAGAGGCAAGGTGGGGGGGCCTAGGAAATGGCTGTGGAAGGAGGAGCCGGATGAAGGAAGGAACTGATTCCCGAATGCTGGATTCCTGCACTCACCCAGAATCTACCCCTATCCCTCTTGCCTAGAGAGGAATGTCAGGGATAGGAGAGGTTTCCAAAATCCCTGCCTACCCCATTGGCTGACAGGTTAGGCACCCACCCCCGGCTATCATAGTCTCAGGAATGCAGAGCTCTAGATGTGGAACTGGGTGGGGCAGCAGCAAGGCCCCTGGGACCAGGCGCAGGGCCTGAGGTGTCCACCTGTCAGGCTGCTGACCCCCTGTCCTGTCACTGAGCCTGAGACCTAGACTCAGAGCCCAGCTCTGGTGGCAGGAGCATCCCCAGCCGCCAGCAGGCCAGGCTGTCCTCACCTCCCCCATTGGGAAAGTGGGCAGATGGCCTGGCTCTCCCAGCCCCTTGCCTAACAACCTCAGAAACCAAGTTTCTGCCCGGCACAGCCCCTGGCTGTCAGCTGGCCCGTCTGACCTCCTACACACCCCTGCAGCTCTTCTTACAGCTTGGGAATGGCACTGGGAACCGCTTCTGGGCAGCCAATGTGCCCCCCAGTGAGGCCCTGCAGCCCAGCAGCAGCCCCAGCACCCGGCGGTGCCACCTGGAGGCCAAGTACCGTGAGGGCAAGTACCGCCGCTACCACCCACTCTTTGGCAACCAGGAGGAGCTGGACAAGGTCAGGATACTGCAGCTCTGGGGCCCCTTGGGACCACCCTTGTCTTTCTGCTGCCCTGTTCCTTACACTGTCTTAACCCATCTCGTCTACCAGCTCAGGGAGATGCCTTGGTGTATGGGGAAACTGATGTTTGGAGGGCAGAAGCGCACTGCCTAAGCCATATGAAAAGTTCTGGCCATGCAGGGAGGAGCCAGGCCTGACCCTTGGGCCAAGGCCACGTCCCCAGCATCTGTCTGTCTCTCTCCCGATTCCTCAGTCTCTTGCACCCCGTCCTGTTGCTTCTGAATCCTGCCAAAAGGAGTGAACTTGATGGGGATGCTATTTCCTGTCAGGCTCATGAAAAACAGCTGGGCTGCTCTAACCCACCCCCATCCACACCCAACTCAAGATGAGGCCCCGTATGGGCCCCAGGCCCTGACAGGCTGGGAGCCAAGTCTCAGGCCCTGATCTGGCTCCGCCTGAGCGGGAGGCAGCCAGCTCTGAGGCAGGGGTATGCCATTTGTGACCTCTGGTTGGCCTTCAGCCCCTCCCCCAAACTGCCCCTCCCAGGCAGACTCAGTCCAGCTAGAAGCCCGCTGGGAGTCAGGCCTCCACCTCCCAGGGACCCAGGCGTCCTGCTCCCAGCCCAACCCAGTCTAGCCTGCAAGCCAGGAGGGCGGCAACTCCCATTGGTTGGGAGTGCTGGGCAGGCAGTGAGGAATTCAAATGTGGGAGGAATTAGCTACAAAGCACCCCCCCCACCGCTCTTCCACAAGGCAGAAGGAGCTTGAGATCCTCTGGAGGCTCTGTGGCTGACTGGGCAGCTGTGTCCAGGCCGCCAGCAGGGGTGAGGCCCCGGGCAGCTGGGATCCCCTGGCCTCCGCTAGGCAGCCCCTGCTCGCCCCTCCTCCCCTTGGCCTCTCTCTTCCCTCTCCTTCCTTCCTTCCTGTTCTCTCTTTCAGTCTGAGGATGGACGGCTCCAGGCCTGGGTGACTCCATCCTCTTCTTTCCTCTCCTCCCCCATACCCTCTTTCCCTGTGGGCCCCCCACTCCTCCTTGGGCTGACCCTCCCTTGCCTCTTCCTAGGCCCTGTGTGCTGCAGTCACCACCACAGACCTGGCTGAGACTCAGGCGCTCCTGGGCTGTGGGGCCGGGATCAACTGCTTCTCGGGGGACCCCGAGGCCCCCACGCCCCTGGCTCTTGCAGAGCAGGCGGGGCAGACACTGCAGATGGAATTCCTTCGGAACAATCGGACCACAGGTGAGCGTGGGGTGGGGGTCCACCAGGCTGTGCAGTGCCCAGTGGGGTTTGATTTACGTGCTGCTCTCAGGCCGTGATCGCAGCTCCTCAAGGGCCCTTGGTAAATTGTGTGTGAGCTGGGGTGTGCTTGGGTTTGCACGTCAGTGTGTATTTGTGCTGCGTATGCATGTTCCTCTGTGTCTCTGTCTCTGTGACTCTGTTGATGACTTCCCTGACTCGCAGTGTGGGTCCCTCAGGATGGCTGGCAGCTGTGCTGGTGTTTGTGCACCTCTGAACCCCTGGGTCTGTGTTTGTGGGGATGTTGAGAGCTTTGGAGTGAATGTGTGTGCAGAGTGTATTTGTGTTGCTGTGTGAGGGATGCTGTGTTACATTTCTCCATGTGTGGGTCACCCACCATGGCAGCCCTGTCTACTGCCCTGCTTGGGTGGAGCTCAGTCCTGAACCTGGTTTGGGTACCATTGGCTCCCCTTTGGGGTGGGTGAGGAGGGGTCAGTGTGCTGAGCAGTGCAGCTCGTGGCCCAGGCCTGGCCTCTGGGGCCACATCCTAGGACTGAGGGTGGAGCTCAAGGCTGGGGCTCCGGGCTCAGGGCCATGGGTGGGCGGGGCACACTGGGCTGGAGAGAGCCCAGGTGTCTAGGGAGACACAGGAGACCACCCAACTGGCTTGGGCTTGGGGGCAGAACCGCCCCTCCCCCCCGCCATTGCTGACCATGGGGAGCAGAGCTGTAGTCAGGCTGCCACCTTGAGCTTCCTGCCATCTGGGAAAATCCTTTTTCCAGGGATTATTATTGAGTTTGCCCAATGCCCCCCGATGCCAGTGTGCCTGGCCTGTGCTTCCAACCTGGAGAGTGGGGTGGGCCAGGAGTCAGGGAGGCTTCCTGGAAGGGGCAGTGCTGGAACTGGGCCTTGGGAATGGAGTGAATTTCCACAAGTGCGGAGAGGTGGAGAAACAGCCTTGGCAAGACCCTGCAGATAGGAGGGGGAGCTTGAGGCTGCCAGTTAGGGAGCTGGGGCTGATGATTCGAAAGTGAGCCTGGATGCCCAGGCCAGGTGGGAGTGAGGTGGGGACACCCTCTTGAGTGGCCAGCATGACCTGCCATCCTTTCCCCACCTCCAAAGAGGTGCCTCGGCTGGACTCGATGAAGCCCCTGGAAAAGCACTACTCAGTTATCCTGCCGACCGTGAGCCACAGTGGCTTCCTCTACAAGACCGCCTCTGCCGGCAAGCTGCTGCAGGACCGCCGGGCCCGGGAAGGTGGGTGCCACCCCAGACCCTGCCCTGGCCCATGGCATCTGGGCATGGCTGCAGGTCTAGGGAAGCCAGGGCTGGCCAGACTGGTGAACCCATGAGGCAGCCAAGTGGATTCTGGCAGAGTCACCCTAGAGGGCTTCCTGGATATAGTTTGTGGTACGCAGAAGGTGCTTCCTAAATGATCCTGGTGGGAGTGGAGATAGGGGATGGCGCTGCAGAGCAGGTCACTGCCAGAGTTTCTTTGGACTAAATGAGCCTTTAATGAGCCCCTACTGGGTATGGGCTCTGCTGAGCATCTGGTAGTTAGAGCCTGTGGCTGGTAGGGAGTTTGAGGACTGAACGGAAAGCCCTGTCCCTCTCTGATCTCAGCCTTCCATTCACTCCCCAAATCAGAAGAAAACCCACAAGAGCCCGCACAGTTGGCCACCACTCCCTTTACCTCTCTGAACCACCCCCCTAATCACTCTGCTTCTCTCCTCACTGTTTCTCAGACATGTTGTCACCTACCAGGATCTTTGCCCGTGCTGTTCCCTCTGCCTGAAATGCTTTCCCCCAGGTATCTGCATGGCCAATCCCTCACTTTCCTCAGGTCTCTGTTTCAGTATCACTCCTGCAGAGATGTCATCTCTGACTACCTTATGCAAAATAGCACCCCCCATCTCTCCCTTTACTCTGCATTTCCTTTTCTTTTTTGAGATGGAGTTTCGCTCTTGTTGTCCAGACTGGAGTGCAATGGCTCAATGTTGGCTCACCGCAACCTCTGCCTCCTGGGTTCAAGCGATTCTCCTGCCTCAGCCTCCCGAGTAGCTGGGATTACAGGCATGCGCCATCATGCCTCGCTAATTTAGTTAGTAGAGATGGGGTTTCACCATGTTGGTCAGGCTGGTCTCAAACTCCCGACCTCAGGTGATCTGCCCGCCTCGGCCTCCCAAAGTGCTGGAATTACAGGCGTGAGTCACCGCGCCTGGCTACCCTGCATTTTCTTCACATCACTTACCTGGTACTCATTTGTCCATTAATGTACTTATCTATAGATTCTCTGTACCCCACTGGGACATAAACTCCTTTTGGCCACCACTGCCTGTAGCCCTCAGATCCTAGAACAGTGGCTAGCACACAGTGGGCACTTGGCAAATATCTGCAGAATGAAGGATGACTCAGGCAGAGCTGGTGCTCCTGGAGGGAGCCCATCCACAGGGTCAGACCTGAGGAAACATTGACCTCAGAGAGCAAATGTCAGGCCCTCACAGACAGGATGAGAGGCAGAGTCTGCTGTGGGAACATTGTGAGGTCATTGCTGACAACATCCCTCAGCACCTCCTGCATGCTCTCCTATGGGGACGAAGCCCTTCGACTCCCAAAGAGATTTCTTTGGAACTCCATGCTGTTCACAACCTCATTGCCCCAGGTCTGCCTCCCTCTGCCTGATAATGTCATTTATGTAACAACTGCCTGAGTCATCCTTTTTGCCTTGGATGCCAGGAAGCTCTGAGCCACTGTAAAGCTCAGTGCTGTGAACTGTATAAGCCTGCATGGCCATGACAGCCTATCTTTTCCATTACCTTTCCTGGTCCAGATTCTCCTTTCTATTTCTTTTGTGGGACCTTGTCAGTCTCTCAAAGCCATTGTAGCAGGAGGCAGAGTAGAGAGTGATGGGTGCTTCTAGAAAAGGAGGTTGGGGCATAGAAGTTTTCCTGTGACATTCAGGTGGTGGGTGGAGGGGACAGGGTTTGCAAAAGCTGGGAGTGCTGGGTGGGGATATGTGTGTCCAGGAGTGACAGAGGCAGCTGGAGAGACAGGCAGGGGTAGACCTGGCAGGGCCTTGAATGGCAGGCTGAGGGGTGCAGAGTCTGTCCTGAAGACCATGGAATGGTTTTGGTTAGAGGAAGGATGTGGTCTGATTTTAGCTAGATCACTCTGGGATTTTGGAAGGGCTGCCTTAGAGGCCTGGGGGAGAGGATGACTTGTGGGCTGGCTGGCATGGTGGGGATGCAGAGGTGGATGGATTTGGGGGAAACTTGAGAGAATGAAGAGCACATGGGTCAGATGGGAGTGGGAGCCTTGGGAGGATGCAGAGGTGGTTTTCAGGTGGTGGGGGGCTCCCTGATGGCTCCCCTGCCGAAATTCTCCCCAGAGTTCAGCCGGCGCTGGTGTGTCCTTAGTGACGGGGTCCTGAGCTACTATGAGAATGAGCGGGCAGTGACCCCCAACGGAGAGATTCGGGCCAGCGAGATTGTGTGCCTGGCAGTGCCCCTTCCTGATACCCATGGGTGAGCACCCCTGGGCAAATCAGACTGTGGTTGCTATAAGGTACAGTCCCCCACTGGGGAGACAGGGAAATAGGCCCAGAGAAGGGGAGGACCTCCCCAGGGTCACACAGCAAACGGAGGCTGCATAAGGGCCAACCCCGGTCTTTTGAGGCCCCAGCCCAAGACTTTTCCACCACCTCTTAGGGGACCAGAGTAAGGACAAGCGCCAAGGCAGTGTGGAGGGGGCAGAGGATGGCGGTTGATGGTGCAGGTTGGGGGTGGGCCAGTGCTGGATGAAGTGGGCCTGAGTCCTGGCCTGTGTATTTGCAGCTTTGAGCACACCTTTGAGGTGTACACAGAGGGAGAACGGCTGTACCTGTTTGGGCTGGAGAGCATGGAGCAGGCTCATGAGTGGGTCAAGTGTATTGCTAAGGTGGGCCTGGGTAGCAGGGCGGGTGTAAGGGTGTCTGACGGGGGAGGGTGGGGCCTCCTGACCAATCCCATGTATCCCAGCTCCCCCATCTAGAGAGCAGCAGCTAGATGGAGGGCAGCAGACATGGAGCAGGCCTGTCCCGCCAAGGGCCTACTGTAATCTGCAGCCCTCTGCAGGGTTGGTCAGACCTGTCTTAGCTCTGCAGAAGAAGGGCTGTGGCCTTGTACTCCACGGGTGCTCAATAAGTGAATGACAGTCAGAGCCATCTTAGGATGGACAGTGCCGCCTCCAGGGGAGTGTGCTCCTTGTTCCTGGAGGCGAGCAAGCAGAGGCTGGAGGGAAGAGGCAGGGAGGCCACGGGGAGAGCTCTGCCTCGGGAACTAGAGCCAGGTGCCTGTGGGGTCCCCTGTGCTGTGAGAGCCTGTGACTTTTTATCATTCACTTGTCCATTGATCAGTTGTCTTGTGTGCCTCTTGAGAGTCAGCCCTCAGAGACCTGGGGACCCAGATGAACCAGGCTTAGTCCTAGCCCTTCAGTAGCTCCCATGTGGGTGTGGAAGACAGCTCCCCTGCGGGTGGGGTTCAGGCGGCAGCAACAGTGTAACCAGTGCCACAACAGAGGGCAAGAATGCTTTGGTGCTGTGGGGGCCCAGAGAAGGGCCCTCCAGAAGGTGTCTGGGAAGGCTTTCCAGAGGTGGGCACATCTGAGTGGGTATGAAGTGGGACATGGTACCCAAGTTCCATCTGTGGGCTTAGTTCTGCCTTGGGGAAGAGAAGGCCGCTGGGTGGGAAGAGGGCACCTGCCTGTAAGCCAAGAAGCTGGGGCATTGGGGCAGGCAGTGCTGTTGGCTGATGCTGTCTCCCCCGGCTGCCTCTCTGCCAGGCATTCGTGCCTCCCCTGGCTGAGGATCTGCTGGCCCGGGATTTTGAGCGGCTCGGACGCCTACCCTACAAAGCTGGCCTGAGCCTACAGCGGGCCCAGGAGGGCTGGTTCTCTCTCAGTGGCTCGGAGCTCCGCGCTGTCTTCCCGGAGGGGCCCTGCGAAGAGCCGCTGCAACTACGGAAACTGCAGGAGCTTTGTGCGTGGACCAGACCTGGGCCCCTAGCCTCCAGGGCACCCTATCCTGGGCTCCCAGGCCCCCAGCCCTTGCCTGGAAGTCTGAGCTCTGCCTGGCTTGGCCAGAGCTGCCGTCCTGCCCTCTCACGTCCTTGGAGTGCATCTCAGCCACCCCATACATTGGCGGGCGGGTCCTAAGGATGTGTGTGTGCTCAGAGAGGGAGGGAGCAGGTTGGGGATCAGGAACAAGACCTGGGCCTCACCTTGACTAACCCCTCCACAGCCATCCAGGGGGACAGTGAGAACCAGGTGCTGGTGCTGGTGGAGCGAAGGAGGTGAGCCACGGCCTCCCTGAGGGGCTCTGAGAAGCCTGGAGCAGTCTGATGGGCCTGGGGACAGGGTGGGATAGGTGTAGGCCCCTCAGTGACTGAGTGTCCCTGGTCCAGGACACTGTACATACAGGGCGAGCGGCGGCTGGACTTCATGGGTTGGCTGGGGGCCATCCAGAAAGCAGCCGCCAGCATGGGGGACACGCTGTCGGAGCAGCAGCTTGGGGACTCGGATATCCCGGTGATCGTGTACCGCTGTGTGGACTACATCACGCAGTGCGGTGAGCCCTGCCCCTGGGGTGCCGGCCCCGCCCCCTCCCGGAGAGCCGCCTCCCGTCCCAGAGCTGCGTGGCCCCGCCCCATGACGCAATGCCTCAGGCCCCAAACGCTTGGCCCCGCCCCTCCCTAGGCCTGACCTCCGAGGGCATCTACCGCAAGTGTGGGCAGACATCGAAGACGCAGCGGCTGCTGGAGAGCCTGCGGCAGGATGCGCGCTCTGTGCACCTCAAGGAGGGCGAGCAGCACGTGGATGATGTTTCCTCGGCGCTCAAGCGCTTCCTGCGCGACCTGCCCGATGGGCTCTTCACTCGTGCCCAGCGCCTAGCCTGGCTGGAGGCCTCAGGTGGGCCCTGCAGCCCGTGCCCAGCCTCCTCCACTCCTCCCTCCGGACTCCTGCACCCTTCCCTTCTGGCACTTGCACTAGGCTCACCCTAACCGACAGGCTCCAGTTGCCCGCCTCTGCTTGTCATTCCCATCGCCACTCCATACGGCGCCCGGGGCCCTGGAAGACCCAGAGTTCCTTACCCTGGTTGAGTGCCTGGCCTGCATTGACTTGGAGGGCACAGGGACTGCTGTCACCCACCATGAGAAGCAGGACAGCCCGGGCAGGATGAGGAGATGATAATTACAGGGGGTTTCTGACCTGATTTTTCTTTCCCACCCAGAGATTGAGGATGAGGAGGAGAAGGTCTCCAGGTACCGAGAGCTCCTGGTGCGGCTGCCGCCTGTCAACCGGGCCACGGTGAAGGCCCTTATCAGCCACCTGTACTGGTGAGGGAGGATACCATTGTGAGACTCTGGGGGGATGGGGTGAAGGTTCTTCTACCCCCACCCTGGCTGACTGCCCTCCCCTGGGAGCTAGCTGGGCTTCTGCACCAAGTGCTGACTGTGATCTGCCCTAACATTGAACATTTGTAGAGCAGGGGTCCCCAACCCCCAGGCCACAGACCAGTACAGGTTTGTGGCCTGTCAGGAACCAGGCTGCACAGCAGGAGGTGAGTGGTGGGTGAACAGGCGTTACTGCCTGAGCTCTGCCTCCTGTCAGATCAGCCGCAACGTTAGATTCTCAAAGGATCGGAACTCTATTGTGAACTGCGCATGGGAGGTGGCGCACTCCTTATGAGAATCTAATGCCTCTGAAACCATCCCCTGCCCCCATCATCCTGTCCTTGGAAAAATTGTCTTCCATGAAACCAATCCCTGGTGCCAGAACTGTTGGGGCCACTGTTATAGAGGAGTTTTCCACTTGGGACCAGGTTACTTTGGCTGGATCTCCCAGCTTCCCAGTCCTACTCCTACCAGGACCCAAGATATGGCCAGAAAAACTGTTCCTACCCCATTAAATATTGGTCCCCTCTGATCAGACCAGTCTTGGACCTGTCGGAAATTAACAGGGAGAGATGGGAAGCTCTGGCCTGACTCCTCACTCAAGGCCCTCCTCCGCCTCTCTCCAGTGTCCAGTGCTTCTCAGACACGAACCAGATGAATGTGCACAACCTGGCAATTGTGTTTGGGCCCACGCTCTTCCAGACAGATGGGCAGGACTACAAGGCTGGCCGTGTGGTGGAAGACCTCATTAACCACTATGTGGTGGTGTTTAGTGTGCGTCCCTGGTCAGTGGGCAGTGGAGGGCAGGGATGAGCCTTCCAGATGGCGGTGACCACCAGTCCTTGCCCCTCGCCCCTTCCCAGGTGGATGAGGAAGAGCTCAGGAAGCAGCGGGAGGAGATCACTGCCATTGTGAAGATGCGTGTGGCTGGCACTGCCAGTGGGACCCAGGTGAAGTCTGGAGCCTGGGTGGGGAGCTTGGGCCTACCACCTGCGCCCATTTTCTAGGCCCCCAGCTGAGCCCTGTCTCCCTGCAGCATGCCGGTGACTTCATCTGCACAGTGTATCTGGAGGAGAAGAAGGCAGAGACCGAGCAGCATGTCAAGGTAGGTGCTGGGACCTAGAAGCCAAGGGACCAGAGAGTCAGGCTGGGCCAGGCACAGGCTCAGATGGCCAGGGGAGCAGTGCTTCCATCCCAAGGAGAGGACCAGTTTGGGACCTGTATCTGGCTGGTGCTGGGGCCTGCTCCTAAGAACTACTCAGAAATACCCCTCTGTATCCCAGGACTCCAGAAGGGCCTGAGAAGGATGGGCTCAGGCTCTGAATCACGTAGCAAGGTTATGGTAGAGCAGGGGCCAGGCACAGGTAGGCTAATCTTCTCCTTGGTCCTTGCAGATCCCAGCATCCATGACTGCTGAGGAGCTCACCCTGGAGATCCTGGATCGCCGGAATGTGGGCATCAGGGAGAAGGATTATTGGACCTGCTTTGAGGTTAACGAGAGGGAGGAGGCAGGTGGGTGACCCTGGGCTTGTGCAGGGTGTGGTATGGCTTGTCTCAGCTGTAGCCCCAGTCTGTCCTCCCCTACCCTGCACATGAGGATGGGTGGTGAAAAGGACTTTGATGACGTGTTGCTGTCACACTGATCTCTGTGACGGTGGTGATAGGGTGCTGGCAGGGATTGAGGTTATGCCTGTCATGTGGCTGATAGAAGGGACAGTGAAGGGGTAGATGGTGTTGACTGTGATGGTGCTTTCTTAGGTGTCAGTGACAATGGTGATGGTTGAGGGGAGAAAGGTAATTTATGGTAAAGGTAATCTTGATGGCAGTGGAGGATGAGGCTGTATGTGTTCATTTGTTTTACTATCCTTGTTGAGTGCCAGGCACTGGGCTGGGGAGCCACACACATAGTCCCTATCCTCGTTGGGGTTAGTCTGGTAGGGGATGGAGGCATTAGTCTAATGATCACACCAATAAATATTCAACTACAGTTGCATTAACTGCTGTGGAGGAAAGACCCATGGCATCACCAGATCTTTCCCGAGCCAGGATGGGAAGGAAGAGTAGGGGTTATTTGGTGAAGAAGGCAAAAGCCCTGTGGTGGGCAGAGGCACAGTCCTTTCAAGGAGACGAGGGCAGTGAGGGGATGGTGACATGGGTGGGGCTGGAGATCAAGGCAGAGGCAGCCACGCAGGGCCTAGCAGCAATGCAAGACCATCGGAGGGTTAGTGAGTAAGAGTTTAAGAAGATTGCTACTCGCTGCTGGGTGGGGAGAGGGAAATTAGAGCACACTTTGAAGGCCATGGTTTAGTCTGAGGAGAAGGCAGTAATGTGGGCTGCGGTGGCAGTGGTGGAGATGGACAGAGCAGAGAGATTCGACATGTGGATCAGGAGAGGGAGGAGAGGTTTGTTTCTGGATGGAGCAGCCTGGTGGGTGGTGGTGGTAGTGTTTCCCTGATGGGGGCCACGGGGAGGGCGGGAAGGGAGGCAGGGGGTAGAGATCACAGGCATGGTTTTGCACATGTTGAATTGGAGCAGCTTTGGTCACAGCCAGGTGTGTCAAGCCTGAAGCTTGGTCATGGGAAGGGTGGTCGTGATGGTGATGTTTTGTGTCATGGCACTTGCAGATGGTTGGAGTGGACTGGGGATGTGTAGGTGATATGTGCCCATCTGCCAGCCCTTGGTGGTATCGGGCCATATGGTCCCAGTGACGGTAGGTGTGACCTCTCCCCAGAGCGCCCCCTGCACTTTGCGGAGAAGGTGCTGCCCATCTTGCACGGGCTGGGCACGGACAGCCACCTGGTGGTGAAGAAGCACCAGGCCATGGAGGCCATGCTGCTGTACCTAGGTAGGTGGTGCCTGCAGGGTGGCCAGGCTCCGGGCGTTCCCCTCTTCCAGAGCCAGGGTGGGACCTGGTGGTGCCAGGTAGGAGCAGCTGAGGCAGAGGGCACCAGGTGGGTGGGCCTCTGTGGAGAGGCTGGGGCAGGATGGGGCAGCTTCCTTCGTCCTGGGACCCAGCCCCAGCTGGGTTGGTGCAGCCTGTACCCACTCCAGTCCCCCCTCAGCCAGCCGTGTCAGTGACACCAAGCATGGCATGATGAAGTTCCGTGAGGACCGCAGCCTCCTGGGCCTGGGCCTGCCCTCAGGCGGCTTCCACGATCGCTACTTCATCCTCAACAGCAGCTGCCTGCGGCTCTACAAGGAGGTCCGGGTAAGTGGCCCCACTGGGTTCGGCCTCAGGTGGTGCACCTGCACCCCTGAATGTGCTCAGAGATTCCCCTTGGTCTGCAAGTAGAAATATTCCTGTTGCAGGCTCTCAGGATAGCACAGCAGTGGGGGAGAACTGTAGACTCTCAAGGCCCCTCCTGCTGTGGCCTTGGATGTCCACTCTACTGTGCCCTGTAGCCCCACTAGGCCCTGGCACCCGGATGCCATCACACCACTCCATGCCCATGCTCTGTCTTACTGTGCCTGGTGCCTTATCACTGCACCCACAGGAACCTGTTACTTGATGACAGCCCCAAGTTGTGGCCCATGCATGCCTTGTCACATCGTACATCATACACCTCCCGAGCCACCCTCCTCACTCATTTTGTCCACATGCAGGTGTTCTCCCAACCCAGACTCCACTTGGCACCCTCCACCTTCTGCACATACATGCCACACACACACCCCAACCCCACACATCACTGCACATGCTGTCCTGGCTCTAGACCTGGGACTTCTTCCATAACCCTGATCCTCTATCAAACAGAGCCAGAGGCCGTGGAGCGGGGCCCCTGAGACCGTGAGTAGCTGTGGGCTGACTGCCAGCTGCCTTACACCACCTGGGGGCCAAATGAGCTGGGTAGGAGCATGGGGACACAGCCAGGGCTCCTGGCCATCTACAGGCATGGTTCCCTGCCCGCTTGCCGGTCGGCACTAGCCCCTATCCTGGGCCTAAGCTCCTCCCCTTTATCCCTAATCCTGTCCCAGGGTCCTTTCCCCAAGATAGGGTTCCCTATCAGTGCAATGCTCTAGAATTTTCCAAAGGACTCTGTGTGGAAGTTAAAGATCCAGTAATGATGGCACCTAGGTTTGAATTAGAGCTCTGATCTTCTTCTCCTGTCATCCTTGCAGCCTCCTTATTTCTAACCCTGGACAGTGTTCCAGGACTGTCAGAACATTCTTACTACTGCCCTTATCCTGACATGCCAGGGTGGGATGAGAGAGGCTTGTGGGATATCCCCCACCTGGGGTAGGAGTCTCTCTGAGGCCTCCCTGGCTGGCTGTTTCCACTCTGCACAGTCCTAGGAGAGAGGGCTCATCCCCTCTGCCCTTGGGGCTACCCTATTCCTAGGGGGATACTTCTGTCTGAGAGAAGGTCCTTGCTCAGGTTCTGCTGAGAATCTGCATCTCATGATGCCCCTGTGGGTCCCAGCTATGCCTTGGGGGCCACAGAGCATAGATGCCCCTGCAGCAGGGATTCCCAGCTGTTAGGAACAGGGCCATGCAACAGGAGGTGAGCATCGGGCGAGTGAACATTACTGCCTGAGCTCTGCCTCCTGTTAGGTCAGCAGCGGCATTAGATTCTCCTAAGAGTGTGAACCCTACTGTGAACTGTGCAAGCAAGGGATCTAGGTTGTGTGTTTCTTATGAGAATCTAATGTCTGAAGATCTGAGGTTTTACAGTTTCATCCCAAAACCATCCCTCCACCCATGGAAAAATTATTGTCTGCAAAACTGGTCCCTGGCACCAAAAAGATTGGGGACTGCTGCCCTGCAAGATGGGCAGCAGAGACATGGTTCTAAGCCTGGTGGTCTAGCCTGAGCTCCCACAGCTACCCGCCACCGCACCCCCAGTGTCTTCAGCCTCTTCCTGCCCCTTGCATTTCCTGAGGTTGTCTGAATAGGCTTGGCTGCCATGGCAGGAGCAGAGCCGATAGAACAGGACCTCATCTCCTTCTCTTTGCATTTTGTGCCTCTTCTAACGCATCCCGGGCTCCTGCTAACCCTGTGGGAAACGCCGTCTCTTCTGTCCTTTGCCCTCTTCTGTGATCACATCCTCACTTCTGAGCCTCTCCACCCGTCGTCAATCCCCCTTGGTTCTGGGATGCTATCTCCCTGGCCCCCTACCTCTAGGAGTGCTTAGAACCCTTGCCGTGGGCAGAAGGGAGGGAGGGTGGCTGAGGCACCTGGAAAGGCAGCTGTGGATCCCTGGGCATGGAAGGAAGGAGGCAGAAGAGCTCGAAAAAGGGATGAGATCTAATGTTCCGTAAGGAACCAGACTTAGTGCTGGCCCCTCACATACTGAGACATGGAATCCTTACTACTGTTCTCTGAGGAAGAGGGCTGTCCCCACTTCCAGGTGAGAAAACAGGCTTTGTGTGACTTGCCCAAGGCCATCTGTAAGTGTAGACTGGGACTCGTGTAGACTGGCACCCAGGTTTCTTAGTGTGGAAACACAAGCTTATATTCCTGGAAGTCTCGGACTTGAGGACTCAGCAGGGAGGAGTGCTCAGCACAGAGTAGGTGGTGCTCTCCACACCCCAGTGACAGCCAACACCTCTGGCCTGGCAGAAGCTCTGAGCAGATGTGGGCTGGTTACCACGGGGTTATCAATTCTGGCATTTGTTGGTTTATGCAGCAGTAGGACATAATATTTGAAATTGGAACAATCTCAGGTGATTCAGCAGGATACGTAGCCACTTGTGCCTTATCCTGGGGGTCTCCTCTTATTAAAAACCCTGAGGCACCTGGAAAAGGCACATGCTAGAAAGATCTTGGTTCCAGCAGAGATCGTTAAGCATCAAGAGTAAACTTTGTTGTCTGCCCATGGCCCTGTGCCTTGGAGATACTGGAAACATGAGCTGTCCGATTAGAAATGAAGTCCTTGGGCCAGGTGCAGTGGCTCATGCCTGTAATCTCAGCACTTTGAGAGGCCGAGGTGGGAGGATTGCTTGAGTCCAGGAGTTTGAGACCAGCCTGGACAACATGGTGAAACCCTGTCTCTATAAAAATTAGCTGGACATGGTGGTACATGCCTGCAGTCCCAGCTACTCAGGAGGCTGAAGTGGGAGAATGGCTTGATCGCATGAGGTAGGGTTGCAGTAAGCTGAGATTGCACCACTGCACTCCAACTTGGGGGATTCATTCTCAAAAGGAGATTGCATTGACTGACATCCTTCCCTCCCAAGACCCCCTTTTGCAGACTTCCTGTCTCAGCCACCCTTACATCACACATGTGCCATGCACATCAGACCCCAGGGAATCGGAGGCCTGAGGGTTGTGTTTTCATTCTTGGAGCCACAGCCTGGTTTGAATACCTTGATTCCTGCAGTTGTCTCTGCACCTGACTGGGCCTGTCGTGTTCACCCTCGACTCACTTGACTGCTTGCTTCTAGTTCTGTTCCCCTCCCACCCACAGCCTGACTTCTTCCAAACCCACAGCCTGTTTTCCATCCCCTCAGCCCAATTCCTCCTGTACCTGGAGTCCAGTTTCCCCCACATCCTTCCTCCCTCATGCCCAGAGCCTTGTGTTTACTGTGCCTGCAGCCGAATCTTTTTTACAGCCTCTGTCTCAAGTCTTTCCATTTCTGCCATCAGCTGTCTTCCAGTTTGCAGGCCGATTGCTAGTGCTCCCAGCCTTGCTTCTTCTGTATGTGCATACAGGTTTCTTCCTTGTATTCCCCCACATCTTGTTTCTTCCATGTCCGAAGCCTGATTTCCTTCCGCTTGCCTAATTTCCTCCCTTTCTGTGACCCTGATTGTCCCATGCCTGCAGTTGGTACCAGGCCCTCCTGGGCACTATGCCCATAATCAGGTTAGGTGCTGTCTGTAGAAGACATGAGGCTTTCCAATCAGCAGGTATCGGGGTGAAAGCAGAGTGAAAAGTCCTTACTAAGGCCCTCCTAAGCCACATCCCTGTGAGAGCACAGAGGTCTCCTCCAGTCCCTAGGCAACCCATCCTTTTGTGATATCACAGGAAGTCCACCAGTTCCCAAAACTTCCCTCTCCCCTGGTTGTCCCTTCTCTGGCCCCTGCTGAGGAGCCATGCCTGGAGGTGGCTGGCAGCAATGGTGGGGAACAGGGGGGAGGTAGCTCAGTCTTTGACCCCCAGTTTTGGTTGTAAGTGAATCCCCCTCCCGTGCCATTCACCCTGGTGCCCCTGTGGGCTCCAGGGGTGCTTGGTAGGGGTAGGGCTTCAAGCACGTGGCTCACAGAGCAGGAGGAAGCCTCATTAGCTTGACCTTCCTTGGGGGTCATTGCCCCCATCCCTCTGCCTCCGAGCCAGCCTGCTCCTTCCAAGCCCAGACCCATATGCAGAGGTGGGGGCCAGAGGTGAACATTTTGGCAATCTGGTGCCCCTCCCCAGTACATTGGTCTCTCGCTTCCTGACCTAGACCATTGGGAAGTTCTTCCTGTGGTCTATTGAATAGCTGTTCTGCTTAAGCTTGAGTCATTAGCCTTCTTGTGGAACCAAAGAGCTAGTAACTGCTGGTCCCTCAAGCCTTCTGTTCACACGGTCAACCCTGGAGCCTCCGTGGGGCAGGGAGGGCTGAGAAATGAATAATCTGAGATGAACATAGACACGAGCAGCCAACCGAGGCTCTCTGATCACACCTGCTTGTTCCAGCTTGGTGCTGGGGGAGGATGTGCAGTTCTCCCTCCACATACAATCTGATTCAGGCTGATGCTTCACGTCCTCCAGTTTGCAGGGCATCAGGGTGGTGCTGGGATTTGCTGTTACAGATGTCCCAGTTGGGACGGCTGCCTCAGAGACTGAGGGTTGACTGTCTGATACTGCTGCAGGGAGACAGGCCTTGGGGGCCTAGGGCTGGGAGGTTGGTTGGGCTGGATTGTGAACAGGGAGGGCTTTATAAGGAAGGCTTCTTGGAGGAGGTGCTCTGTGCTGGGATGCAAAGAGGGCTGGGGAGTGGGAAGAGGGAGGTGCCCAGTCAGGAGAGCAGCCCCAGTGCCCTTTCTGCAGACTAAAGTGCCCTCTTCTCCTCGCCCTACCCCAGAGTCACCGGCCTGAGAAGGAGTGGCCCGTCAAGAGTCTCAAAGTCTACCTGGGAGTGAAGAAGAAACTCAGGCCACCCACCTGGTAAGCTGGGACTGGGCAGATAGGCCTGCTGCTGGGGCCTGTAGGGGCTCAGAACTGATGGGGGAGGCATAGCTGGGGTTTTTAATTTGACAGAGGTCAGTACAGGGGCTCTGATGGTGTGGTCCCCAGACCAGCAGCATCACCTGGACACACTTTCAACACAAATTCTCGGCCAAGTGCAATGGCTCGTATCTGTAATCTCAGTACTTGGGGAAGCCGAGTCAGGCTGATTGCTTGAACCCAGGAGTTCGAAACCAGCCTGGGCAACATGGCGAGACCCTGTCTCTGCAAAAAGAATACAAAAATTAACTGGGTTTGGTGGCGCGCTACTCAGGAGGCTTTGGTGGGAGGATCACTTGAGCCTGGGAGTTTGAGTCTGCAGTGATCCGTGGTCACGACACTGCACTCCAGCCTGGGCAACAGAATGAGACCCTATCTCAAAACAAAACAAAAAAAAAAAATAAGAAAAGAAAAGAAAAAAGAAACACAAATTCTCAGCTGTCACCCCATTCCTACTGAATCACAGATTCTGAGGGTAGGGCTGGGGCTTAGGGGTGTCAAGGGCCTGGAAGGCTGGTGGGGGCTGAGAGAGGAAGAGGCCAGGACGTGTCACTCTTGTGAGAAGGCTCTGAACTCGCTCTGGCCGTGGCTTCTGGGTTCTGTCCTGGGAACCGGGGCGTTGAGCCTCTATGGCCTGTCAAACACCCCGCTCTCTCCCCTCTTCCTCTGCAGCTGGGGCTTCACAGTGGTGCATGAAACAGAGAAACATGAGAAACAGCAGTGGTGAGTGAGCACCTCATCCTGAGACCCCAGGCTGAGGAAAGTTGGTGGCACATCGCCCTTGATTGGGTCCCTCATCACTGCCCAGATCTGTGTCCACTAGCAGACCCTGGGCTGGGGAGGCAGACACGGTGTTCCCTGCTCAGTCAGGCCTTTGGCATCATGCAGGTCCGTGTCCCACCCTGCAGGTACCTCTGCTGTGACACACAGATGGAGCTTCGGGAGTGGTTTGCTACCTTCCTGTTCGTGCAGGTACCAGGTGCAGAGTGTGGGGTGTGGGGTGGGTCCCTGGAGGCTTCCATTATGGAGAATGGGGACATTGGCTTCTGTGCTATTCAGCCCACCCCTTGATTCAAGGAGATTTTGAGTTGCTTTTAATTGATTTGCTAGTTTATTCAATAAACCCTTCCTAGCACCTACTGTTAGTCTAGCTCCAAGCCAGGGATGCTAGGGACAGACAGGACACAGACCCTGCCCTTGGGGCACCCCTCATGTGAACAGGAAAACAGACCCAGAAGTGGCCAGTTATAGCCCAGTGTGATCAGTGCTGTGGTGGCAGTGGAGAGCCTAGGGGATCTGAGTTTTAGGAAATGTGGGAGAATTCAAGCAATGAGGGGAATGGCTTCTAGGCAGAGGGAATGGTTTAGGCAAAGGTCCAGAGATATGCAAGAGAAGCACAGATTGTTAAAGTGGAATGTGAGGGGAGAAGCCAGGAGTCCTGGAAGTTAACACAGGAAAGGGAGTGAGAAGCAGAATCTCAAAGAGCCTTGTAGGCCATGCCAGGGAAACTTAACTCGACACAGAGGTCAGTGGGGAACCACTGGCGGGGGGTGGGGGTGGCATTTGGGCAGAGTGTGGTGCAGGCTTGAGTCTTCGAGGGCTCACTCTGGGTGCAGCGTCAGAAAGAGGGACGGAGGGTAGAGCCCAGAGGTGAGCAGGCCAGTGAGGCAGTGGCTGTGGTAGCCCAGGCAGGGACATGGTGGGGATGACTCCTGAGCCAGAGCAGGGCCAGAGGCTGGGTTAGACTTAAAACAGATGAGTTAAGACAAAGAGTTTTTAAAGTGAGAGCTCATAAGTATTTAGGGAAAAGAGAGACAAAATGACCAGGGTGCTGGGCTGAGTTCTTTCTTGGAGCTCTGTTCTTTTAGCCCTGAGTTTCGTGGTAAGCAAAGCCTAAAGGGAAACGGTGGATTCTGTAGTTCCTGGTTCCTAAGATGGGGCACAGACATGTTCCTCTAAGAGAAATGTTTTCTTGGTTCTTGGAGGGGTTTGTGGATCTGGAGATTGGAGTTGACTAACAGAACTGGCCGTGTTTTGCCAGAGATGCAGTCATGTTCTCCCCACAGCTGCTTCTCATATCGGCTGGGATCAAAGCTGAGGGCGTCGTCTCAGATCACAGCTGGAGGCATTTCTGGGAAGGGTGGGCAGATCTGAGGCTGAATGTCTGGGTGAGCTGAAGCTGAGCCCAGCCCCTTCCTCTCTCTGCTCCCCAGCACGACGGCCTGGTGTGGCCCTCAGAACCCTCACGCGTGTCCCGGGCGGTGCCTGAGGTCCGGCTGGGCAGCGTGTCACTGATCCCCCTTCGAGGTAGTGAAAATGAAATGCGCCGGAGTGTGGCTGCCTTCACCACGGACCCTCTCTCTGTGAGTGGCTCTGCATGCCTTTGGGCAGGGGACTGGGGGCCTGGCTGGGTGCCTGCCTTCTACTCCACAGTAGATGATTGCCCTGATTGCCCTCCCCTATTGCCCTCTGGCCTCCTCCGTCCAGCCTCAGTGGGGGCCCTCATAGGCCCCTTTGGTTCACACCATTCAAAGGAGCCCCTTCTGCCTGGCCCTGGGAGCTGGGAGTCTCCTCTGCCTGGCCCTGGGAGCTGGGACTCCCTTCTGCCTGGCCCTGGGAGCTGGGAGTCCCCTCTGCCTGGCCCTGGGAGCTGGGAGTCCCCTCTGCCTGGCCCTGGGAGCTGGGACTCCCCTCTGCCTGGCCCTGGGAGCTGGGAGCCTGGCTGACTGGAGTGCTCCCCACTGGCAGTGGAGGGTGGCTGCAGCAGCTTCAGCGGGGCGCTGACCCCTCTGGGCCTTCACAAAATATCTGTGGGCCTGTTCCCCTCCTGCAGCTCCTGCGAAATGTTTGAGCACAGGAGCCCATCCTTGGCTCTAGGATTCCACCGCTGGAAGCCTGTTCAGACACCCCTTATGCTCCAAGGCCTGGTGTGAGCCAGTAGGGGGTGCTTGGGAAACTGCACCCCACACCCCACATCCTCCATCCTGACTGCAGCATGGGGTTCCCTGGCAGGGGTGGGAGGCAGCAGGGTCAGCCTGGGCGGGAACCTCTCCCAACTCTGTTCAGGTGTTCAGACCTCTTGGCCCA
The DNA here is from genome assembly GCF_047675955.1 of Chlorocebus sabaeus. Taxonomy (NCBI): domain Eukaryota; kingdom Metazoa; phylum Chordata; class Mammalia; order Primates; family Cercopithecidae; genus Chlorocebus; species Chlorocebus sabaeus. Next base: position 69,157,970 of record NC_132904.1, on the reverse strand, counting down.
ACCTGCTCACCCCCGCCAGGTTCACTGTCCCTGTGGTGCTGGAGAGATGGGCATAAGTCAGGAACTTGGGAGGACCACCACCCTTTCAGGGGCATGAGGCCCTGGGGCCTCCGCCGGAAAGGAGCCCCCTGCTACCCCCAGCAAACTCCAGAACAGCAGAAATCGGGTGCTCTAGAGGAGCACTCAGCTCAGGGGGAGGGAGCTTTTGGCTGAGCTTCTACAGGGCTGAGAGCTGCGCTTTGGGGACTTCAGCCTCCCTTCCAGTATGGGCTGACTGGGGGGTCCAGACTACCTGATGCCCCTTCCCCCATTTGGGGTTTTTTGATAACATAAACATATCTGTATATTTTACCCTATGGTGCTGAGACCTGTGATTGGTTAAAGCGATTGGGCGTCATGGGGTAGGTGGGACAGGAGGTCGGGAAGCCCAGGGGTGAGTGCCTAGTGCCTGAAGCTGAGAACCTAGGCCTTGCTTTCTCCAGGCCCTGAGTTATTCAGATGACCCACTTCCCCAAGCAGAGCCCTGGCCTGTCTCCATGCCTTCCCTATTGTACTATTGTGCAGTCAGGCTGGAAATGCCGGTCCTTTCCTGTCCAGCACTGACTCTGGCTGGACATGAGCCCCTGTCCTGCTGCAGTCCCAGCTGGGGCCTGGGTGTAGTATGTCAGTGACTCAGGCCTGGTACCCTTGCAGCAGTCCCCTGCTGGAGACGCAAGGTCAGAGCCACAGGATCCTGAGCAAATTAGGAAGAAGCACCTTCGGGTCACCTGTGGCCCCAGTGCCTACCCCTCCAGAGGTGGGGCCTGTCATGCACTATGGGGCTGCCCTTGCTGGGCACTGCCTGGCTATCTCCTCTAAGACTAGGCCCTGGCCTGCAGGGGAGATAATGAACTGCTCAGAGATGGGTTTGGGACTCCCTGGGGAGGTGCCAGACACCACATTCCTGCCTCTCCCTAGAGCCTCATTACCACCCACTCTTCGGGGGCTCAGCGGGCGGACAGGCTGACTTCCAGTCCTTAGCCTCAGCCAGTGGGGCTGGGCAGAGTGGGTCGGGATGGGCCATGTGACCTCCGACTCAGACATCCAGCTCTGGGGAGCCTGGGGTCCAGCGGAAGACTTGGGGAGCTGGACTTCAGGTTCCCTCTCGCTGTCTCAGGAATTGGAGGTGTATGGCAGGAGACTGGAACCGGTTCCCTGAGTCCTGCTGACCTGTTTCACAGGCTGGGGCCAAGCCCCTTGAGTCTCCCAGATCCACAGGTTGCTCTGGCCAGATCCACAGGTCGAATGTCTGACCCTTCTGCCTCCAGCCAGGATAGGGCTAGTGGACCCCCTTATCCAAGTGCTCGGGGGCCGGAATCTGCTCCTGGATCTGACCTTGCACTGCCCAGCCGGCCCTGAGGCCCACCCGAGTGGGTGAGACTGGAGGCACCCCCTGCTCTGCTACGGCCACTGCCCCAGCTCAGGGCACTGGCTGCAGTCCTGCGCTGGGCCACAAGGTGGCAGCCACGGACCACTCATCATTGCTGGAATCAAAGCAGGGTCTGGAGGACGCCCTGATGGTGCTCCTGGAACAGGTCTTTCTCTGCTGGGGTGTGAAGTGGGACCCAGTTCTGTTTTAGACCGTCAGGCTGGTGACATTCTGAAAGGCAGCACCATACAGGAATGTGCTTTGGAGTCCTGGGCTCTGGGAACCAGGAAGAGGTGGGAACAGCCTTCTACCAAGTACCTGCTATGAATCGGCCCCTGTGCCTCCTGCACTGTCTGCTCTTGGCAAGGGCGAGCTAGGACCAGAGAAGGGAGGCAACTTTCCCAAGGTCACACCATGCTCGTGAAGCAGGCCTGAGGTCCATTCCCACTGCCCTACTTTGGTGGGGTCTCCCTCTTTGACTCCCCACCTGATTCTAACCTTTTCCTCCTCTTACAAATGGCCTGAGGCAGGGGGTCTGAACTGCCAGGAGTTAGTGATGGCTTAAAGTGCTTTCCCTCTGGTAGGGGGTAGGGGTGACATCCCAACAGGAGCCTCAGGGCCTCAACCAGAATGAAATATGCCTGTGACAATAGTGCTGGATGGGGTTAGGGGCAGGAGACTCTGCTCGTCCTTGCCACAAGGATTCCTAAAAATGGGGCCTATTGGGACCCTGGATGGTTTGCTCATTCACATATTATTTGAGGTCGGGTTGCTAGGGATGAGTTGAAGACCCCAGACCTGGACCTGCAGTGGGGCCAGGAGTAGCTCTTGGAAAGGGAGGGGTTTCCTGGACAAGGAGGTGCTCCTGAGCCAGCCTCGAAGACCTGAGGCCTTGCCAGATATGGTTGGAGTAGAGGTTAAAATACTGAAATACTGGGGGAGGAGGACAGGGCTTCAAGGACCAACCCAAATCCAGGCCTAGCCCCTGGGGAATACAGGGTGCCTGGCGAGAGAAGACCGAGGCATGTCAGAGCCTGGATGGTAAAGGCATTGCAGGTGGAGGGGAGGCCAAGGGCAGAGGGGAGAGGGGCAAGGAGGTGGGGTGGGATGTCTGCCTCTCTCCTGCCTCCTTCCAGCACAACCTTCCTACCCTGCAGAGTTCTGAGGAGTCCTGGGGCCTCTGGAGAAGGAAATCAGTGGGGCGGGGAAGGGCGGGAGCTGGGACTTCTTTCCTGGCCCCACGCTCTGGTGGCCTCCAAGCCACCTGCCCATGGCCCGCTGTCTTGGAAAGCACGCATGTGGGTGCCAGTGGTCCTGTTCACAAGCTGTGTGACTTTGCCTGAATTACTTAGGTCTCTGATCCTCAATGTTGTCATCTGTACTTTGTGGGTATTGATAGTAGCTACCCGCTAGTGGTTTGGGGAATTAAATGAACTAGTAAGTGTGAAATGTCTAGCACTGCTAATCCCCTTCCCAAATGTCTGAGAAGATATCATGGCATATTCTAGTCCCAATATATTTGCACTCAACAAGCACTTATTGAACACCGACTGTATGCAGAGCTTTACTGAACACCAAGGGGGAGCAGATGAGTGAGTGGTGTGGAGGAAGGTGGAGACCTGGTGGGGGATATTATCAGGAAAGATTGGAGGAGGTGAGTCTGGAAGGAGAGGCAGTTCTCCGCAGGTGGAGGAGAGGAAGTGGTCTGAGCACAAGACAAGGGGATGTGACCCTGCAGTGAGCGGCCTGCTGTGGCTGGGGCACAGTGCCCCATAGCACCCTAGGGCCTGTCCCCCATGCCCCTGCCTCTGAGATATGAGATATGACCACATCCCAGTCCAGTGGGTTCCTTGGGATCATCCCCCATCAGAACAAGGAACGGTTCCTATTCTCTTAGCCAGCTCTGTGACCTAAGTGACCCTGACCCTGCTCTGGGGGCCGTCTCTCACATAAGTGCAGTGGCCTGAACCTCCCAGCCCTTCCTCCAGTATGACACCTCCTTCAGGAAGCTCTTCTGGGTTGCTCTTCCTTCCCTCTGTGCCTACTTACGGTATGTGTATGTGCCCAGGTCACCACACCTAGTCAGGGATTTCCCTGGTCAGCCAGGGTTGGCCCAGCCATAGCATGTCCCTTCTCCCATACCACTTCCAGCCTATGGAAATTTCCATACTTTCTCTGCCCTGGTTACAGCTCCTACTGCTGCATTTATCACCCTGGAGACACAGTGGCACAGGCACACACATGCCACACACACACTCGGGCCTGCACACACGTGTCTGCACACCTCAGCCTGCTTCTCCAGATCTGTGAGTGCATGCTGCGCGCACACACACACATGGCACGTGGATGAACACACACACACACACGGCACGTGGATGAACACCCACCCACACAGAGCTCTCTAGGAAAATTGCTCTCTCTCCCTCCTGCTCCTCCTCCTCCACCCTGTCCTCCCACCACTACCCACTTCCAAACGCTGAGACCAAAGAGATGAGCCGGACGGTGCCTCCCACCACTTGTCAGCCTGGGACGCCCTCCTCCCTTTGTGACTGTGGCATGCCCTCCTCCCCCTGCCCGTCTGCCTCCCCAGCTCTCCCTGCCTCCCCATCACCCTGCCACCTCCCTGCGTTCCTGTGTATCTGCCCTCCACACAAGTCATTCTGAGGCCTCTTTGTTACTCTTTCAACTCTGACGTGGAAACTGCTCCTCCCAGCTCTCCTGAGAGGCTCAGGATGGGGACCTCATAGGGCTGATGGAGGCATAGGGACAAGTGAAAGGGACCCCAGGTCCCGAATCTCCTCAGCTCCTGTCACCTTCAGTCCCTCCTGTTGGGTTGGAGGGCTGTGTGCCTGGCACCATGGAGACCAGTGTCATGGCAACACAGTTCGGGTGGGCACAGCTTCCTCCTCCTGGGGGGTGGGGTCAAGAGGAGGAGGTGCCGAGGAAGTGAGCCTTGTGCTGGTGCCCACCACGGCTGCCTCCAGCTCACTATTCCCAGGACAGCCCACCCCCACCCCCCCAGCCAACTTTGCTTGCCACTGCACCTTCCACTGCCACAAGTCACTGATCCCATTTGGGAAATCCTCTCTCAAACACTAGCTCCAGAGCTGGGCGCCAGAGAGGGCAGGGGCTTGTCCCAGGTCACACAGCAAGTCTGGCCAAGCTCCTGACTCTCAGACTCGTTTTCTCCTCTGGTCTCCCACCTTCCACCCAGAAGGAGGATACTGGGGGCAGAGGGGTCAGTCCAATCTCAGTTCCCACCACCATCTCCAGCCAGCCCTTAGAGTTGGCAGTGGGATTGAAGATGCAAGTGATAGTGCTGAGAAACCATCATGGGGTGCCCACCACCTGCTGTGCCAAGGCTTTGCATGTGTCATCCCATTTTATTCTAAGACCCAGGAGGAGGATGACTGGTAAGTGGAGTAGCTAGGACAGGAACACAGTTCCCTCTCAGATGGGGCAGGCCAGCCAAGGCTAGTGTGTATTGCTGTCTCCATCAGACGCTCTTTTAAAAGAATGGCAAAGCTTTTAATCCCATCTTTATTACTGGAAAGGGTGTAGGGGCAGGATCTGGGGCATAGCCTGGGTCTGGCCTTAGGGTTTCTAGAAACCAGGTTATATTTTTCTAAGAAGATAGAGAACAGAGCCTTCCTAGTGTGGTTAGACCTAGGGAAGACCTTTCTTGCAGTGCAGCGGTGCAGACCAACTTGGAATCCCCAGGGCAGGCTGGAGTCACAGAGGGCAGGAGACCCCTGCCTCCTGGGCCCAGCCTCAACTTGTCTCCCGACCTTCATGGAGTCACGTTGCAACTGCCTCCCTCCTGGCTTATGTAATAATTCAAATATAGCAGCTGCCTTCATCCCACAGAGTCACACCCCCTCCATCCCCCCTCAGGTGCGGGGAGTTATGGGGGAAGAGGTGGTTCAGGGCTGAGTGGGAGGTTCAGGGCCTCCTGGCAAGGAAGATCCTAGTGTGCTGGATTGGAGGGTGGTGGTGGTGAGGGGGCTGGTGCTGAGACCCCAAGAAGAGCAGAGCCTTCCCTAGAATATGAAGCCGCAGGGGCCACTTCTGCCCTGACCCATCTCTGCTGGAATTCCACATTCCTGGGGGCCCTCCCCAGAGTCACAAGCTATACACACAGCCTTCTTTTGTGGTCTGCTGTCCCAACTGGAGGAGGAAGGAGAGGTAGAAGAGTATGAAGAGGGGGAGGTAGTCCAATGGGGCAACGGCCACCGTCTTTGGTCCTAGGCTCGGCCTTGCCCTTCACTCACTAGGTTGCCTGGGCACCCCTCTGACCTCAGTTTTCCCATCTGCACAATGAGGGATTCGATTCACTGGTTGTAGCATCTCATGCTCCCTGATTTATAACCCTGGAGATGATGTCAACCTGAGGCTGAAGGCACTTTCAAGTGTCTGGCCCAGCCCCGTTCCATCTGACTTCCCTCTCCCTTTTCTCTGCCATCCCTCCTAGACCAGTGCAGCCACCCCCACCCGCAGGACAAGGGAGGCAGGAGAGGGCCCTGGACTCAGCTGGGGCTGGGCAGCCTCAGGCGGCCTCTCCCTTCCCTGAACTCGCCATCTGTTCCAGACCCCCAGCCCCCTGCCTAGCAGCCATGGGGAGGTCACTGCTCTCACCTGGGGTCACCCCTTCCTCACTGGACAGCTCTGACAGATCTCCTGGAACCTGCAGTGGATCCTTCATGCCCCAACCTGAATCCCAAAGTCACCTTCCTGAGGTGTTGAAGAAGCTGCTCCACCTTAGAACTACTGTAGAGGCTGTGGTGGCCTTTCATTCCTTTATCAGCAGAAGCTTTGTCACTTGTGTGGTGGGGGCCATGCTTAGTATGAGAATGCAGAGACCCATGCCAGGCCCTTCCCAAGGACATGGTGCTCCTTCAGCCATTGTCATCAGAGCCACAGAGGGGAGCTTCCTGGCAGAGGAGGAGTAGGGAGAAGCTGTGGGATGGCTCCCTGAGCTCCCCACTCCACCCCTTCCCCATGCCTGGGCTCCCATTGCAAAGACCCAGATGTGGGCTTATTCTGTCCCTTAGCCACAGGGAGTCACCCAAGGGTGTTCAGACCAACCCTTCATGAAAGCCATGTTCCACCAATTACCAGCCTTTCCCTGGAGAGCTGAGGGTTGTCTCACACTGGGTAGCCTCAGCCTGCCCTGGGGTTGGGGGGTGCTCACAGAGCAGTAAGCGTCACTGCCTGCATCCCCACACACCTGTGGTCTCTTGTCTGCAAGACACACATGCCCTCTGTGCCCTTGAGCTGAGCTCTGTTGTGCACCACCCCATTTCCATCAGCCTCCTTTCTGACTTTCCTCAGCCAACATTTCCTGCTTGGGCCTGTTGGAGGCTGCCCAAAGGCTGTGGACTAGGGCCGAGGTAAATAGGACTTTGGCTTGTCTTTTGAGGAAACAGGATCCCGTAGAAGAAATGAGATGAGCCTGAGCGGGGGTTGGGGGGTGACAGCCGGTGGTGAGACAGCCAGTGGCAAGACATTAGGGAAGGGAAAGGTCACCAAGGGTCTCTAGCCCAGAACCCAGTGCCCCCTCCTGCCTACCTGTCCTTGTGGATGGGAGGCAGCGTGTGTGCTGACTGGCCCAGCAATGGTGGGCCAGGATTTGGGATGGACAGAGAAAAGGAAGAGGAGGGGGAAGTCTGCCTGGGATGAGAAACACTGTACAGAGTCGAGGAGAAACCAGCGTGTGCTTAGGGACCAGACCTGGCCCCACCTGGAGCAGAGGGTGGTGAAGTCAGTCAGGGCTGGATCACAAGAGACCTCAAATGCCAGGTTGAGGAGCTTGGCCTTGATCAGGAGGGCACTGGGGAGCCCTGCAAAGGTTTTGAGAGGGAATTCCATTACCAGATAGATGTCTTGAGGCCAGCCTGGCCAACATGGTGAAACCCTGTCTCTACTAAAAAAATACAAAAATTAGCTGCTCCTAGGTGCAAGGCGGAAGTGGAGTAGAGAGGTTGACCTGGGATAGGGGCTGGAGCATGACCAGGGGAGGGGGAAGGAAGCAGGGGGATGGGGATGGAGGGAGTGGACGGATGTGAGAGAATCTGCTGTCCTTTGGGACAGACGATACAGGAAGTGTAGGAGAGGAATGGGGCAAGGTGACTTTGAAGTGTCCAGCTCGGAGATTAGAAGTTTGCTAATGCCTTTGGGAGGCCGAGGCAGGCAGATCACGAGGTCAGGAGTTCAAGACCAACCTGGCCAATATGGTGAAACCCCGTCTCTACTAAAAATACAAAAATTAGCCGGGTGTGGTGCGGGTGCCTGTAGTCCCAGCTACTTAGGAGGCTGAGGCAGGAGAATTGCTTGAACCCGGAAGGCAGAGGTTGCAGTGAGCCCACATCGTGTCACTGCACTCCGGCCTGGGTGACAGAGTGAGAATCCATCTCAAAAACAAAACAAAACAAAAACCCAAAAAACAAAAAACTAAGAAGTTTGTTGATGTCTTTAATAGGGAAAAAAGGTGTATTGGATGTTCAGTATTTGAATATGAGGGACCTACGGGTTGTTCCCAGAGGAGCTGTCCAAGAGGCAGTCTGGACACCTGGAGCTCCAGGGAGAGGGATGGGCGGCAGGGGACACCCGGAGTTGTTGGTATGCTGGGAGAAGGCTGCATGCTCCGTGGGAGTGGGGTGGAGAATGAGGACAGGACGGCCATCCTGCGAGAAGCATCCATATTGAGGGGGCGAGGATAGGGTGCACCAGTGAGGGAGACAGAGGAGGGGCCGTCTGGAAGGTGGGAGGGAAACAGCCGCACAGGACGGGGCGGAGGCGGGCGCTGAGAAGAAGCCTCCTTCTTCGATAAAGAGGTAGCTGAAGCCTGTGGAGCCTGCAGTCCTCTCAACGATATGGGGGCAGCGCGGAGGCCGGATTCCAGAACTGCATCCTCCCATCGCTTTGGGCAGCCACCTTGCCTCCCAGGAGCATCCTTCCTCCTATCCCACCTCCAGTTCCCCAGCTAACAAAAAACGGTGTATCTTGACCCCCGGCAGGGCGGCGGGGCGGGCCGGGCCTGCGAACATGGCTCAGCACCCTGGAGAGCGGCCTGTGGCCGGGGCGGGGCCTGCGGTGGGGGCGGGGGCGCGCCGTCTGAGCACTCGTGCCTTTGGCTCTGGCTGGGAGCGGTCTTGCAGGCAGACAGTTGGTGGAGGAGGGAAGAACAGTCTTGGATTGTCTCCAGCTCTCTCCCCTTTATGCACCTCCCCCATCCCGGCACTGGCCTACAGGAGCCCCTGTCCCAGCATTTGGGGCTATTACTCTCCTGGCTCCATCAATTCGACGACATCAGGGAATGAGATGGGAGGAGAGGGACAACTGTTTACTGGGAGCTTTTCAGACATTCCCAAAACCTCACAACCTTTTGAGCTTGGAATTTGTGACCCCATATTTCAGATGAGGAAACTAAATTGAAGTTCAGGAAGGTGAAATACCTTGCCCAGGCATGTGGCAGAGCTGGCATTTGAATTCCACCTGCTGGGCTCTAAGTCCTGAGTGCCCATTAGCCCTTCTGAGTCCTGAATCTTGCATTTTGTTCCTGCAGACTCTCCAGTTCTGGGTGACTGTGGAGTCTAGTGTGGCAGTGGGATGGGGAGGAGACCTTCCCTTCCACCTACTTGCTTGAGTGTATTCCCAGGAGATTTCTGAAGATGGGGCCACCACCATTGTTTTTAGAGTGGGAAGGCAGAAAGGAAGCTGAGGGCCAGGTGAGACTTCCTGACACCTGCACCCACCCACGCCCAGGAGGCACCCTCCTTTGAACCCTTCTGACCCAGCTTCTCGTTGCCAGGTTCCTCCAGCCCCTGAGCAGGTTTCCAGGACATGAAGGGGAGCTGTGAGGGACCAGGACTGGCCATGGTCCAGGACTGCAGCTTCCTGAGCCCAGAGAACGCCTTTCTAGCTGTCAGGAATGGAGCAGCGAGGCCCCAATGATAGGTGAGGCAGAGAAGCACGACATGAGTTCTGGGCTGGCTCAGCTGGTTTACAACCAGCCTGGGCCTCGTTCCCTTTGAGAAAATGGTTTGCCCAGAGTTCAGAGATCTAAATTTCTATAATGCCTTCTGGGGCCACAGTGGGAAGCAAAGATTCCTCACATTTTCTTTCCTGACACTTCCCAGACCACAAGACAATGGTTTTCTGCAGCACCCAGCCTGGACAGGCCGTATACACAAGCTCAGTCATTTCTGACCTTGCCCCCTCCACCATGCACCCCCGTGTTCTTCAGCATGGGTCAGGTTTCTCTTCAGCCTCAGGGACTTCTCTGCTTGAAGCCTGTTGTGTGGGTGGGGGGTATTTTCCCCACAGCTCAGAGAGATGCGGTTGCTGTGGAGGGTTTGCTCTAGCTCCTCTACCCTGGAACATACCCTGTTCTGCCTTTAAAGACCCAGCTTGGACCCTCTCTTCCAGAAATGCTTGCCAACCCTCCCCAACTGGGTCAGGGGTCCCTCTGGGCTTCACAGACTCTGTGCTTCTTTCTGTCACAGCCTGCAAGTCTCCCCTCCCCATTCCCCAGCCTGAGTGCTTCTCTGAGACAAGGGATAGTGTGAGCCATGGGCTCAACCACTGGTAGGCCAATGAATAAGTAAGTTCATGGTGAAGCCAGGATCCAAATCCCCATTTCCTGCCTCAAGGTGTGGAGCTCTTTCTCCTGCACACAATAGCAGCTCTGCTGTGACAACTCCCTATCCGTCCTAGGCCCTAAAATGCCTCTATTTCACTAGGTTATAGCTTTATCCTAGGGAGTCCTCTTTGGAAGCAGGGTGGGGGTGCAGCAGGCCTTCCCCCATGCCTATAGTCTGTGGGCAGGGAAGGCCATGTGGGGCAGGTTGTGGCCTAGGTCTCCACAGATCCTGGTAGAAGTCCATGCTCACACATCAGCTCCAAGTCCCAGCTAAGTCAAGCCACCAAGAGGTGGGCCCTGTGATAAGGCTCTGAGTCCAGAGGCCATCAGTAAAGCCCCCTAAGTCTTCCATGGACCCAGCTCCAGGCCGGGATGCACCCTAGGACATGATACACACCGGGTGAGGGAGCCCAGAGGAGAGGGTGGCTAGCTGTGCATAGAGGCCTGATCTCTCAGACTCAGGGAGGGCACAAGCGTGTCACCTCATCCTGAAGGCTTCTGCAATGGGGCAGCAGAGGGTCTGGGTCTGCTGCCCCTGGAGTCCCCAGCCCCATCGTAGCCCATGAGGATTGTAAATCCCTCATCCTCTCCCCTCTCTCCTCCTCTGTCAGCCACTCCCCTCTCCCCCTACCCAGCTCTCTTTCTATTTCTGCCTCTGATTTTTTTTTTTCCTTTTCTGTCTTTGTTCCTCTGTGTGTGTGTCTTTCCCTATGCCTCTCTGATCCCTTTGTACTTCCATCTTGATCTCTCTGAGGCTCTGATCCCTCTCTCCTCTCCCTCTTCATGTGTTACTGTCCCCCTTCCTGTCTGTGTTTATCTCAGTCTCTCTGTGTGTGAGTCTTTTTTCCTCTCTCCCAGTCAGACTCTCTCTACCCCTCCCTCTCTCCCTCTCTGTCTGGGCCTCTCTCTGTTCCTCCTCCCTCCTCCCTCCCCCTTCTGCATTATCAGACCTGCTCCAACCTCCTCCCAGAGCCAGCCGAGCAGCAGAGGCAGTGGCAGCGGGAGAGGTGGGAGCAGCGGGGCAGCAGAGCTGGATTGGGGTATTGAGTCCAGGCTGAGTCGGGGGCAGCCCACTGCTCTCGGTCCCTGTGCCTGCTGGGGGTGCCCTGCCCGGAACTCCAGGCAGCGGGGACAGGGCGAGGTGCCACCTTAGTCTGGCTGGGGAAGCGGACGATGAGGAGTGATGGGGCAGGCATGCGGCCACTCCATCCTCTGCAGGAGCCAGCAGTACCCGGCAGCGCGACCGGCTGAGCCGTGAGTATAGTGAGGGGCTGGGGTGGTGAGCGGCTGTGAGAGGTGCCACAGACAGGGTCCTGGGAGTCCCTCCAAGGAGCTGGATTTGGCGTGGAGCTGAGCCACGTGGAAGGATCGATCCTGCTCCTGGGCACCCCTCCTCCCCGCGTTGCCAGACTGCAGCCTGGGGTGGGGGCAGGTTACCTCTGAACAGGACGAGGGTGCCTAATGTTGACCTAGTAGGTGATGAGGCTGGGGTCCCATGGAAGGGGCTGCTGGTTGGAGGAGGGGCTGATAATAAACCTGAACCATCTCTACAAGGGCTGAGAGTATATGTGGGGAGGGGGAGGTCTGCCAAGGAGTTGGGAGGAGCTCTCGGGGCTGCAATAGGCTGGTTCAGGACCCTGGAGAGGGAGAGTGTCTTGGCCCACCAAGGCTATGTGTGTGTGAAGGAAGTGGGGAGGGGGAAAGATGGAGCAAATATGAATAAGAGTGGCCGTGGAGCAAGAGAGGGTCAGAGGTAACCACCTTCCATGGAATTGGGAATTGGGGTTCAGGGACACCACTTTATGAAACTTTACCCCAAAGCATCTGTCCCAGGATAGGGTTCTACGGAGCCAGATAGAATGAGGTGCCAGCCTCGTGTGTGTCCATGTGCAGGGGGGTGCATGTGCAAGTGAGTAGGGGGCTCCATGGAGACACCCCTCTACTAAAGACTGCTGAGGTGGCAGGCAGGGTGTATGTGTGTGTGTGTGTGTGTGTGTGTGTGTGTGTGTGTATACACATGTGGAGTGTAAGGGACATGTTGGGTGTAGAAGGGCCTGTAGAGCTCTAGGGTACCTTGATGGTTGGATGCAAAGCAGCCTGTCAGAGTTTGTGATCATCCCTGTGTCACTGAGAGTTTATTTGCACGTGTCTGAGTGTGAGTGCAGGTTGGTCTGCATATGTATGTAGGTATGTCTATTAGGTTGCATTTGTATGTTATGTGTGTTGTGTCTGCAAAATAGAGTGAATCAGTGTGCATTTGTATCTGTTCCATGTGCATTTATGTGTGTGTATTTGTTAGTCTGTGAATAATAGCATTGCTGTGTGTGGAGGTGGATATGGCTGTGTGCGTCTAAGTATTCTGGTGTGGGTGTGTGATCATGGTGCTAGTGTGTATATTGGTGCTTCTGTGGCTGGTGTGTGTGTGTGTCTATATGTGTGTGTTCATCTGAGTATGTGTGGGTGTCTGTTTCCTTCCCCCTGGCAATTGATACAGCTGGGACACCATGGCCCACTGAAGCAGGGCATTGAGGGGCTGAATGTATGACCACCTCTGAACTCAGGACAATTCATTCTACACCCTGTGGGAGAGATGCAGAAAAGAAATAGGCAATAATGACTCTGCCCTCTGGGGCTTCCTAAGCTTCATAGACATAAAATAGCTTGAGAATAATTAAGCAGTAGAGATCAACGTCATGCTAACAGGTGGGGGTGGGGTGGGAACTGCATAAGCAAAGGCCCTGGGCTGGGCTAGGCATGTCCTGGAGCAGTGAAGATGCTGTACAGAGTAGGGTCAGGCAGGAGCCACATTCTGGAGAACTTTGAGATCCAGGACTCTTAGACTTTATCCAGAGAGCCCTGGGGAGCCCAGGAAGGTTTTATATAGGGGAGAGACATGATCAGATTTGGGTTCTAGAAACCTGCCATGGGTCAGGCATGATGGCTCATGCCTGTAATCCCATCACTTTGGGAGGCAGAGGCAGGTGGATCACTTGAGGCCAGGAGTTCAAGACGAGCCTGGCCAACATGGTGAAACCCCGTCTCTACTAGAAATACAATAAAATTAGCTGGGTGTGGTGGTGTGCACCTGTAGTCCCAGCTACTTAGAAGGCTGAGGCATGAGAATCGCTTGAACTTGGGAGGTGGAGGTTGCAGTGAGCTGAGATTGCCTTACTGCACTTCATCCTGGGGGTGACAGAGTGAGACTCTGTCTCAAAAAAAGAAAGGAAAAAAAAAAAAAAAGAAAAGAAAGAAACCTGCCTCGGTGGCATTGTCTGGTTGAGAAAGAGGTGGGGCCAGGAGGCTAGAGTGGAGGCCAACCAATACAGAGATCAGTGAGTTCTGGGGCTTTATGAGAACTTGGGAAAGGCTGAATAGATGAGGATAGGGAAGTGAGTGTCTAGGTGGCTCAGGCTTGGACTGGGGTGGGGGGTGTAGTGCAGACACCTCAGTAAGTCAGGATCTCATGAGGGAAAAGGCTCTTGGAAGGCTCAGGAAAGCTGGGCGTGGGTGGACTGAGGTAGTGGGAGAGATCTTTATAGGGTTTCTAGCTAGGATGCAGAGGGTCGGAGATCATGGAGCCATCTCTTGCCAGACAGGGAAACTGAAACTATGGCTTCATTACCGTCCTCTGGCTGCAAGGCTGGGGCTCAGCCTCTTCATCAGACCTGACCCTCAGTATCATTCTCCTTCAGGCCCTGCCCAGAACCTCTTGGTTGCTGAGCTTGGTCAGCTCAGTGAGGGTTAATTGTCTTTATGCTCCCTGCACCACTACCCCCCCCGCAGTCATTCCCCTTGCCCACCAAGCAGCTCCTGCCACTCTTCCTGCTTCCCACTCCAGCCTCCTGTCCCCAGGGACTGCTGATGGCTTGGCTGGGATCTAGCCAAATGGTGGGGGGGTGGGAAAAGCTCCCAGCAGTCCTCTACCCCTAGGTCTTAATGGACTGGGAGTCTCACCCTCGGTCATGCTGCTGTCAGGCCAGGCCTGCGCTCCCCAGGCTTCTGCTGCTTGGGCCTGTGAAATCTCCCAACTCAGCATGATTCCATTCCTGCATTCATTCATTCAACCACTCAACAGGAACTCCTCAGTAGCTGCTTGGTGCCCACTTGTCACTGGGGACACAGAGCAAACACTGACTGAGTCCCTGTTCTCAGGGAGTGCCCAGTCTGATGAAGGAGAAAGAAGTGGAAATCCGCAACTCCACAGGGTGAGCAGTGCTGTGTAGGAGGTGGGGGGCCCACAGCAAGCCCGGGCTTCAGAGGAAGAGACATTTGAGCCAGACCTTGATGGATGGGTAGGAATTGCACAGGCAGGGAAGAGCAGAGGGAACAGTTTGTGAAGGTGGGTAGGAAGGGCACAGGGCTAGGCACCTGACTCAGTGCACCCTCCAGGTGGGAGGAGACAGTAAGGGCATTTGGGTCATTTTCTAGCAGTTTTACTACTTCCTACGGCTTGCCCTGCAAATCTATCCAGCCTGCTGTTTTTCATACCCCTAGACATGGGATGTTCATCTCTTCCTTCCTGGGCAGCCCTTCCCTTGTGGTGGTTATGTCTGCCCTGGGTCTTCTCTGCAGGGCCCAGCAACTCCAGGCTACCCAGCCTGGCCTTATGTCCTTTCTCCATCCTGTGTTACTGTCCCCTGAAGTAGGGCCAGGCTGGGGCACAATGATCCAGGAGTGGCAAGAACACATCTAGGCAGAGAGTGGGAGAAAGGGGCAGCCTTTATTAACAAAAAACTGAGATGGGTGCAGGCCCTGACTCCTCTCCAAAAATAATGATAAAGAAACAGGCATGGCCAAATAAGGGAGTGAGGACAGACAGCAGGAAGAACTTCCTACCAATGCAGAAGGGCTGTGAGTCTCTTGGCTTCATGAGAGTGGGCTGTGCGTGTGAAAGGGAAGGTCTCAGAGGATAAGAGGGGGAATTGGAGGCAGAGGCACTGTCAGCCTCTGACTCTCCCATAGGTGAGTGAGTAAAGTCATCCAGGGAGAGGGAACTGGGGATGGGGAGCTGAGAGAGACAGGGGAGGGGGATCGGGGCTCATCATTCATTCATTCAGCAGCCGTTCACTGGCCCTACCAAACATGACACCCCTGGGTGCAGATGGACAGAGCCAGTGAACACGTGGATGGAAGCTCTGAGTCTTTCCTACCTGTGCCAGTGTCACAGGAAGATATTTAGGAGGAGGGGCCACTGGGCCTGGCCTTACAAGGAAGAGGCACTTCAGGCTGAATTGAAGGACAGCACCAGGGAGGAACACCATGTGCAAAGGCCTCAAGGTGAGGCGAGCACGATTTTGTTTACTCAGCACTATAGGAGTTCAGAGTGGCCTAGGCAAGAAGTGCCAGGCTGGGGGGAAGCCCTGGGCAGTGGTGGAGCAGAAGAGGAGTGGGGAATTGAGGCTAGACTGTAGGAAGCACTTTTTTCCATGAGGGTGTCTCCAACAGGCTTGATGTGTAGGTATTATTGTAAGTTTTCAACTTCTTGGTCTCTCCTGACCAGGGCCTGCTGAAGGGCCTAGCCTTGCTTGAGAAAGGGGTGTTCAGCGAACAAAAGAGACCCTGGAAATGAGAGAGAAGCAGTGGCTGAAGAATGTGGGCCCCTTCCGGAAAGTGGCATGCAAACAAATGTAAAGTAATATGCAAATCAGCTGGCTAGGGCTTGGCAGCCTTGGTTGGAAGAAATGAGCCATCACCCCTTCTTATGCTGGCCTCGCACCCCCTCGGCCCCAGCCTCCAGGACAGCCGGAACAGCCTTGTCTGCTCCTTGGAACGCCCCAGCTTTTCTGAGCCACAAGATTGTGGCCTCCAGGGTGGGGGCCATGGGCTCCCTGTCAGCACCCTCATCCTCCCGAGAAGTCGATATATTTAGTAACAGGAATGTTTTCACACATTTATCTCCTATTGTTCAGCTGCTTGCTCCCTGGGAAAGGCCAGGTCCCCAGTGACGTGACCCACTTCTTGAAGTCCCTGAAGTCACCCTTCTCACTGCCCCCCCACCCTCGCCGAAAAACAGGAGGCAACTGGGGCTTGGTGCAGCAGAAGAGATTTGAGTCAAATATCTAGGAGGACTTCCCAACAGTGTAGTTGCTGAGATGTGTGGACCCCGGATTTCTGGGCTTTCATTCTTTGGATGGTTGCCTTGGGCGCAGAGAAGGCTTTGAAGATAGAGCAGAGAAGGTGGCAGACAGGCTTATGCTCAAATTTCAGCATACTGAAAGATGTACTGTTACTCTGTAGCTGTGTGGTCCTGGGCAAATTACTTAACTACTCTGAACCTTGTGTGAATAGTGGGTTGGAGATAATTATCCTTTCTGGGCAGGATGATTGTGAAGAATCCGGAAGTGCAGAGCTTAGTCCCTGGCATGCAGCAGGTGCTCACAAAGGTTAGCTACTGTCATTATGAACCACCCACGATCAGCCCAGCTGCACTTTCAGAGAGATTTAGTGGGGCCTGAAGTGGGAGAGACCAGAGCTAGGAGCCCAGGGCTATCATTGTGTGGGAGGGACCAGGAGGCCTGAAACAGAGCTGTGATTGTGGCTATGGTGAGAAGCACAAAGCTCTGTGGGAGGGACCAAGGTATCTCAGAGAAGTGTGGCTACCTCATTAGGTTGTCTGAGACCAATCCCCAGATAATACAATGGAAGAAAGGGCTTGGTAAAGAAGGGGTTAAGTCTGTGGCCACGCCCATGCAGTCTGTGAGCCATTCTGGGAGCTGTAGTCTGTTGTTAAATTGCAGTAAGCATAGTTTGTATTGCCTCTTTTGATCCAAATCCACACCCCGCTGCCAGGGCTGGCTGAGGGCTGGCTCTGGTGGGTACTGGTCTGTGTGGGGCCCAAAGGTGAAGCAGCATCGACCTCTTCCCTCAGGGAACCCCTGGCTTGCTATGTGTTTGGGGGGTGCAGGTCATAATTACAACTCCTCACATGTTCACACAGAAGTTTACAGCTTCCTGAGCACTGTTTCCACATCTATGATCTCATTTAATCCTCACCACAAACCCAAGAGACTGCTGTTTTCTGGATGAAGAAACGGATGATCCAGGAGGGGAAATCGCTTGCCCGCAGGTATTCAGCCAGTGACAGTGGAACCAGACCTGCGGCACAAGTCTGTCTGCTTCCAGAGCTCCTGCTCTTTCCATACATTACTGTTCCAGATGGCAGACAGGCAAGATGTGGACAATTAAAGTTGGATGTGAGACATCTCAGCAGAGGAACAGCTGAGCAGAGAGCTGCTGATTCCAGGCTGAGAGTTTGGACTTTGTGTTGTGGCCCACCAGGATCCACCCAGGGGTTCTCTGATTAGAGCTGAGCTTTGAGAGAATTGATCTTGCAGCCTGGGCTGAATGGATTGAACTGGAGAAACCAAAGTCAGACTGAGGCTTCTAAATTCCATCCTTGGTGCACCCAGCACTTTGGCTCCTCTCCCTCCTCCGTGCTTCTTCTCAGTTTCTTCCTCCTCCTCTCCTTCATCTTCTTCCCCCAGCCTTTTTTTCTTTCTTTCTTTCTTTCTTTCTTTCTTTCTTTCTTTCTTTCTTTCTTTTTTTTTTTTTTTTTTTTTTTTGTAGAGACAGTGTCTTGCTGGCTGGAGTACAGTGGTGCCATAATAGCTCGCTGCAGCCTCGAATTCCTGGGCTGAAGTTATCCTCCCGCCTGGGCCTCCCAAAGTGCTGGGATTATAGGTGTGAGCCACTGCACCCAGCCCATCTTCCTCTTTCTCTCCTACTCTTCTCTGCCTCAGGCTGAGGAGTGATAACTTATACCATAAAGCTGTGCTGTAATATCACATGTCTCAGAAGGGGGTGCTGTCACATACAGTCCATTCCAGCCTGAATCTTCCTTATGTTTGAAGGGCCAGTAGAAGTGTTGGGCAAGTGGCAGAGATGAAGGATGGAGAGAAGGATAGCCCATTGTTCTTCACCTCCACTGAGCCCAGGATGAGAGGGCCCTGCTGAAATGGATGGCATTGGGAGGAATGAAGGCTGAGGAGAGGTTGGACCCCAATCAGAAGGGACAGACCTACTGAGTTAAGCCAGAGGAAATTTTCTCCTCATGGTTCTGTGACAGGCTAAGATTTGGAAATGCATCTAGAATGACAGTGCATTTGGGGTCTGGGTTTCTTTTGGGTCATGACTTGCTTGATACTGAGGCGTTGGGGATATTGTTTGGTTTATTCATGTCTGTGTTTCAGTGTGTGTATGTGTACCTGAATGTGAGCTTCCAGTTGTGCATGTGTGTATGCTGGTCTGAGAGGGTGAGAATGTGTGGGTCAGTGTTCGTATAAAAGTGTGAACATACTCATATGTGTGAGCATGTGAGTGTCCTTCTTTAGTTTAGTTTTGAGACAGGGTCTCACACTCTCACCCAGACTGGAGTGCAGTGGCACAATCTTGGCTCACCGCAACCTCTGCCTCCCAGGTTCAAGCGATTCTCCTGCCTCAGCCTCCCGAGTAGCTGGGACTACAGGCATGCACCACTACACCTGCATAATTTTTGTATTTTTAGTAGAGGTGGAGCTTCACCATGTTGGCCAGGCTGGTCTCGAACTCCTGGCCTCAAATGATCCACCCACCTCGGCCTCCCAAAGTACTGGGATTACAGGCATGAGCCACTGCATCCAGCCATGACTGCATTTTTATGTCTGATTTTGGTAAATAGTTATATGCATGTGAGTGTGGCTTGTGTGTATACATGTGTGTAGAGTGCCATATACATATGTTCCAGTGAAACTGTATGTGTGTTCCCTGTGTATACAGATGCCCGTGTCTGAATGTGAGCGCAGGGATGAGAGAATGTGTGTGTGTGAAGGCCCAGACACTTTCTGTGCTAAACATTAAGGCCATGCCTAATGTCTGGCTACTCAACACTTTTTCTCCTGGTCCCGCCTTCCTGTAGGTAGAGATCCTTGAAGGGCTGGGCTTTCTTCAGAGGACTCTGGGCCAGAGTCAGGCTTTGTGTTCAGTCTCAGGTTGGGCCAGCCAGGGTTCTAGTCTATCGGATTGAGCAGCTGGACATGGCTGGGAAGTGTCTAGGTTCCATTCTCCCCAGGAACTCTTAATGGTCACACTTAGAGAGTTTCAGGGACTCCCAGCACGGTCCTCTTGTACTGATGCAACTACTGAAGTCCAGAGAGGTGTAGTGATTAACCCAAGGTCACCCAGCAGGACCCAGGATGAGATGATAGGGCTTGGAGCAGAGAGGGGAGTGTCTGACCTGGAAGGCTGCCCTCCCTCCAGCCCCTAGAGCAGGTGAGGAGCTCAGAGGAGAGCCAAGTCTGTGGTGTGAAGCCACCTCCTGCACCTGGCCATTTCCATGCCTCCTGGGCCTCAGAGGCTGCCTTTGAAGTTTTTACCAGAGCTTCTGCATGCTGTGAGATTCCTCCTAGGGACGTGTGAAGTTGACTGTTCCATGGAGCATGGAGACTCCATGGAGAGGAGCCCAGTGGTGAAGTGAGGCCAGTGGAGGGGGCTCCTCTGGAAGCCTCAATTTCTTCTTTGCAGTAGTTGCTTTTGTTTCATTGCTGTTTGTTTTTTAGGTTTCCACCATTGTAACATTCAAGGCTTTCCCTATTATCTCTCTTTGAGCTCTTATTACTGAGACAGTGCTGGCATTTGGGGCAGTCCTGGAGGCCCATCTGGGTTCAATGTGAGGGTGGCAGGGCAGTCCCTTAGGGAAAGGGCTGCTTGGGAGAGAGGGATGAGTTTCCTGCCCATAGTGGTGAGGCATGAGCAGGGGCGGGAGAGCCTGGTTAGCAAGCTGTAAACGAGGTGCCTACTCTAACGAGGAAGTTGGTTGCAGATGATCTTGAGTCCCTTCAAACTGTAGCTGCCACGGCGGGGCCAGAGAAGAACGTGCCCCAGCTCTCTTGGGCCTCGGGAGGATTTAGTTCACAGAATGCTCCCGGTGTCCTGGGCAGTGGCAAGGACTGGGAAGGCGCAAGGTTAGACTGCGCACCTGGAAGCAGGGAGATCACATTCCCTGGAGAACTGGAGGGAAATTTGTCTTCCTGGAGGTTTGGGGCTGGAGGCAGGGGCTGGATGGGAGGACCCTCCGGGGTGGAGTAGGGGTGGGATGGGGAGGACTGAGCAAGTCCAAGGCGGCTCTGCTGTTGAGCACTCGCAGGAAGGAGCAGGGAGGCAGATCCCGGATCATGCGGGGCTCTAGGGTGGGAGGTCCATGGTTGTGGGGCTCAAACATGGGCTCTGGTTGGGGCAGAGGAGAGGCTTCCTGGGGTTGGGGTCTGGGCAGGAATTGGGGTAGGAGAGGAGAGAAGCAGCAGTTGGGTACCACCTCCTTCCCAGGTCAGGTAATTCAGAGTTATCTTAAAACTCTCAGTGGGCCAGGCGTAGTGGCTCACGCCTGTAATCCCAGTACTTTGGGAGGCCAAGGGGGGTGGATCACCTGAGGTAGGGAGTTCGAGACCAGCCTGGCCAACATGGAGAAACTCTGTCTTTACTAAAAATGCAGAATTAGCTGGGCATGGTGGTTGATGCCTGTAATCCCAGCTACTCGGGGGGCTGAGGCAGGAGAATCGCTTGAACCCAGGAGGCAGAGGTTGCAGTGAGCCTAGATCATGCCTTTGCACTCCAGCCTAGGCAGCAAAAGCAAAACTCTGTCTCAAACAAACAAGCAAACAAAACTTCTCAGTGGGGTGGGATCTGGGATCCAGATGGAGAGAACTAAGGTTTACAGAGTGACCTTTATGTTTTAAAAATGACCTTGTTTAATCACCTCCTTAAATAATCCTTCAAGGGGCTAACCCTATTTTGTAGAGGGGAAACAGATGACACACTTAAATGGTTTAACTGAAGACAGTTAGTGAAGCAACTATTATGGAGATGGGGAAGGCTTAAGGGAACCAGCAGGACATGTCAAGGTACTCAGAACTGGCATTCAAGGGGCCAGGGGTGTTGGTGGAGGGGGGGCAAGGAGAGTGCCCAGCTCCATGAGCCAGAGCCCTGGAGATAGGGCTGCCCTGCAGGAGCTGTGGCTGCAGCCACTGCTTGTCAAAGGAGGCAGGTGGGTGAGGGGGTGAATACCCACAGTGAGCCTGCATGCTTCTCACCCTTTGCTCTCCTGCCAGCACCCTGACCCTCATTGGCAGAATTCATCTGGATGCCAGGGGGCAAGGGAGCCCTGGATGAAGCTGCCACATAGAAGTTGGCCTCCAGGGCACACAACCCGGCAGCAGAGGTTAGAGATTGGAGGTGGAGGGACAAATAGATGATGGGAAATTGAAGAACAGAGAGGGTGTGGACTTGCCCCCAAGGTCACACAGCCTGTTGGTATCAGAATTGGAGTCAGAAGCCAGGCCCTGCCTCTGATCTGAACACTCACTTTTTTGCTTGTTTGTTTGTTTGTTTGTTTGTTTCTTTTTTGAGACAGTCTTGCTCTGTTGCCCAGGCTGGAGTGCAGTGGTGTGATCTCGGCTCACTGCAACCTCCACCTCCTGGGTTCAAGTGATTCTCCTGCCTCAGCCTCCCAAGTAGCTGGGATTACAGGCACCTGCCAGCATGCCCGGCTAATTTTTGTACTTTTGGTAGAGATGGGGTTTCACCATATTGGCCAGGCTGGTCTCGAACTCCTGCTCTCAGGTGATCTGTCTGTCTCGGCCTCCCAAAGTGCTGGGATTACAGGTGTGAGCCACCGCGCCTGGCCTGAACACTCACTTTGTCACATTCACTGAGGTCTCCTGAGTGGACTCATATGCGCGTTATCCACTCTCGGGCTGAGAGCTGCTTCCTACCTTGACCGCCATGCTCCATATTGGGGCAGCGCAGGGGCTGCTGAAGAATGTCATTCTCAGAACACAGTGTGCCCTGGAGCCCCCACCAAGCCACCTGCTCATTCATCCCAACTGACCTTGAGGGTTCCCTGGTGTGCTCTGCCTGTGCTTGTCACCTTGGCCATGGAGATAGACCTGACAGCCCTTGCTGTCAGCTTCGTTAGAGACAGGCACACCCAGATGCAGACAATCAATTTTGTGGGGTGAGTGATGGGACCGCTGATGAGGACCCTTCCTGAGGAGGCGATGCTGGGTCTTAGCCTTAAAGAACAAATGAGAGTTTTCCAGGTGGAGAAGAAGAGGAAGGGTATTCCAGGCAAAGAGCCCTGCAAGAGCAAAGGTGTGAGCAGCAAGAAGTCAAGGATGGCAGGTTCAGGGCTCCTGGGCTGGAGGAAGGGCCTGGCGGTGGAGAGGAAGGGAGTGAAGGCCCAGCTCACAAAGGGAAGCAGAGGAAAGTTTAAGCAGGGTCAGGCCATGGTTTGCTTTGGGGTTAGGAAGCTCCAAATGATGGGTGAAGTAGGGGGGCTAGACCCAGGTGAGAGGCAGTATTGGGGTTGGCCGGGGACATGTGAGTTGCATTAATGGGCCAGAGGAGGAGTGACACCGCTACCTCCTGGCTCACCTGCCTGAGCTAAGGCCCTAGTTCCTCAGTGTCTGCCCACCAGTGCAGGTGTGTGGCAGCTCCAGACCCTCCTCTAGGGACATCCCTCCCTGCCTCATGCTGCCTGTGGCTTTCACTCTCTGGAGCATTCATCCATGGCACCCATAAGCCACCCCCTCAGACAATGGCCCCTAAAGCAAACCTGTGTCACCGCTGCCTATCTCTTGATAACACTATGACCCCTCCACTGCCAAATCTGATAAAAGACCTCCCTTTGAAGACCTTTCTCCTAGAGTTGGATCTCAGTCCTTCTTGCTGTCCAGAGCCTGGGCCTTGAGCCTCCCTGGGAGGCGAGTCAGTGAGGGCAGCCCCTTATGGTGCTGGGAGTTGAGGGACCTTGGCCCAGCCAACTCATCCATGTTGTGTCAGCCTCTCTGGGCCTGGGCAGCTGACTCATTTTCAGTGCCAATTAGCATCTCCCCTGCAGCTTTCTGCCCCACTCTAAGTGCTTGACAATCATTAGGTGCTATTGTGTGCCACTAGATCCCAGCTCCAGCACCTGCCTGCCCCAGCTTCTCCTCCAGACCCCAGCTGCCTGAGATAAGGGACACAAACAAACAACACACCAAAACCCAGACACAATCTAGGCATAGGGACTTAAACACCAATATAAATACACAGATAGGAAAAACCCAATAACACAGAACTCCCCACACCAAGAAGCAGACCATAGCACAGAGAGAGACCCACAGTACACACACAACACAGACACCAACAGATGCTGAAAAGCAGACACACGATCATTCCAAAAAGTGACCCAGAAATGAAACAGAACAAATGGGAACACCGATGCACATGACACAGGTATACACATCTGGAGATGCTACACAGGTACGATTCAGCACATGTGTGGCATATCCCAGGGAAGCACTCACACTTGGCATATACACAGATGCCAAAATAGCCAGAGCGAGCCACCTGTGCTTCCCCATCTGTGCAGCATCTCTCACCTCTGGGTTGAGAGACCCGCACATGCTGTTCCCTTTGCCTGGAATGCCCTTCCCCAGTGCCCTGCTCTTTTTACCTGGTTAATTCCTGTCATTCTTCAGGTCTTCCAGGAAGACTTCTGTCTCCTTGATAGCGGCCTTTCCATACTCCCCAGCCTTCGAGTGCTTCCTGCCACATGGCATCACTGACTGTTTTCCAATGAGTTTCTGTCAAGTTTTGGGATGAAGGATTTTGCCTCTGCTCGGTGAGGTGGTGATTGTGGGTGTGAGTGGGTGATTAGGGTCAAAAACAAAAACAAAAACAAAAAACTGGACAGAGGCAAATGTGGGGGGAAGTGAGTTAGGAATAGCTGTGAGGAGCCCCAGCTACTCAGGGCCTCAGAAGATATTTATTTCTGTATTTATTATTTTTTGAGACAGAGTCTCGCTCTGTCACCCAGGCTGGAGGACAGTGGCACTATATTGGCCCATTGCAACTTCCACCTCCCAGGTTCAGGTAGTTCTCCTGCCTGAGCCTCCTGAGTAGCTGGGATTACAGGTGCTCACCACCACGCCTGGCTAATTTTTGTATTTTTAGCAGAGACGGGGTTTCACCATGTTGGCCAGGCTGGTCTTGAACTCCTGAGCTCAGGTGATCCTCCTGCCTTGGCCTTCCAAAGTGCTGGGATTACAGGCATGAGCCACTGCGCCCAACCTCAGAAGACATTTAAACCCACAGAGAGGACACAGCCAAATGCCCTCTGCCTCATTTTCTCAGACCCTGCCTGATTTCTCTTATGTTTCTTCCAGGCTTGCTGCCTGACCCAGTTCCCTCCTTCCCAGAGCTGGCCTTGCCCCTTGCCACCTCTCGGAGCTCACACATACTCACTCTCCTTCTCTGCTTGGCTGTGCCCTACCTCTACTTCTAAGTGAAATCCTCATTATAAGTCCAGTGAAATCCTCGTTATTCAAGGCCTGCGGTCAGTGGGCACGTCATCCATGCCTGGGGTCCTAACCCGTGCCACTGAGTATTGTGAAGGGAGGTAGTGGAGGGATGTGCTTAGGAGCACAAGCCTTGAGGACTGTCTCTTGGTTCAGATCTCTGCTCCTTTACTTCTTAGCTGCAGGATTGTGCAAGTTCTGCCACCTTTGTTCCCTCATCTGTAGAAAGGAGGGGATAATAGAGCCCACCTCATTAGGGCTGCCATGAGTACTAAATGAGACACAGTGTGTAATGTACCTGGCTCCCTCTCCAGGTTGTGTGAGAGCAGGGAGAGAGCTAATGAGATCAAGGATGTGGAAATGCACTCAGGAGGTGCCTAGTGGGTCCTTGCTAATTGGCACTTAGTGAAACAAACACCTGTTGTGTGAGCACCTACTATGTGCCTCCATAGTGGGCTCTGTGCCCCACCCCTCCTTAGTTTCTGCACGGCTGCCAGTTCTGCACAGCTGTTACTGCTGTGGGGGCTCAGAAGGTAGGGGTGTGACTACTTTTTCAAAATTTATTTTTAATTTTTTACATCTGTTTTATGGGGGCATAATTTACATACGATAAAATCACCAATGTAAAGTATATAATGAGTTTTGATAAATATATACAGTCATAACCACCATGACAATTCAGAAAATAATATTTTTATCCCAGCAAACTTCCCTTGTGCCCTTTGAGGGAGGACTTCTTATAGGAGTGTGAGAGGTACTGGGTTTTCCTTGGACTGAAAACCTGGGCACATGGAGTGGGGGGTGCCTCCGACATGCTGGAAGTTGCCAGGGAACTGCTGACCCTCTCTGGGCCTTGGTTGCTGGCAGAGGCAGTGCAGCCAGGCAGGGGAGGGGATGCTCAGGCCTTGGTTTCCTGAGGGCAAGTCTTGGATGTGAGGGCTGGATCGGCTGGAAGTGGTGGCTTCAGAAACCCATAGAGTGGGTGACGGGCTAGGGAGTTGGTGTTTCCACAAACCTGCCCCTCCTTTGACCAGGTGTGTACTGTGGTCCTGGTGGAAATGGCCATATATTGTCCAGACTGTAGCAAGGGCTGGCCAAGATGGTCCACTCCTCTCCCCATCCTCCCCTCGACCAGGGGCCGTAAACCCACTCTATGGATTAACAATTCCCTGTAAAGAAGGGGGTCACTTTTGTTCCCCAGTTCTAGACCTGAATATTAAAGCAATTATGTAACGAGCAATAAATTACTTAAAGTAGTGACTCACTCAGCTTAATTAGAGCGCGAGCAGGGAGGGATTAAGGTATTTTTAGAGCACACACCTCACTCTCTCCTATGGGGGAGGCCTCTGTGCAAGGTGGGGGTGGAAAAAAGACTGGGAACTCATGGGAGCACCCCAGGTGTCTGCAAGGAGATGAAAGCTGATCCTCCGCCCCACAGAGGTCCTAAGGAAGAAAGGCCGAGTCAGAGCTGCAGCAGGAGGGATTTAGATCAGACTCAAGAACACTTCCCAGTGATGCTTATCGGAGAACTGGGACGGCAACACTAGACTGTAAACTCTGTGAGGGCAGGGATTTGTGACTGCCTCCTCACCCAGCAGCAGACCAAGAATGAGACTTGGGAGTCAGACACAACTGGGTGTGACTCCTGCCTCTGCAAGTTGCCAGCATGTGGGCTTGGGCAGGTTCCTTTATCACCCTAAGCTTTGCCGTCTCCTCCACTACAAAGTGGGCACAATAGCATCCACCTGCATGCATATTGTAAGAGTTGAGTGGGCTAAAATGTGCAAAGCAAGAGTTAGTGCTCAGCTGGGCACAGTGGCTCACACCTGTAATCCCAATACTTTGGGAAGCTGAGACAGAGCGCTTCAGCCCAGTAGTTTTGAGGGCAGCCTGGGCAACGTAGGGAGACCCTGTCTCTCAGTCTCTCTCTCTCTAAAAAAAAAAAAAAAAAAAAGGGAAAAAATTAGAAGACTCAGTGCTGACTCTACTAGACCAAAAACCTCACAAAGCAGGGATTAAGTTTGGTTTGTGTTGTTCACTGTTATATCCCAAGCTTCATTCATAGGACTGCACAAAGTAGGTGTTCAGTAAATGCTTTGTTGTGTGACTGCGTGTTAATTTTGTTCTCATTCTTCTGCTCCAAAAAAAAGTTCATTTTCCTGAGGTTGTGAGTGAAGAAAATAGGCAGTATGGGCTGGGGCTGGGTGTGGTGTCTCATGCCTGTAATCCCCAGCACTTTGGGAAGCTGATGGGGGAGGATCACTTGAGGCCAGGAGTTCAAGACCAGCCTGGGTAACTTAGCAATACCCTATCTCTACTTAAAAAAATTTAAAACGGGGCCGGGCGTGGTGGCTCAAGCCTGTAATCCCAGCACTTTGGGAGGCCGAGACGGGCGGATCACGAGGTCAGGAGATCGAGACCATCCTGGCTAACATGGTGAAACCCTGTTTCTACTAAAAAATACAAAAAAAAAAACTAGCCGGGCACGGTGGCGGGCACCTGTAATCCCAGCTACTCGGGAGGCTGAGGCAGGAGAATGGCGTAAACCCGGGAGGTGGAGCTTGCAGTGAGCTGAGATCCCGCCACTGCACTCCAGCCTGACAGAGCGAGACTCCGTCTCAAAAAAAAAAAAAAAAAAAATTTAAAACGGAAAAAAAATAGGGTCTGTGTGGGGGCGGGTGGGAAGGTTGCAGGGGTGCCTCACAGGTAAGAGTCTGGCATTTATCCTCCAGGCTGAGGAGGAGGTGACTTCCAGGGAATGTCCTGGGAGGGATCAGAACCACAACTCCAGCCTGCTTGGATGAGGGTGGTCTTCTGGTTGCCAGGAAGGTAGCTATGTGGGAAGATCTGCCCTTGGTTCATCCATAACCTGGGGCAGGAGGAGGAGGAGCCCCCAGCCCAATCTGATGGGGAGACCAGAACCCTCATCCACCATTGCTGGCAGTTCAGAGAAGGTAGTGATAAGTCAGGGTGGGGCATCCTGAAAGGCTTCCCAGAGGATTGGCTGGGAGGATTGAGGCGGAGAGGACAGCTGGCATCCATAAAATGGAGTAATGATTCTGACCCTGCAGGTTTTCTGGGAGAATTAAATGAATTACATTTTAAAGATGCCTGGTACATGCCTGCCAGGAGGAGGCACAACATATGAACTCCCTCCTTCTTCCCTCCACCCCTCCTCAGCTCCTGGGACATCAGGAGGGACACGCCCTGTGCTGCTCACAGAGGCTGGGTGGGAGGCTCCCATCATGGCCTTCACTGAGGCCGCCTCTGCAGTTGGACTGAGCTGGACACACAGTAGGTGCATACAACAGACGGAGGCAGGTCTGTGCTTCTTTTACCAGGGTGTTGGGAGGCTGAGGGAAGGGTACAGCTGGATTGGGGTGATGGAGCAGATCCCTGCTCCTCCCCCAGATCCGAGACCCCAAGACGCCCGTGCCCAGTGGCTGCTCTGATCGGCTCTGACCAGCTCTCCTCACACCTCATAGGCCTCCCAGGGTTCAGGTGATGAATTAGTAATGACAGCATCCAACATCGCTATGACGACCACGTGGCACTCTTAGCCTCCAGTCAGGGCTCAGCGGCAGAGGCCAGAGACCCCTTTGGCTCTGGGCCTTTGTACTGGCGTGTGTGAGCGGGGCTGGGGCCTGAGGGAGATGGGGGAGTGGGAGGGGCAGGGGCCAGGGCAGGGGGCTGCATCTGGCATGGACTGGAGTTCATTCAGGTTGTTCCATCCAGAGGGACCTTGGGGACAGTTGTTTCCTTCCTTCTCCCCTTCTTTTCATTCCTCCATCCCTCCTCGTTGCCCTCCTCCCACTTCCTCTGAGCCCTGTTCCTGTTTGAGGCCCTAGGCTGCCAACCCTTTTCCCCTCCTCTGGGAATAAAGCCAGGCTCAGCCCTCACCCCAGGGATCTGAGTGAGGTGGGGGACAGCCACCTTTTGGTCTAGGCCTCAGGGAAGCTGTGTGGGGACCACTGATGGCTTGGCGAGAGGGCCTGACCCAGCTGGGCCAGGGACTGTGCAAGTGGCTGCTGACCCTGATGAGTGGGGAGGAGGTTTTCAGTGGAGAGGCAAGGTCAGAGATGAAGCAGCATGGGATGGGGGAGCAACAGATATTCAGAGTGGCCTAAGTGTGAGATGGGGAGTAGAGAACATGGGAGGAATCGAGGCACGAGAAGGACTGGGAGGGAGTGGATGCAGTGAGGAGTTTGCAGTTTGTCCCTGGGGGAAGAGGAGCCCTGAAGATTTTTGTTGTTGCTTCTTTGATTTTTAAATGGGAAGGTTCATTTTAGAGATGGGGAAACAGGCCCAGGGTGGGAAAGTGACTTGCTCAAGCTTAAGTCACTAGAGACAGACTGAGACTACAGGCTCTGCCTGGGTCCTGCTGGACTCTAGCTGGGACCTCTTGCCCCAGACTTGCTGGCCAGGATTTTCCCAGGTAGTCACTACCTCTGAGAAAGGTAAGGAGAGCCCATGGGTGACTTTGCCCTCAGTTTGAATGAAATTTGCATCAGTGAGGGCTGTGTCTGGCAGACTGGCCTGTTTGGGGGTGGGGATGGGGGTGGGGTGGAGGTGAGCATCCAGGGAAGGATCTGGGAAGTCAGGGGCTTGGCCAGGGCCAGCAAGGCATTAAGGTCAGAGGTGGATTCAAACTTGGGATTTTGGAGACCCAGCCCAGACTCTGTGCTCCATCCTCTTCCTCCCTCTCTCAGGAGCCTTTGGCTGAGTTAGGCACCTATAGAAGGCATGGGCCCCCCTGAGCCCCTCACATTCTCCTCAGGGCTCCTTCTGGCCCTGGGGCCTGATACTGGGCCTGCTGTGCTGGAACTTATCCAGGCAGAAGAAACCTTTAGCCCCATTGTCCTGATGAGGAAACTGAGGTCCTGAGGTAACAGTGACTTATTCAGGGTTACAACAGGTCAGTGGCTGGGCTGGGCCTGGCTGTCTGGCCCTCGGCTTGTCTACATGGCCCCACCTCGCGGCTCTCCCCTTGCCTCTCCCACCCCGCTGTGCAGCATGGTTGGGCCTGCCAGCCTTGATGGATGGCTCCGCAGCTCAACCTCCCTCCCATTCCTCTCCGGATGCTAGGCCGTTAGCCTCCTAATCACCAGTCCTGCCTGGTGGCCGCCAAGCCATCCATCTCCCCACGCAGCCTTGCCCAGCACAGGTGGTTTTGTCTGGGGAGAAATGGGGAGAAGGGGGGCACAGCAGGTCTTCCTCTGAGGCTGAGCTGAGAGTTTGGCTGCAGCCCCCACTCTGGGAGGCCCGAGGGTTGGGGAATAGCCTGCACTCCCTTGCTGGAGTACCAGAAATCCCTCCTGGATCTCCCTAGGGCACCTGCACATGCACACACAGGCACACACACTCACAGTAACACTAATAAAAGCTCTTGTGTATCAAAAGAATATTGTATGGCAAGTATTGTTGCAGAGCCCTATGTGTCATCCCATTCATCACTCCACTGTACCGATACAGAAACTCAGGCTCAGAGAGGTTAAGTGACTTGCATAGGCTCCATATCCAGGAAATGGAAGAGCTGGGATTTGAACCCAGGTCCTTATGGCTCACATCTTGCATTCACAACTCCTGCTCTACTGACTCACCTGTGCACACCCCCACACACACATGCACAAGTACTCATGCGCATGCATGAACAGGAGCCACCATTTTGGCTCTTGTACCATCCATCTACCTGGGCCAGGTTCTTAAGGAGTGAGGAGAATGCTGGGTTGCAGAGGGCTCATTGTCCCCAAGCTGCCCCAAGCTCATTGTCCCCAGGACATCTCACCCTGGCTGTGGCACTGGCCGGCTGGGGAGCTGCATGGAGGCGGCAGCCTCCAGGCAGTGGAAAGGGGAGGCTAGGAGACAGTCGATCGATCATCCCTGCAGTGCCTCCTTCCAGGAACTGGGGCCCAGGGGAGTGTGGCGCCGTGGGTCGATGTTCTGGGCAGCAGCACAGTCTCTGAGTGCGTACAGGGTATGTGTGGGGCGAGGCTGGTGTGCCGCTGCCCGCCTTCCCCTGGCTCCCTTCCCCTGCTCCTGCCTTCCTCCTGCCATTCACCTGCCAGCCCCACACCTTCCCCTGATTCCCCCACTGTCCCCAACCTGGGCACTACAGAGGCTGAGAATCAAACTCCCAGTTCCAAGGCACCTGTGTGCCTACTGCTACCATCCCGCCCTGCCCTAGAGGCAGATCTCAATGGGTGCTGGAAGAGTCACATTATGGTGGTCGGGGGTGGGTGGGTAGGGGGACCAGGGGCTGGAGCTGCGGGGAGGTGAGGCAAGCCCACCTCAGAGCCTTTGGAGACCTTGACAGACAATATGATGAGATAAGAAATGTAAAGGGGCACATAGTGGGTGCTGAATTCATCTTGTCTCGTTCCTCCAGTAAGTCTGGAGAAACCAAGAGCAGCCAGGTGCCTCTGAGGGCACAGGAGCTCCCAGGGCTGGCTGGCAGGTGCAGCTAACAGTGTTAGCAATCCTAGGGACAGGTAGCTTGGGGCAGAGGAGAGCATGCTGTCACTCATCCTGATGAGGGGAGAGGAGATGTCTGGTGCTAGGAGCAGTGGTGGCTGGAGGAGGGCTGGGGACCCTCCCCAGGCCACCCCACACTCTCCCTCTGGGAGGGGCTCCTGAGCAGGCCTGGTCACCTTGCTTCTTGGCTGCTTCTTTCCCAGTGGAGGAGCCTCCCCCAGGCTCTCCCACCTGCACTGGCCTCAAGAGAGCTGGGATTGAGCCTCAGTTCAGGCACCTGCTGGAGGGTGGAGGTCAGGGCAAATCACTTTCCTTAGCCCTCTCATCTGTGACAGGCTCTGGTGAGGGTTAAATGAGATGTTGCCTGTCAAGTGCCTGCCACTTCCCTGACGCCGAGCGGCTAGGCTGTTCTGGGTTCTCCAGCACCTGCCTCCCCTGGTCCCAGCGCTGGGTGGGCAGCTGTGTTCTACCGGTCACTGGTGGGTCCCCAGGGCCCCGACACAGGTCCTGCTATTGAGAAAGAGGGAAGTAAACATCCCAGGGCTGGAGCTCTACCCCCTATGGAGGTGTCCCATCTTAGGCTCTGTCATCTCCTCATTCACCCTGGTACAGGAACAAATGTGCCTGTCTGCACTAACTGAGCTCCCATAGGCAACTAGGAGTGGTGTCACTTGGGGTGGGGGTGGGCAAGGACCTCTGGACTGGGATTCCCAAGCCCTGACTTCCTGTTATTTCAGACACTGCCTCACTGTTCCATCTTGGGCAAGACCTGTCCCCTTGGGGGTAAGAGAAACATGTGACCTCTGACCTCCAGGGTCTCTCTTCAGTGCCCAGATGATTCTGTGTTCTAGGGGACAGGCGAGGCTGGGGGGTAACACCCATGCCACTGATGGACAGACTAAGGAGGAGGGGCCCATGACTGGGGCCAGCTCAGGACTCTGGTAGCCTCAGTGCCCTTGACCTGGTGTTGCTGCCGTTTTGCCCCACTGCCGTCTGCTCTGTCTCCGCGTCCGAGTCACCCGCCTGGCCCTCTCCAGTTCTCTCCTCTCTCTTATTACTGTCTCTATATTGCCTCCTGCCTCGGGCTTATCTCCTCCTGTCATGCCTCTATCCATCTCTGTCACTCCCCTGCGACTCTCCCCCACTCCCTGGCACACTCTCTCCCTCCCTGGGAGTCAGGAGTGGAGCCCCACTGGGAATCAGGACCTCCCTGCCTCTGGTCTCTGTCTAAGCAGTCTCTGCGACTCTGGCCAGCTCCTATCTTCTTCCACCTTCCCGAATCTCTCTCACTGTCTGATGATGTCCCTGACTTTCATGTCTCTGAACTCTCTTTGTTTTTCTCTATATACTTCTCTCTGCTCTTATCTCTGGGCCTCTGTCTCTCAGGGCCTGACTGGTCTTGACCTCTCTGCTTCCATCCCCTCGAGAGCCCAGCCAGGCAGCAGGTCCAGCCCTCCAGCCCGGAGAACAGATGGAGTCCACCCTCCGTCTCTCTTGCTGGCTGCCTCAGAAGCCCCCAACAATGGCTTCCACCCTACACTGTGCCTTGTTGCTAGGCCTTGGGCTGGCAGCACCTGGCTTCCATAGCGACGGGTGCTTAGAAACAGAATGCCACATCTCCCAGTCCCACCACGGGAGTCTTTGCCGATAGAGACAGTGCCTTTCGATCAATCAGGAAGCGTGGCCAGGCTCTAGGCTGCCTCCATCTTGAGGAGGCAAGAGAGGAGGGGACCATGGTCTCTACCTTCTGGAGCTGGGGGGACTGTTGGGCTGGGAGGAGTTGCTCAAGTGTGGCCCTGAAGCCAAGGAAGGAGCTGGGGGAGGCCCTGGGCTCTTTTCCCTGAGTCAGCCTGCTGCAAGAAGTGCAAGCTTGGGAGCTGGAAGGGGCTGTGTTGAAATTGCTGTTCCACCATTTCTAGCTGCACGACTTTAGACAAATGACCTCAGGTCCCAAGGCCTCAGTTTCATCAACTGTAAAATTGGGCTAATAATATCATGAAGATTAAATGAAAGAATAGATCTGGCACTTAGAAGGTGGTCATCAATGGCCATTCCCCTCCCTCCCCCTTTAAAATTGTTTAAAATTTAATTGATGGAGAGGAGGAGGAGGGTTCTTCAGGCCTGTGGAATGGTGTAAGCAAGGGGTTGGAGGCTTGCATGCACCTCACATATGCTGGAGTATTTAGGGAGGACCAGGGGCCATATCTGGATATGGTTCTGCCAGAAGCAGCCAGGTCAAGCTGGGTGCCATGGCCTGCACCTGTAATTCCAGCTACTAGGGAGGCTGAGGCAGGAGGATCACTTGAGCCCTGGAGTTCCAGATCAGCCTGGGTAACATAGTGAGACCCCGTCTCAAACAAAACAAAACAAAACAAAACAAAACAAAACAGGCAGGCTGAGGGGCCCGTGGATAAGAGACTCTGTCTCCTGGGAGGTATATTCTTGCCAGGTACAAAGGGATGGACTTAATAAATTTCTTTTCTAACATTTGGGGCTGCTGGGTAGGGAGCCACAGTGGGGTCCCCTTGCTTATTCTTGTGCTGCTCCCTACTTCCACCCTGTCACTTGGTCCCAGGAGAGGGGCTCCCACTGGTTCCTCTTCCTTGCCAGTCCTGCCCACCAAGGCCACCATGGCCACACAGCCTGAACCCTGGGGCCAGCACATATCCATGGAAAGCCCCACTCTGTCATTGTAGAGATGAGGAAACTGAGGCTCAGAAGCAGGAGAGCTTGCTGGTGCTAGGGCCCAGCTCTTCCCTCTTTTCAGGCCTATCTTCTGCACTAAGGACTTCAGGCCACCAGGGAAGGTGGGGAGGGAGGAGACAAGATGAGGTAGACTTGGGTGGGGGCCTGAGGACAGAGTCTCATGTCACTTGGGCAACCAGGAAAGGGTTAAACATCCCTTATCACAAGCCATGGGCACTGGCACTGCCAGAGGATGCTGAGGCCTGCTAGGGCATGAGGACAACAAGCAACATCCTTTTCTGAGCTGTCGGGAGCGCCAAGCTCTCTGTTAAGTACTTTTGAGCCTCTTCTCATGTATTCACAGCCACCTTCCAAGGAAGGCCAGTTGATCCCCAGTTTAGAAGTGAGAAAACGGGGGCTCCAGGAGGCACTTGTCTAAGGTTACACAGCTCGAGAGTTTGGCAGGGGGTTAGACTGAGTCACCCACCCAGACCCCGGCCCCTCCCTGCGTCCACCCTCCAGGACACCCATCACTCCCTTGACACCCACTAGGAGTGGGTGTTCATTTCCTTGGGCTCTCCTAATCCCAGTCCTTGATATCCCCAACTGCAGGCAGACACAGGTGCTTGCTGCTGCCCTCCCCTTAAGCTGGCATCACAGAGACTCAAGCCCACTGACCATTAGGTTCTCAGGGGCATAGAAACCAGGTGCTGGAGTCTTGGAGTCTTGCATTCAGGCATCTCAGGCAGTCAGGACAACAGAATGTTAGAATCTTGGGCTTCTGCCTTCTCTAGACCCCAGGTTCTCGCATTCATAGAATGTAAGAAGCACAGACTCTCTGAATGATGGGGTGTTATAATAGAGGCTTTGATTTTCTAACAACATGAAGCTCTGGGAGTTCTTGGAGCCTTGAAGCCATAGACTGGGGCCTCCCTGTGTGATGGTTTCTGAGTTAGCAGGGAGTGTTCAGAGCATGGGGCCTTGGTCCCTGTTGCTTAGACTTTCTTGCCTTGGTATTTCTGCTGGGCTCATCTCTTAGCAGCCTTTGTGTGTGTGTGTGTGTGTGTATGTGTATGTGTGTGTGTGTGTGTGTGTGTGTGTGTAGTGGGGACTGGGGTCAGGGACTGACTCTAGCCTGAGGCACCCCTGGAGTGGGGCCAGCCCAGAATAGCAGGTGGAGGAAAGCCGAGCAGCCTCAGGGCTGCAGCTGTCTGGTGGTGCAGGAAGGGGTCTGGGTAGCTGCCTTTGGCAGAGGACCAGCCTGCCTCCTTCGTCCGTCCACTACCCAGCCTGCTACCAGAATCAGGAGGAGGCATATCCACGGCACTCCTAGGGCTAGAGTCAGAGCAGCCCCTTCAGGTTCTTCAGACTGGATGGCAGGAGGTGCCACTAAGGGGAGGAGATTGGGGAAGTACTGGGACCTTTATCTGCGGTGAGGTGGGGCACGGGGGATGAGAGATGGAGTGGAGGTCAGTAAGGGGTGTGGGATCAGTGAAGGGGCTGGGGATTTAGTGATGGGCTGGGGCTTAGGATGGAAGCAAGGGCTCTGTGGATGGGAAACCTTTTGAGAGGGTGGAGACGATGGGGGCTCAGCGAGGGGATGTGGCTCAGTGGAGGTTGCTGAAGAGTTTCTTGGGGTTGGCTACGTGCGGTCGCTCATGCCTGTAATCTTAGCACTTTGGGAGGCCAAGAAGGGCAGATCACTTTAGGTCAGGAGTTCGAGATCAGCCTGGTCAACATGGTGAAACCCTGTCTCTACCAAAAAATACAAATATTAGCCAGGCGTAATGGCAGGTGCCTGTAATCTCAGCTACTCAGGAGGCTGAGGCAGGAGAATTGCTTGAACCTGAGAGGTGGAGGTTGCAGTGAGTCGAGATTGCACCACTGCACTCCAGCCTGGGCGACAGAGCGAGACTCCATCTTAAAAAAAAAAAAAAGGTTTCCTGGGGCTGTCTCTGTGCTGCTCCAGGTTCCTGAGGATGGCGGTTGGGGCTGGGGGAGCTCTCTGTCCCTGGGGTAGGCTGAGAAGCAAGAGCTCCTTTTCCCAACTCTGCCCAAAGCTGGAAAGGTTGTTAGAGCTGCTGAGAAAGCTGGCATCTGCCTCTCCTTTTGCTCATCTTTCTTTCTGGTTTCCATGGGAATCTGTGGCTCAGGATGATCAGGGGTTGACAGGATGGCGCTGTGGGAGGAGTTGATGTCAGGCAGAGCCATCCCACATGGGAAGGAACCGACTGGTAAGAAAGTGAGTTCCTTGTCCCTGGGAGTATGCAAGCAGGGTAGGGGCTGAATGGCTAGAGTGGCTCCAGAAAGTGGTTCAGATGGGGCAGAGGAAGTAGTCTGGAGGCCACTTGCCTGAGACAATCGTGTTTTGTGTAATTGGCTCAGGTGGCCCCGCCAGCCCCACCTTCCAGACATCCCTGGGCCTCATAGAGGGGGTCGCTGCACGCTAGGCACTGCCTCTGACCCACCCCCAACTCCTGTGCTCTGTTCCTGGCCTATACTGGACACGGACATATGGAGCCGAATCAGACTCAGTCTCTGCCTAGAGGAGCCCCAGTCTGATGGGGGAGGCACACAGGGACACAAATATAGCTGGGTAAATTCTACAAAAGGGGGCACACCTGGTTGGGAGGCAGTTCCACCGCTGATTTCTGTAGTCTGTAGATGTCTTTTTGAGCAATTCTTCTGGGTCGAGACTTGTTCTATTTGCTGGGGTAAAACAGCAGTGAGCAAAACAGAGCTAACAGCATGGTGGGAAGGTTGAGCTCTTCCAGACCGTGATGAGAAGTGCTGGTGAGTGATGGGGAGCGTGGCAAGAAGGCAGAGTGTGGGCACAGCATGAGAGGAGGCTTTGCCCAGATTTAAGGACCTGGAAGGCCTTGAAGGCCAGGACCAGGGCTCCAATTGTCCTGCTGGCAATAGGAAGACATATGGGTGGGGGTGAGGCAGAGTCAGACTTGGGTGTGGAAAAGATGACTGTAGCCAGTGTGGGCATCGAAGAGGAGGCACAGAAGCAGGCGTGGCCACCTGTGCCTCTGTGTAGGAGCTGTGTGAGCATGTGCTTGAGGATGTGTGTCTGTGTAGAAGACTGGGGTGTAGGCGTGATAGGAACACGGACGTGTATCTATGGAAATACTCCAATTGTGCATAGGGGTGTATGTGTGTATGATTCTGTGGCCCAGGGAAGCCTGTGAAAAGGAAGGATCTTGGGGTCTGTGGGTGATAAGGAGCAGAGACTAAGGCCTAAGGTATGCTGGAGCTCGAGCCCCCTGGACTTTAGCCCCTGTGAGCTGGCAGGTCTTAGACTAGTCCTGGACTAGAATCCTATGGGTTCCCTTCCCCCAGAGGGTCATGGGGCCAGCCATCTGCTGAAGACAAGACAAACATGCATGCAAATCACATGAAAATGGATGAGGCCTGTGGCTGACCCACCCCACAGTCCCCATCTCGTGGGCCTGAGTTCACTCAGCCTGTGCCCTTCCTGACCCAGAGCTGCTGCCAGGGCTCTGGGAACAGGCCTTGCCCACCAGGAGCTGAAATCCACATTGTCCCCAGCACCTGCCCGTAGCCACATCCTCTCTCTGTGAGGGCTACTCCCACATCTGGAGCTATAGCCAGCGGACACAGAGCTGGACCTGGACTGGTGGCCATGGGCAGCACCTCTGGCAGGTGTGAATTTGAGCATACATATGTGTCGCATACTTGCACACACATTCCCACGTGAAAGCATACACATGCTATTCCTGGACACTTGTGTACACACACCACTGCACACATATACCTGCATGTGTGCATATACACTCACTTCTGCACACAGACACATGCCTATCTGCATACATACACACATGCCAACCCCTGTAGATATACAGACATATCTGTGTACACACATACAAGTTCAGCTATACCACTGCAGTATCACACACCCTCACAAAGACACAGACCTGTGCCCACACCCTCTTCCACCCTCACACACATCATGTTTACAAGCCTGTGTACAGTCTTACACACATGCACACATGCACAGAGCGGCCTAAGGGTGGCTCACCCCTGCCCAGGTGAATACCCGTGCCCTCTCCAGGGCTGGAGTGTTGAGGAAAGGGTTTGTCTGGATGGAGGCAGAACCCGCAGAGATGTTAGTTTGTTCCAGGAAGCATCTTGGATTGTCCCTTCACAGAGCCCTTGGAAGTGGGGACCTCTTTTAGTCCATGGGCTATAGCCCAGGTCACAGAGAGAGCAAGTCACACGCAGCCTCTCCTGAGGGTCCTCCAATACCAGGATCTAGTCCTTGCCCATATATTTGGGCCTGGTGCCTGGGTAGGCCTGTCTGCTCAGGAGAGGTACCTTCTGCCCAGGGAGGCCTGCCTGGATACTGCCTCCTCCACCTCAGCTTCCTGAGCACTAAAAGAGAAGCAGGCCAAGCTTCGCGGCTGCTGTGACAAGTCTGAGGTCAGAGAGGGCCAAAGCCTTGCCTGAGGTCACCCAGCATGTCAGGGAAGGGCTCGGGTTTGAACCTGGGCTTCCAGTGGGGGCATGTAACCATGGTCCATGGCAACAGGATAGATGCATGTCAGGCAGCAGACAGGCCCTTGGAAGCAGGCATGTCATTGTGGGGGATAGGAAAAGACTCACCGTATATGGAGTGTCTGCCGGGACCACGTGTGGGAGATGGAGAGACGGTGCTTCTTCATCAGAGCTCACTGGGCATCACGGGGCTCCCAGCTTGGCTAGAACATGGGGACTTAGGGAAGAATCAGACATGCACTGCTCTTGAGGGAGGGCTGGGGGATAGGTGAAGGACGAAGAGGGCATTATAGACTGGGGAGACGGTGGGGGCTACTTCTCGTTGGATGGCAGTTTTCTTCCTGCATCTTGAATCTAACTTTCAAATTTCTTTCCCCTCAAAACTTGGCATGGAGTACATTCTCAGTAAATATTTATGGCATGAATGAATGAATGAATGAAAGTATGATATTGGCAGGCAGATATGCCTTTGGAAAGGTATTCAAAATGGGAGGGCAACAGGTTGGGCAAAGGCAAGGAGGTGGAAGAAAAGTTAGAGGTTCAGGGTGGTTCAGGGCACAGTTGAGTCAGGCATGGCTGGACAGGAAGTGGTAGGAGAAGCAGCAGGAAAAAAGTCACATGAGGATGAGCCTTGCATGTTATACTGGGTTTGGATGTTGCCTTGGAGCCCAGTGAAGATTATGAGCAGAGGGTGAACATGGCCAGAGTGAACCTGCCCTGGTTTGAGAAGGGGGGGTGTGCTAGGCTACATAGTAGCTGCTCATCTTTGGTGCAAAGAGCACTGGGTTTGGAATCTATAGGCCTGGGTTCACATTCCTATAGTAACCAGCTGTGCCATCTCAAGTCAACATCTACATTTATCTGAGCCTCAGTTTCCTTGTTTGTAAAATGGGGCTAATGCTGTGCCTCCTGAGGCTGTTGGATGGGGCCTGGGTGAGGAAATGCTTTGCCAGCATAAGTCCCTACCAATGAGAGTTGTAATTTTTATTAGGAACAAGGCAGGGCTGGTTCCTGGACAGGGCCTGAGGTTGAGTGGGCCCAGGACCCAGGCTGACAGCTGAGTCACCTTTTCCAGGCCAAGTGGCCTCTAAGGTGGGGAGACAAAAGAGTTGGCTAGAGGGGCTGGGCTAGGCATTCCTGAGCTGAAGCTGGGAGGAAAGCTGGGGCT
Source organism: Chlorocebus sabaeus (assembly GCF_047675955.1). Lineage (NCBI taxonomy): Eukaryota > Metazoa > Chordata > Mammalia > Primates > Cercopithecidae > Chlorocebus > Chlorocebus sabaeus. Next base: position 69,118,764 of record NC_132904.1, on the reverse strand, counting down.
GGGGCTGAGCTTCCTGGTGTCTGAGATGGGCAGAGGGTACAGACACCGGGATAGTAGGACCCTCAGCCACTGCATTCTTGGGGACAAAAGAGGAGCTGGGAAATCCGATTTCCTTACCTGCTTTTGCTCAAGAAGCAAGGAATGTATTTAAGGTACAGACTGGAGTGAGATGGCCTGGATTTGAAGTTTGACTACTTACTAGCTATGTGACTGTGGGCAAGTTACTTTGTGCCTCAGTTTTCCTTACCTATGAAATGTGACTAATAATAGATCCCACCTTATATCATTGTTGAGAAGATGACATATGAGGCACACAGTATGTGCTCAATGCATGTGAAAGCCTCCCAGCCCCAGATGTACACACCGGCCTGTAGGGGTCAGCTCTGGCCCTCAGCTCCATGGGACAGAGGTCACCCTGGGAGGAGAATTATCTACTCCAGGGTTCTCTGACCTGGCAGCAAATTAGAATCACCTGGGGACATTTGCAGACATCTGGGATGGGGGTTCCAGATGTCAGCATTTAAAATGTTCCCAGGCAATTCTAACATGAGTGAGGGTGAGAACCCAGCACAGGATCACAGATTGTGGAGTTGGAGTGAGGTGGGGATCTCTGTGTGAGTAGAGGAGTCCTTTGAACGGGGTCACTCCTAGCTATAAGAGTTCGGCAAGGCCTTTAAATGTGCCAACTTCAAGGAGCCTTGGTTGCCCCTCAGGGAGGGTGCTGGTTGGGGAATTTCAGGGATTTTGTGAGAGGGTTTTTCTGAAAGGGCTCTGCACTCTACCAAGCACTGAAAGAAAGCAGTGCACTTGTTTATTGAATCTAGTGTAATAACATTTCACAGATGGGGAAACAGAGGCCTAGAGAGTTGCTGTGGCCTGCTCAGAATCCCACAGCAAGTCTATGGCACAGTTAGGACTCAAACCCTCTGAGGAATGCTTGGATCTGAAAGGTTGACACAGAAAGACTCTTTGAGCTGAGGGACAGATAGAACACACACCAGGGACCCCAGTCATTGAGCTGTAGTTTGAGAGATTCAAGTAAGACTTAAGAAATAACTTCTTGGGTAGGCGCAGTGGCTCACGCCTGTAATCCCAGCACTTTGGGAGGCTGAGGCGGGCGGATCATGAGGTCAAGAGATCGTGACCATCCTGGCCAACATGGCGAAATCCCGTCTCTACCAAAAATATAAAAATTAGCTGGGCGCCGGGCGCAGTGGCTCACACATGTAATCCCAGCACTTTGGGAGGCCGAGGCAGGCCGATCACGAGGTCAGTAGATTGAGACCATCCTAGTTAACACGGTGAAACCCCGTCTCTACTAAAAAATACAAAAAATTAGCTGGGTGTGGCAGCATGTGCCTGTAGTCCCAGCTACTCAGGAGGCTGAGGCAGGAGAATGACGTGAACCCGGGAGGCGGAGCTTGCAGTGAGCCAAGATCGCGCTGCTGCACTCCAGCCTGGGCGACAGAGCAAGACTCCGTCTAAAAAATAAATAAATAATAAAAATAAATAAATAAATAAATAAAAATTAGCTGGGCATGATGGCGCACACCTGTAGTCCCATCTACTCAGGAGGCTGAGGCGGGAGAATCGCTTGAACCCAGGAGGTGGAGGTTGCAGCGAGCTGAGATCAAGCCACTGCACCCCAGCCTGGTGACAGAGAGAGACTCCGTCTCAAAAAAATAAAAATAAAATAAAATAAAATAACTTCTCAAGAGGTGAGTGCCACGGAGGTGGTGCCTGGAGTTGGGAGCCCAAGAGATGGTGGCAGTGCCAGGCCAGGGTCGGCTGTTGACCGTGGTCTGAGGCGGCCTCCCCTGAAGAACAAGTATCTCTGGCCAGTGGCTGTAACAGATACCTCCTGGGCACCTGTGTCTCACCCAGGCTTGTCCAGAGCCCAGGACCGAGCCAGTGACACATGCTCAGAATTTACCAAGAGAACTGTGCACCGAGCTCAGACTCAGACCTAGTCCTTCCAGCAGCCCTTACATGGGCCATCCCCTTTTACGTAAGAGAAAACTGAGGCCAAAAACAAGAAGGGAGGCCTTGTCGGGGCCAGAACCTTTACACACCTTAGCCCAGGTAATCTTTTCTACACTGTTAATAAGCAGGATAAATTGCCCCTGTTTCAAAGATTCAATAAAATACATTGACTTGGCCCAGATCGCTTACTCTGCACCTCTCCTAAGTCCCCAGATGTGACTCCCAGGAAAGACACAAAAAAGGGCTACCCAGAGGGATAAGGCAGTATCCACAGAAGCCCTCCCAGAGAAGGTGGGCCTTCAAATGGCCCCTAAATGACAGGCAGGAGGGAAGGATCTGGAAGGGTATTGGGGGTGGGGTGGCATGGGCAAAGGCCTAGAGGTGAGAGTCAGTCATTGATGTGAGAAGAGCAAGAAGTAGCAATGTAAGGAATGGTGGGGAGGGGAGTCAGAGCTGGATGAACAAGTTAGGGTTCAGCTGTAGAGGGTCTGGCCCGCCAGGCTGAGGGCCCAGGCTTTATTGTGCTGGGGGTAGGGAGACACTGAGGGTGAATAGGGGAGAGCATGTCAGAGCATGCCTCAGAAAGGTGGGAGAAGTGCTGGCATGGAGGGCCGCCCCCTGAGTTGGTGGGGTGGCTGGGCTCTGCCAAGGCTATGTGCAAGCTGCCTGAACTGTGTCCAAGAATGGACACAGTGACTCAACATTGAGAAAATCACTCCCCAGGGAGAAAGGGCCCCGATGAATCACCCAACTGAGGTGGGGAGGCTGGGAGGCCAGGAGGCTGGGGGCTCACTGAGTCACCCTCCAAGAGTTGGTGAGGAGGGGAGCTGCAGAGAGAGAGGCCGGCAGTGCAGTTGGGGGCGGAGATTCAGGTCAGACCACAGTGAGGGCTGTCGGGGGACTCTGCCTTCCCAGCATTCCCGGGTTTGATCCTCCTGGCAGTCCTGTGAGGCAGATGAGAAAACTGAGGCCCAGGAAGTGGGGGGAGGGGATCCGACCAAGGTCATGCGGCAAGTCGCTGGCAAAGGCCTAGCGAGACCCAAGCGCACCCTACAGTCCAGACCCTTCCCGCCGCCCCAGCCGCTTTCATGCCAAGCAGAGGCCTAAGAACCGGGTCGGTCCGGTCAGGGAGATGACCCCGGTGACCCACTGAACCCCGGGACGCGGCCCCTCCGGGCAGCCGGCAACTGAGGCCGGGCTGCGCCGCCGCGATGGGACGGCAGGGGGCGCAGGAGCGTCGCGGCTGCCGCAGGCGCCTGAACCCAGGAGCCGCTCTGCGGAGAAACGCGCTCCCGGCGCGCAGGTCCCACCGCGGAACTGCGGACCGTGTGGCCCTGGGGCCTGCACCCTCTCCGGCTCCGGTGACGGCAAAACAGACCTGCCGGCTCAGGCCTGAGGGCCCAGTCAGTAGCGGCCGCCGTGTGTGCGCTCGGTGTCAGTGTGCACGTGTCTCCCTCGCAGATGGGCGACTGCTCCAGGGCCTGTCCGTCTCGGAGCGGCCTCCAACATTCTCCCGACATCCCCCTGCCTCCTAGATTGAGGGAGAGGAGTAAGCCCGAGGCTCCTGCGGTGTCCGCGGCCCCTGGCCCCCTTTTCCTTCTCCTTCCCTCCCTAACCCACCCCACTGCGCCCGTCTCTGCCTGGGGCTCTGGCCGGGCCCTGGGCCCCAAAGTAGTGGCGGGGAAACAGGGTGCGATCAGACAGGGTGGAGGCTCTGAGAGCGGCCCCTGCGAGATGCGAGAGAAGTGGCGACCGGGCGAGGGGCAGCGAGCGCAGGCTGACAGTAGGCCAGCTGGAAGGGCTGAGGGAACCCAGGGCGAGAGAGAAGCGCGGTGACAGAGGCCGGGGGTCCGGTAGGGTCAGAGGATCCGACGGGCAGAGAGGTGCGGTCCGCGGTGGCGGGGACATAGGCGGGGCCGGGGAGGGCCGGGGGCGGGCGGGGGGCGGGCCGGGGCGGGGCCGGGGCGGACACTCGGGCGGACCCGGCGAAGCTGTCGCGGACGCGCTGACCGAGCGCAGCGGCCGGGCCGGCGGGCGGGCGGGCGGCTGTGAGCATGGTCCTGGTGCTGCACCACATCCTCATCGCTGTTGTCCAATTCCTCAGGCGGGGCCAGCAGGTCTTCCTCAAGCCGGACGAGCCGCCGCCGCCGCCGCCGCAGCCATGCGCCGACAGCCTGCAGGTAGGGGGGCCCCGCGCTGGGCACCAGGAGAACTGGGTGTCCGGCGAGCGCCGGGCCGGGTCCGCCCGCCCCTAAGCCCCCGAACCCTTCTCAGGGAGGAGACCCCTCCTCTAGTTCTGAATTCTACTCCTGTGCTGGGACAGCAGCGCAGACCAAGAGCCCTTGAAGCCCCGGCTCTCAGTCCAAACGTCACCCCAGACTCTGAACTCCTTTCGGATCCGGGGTTCCACCCCAAGCACTGAGCTTCCAGTCCACGGTGGGACTGCAGTGCACACTGAGAGCTCTGCCCAAGCCTCGAATTTCCTTTCCTTAGATTAGTGGGGACCCCTGCCCACGCCTTGGAACCTTCATCATATATGTGGGACTCCCGGCACACCTGGACCACCTGAACCCCCAGCTATCCTCCAGGACCCCACCTCAGAGCCGGCCTCACCCCAAGCCCCAAACCTCCATTCTACAGCCTCAACTAGACACCGCTTAGATTCCCACCCAAACATCTGGACTTCAGTGCTCAGCCTGGACCCTACCCCAGAGTGCAAATCTGTTCTTCCCTCAGGGCTTCACTGGCCTCCTCTGTGGGACCCACTCCTCTATCCCTTCCCTCCCTCCCTCTGTGTTGGAGATCTCCAAGCCTTTCCTCGTGGTGGGCCCCTCCTTTTGTTCCTCTCCAGGTACAGTGGTCCGACTTTATTCTCTGGGCTTCTCTGGTTTCTCTTCAAGTGTTTCTGGGCTCTCTAATTTGGTCTGTTGCCCCATGTGCCCACCTCTCTTGGTCTATCTTGGTCTCTCTCCTGTTTCTCTAGGTCTCTATCTTTGTTTTGGGGTTTCTTTCTGCAGCCATCCCTTCCTCTTGTATCTACCTCTGCTTTGCAGTGAGGAGGGGCAGGCTCAGAGAGCAGAGCTAGTGTCCCTGGGACCCCCTTGCATCCCATGTTCTCAGGCATGGCATGGTGTGGGCTCACGTGGAAGGGCCTGAACGTGGAGTGTGCTGCCCTCAGGCGGTGCCCAGGGGTCTGAGGTGGTGGGGGGATGATGCAGTGGGCACTGGCTTTTGTAACTTATAAAGCCCCTCATCCCAGCTGCCTTGGTCTTGATGTGGGCGGCTAGGGCTTGAGATAGGGAAGAGTAGACTGCAATCTGGTGTCAGTCACCTGCGGTGGGATGTGTCCAGGCTGGGTGGGTCTAGAGTGTATGTGTTTGTGTGAGTGTTCCTCTGTGTGTGCAGCACGGGCTGGGTTGCATGTGTTGTGTGTGTCTTGTGTGTAATCTTGTGTGTTGTATCATGTATGAATGTGTCATCGAGAGTGGGATTATTTGTGGGGAGATTATGGAAAGTGTGGGAATTGTGGGTCTATGGCATTGTGTGCTATGTGTGGCTGGGGAGGCAGTGTTGTGGCTGTGGAGTGGTAACTGGGTGTGTGGCTGTTGTGTGTGTAGAGAACTTGTGTGTATGTGGCTGTATGTCTGTCATTGTACAGTGGAGTTGTTGTAGGGGCAGCTTGCATACAGGGCTCTATATGTAGTTGTGTATGTTACTGGCTGTTGTGTGTGGCCAGGAAGGGCCACTGCAGGGGCCTGATGGTTTCCATTGGGTCTCTTGTCGGAGAGGAGTTGGGCCAGGGGGGTGCTGTGTGTGCCAATATGTTTGCAGCCTAGGTGGCTGGCTTAGAGTCACTATGGCACATCTTGGGATTGCTTGGGGAATATATCTATTAGGACCTGAGTGCTGGTGTTTGAGTGTCATGTGTCTGTGTGGTGGCTGCTCCTGCGATTCTGGACAGGAAAGGGTTGCAGGCAGGGCTGAGGGGTCTGAGGTGAGGAGCCAGTTGACAAGTGTGTGAGTGTGTGTGTGTGCATGCATGTACGTGTGCATATGGGAGTGGGGTGGGGTGGGAGGAGGCAGTGGGCCAGCAGGGCTGTCTATGCTAAGGGGCTGTGTGTGCCCACAAACGTGTGACATTAGGTGTGCACATTATCTATGCAGGCTGTGTCTGCATGTGTCTCTGTGTCTAGGTGGCGTGCGTGTTGAATTTAATTGGATGCATATGCCTGTGGTTGGGGAGGTGAGAGGTGTGTGAGGTGCGTGGTGGGAGACGGTGTGAGTGTGGTGTGAAGTGAGGGTGTGTGAGCTGTGTGACTTTTTGGTGTGACGTGTGGATTATGTGATCTTTTCTCCCCGTGAGTTGTGTGTGTGTGGTGAGGAGTGAGTGGGGGATGGACAGTGAGCTGGCGGTGTGTGTGTTGGGGGTGTTGAGGACTGTAGAATGTGCTGCGGTGGGAGTGTGTACATGAGGTGTGTGTGAAGAATGAGGTCTGTAACATTTGAGGCATGTGGAATATAGCGGGTGTCCCCATAAATGTCTGTGTAGTGACGCATGTGTGCAGCAGGGCTTGGCTGCCATCCTGTCCTTGCTCCCCTCCTGATCAGGTCCCTAGAGATGCCCTGGAATGTTCTCCATGCCTCCCCAACCCCAACTGCCCCTACCCTTTGCCCTTCATCCTCCTTGCCTTGACCAAGTCCTTTGTTTTGGGTTTCCGGTGGAGCAGGCGCTGGACAGGCGGGCGGCAGGCGATGTCGCGGTCTGGGAACCTTTGTTCTTTTCCTCTTAGTTTAACTGGTGTTTGGGGCCCCGGTTTGGAGGAGGGTGTGGAGAGGATGCACAAGGCAGCAAGGTCACTGTGTTTACTACACCTCTTCGTCCTCCGCAGAAGGGAGGCATACGGTGCAGGCGGTGAGGCCTGGGTGGTGTCTTTGGTGGCGCCTCTTGGTATAAGAACAGCTTGGGCTGGGCTTGGAGTTTGCCAGCTCTGCAGTCTTAGTCCATGGTGGCCCAGCGCCCTTCCTGGCTTATGTCAGTGGGCTGAGCAGCCGAGCAGCCAAGCACCCGCTTCTCCAGGTTCACCTCCCCTCGCCCCTTCTCTGTGTGGCTGCAGCCCCTGGAGACAACCAGGAACACCTCGATTTAGCTCTATTTGTGTTCACTCCAGGTCAGATGGAGGAGAAATAGTCCCCGTCCTCACAGAGACACTTATCTGAAAGGACAGAGCTGGTCACACCTTTGGGGACCCTCTAGTCTGACACAGTCTGTAGGGGATGCAGTCTGTAGGGGGATCGAGGTCATACCTTCCAGAGAGAGCTGTGGCAAAACCCTACTGGGCCACCTCCCAGCAGGTGCTTGAGAGAAGAAACATCCAAGATTCGTTGAGATTAGAAGGCTCAGAGAAGTCTGAGTCAGTCAGGGAAGGGCCTGGGGTCGATGCCACAGTGTCACACTCCAGAAGGTTCTCTGAAATGAATAGGCTTGAGCTGGACCTTGAAGGGGGTGTTGGGGTGGGCAGAGAAATGCAGCCTGGGGCTAGGGAAGGTTGTAGCCTGACTGGCAAAAGGGATCTTGCTGACCATTCCCCAGGCAACACTGTCTGGCTTTGGGTAGCCATCCCTGGGCCTCCAGCCTTCTCAAGCTTTCATGGTACCTTTTTTATCCCATTGCCTCTGGCTGGAATTATCTTCATCGTCATTGACACTGTCATCTTCATCATCTTTTATGCAGTTCTTTCCAAATACCAAGGTCCTTTCACAAATGTCTCATTTAGCAGATTAACTCATGCAATTGTCTAAAAGTCTTTATGGAACACCTGCTGTGTACCAGACAGGCACAGTTTTAAGTGCCGGGGTCATGGTGGTGACCAAACTGGCCTCGTGGAGCTCTTACCTTCTGTGTCCAGACATGCTGTCAGTCGCCCACCCTTCTGTGTTTCCCAGTCTGGGGCGCCCGATTCTGTGGGGCTCCGCATGTACACCCTCTGGTGCTGGGGTCTGGCTCCTACCAGAATGTGAGCTCTGCAGAGGCTGGGCCTGAGTCTCTCCTCTACCCACCATGTGTGTCCTGAGCTGGGTCTGGCAGAGTCCAGATGCTCACACTTATCATCAGATGACTGGAACTGCCCTCTAGGGTTGGCAGCCCAGCTCCTTCTAGGGAAACTAGGGTCCAGCGGAAGAGGGGACTCAAGGCAGCATCTCATCAGGGACTTCTTTTACCAGTAGCTCCAGAGACCAAGAGGGGTCAGGTGACTGGTGCAGGTCTCACAGCAGGGTGGCAGGGCTGGTGTCAGAAGACAGCACTTCTTGCTGCCAGGTTGGGCTCTGGCCCCAGCACCATGCTGCTCTCTGGCTGGCCTCCGTGCTGCCTGCGGCGGGTAAACGATTATTAATGACCCCCCTGGCAAGGAGACAGGAAATGTTTCCCAGCCACAGCTGGGGACCTGCTCCCTGCCAGCCCCAGCTATCCATACCCGCCCTGACCATGGCGTCAGTGCTGATGTTATCTTCGTTCTGCCTGAGTCTTCTTTGCTCCTTCTGCCCATCCCCTCACCTTCCTGATCTTGACATCCTAAGGGTAAATGATGACACCCTAAGGGTAAATGATGAGAAGATACAGAGCTTTCTTTTCCATATCCCTGTCCCTCACCACTTTCTCCAACCTGACTCATCTCTACCTTCTTCCTTTTCCCACGCCAGCCAGAAGTAGCTCTTCCTCCAGGAAGGCTTCTCTGAATGCACAGCCAGCTCCTCCAGTGGCCGCTATCTTGGGCCCGAGGCACTGAGTCCCCATCATTGCAGACTCTAGTCCTCCACTGATGATTTGCTCTGATGGTCTTAGGGCTGGCCTGGGAAATTCCTGAAGCCTGTCCCTAACTGCTGCCTTAGGAATGACATATGGAGGGTCCTCCCAGATGCCACCTCCAGGAAGTCTCCAGTTTCACCCAGCCCAGGGATTCTTACCTCCTTTGAGCACCCTGCCCTTCCTGTCTGAGTTACACATGTGTACTTCCAGGACTTCCTAGGTGGACATTGGTGAACACCTGCTATGTGCCCAGCAGAGAGGGTGGGAAGAGATGAGCAGGATGCAGGCCTTAAAATCCCCACACATTCCCCCAAGCCTGAGCAATGTTGCATCAGCCCCATGGCAGGTGGCACAGACCTGGGTATAGGGCTGGGGGTGGGGAGGTGGGGAAGCAGGGAGTGATGTTGGTAGAGTGTGTGGAGAGGGCAACGAAGGAGATAAACTCAGGGGCCATGGTAATATAAAGCAGGGACCCCTATTTCAGCCTAGAGTGGGAGGGAGGGGCGCGTTGGGGAACTTCCAGGAGGAAACAAATCTAGACTGAGAGCTAAAGGTCAAGCCAGGAGAAAGTTCTGGACAGAGGGCAGAGAATGGTTATTGTGAAGGTTTGTTGGTGGCAGACAGGGAGGAGAGCCTGTGGCAGCACCACTCCATGGAGCAGGCCCCTAGGTGCCAGGCGTCTGGGTCCAGGGTATGGGAGCGGTGAAGCTGGCCCAGCAAGATGGTGCAGGACTTGTAAGCCATGTTAAGGACTGCGGACTTGTTCTAGAGGGAAATTGACCCTTGGGAAGAGTTGAGGGAAGAGATATGACAGATCAGATCTGCATGTTCGGGAGCTTCCTGGACCATGGTGTGGAGACTGAGGGGGAGGTTGGTGTGGCCCAGGTAAAGGGGGTGATGAGGCCTGGACAGGGAAATGGCTAAAGAATGCAGGAGAGGGAATGGAGTGGCCAGGGCTGGTGGAGGGAGCCAGCCAGCTGTAGACATGAAGGTCAAGGGAGGAGAATGCTGCCTCACCCAGGTATCTGGGTGGGTTTTGTGCAGTCTCTGAGAGGTATAGGAGGGAAGACAGGGGTTAGTGGCAGATGCCTGGGCCTGTGTCAGGGCTCTTTAAAGACCAAAAGGTCTTGGAAAAGCCTCGGAGGAGGTCATGAGCTTTGAGGTTAAAAGGAGACCTGAAGCCCACTCAGGGCTGCTATAGCGTCACCTGTAACATGGGGAACTCGGGATCTGCCCTGGGCAAAGAGTGTTCAGAATTCAATAATCAAAACAATCTGTGAAATATAATACTTAATAAAATTCAAATCCAAAAATGTCTGAGTACATTCCAAAATGAGTAAAAATGTAAATTTATGAAAATGCTAAACATACGTGATTGTTCTAATGTAAATTGTAAGCCTCAGCTGCTTCCCAAAACTTTGGATGAGGCTCCCTTGAAGCTGCTGCCTCTGATGTGGCTACCCCCTGTGGCTTCAGGACCTTCCTGTTCAGCTCCCTTGAGAGGAGCTGGCAGGGCCCCTCCTCTGCAGAGCCTGTACTCTGGCTGGTGGCTTCAGGGGGCAGGCATTCTGCCTTTCCTGTCCCCCACCCTAAGGGAGTTGGCCTTGCATGCCTCCCATCCATGGTTGCCTCTACTGGGGGCTGCCACTGGGAGACAGGAAGGGCATGGGAGTTGCAGGAGCTCAGGGTAAGAGGGACCGAGAGCTCGTGGTATGGAGGGGGAGCGGGAAGGTAGGGTGGCCAGAAGAATGGAGAGGGCCGGGAGTAAGAGCAAAGGGAGACAGGCAGAGCTGAAGAGCGGTATCGCCCCAACATCAATACTGGTATTTCAGAATAGAAAAGCTGTGCCATTTCCTGAAATGTCATAATGTTGAAGTCCAATCTTGCAGTCTCTGAGCTGGGCATTCCTTTGCCCCCACTCTCCAGTATTCTTGCATGAGACCATTTTTCTGGGCTGCATTTTCTCACTTGTAAAAGGAGGAAGTTGGGGGTCAATATCTCCCAGCGATATATGAGCTCTAGCTCTAGAAGTGTAGGATTTTGAGAATCTGGAATTGTCAGTCTGTGGGGTTCTAACTGGGACAATTCTAGCGTTCCTTGACTCTCAGCTCCCAGCCAGGGCTGTGTGGATGCGTGGTTGTGTGATTCCGACATTCTGAGACTTTAAGATGCTGAGGCTCTAGGAGCTAGAGATACGGACATTCTGTGAATCTAGGATTCTAGGATTTGATGGTTTGATGATTCAATGGTTCTAAATGCGGCTGCTGGGAAGAGCTGCAACCACCTGCCTTGTTAATGTCAATGTTCAGTTATTAAAAACATAACAAGAAGCAATGGAGACAGATAGCTCAGAATGGTGGGCGCTCCCTCCACTCCCAGTGAGGGAGGACAGGAGAAGCTGGGCTGGCCTTAGAGGAGAATAGAGACCTTTACAACCTGAATCACACAGGCTGTTTCTCTTGTCACAATAGAACTGGTGTGTGTACATTCGAGAGACCTGCCACTCTCAAAGCTTGCAGACTAAGGGGCTCACTTCCTTCAACACTGGCCTCTATTCCTTAACCATTTCAGACTGGGCAGAGAGAGGGGTTGCTACCCTTTCCAAAGTTTCTGGGCAGAAATGGCAGCAGTGGAGGAAGGAGAGGCCTGCTTACCCCTGCCCCTTCCCTGACAGCCTGTGGGGGGAAAACAGGACATGAATACTTCCTGGACACAGAGATGGAAATGCATGAAACCCTGCCTGCGAGGGCTCCGCGTCCATAGGGCTCAAACAAGGGCAGAGGCCAGGACAGCCAGTGGGGTCCTGTCAGCACCCTCTCAGTATAGGCTGAGGAGGGAAGACCCTGTTCTTGCCCCAAGGGTGGCAGTGAGAAGGGGTCAAGGAAGGGAGTCCCAGGTCAGGCACCGGAAGTGCTGACAGGTCCTCCCCTGTGTGTGAGGCCACAGTCCAGCCTCACAGAAGGCCAGCCCAGTTGTCCAGTGTCTCACTGCCTCCTGGGTCCTTTCTATGCCTCAGCACCCAGGCCAGAGTTGGGGAGGGGTCCAGGCTGCAGGGGAGGGTTTCCTTCCAGAGTGCCCACCTCGATAGATCCTTAGAAGCCCAGTACCACTGCACAGGTCCAAGGGCTTCCCCTGCCTGGTATGTTCACAGACCAAAGCTGGCCCTGGTCACACAGCACAACGGGGCCTGAAATCAGGCTTCCTGATTCCCAGTCCTGGGTGTTCGTTGTTGCCCACAACCTCCCCCACTTCCCCTGGGACACCTGAGGGGCAGGAGTGGAGGCGGGACTCAGGTTAGGGAGCAGAGCCTCTGTCCATCACCCCTCCATCTTCCTCCTCCCACAGGCCAGAAGCAGGTGTGGTGGTGACAGCTGCCCCCAGTCCTCCACAAGGCTCCATTGTCCCCGGCAGGGAGCCCCTCCTCAGCTGCGGGCCCGAAATGTGCCTCCCTGGACCCTCCTGTTGTGACCACCCGCTTCCTCCTGCTGCTCCTTCCCTGGTCTCATCTGCACTTGCCCTTGGGCCCTCCCCATCCCTGTGAGGTCTCCGTCTGTGGCTCTCTCTGGGTTTAAGCCTCTCTCCAGTGAAAGTTAGATTTGGAAGGGCCCTGGGGGATCACCAAGTCCAACCCTTTTATTCTTCCGATGAGGAGGCCAGCTCAGAGAAGGGAAGGTCCTGTCCAAAGCTGCACAGTAGGCTGGGGCACAGCCCAGTGCCGTGCTCCCTTCTGCGCTGGGCCATGGGTGCACCCTGCCCTTGGCATCAGGCGTCCACAGTTTGAGGACTGACTGTGATGATCAGCGCTAAGCACACAGGCACCTACAGAAACGTGGTGGGGGGCTTCTCTCCTCAGCCCTTCTTCACAGCCCTGAGCTGCCCTCCCTTCCCCTTCTTTGCCCAGCTCCTCTCTCCTTCACTATCCCTGCTGTCTGCTGACTCCTGCCTCTGGCAGACACTGTCCTTGGGACACAGACTAGAGCTCAGGCCTCCATGACTGGGATGCACACCCATGTGCCCAGACACAGACCCACAGACATGTGCAAGCGTATCACGGGGTCTATAAATCCCAGCTGAAAACTGGTCAGACCATCAGGAGGCCACCCTGGAACCCAGTGTCCTCCTCTTCCTGTCAGGCCTCACACATCTCCTCTAGGAAGCCCCTTAGGACCCCTGAAGACTGTCTTCATCCAACTAGCCCCTTTGTGACAACTGCACTCTGTGAGCCTGTGTTCCTCCTGTGACTCAAAGGGCAAGGCTGAGTACCCCCTTCAGTCCTGGGGCCACTCCTTCAGTGTCTCCAGGAGGGGTTCAGCTTCCTGTTGCTGGGTGGGGAGAGCCCTGAGGTCCCCACAGGACGTGGGACAATGGGGAGGAGGTGACAGATGAGAGGCTAACTCTTCCCTAAAACAGACTCTACCCTCCCCTGGCCTCCCTGGCTGGTGGCTTGGACACAGCCCTGGCCTGTTGGCCCCTTAGGACTAGGGTCCTGGTCTGACCCCACAGTGCGGAGGTCTGGGAATCAGAAGTCCTGGTTCTCCAGCAGCAGTTCTCTAACTGGCAGCTAGGGAGTCCAGGCCTCCAGGGCACTGGTAGGTTATTGGCGGGTTAGTGCAGATTCCAGTGTGCAGGAGGGGTGAGCTGAACTTCTCTGGCCTGGGGGGTCTGTGTACAAGAGATAAGAGAGTGGTAAACACAGGCTGGGTGGGATTATGGGGAGCTGGGAATACCTAGCTGAGACTCCCCTTATCCTAGCCACTTTCTCCACACTTGAAATTGGCTGGACGGGGAACCAGAAGTTGGGTGGGGTTTGGGAGGGACAGGAGCCAGCAGCCTGCCTCCACCTCGGGGCAGTGCCTCTGCTGGGGGGCAGGAACCTGTCCTGGGAGTGATGGGAGGCCTGAGGGGGGAGCTGGATTCTGCCGTGAAACTGGCACTCCCTCCTGTCAGGGGAGGGGAGGGGCTGTCCCTGGCTGCTCAGCAGGTGGCCCATCTGGCTGTGGGTGGAAAAGAAGACTCAGGCTTTTTGGATAAAAGGGACGGCCCTGGGGTCAGGCACTTATCTCAACCCTCGTCATTTCCTCTTTTCCTCTGCCGGACACAGCTGGGTGAGTGGGGTCATTGCACAGAGGGAAGGAACAGGCCAGGGCCAATACATACCAGGGCCTACAGGAGAGTCAGGCACATGCGTGACCTCACCACACCCTGGGCTGCAGTCAGCACCTCATAGAGGCCCAGCCACACACCACAGTCACTGCGGGAGATGGCCACACCTAGACCATCACACCACACGCAGACCAAGTCTCCCGAGGTGACACTCAGGCCCAGCTGCAGGCGCAGCTAAGAGGGAAGACCCTGCAGGAAAAAGGGACACGTGGGACAACCAGACACCCTGCCTCAGCCACACCACAAGCCTCCGCACACCAGGTGCAGCTCCTGTCACCCCTACGGTCAACCCAAGGAGAGCCAGAGATTTCAGCAGTCGTGGGCAGGTATCCAGTGCCCAGGCGAGAAGAGGGGGACACCAGCAGGGAACCCAGAACCTCCTCCATGCCAGACTGTGCCCTCCCCCCAGCTCACAGAAGGAGCGCCTCAGGCTGTTTATTTCCTAGCAGGGACTAGCAGGGATGGGTGTCTCATCCCCCTCCCCCTCCCAGTCCCCACCACACGATGCTGAAGCTGCCAAATCAAATCAGCCCCTGCACCCGCGCCAGGCTGGCATGGCGGCCAGCAGCTGACGGGAACGAAGCCAGGCTCAGAATATCCCGCCGCCTGTCCGATGCCTGGGTAGGCTTGTTGGGTGGGGGTGGCGAGGGGTAGCAGCCTGGCAGCCAGGCCCTAGGCAGTGCCCCTCAGAGAGGCTGGGGGTTTGGAATGCCGTGGGATGGTGGGCTTCTGGAGAACGAGTGAGCAGGTCACTGTTGTGTCTCCAGGCTGCTGTGGCAATGTCTCCACCGCCAGCATTCCAGGAGTTGTGGAAGTGATGCCGGTGGGATACAGGCTGGGGGATCTGATCCCAGTCCAGATGACTGGGTGCCAGGCTGGGGCGGGGGCTCCCACATGCGCTCACATTCATTTGAGACTCACAACACCTGGGCTGGAAGCCCCTTGGTTGTCTGTGAGTAAAGGCCCAACTCACTGTGGAGGCCCAGTGACTATGTAAGGTGGACATTATGGATCCCGTTTTACAGATAGGGAAACTGAGGCTTAGAGAGAGCTAGTGGAGCTCCCCGGAGAGAAGCAGAAGTGGAGGAGGCCTCAGAAAGAGTAAAGAGGTGGTCATTTCCACTCCTTAGGAGCCCTAGGTGGAAAGAAGGAATATGGCTCTGTCCTTAGAGTCAAGGAACAGAGAATATGGCAGAGCCAGAGGTGCCTATGGGAAGCAGAGAATAAGGAGGGAGTCTGGGGAGAGAGCAAGGTGCAAGCGGGCAAGGCTTCCTGGAGGAGGGGGCCATCCATGGGCCTGCTGGGGGCTAATGGGAGGGCAGGCTAGGGAGAAGGGGAGAAGGCCTGGCCGGCCTCAGCCCCTGACCTTCTTGTCTCTGCAGCCAGCCTGGACCCCCTTGCAAAGGAGCCAGGACCCCCAGGGAATAGAGACGACCGACTAGAGGTGAGAGCTCAGTGGAGGGAGAAGTGGGTGGGCTTGAGGGGGTGGGGCGCAGACTGAAGATCAGTCTGAGTGGTGCCCTCACCCTTGGGAGGATGGGGAGGCTGGAGTCATATCCCAGCCCCAGCCCTCCAGACTAGGACCACCCCCATATCAAGGCCAATTCCCCTCACCCCATATATCCCCAGCCTGGAAGTCCTCCCATGAGGATTCCTCCTCCCAACTCACCTGGGAGTCACTCCAGACTACTCCCTTGTCCTCCACACCCTCACCCAACAATTCCCTGTTGATTCTCTGCCCTGAGTATTTCCCGAGTTCCTCTCCTCTCCATTCTGCCCCCTGCTTGGGTCCAGGCCCCCTCAACTCTCCCCTGGGCCACTCACTGGCTGCTTGCTTTCAGTTTCCCCCATCCTCCACATGGCCACCAGGAGGATCTTTCTAATGCACAGACCTGAACTTGTCACTCTCTTGCCCCAGAATCCTCCATACTCCCCATCCCCATGTCCCCCTCTGCAACCCCAGCCTGGCCATTGTCCCCCTTCATCCATTGCTGCCTCCCCCAAACTACTCCCGCTGGCCTCTTCCCCTCTCAGCTTCCTAAATCCTTCGGGGATCAGCTCTAGCCTCCTCTCCTCTGGGAAGTCCTCTCTATCCCTTGACCACGGGACCAAGCTCGCTCATGCTCCCTCCTCTGAGCTCTCCTGCCCTGGCAGTCAGATGCTGGGGTGCTCTGCTGTCTGTCGCCCACTGTGCTGTGCCACTAGCACCCTGTTTTCTCCATCACGTGACTCTGTATGTGTGTCTGCCTTGCCTTCTCTGCACTGTGAGCTCCTTGAGCCTGGGGACTATGCTTTCTTCATTCCTGAACCTTCTACCACCCTTGGATGGGTACTGGTGCAGCGCTCAGCCCACGCATTTCCTGCCCTGTGAGGGGTGCCATCCCCACCCCTCAACCATGCCTTCCTTCCCTGTGAGGGGTGCCTCATGGGAATCTTCAGTGCTCAAAGGGGCCTTGATGAGCAAACAAGGTGGGCTGCTGATGTTGAAGATTGGCACAGAGGAGTGTGTGTGTGTGGGGGGGGTGTGTGTGTATGTGTGTGTGTGAACTGGACCCACAGCCAGAACAGCAAGAGTCTGCCCAGGCCCAGCTGAGAGGGAGAGGAAGATGCTGCTTGTATCAGTGTGTGCCAGGAGCCTTCAACACCCCCGTTGTTTAATTCTTACAACATCCCTATGAGGTAGGGGCTGCCATTATTCCTGTTTCACATTTGGGGAAGCTGAGGCCCAGAGGGGTCATGCAGTGAGTGAATTGGAATAGAACTAGGAATGGAGCCTAGAGGTGTCTCAGGCTCAAGGCTCACTCTTTCCCGGCCCCTGAGTAAGATGTTGCCCACACAGGGCCTGGTGCACAGGAAGGGCTCAGCACAGGTTCCCAGCTGGGACACAGGGCCAAGACCTGAGAATGTGCCTCCAAGTGGGACTGGGCCCTGCTACTGGGAGCTGGCAAAGGGAGATGGGAGGGGAGGGCCTGGAAAGCCATTATTAATTTATTTACTGCCATGGCATTCCCCATGGGGCGGGGCTCCCCCCAGAGCTGGGACAGATGGTGTTCCTGGGAGCCTGCAGTGTCTCAGCAGCCTCGGCCACACGCCAGGAAAGACTGGATTTGTCATCCACCCAGGGAGCCATGAGAGGAGGGGCCTTTGGCAAAGCTGAGACCCTCCTGGGCAACCAAGGCTGTGCCCCGAGGGAAGGAGTGTGGCTCCAGGCTCCCTGCTTTGCCTCTGGAGCAGCCCCTGCTGCCTAGGCCATAGGTCTGCCCTCTGCAGGTTCAAGTTCTGCTCCTTGTTCAGCTCCACTGGCCTCATCCTTCCCATGAAGCTTCCCTGGGTCTGCCCCACCTACTCCTACCCCTGTATTCTCTCTGCCTTTCCTCGAGCTGGGTCCTGCTGCCTCCTCCCTCTGACCGAGGATCCGAAGCCATGAGCTCCTCAGCCCTCAGCTCTGTCCTGACCCCATCCCCACACCTATCCCAAAAACAGTTAGTGTCTGCATGGGCTCTTGGCAGGGCCTGCTGGATTTCTGGGTTCTGCCAGCACCCCACCCGAGTGCCCAGGCCTATACTCAACCCTGCTGGGAAGAGATGGGCTGCCTGAGGGGATGCTCCCAACATTGAGAGGGCAAGACTGGAGAGAGTGGGGACCTGAGGGCATTGCTCAGACCATAGGGACAGCTGGAGGGAAAAGGGACTGGGGAGCCTGAGGGGCCCTATTGTCAGGGTGGAGCTGGGAAGCCAAGATGGCCTCATATAGTGGAAAGTCACAGGGTCAGATGAGCACAGGTTCAAGTCCCAACTCCCTTGCTTGCTAGGTGTGTGGCCTTGTGCCTGCCACTTAATCAGCCTGAGTGTCAGTCTCCTCACCTGCCAGGCAGGGATAAGAACCTCTATCATGGCCGGGCACAGTGGCTCATGCTTGTAATCCCAGCACTTTGGGAGGCTGAGGTGGGCGGATCACAAGGTCAGGAGATCAAGACCATCCTGGCTAACATGGTGAGACCCTGTCTCTACTAAAAATACAAAAAATTAGCTGGGTATGGTGGCGGGTGCCTGTAGTCCCAGCTACTCGGGAGGCTGAGGCAGGAGAATGGCATGAACCCGGGAGGTGGAGCTTGCAGTGAGCCGAGATCACTCCACTGCACTCCAGCCTGGGCAACAGAGCGAGACTCTGTCTCAAAAAAAAAAAAAAAAAAAAGAAAAGAAAAAGAAGAACCTCTGTCATTATTGGACGTAATCACTGTTATTCGACATTACCAAAACAGAGCTGTTGGGAGAAGTTACAAAACTTGTATGTGTGGGGTGCCCGGTGCAGGCCTGGCACATGGCAGGTCCTTGGGGAGAGTTAGCCTCCTCCCTGTTCCCTCAAGGATGCCATCCTTAGAGCCAGGACTAGGCTGTACCCCTGTGAGCCAGGGTGCTCCGCAGAGCTGGGCGGAGGCTTATAGAAGTTCTATGGGCATGGCATGCTCTCCTGGCACTGGCTGGGTAGCAGCCAAGAGAGTAGAGCTGCCAGACCCAACCCCACCAAGCAAGCATGTGTTCAGCACACCCTCCTGGGATGGTTCCCTAGCCCCTATGCCAGCAGCTGGCTTGGAGGAGGGGCTCTTCCAGCTCAGCCTGGCATCCTCCTTCAGGGCCAGGCCTCCGTGTCATTACTGCCTCTCTGAAAGTTGGGGCTGGGGCCATTCAAGTTGGTGAACTGAGCACGGTGAGTCATTGTCCTCTTTGTGATGGCTCTCAGGGCCCAGGTGGGGGCTTGGGAGCCCTAGCTGGGGTGGGGGCATGGGGAGAGGCAGACGTGAATGAGGGCACTGTCGTCCACAATAAGTACAGAAATGCACCGCCCAACACCAGCTCCTCTATTGCTGCCCTTGGGACAAAGACCACACCGCTTGGCAGGGCACTGCTTGCCTTGTCTGCTGGGTCCCCTCATGTCCCCTCATGTCCCCTCATGCTCTGAGACATCCAGCACTCCAGCCACATTGTTGTGTTCACTCCCAGCACACAGCAACTCCTCCTGCCTTTGCTCACAGTGACCACCTGTCTGGAACACCTTTCCTTTCTTTCTCCACCTACTCTCTTTTCAAGGCCCAGATGAAATGTCACCTCCTTTGTGACGTTCTTTCAGACTAGTCCCTCCACCTCAGGCCGAGCCAGTCTCCTCCCTTCCCTGGGCACTCATAGTTCCCATTTCCCTGAGCCCACAGTTGGGAAACCTGTTACCCCACATGGTGCTATGGGTAATGTGTCCTTCCCCATGGGATTGTAAATACCCAGGAGACAGAGACTGAGGCTGAGTCTTCTTTGTCTCTCTTGGGCCCATGTGGTGCCTGGTAAAGGCCTGGTATACAGTAGATGCTCAATAAATACTTCTTGAATGAACAAGAGTGGCCGTGAGTAGGACTGGAGTAGTTCCAAGAAGGGGCGCAGTTGGGTTGGGTGGTCTTGGAGACTTGGAGGAGGCAGCCTTGGAACTCTGAAGGATGGAGAGGGTCAAGGGCACTGACTGAAGAAGCCAGAGAGCAGCTAGGCAGTCAGAGAGGTCCGTGAGGTCAGCTTCTGACACCAGCAGCTAAGGACAACCAGGACGAGAACAGGACTGGGAACAAGCAGATAAAGGAGCCTGGAGCAAGGACTCAGCCCCAGAGGGGTCTGCAGGAGACTGGCTCATGCTCAGAACCCAGCTCCAAAACGCTCTGCCTGTGAGTCTTGGGCTGAGGAAGGCTTGCTGCCAGAGTCAGGGTGAGGCTGAGGCCGCCAGTGAATATGTGGGCCCAGCTGCGGGGGTAGCACCAGGCAGGGGCGGGAGCCAGGCTGGAGGGGGTATTGCCATTGCTGCTGCGGGTGCAGCAGGGCGTCACTGGGGAAGGAGCAGCCTGTGTGAGAGTGTGGGCAGGAATGGGAGGGGAGAAGGCTCTGAGTATAGGAGAACAGCTTACCAGCAAGGAGCCCTGGGGTGAGGCTGGAGGGGCCACACTGGAGGCAGCACTTTTCAGCTTATCTAACATTCTCGAGTGAGTGCTCCTAACTGCCAGATGTGCTGCCTTCTCCTGATTCTGCACATCAGGAGCCAGTGGCCTCTACAATGCCCCATGGCCCCAGGGAGTGGATGCCAACAAGTTGGCCATAGCATCTGGCATCCGTGAGGGTCCTGAGGCCCTGCCACTTGTCTGTGCCCACGGGCCCCGGGCGTGCAGGGACCTGGGGCTGGGGAGGCGGTCTCAGCTACCACTCCAGCCTGTCTCTCTGCCTGCCCATCCACTGTCCACACCCCTGGCTGACTGAGCAAAGACAGAGATGGGCATCTCAGGTCCTGCCATCAGAGAAGCCTAGTCCAAAGGAGGAGGCATCACGCACGAGGGACTTATACCCAGAGAAGACACACACTGAGACCAGGCCAGGCTTGCAGGCAGGCCTAGGCCCAGGGAGGGCCAGCCCCGTCAATGACCTGGAGTTGAGACTTAGGGAAAGGCAGGAGCTGGCTCAGAGGCGCAGGCAGGTCGATGGCAGTGCCCAGGCCAGATGCTGCGGCCCAGGGCTGAGGTTCCTCCAGCTGGCCCTGCCCCCCACAGTCCCGCCTGGCCTTTGGCTGTAAACACTGAGAGAACAAGTTCCGTTTCCCGGGAAATATTTATCTCAGGCTGTGTGAGAAGCGTGTGCTCTGGCCTCCATATGTCCTTCCTGCAGACTGGCTGGGGCAGAAGGAGAGGGGACTTGGCAGCGCCTTTTTTAGGGGCAGTCCATGGGGCTAGGAGGGAAGGGTGTGCCAGAGGCCCCTGCCTAGAGCCTGAGTTCGAGCGCTGGCTGAGGGAGAGGTGGGAGCAGATGGGAGAGAAGCTTGTTTTCTCCAAACCCCACAGATGTTCTCCGCCTCTCTCACATTCCTTTCTTCTTCCTGGTCCATCCTGTCTCCTCCAGGTTCCGCCTCCAGCCTGGTGTCCCCTCCTCAGGCTGCCTTTTCCCCCTCCTCCTCCCTGTTTCCTGGCTCTCAGCCGCTTCGTCTGGGAAGTCTTCCTCAACTTTAAACCCTCGAACCCTTGTCCTCTGCCCTCCATCTCCCACTTCTCAGGCTTCCAGCAGCTTCATGCGGAGCCCCGTAGATCAGCATTGGGCTGGTCCTGTCCGCCAGTTGTTCAGCCACTGTAACAGCTTTGTGCAGGCTGCCCTGGAGCCCTGTTCTGGGAAGCACAGGCCTGGACACCCTGGGACTGGGTCAAGGCCCAGAGCTGATCTCCTCTGTCCATCCCAGCAGAGCCAGCACCAGTGTAGACACATGGGGTATCCAGGTTGGTGGACTGGGGGAGGATGGAAAGTCCCATGGATCCAGCCAGAACATTAGAGTGGGGAGGCAGAGGGCCCAGGGTTCCTGCTGGCCAGCCTCTGGGCTTAGGGGTGTGTATCCCAGACAGGCCAGGCCTGCCGGGGGCCCTGACAACAGGAAATCCTTGAAGGAACAAGCAGAGGCTGAGGACTCTGAGCACAACAACAGGAAACAGCCGTGACACGGGGCAACAGCCCTGGCGACTGCCCAGTGGGGTGGGGACGAGGGGCCGAGCTTGTGGGACCCAGGGTGATGCCAAGAGGGACAGTGAGACACTGTGGGACAGAGTGCATTCTGCACGTATGACACGGAGCTTCTGACATGTAATATCAAGTATGTGACCATGATCACAGGGTACTGTGTGGTGTGTGGGTGAGTCACTGAGTATGTGACACTGGGTGTGAGGCACTCTATGATAGCAGATGTGTACACAGTGGCTGTGCCACCAAGTGTGTGACACTGTGACACTGTGTGATATTGATTGTGTGATGCTGATACCAAGTGTATGACATTGCACATTGCCTGCTACCACATATGTGACATGAAAGTGACAGTGAGCACATGGAGGGTGTGACTCCATGAGAATAAAATACAGAAACATGAGCAAATGATGCTGCAGTAGGAGGTATGGTCCTGAGTCTGTGGCTCGAGTGTCTGACACTGAATTGTGACACTGAGTGTGCCCCAAACATATGATCTAGTGAGGCTGAGTGTGCAAAGGAGTGACATGGAATGATAGTAAGTGTGTGGAAGTGGGCGTGTGATGCTGTGTGACCCTGGGCCTGACATTACATGTGTGATACTCTGTAATGGTTGTGACAATATGCAGTGTGCACACACAACACTGTGTTGGACACTGTCATGGGAAGGCACCGATGGGTTCAGGCAGGAAAGTAACACCTTCCAAAGGATGGTTTTAAAAGATTGCTCTGGCCGGGTGCAGTGGCTCACACCTATAATGCCAGCACTTTGGGAGGCTGAGCCGGTTGGATCACCTGAGGTCAGGAGTTCAAGACCAGCCTGGTGAAACCCCATCTCTACTAAAAATACAAAAATTAGCCAGGCGTAGTGGCAGGTGCCTATAATCCCAGCTACTCGGGAGGTTGAGACAGGAGAATCACTTGAACCCGGGAGGCAGAGGTGGCAGTGAGCCAAGATTGTGCCATTGCACTCAGCCTGGGTGATGAGCGAAACTCCACCTCAAAAAAAAAAAAAAGAAAAGAAAAGAAAAGAAAGAAAAGAAAAAGAATACTCGGGCTGCAGAGTATGTATGTGTGCGAGTGTGCACGGTGCGTGGCAGGGGAGGGGATATAAGTTAGGGGGAGGCAGATAGGAGGTGGGCAGAGCAATTGGAGGCTCTTGCAGCTGCCCAGGCAGGAGATGGTGGTGCCTGTGCTAATGGAATGGCAGAAGAGTTAGAGATATGGAGCAACTTTGGAGATATTTGAAAGTAGAAATGACAGAACTTGCTGATAAATGAGAAAATGAGCAAGAGGGAAAACCAGAGAACAATTTCCAGGGTTCTGGCTTGAAGAACCAAGTGATGGATGGTGGAGATGTTTCTGAGATGGGCAAAGGCAAGGGGGAGGGTCAGCACTAGTGGGGTGGGAAGACAAGGAGGCAGAAATTGAGTGAACTGTTTTGGACATGTTAAGGGAAGCATCCAGATGAAGGTGTGCAGTGGGCAGCAGGGCCAGGCTGGGGATACACCTGGGAGTCGACAGGCATGGGAGTTTGTTAAGGTCGTGGACCTGGCTCAGATAATGGAGAAAGGGAGCTTGGCAACAGAAGAGGTGGGGACTGAGGACCAAGCCTTAAACCCTGCGTATTCCATTGTCTAGAGGCCAGGGAGGTGAGAAGGAGCAGCAATGAGACAGAGCAGGAGGGCTAGGGAGGCAGAGGACACCAGGGGTGTGAAGTCAGAAGCCAAGCCGGCAAAGAGGCTCAAGTGGGAGGGAGGGACGGTGTGTGGTTGGTGCTGGCCCACAGGCAAGATGGGAACTGGAAGGTTGTGCTGTGCTGGGCCTTGTGGGTGAGTCAGGCTAATGGGAGCCATTTCAGTGATGTGCTGGAGCCAGAAGTCAGACTGGCCTGTGTGGGATCGTCAGGGAGGTGAAGACGTGAGCCTGCAGAGCCCTTTGGAGATGTTGGGCTGTGAGGGCTGCAGAGAAGGACATGGTCACTGAAAAGGGACATTACATTTTTTTATTATGGATGATTTTAAGCAGACACAATACCAGAGAGAATAATATAAAAAACTGCCATATACTCATCACTCCAGTTCAACAGTTGCTGGGATTTGGCCTCGTTTCTTCCTCTTTTCCCCACTACCTATTCTTTCATTTTTCTTTGCTTAAGCTTAATTTTTTTTTTAAATTGTGGTAAAATGTACATAACCTAAACTTTACCATCATAACCATTTCTAAGTGTACAGTTCAGTTGTGGTAGGTACATTCACACTGTTTTGCCACCAATCTTCAGAATTCTTTCTTCCTCTCAAACTGAAACTCTGCACCTATTATACAACAGCCCCCCATCCTCTTCTGTCTCCAGCTTCTGGTACCCACCATTCTACTTTCTCTCTCTATGACTTGGACTACTCTAGATACCCCAAGTAATTGGAATCATGTGGCATTTGTCTTTCTGTGACTGGCTTTTAAGTTTACTTAGCATAACGTCCTCAAGTTTTACCCATGTTGCAGCATGCGACAGGATTTTCTTCCTTTTTATGGCCACATAATATTCCAGTGTATGGACAGATCACATCCGTCCAGCACCAGACACTTGGGTTACTTTCACATTTTGGCTATTGTGAATAATGCTGCTATGAATGTAAGTGTATGGATATCTCTTCCAGTTCTTTCAGATGTATACCTAGAAGTAGGCTTGCTGGATCATATAGCCATTCTATTTTTTGGTTTTTGAGAAACTGCTGTACTGTTTTCTGTACCTTTTTACATTCTCACGGACAGTTTCTCCACATCCTTGCCAAAATGTGTTATTTTCTGTTTTTTTTTTTTTTTAAATGGTAGCCATCCTAATGGGTATGAGGTGACATTTCATTGTGGTTTTGATTTGCATTTCCCTAATGATTAGTGAAGTTGAGCATCTTTTCATGTGTTGGTTGGCCACTTGTATATCTTCTTTGGAAAAATGTTGATTCAAGTCCTTTGCCCATTTAAAACATTGGGTTGTTTGCTTTTTTGTCATTGTTGAATTGTAGTTCTTTATATATTGCAGATATTACCTCTTTATCAGATAAAAGCTTTGCAAATATTTTTCTCCCATTTCATGGGTTGCTTTGCTGAAATATTTTAAAGCAAATCCCAGACGTGATGTCATCTCACCAAAGGTAGACTTTTTTTTTTTTTGGTTGGGGGAGCTTTCCGGTGAAGACTGAAAAACCTGCTAGACAAATTCTAAAATAGATGAAACGTTGGATTTTTGTTTTTTAAGGCTAGGAGGTCCTGGATGATGCTGAGATGTAACAGTGACACAGAGCCAGTATGGAACTGTGTCTGGTGCTGTGTGAGGGTGACATAGTGGCTTTGGGAACATGGGTGCAGCACTGAAAATATAGGAGACTCCGAGTGAGGGTGACAGTGAGAGATCACTGTATGTGTGGCCCTGTGACAACCAGTGATGTGGGACAGTGGGACGCTGTGGACACTGAAATGACTGTGTCACCAAGCAGGTGGGACCTGCTCTGTGAAGGCCACAGGGATCATGTCTCCTTGCGTCGTCCTGGTTGATGAGTGTGACATAGTGCAGGACTCTGCATGACAGTGAGAGGGACTGAAGCTGTGCTATAGGTGACAGGGCTGCATGTGATTCAGGTGGGCTCAGCCCCAGCCTCGGTTGTTGAGCATGGGAGGGAGCATGAACATTGTAGGGTAGATGAGGAGAAACATTGAATGGGGACAGAAATGGTGTCTGTGCCCGGATGCGAGCTCCTCTCTTCTCTGAATACCAGGAAGGCTTCCTGGAGGCAGGATGTGGGCATTTCAGCAGGATGTTGTAGGTGCTGATTAAGAGCAGGACCTGTGGTGTCAGACAGCCCTGTCTAGGCTCTGACATTCAGCAAGTCATTTTATCTCTTGAGCTTCAATTTCCTCAAGTATAAAATGGGGGCTCTTGGGAGGATTGCATGAAGCAGTGCTCCAATGCATACAGTCTCTGGCACTTGGTAAATGCTCTATGGCCTCTTGGGGAGCAGCAACCTCAACACCTGCATCCCAGGCCCCCAAATAACAGGAGCACCAGTAGGAGCACAGTGAGGGTGCGCTGAGTGAGGCGTCCTCTTTTCTTACACCCACAGCCCTCCTCTCTCCCTCTCCCCAACTTCTGTCCCCTGCTTGGTGTTGTCAGCGATACCTTCTCCCGCCCACTCACTCCTGCCCCCTCCTCTCCTCTGCCATCCTTACCACTGTACTGTCAGCCTCCAGCCCAGGCTCCTGCAGCTTCATTCAATTAGGCCGATGCAATTTGCTCAAGAAAAAGTCCCATAATTTGGTTAATCACACCAGTGGGGGATCTGGTCCCAGTCGGGAGGGTGGGGGTGGATAGGAGTTCATACCCACAGCTGAGGCTAGGTGTCGAGTGCCTGACTTTTGGGACCTTTACCTGCTTTCTTGGGCTACTTTCAGGAGCCAACAGAGTCCAAAGCTTGGGTCTTCTCAAACCCAGCTACAGAGGCCTTGAAACAGAAGCCTGGACTTCCTGGGTTTGCTTGTATCGCTGGGAGGGTCCCTGCTGCTCTCTGGGCCTCAGTCTCCCTTTCCAAAAATGGGGGTGGAACTGGGGGGGTCTCAGAGGCCCCAGTTTGCCTAGCTCTGCATCTCAGCTCTGGTCAGTCCCCCTTGTGGCTTCTGAAGGGCCTTCTCGTGGGCCTTGGGGAGGGAGCGCTGAGGGGTAGGTGGAGAGGAGTGGGCCCCAGGGAAGTGAGGAGGGGTAAGTGTCCTCAGAGTCTCATCTGGAATATGTCTACCCCAGTCCTATAATCAGAGACCCTCTAGTTCCAGGCTGCACACCTGAAGGTGGGGCAGGAAGAAAGGAAGCTGCCCTTTCTTGGTCACCTGCAAGGCCAAAGCCTCTTAACCATGCAGGCTATACCTTGCACAGGAGCTCCAGCAGAGGTGGGGTGGCACTCAAGCTGAGCCCCCTCTCCCTCACCAAGCCTTTCCCCTCAGGCCCGCATCTGCCCAGGGAATTGGGGTCCCTCCTTTCTAATGTGCACACAGGTGGCCCCAGCCCCCTGTTGGGAGTCAGCTTAGGCAAGGTTTGACAGCTCAGTTTAATCTTCTCAGCAGCTCTGGGGGAAGGGACCATTTTTACGGATGAGGAACTGATCCCAGGAAGGTCCAAAGACTTGTCCAGTACATATGGTGTGTGGCAGGGCAGGCAGATGAGCCCGCATCTGAGGGAGGCGATGGGAGAAGTGACAGGGGTGCACAGAGGAGAATTAGACCCTCTCAGATTCCACCACTCTCAGCCACACATTCACTCACTATTTGGAGACAAGACTAACCACCCGCTAGTGCATTCACAGCTCCCCAGACAGCCACACACTCACTACACCACTGTCACATGGACACCAATGACCCGAATCACATATGCATAGTTGCAGGCCCACATGGTCACTCCCACGTGCAGATGGCCAGTGCACACACATAGACACGGGTACTTACACATGTTTACACTCTTACAACCCATGTGGGTTACAGATTCCCACAGAAACACAGACCTACATACTTTCACACAGACATTCTCCCAGTGACCCAGGGAACATAGTCTGCCATGATCATGTGATGGCCTGCAGGGACTCGCCACTATGGACCATTAATAGGCAGGCTGCACACTTAGGTCGCCAGCAAAGTGGGAGTTCTGCTTTGCTGGTGACCTAAGAGGAGAGATCAGTTTTGATAAGTGTATCCAGAATTTTGCAGTCAGAAAAACCACACAAAAACTATTTTAATTTTCATTTCCAAGATAAAATTTAGTTTGAATTGTATAGCGGGTCCGAGGGTCTGGTGGGAGGGCATCATCCTCTTTTCAAGGCTTTGGGGGTCTAAGGGACCCATGGATTCACAACAGTCCCACAAAATATCCCAGGCGGACATATTTACCCAGCCCAGTGTATGCATCTGTGTGTGTGTGCACTGCGTGCATCTCATGCTGGCTCCCAGATCTTCGGGATGTGAGGAAGGAAAGTAGGAGAGGTTCCAGAGACTCCGGATGTTTGTTCTCTGGCTTCCTGGGCCCTCCAAAGGAAAACAACTCTGGATGCCAGCCTGCCTGCCTGGCTGGCTGGGTGGAAAAGTGGGCTGTGTTGAGAGATGGGCTATATTGGGAGGTGGGCTGTGTGAGAGCCTGCCTCAGCCCCTGTGGCCCCGCTGACTGGGACCCTGTGTAATGAGGCAGAGTGACCAAGGCCCATGGCCAGTGTTCCATGGGCTCATAGGCCCATCGCCTCCCCTCTCTGGGGCTTGGCGCTCTCATCTGAAAAATGGAGGCGGGGAGGAGGTGAGACTGGATGGGCTTTCCCCTGGAGACTGATTAGAGAGACAGAGACTCAGGCCCGGAGTCCAGAAAAGACAGCCAAAGCTGGGGAGGGCACATGAAGGGGGCAAAGAAGGTCCGGGTTCAGGGGAGTGCGTGGGGCCCCAGAGCCTGCCGTGTCTCCAACTCTTTCCTTCACTGGAGGAGGGCTCTGTGCCTTGGTGCCCCATCTGCCCAGGGCCCTGTGGCTCAACCTGTTGCTTGCTCTGTGAGGAGGAGGGGAGAGGGATGAGAGTCCCAGTGATAGGTGGAGGACAAGACCAGGGGAGAGGGCTGGGGGCTTCTGGAGGGCCAGAACTGGAAGAACAGGAGAGAAGAGAAGACACCACGGTGCAGGAAATGGAGGAGCAAAGGCTTGGAGTGGGGAGGCTGGAGGGGTGCAGGGAATCAGGCTGGGGCACTGCAAAGAGGCCTGAGGCCAGAACAGGAAGAGCCTGGATGGAGGGAGTGAGCAGCCCCTCACCCTTAGCCCCCTGATGAGGTAAGATGACTGCGAGCCCTGCTCCAGGCTGTGTGCTGAGCATTTTGCTTGGAGCCTGTCACTCTGGAGGAGGGGAGGGGGTGTTCCCAGGAGCTATGACAGTCTTGTGCAAGGGAGGGACAGGGTCACATTTACGTTTAACAAAGCACTGCACTGGGAGAGAGGAGCTGAGGGACCACCTGGGGAGCATGGTGACTGGGACCCCAGAGGCCAGGCATGCCCCAGACGGACCCCACTCAGAAGATTGCTTCTCCCTTAGCCCTTATAGAAGGGCTATTTTTAGGAACAATAAAAGTGCTCATACATTCCTGCAGGGGCAGGGAGAGGGAAGGGGGGCAGGAGTCAGTGCAGAGGAAGAGGGTGGACCCCTCTCTTCCCCCAACTCTGCCTTGGTCTTCAGGGGCTTCTTCTCAGGGGCTTCCCTAGCCAGCCCTGCCTCTCCAGCCCCCACCTGTCCCTGGGGTTCCCTTCCAGCTCTTATGTCTGTCCCTCTGCTTCTGAATTAGTCCTTGTTCTGACCCGTCCGTCTCTCTTTCTCATACTTCCACTTTCCCCCTCCCCTCGGGGTTTGGGGAACAGCTGGGATGGGCCAAGCTCTGATGAGAGAGCCAAATACAGTCATAGGACAAAGCAGCGGGAGGCTGTGGGACACACACATGCCGCAGAGCACAGATACAGAGAGGTGACCGGGCACAGAGAGAGGCGGCCAAGCACCCAGGGAGGCTGAGAGGCAGGGAGAAAACGCGCTGGGACAGTCAGGGAGAGTCCCAGGGCAGGCATCACTGAGCAGCCAGCCGCTGTGCCCTGCTCTCTGTCTTGTCCCTACAGAGACCAGCATGGCTGGGCTTGCCCCCCGTCCACCCCCACCAGCCCACCCCAGGCCGGCCCTTCCTCCCCGCCCTCTGCAGGCCCACACTAACCCTATGCCAGGCCGCCTCCTTCAGCATTTACCTCCCACACACAATGGGCACAGCGAGGAAACAAGAGACCCAGTCTCTGGCCTGGAAGCAGACGCTCAGCCCCACCTGACATCCGAGAGGGCTCAGCCCATCCTCTGGCCAAGGCAGGTATTAGAGGGGCCCCAAAGACAAGCAGGACTCTGGGACAAGGTGTCCTAGTGTGGCCCAAAGGGCTGGGCTGAAGCATGGGTCTTCTGGCTCCAGGTGAGAGCCTGGGTGAGTCCTTCCCTGCCTCCTCTGGCCTTAGTCTACCCCATCAAGCTGGGATTGAACTCCATGAGGTCTAGGGCCCTGTAGACCCTGGTCCTGTGGGAATTCTCAGAAGGCCTGGGAGGAGGACAAGTGACCACACAGGAAGGCTTCCTGGAGGAGGTGACCTCACTCATAAAAGAAGGTGATGGTGACAGTGCTCCTCTTGGGGAAGACCTCTCCCTCCTGACCTGCTGCCCTGACCCGGTCACATGTGGAGATGATCCTGAAGCACAAAGGGCCTGCTGGCCTGCGGAGGTACCTGGGAGAGGTTGCCAAAGGCTCTCAGTAGGAGGCACCCCATTCCTCAGGCTCCTCTAAGACTGTCACTGTGCCAGACTGAGGAGGCTTTGAGAGGTCTCAGCTATCTCCCCTGCCTGGATCCTTGCTCCACACCCCTCTTCTCCCTGATGGCATGTAGCCCTCACAGTTTAGTAGTCCTGGGCACACAGGAGTTCACCCAGTCATTTACAGCTCAGCAAATACCTACCAACACCTATGAGGGGCTGGGTACTTCTGGAAACCCGGAGAGGGGCAGGACACAATCTCTGCCCTCCAAAAGCTCCCAGTCTGTTGTGGGAGCCAGAAGGGAAAGAGTGGCACTGCATTGATGCACACGGTGCATGCCATGGTGGTGGATGGGGGGCTGTGGGACCCCCAGATGGGAGTGTCAGACTTGCCTGGAGAGGGAACAACAACATACTCTCCCTGGAGGGGATCCAGAGAAGGGAAATCACTTGATTCATTCATTCATTCATTCATTCATTCATTCATTCATTGATCATTCATCCATCCACCCATCCAATTATTCCTTTGGCCATCATTTCCTGAGGGATGTAAACTCTCTTCTGACACTGGCCCAGCGGGACACACAGTGTCCTCCTCCTCTCCTGCTTGAGCCACGATGCCTGCCTCTTGGAGGCTCCTGGACTTGCTTTGTCCAGCTCCCAACCCACTCTGAGGGGGTGAGGCTGAGGAGGGTGTACAGACATTCAGGGTCACTGAACTCAGAGCTGGAGGGTAGCCACCTCACCAGGGGCCCTTCTCAGGGCACAGGCTCCCTGGTGACAGGGCGTTGGTCCTTGCTTGCACACCTTTGGGGACTGGGAGCCCCCTCCTCCATCCTGCTCAGGAGTGTGCCCGCATCTGCCTCCTTGTGACTGCCCTGAACTGCCTCATGGGCCCCAGGCCAGAGGACAAGGAGAGCTAGAATGCCAGGTGACCAGGACGACCGTGATGGCATGGAGAGGGGGTTGCTGTGATGTGTTTGGGAGGAAGTTTGTGGCGTCCAGAAGAATGTGGGCGGCAGGAATGGGAGCCACTCTCAGTTCTGCCCTGTAGATGAGGCAGCTGAAGGTGGGAGGGAGTGGGAGGAGATCTGAGCCGGCTCTGCCCTGCTTGATGTGATATCTGCCTTGCAGGGCAGATATCCTCCCCCTCCCCACACTCAGCTCCTGCCTCCCTCCCTCTACCCACTCTGACTGTTCCCTCCTTTCCTGACTCCAGACTCTGGGCGAGGGACTGAGGGGATCCCAGTGAGTTTGGCCCTCAGGGAACTGATCATGCAGACAACTCTTACCTTCCTTCTCCTGTTCTTTCCCTCTTCCCTTTCCTTCATCCATCCCCAAACCTAGTTCCTGATGGATCCAAGGGTGCGTGGGACAACCAGGAGGGCATTTTGGAGGAGGCAGGAGCTGGAGTAGAAGCTGGGACTGGCTTGGAAAGGGCGAGAGGCCCAGGTGGAGCTGGTTGTGGATGCTGGAAGGGAGGAGCCAACCGTGTGGGGTCAGGCTCCTGTGGACGGGGACACCCTTGAGAGGCGCCGGGACTGGCTCAGGTGTATTCTACAGTGCACGTGTCTCCAGTGTGGCTCCGAGGCTGGAGACGCGGCCCTGTTGGAGTAACAACTGAAGCCGGAGTCTGCGAAGGGTGGGCAGGAGGATAGAGGGATGGGGGCATGGAAGGGGAGGGGGTAAGTAGAGGAGGGAGGGGAGGAAGAGAAAGAGCGGGGAGGAGGAAAGGTCTCTGAGAGGTCCCTCCTTTATGACTGGGCTCCTGCGCTGCGAGTGGCCCCATCCATACTACCTTGTTATCAGTGTCTCCCCACCACTAGCCTCGCTCTCTCCTTCCATCCCCAGCCTTTCCCCTCCAATGGGACCTTCCCTGGGGTGTCCCCTTATTGGCTGTTCTCACCTGAGCAATGCCCCTCCCCTTCAGTCCTTAGCCTCTTCACCTGTACAAGGGGATGACCCAAACAGGCACCTCTCAGGCTTGTAGGAGGATCCAAGATCGTGTCAGTGGGTCTCAAGGTGTGGCCCCCCGACCAGCAGCATCACTGTCATCTAGGAATGTTTGGAAATGCAAGTTCTTGGACCTCATCCCAGACCTACTGTATCAGAAACCCTGGGGGCGGGGCCAGCAATCTGCACTTTAACGAGCACTCTGGGTGGTTCTGGTGCACACGAACATTGGGGAACGCCTGGTGGAAACCTCTAGCCACAGGAGGTGCTTGGGAAAGGTACCTTCCCCTTCCCAAAGCCTGATGCCTCACTCAAGCATGGCACTGACAGTTGGGCTAGTCCAGCTGCGTTCTGGCTCTCTGTCCTGCCTCCTCCTTCAGACTAAGCCTCCCAAGGGTTGCCAAGCCTCTTTCCTCTATTGTCCTGACCCTGGTCCAGCTCAGCCTCGTTGAGAGAGGTCTGGGGCTACAAGATCTTCACACTCACAGGCAGTTCCTCTTTGAGCATCCAAGGTACCAGTGTCTTTGAGAGGCGGCTCCTTGGCCAGGTGGCACACATGGGTAGGTGGGGAGGAAGGAGGAGGAACCACCGTGTTCTGCTTTCTTGTCTCTGACTCTGCAGGCTGGGTGTGCTGTGAGGCTATGAGGAGGCATAGAGGCAGCTTGGGTGCTGGGCTGAGGCTCGGGGCCGAGGCTCAGCAAAAGGGGACTTCCCTGGTCTGAGCCTACAGGAGGCCTCCTTTGGGGCAGTTCTGCCAGTCACCCTGACTGGGCGGCTGTGCTTGCTAGTGCCAGACCCGTGCTGGGCACAGAGGTCGATAAGTTCTCCTGTGCCCTTGAAGGGCCCCGTCCTCTGGGAAGATAAGAGACTATGTACATTGCCCACCAGAACAGGAGGGAGGAAGCAAAAGAGGCATAGATGACACTTGCCTGGAACCCCCTATTTCCCCTCTAGCTGCCTTCCTGGGTTCTCCATTCTGTGGGTGCTTCTCTTGAGTTAGGTGCTTTCTCCCCATGTTCTCAAGGTGACTATTTGGAGGTTTGTGGGAGGAGTGGGCTGGAGACACAAGAGTAGGTGGGGGCAGGAAGTATGCAGGAGAGAGAGATGGAGAGTGGGAGGAGAAGCTATGAGAGGAAGAGAGGACGCGGAGGTGGGAAAAGACGTCAAGACTCCTGGAGAGGAACAGGAGTGCAGGCTGGGACAGAGGTGGACGTCGGCCGAGGGAGGCAGGGAGGGAGGCAGGTCCACCTGAAAGGAAGGGAAGGGGTGATGGACAGAGAGTTTGTGGACTCCGAGGTCCTGGGGGGATCTAGAAGGACCCCTCCCTTTAGAGAAGGGGACACCAAGGCCCACAGAGAGAGGAGGGCCTCGCAGAGGACCTAACGCAAGCAGAGTTGCATGAATTAGTGTGAACGGACAGTCCCAAGTGCACAGCTGGACCTTGGGAGGTACTTGACTCTTGAGTTTGATGTTATTGCCTTCCTGTAGGCCAGGGTGAGGGGCACTGTGAGGCTTCCTTGTAGAGAAGGAGGCATGGAGCCAGTGCCAGGCAGCGGGGAGAGCCATAGGAGGACCTGTGGAGATGGGGAAAGGCATAGAGACTCGTGGAGAGCTCTCCATAAGGAGAGCATCTTATGGCAGTGACCTCAACCCTCAGGAAGGGCGCTGGTCTTGTGCTTGTGGTTCCAGAGGGGGTAAGACCAAGGTCTCTGGTTTCATAGAATCTTAGGCTTTAAGAAGGAGTTACAAGTAATTTAGTCCAGACCCTCTCCTCTCCCCAGATAAGTGCAGAAATGCAGATCCAGCCCAAGGCTGAGCCGCAACCCTGGCTTCAGAGGAGGCCTGACTCAGAACAGGCTCCCCTTTCTTGGTATCTGGGGTGAATGAAAGATAAGTCCTTGGTAATGGTGCTGTCTGTGGTGCTGACTGGCCCTACCTCAGACTACAGAGCTGCAGGTGGAGCTGGGGAGAGCAGAAAGACTCCATCTATCCATCTACCCACCCACCCAGCCACCTATCTACCTATCCACCCACCCATCCATCCACCATCCATCTACCCCCAACCCATCCTGCACCCATTCATCTATCCACCCACCCACTCATCTGTCCAGCTTCATTGAATTAAACCACAAAACCATAGACCTATATGCTGCAGAGCTAGAAAGATCCATTTTTTAGTAACGAGAAAACTGAGGCTCAGAAGAGGAAAGTTGTTGCTTAAGGCCACACAGAACTTATGTAGTCAATCTGGGACAGGACTGGAAACTGTGGCTCTTTCCTACACACCACAAGTTCTCCCCTGTGGTCTGGGAAATTGCCTGGCTTTTATGCTGATATCTATACTGATATTTGTTCCAAAAAGCTGTGAAGGCAGGAAATGTGACTTCCTTCACCCCATCCCGAGCCTGAGTTTGTGTATGTGTGTGTGTGTGTGTGTGTGTGGTGTACATGCATAAGTGCAGCCTTGTGTATGCATTGAATATATGATTGCCTTTTGATCTGTGTGCATGTTTTTGTGAGAGACTGTGCATATACATATGAATAGAGGTGTGTGCATGGCAATATGTATTTGTGTGGCATGTGTAGATGGGCATGTGAGCAGGTAAAGCTGTGTCTGTATTTTTCCTTTCCTCTTCCTTTTAAGATTGAAGGCCCCTGACTTGAGCCTCACTCCCCATCTGTGCCTTCAATTCAGGAATCTCCCTGCTTCCCATTCTCAGCTGCTCCCCACTGATTCTCTCCTTCCTTCACTGAAGCAGTGACTCTTCCTTCTGAGCCCACACCTCATAGGTTTTGCAATTTGAGCTGTTTCCTCCCCTGAGTTGATGCAATGGGGTGAGGTTGCTTTGAGATCTGAGGAAGATTCATGGAGGAGATGGCATTTGAGCAAGCCTTGAAGGCCCCTTTGAGTGCCAGATCTGAAGTGGCTCTTCCCAGCTTCAGTTCCTGCACCCAACACCCTCCACTCCTGGGGCAGGCCGGGTAGGACCAGGAGGTAGATTGACAGAGGGATGCCCGCAGAGAGCCTTGGGCTTCATCGGTCACATTGCCATCCAGTCCACTCTGGCACAGATGGGAAACCCTTCCCTGCTGCTGCCCCAACTCTCCCTAACTTTCTTTTCCTGATCTCCTTCTTGCTATTATCCTGCCTTTGGCCTGAAAAGTCACAGAAAACTGAACAATCAGAGCAAAGGTCAGATAGGCACCCACCAATTCCAGTAAAGGACAGTTGAGGGCATTCCCCAATTGAAGCAAAGGGCAGGTTGAGAAGTCCACCAATCAGAACAAAGGACAGACTGTTCTTTCTGAGCCCCCTAGGGTGGGAGCCGGGGATCAGGTGCTGAGCAGGAACCAGACAGGGGCTAGAGATCCAGAGGTTTGGGTTCTGGACCTGGCTCTGCCCTGACTGACTGGCTCACCACAGGTTGATCATTGCTTCTCATTGAACCTCAGCTTCCTCATCGGTCAAATGAGGAGACTTAGCTCTCTGAAGCCTGTGGCTTTGAAAAATTTCTCCCCCTGTATCAGGCTCACTTTGTCACCTGGGTCTCTCTTCCCCAAGTCCACATCACGTACGTCAGACTCCACCAAGGGCAGGGCCTCTCAGGAGTCAGCTTGTTGACTCCTCTGCCTCCAGGAAGGAATAGACATAAACTAACACCACCTTCTGCACTGTCTTTAGAGCCCTGGTCTGGGGAGCATGCGTCTGGAAGACTATCTTGGGAGTACTGGGGGCATCAGCTCTTCCTCCCCTTTTTAGTCTTCAGAATTGACCTTGGAAGGCCATAATAGCCTGTGTGTATTGTACACAGGCATCACTCGAGCTCTTGCCCTGTGAATCTGTAAGGAACTGTACCAGTGAGAACATGTGTGTGTATGTGCGCACGTGGATGGTGTCTGAAGGCATGCTGGGATGTCTGCAAGGATGTGGGGTCTGTGACTGTGTGGTGCTGAAGGTGTCTGTGCTGTGATGAGGAGCCTAAGGGTCAAAGGACAAGTGATCCAATTTGGGTATTGTGTTGTCTGGAATCAGTAGCTTCTGATGTCTGATGGCAGACATCTTCCCATGACCAAGATATGTATCTTCATTCTTGAGCAGTGGGAGGGACCAAGGAAGCCTGGGTGTTGGGGAAGGTGATGCTGAGTAAGCATCTGGGGAGAAGGCCCACTGCTGCCCTCCTCCTGGGAACACAGGATCCATGGGGGTAGGGGAGGAAACTGCAGCCAAGAAGACCCAGGAGTGAAATTTGGAGCTGAAGCCTGTATACAAGGCTTCATTTAGAGCCCAGCATGGAGCTTTCTGGCAAATGGGCATTCAGCCCACTCTTGCGCACCCTTAAGGATGGGCAGCTCACTTGCTCCCTCTCTCCTGGTGACCTGTAGCATGCCTTTGTAGTGTGGCCCTGCTTGGAAGAAGGTCCTTCATCCCACTAGACCAAGGCCAGCCTCCTGTGGAATCCTATGGGTCCCCAGGCTGTCCATGGGGCCAGAGTTCAGGTCCCCCATCTAGGAGGGTCTGAGAAATTGGAGTTGGAGACTGATAACCCTGGGTCTCCCCTGCTTTAGATGAGGCACCCCTGGGTTATCCAGTCTTAGTCACATGCAAAACTTGGTTTCCAATTCCCTCCTTTCATAGGTCGCCTCCTCTGGATGAGTCTCATCTTGTCAGCACCTGGGACACAATGGACAGGGGATGGTCTAACTAGACTATAAAAGTGGGGGAACTGTCATTTTCCCAATTGGATTAACATACCTCTATTAATATGTCCTGCAGTTTGAGCATTTTTATTTCTTGCCAGTCATGCTTACACTGTGGGCTCATGCTGAGCTGTGGTCTTTTAAGACACTCAACTTCATATCATGTTCACATGAATGGGGACCCAGCCATGTCTCCTTCATCTTGCAGTTAATCACTTTGCTTTCTGAACACAGACCCAGCCTTCCACTGGGAAGACATCTGAAAGGACTTCCAAGGGCTTGCGGGAGGGCATGGCTGGTGGATGGTGTGAGTCACGATCTTGCCTTGGCCCTCGTTTCCTTTGTTCTGTTACCTTTCTCTTTGATCCCCATGGCTCTGGCCAACTTAATAGAGCGAGAAGCAGGGACTTTTGTCTCCGTTCCGGCTCTGCAAGGACGAGTTCTGTTCCTGGGATGGGAAGGCTGTGAGGCAGTCAAGGCTGACGTCTCCTTCTCCTCCTATAGTTGCCAGGGATGGCCCAACTGTTCTCTCACCTTATGGGTCATGCACCCCATAGGCTCTTGATACTCTCAACCCAGCCCCTCACTAGGCTGGAAAAATGAGACTAGGTGAGACCACCTTCCTTCTGTGGAAAGTGAGCGGGACCTAGCTTCAGCGAATATTCAGCTGAGCATCTACTCTGTGTTGGGCATTCTGTGAGGCACTTTTAGGGCTCTGATTCATTTTTATTTTCATTTTTAAGGGCTCAATTTCATATTGTCTTCATGTCAGCCTGTAGGGGGCAACAGCCCCAGCTGCTTCCAACTTACAGATAGGAGACTGAGGCTCAGTGACTCAACCAAGACACTCACTGCTCATACACAGTGGAGCTAGGATTCAAATTTGGGTGTTTTTTTTTTGTTTGTTTGCTTGTTTTGTTTTAATTTGGAGCCTTGTGGTTTCCCTACTATGCCAGAATTGTCCTTGACTAGAGAACGAGGGACCTAGAGTCTAGGCCAGGCTTGACCTGTTGACTCGCTGTGAGGCCTTTGCTAAGTCCCTGGCCCTGGCCCTGGCCCTTCTCTGAGCCTCATTTTCCCCACTTGTAAGATGAGGGTACTTGAACCTTCTATGGCCTTAAGACTGATTTTGAGATCCTAAGATCCTGGGATTCCTGAAAGCCTTGGGCTCTGGACTAAGCTGGGGGGTTTTGCTCACAATCCTTTGGGCAGATGGGTCTGCCCTGGCCTGCCCGGCAAAGCCCCTCACTGCCCTCTCTTCTCTTCCAGGATGCTTTGCTGAGTCTGGGCTCTGTCATCGACATTTCGGGCCTGCAACGTGCTGTCAAGGAGGCCCTGTCAGCTGTGCTCCCCCGAGTGGTAGGTGCCCGCCCTTGCCCCACACTTCCCACCCCGCCCCCTAAGCCTTTGACCAGCTCTACGCTGTACCTCATTCAGGGCCAAGGAGGAAGGAAGAGGCAGGGTCCCTGCCCAGAGGACTTTCATGGGGAAGTGAAGGGTCTGGGTGGGTGTTCTGAGATGGCTTTCTGGAGGAGGAAGCCTGAAGCGAAGCACCAAGGAATGAACTTGCATAGGAATCCTGCAACAGCTGAGCCAGAAGGGGCCTTAGAGGTTAAGTGGAAAAGCTGTGTCTCAGATAATGAAAGGGATTCACCTAGGATAACAGGACGTGGTGGAGCCAGCTGGGTTTTGGAATCCATGCAGCAGGAGAAGTAGAGGGTAGACATGTAGAAGAACTTCCTGGAAACCAGGTCTGGGAGGTACTAGAATAGGGCTCAGCTTTGATGAATAGATGTGCATTGGGTTAAAGTGCCCTGCCTGGAGACGGGAGGCTGGGAAAATGGCCTCTAGCAGCCTTTTAGCATCTTTCTCTTTGTCCCATCCCAATACCATGGATGAGTTGCAGGTTTGGGGCAGATGGAGGATGGTGATCATGGTTGCCTGAGCCCAAAGTGCGTTACTGGGGAGATTGTGCCCCTTGTCATCTATTCCAGGCCACTCCCCAACCTGGCTTCAATGGCCACTGTTCATCCCTTAGGCAGGAGGATGGGTAAACTGGCCCTTAAGGCCCAAAGTAGCAGGTTGTCAGTTGTGCCAGATAGAGAGAAGCAGGGGACTTTTGGAGTCTGGGGAAGGGAGTCTGATCCAGCCTAAAGTGCATGGAAGACTTCCTGGAGGAGGAGATGCCCTGACTGAGTCCCGATAGCCTTAAATGTCCTCTTCCCTACTCTAAACACTGCCAAGGGCAGCCTCTGCTCCAGGAAACATGGCCAACTCAGAATGTGACCTTCGCATCCCTCCGGAGCCCATTGTCCCTGAATCTGCTTGATGGATGAACCACCGGAGGCCCAGAGAGGGAGGGCACTTGTCCCAAGGTCACACAGCATGACAGGGATAAATGGGACTTGGTATCTAAGCACCCCCATTCCCTCTCCTCAGCTTTGCCTTCCCCAAACCTCCTAGAAGTTCAGAGCCCAGGAGGAGGGCTAATGAGTGAGCTTTATTGAGTGTGAAATTGGTAGGAAGTGGGTGGCGTGTTGGAGCCCAAAAATAAATCCTCCCAGAGAAGGATGAGACTAAGGCAACATCTGGCCTGGGGTGGAGGCACATCTGGAAAGGGAGGGTGGTGGAAGCTGGCAGGTCGGTTTCTGCAGAGCTGCCCCGAGAGCCTCTGCGGCCACTGAGGCTGCCCTAGGGCGGGAGGAGGAAGTGACTGGCTCTGTTTCACAGGCAGGGTGCCCTGGTGGCTGTGCCAGCCTAGATGCTCTGTGACAGATTAATTGTCTCCCCAAAGCTGGGGGCTGGGATGACAGCTGTGGTCCAGGTTCCTGGGACAGTGGGAAATGTCAACCCTGGCCCCCCCAAGAGACCTATAGGAGGTAGGGAAGCCCTGACTTTCAGGAGTCCTGGCTTGGTTGCACAGAGGGGCTCAGCCCCCAGTGAGGTAAGGGAGCTGAGGTCTGCTCTGCTGCCCCTAGGGAGGGGAGCAGAGATGGGGAGGGGACCCCCGCCCAGGGAGGAGAGCTGCTGGCACCTGGCTTCCTCATCAGCACCCATTGTGGCAGGCAGCCCCGAATGCAGATGGTGCTGATGTGTCTGAAATGGTTCCCTCCTTCTCTCCAATAGACTCAGCTAATTTTAACCCAGAGGACTGAGTGAGGGGGTGGGAGACATACGGACATCCGGAAGTGAAGCAAGGATCTATCCCCCTCTGCCCCCATGGATTACCCACCCCTCCCTCTGCATGGGTAGGACTTTCTGTGTGACCCTGCCTGGTCTCTTAACCTCTTTGGGCCAAATAACTCAGACCTCTCCCAGGCTGCTGGAAGAGATGGATGACAAGGAGGCTAGATATAGCCGAGGAGTGGGCGGCCTCCTTCCCACTGAATTCTTTATCCCTGAACATCCCACTTAGGTTTCATTCCAGCCAAACAAGAGGGTGTCTGCCCCTCTCACTCCCTTCAGGCCTTATCATTCCCA
The DNA here is from genome assembly GCF_047675955.1 of Chlorocebus sabaeus. Taxonomy (NCBI): domain Eukaryota; kingdom Metazoa; phylum Chordata; class Mammalia; order Primates; family Cercopithecidae; genus Chlorocebus; species Chlorocebus sabaeus. The sequence goes on along the minus strand of NC_132904.1, from coordinate 69,078,828 downwards.
CCCCATGCCACGCCCACCACCGAACCTGGCTCAGTGTCTCTGGAAGTAGTGGCCAGGCATCTCCTGGGGATTGGGAGGGAGTGGGGGCTGGCTGGGGACAGCCGATGACAACGAGAGTGGCTGGCAGGATTGTGGACTCTCAGAGTCATGGAAGGCAACTGCTTCTTCTGGGAAGGATTCCACATTTACTGAGTGTGGGCCTTCAAGACGTAGCTCCACTGTCACCTCCTCCCGAAGTCCTCCAGGATACCCTCAGCTGGGAGGCAAACCCTTTTCCACCCTCCTGCAGAGAAAACACAGAGTTGTGGTCAAGGCTGTGTTGCATGGGGGTTGGTCAGGGATCCCTAAGGGTTGCCAGTTCTGCTTGGAAGGAATGTAGATTTTTGCCTGTAGGTCAGTGAGGGCAACTACTTCTGCCAAGACATGGCCTGGAACTGAGGCCAGAGCTGCTCTGGGCCCTTGGGGAGGGAGGATTAAAGAGCAAGAGCTTTGATCTCCCTCTGAGGAGCAATCTTTCCAAAATACAAATCTGCTCACGTCTCCCTGCGCACGTCCTGTCCTGCCCCCAGTTCTGTTTGTAAGGCCCATCCCACTCAGCCCTACTGACCTCGGGCCCATCCCTGGTGCCCCTTCCCTCACTATCTGTTCCTAAATGCTCCATGCTCTATACACCTCTGGACCTACCTGTGTACCTGCAACAAGGCCTGGGAGCCCATTCTGCACCCTGCCCACTCCCTGAATGTGTCTAATTCCCACTCAGTGACGGCTGAAACGTCACTTCCTCCAAGAAGCCTTCTCCAGCCCCCACGGAGGATGGTGCAGTGCCCTGCTCTGTGCTCCTCCCTTGGCTGGGGTTATAGGTGTGTGGCTTCTTGTAGAGTTGAAGGAGGGATGCTTCCTGGAGCATTCCGAGCCCCGTCCCTGGTACAGCTCAGAGTAGATGCTCGGTTATTGTTTGCTGAATGTCTGAGGCTGGAGTCAGGCAGGGAAATATCCCCGGATGGGAGGTGATTTGTCTGCACCTTCAGTCCTTCAAATTCTTTGCTTGGCACGTTGGGTTTCGGGTGGTAAAGAAAGTCGCAGGTTGATGAATCCTACTTGGAATTGCCTGCTTGGAATTCCTTCCAAGAGGAGAGGACAAGGCGCTTAGTTCACAAGGTGTATTGCTGCCCTGGCTGTATCTTAGAATCACCTGGAGAGAAAACCAAACAGATCATTGCCAGAGCTCCACTCCCACAGGTTCCATGACCTTGCCCCGCAGACCCCTGCGTGCAGGCTGGGACTGGGCAGCTGAGAGGACCTCTCCACAGGGTTTCATAAGTGCCTTCTGTCCTAGGAAACTGTCTACACCTACCTGCTGGATGGGGAGTCCCGGCTGGTGTGTGAGGACCCCCCACATGAACTGCCCCAGGAGGGGAAAGTCTGGTGAGCCATTCTCTGCACCCCCATTGCCCTCTTGCATGGCCAAGGATTCTCAGGGCTGAGGCACCGTCCAAGGTCAACTGGTCTGACCCTCCCCATCTAACCTTGATCTCTGCCTCCCTGCCAGGTGGGATTCCTTGGCCAGGTTGCTGACCCCAGCATAGAAGGGCAGAAGCAATGTCTTTTCTTTGTTGGGGAAATGGATAGGCACAGAGAAAGTACCACGTGATGGTGAATTTTCTCCTTCTAATTGCTTCTAAATGGCTGCGGCCTCCTCAGAGCAGAGTCTCAGAACGTTGGGGCTGTGGGGTCTATCAGTTAGAACACCAGCATGCTGTGAGAACTACTGTGAGGCTGGACTTGGAATCCCAGCATGCTGGGCCTGCAGGAGCTCATGGTGCCAACTCCCTGCATCTGAGAACAGGGAGATCAGAGGCAGCGTCCTGCTGAGGATTCTGGAGCCCCACTGCCTGGGTTCAAATCTTAGCTCCCTGTTTACTAGCTGTGCAACCTTGGGCGAATGACACAACCTCTCTGTGCGTCAGTTTTGTTTGTGAAATGGTGATACTAATGGTACTTATAGGATTGTGGGGAGGATTAAATGTGTGTCACACATGTAAAGCATTTAAGTCAGGCCTGATCCGTGGTGAGGACTGTCTGTTGGGGATTACCATTGCGAGAGAATGCTGGAATCACTGACTTCAGGATCTTGGGATCAGTGCACTTGGCCCCCTGATACCTCAATGCCCATTTAATTCAGCCTCCTCATTTTCCAGATGGGTGGATATCATGAGACTTGACCAAGGTCACATGCCAGGTATGAGGCAGAGCCAGGCCTAGGACTAGGGTCTTCTGACTCCTGGCCATTTAGGGGACAGTGAGAGGAAGTGGAACTTACCAGATGAGAAAATGTTGAGGGCAGGCATGCTGCTGGGAGGAGGAGGGCTATAGAGGATGTGGCCATTGCCTGCTAAGCACTGAATGCAGAGCCACTGTGGGGCCCAGGGGGCACTGGGCAGGAGCTGAGGGCAGAGTGGGCACCAGTGGGGGTGCCCCAGAAGGCAGCTCTCTACCCCTATGAGGAGGGCTTTTCCAGCAGGCCAAGTGATCCAGGGATGTGGCTTTTTCAGGTAGCAGCTGAGCCTGGCAAGCCACTCACCTTTCACAGGGGCCATGGAAAGAATTCCTGTTTGAGGATGCTGGGCTCATGGTCCTGAGGCCCCTCCTGGTGCTGGAAACCCTGGTTTCTAGGATGCTGGTCTCTCCCCAGCCCTTTCCCATGGAAGGAGTTGGTTCTGCTCTGATAGTCACCTTCCCACCTCCTATTCTCCCACTGAGCTCCTTTCACCTTCCCCGAACAACGTCTCCGTCAAGGAGCGTGGGAACAAAGCCACTGCCATCTCTCTCTAGCCTTCATGTCCCATCTGTAAGAGGATCGTCTGAAAGGTCTTTAGAATCTTAACGGGAAAAATGTGGTCATGTTCCCCTTTCTCCTCTAATTCTAAAGAACTGCTCTCCTCCAGCAACCCCCACCTATAATTCTAAAGAACTTTGCTTCATATAAGCTCCGCTCCTCCAGGAAGGCTCCTCGAAGCAGCCTGGGCGGCCTTCCTGGGAGGGATGCAGGAAAACAGGCGCAGGAGGCAGTGGGGGGCAGCCTGCAGGTTTGTTCCACCCCCTGGGACCCACACATGCTCCTCTCAGCTGTCTGGGCATGTGGAGTGGGTGAGTATCTGTGGTCCAGGAATCTTTGAGAGGGCTCAGATCCTTGGCATCAGCTGCCCTTTCAGCATCCTCCCTCCAACCACTTCAGACTCAGAAAGCCCTTTGGAAAAAATACAAAAAAAAAAAAAATCAATTAAAAGTGAATGTTCAAATCCAGTTATCCCAGAGCTCAGTGGAGATGGGGAGGTGAGTGCCTGCCTGGAGACAGGGGCTGAAGATTCCAGGAGGAGGGCGAGGGAATGAGAAGACAAGAGGGTCAGGGCAGTGAGGACCTCTCAGGGGACATACCCATCATCAGGACATACCCATCATCATCCCCAAACAGGAATTCTTTCCATGGCCCCTGTGAAGGTGAGTGGCTTGCCAGGCTTAGCTGCTACCTGAAAAAGGATTAGGGTGAAGGCCCAGGCCCAGTGCTCTCTCTGGTATCTGAGTTTTGCTTGCCCACCTTTGTGCCTGGTGTCTGGTGGTGAGCCCACCTCCACAGTTAGGGCGGAGAGGCCCCAGGGTTGGCTGGGCCCTGCTCTCAGGAGCTCCCAGCAGGATGGGGACTTGAGACCCAGGTGTATGGAAGAGGAAAGAGCACTGGAATGGGATTCAGATAGGTCTGGATTCTAGCTCAGCCCCCTCCCTGTCTCTCTGCTTTCCTACCTGAGGCCTGGTCTATTGGCTTAATGGATAACAGGTGCCAAGTGCTTGGCACAGGGGCCAGCACACAGCAGGAGCTCAGTGATTGTTACTTGCACCCCCAAGTCCCAACCAGCGATTAGCCTTGAGTGACCTTGAGAAAACACCTTCCCTTCTGGCCTCTTTTTCTGTGAAATGGGTGGGGTTGGGTACAGGGTCCTTCAGATGGTGACCTCTGTGGCTCTGGTTCCCCCAGGAGGGAGAGGGACTGACCTGCAGGCTGCCATGGAGCCTGAGGCTCTTGCAATGCCCGAGGAGGTGGGGGTGTGTGGAGGGTGCTCCTCCAGGAAACCCTGGACGGCTGGCAAACAGCAGCAGGTGTGGCGTGGAGGCTGAATCATAAAGACAGATAAGGAGGCCCGAGGCAACGGGCAGGGAATGGGCTCAGGGCGGTGTGGGGAGATGCAGGGTGAAAAAGGGTCAAGGCAGGAGTGAGGAGGCCCCCCCTGCCCCAGCTCCCAGCCCCACCTGCCCCTGTTCCTGCCACTCTGCAGGGTCTCAGATGCTCAGCTGCATCCCCCCAGTGTGTCTGACTTTCCTGTCTTCTGGTGCTTGTAAGGGCTGTTCACTCCCTTGTAAAGACCTTTCCTGCTCCACTTTCATTTCAGTCAATCCCATTTTACTTATCTTTCATGGCCTGACCAGAAACCCTCTTGGGGAAGCCTGCTCCACAGTTCCCTGACACTGAGAAGGAACCAACTTTCAGAAAAGGGGTTTGGGCCATATTGGCCTCCCTTGGGGATGGGTCTGTTCACAGGAAGAACCCTGGGCTGAGAGTCAGAGACCTGGGATCCAGGACAACAGGGCTGCAATCCCAATCGATGCCCTCTCCCTGGACCTCCATCTGCCCTTCTGTAAAATGATAGGCTGAACATTCTGATGTTGAGGACTGGTGTGCCTCTGAATTGTAAGGGCTGCAAAGGGCCTCAGAGCTGGAGAGGAGAGAATCCTGGGAGGCTGCCTGGGCCAGGGTCTTCCTGAAAGGAGGCTTCACTTCCCTCTTATTGGTGCCCCACCTCCATCTCCCAGACTGTTTCAGGCCCCAGCTCTGCCGCCTTCCTCTTCTTGTGTCTCCTGCTATCTTAAAGCCTCTGATTACCTGCTGCTGAGTGCAGCAAAAATCTCAGGCCTTTCAGCTGCAACTGAAGCACCCACCACCCACCTCGGCCCAGGCTGACTGTCTCCCTCCGCTACCACTTGGGGGTCCTCAGGGCCCATCCCTTAGAAATTTCTTCCGCTAAACTGACCAGGTCTTTCATGACAGAATCTGACCATCCCTAGGGTTTGTCTCGGAGGACACCGGGAACGGTCTGCTCCCATCTCAGGATCCTCCCATGCTGGGGGAAGGAGGACAAAAAGAGGGTCCAGGTCCTGGGGGCTCAGTGAGAGTGGGGGGCTCAGTGAGGGGATGGGGACTCAGTGACAGTGGGCAGCCTCAGTGAGGGAATGGGGACCCAGTGAGGATATGAGGGCTCAGTGAGAGTGGGGTGGCCCAGTGAGGGGATTGGGACCCAGTGAGAGTGAGGGGCTCAGTGAGAGGGTAGGAACTTAAGTAAGGGGATGGAGGCTCATTGAGAGGGTGGGGGCTTAGTGGGGAATGAGGGCTCAGTAAGAGGATGGGGGCTGAGTGAGGGGATGGGGCTCAGTGAGAGGATGAAGGCTGAGTGAGGGGATGGGGCTCAGTGAGAGGATGAAGGCTGAGTGAGGGGATGGGGGCTGAGTGAGGGGATGGCGGTTGAGTGAGAAGATGGGGGCTGAGTGAGGGGATGGGGGCTGAGTGAGGGGATGGGGGCTGAGTGAGATGATGGGGGCTGAATGAGGGGGTGGGGGCTCAGTGAGAAGGTGGGTGCTCAGTGAGGGGATGGGGGCTCAGTAAGAGGATGAGGGCTAAGTAAGAGGATGAGGGCTCAGTGAGAGGATGAGGGCTTAGTGAGGGGATGGGGGCTCAGTGAGAAGGTGGGGGCTCAGTGAGGGATGGGGGCTCAGTGAGAGGATGAGGGCTAAGAGGATGGGGGCTCAGTGACGGGATGGGGGCTGAGGGGATGGGGCTCAGTGAGAGGATGAGGGCTAGGTGAGAGGATGAGGGTTTGGCGAGGGTATGGGGGTTAGTGAGGGGATAGGGGCTCAGTGAGAGGATGGGGGCTCAGTGAGGGGATGGGGGCTCAGTGAGAGGATGGGGGCTCAGTGAGGGGATGGGGGGCTCAATGAGGGGATGAGGGCCAAGGGGATGGGGACTGAGTGAGAGGATGAAGCCAAATGAGGGGATGGGGCTCAGTGAGAGGATGGGGGCTCAGGGGGTGAGGGCTGAGTGAGGGGATGGGACTCAGTGAGAGGATGGGGGCTCAGTGAGAGGATGGGGGCTCAGTGAGGGGATGAGGGCTGAGTGAGGGGATGAGGGCTGAGTGAGTGTATGGGGGCTCAATGAGGGGATGCGGGCTCAGTGAGAGGATGAGGGATGAGTGAGTGGATGGGGGCTCAATGAGGGGATGAGGACCAAGTGAAAAGATGGGGGCCCAGTGAGAGGATGCGGGCTCAGTGAGAGGATGAGGGTCAGTGAGGGGATGGGGACTAAGTGAGGGGATGGGGGCTTAGTGAGATGATGGGGGCTCAGTGAGGGGATGGGGCTCAGTGAGAGGATGGGACATCAGTGAGAGGATGGGGGCTCAGTGTGGGGATGGGGGCTCAGTGATTGGATGGGGGCTCAGTGAGAGGATGGGGGCTCAGTGTGGGGATGGGGGCTCAGTGATTGGATGGGGGCTCAGTGAGAGGATGGGGGCTCAGTGAGAGGATGGGGGCTCAGTGAGGGGATGGGGCTCAGTGAGAGGGTGAGGGCTTAGTGAGGGGATTGGGGCTCAGTGAGGGGGTGGGGACTCAGTGAGAGGATGGGGACTCAGTGAGGGGGTGGAGACTTAGTGAGAGTCGGGGAGCTCAGTGAGGGTGGGGGTTCCCTGAGGGGATGGGGTTCTGTGGGAGGATGGGCCCAGCAACAGGCTTGGCTGCTTGCTGATGCCTGGGACCTAGTGGGTGTTGGAGGAAGGGGCTTCTCCAAAGTAGAGGACCCGAGAAAGACACACACAGGGGCTCAGAGAAGTTCAGGGGACCCAGCTCTTTCCAGGCTGTTGGCCCTACCAGCAGAGAACCTTTCCCTTGATTCTTTTTCCATTAAACAAATAGTTGTTAAAGGGACGGAACTGCCATAAAATCCACGCCTATTCCTCTCTTCACTCTGTGCCCATCTGTCCTTATCTTCAGTGGGGCAGGCCATGACCACCCAGGCACCCAGTGCTGTCATTAGCCTTCGCCTGGGCAGCTGGCCCTGGGGTGTGGAGTTCCCCACAAGCCCAAGCGTGAGCCTGGAAGGCAGGGTGGGGGTGGTGGAGTAGTAAGGGAGGAACTGGAGAGGAGCAGGGGGCTGCTCTAAGTCGAGCAAGGAGCTATCGGGGGTCTGAGCAGTGGACGAAGCTCCCACTCCCATGTGGGTGAGGGAGTCTCAGCCTCGGCACATTCCCCCTTGCAGTCTGTGGGCATCTTTGGAGCCTTCAGGAGGACAGCAGTTCTGGGAGGGCTATGGCAGAGGAAAGGGGCTCCCACAGGGATAGGTTAAGGTGAGCGTGGGCTGTGGGGTCCTATAAAGCTGGGGGAGGGCAGGCTGCAGAGGAAGGTGCCAAGGCTTCCTGAGAATTGAGGGTCCTTGGAAGCCCCAGTGCTTGGGGGCATCTCGGCTTAGTCAAGGTTGGTCTATCCCAGTCCAGCCTCTCTCTTGTCCAGGGCCACTAAGATGATGGGACCCTCACTGAGACAAGGTTTCCAGTGTCACAATCTCCTTATGTTGAGAGTTCTACCCAGGCAGCACGATCAGATTGTTCTGAAATCACCTGACCATTACCGTCCCCTGCTCAAATCCCTCCCAGGGCTCCCCCTGCCCTCAGGCTCAAGCCCAGCTCCATAGGGCCCTGGCCTCTGTCTAGCCTTGCTCTCGGCTATCTGGCCACACCAACCTCCTTGTGGCCGTACCTTTCAGCAGACACACAGTCTTCTCGCCTCCAAGTCTTTGCACATGCAGTTCCCTGGACATCCTTTCCTGTCTACCTCAATAGCCTCTGCATGTCCTTTAGGACTCAACTCAGGTGTCTCCCTCTACAGGAAGCCTTCTCTGACTCTATCATACCCTGCACCTGGGTGGGCTGGGGCCTGCTCTTCCTGCCTTTGGCAGAGCCCTCATCTCCCGACTCAAGCGTGGGTCTGTATGTCGATCTCCGCATGTCCTTGGCCTCCTCAGGTGAGGCATGTGTCTGACCCCTCTGCTCACCTCAGCCCTCAGCACTGAACCTGACCTAGAAGGACCCAGTGGAATGAGAGACTTGAAGTAGAACCCTCCCCTGAGGTTTTTAGTCTAGAATGCTTACTCTTGCTCTGGCATGGAGGATGAATTGAAGAGACTCAGCTAGGAAGCTGGAGGCTCGGGGAGAGGCTGCTCCAGGGTTCAGGGAAAAGGTGTCTCCACGTGAGCGGGGCAGTGACTTGGGCATAGAGAGCAGAGGACAGTTGTGGGTGATACCTAGGAGGTGACTCACTGATCGGATGGGGAGGTAAGGAAAGAAGGCAGGTTTTCGGACAAGCTGCAAAGGACCCAGTGGATGGTTGTGCTGCTTTGCTGTGAGGTGGGGAGAGTGGAGATAATAATTCAGATGGGATGGGGGTCCCTGGGCCACTTCAGGGACATGGGTGGGAGGCTCCAGGTGGCCTTTGAGTATCTGGGGTCTGGAGCTCATGAGTGAGGGCTGGAGAGTCATGAGGCCGTGAGCACGGAGGGGTTTTGTGCAAAAGAGAAGAAAGGCTGAGGACAGATTCTTTCGTCAGGGTCCTGGGAGAGAGGCCAAGGCAGCTCCAGTCTAGGGGTGGGAGGGGAATAGTTGGGGGTCGGCAGGATGAGGCTGCAGTGCGCACTGACCAGCAACGCAAGGACCAGTGCCACCTTGTGGCCTCTGGGTAACCAGATTGTCCGAGGCCAAGGAGCTGGGCAGGGTTTAGCCGGGGGTCACCCACTGCCTCCATGAAGCCTCAGCCTTCATCTCATCAGTTTAATCATCAGGAAACGTGGCTCCCATTGCCCTCCTGCTGCCCTACGTCCCTCTCCTTTCTGGGGTGACTGGCAATGTGGACAGCCGGGAACTGGAGCCCAGCACTCCAGGAACCTTAAAGGTCCTGGGTGTAAGGGCTGGAAGGTGGGAGAAACCACCAGTTCCTGTAGATCCTGGATTACTTAAAGTGGCCAGGAAGGAATGGGCCCGGTTCAGAATGCTGCCTGAGCTTGAACGAGATGCTCAACTTCTTTGGTCCTCGTTTTGTCTAAAGTCTGTGACTTAGTGATCTCGTGACTTGCAGGCCACCCCCTCTTTTTCCTCATGTGACCTTTGCTGGGCTTCCCTTAGTGACACTGTATGCACACAGTTCCCCAGGTTTCTCTTCTGTCCAGGCCAGGCAGTTCCTACAAGCACAATTAAGTGGAGGCATGAGGGATGAAGAACCCAGGACAATTAATCGTCAAGGAGTGACATTTAGTGCAAACTCAGGTGCTTAATTAAGCAGGTTGAACCAGAGGCCATGGGGTAGAGGAGGTGGGTTGTGTGGTGGGACAGAGAGAAACTCATTCTTCCCATACCAACCTCCCCTGCCTTGGTTCCCACCACCCCTCTGCCACTGTCATACCCTGACATTCACACCTGCCCTCCGTTCAAAGCTCACACCTCCACAGGTATTTGGAAAGTTTCCAGCATAGTGGTTAGACCTAGCCCTGGTGCCACCTGGCTGGGTTCAAATCCTGGCTCTACCACTTATTCACTGTGTGACCCTGGACAAGTATTTAGCCTCTTGGTGCCATAGCTTCTCCATCTGAAAATGAAGATATCTAACTCATAGAATTGCTGAGAACTCTGAGTTCATCTATGTGAGTTGCTTGGGCTGTGCACGGGACGTAGGAAATGGCCAATAAACTTTAGTTATGATGATTACCTCCTGTGCTTAGCACTAAAAGTTGATCAACAATTGTTTTCTGAGGATGGTGACAGGGAGGGTTCTTCTCTCCCCACCCTAGTTCTCCTTGGGAAGATCAGAGAGGTCAGGTCACATGCCTAAGGTCAGATCATAGCAGGCAGCCTAGCTCTGAGCCCCTGCATTTACTTCCTGTGCTCTCCCACTGCCTGGAAGATCTGTGCAGGGCCCCACCTGAGCCTTTACCAGCAAGGGGCACCAGAGGCCAGACTGTGGCTGCCTGTTTCTCCACATAGGGGCCAGGGTCCCCTACTTTTTCACTTTTGCCGTCATCGTGTCCACCCTGAGGCAGGTCAGCTTGCCCAGATCCTTGCACATGTGCAGGGTCCAAACTTTCCTGTGTCCCCAGGCCAGGCCTTGCTCCTCCCTGAGCCGGGAGCTCTCAAGGTGGCATCATGTCCTCTTTTCAGGGAGGCTATCATCTCCCAGAAGCGGCTGGGCTGCAATGGGCTGGGCCTCTCAGACCTGCCAGGGAAGCCCTTGGCCAGGCTGGTGGCTCCACTGGCTCCTCATACCCAAGGTAAGGGCTAGGGGCTGGGCAGGGGCAGGGAGGGACTGTGGCCCCTGCACTCCAGGTCATGTCTGTCTTCTACCCCTCTTCATCTCTGTCTTCTTCTTTCTCTTGCTCTGTGTCTCTAGCAATCCCTCCATCTAATTCTCTCTCTATTGTGCTACTAAACTCTCTGAGCCTCAACTTCCTGACTATAAAATGGGACAATAGTATTTACCTTGAGGGGGTGTTTCAAGGAGGCGCAAGTGAGATCATGCATGTTAAGAGCCTGGCACATGCGAGGGCTCAGTGGCCCGTGGCTGTGGTTGTGATGTGCTTGTGCCTGATGCTGGATGGGGCTGTAGTTGTTCTCACACTCTCTCTGTCACTGTCATTGGCCCTATTTCTCTTTCTCTTTTCCTCCATGCCTCCTGTCCGCCATGTCTCTCTCTGCCTCGTGTCTCAGTCTCTCTAGGTCTCTGTCCTCTGTCTCGATGTGGAAAGTGCACAAGACTGGGAGTCAGGAGACCTGACTTGCTGTGTGATCTTGGGCAAGTCACTTCCCCTTTCTAGACCTCAGTTTCCCAATCTGTAAAATAGAGGTGCTCAGCCTCACCTGCCTTCCTCCCTGCAACCCTGAGAGGATCACGAGAAGGTTGTTGAGTGAAGGGGTTTCCTTCCGTGCAGAGGCTGTTGCTGAGGTTGTTTTTGTCACTGCCTCAGGACCCGCCTCTATGTTTCTGTGGGTTTTGGGATCTCTCTGTGTCTCTGTCCTGGCCTCTCTTTGTCTACATCTTTGTGTCCCCGCCCTGGGTCCTGGCTTGGTATCTCTGAGCCTCACCAGCCCTGCAGGAGCACCTCATTGCCCTCTCCCCCTCAGTGCTGGTCATACCGCTAGTGGACAAGGAGGCCGGGGCCGTGGCAGCTGTCATCTTGGTAAGAGCCTGCCTAGGTGGTGGGATGTGGGGAGAGGAGACCATGGGAGGGAGTGGTGGATAGAGCCTGTCTGGGGTGTGTGTGTGTGTGTGTGTGTGTATGTGTGTGTGAGAGAGAGAGAGATGGGAGCCATAAGTGAGGATGGAGTGAGGGGAAGTGGGGGTGTGGGGGTGGGAGGAGTTGGGGCATCTCCCACACCCCAGCCTTCTGCCCCACCTCGAATGGGTAGGATGAAGCCATTGGCCCAGCTTTCTGAGGGATGTGCAAGCCCCTGCTGGACTCTCAGCCCCCATGAGGTTAGAAGGCCCAGCCATTGGCATACACAGCGCTAACCTTGGTCTCTTTGGGATCCTCCAGATGGGGTGGGGACCGTGTCCAGGAGGGCATGAACCAAGTGAGGTGTGAAGAGAGAGGCTGCGGAGGGACAGATGGACCTAAGGGCCTGACCAACAGAGACAGTGTAGAAAACTAGCCAGAGATTTGGAGTGGCTGGAGCTGGGGGCCTTGAGGACAGAAAGGCCATGGGCAGGCCAGCCAGACCCAGGGCTGAGGCTGGGCAGAAGACAGGTAGCTAGGCGGGCTTCCTGGAGTGGCTGAGGAAGGAGTGTTAGTGGGAAGTGGTGGATGCTCTGCCAGAGCCCCGGAACCCAGGCAAGGCTCCCTCCGCAGCCCCTCACAGAGTTCCCAGGGTTTCTGCTCCGTGGAGGGGGTTGTGGAAGTGCAGAGCCTGTGGGGGTGAGATTCTGTGGCTCTTTAAGTTTCTTCTCCTGTATGGAGGTGGGGGTTCAAACTCTTGTTCTATCCTAGTAACCAAAGGATGAGTTTCCCAAATTGCTATTATTGGGGTTCTGCTTCTGTCAAGGGGGCTGCCATTCCAGTAAAGGGCAGGTTTGGGGGCATGGACAGATAAATGAGCAGGTGTTGGTTCCCCAGGGACTCTTCTCCAGCTCATTAAAATGGAATTAAAGGCTTCCCAGGCGCCTGACCTTTCTGAGCTGCTGGCAGGAGAGGGCGGTGGGAGTGGGGGATGGCTGAGAGGGGAGAGGAGAGCAGGGGTACTTGGCTGGATCTCCTCCACACCCATCTGCTTGACTGAGGGAGCCGAGGCCGCTGCTTGGTTTCTCCGCAAGCTGTTTCCCCCACCCCCAGCTTCTGGAATGGAGCTGCTGTTGCATAGAGTTCTCAGGGGGCCACCTCCCCCTATTCTTTGCTTTCCGTCTCTCCCAGGGCTGGTCAGCTTTGAGGGGAACCGAGACGAGGGGCTATGTGCAGAGGTGGGGGTTGGGAGGCGGTGGCTGAGTCGAGCACCTCCTTCTCTGCTAAGGGCAAAAGGCCTGGGGTGCCAGGTGCCTGAGAAGGACTTCCTTAGGTTGAGGCTGTGAGGACTGGGTCAGGAGGGAAGCAAGGGGAAGACATTTGGAAGGTTACTCCCCTTGTGGGCAGAATGCTTGCCATGGCCGCTGCTCACCTTGGCTCAGGCTGGGCCAGAGGCCAGTGTGTGTGTGTGTGTGTGTGTGTGTGTGTATGTGTGTCTCAGGGATGCTGGTGGGATCAGATCACTTACACTTAACTCACCCAGTAGAACTCTGCTGTGATCCTGCGGCAGGCTGGGTGCTGGAGCTGACTCTGCCTTCAGGGAGCTCTCAGTCTTGGGGGAGGTGGGGACACCCTCTCCACCACGGGCCAGATGAAATACTGTTGCCAGTAGGTGCTCTGATGGCAGAGCCTGGAGCAGCAAGTGGTGCCTCACCATGGAGAGAGCATTTGTGTGGGGCCTTGGGGCGCGGGTAGGAGGTCCACAGGCAGGGAAGAAGGGAAAGGGGATTCTAGGCAGAGGAGGAATGTGAGCGAGGCAGGAAGGAGGCCGGGGGAAGGGGTGGTGTGCTGAGGGGAGAGTGTGGTCCTGGGGAAGCTGAAATAGGGGTGCATGCTATTGAGTAGTATGCTAGCCAGCTGGGCTCTGGCTGCCAGGAGTTTTCAACAACCATCCCTTCATTTCCTCAAATACCCTGGGCAGGGAAGAGCTCTTGAAAGGTGTTTAGATTATTCACATCTGCCTCTCCTCCAAGCCTGCACCTTCCCAATCCTGTGGAAATGCACTTCCCCAGGATGCCCCTCCCCAAGGCATACACGTCTGGCAGATGCTCCCTGGCCCACAGGATCTCACTGCCTCCCAGAAGCAGCACAGGCAGCCCCAGACTTTCCAGCTGCTGCCAGAATCTGAGGGCAGAGGGTGCAGAAGGTAGATGGAGTGCCACAGGGCTGATCTTTTGGGAAGGTCAAGTCACCAGCTTCTTCCTCGACAAGCCTCATTCCCCTCTCTGAGTCTCTGCTCTTAGTATTCATCCACTGATCCACCTACCCATCCACCCACTCATCCATCAGTTGAACAACTATTTCTTGAGTACCCACTGTATGCCAGGCATGGTGTGCTAGGTGCTGGGAACACAGAAGTGACCAAGACAGATTAGACAGGCCCTGCCTTGGTGACAAGCACTAAAGTGAGCATGACCCCAGTTACTTGGGAGATTTAGGTGGGAGTATTCCTTGAGCTCAGGAGTTCGAATCTGGCCTGCAGAATAGAGTGAGACTCCATCTCTAAAAAGAATAAAAATAACAAAAATATTGCAAAACAAGTGAGCAAAATAAGGATAGGATCACATGTGATGGCAAGGGCTAGCAAGGAAACCCCTTGAGGGAGTCCTGCAAAGGAATGTTGGGACCCGATAAGGATGCAGTTAGCGAGGGCTCTCTGAGGAATATGCCAGCCAGGTGCAGGGCTGTGTGGCTGACTTCTGGGCCTTTACAGCTCACCACTTAAGGTGCCCTGATTGCAGATTTTTTTGTGTGGAAAGAGTCTTTGACTCTGTTCTTTAATCCTGGGATAATAAGTCTCTTTGAGGAGTGGCGGCCCTTGGTCTCTGGCATTTGATGCCTGATTTGTGCCCACTCTTCCCCCAGCTGCACCAGCCACACCAGCTCCCTGCACGGGGATTGGGTGTTCATGCCATTAGCCATTTTAAACCTGGTGAGGGTAGGGACCTGGGGGCTGTACTGGGTTTTTAACCCTCTCGTACAGCCACCATGCACACTGTTGAGTGTTCCCACTGGGCCCCCGACACTTGCCTTGATTAGCAAGAGCAGGTGCAAGTGTGTGTTCCTGTTGGTGAACAAAAAGCCATGAGTGTGTTGGGGCGATTGTGTGTGTTTGTATATGGGGGTGCCAGGTGCATGTGCATGGCTCTTAAGTATGTGAACTAAGTTTCCTGTGTACAGGCATGAATGTGCCTGTGGGGATGCTGTGGACACTGTAAGGGTGGATGTGTGGATGTCTTTGTGTCTGTGACTACTCCGTGTGTGTGTGTGTGTGTGTGTGTACCACCTCCATGGGTAAGTGAGTGTAAATGCATGTGTGTGAGGGCCTGACGTTCTTCATAAGAGTGTACATGTGTGTGTTTGTGCACATGCTGAGTGCAGGCAGACCGAGGCAGCCCAGGAACTGGTTGCCCCCACAACTCTAGAGGGGTCCCAGACTTCTCTATTCCTGAGAGATGGGACCAGGTGGAAGGAACAAGAACTATGTCCTCCTCCATGTGCTAACAGTAAAATGCCAACATATTTATATAAGCCATATGCAAATGAACCATAGCCCCAGCTTCTCCTCCCTCCAGCCCCCGCTGTCCCGTAGGAGTCACAGATTGAACCTCATCCAGAGCTTAAGTTTCAACACCATCCTTGACAGCCCAGGTCTCTTCCAGGTTTTCCTGCCTCCAATCTTCCTCCCTCAAATTCACCCTACACCCCATAGACAGTGGCCCTCAGATGCTGAAGTCTGCCATGGCTCCCCAGTACTCTCAGGCTAAAGTCAAACTTCTTAGCCTGGCACTCAAGGCCCTTCTTTCTGTGGTACTATGGACCACACCCCTACCTGGATCCTCGTCTCCCTGAACCACCTACTGCCAGTGTCCTGGTCTCTTCAAGGTCTACTTGTCTTCCCCATGCCAATGCAGGAAGCCTTCCAAATGTCCTCCCCTCTGAGCTACCCACCTAGTTTTCTCTCTCCTTCCTCAGGTATGAGGCTCCACACCTCCTCCCAGTCATGTCCCCCTACTCATCCCGCCCCAGTCAGACTGTGAGCTTCCCGAGAACCTGCTGGTCTCCTCCTCCCCATCTGCTCCTGGCAGGAGACCCAGAGCTGAGGCAGGCATTGGCTGCCGACTGGGGAGGGAGGAGAAAGGAGGGGCCCCCAGTGCAGGCACTGTGGGGAGCTCTGCAGGTGGTGAGCAGCTTTGAGTGGGCTCCGGAAGCTAGTGACGCAGGTGGGGAGCCTTGCTGGCAGGGCCTGTAGTGGGTCCCTAGGCTGCCACCCTCCCTCCCCACTGTCTCTCATTTTCCTCGACAAGCACCCAAGTAGGGGTCAGGGAAGGGACTTCACAGAGTATGAAAGATGGGCTGAGTTCCCTGGTGACTGGCACAGGGAACTTGGAGAGGGACAGGATGATGGGGGTGGTGGAGAGAGTGGATCTAGAGGGGGAAAGGTGTGGGCAGAGAACGGGAGGGAGTGGGTGGTGCTGTCTTCACTCTGCCACTTTCTGCTGTGTGATTTTGGGCAAGTCACTCCAGTTTTCTGGCCATGTCTTGCCTGCCAGGTGGAGGCTTGCATCACAGTGGTGAGAATCGCATGTAAGGCAAAGCACTTCACCAACCCATTTATCCATTTATTCATTCGCCCATCCATCCTCACCATGGCAGGTGCATCATACTGAACCCATTCCTTTATCCAAGACTTAGGGGCAGCTCAAACCCTAACTCAGAAAGGATAGAGCTGGGAGGCTAAAGCTAATACCACCAATTCTAAAATCAGGACCCGCAGAGCTCCATAGGCTGGGAGCTGAAGAGGGGTCTAAGGTCCCTCCATGCCCTAAACCATACACCTGAGCTGTGCTCTTGATGAGTCAGTGATTGAAAAGGCAGAGACAAAAAAGTTTCACGTCTTTGGGTTAGTCCTAGGAGACTTCCTACAGGAGGGGATTTTTCTGGAGCTGTCTGGGTGTCAGAAAGATGAGGTTATCACTGAGGCCCACAGACTTGAGTGTGTATGTGTTGGTGGGGACCCATGTGTGCTGCACATGGGGAGGGCACTCTGGCAGAGACAGACACTGGGAGAGGTCACAGCTAGTTCCCTTCTCCCATCCCTCCAGGTGCACTGTGGCCAGCTGAGTGACAATGAGGAATGGAGCCTGCAGGCAGTGGAGAAGCATGTGAGTGGGAGCGGGGCCACGTACCATGAGGCTGAAGACCCTTTTCACAGCTGGTGGGAAGATGTTTTGGCCAGGGAGCTGGACAGACCTAGGTTTTAGCTTTGGCTCTGATGCTTTTGAGCTGTGTGACCTTGAGCAAGTCACTAAACCTCTCTGAGCCTCAGTTTCACACCTGAAAATGGGAATAATGATAGCACGGACTGACCTAGGGCGGTGGTGAGACAAAACTGGTCAAATACCTTGTAAATACACATGGTTGCCAACTTACAATTTCTTGACTTTTCGATGGATTTATGGGGAAGCAACCCCATCCTAAGTCCAGGAGCATCTGTATTTGGAAAGAACCCTCCACATAATGATACTGAGGCTCTTTCATGCCTGAGACTTTATGATTTTGTGACTTTAACAAGGACTTACGACTTCCTGAGGGGGCTAGAGACAGAAATCTGACATCTTGTCTTGGAAGAATCTAGGGGCTAAAGATGGAGGTAGACCCTGTACCCTCCTGTTCCTGGACCGCTGGACGCTCCAGGGGCTGTGGGAGCCCCCGGGGGAGCCCTCAGGAAGGTAGAGTCCAGGGATGAGGTGATTGGGACGGCGACGGGGTCCATGGGCCCGGCAGGCAGAGGGAACGGCAGGAGCAAAGGCAGGAATCCCGCGGCAGCAAGGGCAGCGAGGGTGGGGCGAGCGGCGCGCTAACCGCTCGGCCTGTCCCAGACCTTGGTGGCCCTGCGGAGGGTTCAGGCCCTGCAGCAGCGCCGGCCCAGCGAGGCTCCCCGAGCCGTCCAGAACCCCCCGGAGGGGGCGGTGGAAGACCAGAAGGGCGGGGCAGCGTACACCGACCGCGACCGAAAGATCCTGCAACTGTGCGGTGAGGACCCGGCCTGGGCAGGTCACGAGGGCGGGGCCGGGCAGAACTTGGAGGGGAGGTGGGCGGGTTAGGCGGTCCCGGGAGCCGGCGGCTGGCCCGGCGCGGAGCTGAGCGGCGCCCGAGGGACCCGGGCACGGAGGTGCGGAGGGGCCCTCTCTCTGATCCGCCCCTGGTCCTTGCAGGGGAACTCTACGACCTGGATGCCTCTTCCCTGCAGCTCAAAGTGCTCCAATACGTGAGTCCCTGCGCCCCTCCCGGCCACCTCCCCGTCCTGTCTCCCTCCGGGGACCGACTTCCCCTTGAGCCCTCCATCTCAGTTCCGATTACGATGTCCCTCCTTCCCCTCTCCTCCACCCCCCTGAAGAGCCCCGGAGAGGGGAGCAGGTGGGGAGTGGGGTGGCCCGGATCCGCAGTCACCCCCTCGCCCTCCCTCGTCCCTCCCTTAGCTGCAGCAGGAGACCCGGGCATCCCGCTGCTGCCTCCTGCTGGTGTCGGAGGACAGTCTCCAGCTTTCTTGCAAGGTGAGGGCCCAGGTCCACTGTAGAGCTGGGTCGGGGCTGGGGGAGGAACTCGAGTCTCCGAGGGGGAAATCCCTTGCCTTTAACCGGCTCCCTGCACTCTGTTCCTCAGGTCATCGGAGACAAAGTGCTCGGGGAAGAGATCAGCTTTCCCGTGAGTCCCTCGTCTGTGTTCTCGTTGGAGTCTGCAGGGGCGGTTGAGGCCGGGTAGACACTCCTGGGATCTGTCTGGAGTATTTGGATCCTCTAGACTCTTGGAATCCGATGGAATTATCTGGATCTTGGCATCTACTTAGAAATGCTGCAGGGATCACAACCTGTGATCATCAGGCTTTATCAGCAAGAATCTCTTAGCATCTACAGAAAGGCTTACGTGGGACCTGCTCACTTCTGTTGGAGTGTTTCTGGATATGGATCTGCTAGAATCTGTGGATGAGAATCCTTGGAGTCTGCTTATCTCTCTCATAGTTAGGGAAGACCCTAGAATCTTCTATAGGGATTCTACCAGAGTCCCCTCCATCTCTGCTCATCAGTGCTGACCCTGTCCACCATTTGAACTGACTGAAGGGTTCTTTGAAACTTCCAGACTTGAGGGTGGGGACAGGTTGAGATCCCCTGACCTGGGGAGTGCTGGGCCCTGACTCAGTCTCTCCTCACCCCCTAGTTGACAGGATGCCTGGGCCAGGTGGTGGAAGACAAGAAGTCCATCCTGCTGAAGGACCTCACCTCTGTAAGTGATGGCCTGGATGACCCAGAGGGGAAAGGGGCGACCCCACTCTCCATCCCCCAGAGCCAGGGTCTCTGTTACAGAGCAGCCTAGGAATGGGGGAGATAGACCTGGGGACTTTCCACTATCCCATCTCCATGACCTGGAGCTTCCAGCCTTGCATGAGTCCCTTAGAACTGCCCATTGCAAAATGTGATGGAGGGCTGGAGGAGGGAAGCATACTCCCCGCTCATTCCCTGCCCTGACTTGTCTCCCCTTTGCAGGAGGATGTGCAACAGCTGCAGAGCATGTTGGGCTGTGAGCTGCAGGCCATGCTCTGTGTCCCTGTCATCAGCCGGGCCACTGACCAGGTGGTGGCCTTGGCCTGCGCCTTCAACAAGCTAGAAGGAGACTTGTGAGTCTTTGTGGGATGATGCAGATCAGGAGATGTTGCTGAGAGGCTGGCTAGGGCTCCACTAGGGTAACAATGTGGGAAGGGTACTGAACCGGGGCTACTGTCTCAGCAGCAGTGGGTTGAACAGTGTGTTAATGCAACAGAATGAAAGTCATGTTGAGGTCCAAGCTGGTTCCTCTTCTCTTCCCACACTTCCTGAAGTTTGGGTTATCTGCTCTTGGGGTATTGGGCTCCCTCCCTTGCCATCCCTGTTTTTGCATTACTGCTAGAAACTGCTAGATGGAGGGGTGGGTGCGTTCTGGGTTGGGTGAACCCTCTGGGACTCACAGAACATCATCAACACAGTGGACCGTGGCTAAAGGGAATATGCCTGGGGACTGGGAAAAGCTGTGGATCTTTTGAGCCCCTGACAGGGCAGCAGTAAAAATGATACAAAAAAAAAAAGAGGTGGGCAGGGCACGGTGGACAGAGAAGCAGGCTTGGAGGCTTAGTTGGGAATCATATTTCGAGAACTGAGGACAAACCTGGGGTCTAGAAATGGTGTCAAAAATGAATTTCACGTCTACACCAACTCATGAACAGGCAGTAGGTGCCTGAATTTTATTGCAAATGGATCTTAGTTCAGGGAGAAATAGTGCTGTGTCTAGTGAGACATTTCTGTCCTGGGTGCAGGTTCACACTTGGGCTGGCAGGATGAAAGTTTGTGCTGCATCACATAGGTGAGGAGAAGTAGACAGATGAGAAGTAGACTGAGTCCTGATGCAAAGAGATGCTGATAGGATGCTGGCCTCTGGAGTCTAAGCAAACAGGCCGGGTTTCAGGGCCTGGAGCTCCAGCAGGGGGTGGACACTAGAGAGCCTGGGACTAGGTAGGTGTCAGAGCCTGGGCCTGAGGTCTGCTGGGGTACGGTGGAGATTCAGGAGTCCTAGGTCTGAGCTGCAGAACCTACCAGCATGGAACTGTGTTGACAGTTGGGTGGGCCTGGGGAAACAAAGATAGGGGCAAGGCAGAATCCGCTAAGGCAGGGAGAATGTGAGATTGGTGGCATCTGGAACTTGTAGGCATCCTAATGGTGGGAGAATTTATGCCATTCAGCAAACAAATATTGAGCACTTAATGTTGCCATCCCAGTGCTGACCAGATGGCCTTGGGAAGGCCTTTGGGGAGGGGAAGGTAGAGGGAATGGGGGTCCAGCAGGGGCCATGACCTCTCGTTGCTGGCTGGGGGATTGGGTTCTGGGATGGCCCCAGAGCTGGAGGAGAGGTAGTATCAGCAGGAAAACAAGATGGGGCCTTGGTGGCAGCCCTGAGGCCCAGGGCAGGGGAAGGGCCATCTCTGGGTCCCACGCATTTCAGGGAGTGAGTGTTGAATGACTACCTGAGCCAGGGTGGGGCTCAGCTTAGTGCAGTGACTGCAGAGAAGCTTCCTGAAATACAGCTAAGTAGCCAGAGAACAGGGGCTTCAGAAACCCTTCAGCTGTGAGTGGGATGGGGCTGGTGGCAAGGCCAGGGATAGGATACAGTGACAACATTAGCAAAGCTCTCCGAAATGTTTCCCTAATACCATGCTCTGCACTGGGCATGGATGATATAGTCATGGCCCCATCTCATAAGACTCGAAGCTCATTTTCAGGGCGTAGAGGGAAGAGAGTGAGAAGGGTATTCTAGGCTGAGGGAACAGTGTAGAAAAAAAAGTGTGAAGGTGTGAAAGAGCCCGAGGTTTTCTCAGAATGATGAGGATCTTTGTGTGGCTGAAGCTGAGAGATGTCCAGGGTTGAGGGGTGAGAGGTGGGTGGGGCTAGCTGAGGGACTGCAAATGTAAGGAAGGTGTGCAGACAGACCCAGGGTGGTGGGGATGGGATCTAGATCCGAATCACTAGATGGCAAGCATGAGTGGGGGATGCCCCACAAGGGCAGAGCACCAAGGTCAGCCAAAAAGTGGGGAAGGGCTTAGGCAGGGACGCCTCAGGGCAGCGTGATGTGGGCTGAGGCAGGTTCTTCCCATGACCCACACCATTGGTCCACCCAGCCCCATGCAACTCCCCAGTGACAAATCATTTGGTGGCCAGATTGAATGACCTAAGCAGGATTTGGGGCTGATCTTGTCTCACCAGAGCTAGCTCCATGAGCAGGGCAAGCAGTCCTCTCCACACCACCACCCTAGGATTTCTGGAGGCACCGAATCAGGGCCAGCAGAGTCCAGGGAGAGTGGGGTAGTGACAGGAGCTGCACAAGACAGGGCAGTGCCACTTCCCCTCCCTAAGGCTGGAGGCATGCCTGGGGAAGAGCAAAACACCAGCCTGAGCCCAGGCAGTCTCTAGTCTAAGGGAGGAGACCCAGCTTTGGGCTGGGTAAATCCCAAATCAGAGGGGGCAGGTATGGCTCTGGTTTCAAGTATCTAAGGTGGACTGGAGCCCTCCCCTCAGGGAGCCCCCAGTCTGCAGGGCATGGGGGTGGGAAGCTGTTCCAAGGGCCTGTGCAGTGGTTATATAGTTGGCAGGTGGGTACCCCTGTGGGCTTCTGGTGGAACAGAAGTAAGGAGAGTGGGGAGAGAAGCCGGTCTTCCCTTCCCTCCTGAGTGAGCCCACACCCTCCTCCAGGTTCACCGACCAGGACGAACATATTATCCAGCACTGCTTCCACTACACCAGCACCGTGCTCACCAGCACCCTGGCCTTCCAGAAGGAACAGAAACTCAAGTGTGAGTGCCAGGTGAGTGACCTGCCTTGAGTCTCTCTCGGGCACTGACTCGCCCAGTTTTCAGCCCCTGAGACCCATTCAGAAGGGAAATGCCCATGTCTTTCTGGACTGGTGGCAGCCCTTCCCCAGGTGGTTCCCTAACCTAAAGACTTGGAGGCCTGCAGTTGCTCAGGACCCGCGCCACTGCCCGCAGGTACTGTATGTGATCGCCCTCTAGTGTTCAATCTGGGCACTACAGCAACACCTAGGCAGCTAGAGCTGGTGTGAAGGCGGCTGAGACACTCACTCAGGAGACTCCTCACTTGCACTGGGGCGATTCCCCTACTCCTTCACTTAGTAGCCAAATGATATAATTAGACACTGACAGTTTCTGGCTTGTCCAGTGAGCCCTAGGGAAGGAAGGAGAAGACCCAGATGCTGTTGGAGGCAGGGGGTTAGATAGGGTGACCCCTGCACCCTGACCACCTATGATCTCCATTTCCTTCATTCCAGGCTCTTCTCCAAGTGGCAAAGAACCTCTTCACCCACCTGGGTGAGTGCACTGTTCTCTATGCCTAGCTGTGTGTGGGTACGGGGGCTGGCAGTTGCAGAGGAGAGGTGGGAGGGCTTGGCAGCCTGGTCTCACCATGCCTGGTCTTCTCCCTCACCCAGATGACGTCTCTGTCCTGCTCCAGGAGATCATCACAGAGGCCAGAAACCTCAGCAACGCAGAGATGTGAGTGACTCTATCCAGGGGACAGGACGAGAGAGGCTGCGGCCTTCAGTCCCCATCATCTCCTTTCCTGCCCAACCCACTTCCCCTTCTCTGCCTTCTATGTGACCTCATCACCTTTTGAGGGATCCTTTATTTCATGCCTGTCTCCCTCACTAGACTGTAAGCTCTGATGACAGCAGGGACAGGGCTGGCTTTGGATCCTCAGCTCCTATCACAGTGCCTGGCACATAGTAGGTGCTTCTAAAAAACACACTTGAATGGATAGGTTTCTGGAGCCAGCCAGCCCTGAGCAGAGTGGCTTACCTTGGAGCACTCCTCCCAGGCCTCGAAAATACGGCCTTTGCCTCCTTATGGAAAGTGAGGGCGATCAGAGGGGGTTGTCAGGCCCCAGAGGACCAAACCCCCTCCCTCCACAGCTGCTCTGTGTTCCTGCTGGATCAGAATGAACTGGTGGCCAAGGTGTTCGATGGGGGCGTGGTGGATGATGAGGTGAGCGACTGTGGAGGGAGTATGTGGCCCTAGGGGTGTCCGGGAGTCCTCCGGGGGCGCTGGGGAGCTGCCCGACGTTTAATAGTCCCCTCTGTGGTCGGGTCACTAACTTCTTCCTCTCGACTCCATCTCTTCCCCGGCAGAGCTACGAGATCCGCATCCCGGCCGATCAGGGCATCGCGGGACACGTGGCGACCACCGGCCAGATCCTGAACATCCCGGACGCATATGCCCACCCGCTTTTCTACCGCGGCGTAGACGACAGCACCGGCTTCCGCACGCGCAACATTCTCTGCTTCCCCATCAAGAACGAGAACCAGGGTGCGCGTGGCTGCCCGGGGCGGAGGGGCGGGACTGGGGCGGCACCTGCGCGGGGCGGGGCGGGGCGGGTCCGAGCGCGGGGTGGGCAACACTTCCCCACCGCCTTCGGTGTCCTGGAGCAGAAGGGAGTCGGGTTTCACATCTGGGATGTCACCAGCCGAAACTGCGAGGGCAGGTCCCCGCCGGTTCCCTCCCTCCACCCAATCCCTCCCTCCACCGGTGGTTCCTTGCCCCTCTCCCTTCCCCAGAGGTCATCGGTGTGGCTGAGCTGGTGAACAAGATCAATGGGCCGTGGTTCAGCAAGTTCGACGAGGACCTGGCGACGGCCTTCTCCATCTACTGTGGCATCAGCATCGCCCATGTGAGGGCGGGGGTGGGAGTGGGGTGTCGGGTGATAGGGGCAGGGCCCACCAGGGACCCTCCCTTCTCCTCCAGCTCTCCCTGTGGGTTGATCCCTGGGTCTGGCACTCAGTCCCGCCGCTGGGGTGCTGTGTAGCCTTCAGGACACGCTGGCCACCTCTGGGCTCAGTTTCCCATCTAAAAATTGGGGATACGATTTCCTGCCCTGTCAACTCTGCCTCCTGGGACCATGAGAAGCTCCCCTTGTCAAAACCTCCTCTCTTCCCTGGAAGCAGCCTCAACCCAAGCCGGGTGCTTTTTTGGAAGTGCTGGGTCTGGGTGTCCAGGCCTGCTGGCGCTCTGGCCTGGGAATCCAGCCCCAAGGTCCCTGACATGATCCCCTCCTTGCTTCTCCTTCCCTGCTATGGGCCTTAGGCTCCATCACTGAAGCCTGGATCAGATATAGGGGGCGGTGCAAAGGGCCAGACCAAATGCTGGCAGGACTTGAGGTGGAGGAGCTGGTGCGGGGGTCTGGATGAAAGTGGGGGTGGGGTCTTTACTGTGGACTGGAACTTGAAGGTTTTGACTGGGGCCAGAATGGGACAGGAAGTGGGGTGTCTTTCTGACCCCTTCATCCCAGTCTGGGGCATTGCTAAGTTTTAACAGCCACCTTCCTTGAGCCCCATCTTTCCCTCTTTCCCCTAGTCTCTCCTATACAAAAAAGTGAATGAGGCTCAGTATCGCAGCCACCTGGCCAATGAGATGATGATGTACCACATGAAGGTGAGGCTTGCAGAGACCTCTGGTCCTCCTCCCAGATTCCCGGGGACCCAGGGCCAGGCAGGGCTTCCTGATCTATCTCTACTGAGGATGAGAGGATAGGCCCAGAGCCATAGCAGGCCTCTTGCCCTTCTTAGGGGCAGTTCCCACCCCTGCTTAGAGACCTCTCCTCCAACCTGCTTCTGAGCTGAGTCCCAAGGCTGGAAGTAGCCAGAGGAACTAGCCCAGGGAATAATTTGGTTCAGCCAGGTATTCCCCATGTTTAGGGAATAATTCCCATCTTGAGAATTACTGAGGGTTAGGAAGCTCACCCAGGACCTGTCCTCATGGCTTCCCTAGGTACAATGCCCATGTCCTGGGCAGTCTTAATTGCTGATAATCTATCCCATTCCCTACCCTGGATCAGAAAAGCTGGCTTAGTTCCATGTATATGGTAGTTGCTGTTCATTTGGACATTTCCTCTCACCTGTGTCCAAACCAGAGAGGCCCAGACCTTGTGAGGTGGATCAAAAGTGTAGTAGGAAGAGTTAAGGTTAGAGTAGAAAGGTCTCCACAAAAGGAGGACTGCTACAGTTACTGTGTGTGAAATGCTGCCACGGTTTGGGGGTGTCATGAAGGAGTGTTCTCAATCTTTGCCAAGATTAGGCTGTTACAGATAAAGGGTGGTCACCTGCAGGGAGGCACGCGGGGTGGGCTGCAGGGCTATGAGGGGACGGTTGTGATTTCCTGCCCAGTTACAGTCCACAGCGTGGTGGTCCAACTGTGGTGCATTCTGGGTGATGGATCCCCCACCTTCTATGGGAATTTGAGGGTGAAGACACCGGATGGGGTGAAGGCTGTCTTCTAATGCTCTGGCTGGTCTCCTCTAGGTCTCCGATGATGAGTATACCAAACTTCTCCATGATGGAATCCAGCCTGTGGCTGCCATTGACTCCAATTTTGCAAGTTTCACCTATACCCCTCGTTCCTTGCCCGAGGATGACACATCCATGGTGAGTTGCTCTCCACTTGTGTAGCCAGAGGCTTAAGTTAAATGTGCATCAAGAACTTCCTGGGAAGACAGAGTCATCAAGGAAGGCTGTGGAGGGTTCCTCAGAGATGGAGGGGCATGTAGTCTGCCATCATGAGGCCATGGGGCCTGCCCAGGGGCTAGAGGCTGGACTGGATGATGCCAAGGGCTGTCTTGGAACAACCATGCCCAGGGCATGTGACCTCAGGGTTTGCATCCCTCCCAACCCCGTTTTTCTAACATTTTGTGTGGGCTTGGTTTCAAGAGTTCTTAGTTCTTAGATCTCTAAAAATGCATAGCTCTGAGAACGGTTGCTTCAGTTATTTTGTGGTTCTCTAGTTTAGATTTAAGTTTCTAAGACTCCAGATTTTGAGTGTGGAGCTTGAAGAAGGGCCCAGGCGGGGGTCCCATCTTGATACTGGCAGCCCCTCTGATCCCTCCCTCTGCCCTCTCCAGGCCATCCTGAGCATGCTGCAGGACATGAATTTCATCAACAACTACAAAATTGACTGCCCGACCCTGGCCCGGTTCGTCCACATGCAGACAGCCCCAGTCTTCGCCTCCCTCTTTCCTCCACTGTCACATCCATTGCCCCTGGCATTCTGGAGAGGATCTCTCTAAGGATGACTGGGGAGACCCAGTCGTATGGGGGTGGGGAGGATCCATGAGTGAGAAGCAATTCCTAGACACTGAACTGTCAATAAAGGCAAGAAATGGGGCAAGGCAGAGCCTGGAGGCAAGGCCGAGAGTGTGTAACCAGAGGTTTAAGTTAGATGTGCATAGGAACTTCCTGCTAAGACAGAATCATCAAGGAAAGCTGTGGAGGGTCCCTCAGGGATGGAGGGGACATGCAGTCTGCCATCATGGGGCCCTGATGGAGGAGGAGAGGCTGAGGCCCCTCTGCTGCCCTCTCGTCTCCCCCAGGTTCTGTTTGATGGTGAAGAAGGGCTACCGAGATCCCCCCTATCACAACTGGATGCACGCCTTTTCTGTCTCCCACTTCTGCTACCTGCTCTACAAGAACCTGGAGCTCACCAACTACCTCGAGTGAGTGGTTGCATCTCCCCCACATCTGGCAGCCGCTGGGGTCCCCTTCCCTGGGACAGGGAAGCACCCCCTGTGTGTCAGGCACTTTACACACACTGCCTCATGGGATCTTCTTAGCCCCAGGGGACTTGAGGGGAAGGCTGCAAGCCCCATCTTCCAGGAGGGGCTTGCTCACAGTCAAGCAGCCAGTGAAGACTGAGCCTGATTTAAACCTGGGTCTGCTGGGCTCCAAACCAGTGCTTCTTTCCAGGAAGGGAACCCAGGTGTTCCAACTCCTGTCCCAGTGGCTCCTGGGCATGTCATCCTCTTGGGGGTTTGGGGAGGGGACTGTGGGCTGATCTCTTTTTTTTCTCCTTTCTGCCTCTCAACCAGGGACATCGAGATCTTTGCCTTGTTTATTTCCTGCATGTGTCATGACCTGGACCACAGAGGCACAAACAACTCTTTCCAGGTGGCCTCGGTGAGACCCTGCCCTGCTCACAGTGGGGACCCTGCATGGGGTGTCTGGGAGTCTCATCCTCTCCCAGCCTGAAGGCAGGGGGGAGCGAGTGAGACCAGGAGCCAAGTTTAAACACAGAAGGAGGTTCCCCCAGGGTTTGCCCATGACTTTGAGATAGGAAGGAGGGGAGAAAGTTGGGAAGGGCAGGACACTGCTTAGCCTAAAGCAGTGGCACTTGGATCCGGATGTGAGGAGTGACCACAGTTTTCCTGGGCTTTTCCAGAAATCTGTGCTGGCTGCGCTCTACAGCTCCGAGGGCTCCGTCATGGAGGTATCACTCTTCTGTCCCACCCCCATCCTCTTTCCCCTCTAAGGCCAGTGACTTGCAAAGTTATGACCCAGCTCCCCCTATTCCCAAACCATGCTCTCCAGACAGGCTGCGAGAGCTGCAGCCACACCTAGGACATGTCTGGCTCATTTTCCTGGAGTGGGCTTGGAAAGGTGCAGGTGCAGATGATAGCAAGGATTTGTGTTCAGTGCGTTTCCCTTTGGCTGCCTGGGAACACCCCATTCAGCCCCCTCCTGCCAAGCTTGGGATGGGCTCCACTCCCATCACTTAGCATCACCTTAGATTGTTTGGTTTGGGTCTGCCTACCTCCGCATGCACAAGGTCTGAGCCATTTCTGAGTTTCCTGCACTTGGCACAGGGCTTGCCACAGAGTGGGAGACACATTTCCAAAGTCACCTTGCCCTATGCTGCTTCCCACAACACCCCTCCAGAGGCCACCCCTGCTTGCACACCCCCAGAGATGGGGTGCTCTGTCTCTCTCCCAGGAGGCCTGGTGGCAGTGCTGGTTCTGCCCTTTGCCCCCTGGGATAAGCTGCTCCTCTTCTGAGTGACAGCCGTTCAGCATCCGGAAACAGGGGCATTGCCCTTGCCTTATCACTGCCTCTCCTTGTCAGCAAACAAATGCATTCTGCATGATTTAGTGTCTAGGACTCCAAGGGATCATTTCAAAAATGTTCCAGCTTTCAGGGACCCCAGAGCTTACATTGTTGTGTCCCTCCCTGCATGTGACAGCTGAGGAGTCTGAGGCTCAGAATGGTCTAGGGACTCCCCCTGGGTCACACAGAGGGTTGAAACAGAGCTCAGAAAGGGAACTGGGGCCCCTGACTCCCCCTTTCTGACTGCTCTGCTGACCTGGGGGCTGGAGCTGGACCAGGCCCTGCTTCCTCTCTTGGGGTCAGTGGTGAGGGGATCCCCTCTGCCCCAGCCGGGACCCCATCACTCCTCTCCCCCCAGAGGCACCACTTTGCTCAGGCCATCGCCATCCTCAACACCCACGGCTGCAACATCTTTGATCATTTCTCCCGGAAGGTGATGGGGTTGGGAGTGGGGGTGGGGATTGAGGGGGAGAGCTGGGAGCTGGCTGGAGGTGGGAGAAGGAGCCAAGGAGTGGAGGCTCACTGGGATGGGCAAATGGGTGGGGGTGTCCAGCAGGAGGCCATGACACCCCTGCCCTTGCCCCAGGACTATCAGCGCATGCTGGATCTGATGCGGGACATCATCTTGGCCACAGACCTGGCCCATCATCTCCGCATCTTCAAGGACCTCCAGAAGATGGCTGAGGGTGACTGCTGTTAGCCCCAGGCCTTGGGGGTGGGGAGGAACAACCAGGGGAAGGATTTGCCAGGGGAGCATTTCCAGGGTGCAGACCTATCCCCTGCAGCATCAACCCTTCTCTGGCTGCACAGCCCCACCAGGCAGACCCAGCACTGGCCCCTTGGCTCCCACCAAGAGTGCCCAATTCCCTACAGCGCTCTGGGTTGGGTCCTGGGAGCCTTGTCCTCAGAAGGGCAAGGAGGCTGGGCCCTGCTCCTTGACCCCATCCTCCCCTCAACAGTGGGCTACGACCGAAACAACAAGCAGCATCACAGACTCCTCCTCTGCCTCCTCATGACCTCCTGTGACCTCTCTGACCAGACCAAGGGCTGGAAGACCACGAGAAAGATCGCGGTAGGTGCAGTCCTCCCTGGAAAGGCATAGGCTGCCCACCCTGCCCAGCTCTGGATGCCCCCTGCCGCCTGAACACCATCTCTCTGCTCAGCTCAGCCTGGCTGTGTTCTGGGGAGACAGAAACCTAGACCATCTCAGGGGGACAAATGGAGACTCAGAAAGGGGAACAGACCTAGCAAGTCAGTGGTTGGTGGAAGGTGGGCCCCAACCCCGCCACTCCTTGCCTGGGACCATCACCATGCCAGGCTGGGGCTGGTGGGGACAGCTCCTGAGCTGGGACTGAATCCCTGGACCTCAGTTTTCTCTCCTGGGAACGGGCTGTCAGAGGAGCTTGGGTGGATGTGTCCTATGTGCAGGATGTGATGAGAGTGTTGGCCTTTCAGGAGCTGATCTACAAAGAATTCTTCTCCCAGGGAGACCTGGTATGTGTGGAGTGACCCCAGGATGTCCAGGTTGGGGGAGGGTTCCTGGCCTGGGGCAGGGAGGGCTTGAACTAGCCTGACCCTGGTACCCAATGGAGGAATGAGAGGGACAGACCTGATGACTTGATGCCTGCAGGAAAAGGCCATGGGCAACAGGCCAATGGAGATGATGGACCGGGAGAAGGCCTATATCCCTGAGCTACAAATCAGCTTCATGGAGCACATTGCAATGCCCATCTACAAGTGAGTGAGCTCATGGGGACAAGCTGGCACCCTGCACAGTGAGGGTAGGCTGGAGTGGGGACATCACAGCAAACACATGTGCTGAGATTGGCCTGGCCCAGCTCCAAGTGATTCACCCCCTTGCCTCTGGGCACAACTGTCTCCTGCTGTGCCACTCAGTGGGTCCTTCACTTCATCCTTGGTCTGCAGTGGAAAGAGACCATCATGCTTTCCTAGGTGTCCTCCTCTGTCTCACATTCTTGTGGAAGTTCTTGTTTTTTGAGATGGAGTCTCACTCTGTTGCCCAGGCTGGAGGAGTGCAATGGCATGATCTTGTCTCACTGCAACCTCCCCGTACTGGGTTCAAGTGATTCTCCTGCCTCAGCCTCCCGAGTAGCTGGGATTACAGGCACGTGCCACCATGCCCGGCTAACTTTGTATTTTTAGTAGAGATGGGGTTTCACCATTTTGGTCAGGCTGGTCTTGAACTCCTGACTTCAGGTGATCCGCACACCTTGGCTCCCTGAGCGCTGGGATTACAGGCATGAGCCACCGTGCCTGGCCCTTGTGGAAGTTCTATTTGCTGTGTAGCCCTAGTCTTTCTTGCTGTCCATGGTCTGATTTTGTCCTCTCGCCCTCTGCCCCCATGCACCCACAGGCTGTTGCAGGACCTGTTCCCCAAAGCAGCAGAGCTGTACGAGCGTGTGGCCTCTAACCGTGAGCACTGGACCAAGGTGTCCCACAAGTTCACCATCCGCGGCCTCCCAAGTAACAACTCGCTGGACTTCCTGGATGAGGAGTATGAGGTGCCTGATCTGGATGGCACTGGGGCCCCCATCAATGGCTGCTGCAGCCTTGATGCTGAGTGATCCCCTCCAGGGACACTTCCCTGCCCAGGCCACCTCCCACAGTCCTCCACTGGTCTGAGCAGATGCACTGGGAACAGAGCCAGGAGTCCTGTGTTCTAGACCAGGACTTCCTGTGTGACCCTGGACAAGTACTACCTTCCTGGGCCTCAGCTTTCTCGTCTGTATAATGGAAGCAAGACTTCCAGCCTCACGGAGACTTTGTGATTTGTCCTCTGAGAGCACAGGGGTGACCAATGAGCAGTGGGCCCTGCTCTGCGCCTCTGACCACACCTTGGCAAGTCTTTCCCAAGCCATTCTTTGTCCCTGCAGCTTGATGGTTTCTCCTTGCCCCATTCCTGCCCCACCAGATCTTTGTTCCTTTCCCTTGGAGGACTCCCGTCCCTTGGGGTCTCCAGGATCCTCATGGAAGGGGAAGGTGAGACATCTGAGTGAGCGGAGTGTGGCGTCTTGGAAACAGTCCTTAGTTCTGTGGGAGGACTAGAAACAGCTGCAGGGCAAAGGCCCCCTGAGGACCACCACTATAGTGACAGTGGGATTGGGACCTGGGGGATACAGGGGCCCCAGGAAGAAGCTGCTGAGGGGCAGCTCAGTGCTCTGCAGAGAAGGGGCTTGGGAAGAAGCAGGATGGGCTTGATGGGCAGGAGGGATCCCCGCACTGGGAGACAGGCCCAGGTATGAACGAGCCAGCCATGCTTCCTCCTGCCTGTGTGACGCTGGGCAAGTCTCTCCCCCTGTCTGGGCCAAACAGGAGGGTAAGACAATCCATGCTCTAAGATCCATTTTAGATCAATGTCTAAAATAGCTCTATTGCTCTGCGGAGTCCCAGCAGAGGCTGTGGAATGTTTCTGCCACCCTAGGGCCCAGAGAGCCCAACCCTGAGTCCCTCAGAGGCCTCCTGAGTGTACCCCTTGGCCTGAGCCCCTTCCCCATTCCTGCAGCTAGGGAGAGACCTGGCCTCAGCCCTGGCAGGGCTCTCTCTTCAAGGCCATATCCACCTGTGCCCTAGGGCTTGGGAGACCCCATAGGGCCAGGACTCTTGGGTTAGCCTGGCCACTGGCTTCTCTCTTTTTCTCTGTTTCATTCTGTGTGCGTTGCGGGGTGGGGGAGGGGGTCCACCTGCCTTACCTTTCTGAGTTGCCTTTAGAGAGATGCGTTTTTCTAGGACTCTGTGCAACTGTCGTATATGGTCCCGTGGGCTGACCGCTTTGTACATGAGAATAAATCTATTTCTTTCTACCAGTTCTCCCCTATGGGGCTGTTTTCTGACTTTGTGCTTGGGGTGGGTGGAGCGGGGTAATAGAACTGGGAGAGGCAAACGCCCTTTGGAACTCCATGGCTTCCAGAGTCTCCCACCCTTGGTGCCTAGCCCCTCCTCTGCGGAAGTCATAGACCTGTTGGGGTACTCCTTGGGCCAGCCCTGTGCCAGATCGTGGAGGTTAAGGGGTAGGTGGCAGATGAGAAGGTCTGGCCATGCAGCAGTGACAGGACATGTTGGCTGGCAGAGATTGTGGAGTAGAGGGAAAACTGAGAGGTTGAGGCAAGCAGGCAGGTTGCCTGGAGGAGGTAGCCTGGAGCTCATCCTAGACCCTCCCAGTGCTGGCCTGCCCTGGTCATGAGTGCCCATACGGTGATGGCCTGGGCCTCTGAACTCTGTTTCTAGCTGCAATGATGCCTGGCTGTGTCTCAGGAAGTCCCACATCCCGGTTTCTCTGAGTCCTGCCGAAGGGGCACCCCCGAGTCAAACTCCACACCAGATCCAGCCCCGGTTGTGTCTGAGGAGTTAGTCCCCTGCTTTCCTCTGCGTGAGAGTGTTTGCTTCTGCCCAGTCCAAAATGGGCACACTCCAGGTTGGGGCCACGAAGAGGCTCTGCCTGGTACAGTTTCCAGGCCCTGTCCCCGACTTGCCTACCCCCCTCTGAGCTCCTCTCCCTGTTCATCTCTTCCTGGCCAGTAAAGGTTGATGTGTTAAGAGGGTGGGCACTGGGGTCTCCTTTCTTGGTGGGAGAAGGAAGGAGATGAACAGGGCCATCTTGTGACCATCAGCCATTGCCAGCCTTGCCTTTGGGACCACAGAGCCCATCTGCTTCCTCTGCAGCTCCCCCTGCCCCACTAGCCTGTCTGGGTTTGGAATCTGCTCCTCTGGCTGTATGGTCTCCAGGTTTCCAGCTTCCCTTAGTGTTATGGGGCTCCAGGCTCCTCCCCTTCCCAGCTCCTGCTGTGGGCTCCCCAAGTCTGTCTCTGTCCTCTCACAGCACAGGACCCAGGCTTGGCCCAGTGGGTCCCCAGGTGGGGGTGGGAGTGTCAGTTTGTGACCCACAACCGAGAAGAGATGGCTATTCTAATGGCGCCTGGCTGACCTCAGGGTCACTGTGGGCTGATGTAGCGGCTCTTGTGCCTGACCCCTGACCCTGAGTGTGTGCGCATGTTCCTCTTCCACAACCCTTCGGGCAAAGGGGACCTTGACCCTGCATCTGCTGTCTGTCCCCAGCCCAGCCCTCCTTTGAGGCCCATGCTGTGACACATCCCTGCTTTTCACCAAATGGGGGGAACAACCACAGATATTTCCTCATCATGCAGGACCCTGTGCTAGGGCCAAGGGCTAACTTTGCCTTTGTCCTGGTCTGGAAAGTCTCACAGTTTGATTGGAGGGAGAGATCTAAGCTCAGATGCAAGCCACGACAACGCTGTGGGGTGCCTGGCCACGGGGCTCCAGGCAGGATCATAACCCTGAGAACAACAATGGAGTTTGAAAGATGAGCAGATGTTGTTTTCCTACAGGCAAAAGGGGACAGGCACTCCTGGTAGAAGAAAACACTTTTGCAAAGGCCCTGAGAAGGGAAGGGACTGGCAGCTGGAGGAGCTGAGGAATGGAGGAGGAGGCAAGACCATATCCTGAAGGGCCTTAAATGCCAGGTTGTGGAGTTTGGCTTTATTCTGTGGGCAGTGGAGAATCAGAGAAAGGTTTTCAATAAGAGAGTGACTCAGAAGTACATTGTAGAAAGATCCCCCTGGAGAGCAGGGAAGTGACTGCAAGGGGAGACGGTGGATAGGGATTATTCTGTGGGTGATGTGCTGTGTCCCGGGCTGGGTGAGGAGAGAAATTCAAGAGATGCTGGGTTGGCAGAACATGGTGACCAATGGGTCGGGGGATGCAGAGGGAGGACGTAGAGGGGCCCTGGGAGGTGGGATCTATGCCACTCCATGAAGAGCTATGGGGACTCTGCTCAGCATCACCCTTACCCACAACAGGTGTTGGGTGGAGCCTCTGGCAGGGGTGAACTCCCTGCAAAGGTGAACAAAACTGCTGTCTGAGGATGCCCGGGGAGGAGAGGTGGGAGGAAGGGAGGGAGGACAGATGGGAGGAGGCTCTGCAGAGAGCCTGAGGGCAGCCCTCACCAGGTTACAGAACACAAGGCTTGACCCCATTGGCTTCCTTTAGCTGTTCTGCCCTCCCATCTTAATGGTTTCATTTTTCACTTTATTTAAACCTCACAATGATTCTAGCAGATACTATTAGTCTATTCTGCAGCCAAGTTGCCTAAGATTTGGAGAGGTTAAGTAACGCACCAAGGTTAGGATGTGAGCCCTACCTGTCTGATTCCCCTCCAAGGGCTGTCTGATTCCTTTCTCCTCCTCTGGGATAGAGGAGGGAGACTCAGAAGGACGGGGTCTCCATCTTCAGTCTTTGCAAGACTATTGTAGGGCATTGGGGCGGTGAGCACAAAGTGGGTTGAGGCCCCAGAGAAAGAGCTGAGAGCTGGGATCAACTGTGTGTGTGCCTGTGTGTGTCTGTGTGTGTGTGAGTTGGAGTAGGGGGCAGGGAGAAAGGAGAGGGGTGGTGGTGGCTTGTAGTGCAGCTCATGGTCACCAGGTGGTGTCCGGCCCTCACTGTCCTCACCTCCCCAGAGGTCAGAGAAGGGTATGGGGGCGCAGGGCGGGGGGCGGTTGGCAATCTCACTCCTGTCCATTCACCTACAGGTTGAATATCCCTTATCCAAAATGCTTGGGGCCAGAAGTGTCTCAGATTTAAGATTTTTTTGGATTTTGGAATATTTGCATATACATAATGAGATATCTTGGGAATGAGACCCCAGGCTAAACAGGAAATCCATTTATGTTTTATATACACACAGCCTGAAGCAGTTTTATACAATATTTTAAATAATTTTATGCATGAAACAAAGTTTGTGCACATTGAAGCAAGTGTGGAATTTTCCACTTGTGGCATTATGTCAGTGCTAAAAAGTGTTTTAGATTTTGGAGCATTTTGGATCTCAGAACTTTGTATTAGGAATTGAGGACTGAGCTCTGATTTTTTGTCTTACCCAAATTCCTACCTAAGAGGTCTAGGGAGTCATGCCCTACAAACCATACATTCTCATCAGATGGGTTTTACTCGACCCTATATGTCGTGATTTACTTTTCAATCCGACTCTGGCATAACATTATGAAACGAGGAAAAAAATATTTTACCCCAAAATATATTTCCTTGCCATACCTTGAAATTGCCCTGCAAAGTCTCATGTGGGAAAAATCCACATTCTATAGAGATCCCTTCCCCCTTTGTTTTCCTTCCTTTCTTTCCAGATCCAGGAGATAATCAACTAAGTAAGAGCCAGGCACCCTTTTAAGTCTGACAAGAAACAATTTACAACTTGCTCTGTCTGAAGTCTGCTATCTGAGAGCTTCCTCTGCACAATAAAACTTAAAGATAATCCTTTATCTTTAAGCTGAACATTCCTTTCTATCGATCCCAGGTCTTTAGACAAACTCAAACAATTGTCAACCAGAAAATGTTTAAATTTACCTATAGCCTGGAACCCCCTTGCTTTGAGTTGTTCCACCTTTCTGAACCAAATCAATGTATTTCTTAAATGTATTTGACTGATGTCTCATACCTTCCTAAAATATATAAAACCAAGCTGTACCCCGACCACCTTGGGCATATGTTCTCAGGAACTCCTGAGGGCTGTGTCACAGGCCATGGTCACTCATATTTGGCTCAGAATAAATCTCTTAAAATATTTTACAGGCTGGGCACTCATGCCTGTAATCCCAGCACTTTGGGAGGCCGAGGTGGGTGGATCACATGAGGTCAGGAGTTCAAGACCAGCCTGATCAAGATGACGAAAAACCCATCTCTACTAAAAAAAATAGAAAAATGAGTCAGGCGTGGTGGCAGGCACCTGTAATCCCAGCTACTCGGGAGGCCAAGGCAGGGAGAATTGCTTGAACCCGGGAGGCGGAGCTTGCAGTGAGCCAAGATTGTGCCACTACACTCCAGCCTGGGTGACAGAGTGAGACTCCATCTCAAAAAAAAAAAAAATTTTTTTTTTTACAGAGTTTGACTCTTTCCATCAACAGAATGCTGCACCTGTATGACCCTCTCACACTCACAGACACAGAGGCATTCTCACACTGACACATGCACACACACTCACATGCTCATTCTTTGACACACAGGCACGTTTACCTGCAGACTCCATACAGCCCATACCTTATACAGTACACACCCATACGCACTCCACAGGGAAAATGGAAACTGTTTCTTGGAGGCCTCCTGCCCGTGTAGCTGTTCTCTGAACAGAACTGAGGCCCATCAGTTCTACCTTAGTGAGATCCCTGGAGGTGGTGCCTGCCTGAGGAGCGGTCTCCCTCTGTAGCACGGTCCCTGGGAAGGCAGAGCCAGACTTGCATGTGAACAGGGATAGGCAGAAATGATGCTTCCCTCACCCCTTCACTGTGCAGGAAATAACTACTAGAGAGCATCGCAAGGCTTGGTGCTGTGCTGGTGAGGGAGGGCGGTCACGGCAGGCAGTGAACCCAGGTCATGAATGGGGCTTCCTGGAGGAGGGTGAGGTGTAGACAGGTCTTGGAGTTTGGATGAGGAGGACGGGAAAGGACTTGAGGACATTGCAGATAGAGCAGGAAAGCAGGCTGGGAGGTGAGGAGGTGCAGGAAGCTGTGCTTCTTGGGGCTCAGTCTCCTTGAGACAGGGGTGGGACTGAGGGAGTGGGTTGGTTGGGGGTGTGCTGAGGGAA
Source organism: Chlorocebus sabaeus (assembly GCF_047675955.1). Lineage (NCBI taxonomy): Eukaryota > Metazoa > Chordata > Mammalia > Primates > Cercopithecidae > Chlorocebus > Chlorocebus sabaeus. Next base: position 69,042,337 of record NC_132904.1, on the reverse strand, counting down.
GATGGTGAGTAGATGCTATTTTCATAACCTTGGTTGCAGTCTCTTGGGAGGGTGCCAGCTCCAGGGAGGTGAAGGAATTGAAGGTCTGCTCTGAGCAGGAGCTAAGCTCCCCCATCTAGTCTTAGTTTTTCTGTTCATAAACTGGGATGATGAACCCCGCTGGAGGTGGTGAGGGTCCGGGGCAGAGCAGAGCAGCCATTGTGCTCAAGACAGGCTCTGGACTGCACCTGGGGAGAGAAGGGAGAATCAGGGTTGGGGCGGGAATGAAGGAAGGGGCATGGGAAATCGGGGGAGGAGGCAGCATGGGTGGTGTGGGAGGATGAAGGATGTCAGGGCAGGCCTCTTACCTGACTGAGGTTTGCACTCCTGGGTTCCCTGTCCTGAAACACAAAGCAAGAACTGTCCCCACACAGCGAATCCCTGCTCTTCAGCACTCTTTGCAATTCTTCTGGGCTTTCCTTTCTATCCTGGCAGGATGAGCATTGGGATTCCTCAGTGGTCTTAGTTTTCCTGTCCATTAACTGGGAGGATGAGCCTACTGGAGGCCTTCAGGATGCAGAAGGTGTTCCGAGAGGGAGGCTGCCCTGTATCTGGGCAGCTGTGTGGGAACGAAGTCTGATAGATGGCACAGCCAGATTGTTCTCTGAGGGAAGTCCATACAGGAAACAAAGCACAACATCAAGTTTGGAGACTGGTGGGTCAGATGTGAGAATGGGAGGTGTGGCAACATCCTGCCAACATGGCTGCCACTCTCAATCCCTAAATCACCCCTGGGAGAACTACAGACCTGATTGGGATGCATAGGATTCTAGGAAATGACAACAGTGTTATAGCCCAATGAGTTGTTCTTGCCTGCTGCCCAGAAAGGACAATGCACTGAGAACAGCAGGTGCTGCAGCAAAGAAAGAGTTAATAATTGCAGGGCCAGCCAAGTGGAAGGACAGGAGATGTTCCTCAAATCTGCCTTCCTGAGAATTTGGAGGCTAGGGTTTGTTAAGGTTAGTTTAGCAGGCAGGGGACTAGGAAATGGGGAATGCTGATTGGTTGAGTTGAAGAAATCACAGGGGGTTAAAGCTGTCTTCTTGCACTGAGTCAGTTCCTGGGTGGGGGGCACAGGACTGGTTGAGTCAGTTTCTCGATGTAGGCTACTGGTCTGGGTGGTAACATCTGGTTGCTCAGAATGCAAGGTCTGAAAAATATCTCAAATACCAGTCTTAGGTTTTATAACAGTGGTGTTATCTATAGGAGCAACTGGGGAAGTTACAAATCTTGTGACCTTTGGCTTCATAACCTCTAAGCCATAATCCTAAACTTATGGACAATTTGTCAGTTTTATAAAGTTTTATAAAGGCAGTTTTGGTTCCCTCACAAAAAGGGGGTTAGTTTCACGAAGAGGCTATTATCATTTGTTGTTGTTTTTTGAGACAGAGTCTTGCTCTGTCGCCCAGGCTGGAGTGCAGTGGCGCGATCTCGGCTCACTGCAAGCTCCGCCTCCCAGGTTCACGCCATTCTCCTGCCTCAGCCTCCCAAGTAGCTGGGACTACAGGCGCCTGCCACCACACCCGGCTAATTTTTTTGTTATTTTAGTAGAGACGGGGTTTCACCGTGTGTTAGCCAGGATGGTTTCGATCTCCTGACCTCATGATCCGTCCTCCTCAGCTTCCCAAAGTGCTGAGATTACAGGCGTGAGCCACCATGCCTGGCCTCATTTTTGTTTTAAGATTAAACTATAGGCCGGGCGCGGTGGCTCAAGCCTGTAATCCCAGCACTTTGGGAGGCCGAGACGGGCGGATCACGAGGTCAGAAGATCGAAATCATCCTGGCTAACACGGTGAAACCCCGTCTCTACTAAAAAATACAAAAAACTAGCCAGGCGAGGTGGCGGGCACCTATAGTCCCAGCTACCCGGGAGGCTGAGGCAGGAGAATGGCGTGAACCTGGGAGGCGGAGCTTGCAGTGAGCTGAGATCCGGCCACTGCACTCCAGCCTGGGCGACAGAGCGAGACTCCGTCTCAAAAAAAAAAAAAAAAAAAAGAAAGAAAGAAAAAAAAAGATTAAACTATAAACTAAATTCCTCCCATAGTTAGTTTGGCCAATGCCCAGGAATGAGCAGACAATGTACTTGTGAGGTTAGATGGAAGATGCAGTCAGCTGTGACAGATTTCTCTCACTGTCATTCTCAGTTTCTCACTTAATTTTTCCACAGCAGCCTGGGGTGTGCTGGGAGCAGGGAGAGATAAAAGTGAGAACTGGGTTGGAAAGGAGTGCTTGCCTTACCCCCTGCCTTGGACAGTCACTGCCTCCCATTTCACCTGTGCACAAACTCCTGATGTGAGTTGATTCAGTGAAGAGGGGCAGCCAGGTCCCCGTGGGCATCGCCCTAGCACTTTCTCTTCCCAGTCCCTAGGACGGGTGGCTCACAATCCAGGGAGATGCCTAGGGCTGCTTCTCTTCTAGACGTTCTAGTCAAAGGAGGCTCCAGCAGAAGGGAGTGTCCAGCTGTGACTGTGGAGTGCCTGGGCCTGGCATCTGGTCCTTGGTTTGGTCAGGACCCAGCACAGATTAGGATGCTGCCTTCAGGTCATCCCTGGCACATATTATCAGTTTGAGTCACGATGCCCTGAGGGAAACATTGGCCCACAGGTCAAAAGAATATAACTAAAAGAAAGAAAATAGGCCGGGCGCGGTGGCTCACGCCTGTAATCCCAGCACTTTGGGAGGCAGAGGTGGGCGGATCATGAGGTCAGGAGATTGAGACCATTGTGGCTAACATGGTGAAACCCTGTCTCTACTAAAAATACAAAATAAATATATATATATATATATATATTAGCCGGGTGTGGTGGTGGGTGCCTGTAGTCCCAGCTACTCAGGAGGCTGAGGCGGGAGAATGACATGAACCCGGGAGGCAGAGCTTGCAGTGAGCCGAGATTGTGCCACTGCACTCCAGCCTAGGCGACAGAGTGAGACTCCGTCTAAAAAAAAAAAAAAAGAAAGAAAACCAAACAACACACACAAATCAGGCAGACTTTAACAGATGGGCCCAGAATTTAAATTAAATGTTTTAAATTTCCCTAAAGCGATAAGGGAAGATATTAGCAACATGAAGGAAGAACAAGAAATCATTAAAAGAGAACTATTTAAGACCAGCCTGGGCAATGTAGCAAGACCCTGTCTCTCCAAAAAATACCCAAATTAGCTGGTTGTGGTAGTATACACCTGTAGTCCCAGCTCCTCGGGAGGTTGAGGTGGGAGGATTGCTTGAACCCAGGAGGTCAAGGCTGCAGTGAACTATGATTGTGCCACTGCATGCCAGCCGGGGCAACAGAACAAGATCCTATCTCAAAAAATATATATATATAACCAAAACAAAAAGCCAAACAAAAAAGAACCAAGTAGAAGTATCAGGGATGAAAAGATTGTGGTTGGAATAAAGAAGGGAACAGATGAGAAGAGCAGGGAGGATTCAACTGAAGAGAGAAATAGTGAGCTTTGAGGATCAGCTGGACAAACTCTTGACAAAGGCGGTTGGAAAGGAATCAAGAAATAGAAGGTGTAAGAGAAAAAATATAAGAGATGTGGAGGATAGAAGTAGAAATGCCAACATCCAGGCAATAGACATCCCAGAAGAAACGATAAACAAATTGGAGGAAATATTTGTAGAAAGAGTGGACATAAATGTACTCTATTAAAAAACTGAAAGACCTAAAATTTAAAGGGATCTGAGAGTGTCAATCATGGGAGATAAGGACAAACTTCCAACCAGATGCATTATTTCGTAAATTTAACACTACCAATGCAAAGAGAAAATTCCAAAAAACTTCCAGAGAGAAAATGCAGGTCACCTAAAAAGGAGAATGAACCAGGTTATCATCAGAGTTTCTAACAGTATTCACTGCTGGTTGGAATGGATAATGATGGGACAGTCAAAGACTGTATATACACATCCCCTATGTACAACAGAGAATATACAATTTTCTGCACATACAGAGTATTTGAAAAATTGACCATCTGTTACAGGGATCTGCAACCCCCAGGTCATGGACAGCAGTGAATACTGTTAGGAACCAGGCCATACAGCAGGAGGTGAGCGGCAGGTGAGCAAGTGAAGCTTCCTCTGTATTTACAGCTCTCCATTGCTCACATTATCTCCTGAGCTCCGTCTCCTGTCGGATCAGCAGTGGCATTAGATTCTCATAGGAAAGCAAACCCTATTGTGAACTGGGCATGCGAGGGATCTAAGTTGCACACTCCTTATGAGAAGCTAATGCCTAATGATCTGTCGCTGCCTCCCATCACCCCTAGATGGAACTGTCCAGTTGCAGGAAAACAAGCTCAGGGCTCCCACTGATTCTACATTCTGGTGAGTTGTATAATTATTTCACTATATATTAAATGTAATAATAATAGAAATAAAGTGCACAATAAATGTAATGCACTTGAATCATCCTGAAACCATCCCCCACTCCTGGTCCGTGGAAAAATTGTCTTCCACAAAACCAATTCCTGGTGCTAAAATGGTTGGGGACCACTGATCTATGAGACCCCACAGAAGCCTAAAGACTCCAAAGGATCAACATGACATAGTGTTTTCTTACCATAATATAATAAACATAGATATTAATAGACATTAATAATAAAAGAATGGTTAAAATGTCCATATGTCTGGAAGTGATGTAGTATGTTATTAAAGTACTCTTGGGTTAAAAAGAAAACTATAAAGAAAATGATGAAATACTTAGAACTAGATCATAAAAACAAATCTCTGCTACATATAGTATCAACATTTATGGAATAGCCAAAACAGTACCTGGTGAAATACATATCTTTAAATTCATTTATTGGGAAACAGAACACTAAAAATGAACTAAGCATTCAACTTAAGAGGCTGGACAAAAGACAGCAAAAGAGCAAAAAGAGGAAAATTAAAATGGGGCAGAAATAAATAACCCAGAGAACATCAACAGCAACAATTAGAGATTCCCCAAACCAAAAGCTGATTCTTTTAAAAGATTAGTAAGATTGACCTCTGATAAGACTGATCATAAAAAAAGAAAGATGTAGACATACTAAGTGTAGAACAAAAGACAGACAATATTTACAGATGTCAGAGGGGTTAAAAACATAATAAAAGAGTATCATTAAAAATTATAATTTAAGGCCGGGCGCGGTGGCTCAAGCCTGTAATCCCAGCACTTTGGGAGGCCGAGACGGGCGGATCACGAGGTCAGGAGATCGAGACCATCCTGGCTAACACAGTGAAACCCCATCTTTACTAAAAAAATACAAAAAAAAAACTAGTCGGGCGAGGTGGCCCCAGCTACTTGGGAGGCTGTAGCCCCAGCTACTTGGGAGGCTGAGGCAGGAGAATGGCATAAACCCGGGAGGTGGAGGTTGCAGTGAGCCGAGACTCAGCCACTCAAAAAAAAAAAAAAAAAATTATAATTTAAAAACTTGGATGAAATGAATACATTTCTAGAAAAATAAAATTCACAGGATATAGAATTTGAATAGGTCAATGTATATTAAAGGAATGAAATGGCAGTTAAATACCGCCTCTCAAAAAAACTCATTTTCCAGATAGCTTTATAGATAAGTTCACTAAACTTTAAAAGTATGGTAAGTGTCTGGTTTATATAAGTTATTACAGAAAACAAAGCAAAGCTCTCCAGTTCATTTTATGACATTAACATGTTCTTGATTTTCAAACCAGATAACGCAAAAGAAGATAATATAAGGTTAGTTCAGTTTCATGTAGGAGTTTAGATGCAAAAATCCTATATGTAAAATGTTAGCTAACCAGATACAAATAAATATTTTAAAATGCATCATAATCAGATAGAAATTTTTTTTCCAAGGGATGCAAGGACGGTTTCACCTCAGAAAACCTATTCATATAATTTGCAATATTAATAGACTTACGGAGAAAACCATAAGATTATTTCAATTGATATAGAAAAGAGTATTTGATAAAATTGATACCTATTTGTGATTTAAAATAATTCAACGAACTGGGATTATGTGGGAAATTAACTTGGAAGAGGTAATATTCCAGAACTCTCCAGTTAAGATTTTAGTAATGGAGGAATTTTGATGTATTTCCTCTGTGAACAGAAATAAGACAGGGATGCCCATTATCACCAATCCTGTTGCACCTAGTGCTAGAGGTCCTGGCCAATGCTTTAATGAAAGGAAAAGAAATAGGTGTAAATTTTGGAAGGGAACCGATTAGAGTGTCATTTTTCACAGGATGATACAATTGTCTACCTAGAAGCAAACAGAATCAATAGAAATAGAACTAATAGAAGAGTTTATCAATATTTCTGGAAATAAGATGAAAATTAATGCCTTTTCTCTACAACAACCAGAACCAATTGGAAAATATAGCTCAAAAATAGTATGCCACTCACAAAAGCAATAAAAATGATAAAGCATCTTGGAAATCTATCTAAGAATTAAAATGCTATCTTTGGGACAAAATCTAGACATCTGATAAGAAAAAAAGGAGATTATTTGAATAATGGAGAAGGATTCTATGCTCTGGATGAAATGACTTGATATTATTACAAGTTAATTCTCCTAAAAGTAATTTAGATATTTAATACAATCCCTATACAAATTCCTGCTGGTTTCTTGAGCAACACAATAAACTCCTATTAAATATATATGAAAAAATAAAAATCTGTGAATAGCAAGATAAATGTGAAAAGTGAAAGGAAGGAAGAATGTGATTTTTGAGTGATATTATAATTTAAAAAAAAATAGAAACGAGGTCTCACTATGTTGTCTAGGTTGATCTCAAACACCTGGGCTCAAGTAGTCCTCCCACCTCAGCCTCCCAAAGTGTTGGGATTACAGGTGTAAGCCACTGTACCCAGCCAAAAGTGATATTGTAATCCATCACAAGAGTAGGAAAAAAATGTGATTTTGGTGCCAGACAGACGAAAGGGTTAATGGGACAGAGTAGGGAGCTCAGAGGGGAGCATATGTACAACTAGGAATTTCACAAGACTACCCAATAAAAATGGGACTCCCACTACTAGGAGAAAGGATGGATTGTTGGGAAAACTCACTCGTAATATGCCGAAATAGAAGACTGGATCCCTGCTTACCATCACATACACAGGTGGATGCCAGGCAGATTATAGACTAAACATGAAAGGTAGGAGTGCCAGGTCAACAGAAGAAAACACAGAGCATCTTTGTGTGCATGGAGGACAAATCATAAGAAAAACAATTTGTGAATTAAATTCCATTGAAATTGTGGATTTCTGTTCAGTGACATATGTCAAGGGTAAGGTTAATAGAGAGCTGCTAGAAGGAGAGATGTTATTTGAAATGTTCAAAATTGACAAGAGGCTAATATCTGGAATAGATGAGAAATCCCCACAAGTCAGCAAGAAGAGGACAGCAACCCCAATAGGAAAAGCCCAGAATAAGCTATTTATGGAAGAGATGCTCAAACTCGTTGATTATCAGAGAAGCAGAGATGAAAACAAGAAGATCTTTTACACCTGTTAAAGTGGCAGAAATCAAATAGCCAGATGATGTCGATTGTTGGGAGGGATCCAGGAAATGGACACTTTCACACAGGGCCATGGGAATGTAGACTGATGCTGCGCTTCTGGACAGCAACATGGCAGTACTCAAAGTGTCCAGATTCCCTAGACCAGCAGTGCCGCTCCTGGGTATATAGCCCAGGGAAATCCTCCCACAGGCTCAAAGGGCACAGGAATGAGGATGCCGACAGAATGTACAGCATGTTGATGGGCAAAAGGGGGTATATGCACACCACAGGGTATTACTAGCAGGTAGAAATAATGCAGAGACATACCTATAGCAGCATGAATCCTAAAAACATACAGCTGAGTGAAGAAAGGGAGAAAGAGAATGAGATCTATCATACACTACAGTTTACCTAAACTAAAATACAGGGATTCAGAATTACAGCATTCATTTTATAAGAACTCCCATCGGCAAAATACTACACATTAAGTACATAATTTCTTTTGAGGAGAAGAGAAGGATGGCAGGGGAGAAGGAGGATGAAAAGGAATTTGTAAAAAAACCTTGAGCAGGACCCTGGATGGACCAATGATGGTTCCACGCTGTGAACTCAGGAGTAGAATTATCTCAGCCCTCTGCACCTGAGGTCTGGGGAACAAATATCATAGGAACAAGAAGCACACCTGCCCCCAGTCAGCCTCCTCTGAGTTCCTTAATTGTTCTTGTTTGAGAATGCATCTGTCTCCAGAAGCAGAGCCTTTCAGAGAGTGTCTGATTCCTGGCCCATAGAAAGCCTTTCTAAATGCTTGCTTAGTGAATGAAGGAGTATGTGAATGGATGAATGGGCAGATGAATAACAGTTAAAGGAGAAATGAGCTAATGATTGAATTAGTAAGTGAATTGGTGAATGAATGGATGGGCCATTGAATGAATAAGTGCCAGAATGACTGAGTGAATGAATCGAGACGTTGAAGAGTGACTGGATTGGGTGAGTCAATGCACTGATGAGTGAATAGATGGGTGAGTGAATGGAGAATGAATGAGGGAGCCGGGCTGCTTACGCAGACCTTGGGGAGAGCTCACCTGACAGGCAGGCACAGTTGAGGCTGGCAGCCACAAAACCTTACGGAGGGAAGTAGCACCCCTTGGGAAGCCTGACAGGGCATGGATAGAAGCTCCGAAGCAGGCCTGTAGGGAGAAAAATGTAGCATTCCCAAAACTGAGGACTACCCCCTGGAGGCAGCTGGAGGTGAACAGGCCCTGTTGGACAGAGGCCCCTATCCCCCCAAGCTTGAAGTGGAGACTCTCCATACCTGGGAATACCACCTCCCAGGGCCCCCACAGCAGTCTCTCTGCACTGCAGCAGTGGCAGGGCTCAGGTCAGGTACAAATGCAGGGCCTTGAAGGGGAAGTGCCTCATGTAGAGCTCCCAGGAGCCTCTGCCTGTCCACAAGGCTCAGCTCTCAGTTCAGGGTGTTGGACAAGTTGATGTTGGCCAGGGCTGGGCTTGTAAGCTGGGGTGGGGCAGGGTGGATGGGATGGAATGTTGTGTGGTTGGGAGGGGAAGAGCAGAGAGGGGGATAGGTCTGGTGAGTTTCCCAGCATGAGTGCTTCCAGGCCTCCCACAGCCGACATAGGCATCATCACAGGTGTCCTGAGCCAAGGTCAGGATGGTGAAGCCTCAAGTGTGGGCAGGAGGGAGGGAGGGGGCCTCAGCCTGGGCTGAGTCTGGATATCAGCTATGCCTATTTTTGGTGCTTTCCTGTGTTTATTTCATGTACTACTGGCAATCTCCTTATACAGATGTGGAAAAGGAAGCTTGAAGAGCCTAGGGCCACCCAGCTAGGAAGTGGTGGAGCCTGGATTGAAACTCCAAAGTGTAGAGCTCCTAGGAACCACCGCCTGTGCACCCCCAAACTCCAAAGTCCATCTTTGGCCTGAAGCCTAAACCCAGTTGCTACCCTGTAACAACTCCTGAGGCCAGGTGGAGAGGGCAGCCCTCAGTTTGGGAGGGCATGTTGAGGTGAAGGTACCTGCAGCATCTGCAGCCAGGGGCTTTCTCATCTCTCGGCAGTGGCTGAAGAAAAGAACAATCTCTTAAATGGAAGGCTCTCCCAAAGACAGGCAGGAATTATTGTCCCCTTCGTAGGCAAGGGAAACTGAGGCCCACAAGCTCAACTGGTGAAACCTCCTTCAGAACAAACAGAGCTTAAAGAGCATCTTCAGGGTCAGATGAGGAAACTGAGACCTAGAAGGAGTAGGAACTTCTAAGATCACTCAAAGATCGGAGGGAGAGCTGGTGCAGACGGCTGAGCTAATCCTACTCCTGAGTTCACAGCGTGGCACCATCGTTGGTCTATCCAAGCTCCTGCTTATTGCTTACTGATGGATTCCTTTTCATCCCTCTCCTCCCCTGCCATTCTTCTCTTCTCCTCAAACAAAATTATGTACTTAAGCCAGGCGCGGTGACTCACACCTATAATCCCAGCACTTTGGGAGGCCAAGGCGGGCGAATCACGAGGTCAGGAGATCGAGACCACCCTGGCTAACATGGTGAAACCCCGTTTCTACTAAAAATACAAAAAAATTAGCCAGGCGTGGTGGTGGGCACCTGTAGTCCCAGCTACTGGGGAGGCTGAGGCAGGAGAATGGCGTGAACCTGGGAGGCGGGGCTTGCAGTGAGCTGAGATCATGCCACTGCACCCCAGCCTGGATGACAGAGCAAGACTCCATCTCAAAAAAAAAAAAAGAAAAAGAAAAAGAAAAAGAAATTATGTACTTAATGTCTAGCCTTTTGCTGTTGGAAGTTCTTATAAAATGAATGCTTACCAGCTCTCGTTTCCTGGCCCAGGTTCTCTGCCCTGTCACAGGAATGGCAGTTTCTGGTCCAGCCTCAGGCCCCACGCTGGGATCACCTTACAAACCAGCCCCTGGTTTATCTCCCATGAATCACTGTGCCCCTGTACCCGCCTGGTGCAGGTTGGAGCAGCCGATCATCTTTTTTCTTCCCACCTGCCTCTAAACCATTTATCTGGCTCTCAGTTTAGACCACCTGGGCAGTGTGTGCCTGTTAGGGGCACGTAGATTCTCTTCCCAGGTAGACTGGGAGCCCCTTAAGGGCAGGAGCCAATCTGCCTCAGCTCCGGTTTCCCACATCCCTACTCAGAGTATGGGACAGAGTATGTGGTCCAAACAGGTGTATTCATTGACTGAAAGTGGCCGAGTCAGGATTCAAATGCACCCAGTCATCCAAACTCAGCTGAAGACTGAAGGAGGCCCTGTGAAAATCTCCAGATTCTCTCTCCGATTCTCGCTCTAGGCAACTTTGGCTCTGTGGCACCCTGCCCTGTGGATTCCAGCTTACAAGCCCTCCTCAGATCCTAACTCCATCGCCTCAACTCAGGGAGACTTCTGGGGTTCCCCTGAGCTCCCTCTCCTAGCCCGTGGTGTGGAAACTCTCTCCAGGCAATAAGTGGAGTACTGTGGGGCTCACCACATCCGTTTCCTACTTCTTAGGAGTCACAGTCATTGCCTGATAGGCAATGCCTTGAAAACCTTCATTTCATAGATTTTGCCCCTTTTTTGTTTATTATTTTAGACAAGAGGGTAAATTTAGTATTTATTAGCCTATTTTGGATGGGAGTGCATGTCTGTTTCATTAATTTGTATTGCTGTAGAGTACTCCATGTTTGAATGTGAATAGACATTTGGATATGAAGCTTCTGGCTCTTAGGAACAATGTTCCTAGGAAACTCTTGTATATGTATATATGTTTTGAATATACTATTGTGTGAATATATTAGAATTTATTTCTTCATTTCTATTGTTTTTTGTTTGTTTGTTTGTTTTTTGAGACAGAGTCTCGCTCTGTTGCCCAGGCTGGAGTGCAGTGTTGAGATCTCAGCTCACTGCAAGCTCCGCCTCCCGGGTTCACGCCATTCTCCTGCCTCAGCCTCCCGAATAGCTGGGACTACAGGTGCCCACCACCACGCCCGGCTAATTTTTTTTGTATTTTTAGTAGAGACAGGGTTTCACCATGTTAGCCAGGATGATCTCGATCTCCTGACCTTGTGATCCGCCCGCCTTGCCTCCCAAAGTGCTGGGATTACAGGTGTGATCCACCACGCCTGGCCCCTGGACTTCCATTGTTTCTGATGAAAAGTCAGCCATCAGTCTTATTATTGCTCCTTTGAAAGTAATACATGTTTTTCTCGGGCTGCTTTCAACAGTTTATCTTTATTTTTGGTTTGCAGAAGTTTTATCACAATGTACTTAGATGTGGTTTTCTTTGTATTTGTCCTGTTTGAGATTCATAGTATGTCTTTTTTTTGTGTGTGGTTTGCAAGTAGTATTTCTTGAATCTGTGATGATTTTGCCTTTCCTCAATCTAACTTCATCAAGTGTAGATAAGAGCATTTCCCATAATTCCCAAATCATGGTAAGAAAATTCTACAAAATTCTACTAAAATCCTGGGATAACAGGAAAGAAATCATAATGCAGAGATAGGGAAAATATTTTAAGTTAGCCACTATATTCTTGTCCTTAGAGTTTAAACTTAACATACTTCCTTGGAAGACAAGGGTCCCTGGTAGAACCTCTTTCTCTAGCTCCTGATCTATCACCAAGAATGTGTCCCTACCTGGAGTCAGGGCATTCCACCCTCTTATCTGATGCCTAGTGAGGTGGAAAACTAGTTTCCCTCCGTCTCTATAGTTTAGGATATGCCTCTCAGTCAACTCTTACATTTTAATGCAGAACAAATTAGCATCTCATTGCTTAGACCTCCTTCATATCAAAATAAGATTTTGAATTTACCTTTAGACCTCCTTCATATCAGAATAAGATTTTGGATTTACTACTGAGTAATCAAAATGTCTCTTAAAATATTTGTGCCAAATAATTGATCAACTTGTTACCAAAGGTAAATTCTGTTCCTATTTCTATATTATATATATTTAAGAAAAAAGGATATAAAAGGAAAAAATCCCAGAAGCTTTAACATAGACATTATCCTTCCTCCAACTTCACTTTTAGGCAGTAATATTGGGATACAATCACAATTGAATATTGATATTGATCACTCAAATATTTCTGTGGCTGTGGTGGGTCAAGGCCACATTACAATAGGCTTTGATGATGCAGAGAGAGGGGGGCACAGAAGTTGACACTGGCAAAACAAGGAATCCACTTCATGCCAACAGTGCTGATGCGGACCCTCCCCTCAGCCCAGCAGAATAAAGGGTTGCCAGTGGGCAGCATGGGCTCCCCTGCCCTGGTCGATTTGTTGCTCTGCTTTGACCATTTGGCTCCAAGTGCACCTGTATGAGGAGGCAGGGCGACATCAGGTAGCTACCTTCATACTTGTATCTCTACCTCTACCAGCTTGTTTGCTCTCTCAGCAGTGAACCAAAGTGGAAGCAGCCTTGAACCCTGGTCTGAATCACCATTCTTACCAATCTTTGTATCCAAGCAAACTCTCCGTGATCTGGCCCAACTCACTGGTGCATACATTTTTCCCAAATAGCAGATACAATTACCTACTTGCCCAATCACTTCTAGACAGACTTCCTGTTGTAGAAGCTGGAAAACTATAAAGGCATTTCCTAGGATCCTCTATAGCTTGGGTTTCATGTGTGACCTGAGTTCCATCACGAAAGTTCTCCAGTCAGATGTGGAGGTGGATTGATGACTGCATGCAGTTGGATAGGCATTGATGACTGCATGCAGGTGGATAGAATCATCTGGAAAGGAGCTGTGACAGAGGTGTCTGGGTATTTCAGGGCTGTCCATGGGGGAGTTTCTAATATCCAGAACCTCACATAGGTGCCAAGTTACAGGTAGTGTTGTTTCCACTAAAAATTCCTGTGACATAGTTGGGTGTTTTGCCTAGCTGCATTGTCTCCGGCCCTGTTGTCTTGGGCTGTGCAGCACTAAGCCTAGTTCTCTTCTCCTTCTGCTTAAACCTGTATGGCGTACACAGCTAAGAATGCTGACTGGTGCAGCTTTCTTGAAGCACTGATCCCATTGGTTGTAATTGCCTGTCTTCTCTAATACAGCCTGAGATCCTTGAGGGGAGAGGCTAAATCTAGTTCATTTTTATGTCCTTAGAACCCGACACAGAACCTGAGACTGAGTATGGACTCAACAAAAATTCACTAAAAGCTTAAATGACATGTGAGTCATTTATTATTAAAAATCCAATCTGAGCGATTTCATCTACTCAGGAGCCCTGGGCTGGCCTGCAGAGCTTCAGTACTATCTCAGTGGAGATCACGGCCACGCAAGTCACCTCATTCAACAGAAGAAAACAGTCTGCCCAGCAAAACCATGCCTGCATGACAAACAGCCAGGCCTCCCATCAACGAAAATCATGTTCACGACGGAATCCTGCTTGCATGATCGGCTGAACATGGATCAAAACAAACTGGCTTCCAGGACACTGGCGGGTTCCAGGATGCAAAACGACATTCACTATGAGTGGGGCATATAAAAGTAGGTCAGAGAAAAAGAACCAGATTTACACTACGTTGCCATCAAATAAATTCTAAAATATCACCAATGGAAAAAAAAAATTCTCCTTAAAGAAATGTCACCCCAAACTGCCTCTAAGCATCTCTTCGTGTGACTCCTCATCCCTGGGTCTTCCTAGTGACCAAAACACAGGCCCCCAATTTTGTGTTCTCTCTTCAGCTTTTAGTTTTCTGTGTCACTTTTCTAAGTTAAGGGATGTGCTTCCCATGGACCCTCTTGACGGCTGGCAGCTGCGCGCCAAGGGAAGCATCTGGACAGTAGAACGCAGTGGTTCAGGGCATGATCTCTAGCATCAGACAGACCTGCTTCAAGTCCTTGCTCTGCCATTTCCTTGCTGCATGGCTTTGTGTAAGGCTGATAACTTCCCCACGTCTCAATTTCCTTATCTATAAAACGGGAATAATAATAATAAACTTTCTTTTTTTTTCTTTTTTTTTTTTTTTTTTTGAGACAGAGTCTTGCTTTGTTGCCCAGACTGGAGTGCAATGGCATGATCTCGGCTCACTGCAGCCTCCGCCTCCCGGGTTCAAGCGATTCTCCTGCCTCAGCCTCCCAAGTAACTGGGACTATAGGCACGCACTGCTATGCCTGGCTATGTTTTTGTATTTTTAGTAAAGATGGGGTTTCACTATGTTGGCCAGGCAGGTCTCGAACTCCTGACCTCATGATTCGCCAGCCTCAGCTTCCCAAAGTGCTGGGATTACAGGCACGTGAGCCACTGCACCTGGCAATAAATCTTAAGAGATAAACAAATGACCAGCAAACATCTGGAAAAATGCTCAACATCACTAATGATCAGGGAGATGTAAATCAAAATTACAATGTGATACAATCTTATTCCTGCAAAAATGGCCATGATCAAAAAATCATAGATGTTGGTGTGGATGTGGTGAAAAGGGAACACTTTTACATTGTTGGTGGGAATGTAAACTAGTAAAGCCATTAAGGAAAACAGTGTGGAGATTCCCTGAAGAACTAAAAATAGAACTACCATTTGATCCAGCAATCCCACTCCTGGGGTATCTGCCCAGAGGAAAAGAAGTCATTATACAAAAAAGATATTTGCATATGCATGTTTATAGCAGTACAATTTGCAATTTTAAAAATACGGAACCTGCCCAAATGCTCATCAATCAATGAGTGGATAAAGAAATTGTGGTAAGTATGTGTGTGTGTGTATATATATACATATATATATACATATATATACACATATATACACACACACACACACACACACACCCCATGGAATACTACTCAGCCATAAAAAGGAATGAAATAATGGCATTTGCAGCAACCTGGATGGAATTGAAGACCATTATTCTAAGTGAAGTAACTCAGGAATGGAAAACCAAACATTGTATATTCTCATTCATAAGTGGGAGCTAAGCTATGAGGATGCAAAGGCATAAGAATGATACAATGGGCTTTGGGGACTCGGGGGAAAGGGTAGGAGGGGGTTGAAGGATAAAAGATTACACATTGGGTACAGTGTACACTGCTCAGGTGATGAGTGCACCAAAATCTCAGAAATTACCACAAAAGAACTTATTCATGTAACCAAACACCACCTGTTCTCCAAAAACCTAGTGACGTTTTAAAAAAATAATAAACCTTGTTAAAGCTGCTGTGAGGATATTTAAGGCATGAGAAGTTGCAACCACTGTTAAAGCTGCAGCTGTCTGAAGTGCAGGGCTTCATAAAGGTGCATTTCTGGGAATGAAGGAGCTCATTCCTCATTTTGTCTTCAGACAAAGTCACAGGGGCCAGAAGGGACTCCCAGGAAGAGGGCTTTGGCTTCAGACACAGAAGAGCAGAAGAGACTTGGGTTCAAAACAGGCAACTGTAGCACTCCAGGTTAGTAGCTGTTGTGGGTTGAACTATGTCCTCCAGTCTCTAGATCTATGCGAGTCCTAACCTCCAGTATCTATAAGTGTGAAATAGGGTGTTTTTTTGAAGGTGTGATCAAGTTAAGATGGATCATATTGGATTGTCGTGGGCTGTAATCCAGCATCTGGTGTAAGAAGACTTGTGAGAAGAGGGAAATAACACAGAGACACACAGGAAGAAGGCCATGCAAAGATGGAGGCAGAGACCATCTTCTGTATGGTGTGAGACCATACATTTCTGTTGTTTGAAGTCACCCAGTTTGTGATAGTTCCAGCAGTCCTAGGAAACCAACACAGTGAGTGGATCAGGAAGGGACCCCTCAGGTCACAGGACACAGATGGATGGGAGAGAGGAGGAGACTTAGCTGATGACCATAATTTTCCAGCTTGGCATCTTGGGTCCAGCTGGCAGGATAGCCCAATACCCGAAGACCATCTGGGATATACACACAAGACCCTGGCCCCCTTGACTCAAGGGGGTGCAACTGCTCAGTGCCATCTATGATTTATGCTCCAGACCCTCCTTCCCCAATCAGGCCATGGCTGCAGCCACCTTAGACCACATCTTTCTGCAGCTCTTTCACATTTCCTGGCCTGCTTGCCTCATTCCCTGACAGGTTGTTTCTACAAGCACTCCCATCCATCAGCCATGTGGTCATCTATCCCTCACAGAATGCTAATTATACACCTCCCCAGCCCCAGCCCTGCGCTCACTGCCTGGCGAGAGGGGAGAGAGAATTAAGGCAGGGGTCCTGCCCTGAGGGAGCTCACAATAACCTGAGTGAAATGTGAATGAATTAATTCAACATGCGTTTATTGAAAACACGTTGTGCGCTGTCCCTGACCAGGGATTGGAAGGGCTGCAGAGGTAAACAAAACCAGACAGCAAGCCCACAGACTAGCCAAGAAACAGACACTAATCAAATAAAACCAAAGCAAAAATAAAACTGCAACTGGGCCATTAAGGAAAAGTAGGTGATGCCACAAGAGCCTATGTGAGGGAATTTGACCTAATGATGGTGGTCAGGGGTCACAGTAGAGGGAGAGACGTCTGAGTTAACACCTGAGGTATAAGAGGCAAAGAGGGGAAGAAATAGTTTATGCAAAGATCTGGAGGCAGGATGAAGCCCAACAAGAAGGAAGAATTTAAAGAAGCTTTACTAATTTATTATAAAGGATACAACTCAGGAATAGCCGAGTGGAAGAAATGTACAGGGCAAGGTATGTAGGAAGGGGAATGGAGCTTCCATGGTTGGGGTGGCTGTAGAGTATGAAGGAGAGAGGATTGTTGGTAAGATGAGGCAAGGGAGGCAGGCAGAGGCCAGGCTGTGTTAAGGAGTTTGGGCTTTATCCCAAAAAGAGTGAACATTACGGGTTTTAAGTAGGCAGGTGACCTTGTCAGAATGTGGTGTCTGCAGCACAGAGAAGAATCTGGAAATAGGTTCACTGTGATGGGAAGACCAGGCAGGAAGCTCCTGCAACAGCCCAGGTGAGAACATAATCATCCCTTGGCCTGAAGTCATGGAGGAGAGAGAGAAATGCACAGATTTGAGAGATGCTCTTCGTCATGGGCTGGATATGATGTGTGGAACAGAAAGAGAGGGGCTGGTGACTCTGTTTTCTGGTTTGTGCGACTGCATAGATGTCGGTGCTATTTGCTAGGAGAAGAAGCCATGAAAGTGGACCAGATCTGGGGGAGAAAATCCTGAGTTCACACGAAAGATCTTTATAAACCATAATGGTTGCAGAAATGTCAGCTGTTACCATGTACTCATTTAAAAAATATTTAATGCATGCTTGCTATCTGTACCAGGTGCTGGAGATTAATGGGAAAGAAGTTAACATTGGATGCACAACTGGAAGAGTGTAGAGAAATTAAGAGGGCACCATGGTTGATGCTCTGGGCTGGTGAATACATCGAGGTGCTGGGAGGGTGGAACACTTGGAGAGGGCATGGAAACTCCACCCCCTTCCTACATATGATACATTTCTTCCACTTGGCTATTCCTGAGTTGTATCCTTTATAATAAATTGGAGAAGAAAGAAGTTACATTTATTGACCCCTCAGGAAACACATATTACAACTGGTTGTTTTGCATCACTGAACCTCTTAAATGTAGACCTGGATTATGGTTACTGCGATGGCCTGTTTCTTTTCTTTTCTTTTTCTTTTTTTTTTTTTTTTTTTGAGACAGAGTCTCGCTCTGTTGCTCAGGCTAGAGTGCAGTGGCGTGATCTCAGCTCACTGCAACCTCTGCCTCCCGGGTTCATGCCATTCTCCTGCCTCAGCCTCCAGAGTAGCTGGGACTACAGGTGCCCACCACCATGCCTGGCTAATTTTTTGTATTTTTTAGTAGAGACGGGGTGTCACTGTGTTAGCCAGGATGGTCTCAATCTCCTGACCTCATGATCTGCCCGCCTCGGCCTCCCAAAGTGCTGGGATTACAGGCGTGAGCCACCACACTCGGCTGCCAAGGCCTGTTTTGACGAACTTCAGTGTAATTACCCAGAATATCGGCTCTTTTTAATTTTTTTATTTTTATTTATTTATTTATTTATTTATTTATTTATTTATTTATGAGACAGGAGTCTTGCTCCATCACCCAGGCTGGAGTGCCGTGATGTGATCTCAGCTCACTGCAACTTTTGCCTCCTGGGTTCAAACAATTCTCCTGCCTCTGTCTTCTGAGTAGCGGAGACTACAGGCATGCGACACCACACCTGGCATTTTGTTTTGTTTTGTTTTGTTTTTGTATTTTTTGTAGAGACAAGGTTTTACCATAATGGCCAGGCTGGTCTTGAACTCCTGGCCTCAAGTGAGCCGCCTGCCTTGGCCTCCCAAAGTGCTGGGATTACAGGCATGGAGCCACTGCACCCAGCCTGGAGATTACATTTGTAAGAAAGGGGACATTGGATGAGAGATGTACATAATCAAGGGAGGCAAACTTGTCTTGGTGGCAGCTAAAGAGATGATGGAATCACTCAGTTTGTGGTATTGAGTGATGGCAGCTACTTTGATGAGGTCAGCAATTTTTTTTTTTTTTTTTTTTTTGAGACAGGGTCTCACTCTATTGTCCAGGCTGGAGTGCAGTGGCATGATCTTGGGCCACTGCAACCTCCACCTTCCAGGCTCAAGCAATTCTTCACCTCAGCCTCCTGAGTAGCTGGGATGACAGATGCATGCCACCACGCCCAGCTAGTTGTTTTGTATTTTTTGTGGAGATGGGGTTTCATCTTGTTGCCAGGCTGGTCCGGAACTCCTGGGCTCACATGATCTGTCCACCTTGGGCTCTCAAAGTGTTGGGATTACAGGTGCGAGCCACTGTGCCCAGAGAGGTCAGCATTAACATTAAAGGCAGCAGAACTGGTAATCAAAGAATGGCAAATATTTAAAGTGTCAGCTACTCAGACTTGTTCTGTCTCTCAGAAGATGACCTCATGGAAGCTCTGAGTACCCAAACGACAAAGCTCTGCTGGAGGAGAAATGGAAGCAAATCTTGATTAAATATGGATTAAATATTGATTAAATATGCAGTATTTACTGCAGATGCCAGAAGTGAGCCTAAAGATTTTGAAGAGGGGACCATCTGAATGGAGGGGTCAGTAGACCTCCTGAAAACAAGTTTTGCCTGAATCCTGGCTGGCTATGAGTCAACGCAGCAGAAACTGAAGCAAAGATTAACCAAAGCTGAGAAATATCTGATCCCACTTGTTGAAACAGAATGTTCAGATATTGAAGGACCTGGAATGGAAAGTGGGCCCATCATCCCTACATGGGAGCGAAAAGCTGGTCATTAACAAGGACACATCTCATGATCCTTTTGGTCATGTGACTAAAGACAATTGTAATTTGGAAGAAGAAAACTCAACTGGGGAATTTTTCCTTAAGCAACCTGCTTAGGCTCAGGGCACAAGGCCCACATACTCACATTCAAGGTACTATGATTAAAGAATCATCGTATCTTGGGAAGTTTTACAATTGACAAGTTTCAAAGACATACACTGACTGATTTATTAGTATCTGTATCTTTTTTCACATAACGTTCTTTTTACGTAATAGTCTTTATAAAAGTAAACAAGCGACCTGGCGCGGTGGCTCACGCCTATAATCCGAGCACTTTGAGAGGCCGAGGCAGGCGGATCATGAGGTCAGGAGATCAAGACCATCCTGGCTAACACGGTGAAACCCCGTCTCTACTGAAAAAAAAAAAAATGCAAAAAATTAGCCGGGCATGGTGGCTGGCACCTACAGTCCCAGCTACTCGGGAGACTGAGGCAGGAGAATGGTGTGAACCTGGGAGGCGGAGCTTGCAGTGAGCAGAGATTGCGCCACTGCACTCCAGCCTGGGCGACAGAGCGAGACTTCGTCTCAAAAAAAAAAAAAAAAGTAAACAAGCATTCCTTGCTTTCAGGCAATTTGCCTTGTTGAGAAATAAAATATATTCGGAATAATGGGAAATCAGCTTGTACATCACCTTGGAGAAACCATATTTAAAAGAATTAGAATGTAGGCTGGGCGCAGTGTCTCACGCCTGTAATTGCAGCACTTTGGGTGGCCAAGGTGGGCGGATCACGAGGTCAGGAGATCGAGACAATCCTGGCTAACACAGTGAAACCCCGTCTCTACAGAAAATACAAAAAATTCTCCGGGCGTGGTGGCGGGCGCCTGTAGTCCCAGCTACTCAGGAGGCTGAGGCAGGAGAATGGCGTGAACTCAGGAGGTGGAGCTTGCAGTAAGCCGAGATTGCGCCACTGCACTCCAGCCTGGGCGACAGAGCGAGACTCTGTCTCAAAAAAACAAAAAGCAAACAAAAAAAAGAATTAGAATGTAATAAAGTAAGATTAATTGTTTTAAAAAGAGGGGCATCGTGGCGCCAGACAGACTTTGGTTTGAGACCTGGCTTGACTGCTTACTAGCTGCTTGACCTTGGGTAAATCACTTAACCTCTCTATGTCTCAGGAACATCTGTAAAAGGATTCACATCCCTGTTCCTTAGGGTATGGTATGGATGTAGTGACCTAACACATGCATGTGATAGTTTTAGCATAGTGCATATACATGATAAGTACCTAATAAAAGGATGCTATATGCTATTGTGAGCTATGATCATACCACTGTGCTCCAGCATGAGCAACAGAGCAAAACCCTGTCTCAAAAAAAAAAAAAAAAAAGATGCTCCATTGTTGTTTCTCTATGTGAGGAACTATTGCATATCATTTCATCTAACCTTCATAACAACAGCATGAGGAGAGAATTTTTACAGAGAAGGCAGCCCTGTTGATTACTTACCCAATAGCCTTTACCCCTCTTCCTCACTGTAAGAAAGTAGGTTTTGTTGGGCCATTTATCATTCCATATTCAGGAAAGCTGGCCTCCTTTCTAGCCTTAGGGTGTATTCCTGATTAGTCTAAACCAATCATGGTGATACTGTGGTTTAGACAGTCACATGGTCCATTCCAATCCGGTTACCAACTTGTCCAAGCTTGCCTAGGAATGTCCCAGGTTTAGTACTAGTAGTGCTGCCTCCTGGAAACCCCTCAGCCCTGGGCAAACTGGGATGGTTGGTCACTGAGACCTGAGGAAAAGGCTTCTATAGGGGTGTGTGGGTAGGCTGTGTGCGTGTGTGTGTGTGTGTGTGTGTGTGTGTGTGTGTGTGTGTGTGTGTGAGGTGGCATCTGGAAAACGCTTTTCTTGCTAAGAATAAATGGTAAAGACATAAGTGGCAGGAAATGCCCCCTTTAGATGTCTTCTGTGGGTTATTTTTGGATCTGCTGTAGCCATCCTGGACCATGATTGGAGATAAGCAACAGGCTGAAGATGGCAGGGTGAAGAAATGGACCTCTGGGCCCTTGAGGAAAATTCTGTGCTATGCTCAGGAGTTCTTGTTGTAAGAGTGTAAAGTGAAAT
Organism: Chlorocebus sabaeus; assembly: GCF_047675955.1. NCBI lineage: Eukaryota > Metazoa > Chordata > Mammalia > Primates > Cercopithecidae > Chlorocebus > Chlorocebus sabaeus. The sequence goes on along the minus strand of NC_132904.1, from coordinate 69,020,502 downwards.
CCAAAATGGAGATGGTTATGTCAGAGGCCTCTAAAAAGGAGCCTGGAGGGCATGAGGAGTTGGGCTCCAATCACATACACACTCAGCTGGAATTTCACCTGTTCAACTGGGCCAAGTCACCAACATTCTTAAGAAGCACTGCATTTGATTTGAACTCTTTATACTAGGACTGATCGTAAATTTCCTGGGGAGACAGTGGCGTCAAATTCAGCTAATCGTCACCGAAGAGGCATTCTAAACTGTCAGCCAGCCACACCGACGTGGACTGTGCCAAATTCTTCCCCTGTGTAGACTTGCAGTAAACTTTCATAAGCTCCTGCCCAACCTTGCCTGGACAGAACACGATTTAGCTGCTTGCTAAATTTGTGACTCCCAAATTGCAATCCTTTAAGACCCTGATTAAAAAGCCTTCTCTTGTGTTTGCCGCTCCACAGTGTTGGTTTTATTTCTTATTAGTTGACAAGAGTGATAAACCATAATACCTACTGATATCTGTTACTTGCAGCCAAAAGCATCCTGATGCAAAAGGGTAACCAGCTGGAAAGAAGCAGAGTTGGACATGAGCCCATTTTCGTCCTAATATTCATACATTCATACTAAACACCAGGACAGGGGTAAGCATAAACTCTGGGAACAATTCTATTTGTCTAGGACAGGATTTCTCAAAGTGTGTTACTTCCATGAGATGCTCTCTGCACAAAGGACTTCATGGGCAAATGAGTTTGGGAAACATGACATGCTATCCTCTTACCAATATATATTCATTTTGGGAGTCCTGCAGTAAGGAAATCTGTTCGCCTCTGGTTAACTGAAACTTTCTCAAAATCATTTCAGTGTGGGATTTTCAGTTTGTTTTTGTTTTTCTGAAACTTCTATTGAGGTCTCCCAGATATTCCACAGAACACAGTTTAGGAAATGATGATCTAACATAGGGAATGATATCTGCAGGATGAGACGTCAGAACTGGGCTCTGGATAGGAGACCACATGTCTTGGTTTGCCTGTTGTTTGGTGTGATTATAATAGTGCCCCCTTTCACCCTGCAGAGTCTCACAGTTTGGGATGATCTACTGCAAACAGCTCAGTCTGGCCAAGGAGGAAGGATTCCCCATGTAGAGGAAGAAGGAAAGGGCCCTTCTGAATGAAGAGACACAGGACTGGCCTGCAGTGTGGAGGCTGCACAGGCACCCACAGCTGGCGAGGGCCAGGCCACTATTTCCCCTGTGCTCCAGGAAGCAGGGCTGTCTGATGAGTTGCTTGGGCAACATAACACACATGTGCAACCCATCAGGAAAGACAGAAACCTTGAGGAAAGAAAGAAAGCTGCCCAGTCCTGAGTTGGTTAATCCTGCCCCCTCCAGCTTTGAGGTTTTTTGGTTTTTTGTTTTTTAACATTTATCACCTGTCTCCCTCAGTGGAACAGAAGCTCATTGAGGTCAGGAACTGTGTGTGTTCTGTCCACAGGTATATTTATAGCATCTACAGCAGTTCCTCATCTGTAGAAAAGGCCTAATAAATATATTCGTTGAGTGAATGAATCTGAGAAGGAGAAAAACATTTTTCTAAATCACCGTGTGCGGAGGATCACCAGGACGTTAACACCCACCGAGCCTCTGTTGTGCGCTGGGGGTTCGCCAAGCAGCTTGCCTCCTTCAGCTCACCCGCCTCTCCAGGCAGAGATCACAGACGGACTAATGACAGCTCAACACATCCTTACTTAACTTCTGAAGACCTGGTCCAGCCTCTTGTCCTCCAGGAAGCCTTCCCTATCAAGGCGCTTTCCCTTTGCAAAGCCCACGAGCTTTATGGTATCCAGCAATTAACTGTGTGCTGCTGAATGTGTTCTTTCATCAGACCGCTTCCCACTCCACTATCAACACTTTCAGAATGGAGGCTACCTCTCTTGTTTCCAGGTCTCCCCCACAGTACCAAGAGCTGAAGGGAAACAAGCCCCTATGTATTTGTTAATTGATAGGTTTCTCTTTAACGCTGTTCCAGCATGACCTTGACTTGAATACTCTTCAGGCAGCTTGTTCCTGCGGCTCTGGGTGCTCTGTCTCAGTTAGGAATGGCTTCAATAATCAGGGCACTTAGATACCTCACATCAGGAGCAGCCTGGAGACAGGCCCCTGAGGCTGGGGCAAAGCTTCTGAAAGCCCTCAGGGACTCAGACCACCCTTAGTGTGTTTGCTTGTTGCCTCAAGGTGCAAGACAGCTGGTGAAGTTCCAGGCTTTGTATTTATATTCCTGGCAGGAAGACGGGAGAAAGGGAAAGGTCAGCCCCAATGTCCTTTTGATCAGAAAAGCAAAAACTTTCCCAGGAGCCTCTGCTTCACCTTGTTGGCCACATGTTGTTACATGACCACACCTAAATGCAAGAGAGCCTGGGAAATCAACTACGTAGGTTTTCTGCCTCTGTAGTTAAGGAGACAAAGGAAAAGTGGCTTGACAATGAAAGAATGAGTGTTACATCAGTCCATCAACAGTGATCACCATACGCTGTGTAGAAGGAAGAGAGGAAAAAGAAACCAGACTTGATATTAACTCAGACTGGCCATTCTGAAATCTCCCCATCTCAAGTAGGACCCAGCTTAGATTTATTTGTTTCCAGGGAGACACTCTAAGTTCTTGATTATATGTAAGCACAGATGCCTGGAGATATAAAAGGCGCAATCCTTGTCTTTCAGGCCGCCTCAGTCTGGTGGGGAGGATGGAAAGGGCTGGCAGAAATAAAGCAATCATCTCAATATTGTGTGCTATGGTGGTCTGTGCACAGAAAGATGTGGAAGGAGGAGGCCTCCCAAAGAGGCTCATGCACTTTGGGAGGCTGAGGCGGGCATATCCCAAGGTCAGAAGTTCAAGACCAGCCTGACCAACATAGTGAAACCCCGTCTCTACTAAAAATACAAAAATTAGCCAGGCGTGGTGGCGGGCGCCTGTAGTCCCAGCTATTTGGGAGGCTGAGGCAGGAGAATTGCTTGAACTTGGGAGGTGGAGGTTGCAGTGAGCTGAGATTGCGCCACTGCACTCCAGCCTGGGCAGCAGAGTGAGACTGTGTCTAAAAAAAAAAAAAATGGTGTGGAAGGAGGAGAAGCTAACTCTTGGTGGAAGGTGGTCATGGAAATCTACCCAGAGGTAGTGACATATGAGATGGAAATGGCAGTTAAATATATGAAGAAGGAGCTGGAAAGAGCATTCCAGATAGAAGAAGGTGCATGGGCAATAGCATGGTTCTGGGAGGTGAGCATAGCAAATTTTGGGAGCATCAGAGAGTCCCATTTGCTGGAGTGTAGGGTGCCTGAAGGAGGGAGATGAAGCTGGCAGGGTCAGACCATCAAAGACATGATGTGTGCTGCAAAAGTCTCAGTCTCCCCCTTGGCTGCTGGGGTAGATGCTGGTGACATTTTCTGAGACGGGAACACTGAATTCAGTTGGGAATGTGGAGTTTTGGAATCTCAAGCTGTTTTTACTTTACATGAGTTTCCAGGGTGGTCTCGCCCACTTCCTTGACTTCATCTTGTGACTCTGAAATCTATACTCCCTGTCCAGATGTTGCTTCTGTATTCCCAATATGCATATCCAATGCAGTTTTTGCTGCATGGCACCATGTGCCAAATAGTAGCTTAAAACTAAAACCATTTATTTAGTCCTGAATCTGCAGGTTGGAAATTTGTTTGGGCTCAGAAATTAATGTCACCCTTTAAAACACAAAGGATGGCCGGGTACGGTTGCTTACGCCTGTAATCCTAGCACTTTGGGAGGCCGAGGAAGGTGGATCACGAGGTCAGGAGATCGAGACCATCCTGGCTAACACGGTGAAACCCTGGCTCTACTAAAAAATACAAAAAATTAGCTGGGCGTGGTGGTAGGATCCTGTAGTCCCAGCTGCTCGGGAGGCTGAGGCAGGAGAATGGCGTGAACCTGGGAGGTGGAGCTCGTAGAGAGCTGAGATCACGCCACTGCACTCTAGTCTGGGCAATAGAGTGAGACTCCGTCTCAAAACAAAAACAAAAACATTAAAAAGAAAACATAAAGGATCCTGGGATGATGGTCCCCATGACATTCTCCATTTAATTCACCTGTATTAATATCTGCAAAATCTATGTGGATCATCCAACAGATGATGTGGTAACCACAGGATTCACGTGGTTGTCAGAAATGCTGCTTTTATGATGAATACAATATATTTATTGGACTAGATCAGCACAGCCTCTGGCATCTTGGCTTTAACTCTGTTAATGTGTTCTTTCTCAATCCCCCTTAGTAATCAATTAGAAACCAAAAGCAGTTCGCATGTATATGAAAAGGGTAATAATACTCACTCACAGCCATGCCCCAAGCCTATGTTAATTCTCCTCTCTGTCACGGTGTAATCTGCTAAGACTTTGCTCATCTTGACTTTCTGCAAAACATCACTCTGCTCCACTACATTGGTGACATCATGCAAATTGGACCTGGAAGATAGGAATATGGCATTATTCTGAATGTCCTAATGAGACACATATGTGTCAGAGGATGGTAGATAAACCCTACAAAGATTCAGAAGCCTGCTACATAGGTGAAGGTTGTAGAGGGTCCTGCTCTGAGACATGCTGAGACATCCCTTCTGAGATAAAGAACAAGTTATTGCACCTTATACTCCTTATTACTAAGCAAGACACACATGTTTGATGGGTACTTTGGATTTTGGAGGCAGCATATGCCACCTTGAGAATACTATCCCAATCCATTTACCAAGTAATCAGAGGTTTAACAATTTCAAGTGGGGCCCCGAGGAAGAGAGGGCTCTGCATTAGGACCAGGTTGCAGTGCAAACTGGTTTACTACTTGGCTATAGTGTTAGAGATATCCATGGAACAGAGTTGCTGGGTGGAGTCTCTGGCAGGTCACAGTAGGAGATGATGACACAGACTTCTAGCTAGGCCATCCCTTCCGCATCAGAGAACTATGCATTCAAAAGGAAGCTTCTGGTGTACTTCTAGGCCCTAGTGGTCACTGACCATGGAACAGACACCAAGTGATTTCGAGACAGTAGCTGCCTGTCATAAACTGGGTATTGTTAGATTCATCAAGTCACGATAAGATTAGTCTGATACAAGTGGTACATCCAGGCCTGAGGAGCTCTAGAAGGCACAAGTCACACAGCAGGTGGCTCAGAGCCACTGTCCCTTAAGCTGTTGCACTCATGTCTCTCCTGCAGCTCACACTTAGGGCCTCATGGGGCTTCCCTATGACCAGATGATGGAGGAAGAAAACATCTAGGCCTGGTTTCTGTATGGGTAGGTTCACCTGTAGGCTGGTGTGAGCTGAAAATGAACTGCTGCCACACAATAGCCCTAGGCAGGGTGTCACTAAAGGCCGTGTCGAAGGAAAATCCTCCTAGGGGGCGAAGAGCAGTGCATTTGGTTGTAAGCATTTTGTGGAGTGAGAAGTGGCCTAAGGTAGAAACATACACTTATTCCTGAGCAGTGGTCAATCACTGGCTGGCTGCTGAAAGATGCACCATCTGAAGACTGGGAAGAGGCACATGGATGGACCTGCAGAAGTGGACACTGAGAATCAGGATGTCTGTGTCTCACATCAATGTTTGCTTGGAAGCCTCTACCTCAGAAGAAGTACTCAGCAAGTTGCTGGACAGGCTGACTTCTCTGGTGGATGTCAGCCAGCCTCTGTCCTTAACCACTCCTGTGCTTGAGCAATGGAGCCATGAATGGAGCAGTGACAGTGGTGGGGATGGAGGCTAAGCACTGGCTCAGTGGCATGGCTTCTGTTCACCAAGGCTGCTCTAGCCACTGCCTCTGCCAGTTATCTAATAGGCCAACAAAGGAGTCCCCAGGAAGGTTCCATCTCTGGAGAAGATCAAATAAGTTGATTATATCAGACCCCTTCTAACCTGGAAGGGGAAGTAATATTTTCCTTACAGAAACTTAAACTATCTCTGGGTTCGGGCCGGTCGTGCCATTTTGAGCTGCAGCCACGATTGCTGCGATAGGCTTAAATGATCCTCCCTTTGTTTGTTTGTTTGAGACGGAGTCTCACTCTGTTGCCCAGGCTGTAGTGCAATGGTGTGATCTCGGCTCACTGCAACCTCAGCCTCCTCGGTTCAAGTGATTCTCCTGCCTCAGCCTCCCAAGTAGCTGGGATTATAGGCATGCGCCACCACACCCACCTAATTTTTTGTATTTTTAGTACAGAAGGGGTTTCATCATGTTGGCCAGGCTGGTCTCAAACTCCTGACCTTAGGTGATCCACCTGCCTCCGCCTCACAAAGTGCTGGGATTACAGGCATGAGTCACCGCGCCCGTCCTACCCTCCCTTTTTTGTTTGTGGAAATGTTGTAGTCTGTCCTGTTATCTAGACAACCTGATGTGTGCATTACGATGTAGAAGTCTGTTAAATAGCCAAAAATAACTGCTTCCATGAACAACTCGTGGAGCAAATTTGGCTTAGTTTGTTCTTTCCTGGGGGATGTATTTTGTTAACTCGTCTTCATATGTTAATGCTATAAAAGTAAGTTTTACTGCAGCCATTTGGGTTTGACTCCATTTTTTAAGAGTTGTATTGAGGTTTCTGTAAGAGATGATTTAATTAAAAACCTCTATGTCCAGTGTAAAAGAAAAAAATAAACTTAAACTATCTCTGGATGTGAGTTTGCCTTCCCTGCCTACAGCAGCTCTGCCGGCACCAATGCAGAGCTGCCAGTGTTTCTGATTTCCTGAGACAGAACCCTGCCTCGCATTGCCTGAGCCTAAGGGCCCTCATTTTGTGGTGAAGAAAGTATGACAGTGGGCACATTCCCACAGGATCCATTGGTCCTACTGTAGAATTCAGACCAGGAATTACCTGGTCTGAAAGGCTTAGCAAAGGCACTAGCCTGGAGATAACATCCCGTAGGGTCAGGGCACCTGGAGGGTGTGAAATATACATGGAACCAATGGCTATTATGTGGTGCTCTGTCTTCATTTGTTGGAATACAGAGGTTAGGAACCAAAGGGCAGGAGGAGGAGTGGCTCCTCTTACCGTCATTTCCAGTGACCCACTTGCCGACATTTTGCCTTGTGCTCCTACAACTTTAGGCTCTGCTGGATACAAGTCCTAGTTTGCAGGAAGAGGTGAGCTCTTCCGTCAAGAGACACAGGAAGGTTCCACTTGACCTGAAGATATAACCGCTACCTGGTCACTTTGGGATCAGTGGTTCGGAAAGCAAAAATGGATTTACTATGCTGGCAGAGTATAATCAACACTGATTTTCACAAAAAGGTATGGTTGCGGACACTTAACATGGATAAAAAGGAGAATGTCTGGAGCTCAGGGGATTCCCTAAGATGCATCTTGGTGCATCTATCAGCTGTAATAACACTGAATGGGCAATGAGGGACCCATGGCTTGACAAGGGCAAGGTGATCAAGGGCTCAGAGCCTTCAGGGACAAAGGTCTGCATCACCACTTAACAAGCAGCTAGACCAGCTGAAGTGCTGGCAAAGGGCAAAGGAAGCTTGGAATGGGCAGTGGCAGTTACAGAAATGTAAATTCAAACTACACTGAGAGATTATTTCTCACTGTATACATTTCATAGTTGGAAAATAATTTCTCTTGGTGAAGATATGGGGAAAAAGCCTGCTCACACATTACTGAGGAAGTGGAAAATGCTACAGTCCCTGTGGAGGGGAACATGACATTATCTAGCCAAATTACATGTGCATTTACCCATTTCTAGGAATCTATCCCAAGTACACACTGCCAAAAACTGGAATTGATATTGGCACAGGCTGCTCGCTGCAGTAGTATTTGTATTAGCAAAAGCCCAGAGGGATATCATCCAGAGAGCTGCACTTCCTTGTGGCAACTACTGGGAAGGGGTTAGAATCTGGACATAGCAGTGAGTGATTTATTTGTTTCTAGCTAATATGTACTGAGTACCTGCTATGTGCTTGATAGTTTACATGTCACTCTATTGAACAACCTGCACTTTCTGGAAACAAATTTGTATCAGCAATCTTTAACACAGAAATTCTAAGAATACAACATGAGAACATAACAAAAAATGGCAACAATTCTTTATGCACAAAGATATTTCCTGCTGTATTATTTTTTAAAATTTTTTAAATATTTTATCAAAATTACATGGGCACGTGGTTTAAAAAACAAAAACAAAAACAAAAAAACCATCAAGCAATATAGAAGAGCTTATCATGTATAATGGTCTCAACAATCCCCAGTTCTCCACTTCCCTGTCCCCAGTCTGGTCTCCAGAGACAACCAACCTCTTCAAACCATTCCTGGTTTTATATCTTAGAGGGATTACTTTTATATCTTTAAATAATGCATTTGTGTGACTCTGGATGTATCCAGTTAGATATTGGTATTGGCTTCCTGCTACTAAAACACCAGAGGTTTGTCTAGGTCTTGTGCTCACTGCACAGAAAGCCAGTGACTGAGACAATGAGTATCGCCAACGAAGAAAGCTTTACTTGGGTGCTGTAGCCAAGGAGATGGGAGCTCATTCTCAAATCCATCTCCCTGACTGGCTAAAACTAGGGGTTTATGTATCAGGGAAGAAAAGTAACAATGCTTAAGAAAACAGGAACTAGAAAGGGGCAGGGAAGCAATCTGAGGGATCCAGCATCTTATTGCCTCCGATGCTTGATCTGGTGAGTTTCAGTTCTTTGATACCTTTTCTTTTTTTTTTTTTTTTTTTTTTTTTGAGAGTCCTTAAGGTCTTTCCCTGAGGAAGGAACTCAGATGAAGCAAATATGTTTCAAACTTTAAGACCAGGAGAGTCAATTTTTATGTTTATTTTTTTAAAAAAAATCCTATGGAATTATTGGGTTGGTTTCAATAGGATCTCTTCAAGAGCAAAAACTACTTCTTTAGAGCTCCTACTATCTTCAGAGTTCCAGGACCTGGCCTTGGGACTGGCAGGGAGTGAATGTTAAGAAACATTTGTTAAATAAAGGAATAACCTGAGTGGGCAAGGGAGGGGAAGGCATTCAAAGCAGAGAGGAAAGCAGGGATAAAAGAGCAGAGGCCTATTCTTCCTGACAAACAGGACCCCGATTTAATTCAGGGCAGCTATGTCCCCCGCTAAAATCACTCACCTCCCAAACTCCATTGGACCAAGGAGAGAACATGTGATCCTGTCCTAGCCAAAAAGATGTAAGTCAAAGTTGCTGGGTGGAGCTTCAGGGAAAGAGTTTCAAAGGAAACTTCAGGCAGTTGGCACATCATTTGGTCCTTTTCATCCTTCTGTATTCTTTCTTCCTGGAAGAAGGATGTGATTTCTGGAGGCTTAGCAGCTATATTGCAACCACATTATAAAGATGGAGGAACAAAATAATAGAAGGAGCTGAATTTTCGAAGGTATTATTCAATTTTACACCAGCCCAGAACTGCAGATTTCTAGATGGGATATTATCTGAGACTAATAGTACTTTTATTTGTTTCAGATCATATAATTAGGTTTTCTGTTTCTTGGGGCTACATGTCTTCTTTACTGAGGGAGATGGAAAATGAATGGCTGAAAGTTGGTAGTTGTTAATTGTACAGGAGTATTCATTATACTAGTCTGTCTACTTTTATTTCTAAAATTTTTCGTAAGAAAAAGTTTAAAAGAACTATGGAAATAAAAAATACATATAAATCATCCTTGCAAATGTGATTTCCAAAAAGGAGCTTTGCAACACACCTGGGCTTCAGAGGTTGTTGCTATGTCTGATGACAGTAAGCCCTAACTTCTAAAAAGTCGTGATCTTGATTGGTTGTCTCAGTTAATAACAATTTGCACTGCTGAAGACATTTAAATTGACATCTACTTTTTTTTTTTTTTTGTAGTGGGGTGGGGGGGAGTACAAATACCTATGAATTTTCTCTTTTTAGCCAAGAAGGGACCATTGGCATGCTGCATCTTCTATATACGCAAGGTGAAATAAAACCACTCTGCTGGATTTCTGGTTTAAACAAAGAATTTGAGAGTTTTGTTTCATTTAAATTAATAAACTAATGAGAAGTTAAGAGCAGAGCTTGGTGATCTCATGCTGATCTGAAGTATGAGGCAACCAGAGGGAAGCAAAACTCACCTTCATGTATTGGCACTTCTTGTGCACCACCTCACACCCTGTCAGTCCATTTTTGAATCCAGCCATTGCCGCAGCCACCAGATTTATGTAGGTATAACCCAACAGGGTCATGCCTCAACTGCAGTGTGTTTCTCTCACTTCTGCCCGGCATTTCTCTGAAGCTTCAGTGGGAAATGCCTGTAGGAACTCACAGGCACTCATGGATATGAGCCCTGAGTGTGGGAGGAATTAACAAGGGACAACATTTGCTAAGAGGAGATGGGAACCAGTGGATAAACGCTCCCCACTTCCATCCTTCTGGCAGACAATTTTTGGGTGTCCGATGGGGTCAAACCAACTCATTAGCCCCGCCTTGAACTGTCTTTCCCTCCTTCTCTGGGCCTAGCTTCCCAGTTCCTTCAGTGACCAACTCATCACAGTTTGCTTGTGACTTCTCTGATTTTAGCACAGAAAATCTCACATATTAGGAAACCCCGGAGTCTACAGAAAACAGGGACAGCTGGTCATCCTGCCAGTTCCTCACCCTTGCACCCTGAAGTCACCTCCCAAATAAACTCTCTTCAAGCAACTCTTTGTCTCAGGCTCTGTTTTTGGAAGGGAACTCAGGCAATGACAATGCATTTGGGTGTTGACTAAGCACATGCCTGTCTCGATTTCTTTCTAACCAGCTCATGAAACAGGAGCACTAGGGAGCAGTGGGCCAAGAACATCTACACAGCATCGGGAAGCAAAAACTGCAGTTTCTGTTTTCTATTGTGGATAGACAATTGTCTTGTGAATTTTCCCAGGTATTCTTAGGCGAGAATCCACAAGATACAGGTAGAGTCCAATCTGTGAAACTGCCAGCCATGCAGATTGGAGGAGCTCTTGTGCCTCTGACTCTTGGAATGAATGCTTCTAGGTTGGATTTGTAAAATTCCAATTCTGGGTTGGAATTTTATCTGGGCCAGGCACGGTGGCTTACACCTGCAATTCCAGCACTTTGGGAGCCCAAGGTGGGAGGGTATTTTGAGGCCAGGAGCTTAGCCAGGTGAGGTGGTGCACACCTGTAGTTCCAGCTACTTAGAGGCTGAGCCAGGAGGACTGCTTGAGCCCAAGAGTTGGAAGTTGCAGTGAGCTATGATTGAGCCACAGCACTGTAGCCTGGGTGATGGACCTTGTCTCAAAATAAATAAATAAAATTTAAAAATAGAATTTTATCTGATTGGAAGATAGAGCATTTTCTTTCTGTTGGAATTAAGTTCCAGGTAAGTGAAGTTACCCTAGAGGTTCCAAGAGGCAAAACTCTAAACTAGAGAAGGTTGTTTTGCACCAGAAACAAGGAATTCATGTCCCTTAGAAGATAAATATGTGTATGACATTCAGGGAAGCTCAGGTGGCTTTGTGTTTTTCTGAATGGTTTCTTCTTTCTTTTCTTCAGGGGAAAAATGCTACTGCTCAATCTTCAGATTGTCCAATAATTTAATAATGTATTCTGTTGTTTGAGAGATTTGCTCCGCTGTGCAAAAGCCCAGCTGTGTTGGGTTTGCACTGATAGGAACTGAGGGATTGAAAGTGGGGGGTCTAAGGGAATTCTGAAGCCCAACAGATTTTTCAGCTTGCTTGTTTCTGGAGGATTGGTCTGGATACACCACAGATGGCAAAGAAATGAGTTTGATATCAAAGATACTTTGAATTACTAAATAATTAGGCTTCTTCTGTAGGTTTCTAGAAAATACAGCTAAAATGTCTCTCTAGTGGATTTCCTGTTCATACTGACTTCAATAGACCACTGAGAGCTCATAGAAATCTAAGATAAAGGGATTCAATGCCTCCCAGGGGGAAAAATTAAGAAATTAAGCCTCACCTCCAATACTTTAAATGTGCCAGCCCTTTATGAAAAGCCCTCCAGGCTGACAGAAAAATAAAAGAAAACCTTGCAAACAACAGAACACCATGTTTGCAAAGAGACTTGAGCTGTAACTTGCACTCTGTAATTTATGTCAATACATTTAAATAGACTAAAGAAATTAGTCTTCAAAAGGATGAATCTTTTAACATTCTACTTAGAATAAATGACTTCCAAGTGAAAAAAAAGTAAACTACTCAATTGAGTATTAAAAACTCTATGTAAGAGGTAAGTTTTATACTCTTATAAGAATAAAACGAAATATGTGTAAATTACCTTGGAAAATACACTAGGTTGTTAATACAAATTTAAACACTATTCTTGTTTTTAAATCTAAGCTCTTTCTTCAAAATGTTTTTGGATAGGAAAACAGTAAAATCTAACTTTGGTTCAGTGGCTTCAAGCTTCCTACTGAGTTACAAAATAAATATGCAGATCAGGCCCACTAATATGCAAATTCACATCAGGCCAAAAATTGGTAGTCATAAACACTTTAAGAAACCCTTCAGTCCTAAGACTTCTAATCAATACTTACAGAGTCTTATTACTCTATAAAATAAATACAAGGGAGCCCTTGAGCCACTCGTCAAGTGGCCCGCGTGCAACGTTGGCCGGGTGCCTCCTCGCAATCTATGGATTGTGCGACTGCCAGGGACATGACAGCACCATCCACTTACAAATGACTGAAGACAGAGATCCAGCATAGTCTTCATTTGAATTCTCTGGTTGGGAACCCCTGTATACCCTCATTTTTTTCTCTAGCGTTTCATTTTTCTAAAGTAATCTAGAGACTGATGGGTAAATGACAGTGTGTGCACATATAACAGACATTCTCTTTCTTTTTCTCCTTCTTTCTTTCCTTTTTTGCATTATTCCTCCCTCCTTCCTTCTCTTCCTCCCTCCCCTCCCCTCCCTTACCACCCCCCTCCTTTCCTCTCTTCCTTCCTTTCTTTTTTTTTAGAGACAGGACCTTACTCTCTTACATAGGCTGGAGTTCAATGCCACAATCATTACTTCACTGCAGCCTCAAACTCCTGGGCTTAAGCAATCCTCCCGCCTCAGCCTCCTGATTAGGTAGGACTATAGGTGCACACCATCACACTCAGCTAGTTTTTAGTAGAGGCAGGGGTCTCACTATGTTGCCCAGGCTCGTCTTGAACTCCTGGCCTCAAGCAATCCTCCCACCATGGCCTTCCAAAGTGCAGAGATTACAAGTGTGAGCCACTGTGCTTAGCCTACTGACATTGTTTTTCAACTTCTTGAGTTCAGTTTCTTCAAGGGTGTTTTTTCTTTATTTTATCTTGATGACCCACTGCTTTCACAAGTCAAGGAAAACAATATACTGTCTTGGTGAAAACAGTTTCAGATCCACCTGGAAAGACTTGGGGTGCTCTGGGTTTCAGAAAGGCCAGGGTTAAATGTGCACCCTGGCCCCTAGTGGCTTCACTTGCCTACGCAGACTACTAAACGCTAATGGAGCAAACTCCAGTTGCTGATCCATCCTTCACTATGCTGATTCAAAAGAACACCAGAGCATTTTCTAACCTGTACCCAAATCTGCTCTGTGGATGGGAACCCTGCTACCCTCTCCTGCACACAACCACCTCAGTCAGTGTATCCCCCAAATGATTCTCATTCGATCATTTTCGAGGGAAATACCAGGCACAATTTAGTTGTTTCAATCCTAAGAGAAAAAATGTTGGTTTCTGCTGAGTCAGTATCTGATATTTTGACTAGCTTAGCTTTCCCTGCGGCTCAGGTCAAGGGCGTGCCTTCCTGGAGTGAAGGACTTTCACAGCCTAGCTCTCTGGTGTGGACCCACTGTCATTGACTAATGATTCTGCTCAGGTAACGCTCACCCTCACTCTCAGAGATTACTTCTGGATGTTGGTTTTGTTTGACCAAGAATCTTGCCAGAATCCTAAATCTGCATGGGTCCCTGAGAATCCTTGTATTCAGGGGGATGAACGTGTTCCGAGTATGAATGTGTATCTTGTGTGATCCTTCGCAGTTGAGGAATTCATTTTTAAAACACATAACAGAAGCCTTCATGGCAAGAGTACAGCTGAGGGGAGCAAATTAGCTTTGAAATTAGCTGATGTTTTGGAGTTTGCTGTGATTTGGGGTTTGGGAGGAAAGGGAAAGCAAGGAAGTAAAAGCCATCTAATCTGGCCTGTGTCCATCCTTTATCAGGAGTGCTCCTTATTTGTCCTCCAGGTATCTTGCAACAATGTGCCTTTATCAATTAGGGATTTTACAGGCAAAGCTCTCAAATAATATACAAAGTAGAAAAGTAAATAAATACAAGGAAATGAAATGCTAATGCCCTTAATATTATCTGTGAAGGCAAATCCTTTGACAAAATAAGTTGTATTGTGAATTTTAGTTAAAAGATGACTATAGGTCTTCTCCCTGATTTTACCACAGTGAGAAATAAAAATGCAAATGTTGGATTTCAGTTCCTGAAAGACTTTGAATTTAGTTTTTTAATCCCTACAAAAGCCAAATGAAGTAAAATTTCCAAATTTCCTGATTATCGTTACTTGCACTAATATTTAAGAGTATGTAAATGTAAATATGAGTATTCAACTAGTTGAATTATTTAAAAGAACAAGTATTTTATAAATTGGTTATTATATTACTGGAACTCATATAATATTACAAAATTGTGTACATTTATAGTTCATCCAGTTAAAGTGGATAATGCTTTGTTATCATATTTTGCTTATGAATTCTTATCATCAGGTTTTTTGTTTTTTTTTTTTGAGATGGAGTCTCACTCTGTCACCCAGGCTGGAGTACAGTGGTGCAATCTCGGCTCACTGCAAGCTCCGCCTCTGGGGTTCACGCCATTCTCCTGCCTCAGTCTCCCAAGTAACTGGGACTACAGGACCTGCCACCACGTCCAGCTAATTTTTTGAATTTTTAGTATTGACGGGGTTTCACCATGTTAGCCAGGATGGTCTCGATCTCCTGACCTCTTGATCCACCTGCCTCGGCATCCCAAAGTGTTGGGATTACAGGCATGAGCCACCATGCCTGGCCTATCAGTGTTTAATGTTAATAGTATATTTTTTAATCTGTAAATGATTCTGATCATAGATGATCATTTACCCATCAACCACAGAATATATATTCTTCTCACCTGTACACGGAACATACTCCAAGATCAACCACATGCTTGGCTATAAGGCAAGTCTCAACTAGAAAAAAAGAAATACCACCAACAGACATCAATACAAAGAAGATCTATCAAAACCACACAATTACATAGAAATTAAACAACTTGCTTCTGGAAGACTTTTGGCTAAATAATGAAATTAAGGTAGAAATCAAAAAGTTCTTTGAACTAAATGAAAACAGAGACACAACATACAAAAATCTCTGGGATTCAGCAGAAGTGGTGTTATGAGGAAAGTTTATTGTGCTAAATGTCTACCTCAAAAAGTTAGAAAGATCCCAAATTAACAATCTAACATCACACCTGGAGGAACTAGAAAAACTAACCCCAAAGCTAGCAGAAGAAGAGAAATAACTAAAATCAGAGTAGAACTGAATGAAATGGAGACCCAAATCCATACAAAGAATCAATCAAACCAAAAGTTGATTCTTTGAAAGGATAAACAAGATCGGTAGACTGCTAGCTAGATAACAAGGAAAAAAGAGAGAAGATCCAAATAAGCACAATCAGAAATGACAAAGGTGACATTACAACCAATCCCACAGAAGTACAAATTATTTTCAGAGACTATTATAAACACATGTAGGCACACAAACTAGAAAATCTAAAGGAAGTTGATAAATTCCCGGAAATACAAAATCTCCCAAGATTTTTGAAAAGTTCTGAAAACTCTACACGTTCCAAACATGCTAATCTTTCCTGGAAGTCCCTTTGTGTTTGTGGGTGCTGGACTATGGGTTACATATACAAAATACATTAATTCCATCCCAACAGCCCTGAAGCAGCCATGAGGCAAGGTCACCTGAAACTGTAGAGGCAGAACCACTGCCCGTGTGATCTGGAAGGCAGGCCACTAGACCCCGTGCACCTGGAGGAGAGAACATTGAGCAAAAGAGGATTAGCCATAAGCATTCATGGAGTTTGCCTTGCAATTTGGATTCACTTCAGACCTGCTACCCCTTTCTTTTTTCCTATTTCTCACTGTTAGAATGGGAATGTCTATCCTATGCTTATCCCATTATTGTATTTTGGAAGCACATAACATGTGTTCCATAGACTTACAGCTGGAAAGCAGTTTGCATGTCTAATTTAGATATTTAGATGAGACTTTAGATTTTAAATTTGATGTTGAAATGAGTTAAGTCTTTCAGGCCTGTTGGGATGGAATTAATGTATTTTGTATATGTAATCCATAGTTCAGCACCCACAAACCCAAAGGGACTTCCAGGAAAGATTAGCATGTTTGGAATGTGTAGAGTTTTCAGAACTTTTCAACAGTATTGTAAAAACTAAATACTTTTCAAGACTGCAATGTGGGAAACCCCCTAGGATGATTTTATGCATATTATTTAAGTTGCTTTTATATGAGTGAAATTTTGGCCACATGGATATATTTTAATAAGTTTATGCACTTTTAAAGCATGTTCAAGTGCAATTGTTGATACAATCCTTGTTGGCAAAGAATTCTAATCTGTGGGATACTTATGCTATTTCTAGTTACTCCCCCATGGTAACTCCCTGGAAGAGCATTTGTAGGCTCTCTGATTTTATGTCCATCATTTCAAAGCATCTCAACAATGATGTGCGTCAAAGCATTCTATTCTAGATGCAACCTACCAGGTGACCTCCATAGACAGAATAAGGGTAAAAGCAGTTGGCTGAAATTACATAATGTTTATCAAATGAAGACATCACTGGAACTTTATTGGAAGGGACCATATCAAGCCCTGCCAAGCACTAAAATGGCTGACACTTTGTATTAGTTAGGATTCTCCAGAAAAGTAAAACCAATAGGAGAAGATAAATAGATAGATAGATAGATAGATAGATAGATAGATAGATAGATAGATTTATAATGGGAATTGACTCACACACATGACATGCCATACACCACCTGCAAGTTGGAGACCCAGAAACAGGAAAGCTGGTCCTGGAGACACAAACAAGCTGGTGGCTTCAGCCCGAGTCTAAAGGCCTGAGGACCAGGAGAGTTAATGGTGTAAGTCCCAATCTGAATCTATCAGCCTGAGAAAGGAGGTGGGATTAAATCCCTGAGTCTGAAGGCCTGGGAACTAGGAGTTCTGATGTCCAATGACAGGAGAAGATGGACACCCCAGCTCAAGAAGAGAGATGTCTACCATCGGCTACCCATGAAGGCAGATCTTCTTTACTCAACCTATTGATTTGAATGCTAATCTCTTCTAGAAGCACTCTCACAGACACACTCAGAAATAATGTTTACTAGCCATTTGGGCATCCCTTAGGCCAGGCAAGTTGACACAGGTGCCAAGGCTTTCAGTATTATATCTCATGTTCTAACTGTAAGAAAACCTACTCACCCACTTAACAACTTCTTGTTTTTCTCTTTAACACAGGAATCAATGACTTGTTTCTCTCTTGAGATCCAGCAAGGCTATGACACCCTCCAGGAAACTCCTGGAACTGTTATAGGGCAGTGAGCTGGTTCTCTATTCCTGATCTGCTGGTCAGTAGATACTTAGTCTGTTTTCTGCTGCTAAAACTGAATACCACAGACTGGGCAGTCTATAAAGAATAGAGGTTTATTTAGCTCATGGTTCTGGAGGCCATGAAGTCCAAGAGCATGGCACCGGCACCTGGTGAGAACTTTCCTGACGCATCATAACATGGTGAAGGGCATCTCATGGCGAGAGAGCAAGAGTGTGCATGTCAGCTCAGGCCTCTCTTCCTCTTCTTATAAAGTCACTAGTTCTATCATGAGGGCTTATCTAATCCTAACTACCTCCCCAAGTCCCTACTTCCAATCAACATATAAATTTGGGGATTACATTTCCACACATGAAGCCTGGCGGACACATTGAAACCATAGCTGATATCTATATGAAAAACAATACAGTTCAATTTCTCCTTCAACCATACCCCCAAATCAATTCCAGGTGGGTTGGTGATCTATATGTCACAAAACAAAAAGCTTCTAGAAGATAACATTGGAGAAATTATTGCTGACAGACACATGAAAAAGTGATCAACTTCAGTGGACATCAGGGAAATGCAAATGAAAATCACAATGATATACCCACTGGGTGGCCACATTAAAACAATTAGCAATAGCCAAATCCTGATGACAAAATGGAGCAATAGGAACTTTGTAACTTCTGATGGGAATTTAGACTGATAGAACCACTTCGGAAAATTGACAGTATCTACTAAAGTTGAACATTATATATGTAAATAATGTGTCCCCAGCAATTCTACTCCTGGGTATATACCCAACATAAATGAATAATGTGACTGGGTGCCTATAGTCCCAACTACTAAGGAGGTTGATGCAGGAAGATTGCTTGAGCCCAGGAGTTCAAGACCAATCTTGAACAAAGTGAGACATCCTTCTCTTAAAAAAAAAAAAAAAAAAAAAAAAGAGTGATGTGTACAACAATGTGTGCACATGTGTACAGTTTATATAGCAATGTTCATAGCAGCATTATTCCTATATCAAAATTTGGAAAGAACAAAATGCCTATCATTTAGAATGGTCAAATAAATTGTCATATTCTTATATAATGGAACATAACAGGGAAATAAAAATGAGTAAAATACAGCTATATGCAATAACATGAATGAGTCTCACAAATGTAATTTTGGGTGAATGAAGTCAGATGCAAAGGAATATATTCCATAGAATTCTATTTATACAACGTTCTAAAACAGGTAACATTGATCTCTGAGGTTAGAAGTTAATGTAATGCTTACCCTTTGGGGATGTAATAACTGAGAGGGAGGGCATGGGCACTCCTGGATGGCTGAAAATGTTCTGTTTCTTGGTCAGGGTACGGTTACACAGCTGTAACTATTTTGTGAAAAGTCATCAAGCTGTATATATATGACTTTGTGGACTTTTCTGTATGCACACTGTACTTTAATAAAACATTTAAAACAAGAATGCACCATGGCACATGTTTACCTGTGTAACAAACCTACACATCCTGCACAGGTACCCCAGAGCTTAAAATATAATGAAATAAGAAAAGTGAAGTAATTTGCCCAAGACACCACAACTAATAAGCAGTGAAGCAGAGGTTTTAATTCAGCCAACTCTGTCTGACTCCAGTACTTCTACTACAATAAATACTTTATTTATATTGAAAAAAAATGAAGTAAGGAAGTAGCTTCCCTTTCTACCTACCCATTGCTCTGGATAACTCCATATCCACCTCTTTTTAGCTGGGTACCTTGAGGAAGCTGCCTTTTCTACGCTTAGTTTTTTCATTCATAGAATGAAGGCAATTCATTTATCCAATAAAGATTTCCTAAGCTCCCAATACCTGCCAGGTATTGTTTTAAGTGCTTAGAATGCACCAGTGAAGCAAACTTACAGAGAGCCCTGCCCTGTGGAGCCTAAATTGTAGAGATGGAGAAGAGACAGGCAATATACAAGTTAACATAATAAATTATATAGCATGGAAAAGTAAGTGTGTGCTATGGCAAAAAGACAAGTATTGATGACAAAAGGAAACAATAGGCTCTTTGTACCCTTCTGATGGGAATATAAGCGAACAGAAAGCTTGGAGAAGACAAGGAGGATCAAGAGTGTGGAGGGGGCAAGTTGCCATGTGAAATAGGGTAAAAAATATATAAAGTTTTATTTATTATTATTCATGGTGGTAATAATGAGACAGAGTCTCAGTCTGTCTTTTTTTGAGACAGAGTCTCAGTCGCCCAGGAGGGAGTGCAGTGGTGTGATCTTGGTTCAGTGCAATCTCTGCCTCTCGGGTTCAAGTGATTCTCCTGCTTCAGCCTCCCGAGTAGCTGGAACTACCAACTGATTTTTGTTTTTTTAGTAGAGTTTGGCCATGTTGGCCAGACTGGTCTCAAACTCCTGACCTCGGGTGATCCACCTGCCTCAGCCTCCCAAAGTACTGGGATTACAGGCATGAACCACTGAATATGGTCAAAAATGTATAACATTTTAGATTGTGACAAGCACTAAGGAGAAGCATAATGCAGGGAAGGGGAGAGTGAGTGTGAAGGGGATGAGACAGTTAAGATTGTAGATGGACATGGAATGTTGTCTCACTGAGAAGGGGGCATTTGAGGAAAGACCTGAAGTTTAAGTTATGTAAGCTGGGCAAGTATCTGGAGGAGGTTAGCTCCAGGCAGCAAGAACACAAATAAAAAGCCCTGAGATGAAAATGTGCCTGCATCTTTGAGAGTCATAAGGAGGTCAGTGTGGCTGCAGCAGAGTGAGCAACTTGGAGAGCGGTGGAAGATGAGATCGGAATGTTTGTGGGGTGCCAAATTGGATGTGGCCTTTTTTCAGGCATTGTAAGGACTTTGGTTTTGAGCCATTTAAGGATTCAAGCACAGAATTTATGTTTTGACCTAAGTTTACAGTCTCTCAGGTGGGCAATAGTAGAAGCAAAGAGACCAATTAGGAGGTTGTATCATGTGGGGTTCTATGAAGGAAACAGAAACTATTCTGGGCATTTCAAATAGAAAGAGACTCAACAAACAAAATTAGAGGCTTACAGATTATTGGAAGGGCTGGAGGAGAAATAGTCAGGCTTCACCGTGAGTATTGCCCTTCAAGGTCACACCACTGTAGCTGAAACTCAGTTCTGCACATGCAATTATTGCTACACCCATAACTGGCCCTCACACCCATGAAACTGGTGGAGACACCATGGAAGGAACAAGCAGCCCAGAATCTGATCACCAAAATAGTCATGTCTGTCTACCTTTGTTTGCCAGCAGCCACTTTGGCCCCCACTTCACTTACCACCTTGGATGGTAATACAAAATAGGTTTTGTGTGTATGATTATTATTAGGAACTAATGAACAGGCCTAGATTGCAGTGGAGTCTAGGAAGTGTAGTTTTTAACTCTCCAATCTCCCCAGGTGTGAGGAAAGCAATAAGAGAAGTTGAGAAAGAACAATCTAAATATCTATCACAGAGGGGACTGTAATGATACAGGTGAGACACGGTGGGTCTAAGACACAGTAGGTCTAAGACCAAGGTAGTAGCAATGCAATGGTAAGAAGTGGTTGGATTGGATTCAGTCTATAGTTTGAAGGTAAAAATAATGGGTTTTGGGGATCAGATGCGGGGTGTGAGAGAAAGAGAGGAGTCAAGAGCAACTCCATGCTTCTTAGTCTGAGCCACTAGGAGAGTGAAGTTCCAGTATTCTCAGGTGACAACATGTTTCAGTTAGAGCAACAATGTGGACAGAATGTTTAGAAAGAGGTTGAGGATATGGGGCAATTTATTAACAATTGGCCATGAATTCCAGGGGGCATAGTAAAAGTGTTTCAGGAGGCAGAGAAGTGTGAGATATGGGGTTAAAGAAGCGGATGGGTAAAGCCTTAGGTGGATTGGACTCTGAGGACGTGGGATGATCTGGTGACCTGGGCTTCATAAACAGGGGCTAAGGGCAAAAAGAGATTACTCCTTATGATCCTCAGGCAGACAGTGGCCGTGAGGCTGTGAATACTGGGGTGAGGGAGAGTCCTATCAAAAGCGCAATCTGTGTGGAGCCTCCCCCTAGACCCTTGCTCGTGGAGGCCCATGAACCCGTATTTGTAACCAATACCCCAAAAGACTCTTGTGAATATAATGCCACCTGGCTCCTAGGTGTAACTTGCTGTTGTAAATAAGAAGCCGTGTTTGCCTCATGATCCTGGGAAGAAGTAGTAACAATAGAGTAGTAACATAAGAAGTAGTAGTAACATAAAGTGCTGCTGTGAATTCTCCACCTGCTACAACAGCTAGCAAGGCTCTACCATAAGCCAAGCCAAACTCCTACAAACATCTTTACTTAAGAATATCACAACTCGGCTGGGCACAGTGGCTCACGCCTGCAATCCCAGCACTTTGGGGGGCCGAGGTGGGCAGATCACAAGGTCAGGAGACAGAGACCATCCTGGCTAACGTGGTGAAACCCCATCTCTACTAAAAAAAAATACAAAAAAATTAACTGGTGTGGTGGCGGGCACCTGTAGTCCCAGCTACTCGGGAGGCTGAGTCAGGAGGATGGCGTGAACCCGGGAGGTGGAGCTTGCAGTGAGCCTAGATCTCGCCACTGAGCTCCAGCCTGGGCCACAGAGCAAGGCTCTGTCCCCATCCCCCCCGCCCAAAAAAAAAAAAAAAAAGAATATCACAACTCTATTTCATAGAACAGCCTCCAACTGCTAAACTATGGCTATTCTTTAACTTTGCTATTTCGTTTGATTTCTCTTTTGCCCTTTAAGCTTCCAGCACATAATCTCTAAAAACTTTCTGGCTTTCCAATCAGCTGAAATGTTTTGCTTGAAAATTCTTGAAACCTTCCCAGAATCTTGAGGTTGGAAAACTGTAATGGAAACTACTAGAGAGGCTGAAGAGTTTGGGCAGAGCCGAAGTGGTCAAGACACCTAATGCCCAGGAGAATGGAAGACACCTAATGCCCAGCAGAATGGAAGAAGCCTAAATCCAGGTCCTGGTCTTTAGAGATCAGGCTCTGTTATTTTCAGCCAATGTTTAATTCCAGTCATCATTTATTGACTGGACCGAGGAGAAACAAGTCCTTCAGCCATGAGGAGAGAGTCTGAAGCCCAGTTTGCTCATTCCCACCTGAGGTGGATGTCCTAAGAAGGCCCGAGACTAAGCATGCCGCTGATCTCTTCTACAAGTTGATGTCTGTTGGGTATGTGTGTGATGACTTGAAAGAGAAGAAACTTACAGAAGTCCTGTCAAATTATGGAAAGGGAGAAGTAGAAGAGCAAAAAGAAATGTTTGATGAAGCTCACAAGGACAAGATGGAAAGTGAAAATGGAAAGGTTGTAGATGTTTGGAGACAGAAGAAAAATAAACACCAAAGGAAAGAGCCCTCACATACTCTGGAAGCTTGTGCCTTCTTGAATTGTGTAAAAATTGTACAAAATATTGCATGGTCTGGCAATAATAGTTTATGCCACAGTATCACTTATAATATGTTTCTTAAGTTGCAACCTTAAAGGATGCATCAAAACCTTTCTCACCTGGATATTAAACAAATAATGTAATGAAAATATAAGAACAAGGAGTACAGAATCTCATGCAGATTCAAAGCTAGGATAAAATGTTGCTTAAATAGCAGAAACTTAATAAGGTCTAGTGGCCAATCTTGCAGGTGAAATAATATGCTATTGTTTCTATTTATATTTCCATGGCAATTTGCATAAAATGAGCATTTAAAAATGTTTTTCTCTTGTTAAATTGCTGGTTCATTTGTTTTTCCAATTTTTCTATTTTTTAAAATTTATTTGTAGATTTTCTTTACATGTTAAACATCTTGGAAAGATTCTTTCCCAATCTACTTCTGCATTTTAAGCTTGTTTGTGGTGTCTTCTGACACCACAGAAGTAGTTTAAATGTTTGATTTTGACTTAATTTACTTGCTGTGTAAAAGGAAAATTTTTGACCTACAGAAGCACTTGCTTGGGAGATATAAACACTGCATGTTTTATCTCATCACTACTGGGGTTTTCCCTGCTGAAGGTGATAAATAATCATGAACTTTTAATGACTCTTGCATGCCAGATGGTAAACGAGAACTCTTTCCTGACCAAAAAACAATAGGAATTCTTTTTTTTTTTTTTTCCTTTTGAGACAGAGTTTCACTGTTGTTGCTCAGGCTGGAGTGCAATGGTGCCATCTCAGCTCACTGCAACCTCCACCTCTCAGGTTCAAGCAATTCTCCTGCCTCAGCCTCCCGAGTAGCTGGGATTACAGGCATGCGTCACCATGCCCAGCTAATTTTGTATTTTTAGTAGAGACGGGGTTTCCCCATGTTGGTCAGACTGGTCTCGAATTCTTGACCTTAGGTGATCTGCCCTCCTCGGCCTCCCAAAGTGCTGGGATTACAGTTGTGAGCCACTGTGCCCAGCCAACAACAGGATTTCTTTTAGCTAATTACGTGCAAACCTATGAACTCAGTCTATCCTATCCGGAATGCCATTTTCTTATTGCTTGATTAGTACAACTCCTACTAACACTTAAGAATCCCTGACCTTTCCCTGGTGTGTTCCCTTCCCTTGTTTCTTACCTCTATTCTATTCTTTGACAGTCAATCATATAACCTCAGTACCTCAACTGGAAAACTGGAAAATAACAGAACTTACCTCATTAGGTCATGATGAGGATTAGATGAGTAAACATGTAAAGTGCTTAGAACAATGAGTGCCTGATATACAGCAATCACCTAATACATTTTAGGTATTTGTGTTATTATTATATGTCAAATTTATTTATTTTTCTTTATTTGTTTGTGCTTTTTGGTCTTATTTAAGAAAGACTTCCCCAATTAATGGGGCATATTACAAATCTTCCCCTCTCTTCACCTTCCAGGCCTCTGGAAAGCCCCTTTTGAAGTTAGGTGTAGCCATGTGGCTTTCTTGAATCAGTGAAATGT
This sequence comes from Chlorocebus sabaeus, assembly GCF_047675955.1. NCBI lineage: Eukaryota > Metazoa > Chordata > Mammalia > Primates > Cercopithecidae > Chlorocebus > Chlorocebus sabaeus. The sequence goes on along the minus strand of NC_132904.1, from coordinate 68,995,953 downwards.
GAGCAAAAGTGATAGTGTCACTTCTGGACAGAAGTGGTGAGATCCAGGTATCCGTCAGGCCACCCACCCACTCCCTGCTTTCCCTTTCTCTACCTTGGTAATTGTAAAAGGATGTTCTGTGATGTTGTGGCCTGAATTAGGCATGGGCAATAAATACATTTTTGTGTGGGGGAGTAAAAAATATCTTCCATTCCTGATGTTAAAAAAATCTTCTTCTAAATTTTTTTTTTTTTTTTTTTTTTTTTTGAGATGGAGTTTCGCTCTGTCGTCCAGGCTGGAATGCAGTGGTGCAATCTCGGCTCACTGCAAGTTCCGCCTCCCGGTTCAAGTGATTCTCCTGCCTCAGCCTCCCAAGTAGCTGGGACTACCAGGCGCCAGTCACCATGCGTGGCTAACATTTGTATTTTTAGTAAAGACGGGGTTTCACCAAGTTGGTCAGGATGGTCTTGAACTCCTGACCTTGTGATCCACCCATCTCGGCCTCCCAAAGTGCTGGGATTACAGGTATGAGCCACCACACCCGGCCTACATTTTTAATAACAGTTTTAGAGGCCGGGCATGGTGGCTCATGCCTGTAATCCCAGCACTTTGGGAGGCTGAGGCAGGATAATTGCTTGAACCCAGGAGGCAGATGTTGCAGTGAGCCCAGATTGTGCCACTGCACTCCAGCCTGGGCAACAGAGCGAGACTCCCTCTCAAAAAAAAAAAAAAAACAAAAATCTAATTGACTCTTATTAGCAATTCTAGAACCGGGCAGTCTCATTCTAGAAAATAGAATGGGTGTCCTGATAAGCTGAGCGGAGGGAGTGGGCTTTATGGGCAGAAAAGGGCTGAAGAAAGCAGAAATAAAGAACAGAAAATGGATTGGTCATTTCAAAGTTTCTTTTCTTACAGGGTTAAAACAGAAATGACTTCCTTATCATAACTGGCTCAGGTAAACCAGGTGCTTTCTGATTGGTTTCTGTAAATCTCCTGGGCTTTTTTTGGAAAGTAACCTGTTTCAAAGTTCACTTTGATTATGTGGCAGCTAGCACCAGTGAGTCCATTCTGGTTTGCTCTGGTCTGTTGGGGCCTAGTGAAGAAGCTTAGGCCAAAACAATGGCCTCCCATGAATTTTATTTAACAGGTGCAAAGTAGGGATCCAATTCAATTTCTTTTTCTTTTTTCATATTAACAGACAGAGGTCCCAACACATTCAGTGACTCATCCTTTCCCACATAGTTTGTGAGGCCCTCCTGCCATAGACCTAATGCCTGTGTTTACATGGGTCTTTTTCTTGACTCTATTCTCTTGGATGGTCTTTTTGTCTATTATTGCACCACTTTACTATTTGGTGCTACTTATCATTTCTTTGTATTTGTCTCAATAGCTGCAGGCCAAGGGCAGTGTAGTCTTCAGGCATGGAGAGTAGAGGATAAGGAGTATGTGAAGTTCTGTGCATCTTAGCCAAACCCACCCTTGGCAAGTAGAGCATGTAGCCTTCCCTGCTCTATTGAGACATCAGAACGTGCCTGTTCATTTCCTCAGAGATAATCAGAGTAGGCAAGAGGCAAGGAATAGATTTGGGAGCCATTATTAAAATTAATTGACAGGGCTTGGTAACTGCCTGAATTTTTGGTGGAGTAGTAAAGAAAAAGGGATTTATCTAGAATAGCCCTTGTATTTCTGGCTCAATCAACCTGTCTTGCAAGGACATCTTTGAGAAATGTACAACATGAGTCTTCTCAACTGTGAAAATGTCAGCATCAAGTCTAACGCTTTAGGATAATTTCTTGAGCAAATAATACAACCTATAGAAATATCTAGTCACAGAAAAGCAAGACTTGATTATAAATGGTTTATTTCTTTAGATTATAACATTCATCACAATTAAATTGCATTTTTAAGACTGTCACTGCTGACAGCGCGTGGAAATACTGCTTTTTAATCATAGCGAAATGTCAAGAGACCAGGGTGTTATCTTGGGCAGTGAATTTTAATAAAGTGCTCACTTTTGCAGCCAGACTCACTAGTTTCCTCCTTTGTCTGTGGGTGCTGTGAGCACTAATGTAGACCACAAAAACTATCCTACCCTTTCTAATACTGCCCATGCCAGAGAGTCAGTCAAGGCCGTGCCTCTTTGCCTCCCTCCCACACCCCTGCTCCACAAACTCCATGCAGAACCAGGCACCAGGCAGGGCAGTCACAGTCCAGCAAGGAGAAGCAGCAGGATGAGGAGATCTGGCAGTTGCAGAAGGAACTTGGGGCCTGCTCTCATTCCTGCAGATGGGAAGGAGAGAAGGAGAGGATTCTGCATGGGGTTTCTCAAGACACGAGCCTCCCAAACTTTTAGAGCTTCATCTTAAGGTAAAACAAACAAACAAAAAACAAGAGGGGCCAGGCACGGTGGCTCACGCATGTAATCCCAGCACTTTGGGAGGCCGAGGTGGGAGGATTGCTTGAGCCCGGGAGTTCGAGACCAGCATGGGCAATATGGCGAGATCTTGTCTCTATAAAAAAATTTAAAATTATCTGGGTATGGTCATGTCTACCTGTGGTCCCAGCTACTCAGGAGGCTGAGGTGGGAAGATCACTTTAGCCTGGGAGTTCAAGGCTGCAGTGAACTATGATCACACCACTGCACTCTAGCCTCGGCAACAGAGCTCCCGATGCAGTCTCAAAAAACAAAAACAAACCCAGAAAGGTGGGATCTAGGGGCTCACTAGACCTAGTTAGACCCTTGCCTTTTCAGGATCCGTGAAGTACTCAGAAATACAGGGGAGAGGGAGGCTGTGAGGACACTTTTGGTTCTTCAATTTCAGGTCACCTCAAGTTGACTGAGCTCTCAGGTCTGACGGGTCCTTCATCCTTGCATGGCCACTTTCTAGACCTGGGCTCCCAGCCACTGGTGCCTCAGTGAGAAAGGCCTTCCCTATCTGGGGCCTGCAGCTCCCCTGGCCATTGTGGCCTCCATGCTTGTCTCTCTCACCCAAGAAGAGGTTTCTGAATCTGTATCTCTTGGAAGTCAATCTTTTGCAGTCACATATGTACTCCTGTCCCTACAACTGATATTAACTGGAGTTGGTGGGATCTGGCTTCCTCATCTGGGGTTCTTAGTCTGCCTGAATCTGAACACCAACCATTTGGCTCCAGATGGAGAGTAGCATCTTTCCTTGGCTGGACTGTCTACGTGGCTATCCTATTTTCATTAGACTTGATCCAAATTCAAAATCTTTCTATGTAAAAGCTCAGAGTTCCCTTGTAACTCCTCTCTGTGGTCCCATTTCTACCCCAAAGATTTCTTGTGTTTCCAGCACCCCTTCAGAGCATAAGGACTAATTTGGTCTCAATTTGCTGGGTACTCAATCCCTCTGCAGCTCAGATTCACTTCTGGATGGATTCCTGGCCTCTCAACAAAGCTTAACTCACTTCACCAGCATGTACTGGAGCCCCCATTCCAGCCAGGCATAATGGCAGGGCCTAAGGGCTGATGGAAGGGGAGACAAAGTCTCTAGACTATAAACAAATGATGATCGTGTAAATGGTGAGTATATGGCTGAGATGTGCACAGGGAAAAAAGAAAAGTAGTATTTGTTGAGCGATGTCTGTGTGCCAGGCAATAAGTTACAAATGTCTCTCTTTTAATACTCACAGTAACACTACTGAAGTATTTGTTATTCATACCCACATCTTTCAAATGAGGAAACTGAGACACAGTTTGCTCAGGTAGCTGGCTTTAGAGTCACAGAGCTGCTGATGGCTGAGTCCAGATTACCACTGGGGTGGCTGACTCCAAACCTGTGGCATGGAGCATGGTACAATGTTTACTTTTGCCTGAAAGTGTTGAGAAAGGCTTACCACTGGAAGTGATATCTGAGGTAGGTCTTGAAAGATAATTACTGTACTGAAATTGATGGTGTTTTAGATGGGATGAAATATGATATGCAGTCAAAGGAGGGACGAGACTTCACGCCACAAGGAATGACAGGTGCAAAGGCACAAAGATCTAAAAGCCAGGCTATGTGGGAAAGGAAAGGGTGGGTAAAGTGCTCATGCTGGCACTTCTCACCATCAGGGTCTGGGAGGAGTACTAGCCTCTCCTGACGCCCTCCATTAGCATTGCCAGCCATGACCGCTCTGCCTCACTGAGGCCCCTGTTCTCTGGTTGTGCCACCTCTAACTTTCCTCAGCCCAGGCATCTTCCCTAAGCATCTAGTCTATTTTGTGGCCCATTCGTACAAAACCTTTCCATTCTTTGATCTCCTCACTCTAACACCATCCATCTCTCTGCTGTCTAGCCAACCATTTCTATGGAAATGTCCTCCCGCCTTCCCAGAACCTGTAAACTAGCCACACTGGAAATCTCAAGGCCCATCAATCTGTTTTCTGACCACCCCTCTCAGTCTGCCCAGCTTCCACTCTCTTCCTCCTAGAGTACCCCATAGAGAGCACCAATCCCCAGACCTGCCTCCATCACTGCGGCCACCTGCTCAGTTCAGGCACCCTCATCTCTTGCTCCGATGCCTGCAGCAGTCACAGTCTTCTGCCTGGAACCAGGTCTCCCCACTCTCCTGGCCCTCTGATGTGTCCTCCAACATAGCAGTAGTTTCCATAACTCATTCTGTCCAGCAGATCTTTTTGACCTTTCTGCATAGCAGGGAGGTTGGGAGCTTCACTGGGCTAGAGGCTGTCCTGTTGATATGGAAGTGCTAGGAAGGGAAGAGCATGGTCCCTTTAAATCCTTTAAATGATACGGAAGGAAGGAAGGGAAGTGCTGGGTAGCCAGTCCCTGGCTAGGGCTCCACCCCCACGGACCTAGGTGAGGATAGGCACTCCTGCTTTTGTGCCCAAATGTTGCATTTCCCAAGACCACCCTGGCCCGCCATGCCCCCCAACACTGTCCCTGTAAAACCAACCCCCTGCTCGGCACGGTGGCTCACGCCCGTAATCCCAGCACTTTGGGAGGTCAAGGTGGGTAGATCATGAGGTCAGGAGTTCAAGACCAGCCTGACCAACATGGTGAAACCCCATCTCTACTACAAATACAAAAATTAGCAGGACATAGTGGCACGTGCCTGTAATCCCAGCTACTCAGGAGGCTGAGGCAGGAGAATCGCCTGAACCCAGGAGATGGAGGTTGCATTGAGCCGAGATGGCACCACTGCCCTCCAGCCTGGGTGATAGAGTGAGACTCTGCCTCAAAGAAAACAAAAAACAAAAAAACAAAACAACCCCTGCACCCCAGACCCTAGCAGGCAGACACACAAGTGGCTGTGGCTGGACATCATGAGGAACACATGGGTGGAAGAAGACACAGAGGCAACTGGACGTGGAAAGGAGCACATCAGCAGAGGAACACACCAGCACACCAGCAGCTGGACTTTGAGAGGAACACACTGACAGGCACCAGTATGCTGGCAGACCACCGACCGGCAGGATGACGGAGAGTTTGGCCAGGGCAGTTGCAGGGGAGCCCAGGCCACCCAGCAGCCCAACTCCAAGGGAAAACCATCTCCCTTCTGGCTCCCTGATGGGCAGAGAGCTACTTCCACTCAGTAAAATCTTGCACTCATTCTCCAAGCCCAGGTGTGATCTGATTCTTCAGGTACACCAAGGCAAGAACCCAGGATACAGAAAGCCCTCTGGCCTTGTGACAAGGTAGGGGGTCTAATTGAGCTGGTGAACACAAGCTGCCTATGGACAGCTAAACTAAAAGAGCAAAACTAAAAGAGCACCCTGTGACACATGCCCACTGGGGCTTCAGGAGCTGTAAACATTCATCCCTAGACACTGCTGTGGGGTCGGAGGCCCACAGCCTGCCCGTCTCTACGCTCCCCTAGAGGTCTGAGCAGTGGGGCACTGAAGAAGCGAGCCATTCCCCCTGTCACACGCCCTGTGAGGGGGACAAAAGAACCTTTCCCATTTCACTGTGTCTTTGTGCCTGGGCTCTGCTTTCTATTATGGGACATCAGCCCTGCCCTTTCAGGAACCTAATACTCTTCAGCAGTTGATTGGAGGCCCACGGTTCTGTGCCCTGGCTGCGTCTGATAGGAGGGCACCACCTCTTCTATTCCATGATGGCGCCACCGCTCCCACCTCCAGTGCAGACCCAGACTCACCTAAGCTGTTGAAATTGCTGTCTTGTTTTCTGGGATTTTTAGTAGAACCATTGCAGAAACAATTGAAGTTACTCCTTATTTTCCTAGGACTTTCAAGCAAAATGTTATTGTGTTATTTGTTTGTTTCATGATAACTTTCTGATACACCTTATACCCTGAATTAGCACTTCTTCTTCATGAGGATAGAAAGAGAAGTTTTTGATTTTAACATCCAGGCAGTTGTGATGACAAATAGTGTCCCCTCTTCACCAAGAAATGGTGGTGACACAGATACATTTCCAGATGAAGATGATGAAGTAAATTGCCCAAATTGTACATTTCCTTCCCCACTGTAATCAAATTTGGTTTTAGAGCCTCGGTAAACTCTTATAATTCCCTGTAGTGAGAAGCTGAAGAGCACTTTTCAGATAATAATGGAAGGCTTTAAACTGAAAATTGTGTGAATTTTGACAGAATTTTCTTACAGCTTTGTTAAAAGCCTTTGCAATGTCCCCAGTATAGGCCACTAGAGCTGTTTCATGGAAATCATTGAATTTTTTAGAATAGCTTATTTTGTTTTTGAGTTGCTTCCATGTTTCCGCCTTTTTCCATTCAATGTTTAAATTTGTATTCACTCCGTTTTTCTTTTAACAGCTGGGGCACCCTTTTCTCCATTTCTTCAACACAACCCACACACTGGTCATCAAACACACTGTCAGCCATTTCCAGCTTGGCCGGCTGTCCTAGGCTGGTCACCTGTTAAGAAGGAGTAGAGGCCAGGTGTGATGGCTCCCGCCTGTAATTCCAGCACTTTGGGAGGCCGTGGTGGGTGGATCACCTGAGGTCAAGAGTTCAAGACCAGCCTGACCAATATGGCAAAACCCCGTCTCTACTAAAAATACAAAAAAAAAAAAAAAAAAAAAAATTAGCCAGGCATGGTGGCATGCACCTGTAATCCCAGCTACTTGGGAGGGCAGCAGGAGAATCGCTTGAACCTGGGAGGTGAAGGTTGCAGTGAGCCGAGATTGTGCCACTGCATTCCAGCCTGAGCGACAGAGCGAGACTCCGTCACACACACACACACACACACACACACACACACACAAAGGAGTAGAGTCCCTTGACCTGTTTGCTGGGAAAGTGTGTTGCATGCTGCCCAGAGCCTACAGCATGGGCTTTAGCTCAGTATGAAATTTCACAGGTTCCCCTCATAGGCCTCATGTATGGCACATGTATGAACACCATCTTAGGACACTATTAGTAGTATAAAGAGAAAAGCTAAGCTTTGTGACTGTTTGGTTTACTAGTGCTATTTTTTTTCTTTTTTTGAGACAGAGTCTTGCTTTGTTCCCTAGGCTGAAGTGCAGTGACATGATCTCGGCTTACTGCAACCTCTGCCTCCGGAGTTGAAGTGATTCTCCCGCCTTAGCCTCCTGAGTAGCTGAGATTACAAGTGTGCACCAGCATGCCCAGCTGATTTTGTATTTTCACTAACTCTTGACCTCAAGTGATCTGTCTGCCTTGGCCTCCCAAGTGCTGGGATTATAGGCGTGAGCCACCATGCTGGCCTACTGGTGCTATTTTAAAAATATCTTTCAGATTCATGCTCTCTGACTGGCTCTAGCCACAGACTCAAGTCTGCGAACTCTATTGTCTCCAACATGTGAGCAAAGCAAGATCAGTAGGGTGTAGGTTGGGAGTTGGTGGTAGATATGACCTGTTGTGTTAGCCACCAGATTAACATGAAGAAGTAAACTACTATGGCTGGAAGATATGCCATCTTCAAGTTCAAAAATAACTGCAAATAAACATAAGACAATGTGAAGTGTGAACATAAGTTTCATTGTGAGTGTGCTGATGCATCCATTCTGTGTTTATGAATCCCTACTTCAAATCTGGAAGTCCAGGCTCCTATGCACACTGCTTCCTGAACAGCTAACCAGGAGTCCTTGTAAAAAGCTTTGCCTGGGTCCTGTACCAGCGATGAGGTGACTCTGACACCTGGCTCCAGGTAGGGCGCTGGTATTAAAACAATGCATCCTGGTAATAGGCAGAGCCACGTGTCATGCAGACTGCCAGTGAGAGAAACAGACCACATTTTGGCAGATGCTTCCTAACCCCTAACATTTTACTTTCCCGTAGAGAAATATTGCAAGTCCTTTCACAAATGCTTTTAAAAAAATCTTCTCAAAGTTGTGTTAACATGGGGCTCAAACTTAAGTCAATACTTCTGAATATCTCTCAAAGTTGTCAGCACAAAAGGAATCGTTCCTAAGGCACTAGTTGCTGTCTCTAGTTTTGAGCAGCCTCCTTTGCCTCTCAGAGTGTACTTTCGCTTTGCAATAAACTTCATTTCCTACTCTTACTGTGGACTTGTTCTCAAATTCTTCTGTGTGGTGAAGTCAAGAACCTGAACCAGTTCACCAACAACAATTTGAGTGGTTGCAGCTTTCCCAGTTCGCTACACTACAGAAAGCTGGGGATTACAAGGAATCCTCGTCTAGCGGGAAGCATTGAGAATATACTGAAATTGATGTCTAATTGTGAAAATTCTGTGAATATGGTAGGCAATGGTTGTTTTATAGACAAAGAATTTCTTTCAGACAAAAAGCACTTGGGGAGCCGTAATTGATAGGAATATATTGCACTGAATAAAAATTATGTTCCAAGATCTAAAAAATGGTTGTTTTTTTTTTTTTTTTTTTTTTTGAGATGAAGTCTTGCTTTGTTCCCCAGGCTAGAGTGCAGTGGTGCAATCTCGGCTCACTGAAACCTCTGCCTCCTGGGTTCAAGTGATTCTCCTGCCTCAGCCTTCCAAGTAGCTGGGATTACAGGTGTGTGCCACCACGCACAGCTAATTTTTGTAGTTTTAGTAGAGATGGGGTTTCACCACGTTGTCCAGGCTGGTCTCAAACTCCTGACCTCAGTTGATTCCCACCCCCTTGGCCTCCCAAAGTACTGGGATTATAGGCATGAGCCGCTGTACCCAGCCAAGAATGGTACCCTTGAAACACTTCCTTGAAACACTTTTTTTAAATCAAATTTAATCCTGTTACAGAGTAAGCTCTGATTCTAGGGCAATCAAAAATATGGGGGCCAAGTCTGAACCAACCACATCCTGCTTTCTTTTATTAAATAATAACAATAATTCTACGGATGTTATTCTTCTAAAATTTGTATTCTGAATTTGGGAGACTTTGTATTAAATACTGTTAAACCTCAAAAAATAACTTAAATGAAATTAGAACTAAAAATTTAAAATTTCCCCTTAATTCTAAAAGAAGGAATTTTATATCTTTATCTGTATAATAAGTGCTTTTTTAATAGAACGCAAGATTGGGAATTTTAAGCATGGCATATTTTGATTTTATGTGAAATTTTAGATTTCTTCACTAATATTGAACAACTAAAGCACTATGCAAAATTAACATAAATATGATTGTTCAAATGAATTTTTTTGCAAATTGAAATGTGTTATAATGATAAAAACTGGTCTTTTGTGTTTAAAAATTATGTGACTCTATGAGAAAGTTTCCACCTAAAATATCTGAGCACCACTTAAAGTTTTGCTATCTGACACATAGCTCAAATAACTACTTTTTAATTTAATTATTTAATCATCCTATACTTTGATTATATTATTCTAGCATTCTTAATTGATTCTTAGAATTTTTCAATTGTATAGCATTAGGGTAATGAATATTTGTATTTATCCAACATCTCTATATATGGAGTAAATTCTAATCTTTGATCTTCAGGCAAAATTGTAAAAGCTTCTATTTAATATATCCTTGTTTAAGGACTTTTATTTTTTAGAGGCAAGGTCTTGCTCTGTCACCCAGGCTGGAGTACAGCGGCTCACTGCAGCCTTGACCTCCCAGGCTCAAGTGATCCTCCCACCTCAGCCTCCTGGGTAACTGGAACTACAGGCATACGCCACCATGCCCAGCTAATTTTTTCGATTTTTATAGAGATGGCGTCTCCCTATGTTGCTCAGGCTGGTCTTGAACTCCTGGGCTCAAGGGATCAAAAGTGCTGAGATTACAAGCATGAGCCACCATGCCCAGCCTTCCTTAAGTATTTCTAAGACTAGAGCTATCCTCCTTAAATTGTTAAAATCCCCCAGAGGAAGATTTTGACTGGCCCTGAGTTAAGACACTGCTAATGAGAAAATATTTGCTTTTACATCCTACCTACTTTAAAATCATTAGCAGCTCCTTATCCTCTACTCACAGTGGTTCTCAAGGTTTGATGTGTGTAAGAACTCAACTGGGAAACTTGTTACCAACAGAGATTCCTGTCCTTTTAGATGTTTTTCTTTTTCCAGATCTGACCCACCTCTCTACAGGGAATATTTCTTGCACAGAACTAGACTTTGCCTCTTGACATATAACCCCCTCTACCTCAGTCACCCCAACCCTCAGATTGTCTCCCAGCCCCATCCTAATACCAGTATCTCCTCAGGAGACATTCCTAATTTCCTCACCTTCAGAAACTCTTCTTCCGCTCTTCAGAGGGCCGAGTTCAGACTTGTCAATACCTGGTCTCCTGCAGATCCTTGATTTGGTCCCTGTCCCTCTCTGAAAATAGTGTCTGAGAACAAAATGCTCTTGCCCTTTTATATTTTCTTTCCATGGAATTGATGTGTGTGTGTGTGTGTGTGTGTGTGTGTGTGTGTGTGTGGCTTGTGGTTGTGGCTTGGAGGTAGGTCCTGAAAAAAGCAGAGATTGCTGTAGATCCTTTCCCCATACACTTAGTTTTACTGATTACCTGAGCCATTTGAGGGGGTTTGAATTTGAAAGAATTAGGGCAAGGGGAAGGAAAGACGGATCAGCTTTTTTTCTGTCAACTTTTATTTTAGGTTCAGGGGGTCCATGTGCAGGTTTGTTACATGGGTAGATTGTGTGTCACGGGGGTTTGGTGTACAAATGATGATGTATCCAATAGGTAGTTTTTTTGCCTTTATCCTCCTCCCACTCTTCCCCTCAAGTAGGCCCCAGTGTCTATTGTTCCCATCTTTGTGTCCATATGTACTTAGTGCTTAGCTCCCACTTATAAGTGTTGACATAAAATATTTGATTTTCTGTTCCCATGTTAATTCACTTAGGATAATTCCTCCAGCTCCGTTCATGTTGCTGCAGAAGACATAATCTCATTCTTTTTTAATGGCTGTGTAATATTCCATGGTGTATCTATACTGCACTTTTTAATCCATTCCATTGTTGATGGGCATCTATGTTAATTCTATGTTTTTGCTATTGTGAATAGTGCTATGATAAACAGGTGAGTGAATATATGTGTTTGGTAGAACAATTTACATTCCTTTGGGTGTACAGCCAGTTATTATATTGCTGGGTCAAATGGTAGTTCTGTTTTAAGTTCTTTGAGAAATCTCCAAACTGCATTCTCCAGTGACTGAACTAATTTAAATTCCCACCAGCAGTGTATAAGCGTTCCCTTTTCTTCACACCTTGCCAACATTTTTTTTTTTTTTTAATGATAGCCATGCTGACTGGTTCAAGATGGTATCTCATTGTGGCTGCATTTCTCTAATGATTAGTGACATTGAACGATTTTTCATATGCTTGTTAGTTGTGTGTATATCTTCTTTTGAGAAGTGTCTGTTCATGTCCTTTACCCATTTTTTGTTCCCATGGGATTGTTTGTTTTTTGCTTGTTGATTTCAGTTCTTATAGATTCTGAATATTAAGTCTTTGTCAGATGCATAGTTTGCAAATATTTTATCCCATTCTGTAGGTTGCCTGTTTACTCTGTTGATAGTTTCTTTTGCTGTGCAGAAGCTCTTTAGTTTAATTAGGTCCCACTTGTCAATTTTTGTTTTTGTTGCAGTTGTTTTTGGAGACTTCGTCATGAAATCTTTGCCAAACCCAATGTCCAGAACGATATTTCCTAAGTTTTCTTCTAGGATTCTTAGAGTTTGAGGTCTTACATTTAAGTCTTTAATCTTTCTTGAGTTGATATTTGTATATGATGAAATGAAGGGGTCCAGTTTCAACCTTCTGTATGTGGCTAGCCAGTTATCCCAGCAGCATTTATTGAATAGGGAATCCTTTCCTCCATTGCATGTTATTGTTGACTTTGTTGAAGATCAGATGGTTTTAGGTGTGCATCTTTATTTCTGGGTTCTTTATGCTGTTCCATTGGTCTATGTGTCTGTTTTTGTACCAGTAACATGCTGTTTTGGTTACTGTAGCTTTGTAGTATAGTTTCAAGTCAGGTAATATGATGCTTCCAGCTTTATTCTTTTGCTTAGAATTCCTTTTGCTATTTGGGCTCTTTTTTGGTTCCATATGAATTTTAGAACACTTTTTTCTAATTCTGTGAATAATATCATTGGTAGTTTGATAGGAATACCAATGAATTTGTAAATTGCTTTGGGTAGTATGGCCAATTTAACAATATTGATTGTTCTGATCCATGAGCATGGAATGTTTTTCCATTTGTTTGTGTTGCCTCCGATTTCTTTCAGTAGTGTTTTGTAATTCTCATTGTAGATATCTTTCACCTCCCTGGTTAGCTGTATTCCTGGGTATTTTATTTTTTTTGTGGCTATTGTGAATGGGATTGTGTTCTTAATGTGGCTGTCAGCTTGGATGTTATTAGTGTATATAAATGCTACTGATTTTTGTACATTGGTTTTGTATCCTGAAACTTTGCTGATGTTGTTTATCAGGCCTTGAAGCCTTTGGACAGAGACTATGGGGTTTTCTAGGTATAGAATCATATCATCCACTAAGAGAGATAGTTTAACTTCCTGTCTTCCTATTTGGATGCTTTTTTACATCTTTCTTTTGCCTAATTGCTTTGTGTAGGACTTCAGGGGTGAGCTTTTGGGGATCATTTTCACGTCCTTAGTCACTTCTTAGTATGAATCCAACATCTGCCTACTATTTGCTCATGAATTGACTGAAGCATACAACCAAACTGATTATATGTTGCAGTGTTCAGATGTGTGATCTCCAAACTCAAATGCTGCTTTGCTGTGACTGTCTCATCAAGTGATCTAAGGAATGATCATCCAGCAAAAAGAACAGGGAACACTGACACTTAACAGAGGTCAAAACTACCACTCCTGGAAATTGGGCATATAATTCAGACACCTCAAAGAGTGGTGAAAATCTGTATTGATCCCACTCCCACGTATTAATGGTCTGCCAATCAGCAAAGATTGGAGAATGACCACAAGAGGGGACACTAAGAACCAAAATCATCTGTGTTCACACAGCTTACTGCCTACATTAATTGACTTCACAATTCCCCTCCTTATCAGCATTATTATATGATTCCGGGAAACTCTTGTCCAAGAAGATAAAAGTTTTAAATACAGATACATCATTACCAATTTGAGGAACTTCCTGAGTGGCCCATCTGCTCTCAAAAAAAGCATCAAATGACAGTTTATACCCCAAGACCCTGTGAACACTTTGCCTCAAAACTCTCAGTTTGCTGTGTGCACCAATCTACTTCCATTTTATTAGGATTCGTATTCAATCCTAACCACGTCCCTGTCTTAGATCAGACTTCGAAACCTCAAAAATGTCAACATTCTAACTTTATCCTTCCTCCTCTGAGATGTTATTGAGACCCTATTGAGATAGTGTTCTCTCTTACCTCCATAAGCATTAAACTCAGCTTTGTTTTGACAAGGCCATAATTGAAAATTCAACTATTTGATTATTTAAAATATGAAACTCTGTAAAGTAAAATGCCATAAACAGAGAAAAAGCCATATAAATATGGATAAAGCAATCCATATAATGTGTGTGCATATGTGTGTTTATACAGTAGTCCCTACTTATCCATGGGGGATACATTCTAGGACTCCAAGTGGATACCTGAAATCATGGATAGTACTGAACCCTATATATACTGTTTTTTTTCCCTGTACATACATATCTATGATAAAGTTTAACTCATAAATTAGGCACAGTAAGAGATGAACAACACTAATAAAAAGAGAATAATTATAACAATATATTGTAATTAAAGTTATTTGACTATGGTCTCTTTTTCTCCCAAAATACATAATTGTATGATACTCACCTATTTTTGAACCCTGGTTGACCGGGGTAATTGAAACTGAAGAGAGCAAAACTACTGATAAGGGAGGAATAACTGTACAACAAATAGAAAATAAATTATTTTTAGAAATTATCTGGGCCGGGCGCAGCGGCTCACGCCTGTAATCCCAGCACTTTGGGAGGCCGAGGCAGGCGGATCACGAGGTTAGGAGACCGAGACTATCCAGGCTAGCACGGTGAAACCTCGTCTCTACTAAAAATACAAAAAAATTAGCCAGGCCTGGTGGTGGACGCCTGTAGTCCCAGTTACTCAGGAGGCTGAGGCAGGAGAATAGAGTGAACCCGGGAGGCGGAGCTTGCAGTGAGCTGAGATTGCGCCACTGCACTCCAGCCTGGGTTGCAGAGTGAGACTCCGTCTCAAAAATAAATAAATAAATAAAATAAATAAATTAAAAAAAGAAAAGAAATTATCTGAATATTGGTAAAAATAGAGAAAGTGGTAGTCTGTGACATTTTAGCTAAGAGTCGCTTTCACTCCCTGCACTTTATCTCCATGCACAGTTGTTCTATCCTAGGTGGGAGGGGCCACCTATAACGACTGGCAGCTCTGCTTCACTGTCTGAAGGGGATGAGTTAGTTTGGAGTCGAGTATGGAGAAATCCATGCCCAGTGGCATTGTCAAAAACAATGGAGCTTTCAGTGGCAAACAATCAGGGAAAGCTAAAATCATAATTGAGGCAAACAAAAAATCAGACCAGCCAGATATTTAACAGAGATACTAAAGTAAGGAGATAGCTAAAGAAGACCATGTTAAAATCACATTTGTCACCAGTAAATAAAAAAGCTGTGCCCATGACAAGGCTGGAATGGAGTGAATCTGGGAGGCAGAGCTTGCAGTAAGCCAAGATTGCACCACTGCAATCACTGGGTGACAGTGCGAGACTCGTCTATCTAAAAAAAAAAAAAAAAAAAAAAAAAAAGATGCTGAATATAGGCCCCCAATCTCTTCTGGCTTGTAGGGTTTCTGCTAACCGGTTCACTGTTAGCCTGGTGGGGTTCCCTTTGTTGATGACCTGCCCTTTCTCTCTAGCTGCCTTGAACATTTTTTCTTTCATTTCGACTTCAGAGAATCTGATGACTATATGTCTTGGGGATGGTCATCTTATATAGTATCTCACAGGGGTTCTCTGTGTTTCCTGAATTTGAGTGTTGGCCTCAGTAGAAAGGTTGGAAAAATTTTCATGGATGATATCTTCAAATATGTTTTCCAAGTTGTTTGCTTTTTCTCCCTCTCTTTCAGGGATGCCCATGAGTCATAGATTTGATCTCTTTACACAAAACCATATTTCTTGAGATTTTGTTCATTCTGTTTTATTTCTTCATTTTTGTCTGACTGAGTTAAGTTGGAGGACTGGCCTTCAAGCTCTGAGATTCTTTCCTCAGCTTGGTCTATTCTGCTATCAATATTTGTAATTATGAAATTCTTGAAGTAAGGTTTTAGGCTCTATCATATCAGTTTGGTTCTTTCTTCAAATGGCCATTTCATCTTTCAGCTCCTGTGTTGTTTTATTATATTCCTTAGATTCCTTGGATTGGTTTTGACTTTCTCTTGAATCTCAATGGTCTTCATTCCTATCCATATTCTGAATTCTGTATCTGTCATTTCAACCTAATTAAGAACCATTCCTGGGGAAGTAGTGCCATCATTTGGAGGTAAGAAGACATTTTGGTTTTTGACTTGCCAGAGTTCTTGCACTGGCTCTTTCTCATTTATGTGGGCTGATATTCCTTCAATCTTTGAAACTGCTGTCCTTTGGATAGAGATTTTTGCTTTTATCTTCGCTGCTGTCCTTTGGATAGAGTTTTTTGCTTTTATCTTCTTTGATCCCTTGGGGGTTTGATTGTGGTATAAAGTGGGTTTAGTTGACAGGCTTCATTTCTTGAAGATTTTAGGAGGCCCAGTCTCAGCTCAGTAGTCCTGGACAGCATGCTCTGGGAGGCTGGTACTGGGCTCTTGGCTTTATTCTCTAGCCCCTTGAGGTCAGGAACCTACTGTACTGAAGGGGCCACAGTGCTCCTGATCCACTGGCCACAACACTCTAATGAGTGGTGCCAGCCAAAGAACTTTGTTGGGGCAGTGGAGGCGAGATCCATGCTCCCCTGCATGTGCTTACACCAGTAGTGATTGCAGCATGGTGGGGATGGAACACTGGTTGGGGCAGGATTGCAGGTGTCTGTGTGTGCATTTGTGCCAGCAGTGGTGGTTACAGCAAGGTGCCCATGTATTAGTGGAGGAAGGGGTGGTATGGTTCACTAGTGATGGCAGTGGTGACATGGTGGTGTGCATGTGCACATTCACTGGCAGTGGAAGGGGGTGAGGTCCACCTATGCATGCCTGCTGGCAAAGTGGTGGAGCAGGGGCTGTGGGCAAATGTGTGCTGGCAAAGTGGCAGGGGGAGTCAATGGTGGAGGGAGACTGTGGGTGGACTGATGTGCATTGGCAGGGGCCAATCTGCTGGAGCTCTCCAACAGTGAGATGTGGTCTGCCAATGAAGAAGCTATGATGAGGGCCCCTGGATTTACCTAGTTGGGCATCCGAAGCTGTGCTGCAAGCAAGAATGGGCAGGCTGGGCCCCCAGGTGAGGCCAGCAGACACAGGGGTGCTCAGATAAAATTGGCCCTGTCCCACAGGCAAGACTGCCTTGCTCTGTCCAGTCCTGACAGTTAACCTAAGGCTAAAGTCTCCTGAAGGAACAGCTAAAGTCTGCTGAATGAGCCTTGGGGGATGAGCATCCCTGGCCATGCTCCACTGCAAATGTTCCCACATCAAACACTCTTGGCTCCATACAAGTTGGAGTCCTGCTCTAACCACTTCTCTAAGTAGCTCTTGCTGCCAGCTTAAGTGTCCATGGGGGCTGTGGGGTCTCCTGCTGCTAGGATTCTGGAGGTCTGTGGCAATGGCAAGAATGGGCCACTCTTCAACTGTTCAATTCATCTCTTCCCCAGGAGTCACTGGGGGATCAGGAATGAGTCCCAGTGCACCGCAGCCCCATGCAGGGTTCCCAGCATCATCCCCCTTCAGTTCCGTGTCCGAGTCCTACCTCCATCCACTCTCAATGCCTTCCCTCTGAAGACCTGCTTGGAGTGTGCCATTCTTCCTGATGTCCCAGTCTCTTGGTGGGAGATTTCCTCCTAGCTGTGTTTAGTCAGTCATCTTGGCTCCAAGCTCTCCATTGTTTCTGACGAGAAATCAGCTGTTTATTTTATTCTGGTTCACCCATATGTGATAAGTCATTTTGCTCTTGCTGCTTTCAAGACATTCTTTTTGCCTTTCAATAGTTTGACTATGGTGTTTTTAGGTGACAATCTCCTTGTGTTTATCCTACTTAGAATTCTCTGACCTTATTGGATGTGTAGATTAATGTTTTTCCTCAAATTTGGGCATTTTTTAAGTAATGATTTCTTCAAATATTTTTTCTGATCTTTTCTCTCTCTTTCTCTTTCTGGGACTCCTAGTACACATTGGTTGGTATGTTTCATGTGTCCATAAAACATACAACTCTTTGAGGCAATGTTCATTTTTCTTCATTGTTTTTCCTTTCTGTTCTTCCATTTGGATGATCTCTATAGACCTATTTTTAAGTTCACTTACCTTTTCTTCTGCTAGCACAAATATACTGTTAAATCCCTCCAGAGAAATTTTTATTTCAGCTATTATATTTTTCACCTCCAGTATTTCTAGTTGGTTTTTAAAAATAATTTTATCTTTTTGTTGAATTCTATATATGAAACATTATTCTCATGCTTTACTTCTTTAGACAAGATTTCCTTTAGTTCTTTGAACACATTTATAGCAACTGCTTTAAAATTTTCGTCTGCTAAATTCAACATCTGTATGCTCTCACAGATAGTTTCTGTTGTCTGCTTTTCCCCCATGTGTGGTCATATTTTCCAATTTTTCTTTGTGTCTTTTGAGTTTTTTTTTTTTTTTTTTTTTTTTTTTTTTTTTTTTGAGATGGAGTCTTGCTCTGTCACCCAGGATGGAGTGCAGTGGCGTGATCTCGGCTCACTGCAAGCTCTGCCTCCCAGATTCATGCCATTCTCCTGCCTCAGCCTCCTGAGTAGCTGGGACTACAGGTGCCTGCCACCACGCCTGGCTAATTTTTTGTATTTTTAGTAGAGACGGCGTTTCACCGTGTTAGCCAGGATGGTCTCAATCTCCTGACCTCGTGATCCACCCGCCTTGGCCTCCCAAAGTGCTGGGATTACAGGCATGAGCCATTGTGCCCAGCCTATTCAGCATTCTTAAAGAAAAGAAATTCCAACCAAGAATTTCATATCCAGCTGATATAGTTTGGATATTTGTCCCTGCCCAAATCTCATGTTGAATTGTAATCCCCAATGCTAGAGGTGGGGCCTGGTGGGAGGGGTTTCAGTCATGGGGTTGGATCCCTCATGGCTTGGTGGTGTCTTTGCGATAGTGAGTTGTTGCAAGATCTGGCCATTCAAAAGTGGACCTCCCGCTATACTCTCACTTGTTCCTGCTTTCACCATGTGACCTGCCTGCTTCCCTTTCACTTTCCACCATGATTGAATGCTCCTCAAGGGTTCAACAGAAGCCAAGCAGATGCTAGCACCATGCTTTCTGTAAAGCCTGCAGAACTGTGAGCCAATTAAACTTCTTTTCTTTATAAGTGACCCAGTCTCAGGTATTTTTTTATAGCAATGCAAGAATGGCCTAATACAGAAAATTGTTACTGAGGAGTGAGGCATTGCTATAAAGATAACTGAAAACATGGAAACGGCTTTGGAAATGGGTAACAGGAAGAGGTTGGAAGAGTTTGGAGGGCTCAGAAAAAGACGGGAAGTCCAAAACTTCTTAGAGACTGGTTAAATGATTGTGACCAAAATGCTGATAGTGAGACAGCCAGGTGGGAGGGAGTCCCTGGAGAAACTCCATCTGGCCTGCCCACTGAGGTGGAGCCTCAGGAAGTTCATGTCCTTTGCAGCAGGGAGGAGCCTGGCTCCTCCTTTTCCTGTGTGGAACCTGGGATTTGAACACCTGGGCAGGAAGCACTCTAGTGGAGGGACTCTGGCCAGCGATAGTCCCTGTTTCCCCCTTTTCTTCCCTTTAACCCAATCAAATCCTGCTTCACTCACCCTTCAAATCGTCTGTGAGCCTAAATTTTTGTGGTTGTGGGATGGACAAGGACCCTGTCTTTCGCTGAACTAAGGAAAAGTCCTATAACAATAGTGATATGGATGATGAAGTCCAGGCCCTAGGGATCTGTGGAAGTTTAAACTAAAGAGTGATGATTTAGGGCAAGGATATCCAATCTTTTGGCTTCCCTGGGCCATAGTGGACGAAGAATTGTTCTTGGGCCATACATAAAATACACTAACACTAACGATAGCTGATGAGCTAGAAAAAAACTCATAAAAAAAAACTCATAATGTTTTAAGAAAGTTTATGAATTTGTGTTGGGTTGCCCTCAAAGTCATTCTGGGTCACGTGTGGCCTGCAGGCCACAGGTTGGACAAACTTGATTTAGGCTATCTGGCAGAAGAAATTTCTAAGCAGCAAAGTGTTCAAGATGTGGCCTGGCTGCTTTGAACAACCTACACTCAGATTTGAGAGCAAAGAAAAGACTTAAATTTGGAGTTTATATTTAGACAGGAAGCAGAGAATAAAGGTTTGGGAAATTTGAAGCTTGGCCATGTGGCAGAGAATGAAAAAGCTTTTCTGGGAGAGGAATCCTAGAAGGCAGTGGAGCACTCATTTGCCACAGAAATTTGCATAACTAAAAGGGATCCAAGTGCTGGTAGCCAAGACAATGTGAAAAAGACCTCAAAGGCATTTCAGAGATCTAAGAGGCAGCACCTCCCACCACAGGTTCTGAGGCCT
The DNA here is from genome assembly GCF_047675955.1 of Chlorocebus sabaeus. Taxonomy (NCBI): domain Eukaryota; kingdom Metazoa; phylum Chordata; class Mammalia; order Primates; family Cercopithecidae; genus Chlorocebus; species Chlorocebus sabaeus. The sequence continues at coordinate 68,975,929 of NC_132904.1, read as the reverse complement.
GGGAGGAAAGAATGGTCTCAGGGGCCAAGGCTCCACTTCCCTGCATAACCTCAGGATTCTGTTCCCTACATCCAGGACACTCTAGCTCCAGCCTCAGCTCAAAGGGCCCCAGATGCAGCTCATGCTGTTGCTTCAGAGGGTGCAAGCCTTGGTGGCTTTCATGTGATGTTAAGCCTATAGATGCACAGAGTGCAAGAGTGATTGAGTCTTGGCATCACTGCCTAGATTTCAGATGTTGTATGAAAAGGCCTGAGCACATAGACAGAAGCCTGCTGCAAGCGGAGAGTCCTCACAGAAAACCTCTGCTATGGTAGTGTGGAGAAAAAATGTAGGGTTGAAGCTCCCACACACAGTCCCCAATGGGGCACTGCCTAGTGGAGCTGTGGGAAGGGGACCACCATCTCCAAGACACCAAAACAGTAGATCCATCAGCAGCTTGCTCTCTGCACCCAAAAAAAGCCACAAGCACTCAACTCTAACCTGTGAGAATAGCCACAGGGGCTAATCCCTGCAAAGCCACAGAGGCAGAGCTGTCCAAGGCCTTGGAAATCTAACCCTCACAGCAGTGTGGCCTTAATGTGGGACATAGAGTCAAAGGATATTATTTTGGACATTTAAGATTTAATAACTATCCTGCTGGGTTTCAAATATGCATTAGGCCTGTTACCCCTTTCTTTTAACCAATTGCTCCCTTTTGAAATAGGAATGTTTACACAATGCCCATACACCTGCTGTATTTTGGAAGTAACTAACTTGTGTTTGATTTTATGGATTTATAGGTGGGAGAGGCTTGCCTTGTCTCAGATGAGACTTTGGACTTTTGAGTTGATGCTGGAGTGAGTTAAGACTTTGTGGGACTGTTGGGAAGGCATGATTGTATTTCCCAATGTGAGAAGGACATGAGATTTGGAAGAGACCAGGGTTGGAATAATATAGTTTGGATGTGTGTCCCCACCCAAGTCTGATGTTGAATTGTAATCCCCACTGCTGAAGGTGGGAACTGGTGGGAGGTGTTTGGGTTGTGGAGGTTGATCCCTCATGAATGGCTTGGGCCACCTGCGTGGTGATAAGTGAGCTCTTTCTCAGGGTTCACATGAGATCTGGTCATTTAAAAGTGTGTGCCCTGCCCCTTGTTTGCTCTTGCTTTTAACATGTGACATACTTGTTCCTTCTTTGCTTTCCACCATGACTGAAAGTTCTCTAAGGCAGCCAAGCACAGTGGCTCAGGCCTGTAATCCCAGCACTTTGGGAGGTTGAGGCAGGCAAATCACGAGGTCAAGAGATTGAGACCATCCTGGCCAACATCGTGAAACCCTGTCTCTACTAAAAATACAAAAATTAGCTGGGCATGGTGGCGTGTACCTGTAGTCCCAGCTACTCAGGATGTTGAGGCAGGAGAATTGCCTGAACCAGGGAGGCAGAGGTTGCAGTGAGCCAAGATTGTGCCACTGCACTCCAGCCTGGTGATACAGTGAGACTCTGTTTCAAAAAAAAAAAAAAAAAAGAAAGAAAAGAAAGTTCTCTGAGGCTTCACCAGAAGCAAAGCAGATGCCAGCACCATGCTTCCTGTAAAGCCTACAGAACTATGAGGCAATTAATTAAGCCCTTTTCTTTATAAATTACTCAGTCTCAGGTATTTATTTATAGCAATGCAAGAATGGCCTAATACACAAGCTAAACTAAGGTTTATAAGTGATGGAGAAATAAGATCCTTTTCAGACAAGCAAATGCTAAGGGAATTCATTACCACCAGACCTGCCTAACAAGAGGTCCTTAAGGGAGTCCTAAATATGGAAAGGAAAGACTGTTACCTAGCTAACATAAAAACACACAAAAGTACATAGACCATTTGACACTATAAAGCAATTACACAATCAGGTCTACATAATAACCAGCTAACAACATGATAACAGGAACCAACCTGCATATAGAAATATTAACTTTGAATGTAAACAGGCTAAATGCCCCAGTTAAAAGGCATGGAGTGGCAAGTTGGATGAAGAAGGAAGACCCAATGGTATGCTGTTTTCAAGACACCCATCTTACGTGCAATGACACCCATAGGCTCAAAGTAAACAGATGGAGAAAAATCTACCAAGCAAATGGAAAACAGAAAAAAGTGGGGGTTGTTATTTTAATTTCAAATAAAACAGATTTTAAACAAACAATAATCAAAAAGATAAAGAAGGGCATTGCATAATTGTAAAGGGTTCAATTCAACAAGAAGACCTAACTATCATAAATATATATGCACCCAACTCAGGAGCACCCACATTCATAAAACAAGTTCTTAGAGACCTAGGAAAAGGCTTCAATAATCACACAATAATAGTGGGAGATTTCGAAACCCCACTGATAGTATTAGACAGATAATTGAGGCAGAGATCTAACAAAGATATTCAGGACCTGAACTCAATACTTGATCAAATAGACCTAACAGGCATTTACAGAGCTCTCCACACAAAAACAACAGAATATACATTCTTCTCATTTGCACACGGCACATACTCTAAAACTGATCACATAATCAACCATAAGACAATTCTCAGCAAATTCAAAAAAACTGAAATCATACCAACCACTCTCAGACCACAGCACAATAAAAATAGAAATCAATACTAAGAAGATCACTCAAAACCATAAACTACATGAAAATTAATCAGCCTGCTCCTGAATGACTTTTGAGTAAGCAATAAAATTAAGGCTGAAATAAAGACATAAGTGACAGCAAAGATACAACATATCAGGATCTCTGGGACACAGCTAAAGCAGTGTTAAGAGGAAAGTTTATAGTGCTAAATGCCCACATCAAAAAGCTAGAAAGATCTCAAATTAACAACATAGTATCACACCTAGAAGAACTAGAAAAACAACAGCAAACAAACCCCAAAACTAGCAGAAAACAAGAAATAACCCAAATCAGAGCTGAACTGAATGAAATTGAACTGAATGAAATTGAGATGTGGAAAACCATTCAAAAGATCAATGAATCTAGGACTTGGTTTTCTGAAAGAAAAAATAAGATCGATAGACCACTAGCGAGATTAATAAAGAAAAAAAGAGAAGATCCAAATAAACACAATCAGAAATGACAATGGGGACATTACCAAAAACCCCACAGAAATACAAAAATCCCCCAGAGACTGCAATGAACTCCTCTGTCCACACAAACCAAAAAAACTAGAAGAAATGAATAAATTCCTAGAAACTTACAATCTGCCAAGATTGAACCAGGAAGAAATTGAATCCTTGGAGACCAATAACGAGTTCCAAAAGTGAATCAGTGATAAAAAGCCTTCCAACCAGAAAAGGCCCAGGACCAAAGAGATTCACAGCCAAATTCTACCAAATGTATGAAGAAGAGCTGGTACCATTCCTACTGAAGCTATTCCAAAAAACCGAGAAGGAGGGACTCCTCCTTAACTCATTCTTTGAGGCCAACATCATTCTGATACCAAAACCTGGCAAAGACACACAAAAAAAGAAAACTTCAGGCCAATATCCTTAATGAACATAGATGCAAAAATGTTCAACAAAGTACAAGCAACCTGAATCCAGCAACACATCAAAAAGTTAATCTGCCACAATCAAGTAGGCTTTATCTCTTGGATGCAAGGTTGGTTCAACATATGCAAATCATTACATGTAATTCATGACATAAACAGAAACAAAAACAAAAAGCATATGATCATCTTAAAAGATGCAGAAAAGGCTTTTGATAAAATTCAACATTCCTTTATGTTAAAAACCCTGAACAAACTAGGCATTGAAGAAACATAGTTCAAAATAATAAGAGCCATCTATGACAAATCCACAGGCAATGTCATAATGCATGAGCAAAACCTAGAAGTATTCTCCTTGAGAACTGGAACAAGGTAAGGATGCCCACTCTCATCAGTCCTATTCAACATAGTACTTGAAGTCCTAGCCAGAGCAATTAGACAAGAAAAAGAAAAAAAGCCATCCAAATAGGAAGACAAGAAGTCAAACTATTTCTTTTTGCAAATATTTCTTTTTTCTACACCTAGAAAACCCCATAGTCTCTGCCCAAAAGTGCCTAGATGTGATAAGCAACTTCAGCAAAGTTTCAGGATACAGAAGCAATGTACAAAAATCAGTGGCATTTCTATAGAACAACATCCAAGCTGAGAGCCAAATCAGGAACACAATCCCATTCACGACAGCCACAAAAGGAATAAAATACCTAGGAAAACAGCTAACCAGGGAGGTGAAAGATCTCTACAATGAGAATTGCAAACACTACTGAAAGAAATCAGAGGCAACACAAACAAATGGAAAAACATTCCAGGTTCATGGATCAGAACAATCAATATTATTAAAATGGCCATACTGGCCAGGTGTGGTGGCTCACACCTGTAATCCCAGCACGTTGGAAGGCCGAGGCATGCGGATCACCTGAGGTCAGGAGTTTGAGACCATCCTGGCCAGCATGGCAAAATCCCATCTTTACTAAAATTACAAAAATTATCCGGGCGTGGTGGCGGCACCTGTAATCCCAGCTACTCAGGAGCCTGAGACAGGAGAATCCAGGAGTTGGAGGTTGCAGTGAGCCAAGATCGCGACATTGCATTCCAGCCTGGGTGACAAGACTAAAACTCTGTCTCAAAAAGAAAAAAAAAAGCCATACTACCCAAAGCAATTTACAAATTCAATGCCATTCTTATTAAAATACCAATGAGATTCTTCACAGATTTAGAAAAAAATATTCTAAAACATTTATGGAACAAAAAAAGATTCTGAATAGCCAAAGCAATCCTAAGCAAAAAGAACAAAGCTGAGGCATCACATTACCCAACTTCAAACTATACTACAAGAGCAGTGGGATGACATGTGACATATTAAAAGTACTGAGGCCGGGCGCGGTGGCTTAAGCCTGTAATTCCAGCACTTTGGGAGGCCGAGACGGGCGGATCACGAGGTCAGGAGATCGAGACCATCCTGGCTAACACAGTGAAACCCCGTCTCTACTAAAAACACAAAAAACTAGCCGGGCGAGGTGGCGGGCGCCTGTAGTCCCAGCTACTCGGGAGGCTGAGGCAGGAGAATGGCGTAAAACCCGGGAGGCGGAGCTTGCAGTGAGCTGAGATCCGGCCACTGCACTCCAGCCCGGGCGACAGAGCAAGACTCCGTCTCAAAATAAATAAATAAATAAATAAATAAATAAATAAATAAAAGTACTGAAAGAGGCCACTGCAGTGGCTCACACCTGTAATCCCAGTACTTTGGGAAGGCCGAGATGAGTGGATCAGCTGAGGTCAGGAGTTCAAGACCAGCCTGACCAACATGGTGAAATCCCATCTCTATAAAAAATACAAAAATGAGCCGGGTGTGGTGGTGGGTGCCTGTAATCCCAGCTACTCAGGAGACTGAGGCAGGAGAATTGCTTGAACCCAGGAGGCGGAAGTTGCAGTGAGTGGAGATTGCGCCATTGCACTCCAGCCTGGGCAAGAGAGACTCCATCTCAAAATAAAACAAAATGAAATAAAATAAAATACAATAAAAGTGCTAAAAGAAAAAAAAACTGTCAAACTAGCATTCCATACAAAGAATAACTATCCTTTGTTAATAAATGAAGAAAAAATTCCCAGATAAGCAAAAAAATTGAGATAATTTGTTGTTAGGAGACTTACCCGATAAGAAATACTAAAAGAAGTCTTGAAGATGAAAGGAAATGACATCAGATGATAATGTCAATCCACATGAAGAAACAAAGAGCACTACACACCTACTAGAATGGCTAAAATCCAAAACACTGGCAGCAGCAAACCCTGGAAGGATGTGGCGTAACAGGAACTCTCTTTCATTGTTTGTGGGAATTCAAAATCGTATACCCACTTTGAAAGACAGCTTGATGGTTTCTTCTAAAAGTAAACATACTCTAATCAAATGATCCAGCAATTGTGCACCTTGCTGTTTACCCAAAGTAATTGAACATTTGCATCCACAGAAAAACCTGCACATGGATATTTATGGTAGCTTTACTCACAATTGCCAAAACCTGGAAGCAACCACAGGTGAATAGAAACTGTGATATTTCAGGACATGTGATAGAAGCTGTGGTATTTCAGACCATGAAACGTTATTCAGCAAAAAAGAAATGAGCTATCAAGACATAAAAAGACATGGAGGAAACTTAAGTGCATATTACTAAGTGAAAGAAGCCAATCTGAAAAGGCTACATACTGTAGGATTTCAATTATATGACATTTGGGAAAAGGCAAAACTATGGAGACAGTAAAATGATCAGTATGTGCCAGGGGTGAGACGGAGGCAGAGATGAACAGGTGAAGCACAGAGATCTTTAGGACAGCGAAACTATCTATATGGTACTTATGGCGGATACATGTCATTATACATTTGTCCAAACCCATAGAATGTACATCAGGAGTGAACTGGAGGCCGAGTGCCGTGCCTCACGCCTATAATCCCAGCACTTTGGGAGGCCGAGGCAGGCGGATCACGAGGTCAGGAGATCGAGACCATCCTGACTAACATGATGAAACCCCATCACTACTAAAAATACAAAAATTAGCCAGGTGTGGTGGTGGGTGCCTGTAGTCCCAGCTACTAGGGAGACTGAGGCAGGAGAATGGTGTGAACTCAGGAGGCGGAGCTTCCAGTGAGCCGAGATTGCACCACTGCACTCCAGCCTGGGCAACACAGTGAGACTCCATCTCAAAAAAATAAAAAATGAAAATAAAAAAAAAGAGTGAACTGGAATGTAAACTATGGACTGTAGATGATAAAGATGTGTCAATATAGGTTCATCAGTTAAAACAAATGTACCACTGTGGTGGAGGATGTTGATAATGGGAGAGGCTATACATGGAGAGTGAGGGGTATATGGGAAATCTCAGTACCTTCCAGTCAATTTTGCTGTGAACCAAAAGCAAAAGGAAAAGAAACAAAGAGCACCAATAATGTTTATTGTATAGGTAATTACCAAAGGTATTACAAACATATTTTTCTCTTTTCTTCCCTTAATGATTTGAAAGACAATTGCAGCCAGGTGCAGTGGCTCACGCCTTTAATCCCAACACTTTGGGAGGCTGGGGTGGGGCAGATCACTTGAGGCCAAGAGTTTGAGACCAGCCTGGCCAATATAGTAAAACCTGGTCTTTACTAAAGATACAAAAAATTAGCCAGGCATGCTGGCGCATGACTGTAATCCCAGCTACACAGGAGGCTGAGGCATGAGAATCGCTGGAATCTGGGAGGCAGAGGTTGCAGTAAGCCAAGATGGCGCCACTGCACTCCAACTCCAGCCTGGGCAACAGAGTGAGACTCTATCTCAAAAAAAAAAAAAAAAAAAAAAAAAAGACAACTGCATAAATCAATAAATATCAAGTTGTATTATTAGACTTATAACACATTAAAATGTAATATATGCAACAATAATAGCACAATGCAGGAGGGAGGGAATGAAGCTACATTTGAGCAAGGAGATGACTCTAGATGGTAACTCAAATTCAAAGAGAGAAAAATGAAGAGTACTGGAAATGGTAAACATGTAGCTTAATATAAAATCCTATATATTTCCTCCTCCTTTTAGCTTTTCTATAAGACATGATTGTATAAAGCAATAATTATAACACAGTATTGTTGGGTATTACAGGGAGATGATAAATATCAATTATGGCTTTGAGACCAGCTGCAGCAGCAGGAATTGTGGCTCTTTCCCTAATCCTCTTGTACCAAATCTTTGCAGAGACGACAGCTGCAAAGACCTTGTGATGGACTGGATTTAACAGACAGTGTGAGAAGATCTGAAGCACTCTAAGTCCAGCCCATGATTTTGAAAGTCATCTGTTTTCCCCACTCTTGTTCCCCACTGGAAGCTTTCAAACTATTGTCTTTGTCCTTGGGTTTCTGAAATTTCACAATGATATATCCAGATATGGGTCTTTTATCTTTGTCCTGGGAAATTGGTGGACCATTTTAATCTGGAGATTTGGTTTTTAACATCTAGGAAAACTTCTTGTCTTTATCCTTTAATAATTTATTGTCTTTAGTTTTCTCTTTTAAGTACTTTTGGCTGGGCATGGTGGCTCACGCCTATAATCCCAGCACTTTGGGAGGCCAACGCTGGTGGATCACCTGAGGTCAGCAGTTTGAGACCAGCCTGGTCAACCTGGTGAAACCTCATCTCTACTAAAAATACAAAAATTAGCTTGGCATGGTGGCGGGCACCTGTAATCCCAGTTACTTGAGAGGCTGAGGCAGGAGAATCACTTGAACCCAGGAGGAGGAAGTTGCAGTGAACCGATATCGCACCATTGCACTCCAGCCTGGGTGACAGAGTGAGACTCCGTCTCAAAAGAGAGAGAGAGAGAGAGAGAGAGAGAGAGAGAGAGAAAAAAAGCAGTTCTTTTTATTAGAGGTTGTACCTTCTGGATTGATCCTTTATTTCTATTTTCCTTCTCTCACATTTTCTGATTCCTTGTCTTTGTTCTACCTCCAAGGAGACTCATACGCATTTATTTTCTCCTCTTCTATTAAACTCATAAAAAACTTGGCAAATATTTTTAATATCCAATAACTCATCTTGGCTTCTGATTGTTCCTTTCAGCTGCTCCCTGTCCCTCAACATTTTAAAGATTTATTTTTTAGAGCAGTTTTAGGTTCACAGAAAAATTGAGAGGAAGGTGCACAGATAGCCCATGTACTCCATATCCCACACATGCATTACCTCCTCCATTAATACCATCCCCCACCACTTCCTTTGTTTTATATAACCTATTATTCTTACATGATCTTGGTCATCCTCTTAAAAATTTTTTTAAAATTTATGTATAGTAGTTGTGCATATTTGGGGGGTGCATGTGATATTTTCATAGATGTGTACAATGTGTAATGATCAAATCAGGGTAATTAGCATATCCATCACCTCAAAGATTTATCTTTGTGTTGTAAACATTACAATTCTTCTCTTCTAGCTGTTTTGAAATATATAATACATTACTGTTAACTATAACTTCCCTACTATGCTATCAAATACTAGAACTTATTTCTTTATTTTAACTGTATTTTTGTACCCTGTAACCAACTTCTCTTCATCTGCCCTTCCCCCTTCCCTTCCCAGCCTCTGGTAACCACCTTCCTTTCTTTCTTTCTTTCTCTTTCTTTCTTTCTTTCTTTCTTTCTTTCTTTCTTTCTTTCTTTCTTTCTTTCTTTCTTTCTTTCTTTCTTTCCTTTCTCTCTCTTTCCTTCCTTCCTTCCTTCCTTCCTTCCCTTCCTTCCTTCCTTCCTTCCTTCCTTCCTTCCTTCCTTCCTTCCTTCCTTCCTTCCTTCCTTCCTTCCTTCCTTCCTTCTTTCCTTCTTTCTTTCTTTCTTTCCATGGAGTCTTACTTTGCCGCCAGGTTGGAGTGCAGTGGCTCTGCCTCCCAGGTTCAGGCAATTCCCCTGCCTCAGCCTCCTGAGTAGCTGAGACTACAGGCACACGCTACCACACCCAGTTAATTTTTGTATCTTTGGTAGAGACAGGATTTCACCAGGTTGGTCGGGATGGTCTTGATCTCATGACCTCGTGATCCACCCACCTCGGCCACCCAGAGGGCTGGGATTACAGGTGTGAGTCACCGTGCCCGGCCCCACCATTCTACTACCTCCATGAGACCCTCTTTTTGACCTCCCAAATTTGAGTGAGAACATGAGATATTTGTCTTTTTGTGCCCGGCTTATTTCACTTAACATAATGATCTCCAGTTCCATCCATGTTGCTGCAAGTGACAAAATTGCATTCTTTTTTAAGGATGAATAATTTTCCGTTATATATATACACCACATTTTCTTTATCCATTCATCTGTTGATAGACGCTTATGTTGATTCCAGAAATGTCTGATCTTTGTCATCTGTTTATGTTTAAGAATAAAGCGGGCATGGTGGTGCGTGCCTATAGTCCCAGCTACTCAGGAGGCTGAGGCGGAGGGATCGCTTGAGCCCAAGAGTTTAAGATCAGCCTGGGCAACATCATGAGACCCTGTTTCAAAAAAAAAAGAAGAAGAAAGCGACCATAGGAAATGACTTGGGAGCTCTGAGTAAATTTACTGGGCTTATTTATTTCACTTTACTTCAGTGCAAACCAATAGCTAGCTAGCCAATGCAGGCATCTTTCACCTAAGGTCAATACATGTTAATGGTTATTCCTGGTCCAGGCTTAGCTGCCTGGGCCTCAATTTCCTTATCCTGGAGAAAGCCAAAGGAGGAGGGTCTGGTCAAAGAGTGACTTCTTCAAATGGAATAAAGGTAAGTTCAGTCATATGAGGCCTAGCATGTGACAAGGGCTCAGACGTTTCAGGGGAATCCTCTGCACCACACTCTATGATATCACTTCCACTACTCTCATCCATTGAAGAATAATCTTAATCTCTGGTCTTGCTCTCTCAACACTATTCCATCAGAAGAGGGTGCCTTACCAGGCTTTGGCTTATTTCTCCAAGATTTAGTCTTTAAAATAAGGGTGTGTCATAAGTTCAATGCACATAATCACAGATGAAAGTTTACAAAATATTCTCCACCTTAAGTAATTCAGAGATTTGCCTGGGAGGGGCAACCTTGGGTATTTTCCTTGTCTCATGATTGACAATTAATGTTTGTGCTATCAATGACTACTGGACTGGAGCTAGCTAAATAACCCTTTTCAATGATCAGGATTGATTCTAGAAACTGGTATTGTATTTATTATGCAGATAACATTAAGTAAACCATAAGAGAGGGTATCTATAAAGGTTGAGAAATAGGTAGAGCCTCTTGCTGAATATTTGGAAAAGAGAAAAAGTGATTACTAGAAACCTAGCATACTTCTCAATGTCTCTGATCCTGGTTCTGAAATGATAGAGAACGTGACTGCACAAAATGTTTATAGAGCATTCTTTATAACAGTGAAAAAAAATCAGAAACAGCAGAAATGTCCAAAGCCAGAGAAACAGTGGATGAATTTTATGTAGTCTTTAAAGTGATGACTATGCAAAAAATTATGTGTCTATATTTATATATAGAAATTAAGACTATAAAGAAACATGAGAAGATAAAAATAGTTTTTTTGCTGGGATGCTTGGACTTATGATTGAAATTTAAATTATTTTCTTTTTTTATGATGTTCTGAGTTGATTCTTTTATAAATACTGACAGCATTGCCTTTATCTCTCTCCCACACTTGTGCAAACTTTTTGACAGATCCATAGCCAGCAAGCCTTAACTCCATATAGCAGATGGAAACCACAAGCAGGGGATTTTGGCTCATTTGAGGTTTCGCTGTATGCTCAGAACTGTGGGTAGAAGACATTTCTTTTTATCTTCTCCTCTTCTTTTCCAATTTCATTTTTCTAATAAAGTGAAATTAGTATTGAGTACTTCCACACTACAAAGGGAGATGCTATCCTGGTTTGCAATCCAAAAGTCCAAAAATTTGTCAGCTGAAAGAAGTCCCTCAGGGGATTTGGGAATGGACCCTTTGTGGACCTTTGGTTCTCTTCTCTTTTAAAAATTAAATTAAATTTTATTTTAGAGACAGGGTCTTGCTCTGTCAGTCCAGGCTGGATTGCAGTGATGCAGTCATAGCTCACTGCAGCCTTGATTCCCTGGGCTCAAGGGATTCTCTGGCCTCAGCCCCCCGAATAGCTGAGACTACAGGATTGAGCTACTGCCCCCAGTTGGTTCTCTCCTCCCTTTATTTCCTCCCAAGCACCACTTCCATTCTTTCAGCTACAGAAATTCCCTGGCAATTCCTGGCCTTTTACTCTTCCACAGAATTTTTAAAAGCACCTTACCAAGTTCCATGAAAACTCTGTTGGGATATTTATTGGAATCATATCGAACTTACAGATCAATTTGGGGAGAATTGACATCCTTAAAATTTTGTCTGTAGAGATCTTGAAGACCTGGTAGATATATTCCTAGGGACTTGATAATATAGGTGTATTCCCTGATACATCTATATTATTATTATTATTATTATTATTGTATTATTATTACTTTGAGATGGAGTCTTACTCTGTTGCCAGGCTGGAGTGCAGTGGCGTGATCTTGGCTCACTGCGACCTCTGCCTCCTGGGTTCAAGCTATTCTCTTGCCTCAGCCTCCCAAGTAGCTGGGACTACAGGCACAAGCCACCACATCCAGCTAATTTTTGTGTTTTTAGTAAAGATGAGGTTTCACCATGTTGGCCAGGATGGTCTCGTTCTTTTGACCTCGTGATCCACCCGCCTTGGCCTCCCAAAGTGCTGGGATTACAGGCATGAGCCACCGCACCTGACCTATTTTTAGTTTTAATTGTATTCTTAGTTGTTTGCTGCTGTTACATAGAAATACAGCTGGATGGTAATCTATAATCAGCTATAAATGTTTCTAATAATTTATCTGTACATTTGTTTGGATTTGTTATTTTTCAACAATGACATTTTATGTCTCATTTCCAATACTTTGCCCTTAATACATTTTTTTTTTTTTTAAGATGGAATCTTGCTCCGTCGCCCAGGCTGGTGCAATCTCGGCTCACTGCAACCTCTGCCTCCCAGGTTCAAGCGATTCTCCTGCCTCAGCCTCCCAAGTAGCTGGGACTACAGATGCTCGCCACCACATCTGGCTAATTATTGTACTTTTAGTAGCGACAGGGTTTCACCATGTTGGTCAGGCTGGTCTTGAACTCCTGACCTCAAGTGATAAGCTTGCCTCAGCCTCCCAAAGTGCTGGGATTATAGGTGTGAGCCACCACGCCTGATCAATCATTTTTTTCTTTTTGAGACAGGGTCTTGCCCTATCACCCAGGCTGGCATGCAGTGGCGCAATCACAGCTCACTGCAGTCTTGCCCTCCCAGGCTCAAGTGATCCTCCTACCTCAGCCTCCCTAGTAGCTAGGAGTATGTTCCACCATGCCCCACTAATATTTTTACTTTTTGTAAAAATAAGATATCACTATGTTGGCCAGGCACGATGGCTCATGCTTGTAATTCCAGCACTTTGGGAGGCCGAGGCAGGCGGATCACTTGAGGTTGGGAGTTCAAGACCAACCTGGCCAACATGGTGAAACCCTGTCTCTACTAAAAATACAAAAATTAGCTGCGTGTGGTAGAAGGCGCCTGTAATCCCACTACTCGGGAGGCTGGGGCAGGAGAATCGCTTGAACCTGGGAGGTGGAGGTTGCAGTGAGCCGAAATTGCGCCACTGCACTCTAGCCTGGGTGACAAAGTGAGACTCCATGTCAAAAAAGAAAAAAAAAAGAAAAAAAAAGATATTACTGGCTGGTCTCAAATTCATGGGCTCAAGTGATTCTCTGGCCTCGACCTCCCAAAGTACTGGGATTACAGGCATGAGCTACTATGCTCAGCTTCTAATATCCTTTTTCTTTGTTGTATTGTACAGACAAGAATCTCCAGTATAAATCTCCAATACCATATTGAATAAAAGTGGCATTAGTAGACATGCTGACTTCAAAGGAATGCTTCCAAGATTTCCCCATTTAGGATCAGTTTTCTCTACGTGTTTTTTATTTTTATTTTTATTTTACTTTTTTAATAGCTGTTTTTTATTAGGTTGCAGATTTTCTCTTCTTAATTTTCCACAAGTACTTATAAAGATTGAGAGTTGGATTTTATCAAAGGATTTTTCTGAATCAATTGACATTATAATATGGCTTTTTCTCTTTTAATCGGTTTATAAGATGATTTACATATGTGGATTTTCTAATATTAAACCAGTTTTGCATAGCTGGGTTAAATTCAATTAAGCAATGGTGTGATTGCTTTTTTACTCCCTCTTGGCTTAGATTTGTTAATATTTTAAGGACTTTTTATATCCATATTCATGAATGGAGAGGTCCTGTAATTTTCCTTTTTTGAAATGTCTCCATCTGATTTGATATAATGTGACTGTATTAGTCAGGGTTTCCAGAGAAACAGAACCAATAGAATGTGTATGTATAAAGAGATAGATTTATTATAAGGAATTTGGCTCCTGATTATGGAGGTGGGAAAGTCCCAAGATTTGCAGAATTAGTTGGCTAGCTGGGGACCCAGGAGAGCCAATGGTTTCGTTTCAGTCTGAGTCCAATGGACTGAGAACCAGGAGCATCGATGGTTCCTGTCTGAGCTGGCAGGCTCAAGACCGAGGAAAGGCTGATGTTTCACTTTAAGTCCAAATGCATGGAAAACCTGATATCTCAGCTGAAAGGCAGCCAGGCAGGAAAGAATTATCTCTGACTTGGGGGCGAATCAGCCTTTGTGTTTGAGGCCCACCCACATTAGGGAAGGCAGTCTGCTTTACTGGTCTACTGATTTGAATGCTAATCTCATTCAGAAACACCCTTATAGAAATACTCAAAATAATATTTGACCAAATATCTGGGGTCCTCATGACCCAGTCAAGAGGATACATAACATTAAACGCCACAATGGCATATTCATCCATTCTCCTATTGATGGGAATTTGCTTATTTCCAGGATTTTGCTGCTATAACATTCTAGTACCTGAATCCTAGAAAATATCTAGGACCACAGTTGCTTTAGTGGAAGGTATGTGAACATTAAACTTTATAAGCTAATGGCAGTATTTCAGCATTTTCTACTTTGATTACTTTTATATTGGCCATCATTTTTCTTAATACATAAGAGATCACTTGTTATTTTTAAAAAATTAATACTTGTTTATTATTTATTTATTTATTGACAAAATCTTGCTCTGTTGCCCAGGCTGGAGTGCAGTGGCTCGATCTCGGCTCACTGCAATCTACACCTCCTGGGTTCAAGTGATTCTCGTGTCTCAGCCTCCCAAGTAGCTGGGATCACAGGCACGCGCCACCATGCCTGGCTAATTTTTTGTATTTTTAGTAGAGATGGGTTTTCACCATGTTGGCCAGGCTGGTCTCGAGCTCCTGACCTCAAGTGATCTGCCTGCCTCAGCCTCCCAAAGTGCTGGGATTACAGGCGTGAGACCCTGTGCCCAGCCAAATACTTTTTTTTTTAATATAACAGTTTTTGATTTACAGAAAAATTGAGCAAATAGTACAAAGAGTTCCCAAACATCGTCTGCACAAAAGTTGTCTTATTATGAATATCTTTGTTAGTATGATACATTTGCCACAATTAATGAACCGATATATTGATACATGATTGTGAACTAAAGTCTACAGTTTATTCAGATTTCACTAATTTTTACCTGATGAGCTTTTTCTGTTTAAGGATCCCACCCAGAGTATCACAATGCATTTAGTTGTCATAGCTTCTTAGGCTCCTATTGGCTGTGACAGTTTCTCAGACTGTTTTTTCGTTATCTTGAGAGCGTTGAAAAATACTGATCAGCCATATTGTAGGGTATCCTGTTCCTCTCAGTCTCTGGTAATTTTCTTTGCTCTGAAGTCTTCTTTATCTGATATTAGTAGTTATTCCTACTTTCTTTTGATAAGTGTTTTCATGCTATCTCTTTTTCCCATCCTTTCATTTTCAACCTGCCTATGTTGTTATATTTGAAGTGAAGTTTTTGTAGGTAACATATAGTTAGGTCATGTTTCTTAATTTAGTCTGCCAATTTCTGTATTTTGATTGCTACATTTAAATCATTTACATTTTTGGTGAAATGTACTTATTTATTTTTAAATGTTTTATTACCATAGGTTTTGGGGGAACAGGCGGTATTTGGTTACATGAACAAGTTCTTTAGCGGTGATTTGTGAGTTAAATCATTTACATTTAATGCATTTATTGGTATGTTAAGGCTTCATTCTGCTATTTTGTTTCTTGTTTTCTATTTTTTCTCCCTGTTTTGCTTTTCCTGCCTTCCTGTGGGTTACTCGAACATTTTTTAGAGCTCTGTTTTTATTTATCTGTAGTGTTTTTACTGTATGTCTTTGTATGGCTTTTTAAGTGATTGCTGTAGATATTATACATATGTACATTATCACAGTCTACCAGGTTATCATTTACCAGTTTGAGTGAAATTGGAAATCTTACCTCCCTTTAAATTCATTTAATTCTCCATTTATGATACAATTGTCTTAAATCTTTCCTTTCTCTGCATTTAGGACCATATCAGGCGGTGTTACAATTTTTGCTGCAACTACCTAACATAATTTAGAAAATTCAAAAGGAAAGTAAATGTTTGTATTTATTTGCCCAAATTTTCCCATACCACATTTATTCTTCCATTTTGCTGTTATAAGATTCCCTCTTTTATTGTTTCCTTTACGTTTAGAGAATTTCTTTTAACTGTTCTTTTAGTGGTCTACAGGAAACAAATTCTCCTTTGCTTCCTTTATTTTCCTTTGTTCATAAATGTCTTGATTTCTGCTTCATTCCTGAATGATATTTTCACTGGATATAAGATTCTGGGTCAACAGTTCTTTTCTTTCAGCACCTGAAAAAGGTTGTGCCATTTTCTTCTGGCCTCCATTGTTTCTGATGAGAAGTTGGCAGTCATTTGAATTATTTTTTCCCTATATACAAGATGTTATTTCTCTGTTGCTGCTTTCAAGATTGTTTTTACTTTTTTTTATTCATACACACACACACATCGTATGTATATATATATGTGTATTATATTTGTATATATATTATATGTGTATTATATAACATATATATAATTTTTAAAAATTGAGACAGGGTCTTGCTATGCTACCCAGACTGGTCTCAAACTCTTGGTCTCAAGCTGTCCTCCCACTTTGGCCTCCCTAAGGTGCTGAGATTATAGGCACGAGCCATTGTACCTTGCAAGATTTTTTCTTTGTCTTCAGTTTTGAGAAATTTGACTTTAATGTGCCATGATGTGTATTTCTTTCGTTTTATCCTGTGTAGGTTTTTCTCAGCTTTTTAACTCTGTAGGTTTATGTCTCTTGCCAAATTCGGGGAATTTTCAGCCATGATGTCTTCAAAACCATTTTAGCCTCACTCTCTTTTTCCTCTCCTGGGGCTGCATGACATTAATGTTCCATCTTTTGCTAGGGTCTCACAGGTCTCTAAGGCCGTGTTATTGTTTTTTTTCAGTCTATTTTCTCACTGTTGTTACAATTGGGCAATTTCTGATGTTCTATTTTCCAGTTCACTGGTTTTTCTCTCTGTCTCCTGTATTCTGCTGCTGAGTCTATCCACCGAGTATTTTGATTTCAGTCATTGTACTTTTCCATTTTAAAATTTCCGTTTGCTCCTTCCCCTTTTATCTCTTTGGTTAGACAGTCAATTTTTTCATTTGTTTCAAGTGTGTTCATAATTGCCCATTAACTGATTTTTATAATACTGCTTTAAAATCTTTATCAGATAATTCTGACATTTCTGTCATCTTGCTGGTGGCATCTATGCATTGTCCATTTTGATTCAGTTTAGGATCTTTCTGGTTTTTGGTTTGTGTCATGGACTAAATGTTTGAGTCCTACAAATTAATATGTTGAACCCCTAAACCCCAATGTGCTGGTATTTTAAAATGGGGCCTTTGGGATATAATTAGGGTTAGCTGTAGTCGTGAGGATGGGCCCTTTGTCTCATGAGATTAGTGTCCTCATAACAAGAGACACCAGAGAACTTGCTGTCTCTCTCCTCTTGTGAGCAGAGAGGAAAGGCCACTTGAGGACCCTGTGAGAAGGCAATTGTCTGCAAGCCAGGAAGACAGCCCTCACCAGGAACTGAATGGGCTGGCACCTTGATCTGGAGACTTCTCAGCCTCCAGAACTCTGAGAAATAAATAAATACCATCCATTCTATCGTATTTTGTTATGGTTGCCTGAGCAGACTGACATAGTACAAGTGGTTTTCTATTAAACCTATACATTTTAGATATTATGTTATAAGAATCTGAATTGTATTTAAATTCTCTGTTTTGGCTGTTTTTTTAATAACCACTCCAGCAGGGGACAACAGGGTGGCACCGCCTCATTATTACCAGGCAGGGGTAGAAGTGCAAGTTCTCCCCCCAGCCCCCATTGACACATAAGGAGGAAGGCTCCTCATGACTGCCAGGTATGACTCCCCATGTGGTCCTCATTGACACTGCAGTGGGGAGGGAACCTTGTTACTATCTAGCAGAAATGAGAGTCCCAGCTCCCTACTCAGTCTTCTCTGACATTACCCTACAGTGGTTGGGGTGCTTCATTAGTGTCGTGTAGTGTAAATCTACACTCCCCACTTGGCCTTTGCAGACATGGGTGGTGGAGGAATCACGGTTTTTCTTTGGTGTTTGGCTAGAGTATAGCAATAATTGTTTAGAAGTTTTCTATCTTTCTGCACTTTCCTTTCCTGGTCTTCTGGCTAGAAAGAGCAAGCCTTTGTTGGGCCTTTTCTTGTCTGTGCATGTTGGCATTTGCAAATTGCTTGCTTTTTTACTTACAAGTCTGGGATATATGAGGCAGGAAGAAAATGTAGAGAACTCATTACTGTGTCACTCCTTCAGTCCCAAAGTCCCTATCTGGTCTCCCTTCTTCTGCACATCTTCCAAAGTCTTATGTTTATTTTACATATAATGTACAGGGACTTCAATTGCATTTGGCAGGAAGAATAGGGGGAAGTATACCTATTTCATCTTCAGGGAAAAGGGAGTTCTATATACCAAGTTTTCAATTATAATTATTTTATGACTTTATGTCTAGAAAGTCTATTTTTCTCTTTTTCAAGTCTGCTTTGCAATTCTTTATAGTTTCTTATTTCCTACACATGCTTCTCAAGCATTTCTGTCGTTTATTTATACTTATGGAGCATGTTATTATATAAACTCTGATAATTCCGTTACTGGATTTTTTTTTCTTCTGAATCTCTCTGTTTTCACTTCTGCTAGTCCTTACCCATGATACCTTATTTCTTTGTGTGGTTAATTATTGTTTACTGTAAATTATTCACCTTTGAATTTTATTTCTAAGACTTTAAAAAGACTTTTTAGGCCGGGTGTGGTGGCTCGTGCCTGTAATCCGAGCACTTTGGGAGGCCGAGGCGGGTAGATCATGAGGTCAGGAGATCGAGACCATTCTGGCTAACATGGTGAAACCCTATCTCTACTAAAAATACAAAAAAATTAGCCAGGCATGGTGACAGGTGCCTGTAGTCCCAGCTACTTGGGGGCTGAGGCAGGACAATAGCGTGAACCCGGGAGACAGAGCTTCCAGTGAACTGAGATTGCACTACTACACTCCAGCCTGGGTGACAAGGGCAAAACTCTGTCACCCTCCACCAAAAAAAATACAGAACATTTCTGGCACCCCAAAAGACATCTTTGTGCCTCCTTCCAATCAGTACCTACTCCAACAGTAACTGCTATTCTGATCTCTACCACCATGTATTAGTTTATCCTATTTTAAAATGTCATATAAATGGAATCACATAATATATATTTTTTGTATGTCTGGCTTCTTTCATTTAACATTGCCTTTGAGATTCATCCATGTTTTTCACATATCATGTTAGTAATTCACTATTCTCATTGCTGTTTTCATGTGTATGATATATTTACATATATTCCTACTGATGTTATGGTTGTATATGCTATTTCATACATATTATTTAAGTATTCTAGTATGATTCCTTTGTCAGATATATGTACTGCAAATATTTGCTCCCAGTCTATGAGTTGCCTTTTTACTTTTTTTTTTTTTTGAAACAGACTCTCACTCTGTTGCCCACGCTGGAGAGTGCAATGGTATGATCTCAGCTCACTGCAACATTCACCTCCTGGATTCAAGCAATTCTCCCACCTCAGCCTCCCAAGTAACTGGGATTACAGGCATGCACCACCATGCCTGGCTAATTTTTGTGTTTTTAATAGAGATGGGATATCTCCATGTTGGCCAGTCTGGTCTCAAACTCTTGACTTCAGGTGATCCACCCACCCTAGCCTCCCAAAGTGCTAGGATTACAGGCATGAGTCACCACACCTGGCCCCTTTAGCTCTCTTAATGATGTCTTTTTGGTGAACAGAAGTTCTTAATTTTGGTAAAATCCAATTTATCAATCTTATGTTCTATCTAGGAACTCTTTCCACCAATATTCTCCTAGAGGCTCGATTGCTTTATTTTAGCTTCCACATTTAAGTCTACGATCCATTCTAAATTAATTTCTGGTAGTTGTGAGGAAGGCGTGACGGTTCAGTTTTTCAGCTTAGTTATCCCATCAACCCATTTATTTATAATAACTCTGATAAATTGGAATGGAGCCTTGGTCATGAATCCCACACATAAATATATGTGAGGGTCTGTTTCCGGGCTCTCTGTTCTATTTTTTAGGTGGTTTTGTTCTTTTTTGTTGTTCCCAGAGGAGCAATAAAGAGTTGCATAAAGAAAAAGTGGATAAAGTCCTCCCATCCTCTCTCTTTGAAGTAACCACGTTACCACTCTGAGAGGCATTTAGCTTTCCTCCATGCTCTTACAAACATATGTGCTCACACACAGGGTGCATTTACAAAGAAGTTTTTAACCACATGGGGAGATGCTTTCTTGTAAAACGAAGAGAGTAGAATGTAAATGTTTATATATCAAACTGTATAAGAGTAGTAATAAAAAGTAGCACTTATCATGTGCCAGGTGCTTTCCTAAGTGCTTTACGTGTATTAACTCATTTAATTCTCATAGCAGCCTGAAAGATAGGGGCAATTTTGCTCCCATTTTACAGATGATGAAATAGAGGCACAGAGAAGGTGGAACTTGCCCGGTGCCGCATAACCAATATATGGTGGAGCTAGGATTCAAACCCAGCCTGTCTGGCTCCAGAGCCCATACTCTTAACCAGAATTGATTAGAATAAGACACGTGGAAACATTAGTTGCACTTACCTCTATGAATTAGGATTTTTATTATTTATCCCTTGCTCACTGTCCTTCACCATTCTGACTATTAGGGCCAAGTTCTTTCCCAGCCTTGAAGCCTTTTCATTTCTAGTGTAGACAGTTCCTCCATGACTCACTGCCCAATCAACTGCTATTCACCTTGCAACCCTCAGCCTAAATTCCCCTTCCCCATGAAGTTCACCCTGACTTCCTACACAAACTTGACTTCCCTGAAACAATTCCACAACTTCCTATCCTGTGCTTTTCCTTTCTAGCAGTCAGCACAATTGTACATAACAATTTCTGGAATGAGTTGTTTGAATAGCTGTCTTCCCTGAGCACCCCCTAACTGTGGGCTCTATGAAGGCAAGCTCTGGGTCTGTCTTGTTAATTTTTGGGTGCCCAGAGCCTTGTCTGAAACAAGTAGATATGTATGTGAGGGTTCCACCCTGGAGCAGATCAGTGAGAGGCCAGTAGGGGGCTTGGCTTGGGGAGCCCTTTTGCTGTGTTCTGTGGGTGCAGAGGGAGGTGCCGGAATCAGACACATAGCCCTGAATTAAAATACTGACTAAGCAAGCTGTGCAAACCTGGAGTATAACGATCTGCTTCCTCTCATATAATATGGGGTTAAAAATATCACTTCGTGGCCAGGCATGGTGGCTCACGCCTGTAATCCCAGCACTTTGGGAGGCTAAGGCAGGTGGATCATGAGGTCAGAAGATCGAGACCGTCCTGGCTAACACAGTGAAACCCCGTCTCTACTACAAAAAAATTAGCCGGGCGTGGTGGCATGCGCCTGTAGTCCCAGCTACTCAGGAGGTTGAGGCAGGAGAATCGCTTGAACCAGGGAGGCGGAGGTCGCAGTGAACCGAGACCGCGCCACTGCACTCCAGCCTGGTGACAGAGCAAGAGTCAGTCTCAAAAAACCAGACAAACAAACAAAAAACCCTCATGTTTACAAGAGTACATGACACAGAGTAGATGTCCAATAGTTAAATGAATTTATTGAACGCTTTTGAAAGAATTAAATATGATTTTTTTCCAGTTTCTTAACTTCTCCGTACCGCTGTACCTCTGTTTTCTTATCTGTGAAATGAGATAATAAATAAATGAATACGCCTATTTCTTCTTTTTTTTTTTCTTTCTTTCTTTCTTTTTTTTTTTTTTTTTTTTTTTTTTTTTTTTTGAGAGACGGAGTCTCGTTCTGTCGCCCAGGCTGGAGTGCGGTGGCGCGATCTCAGCTCACTGCAAGCGCCGCCTCCCAGGTTCACGCCATTCTCCTGCCTCAGCCTCCCGAGTAGCTGGGACTACAGGCGCCCCCCACCACGCCCGGCTAATTTTTTTGTAGTAGAGACGGGGTTTCACTGTGTTAGCCAGGACGGTCTCGATCTCCTGACCTCGTGATCCGCCCGCCTCCGCCTCCCAAAGTGCTGGCATTACAGGCGTGAGCTACTGCGCCGGGCCAAATATCCCTATTTCTTAGGATTGTTGTGGGAATTCAAGAACATAATCCACGCAAAGCACAGAACCCAGTGTCTAGCATGGAGGAAATGCTCAATAGCGGTGAACTATGCTTCTTTTATTATGGGTAAAACACCTTCTGGAGTGCTCAGCACACAGTAGTCACTCTGTAGATAGACGGTGCCAAATGTTACTGATGTTACTGACTTAGCCTTCGTGGAGTCATGTCCAGCTGCTTCTAGGGCAGTGCAGGTTTCTGGCTCTGAGAGCGCCTCCAGTTTCCAGGTTTGGTGCTGTACTGACGCCACCCAGTGGCCACCATGGGCTACTGCAATCCCAGCCTTGGCTAATACCTTGCTCCCGGGTTTATCCTTCTTGACGCTATCCAAACCTTAAGAAGAGCCTTGTTCATTCCCTTGGAAAACCGGGAACACTGGAGACAAGGAAGAGGAAATGGATTTGAGAGATAATCCAAGAATGTGGGTTCAACAGATTTTATGATCAATTATATATCCAGTGGGGAAGGAAGACGAATTTGTCTAAAATAGTGGTTCTCAAGTAGGGGTGATTTTGCTGAAGAGGGGACATCTGGCAATGTCTGGAGACATTTTTGGTTGTCACAACTTGGAAGGAGGGATGCTATTGGAATCTAGTGGGGATAGACCAGGGATGCTGCCAAATATCCTACAATGCACATGTCAGCCCCCCCCAATAAAGAATTACCCAATCTCGCCAGGCACAGTGGCTCACGCCTATGATCCCAGCTCTTAGGGAGGCAGAGGTGGGAGAACAGCTTGAGCCCAGGAGTTCAAGACCTGCCTGAACAATATAGCGAGACCCTGTTCTCCACAAAAAAGGAAAAAAAAAAAAAGAAAGAAAAAGAATTATCTAGTCTAAAATGCCAAAGTGCCAAGGTCAAAATAACCCGGTCTAGACAGTCTAACCTGGTCATTCACTGCATCAAGAAAAGCTGTGAAAAACCTGTCACATGAACTATCACTGCTGTGTCCAGTTCAAGGATCAGGTAGATCTGAGGACAATCCTAGCCAGGAGCTAGCACAGCCTATGGAATTCTCTCAAGTCAAGGAAGGAGAAACATTACAGATCATTTATTTCTTCAACTTACAACATTTATGAACACAATACATATATTTAAACTATTGCTGACAGTGTATGTGGTTATTAATCACACTGAAGGACTTAAACACAGAATATAAGTTATGTTAACTAGAAATTCTCAAAGTAGGCCTGGCGCAGCGGCTCACACCTGTAACCCCAGCACTTTGGGAGGCCTGGCAGGAGATTGCTTGAGCCCAGGAGGTTGAGACCAGCCTGGGAAGCATAGAGACCCTATCTCTTAAAAAAAAAAAAAGTTTTTAATTAGCTGGGCATGTTGGCGCACACCTGTAGTCCCAGCTACTCAAGAGGCTGAGGCAAGAGGATCACCTGAGCCCAGGAGGTCAAGGATGCAGTGAGCCATGTTTATGCCACTGCTCTCCAGCCTGGGTGACAGAATTAGACCTTGTCTCAAAAAAAAAAAAAAAAAGGTGGGGGAGGTGGAGGGGCGGGCGCGGTGACTCACGCCTGTAATCCCAGCACTTTGGGAGGCCGAGGTGAGTGGATCATGTGGTCAGGAGATCGAGACCATCCTGGCTAACACGATGAAACCCCTTCTCTACTAAAAAATACAAAAAATTAGCCAGGCATGGTGGCGGGCTCCTGCAGTCCCAGCTACTCGGGAGGCTGAGGCAGGAGAATGGCGTGAACCCAGGAGGCAGAGCTTGCAGTGAGCCGAGATTGTGCCACTGTACTCCAGCCTGGGTGACAGAGTGAGACTCTGATTCAAAAAAAAAAAAAAATCTCGAAATAGGTCACATAATCTTAGAGTTCAATTAGGAGATCCTTTGGATTTCCTTGCAGAAAAAAAGCAGTAACTGTGAACCAAGGAAAAGATTCCCCTTCTCGTGCTTCCTAGTATTTGCTATAACAAACTTGGGAAGCAGTCAGATCCTTGCCCTTCCTTTGATATCTGCTCTACGCTGCAGAAAATGTGCAGTCAGAAAGCAGGTTAAGGGCTCCACTTAGTGGGGAGCAACAAGACCAGGAGATCAGGCAGGAGAACCAGGAGCACAAGGCTTTCTCTTGTGCCTGTAAAGGGAAGAAATGTCTCAGAACATGGACAAATGAGACTTTTCCAGCTCCACCCTTCTGTCAATAAACCAGGCCTGGCCTGGTGGCTCACACCTGTAATCCCAGCACTTTGGGAAGCCAAGGCAGGGGAATTACTTGAGGTCAGGAGTTCAAGACCAGCTTGGGCAGCATAGCGAAACCCTGTCTCTACAATAATAATAATAATAAAATAAAACACAAACCAGACAGAGGGGTTTTCGGGCCCACTCCTCTAGATTCTCATTTGAAATCCACTCTCACCACTGGGAATTCCTGTGACACTCCAAAGATTCCAAGGATATTATCTTTTAGTTCCTTTCCTCTCCATTGGAAATTCCAACCCAAGAAAGTCTCAAACTGCTGCAGCTGTAAAACCTGATGAATGACTCAGTTCCTCCACCTATAGGCCTTTGTACTTAGGGCAGAAAGTCCTCAACTCTGAATGACCTCGGCACCCCGGGTGCTGCTCCCTATGTGAGAGAGACCTTTCCTATCTGGGCCTGGCCGTCCTCTGGCCATTAGGGGAACCCTCTGTGCTTGTCTTTCTCCACCCCTGAAAGTATCTCCGAAACGCTATTTTTGTGACATTCTCCACCCAACATGGCTTTGCAAAATATGTGTTCTACTCGCAGGTTGACTGGTGTTCTGACTCTTGATGAAGTTACGAGGATCTGGTGGGAATCATTTGATCCAGATGTGAGGTGGCATCTTTCCTCTGCTGGCCTATTTACCTGACCATCCTGTTTCCAGTAAGGCCTGATAGGAATTTTAAAAGCCTACAAAAGTTCCTTTTGAAAGCTCAAAGTTCCCCTGGAATCACACTTTAAGTTTTTGTTTTTCTGTGTATGGAATGCTTCTGTATTTTCCAGAGAAATTTCAGAACAAAGTTCCATGGACATATTATTCTACAATCTAATCAGAACTTGAAATTACTCCACCTTTGAAATCTCAAGGCCCACCAGTCTGTTTTCTGACCACCCCTCTCAGTCTGCCCAGCTGCCATTCTTTACGTCCTAGAGCACCTCATAGAGAGCACCAGTTCCCAAGCCTGCCTCCATCACCACGGCCACCTGCTCAGTTCAGATACCCTCATCTCTTGTCCTAATTCCTGCAGCAGCCACCGCCTTCTGCCCGGAACCAGGTCTTTCCATTCTCCTGGCCCTCTGATGTGTCCCCCAACATAGCAGTAGTTTCCATAACTCATTCTGCCTGGTGCCCAGCAGATCTTTCTGTTTGGAGTTTTACTGGACTGCAAATTGCCTCATGTCTCTGGGCCTGGGCTCTGCTTCCTATTCCAGGACATCAGCAGACCCAGACTCACTTGAACTGAGAAGCAGTAGAAATTACTGGCCTTATTTTTTCAAAGTTAACATTGTTATTGTTTTTAAGGGTGACATTCTGAAACACCTTAGAGCCTGGAATCAGCACTTCATCTTCACATGGGCCAAAAGCATATCTCTAATAGAAACTTCTAAGGAGGCTCTGATGACAAGGACTGAGACTTTCTATTAAAATATGGTGTATGAAAAGCTATTTGTCGAGAAAAACAATATGAGGAAAATTGGCCAAAAAATTGCATTTCGTCTCCCATGGTAAATGAAACTTGGTGCAACAGCCTCTATAAATGATGTAACACTGCCCTGTAGTGAGAAGTTGAAGAACTCTTGTCAAATAATAACAGAAAGCTTTAAACTTAAAGTTATGTAAAATTTGAAGGAATTCTCTTACAGTCCTGCTAATAACCCTGGTGTGGTACACCCTGTACAGGCCACTAGAGCTGTTTTGTGGAAATTGTTGAATTGTTTATTTTGATTTTGTTTGTTTGTTTCCCCTCTGCCCTTTCACATTCAATTTTAAATTTTTTATTTGCTTTCAGTTTCTCTCTCTCTCTCTCTCTCTCTCTCTCTCTCTCTCTCTGTCTCTCTTTTTAATTTGAGACAGGGTCTTGCTCAGGTTGGAGTGCAGTGGTGCGATCTCAGCTCACTGCAGCCTCAACTTCCCAGGCTCAATCAATCCTCCTGCCTCAGCGTCCCATGTAGCTGAGACCACAGGCATGCCACCATGCCCAGCTAATTTTTGTATTTTTGGTAGAGACGGGTTTTGCCATGTTGCCCAGGTTGATCTTAAATTCTGGAGCTCAAAGGATCCACCCACTTCAGCCTCTCAAAGTGCTGGGATTACAGGTGCAAGCTACCACACCTGGCTGAAAAATGTTGATTCTTTTTTATAATCCACCATCTCTAACAGACCCTCGCCATAGCTTCACTCCAGGGTCTTCTTGTTTTATAAAACATGAAGGAGTAGCTGTCAGTAGGATGAGGGTCCAGAGGTAGTAAATATTACCTGTACTATTAGCCACCCAATTGGAGTCAAAAGGTGATCTGTCATGTCTAAGATTGATGTCATCTAGTAGTTGAACAAGGACTTCACGTAAGACAGCGAAAGTGAGGCCCGAGCACGGACCTTCATTGTTGGTGCCTTATTTTCATGCAAATGACCATCAACCACCAGTTTAGGGTCCAGAACTCTGGACTTGTGCTTCCATCTGCATCCTGGATACCTTCCATCTTAGGTAAGTTCCAACAAAAAATTTCTCAATGGTGTGTGTTTTCCATTTCTTACAGCATGGAGCTATTTTTATTAAACGATGGAATGTTATTACCATCTGTAAGTCTGCAGTCCTATATTCCACCACAGTCTGACCTAATTCTGCCAGAATCTGGAGCACGGCAGAACCTGAGAGTGGTCGATGGGACCAGCAGAATGAGAGTGAGTATCTATAGTAAGCCTCTTTGCTGTCTTTGAGTTCTCCCTGATCTCACTCCATTTTTTAATTTTTATTTTGTTATTTTTAGAGTCGGTATCTTGCTGTCACCCAGACTGGAATGCAGTGGTCCGATCATGGCTCACTGTAGCCTTGAATATCCTAGGCTCAAGCAACCCTCCCACCTCAGACTTCTGAGTAGCTGGAACTACAGGCACACATCACCATGCCTGGCTAAGTGGTTGGAACTTTTTTTTAAGAGAGTTTTAAGAGAGGTAGTGTTTTGCTATGTTGCCAAGACTGGCCTCAATCTCCGGGCCTCAAGCAACACCCCCTCTTTCAGCCTCTTCAGTTATTGGAATTAGAGGCGTGAGTCACCAAGCCCAGCTCTGACTCCATTTTTGAACTTCCTTTATTTCAGAAGTCTTCGTCATTTCAGAGAGTGATCATAAACTGAGCCTCTGCACTCCCCAATACCTTTCCCATGTAATCCATAAAAAGATTGAGTTTTCTGCTTTTGTCCCTAGGCTAGACTAACCTTTCATGGTCCTTTCCCAGACCAAAGGTTAGAAAAGAATTCCCACTTCTCACATTTCATGTTAAACCACATGTTCCCAGATTGTCAAGTCATACTTAAAATAAAATAACTGGGCCAGGTATAGTGGCCAGGTATGAATTACAGTGGTTCATGCCTGTAATTTTAGCCTTTGGGAGGCTGAGGCAGGAGGATAGCTTGAGGCCAGGAGTTTGAGACCAGCCTGGGCAAGATGGCGAGACCTAGTCTCCACAAAAAACAATGTTTAAAATAAAGTAAAATAATTGGTATACTGAAGATGACTCAAAATTAGAGTTTCTCCTTAATGTTTCTATGAACGATGTTATTCTAAAACATCCAGTAATTCACTTTCCCCTTAATAATTAGAATTAGTTAACCCAGCCGAGAGAGTAACCCACATCTCTGCCTACTGGCTCAGTGGCATGAGGAAAACAAAATGGCGACTGAGCAGTCTTAACTTCCAACTTAACAAGTCTGCAACTATGTTCCCTATTGGAAGCATTTTCTCCCTTGGGAACTAAGGCTTCTAAACCTGCAAGGAATAAGACAGTGGGGACAAGAAGCAAATATTCTTTAACTGGATTATTAGATGTATTCATGAGAAGGGCCACTCTTACTCCACCCTCCTCCTTCCTATGCTTGTATGTCCCTGCTATGGAGAAAATAACCTCATATATTGGCTGCTGATGTAAAGAATGTACTGTTCTTCCATTTGTTAGGGTGCTGTATTTCTGCTGGCGCCATAACTGACCTCTCAGTAACCATGACCTTCACAGGTAATTCTCTCAAGCCAGCTGTTTCTGGGTAATAACATATATCCTAAGGTTAACATAAATCTCATAGTATGAGCCTGTTGCCACACCACTTCCACTATAAAATTAGCCTCTTGGTCAGATGTATGGGATACCATGGTGGTAAAGATGACACTCTTGGCTGGATACAGTGGCTCTCCTGCCTGTAATCCCAGGGCTGTGGGAGGCCTAGGCAGGAGGATTGCTTGAGGCAATCCACACATGCTTTCCAGCTTTTCCAGCTTTAATGCTAGTCTCTACTCATTCTTACCACCAACCATGAAAAGAAAGGAGTTTAAACCAACCTGGGCAACATAGCAACATCCTGTCTCTACAAAAAATTTTAAAAGTTAGCCAGGCATTGTGGCAATGTGCCTGTAGTCACAGCTACTCTGGAGGCTGAGGTGGGAGAATATCTTGAGGTCGGGAGGGCTCATATTGGAAGCTACAGTGAGCTATGATTACAACATTTCACTCTAACCTGGGTGATAGAGCAAAACCTTGTCTCGAAGGAAAAAAAAAAATGACATGGTTCTGGTAGAAGCATTAGGAACAAGGAAAAATAACTCTGGAAACATATCTATTCCCATGAGAGCACTTTCTGTCCTCAATGAAGGAAGGGTTCCTATGAAATCAGTTACCACCAGAGATTCCTGGCTAGTTTCTTTGGGGAATGGTGCCATACTGGGGACTCATCCTTGGCCTCTGCTGTTGGCAGCTGGGCACTCACTGGTGGTGGTAGCCAAATAAGCTTTGGTGAGAGGAAATAGATGTTGTTAAGCTTGTGCACAGCTTCCATCTCTTCCATCTTGACCCTTTGTACCTGGCCCATTGAGCAGCAACTGGAGGGGCTGGGGAAGGAGGCCAACTGTCACCTACACATCCAGTCATCTTGTCCACCTGATCACTGAGTGACTCATCTGCAGTGGATGATCCCTGTTGGACATTTTTATGGGACATGATTGCCTTCATACTCTATTCCCATTCCAAGAGGCCCATCTACGTATCTTTTCTCTGGGTCATCCATGTCATGAAGCCATAGAGGCCATAGGAGTGGGTGAAGGAGAGACACTAAACAATGGTGAATCATGCAACCAATGGAAATGGTTCAGTCAATTACTAAGTATGTCTATTTTAACTATATATGCAGGAACAAGGGAAATACCTAGATTCATTGGACCCACTGTCCAGTGATGGACTAAGGCCAAGAATCCGTTTATCACATGACCTCCATAAGCTGTTGTTCTGACCAGAAGACCAGGTTGGCATTTTGTACCACCAACGATTAGTACAACCTCAGAACCAGCGTATAATAGCTTCCAAATGGTCTGGGTATTTTCTCTCCCAGTTCACAGTCATTTTAGTAAGTGGCTGCAGGCCTTTCCAGGGGAGGCTTGGAGGAAAGTTTGTTTGTAATATATACTTACTGCCACATTGCAAGGTCTTTCCTTAAATGGACTGAGCCTTTCTCTCAATCAATGAACTATAGGCCTGCAAACTGTCTTAGGTTTAATAATTGGGTATGAGGCAGTAAATTCCCACTGTGGTGACTTGAATCAGGTCTCTATTTTTCAATTATATAGATAAAGTCACATCTTAGTAGACTGTCCATCTATTCGTTTCTAAGAACCCTACCATCAGTTAGTTGCTACCACCGATCTTTGAAGGTCAAAGCATTCTAATAGCCTTTCTGTCCCTGCAACCTATTA
The DNA here is from genome assembly GCF_047675955.1 of Chlorocebus sabaeus. NCBI lineage: Eukaryota > Metazoa > Chordata > Mammalia > Primates > Cercopithecidae > Chlorocebus > Chlorocebus sabaeus. The sequence goes on along the minus strand of NC_132904.1, from coordinate 68,945,733 downwards.
CCAGTTTTCAGGTGGCATCTCCCACTACCATCTTTGGCAGTGCTTTTTGGGATGCCCATCAGGTACACATATCTTAGCGCCATGGTAAATGGAGCATCCTCTGAAACTTTCTAGGGTCATGGATGAGGGTGGCTGGGAAAACTGCACATTTAGGTCTACTCCAAGATTCTCATCTTCCTGAGATTTTGGATCTTTGACTCCTTAGTCTCATTGACTCTATACCACCACTGAATCCCGGCTTCAGTAAACTAGTCAAGCAAGTTTTTAAAGCCACTTGTGAGCACTCAATTAATTACTATAGCCTGAATCCATGTAAATACACTCCTGTTGATAATTTCATGACTATCAAACTTACATTTCATCCTCTTTGGTCCATGCACTTAAAATTCATTCTCACATAAGCTTTCCAGCTTTTCCAGCTCTAATGCTGCTCTCTACTCATTCTGACCACTAACCATGAAAAGAAAGAAATCAAGTTTGGAACTTTCAAAATAACACAGAATAAATTTTTTAAAATGCATCTAAACTCTTGATGGACAGGACCCTTTGGGCTCACACTGATCACTGTGCGTAGAATGTCCTCCCATTTCTCTCTGATTATCAAATCTTTCATGGTTGCATTGAGGAACTCTCTTTTCCCCCTAAACCTGGAAATAAGAGCTCCCCAGAGGAGTTAATGCTTTAAAACAGTACATAATAGGGGCTGGGCATGGTGGCTCACACCTGTAATCCCAGCACTTTGGGAGGCCAAGGTGGGCGGATCACGAGGTCAGGAGTTTGAGACCAGCCTAGCCAATAAAGTGAAGCCCCGTCTCTACTAAAAATACAAAAATGAGCCAAGCATGGTGGCGGGTGCCTGTGGTTGCAGGTACTTAGGAGGCTGAGGCAGGAGAATCACTTGAACCTGGGAGGCGGGGAGGTTGCAGTGAGCCGAGATTGCGCCATTGACTCCAGCCTGGGTGACAGAGCGAGATTTTATCTCAAAAACAACAACAACAAACATCAGCACATAATGAATCAGAGCAGGAACATTAAAAAAGTCATTTTAAGGAAAAGTGGAGACCCAGGCTGGCAGGACTTGATTTTATTTACATCAGTGGTTCTTAATTCTGTTTGGATAATAAATTACACTGAGAGTCTGATAAAAGCTATACATATTCTCCAGAGAAAATATGCATAGACACGAAATTTGCATTTAATTTCCAAGTGCTCAAGAATCCTAGTTATACAGACTGGACGTGCCTGTAGTTCCAGCACTTTGGGAGGCCCAGGCAGGAGAATTACTGGAAGATAAGGCAGGAGGATCACTTGAGCCCAGGAGTTCAAGACCAGCCTGGGCAACATAGCAAGATCCTGTCGCTACAAAAAATAAAAATTTAGCCAGGCTTGATGGCAAGCCTGAGCCCTAGCTACTCAGGAGGCTGAGGCAAGAGGATCATAAGAGTCCAGGAATTTGAGGCTGTAGTGAGCTAGGATCATGCCACTGCACTCCAGCCTGGTAACAGAATGAGACCCTGTTCCTAAAAAAAGAAAGCATCTCTAGTTATCCAGTTCATAAACCCATAGTTAAGAACCCCATGCCTGTGTGGACCAGTTCAATGTATTAAAAGCATTTAAGAGTCACAAAGACACACACTATCAGTGTCCATCCAATATTATCCATGGTGGCAAGGACTCTGCACCAAGAAATTCATAAAATGTTCTGGTGCTGGGAATAGGATGGGAGTGTCACCTTCATTTGGCCTGAAACCATTAACCATTCAACTCATCAAATTCCCTTTGTTTTGAATTCATGCATGCCACATAACCTTCTGATTACAATCTGGCTCCTTGGGTAGCTGCCTGAAGGGCAAAAGTGCTCTGATTGGAGAATATGAGTGCCCAGACCCCTCTGCAGAAAGAGTTCCAGTATGAATTAACAAACTGGCATTCTGGAGTTTAATACTGCATTTTCTGTGAGATTGATTGATGACAGTCCACATGTTAAAGATGATTCTAGGTTTCTGAACTTGTGTGGCAGAGAGAAATGCTTAGATAGAAGATTTGACCTGTGTTTCTAAGCCTGCAAGGCAAAGAGAATATAATGTATTTGCCAAATTTCTAATTTAAACCACTCAAATGTATTGTCTTAGGACAAAGAGTCTGCCAGAGTCCCTGCCATTATTAATTTTATTCTGGGTCTAAATGAGAAGAACCATGTACAGAATTTCACACTCTTCTGCAAAACAAACGGCTTTAAGTTATTTATATACATTTAGGAGTTACCGATACCAGTTACAGTCATGCAGTTTCCCTTGACAACCAATTTTTATGCAGTGCTTTGGGATTCAAGGTTTCCTACCATAAGAAATAATCTTAAAATTTTGAAAACCCAATGTGCTTAAGGAGACCTTTCAGATTATTTTACAAAGTTGTTTTTAAGGATATAAAATATTGAACAGGATCGCTACAAATAAAAATCCTTTATGTGGACTATAGTCTTGTGATTACTTTCACTTTCATATTTCTCTAACAAGATCTTCGGAATGGTTTCACAGCTCTGAATTTCATCTTAGTCTTACACCTTAATCACACTTCTCTCTCTAGAATTTCTTTTTACTGGCAACTGACAGATAAGAAGGTTGCAGTGTTTATCTTCAGCTAAATTTTTTTTTTTTTTTTTTTTTTCTAGATAGAGGCTTGCTCTGTCACCAAGGCTGGAGTGCAGAGGTGTGATCTCGGCTCACTGCAACCTCCACTTCCTGGGTTCAAGCAATTCTGGTGCCTCAGCCTCCCGAGTAGCTGGGATTACAGGCGCACCCAGCTAATTTTTGTGTTTTTAGTAGAGACAGGGTTTCACCATGATGGCCAGGGTGGTCTTAAACTCCTGACCTCAAGAGATCTCCCTGCCTCAGTCTCCAAAAGTGCTGAGATTACAGACGTGAGCCACCGTGCCTGGCCCAGCTAAGATTGTATTAGCCAGAACTCAATGAGCAATGCAAGGCTTGTAGAAACCTATGAATTAATAAATCAAATATGAAAATAATAAATTGAAAGAAAAATATGTCACTCATATGTCATCCAGCACATGAACTCTCTCCTCAATCAAGTCTAACCCCTCAGTGTGGTGTCTAAGGCCTTCCACAAATTGTCCCCTACTCATGTATCCAGCTTGCCCTCAATCCCAGCTCATCTCTGTTTCTGCCGGGCAAACCGTTTTTGTGTGGGTTCCCTCAGAAGCCGACTACGAGTGCGAAGCGCAGTTTTGAAGAGAGGTGCAGGAGCCCCCTGCAGGAGAGAGAGAGAAATGACTTAGGGAAGCCAGTGAAGGGAGCATCATTAAGCAGACTGCCACAGAGTGCAACTAGAGCTTAACGCCACGGAAAATTCTGATTAAAGGTATAAAACACACCCCCTGAGAATCATCTCACTAGGGATACAAGGGAACTGGGGTACTTTATACCAACTCTCGTCAGTAGTTGGTTGAGGGCTGCTTGCTAGAGGGAGTGTTTGTTCCCCAGCACTTCTAGCCTGCAGAACTTGGGTGGGTAAGACAGCTTTCCGTGGTTCTGGAAACAGTCCTCAGGTACAGAGATGCAACAGATACAGAGATGGCAGTGTCTGAGGGGGAAACAGGCAGACACTGAGAGTCTCTACCACATCTGGCCCCTTCCCCAAATAAGTCTGTACATTCCCAGTTTTTCTCCTCAGAAAACTATCTACTTTTCTTCTTTCAGAGTTGTCTCAAAATCCTTCTCTCTCAAGAAAACCTTCCCTGAGTAACTCTAACCCATTCTGAGAGCAGGTGCGAAGCGTATGTGCCTTGAATGAATGAGGAACGCTCCTTCTATGTGGACAAGTTAGATACAAGTGCCCTCCTTTGAGCAGACACGGCCCCTGGGGACCACAGCCTGGCAAGCAGACAACATCTTTGTGAGAAGAAAATGGCACTCCTTCTGAAGCAGCTCCTGCTGGTGCACACAGCGTGGGGAGTGACAGAGGGACTGGGCTTCAGTCCACATGCACCCTCTCAGCCAGGCGTCTTTACACAGTGCACGAACTAGACAACAGTACCAAGGAAGCCCTGTTTACTGTGATCATTCATTTTCTCCACAGCTGTCCAGAACTTACACATACTTAAACATAGTGGAGTCTTCCAGCAGAGCTCCATCAGATCAGATACTGAATGTGTAAATCTGGCAGCAGCTGCCTAAACATCTATTTGTGTTCGTTAATGTGTGTTGTGACTAAAGGAGAGGGGAAATTAGGTGATCCAGAACCAACTGGGCGAAGACACAGGAAAACAGGAAATTGAAAATGATATCTTGCCTGTGTTCCAACTGTCCCTAGATACTTTTCCCTGGGGGCTACGAAATATTCTCACCAGAGATCATGGAACAGGATCTCTGACTAAACCTGACATGCCGAATAGCCATTGTATTTCATCTTCAAAATGATATAGGAGAAAGAGGTGACAAATGGAAAGGAAGTATGCTACCCACAGTTTAGAGCCTGTGGGGAAATCTACAAGGAGTAGCAGCCCTGAATGGGTTCTCTGATGTGCTGTTTCCTAGTGAGTATCAGTTCACCATGTGCAATGCTGAAGTTCAGTAGTCTGTTTTTCTTTGAACATCTAAAATTACATTTATGACATTATAAAAATTAATTAGAATTTCACTTAAAATTGCTTCACCTATCACTGAAACTATTTTAGTATTGGTGTGGTCTTTCTTTGGACTATCCTTATTTGTTAATATGCATGTATAGTTTTTACATAGTCATCATTTTAATAGTCACATAATTTCTCAACACCTATTATTCAAACCTGCTTCTTTCTTTTTACTCTCAAAAGTAATTTTCTATAAACATCTTATTTATGTATATTTATAACACATTGGGAAGTTAGTCATCACTGGCCATCTTCTATGTTTCACACCTGGAAAGTCAAAATTTCCTGGTGTCTAGCTTTTGCAGTCCTTCCCCATAGCCAAGTTTATGCCACTGGCCTTTGTCGCCCTACTCCAGGCTGGGGGTTGATTCCTGACCTGGAATGTGAGGTAGTCAGCATGTCTAGCTCAACACTCATTGACACTGCAGTCACTGCTCTGGTACCTTTGATACTTGGCTAGACACCAGGCTGGGCTCAGGGAACTACAAAGATGGGCCAGACAGGTTCCTGTTCTCAAGTATTTCCTTACCTTGAACTTTCTGGGTGCTGTTTTTTGTACCCATACCCATCATGCTAACTCAATAAAACAGAATCATTAGAAGTAGAACAGAATGTCCCATCAGAGCCTAAATGGACCAGGGAAATACAGAACTATGGCCTTCCACTGTGAATTACCCCTCACAAGGGGCATCTGTTTTAAGGACTTGATTTCACAGTTTTCATTTCCAACAAAAATCTGACTAAAGGAAAAAAAAGGTGGTTAACACAGTCAGGGGAACTGAATGGGATGGGAGAGGGAGGCGGGAAATAGAATATTCCTGCTCATCAACTGTCCTGAGGAACCGGTTTCACCATTTTAACAAGGGACCATGTGGGACCAGGCAGCCAGTTCAGCTGCCCCAGGGGCTAGGGGACAATGACATGATATGGTTAAGTTTTAGAATTTCTGAAGGGATGTTACTTCCCTACTTGGAATATTTGGTTATTCACTCCCACACCCCCTCCTAATTACCACCACTTCCCCAGTCCTCAGCCCGTCCTTCACCTTCCCCTAAATTCTCATTTTCAGGAAGGACTCAGGTTAATTTAGATTCCAGGTTTTTAATCTTCTTATTCATTTACCCTACAAATTCTCCGGTTTCCTGATTGGGAGCTCTGACCTTGTTGTTTGTTTGTTTGTTTTGTTTTGTTTTTTTGAGATGGTGTCTCACTTTGTTGCCAAGCTGGAGTGCAGTGGCTTGATCTCAGCTCACTGCAACCTCCGCCTCCTGGGTTCAAGCGATTCTCCTGCCTCAGCCTCCCGAGTAGCTGGGACTACAGGCGTGCTCCACCACGCCCAGCTAATTTTTGTATTTTTAGTAGAGACGGGGTTTCGCCATGTTGGCCAGATGGTCTCAATCTCTTGACCTTATGATCCACCCACCTCAGCCTCCCAAAGTGCTGGGATTACAGGCATGAGCCACTGTGCCTGGGGTTTTTTTGTTTGTTTGTTTGTTTGTTTTGTTTTTTGTTTTAAGACAAGGTCTCACTGTGTCACTCAGACTGGAGTACAGTGGGGTGATCTTCGCTCACTGCAACCTCTGCCTCCCAGGCTCAAGCGATTCTCCTGCCTCACCCTCCTGAGTAGCCAGGATTACAGGCTTGTGCCACTACCACCTAGCTAATTTTTGTATTTTTAGTAGAGACAAGGTTTCATCATATTGGCCAGGCTGATCTCGAACTGCTGACCTTGGGATCCACCCGCCTTAGCCTCCCAAAGTGCTGTTTTACAGGCATGAGCCATGAGGCCTAGCTACTCACTTGTTTTATTGGAGTTTATCTTCAAGTAACTTCCTCCTAAGGGCTATGTTGGCGGTAAAAATTCTGATTCCTTGTTTGTCTAAAAATATCTTTAGTCTACCTTCACACTTGACAGAAAATTTGGCAGAACATAAAACTAAAATTGAAAACCTTTCCCCTCGGAACTTAAAGTCATTATTCTGTTGTCTCTAGCACCTAGGACAACAGACTAGCAGTTCCAAGTGAGTCTAATTCCCAAGTTTAATTTGAAAGTCACTTTTTTTTTTTTTCCATCTTTGAAGTTTTTTAGAATCTCCTCTTTTTTCATGGAGTTCCGAAATTTCACAATGATTTATCAAGATGAGAGTCTCTTTTATTCATGTGCTTGGAACATGGAACATGATGGAACCTTTTAGTCTGGTGATCTGTGTCCTTTAGTTCTGGTCAATTCTCCTCTAGTATCTCTCACTCCTTGTTTTACCCATTTGTAATTTCTAGAGTTTCTGTGACTCTGATGTTGATAATCTTTTTCTCTCATGTTTTCTGTCTATCTTACAGTACTTCTATTGCATTATTTATTTTATCAATTGTATTTTTTTTTTTTTTTTTTTTTTTTTTTTTTTGAGGCAGAGTCCCACTCTGTCACCCAGGCTGGAGTTCAGTGACATGATCTCGGCTCACTGTAAACTCCACCTCCTGAGTAGTTGGGATTACAGACATGCGCCACCACTTCTGGCTAATTTTTATATTTTTAGTAGAGACAGGGTTTCACCATGTTGGCCAGGCTGGTCTCGAACTCCCGACCTCAGGTGACCTGCCTGCCTTGGTCTCCCAAAGTGCTGGGATTACAGGTGTGAGCCACCTTGCCCTGCCAATTATATCTTTAGATCCTAAGAGCTGGGTTGTTCTTTTTCATAGCCTGTTGTTCTTGTTTTCCTTTGTTTTGTTTTTTATTTGAGAGACAGGGTCTCATTCTGTTTGCCCAGGCTGGAGGGCAGTGGCACAAACACATTCACTGCAGCCTTGACCTCCCAGGCTCAAGTGGTCCTGCCACTTCAGCCTCCCAAGGAGCTGGGACTACAGAAGTGCACAATCATGCCTGACATTTTTTTTTTTTTTTTTTTTTAATTTTTAATAGTGACAGGGTCTCCCTATGTTGCCCAGGCTGGTTTTGAACTCCTGGGCTCAAGCAATCCTCCTGCCTCAGCCTCCCAAAGTGCTAGGATTAGAGGCGTGAGCTACTCGCCACCGGCCTTGTTCTTGTTTTTCATAGCCTCTTGGTTACTCTATTTCATCTTGCAGGCTTTCAGATGCCTGGCAGTACTTCATTTATTTTTAAGAATGAGCCGGCCGGGCACGGTGGCTCAAGCCTGTAATCCCAGCACTTTGGGAGGCCGAGACGGGCGGATCACGAGGTCAGGAGATCGAGACCATCCTGGCTAATATGGTGAAACCCCGTCTCTACTAAAAAATACAAAAAACTAGCCGGGCGAGGTGGCGGGCGCCTGTAGTCCCAGCTACTCGGGAGGCTGAGGCAGGAGAATGGCGTAAACCCGGGAGGCGGAGCTTGCAGTGAGCTGAGATCCGGCCACTACACTCCAGCCTGGGCGACAAAGCGAGACTCCGTCTCAAAAAAAAAAAAAAAAAAAAAAAAAAAACAATGAGCCATACATACCTAACTGGGACTCTATGAGCATGTACTGGGCTCGTTTATTGGAGGGATTTGTTCTAGGCTGATCTAGTAACCAGCTAACAAGAGTGCAGATGTTAGAGAAGCATGTTCTAAATATCTGCTTGACAGATGCCTGCCTGCTAGGGTTTCTGTGTGTGGGTGGTGCAGGAGAGGGTGCAAGAAAGGTACAGTGTTCCATCTATAGAACTTCAATTTATTTCCCAGTTTGCATGGGTGAGTCGTCTTTCCTCCTGTGGCTGTCCTAGCATTTCTGTGTCTTAGGGCTCTCTTGGGTTCTCAACTCTGTCCCCCACACCCCCTTGCACATTCCAGGCTGCACCTTCCAGCACCTGCCTCACCTGTAACTACTTCTTCATCCACTTTCTTTCTCTTCAAAATGCATTGAAATTTCTCTTACACTGATATCCTCTCTCTTATTTTCTCTTTGCTGTGGGTTTATAACTTTTTAAATTTTATTTATTTATTTATATTATTATTATTTTTTTCTGAGATGGAATCTCGTTCCGTCGGCCAGGCTGGAGTGCAATGGCACAATCTCGGCTTACAGCAACCTCCACCTCCCGGGTTCAAGTGTCAGTAGCTGGGATTACAGGCCTGTGTCACTACGCCTGGCTAATATTTGTACTTTTAGTAGAGATGGGTTTTCACCATGTTGACCAGGCTAGTCTTGAACTCCTGAGCTCAGGTTGAGAGTAGCAGCCCTCACCCTCGGCGCCTACTCGGCCTCGGTGTCCACTGTGGCGGCACTTGGGGAGCCCTTCAGCCCGCCACTGCACTGTGGGAGCCCCTGTCTGGGCTGGCCGAGGCTGGAGCCGACTCCCTCTGCTTGCTGGGAGGTGTGGAGGGAGAGGCGCGGGCGGGAACAGGGGCTGCGCGCGGGGCTCACAGGCCAGCGCGAGTTCCAGTGGGCGCGGGCGTGGGCTAGGCGGGCCCCGGCCGGGGCCGCGAGCGCAGGGCAGTGAGGAGCTTAGCACCCGGGAAAGCAGCTGCGGAGTGCGCCGGGTCCCCCAGCACTGCCGGCCCGCATGCACCGCGCTCGCCGGAACTCGCGCTGGCCTGTGCCGCAGCTTCATTCTTGAAGTCAGCGAGACCAAGAACCCACCAATTCGGGACACAAGGTGATCCTCCTGCCTTGGCCTCCCAAAGTGCTGGGATTACAGGCCCGAACCACCGCGCCGGGCCTTAAATTGTATTTTCTATCATGAAATGGGTTCTTATGTAGGAAAAGACACAAACACATATTTTCTATCTTGAACTAGAAGTCAAAAAGATAACTCTATAAACACTAAAAGAAAAAATAGAAAAGGACTCCAACCATTTAGTACCACCTAGCTTCTCAGAGGGAAACCCTGTGCATGCTTCATTCTGAGATGGATGTGACTATGAACAGGCTGTTCATGGCTATTCCCTGTCCTGGAGAAACCCATAGCTAAAGGGTTGAGATGAAGGGATATTCCTGATAGAGTGGATGCAATGGAAATAGCATTGGCCCGAGTTGTGACCAGGGCTCAGATATTTTACAGGATTCTCCATCTATTCTTCTCTATTCCACTCTTCTATCCCACCCCAATGATTCCTGAACATTTCAAGCAGAATCTGCCTCTCACTGAGCCCTTTCTCAAAGCTTTTCCATCAGAAGAGGGGAACTTATTGTTCACTGGCTTATTTCTCTTAAGAATTAGTCATGGTCTAGGCCGGGTACTGTGGCTCATGCCTGTAATCCTAGCACTTTGGGAGGTCGAGTCAGGCAGATAACTTGAGGTCAGGAGTTCGAGACCAGCCTAGCCAACGTGGTATAACCCTGTCTCTACTAAAAATACCAAAATTAGCCAGGAGTGGTGGCACATGCCTGTAGTCCCAGCTACTAGGGAGACTGAGGCAGGAGAATCGCTTGAACCCAGGAGGCGGAGGTTGCAGTGAGTTGCGATCACACCACTGCACTCCAGCCTGGGTGACAGAGAGAGACTCCATTTCCAAAAACAAAACAAAAAAACAAATGAGTAAACCAACAAAGATGTGGCTTGAGATTGAAGCCAGTAGGCTAATGAAGGGAAATCCCAGCAGGCAACCAGTCCAGATTGGAGTAGGAAGGTGTAGGACTCCAGCAGGGAGGGAGCTGGAGAATATGGACTCAAGAAATTTGATCTCCTGGAGAATTTAGAGAAAGTTAAAGAGGTGATGAAAGCCTTGTTCCCTTCTGAAAAACCATTGTCTTTCATTTCTAAAAAATTGCTTCAAAATCCTTTCCTGATGAATCTACACTACCATTTTCTCCTCTTCTCTGTATCCATTCCAGGAAGTGCTCAGGAGATGGATCTCTCAGAAGAGCCTACCTACTCAGAACTTGGAGGTGTCACCGGGCACAGTGGCTCATGCCTGTAATCCCAGCACTTTGGGAGACCGAGGTTGGTGGATTGTTTGAGCTCAGGAGCTTGAGACCAGCCTGAGCAACACGGTGAAACCCCATGTCTACCAAAAATACAAAATTAGCCAGGCATGATGGCCCACATCTGTAGTCCCAGCTACTCTGGAGGCTGAAGTAGGAGGATCGCTGTAGCCTGGGAAGTTGAGGCTGCAGTGAGCCATGATTGCACCTCTGCATTCCAGTCTGGGTGATAGAGCAAAACCCCTGTCTCAAAAAAGAAGAAAAAGGAGAGGGAGAGGGAGAGGGAAAGAGAAAGGGAGGGGGAGGGGGCTGAGGAGGAGGGGGAGGGAGGGAGACGGGGAGAAGGAGGAGAAAGAGAAGGAGAAAGAGAAGGAGAAGGAGAAATTGGGAGTGTGAGGCCTGAAACTTTCTCCTAGGGTTCTGTTTAAGAGAATTGATATATATGAGGGGAGGGGAGATGGGCATTGAGGTTGAAGGTAGTTGGGGTTGAAGGAAAATTACAAGGAAATGGAGAATTACATGATATCTATTCCCCAATTAGCTCAAGGCCCTTCTCCAATCAGCAATTTGATTTAAGTGGGGCTCTGCTCTCAAGTCTAAGGGTGGCCCATATAAGCCAGGCTTAAGATAACATGAACCACTCACCAATGACCTGACTGGTTAAGAGGTAACACTTGCCCCAAGATGCCCCATCATAGGGAGTCTTATGACTTTAGATGGAAAAGTTGAGGCAAAGATTTTCACACTTTCCTGCTGGACATGAACGTGCAATGATGTTGCCCCAGAAGTTGCCAAAAGTCATATCAAAACCACAGGAGAGAGACACTCAACAACATTAGTGTGTTGGCGAATGAGACCAACACACACTGGGGAGCAGAGCCAAAGGACAGAGGGGATACATGTCCTGATTATGTTTCACAAGTTCCTGTCTCAGTCACACCTGTAGCCAGCCTTAATCTGGAACTTTTGTATTGTGTGAGCCTATCAATCCACTTTTTGCTTACAATGAAAATATTCTTGCATACAGTGAAAATATTCTTAACTGATACAAATTGTTTGTATGCATTCACATATTGATTTTTAACTTTTAGATTGAACAGAATGTATTACGGCAAAAGAAGAGACTATCAATGTTTTCATTTTATTTTATTTATTTTTATAAGACGCAGTATCATCAAGCAATATCAGTGTTTTTAACTTTGACAATATCAACATAAAAGTACAGATGCTAGAAACAGAGGTGAAAGGTAAAAGGAAAAGTAAACAAAGAACAAGAACATCAATACCTTAAAAACTTGGGGTCAAGAAACAGCCCATAGGCAACGAAACAAGAAATAAAAGTGTAAGTTCGGATTTAAAGTTACAGAAGTAGTAAATAAAGGAACCCCAAACAATGTTATAAGCAAATTGGGAAGACGAGGAAGGAGAGTAAAAGATATGTACCCTAGGACCTTTGAGAAAATGGAGTTCAGTTCTAAAACCACTAAAGCAAAGCAAAACAAAACAAAATTTATTTGACCTCCAATCGTGAAGAAAAAAACAATTTTTTCGAGTACCAAGTAAAAGGGAAAAAATTAAAGGGAAGGAAAACAGATTTAAATGGTAAGGTCCAGATGGAGGAAACTAGAGGAGAAATTGGAATGAGACTGAGAAATGGTATTCATCTGTATGCTGCTGTTATAAGCGTTTGGTACTCGCTTTGAGGCTACTCTAGGATGGCTGGCATTTCTTTTTCCTTTTGGATGATTGATGTGCAACCGATGCTTGTGAGTCAGATCATCTGGATGTGCACACTTGGTAGCCAGCCCAAGGATGCTTCAGCTGAAGTTAAAAGAGAAAATGAATTGGAGACTTATAAATTGGGGGAATAAAACTAATGAAAATGTGGCTTGGTGTGAGTGTTGTTTACATCAGTGTTGGTGAGAAAATAGAAAAATTATCAGCCGAGAGGAGGGATATTTAATAGTATCTCACATTAGAGAAAAGTAACAACCACCTTGATAAAGGTAGTGGTAACTTGGAGCATGATATGATATAGATACACGATATGATGTACTCATGACTCCTTCATGAAAGGGAGAGTGGGGGAGAAACAAAAAGAAAATGCATGCTAGGTCATCAAAGTGACCTGAGAAAACTCTGATATTGATCTGCCTTCTCCTGGTTGATGAGTGGCACCAGCCTAGGTCCCAAATTTTGACTCTTAATATTTTTCTCTTGGAAAAACTAAGATTCTTGGGAAAAAAACTGATTCCACCTTTTGAAGTAGAAAACATTTCATACTGAGCCTGGAATATCCTGTCATTCAAGAAAGCAGAGTTGTGAGTGGCCAAAGAGTGACCACATAAACTCCAGAGAGGGAAAAAATGACCACAGTGAATCAGAACTGAGTATATTGAAAGAACTGTGAGTCCACAGGCATCCTAAATAGTTAGAAGGAAGACTTCACAAAGGGAACTAAAAGGTAGTGATGGCTTGGCGCAGTGGCACACTCTTGTAGTCCCAGCTTCTTGGAAGGCTGAGACAGGAGGATCACTTGAGCCCGGAAAGTGATCATGCCACTGCACTCCAGCCTGAGCAACACAGTGAGACTCTGCCTCAGAAGATGAAAATACAGGTAAAAAGAACAAGAAAAAGTAGTGATAATGTGCACACTCGCTTGCAAAATTATTAAAGTTTTGTATTGATCAGCCCAAACTATGTGAGTCATACACTGGTATTTTGGTCATACTCCAGAAAATAAAATTTAGGAGTAGGTTTAGAGAGAAAAAAATCTTAGAAAGGCACATATCAAACATGGAAAGTTTTTTGTTGTTTGTTTGTTTGTTTGTTTTTTTAAACGGAGTCTCACGTCTGTTGCCAGGCTGGAGTGCAGTGGCACGATCTCAGCTCACTGCAACCTCTGACTCCCTGGTTCAAGCAATTCTCCTGCCTCAGCCTCCCGAGTAGCTGGGATTACAGGCACCTGCCACCATGCCCAGCTATTTTTTGTATTTTTAGTAGAGACAGGGTTTCATTATGTTGGCCGGGATGGTCTCGATCTCTTGACCTCGTGATCTGCCCGCCTCGGCCTCCCAAAGTGTTGGGATTACAGGCGTGAGCCACCATGCCTGTCATTTTATTTTATTTTGTTTGAGACAGAGTCTCGCTCTGTCACCCAGGCTGAAGTGCAGTGGCGTCATCTCGGCTCACTGCAAGCTCTACCTCCACCTCCCAGGTTCAAGTGATTCTCTTGCCTCAGCATCCCAAGTAGCTGGGACTACAGGCTCACGCCAGCACAACCGGCTAATTTTTTGTGTTTTTATAGAGATGGGGCTTCACCATGTTGGCCAGGCTGGTCTCGAACTCCTGACCTCACCCCTGAGGTCTGCCTGCCTTGGCCTCTCAAAGTGCTGGGATTACAGGCATGAGCCAACGCGCCTGGCCAAAAATATTTTTTTAACTAAGAGTGTACTTGTAGAAGGCGGGGGTATACTTGTAGAAAGTGAGGGTAATTTTATGGGTAAGGGCAGTGCTATGGAAGATGGAAAATGTAAGTAAAAGGTAGAGAAATATTAGCTAGGCAATACTGAACAGAGAGGAAGTCTACTGTGATGGAAGAAGGGAAGGTATCAAGATTAATTAATAGTAATAAAAAGCACAAAGCCAGTAAACTCAGGTTGTTGTATACAGGTCACCAAATCCTTCTGAAGAGTGGGCTCAAAGGAGGAGGGAGGTTTGCATAGCTCTTGGAAAAAGTGGGAAACCGTCTGGGCTAGCAGTGTCAGGCTGAACAAGCTCAAATAAGTGCAAAGTCAGTTAAGGTAAAAGAAGGAGTTGGTGTCACAGCAAAAGAGAATAGGAGAAATGTCAAGAAATTAAAAATAGTCTCTTTTTCATAAGAAGATAAAGAATCAAAGAGTTATGTAAAATAGGTAAGGGAATGAAAAGAAAAATAGAAGAATATGAAAGTTTGTCTAAGTGTAATGGTGTCTTAGAAATAAGTAGACATGTACCAAGTGCAAGCAAAGAAGAACAGTCCCCTGCCAAACATACAAACAAAAGACATCGAAAAAGAAGACAGCCCAGCCTAACTGAATGAGACGTCCTTCAGGGAGGAAGGAGGAGCTTATGCATTCAGAACAGGACACATCCCCCATGCTGGCAGGACCCCCGTCCTCTCTCAGCAAGGTTGAGTGGGAACCCCTGAATGGGCACACTCTGGACAAGAGCTCACATTCCTGCTTCCCTAAACACTTGCAGCTGCTGCGTCACTCTGTACCTGGGACGAATCTCACTAGGCCCTTTAGCCTTGTGCATGTAGCCACCGCATCATCCCTCATTCCCCACCTCTAATCCCCATTCAGCTTGTGCACTACCTTTCAACCCCATCTTCCATAGCTCCTCATCGCCTGAAACCTTTCCACCGTGCTCTCTGGAGCTCAAAGCTATTCATCAGCAGAACATTCTGCACCCTGACCCTCTTTCCAAAATGTTTTCTTCATCCTCGTGTTCTAAGGATACTTCTTTCTTTGCAATCCTCTTCAGAGGTGGTTGCTTGCTCTCTCACAGCCCTTGTACCACTGGGCCTGGGGGGGAGTTAGATGTTCTCCTTGTTCCCCGTCGCTAATCCCAGATGCCCTCTCTTTCAGACTCAGTATCCACAATCCACAATCCCTCTGCCTGCAGGCATCTCTGCCACCTTCCCCCATGCTTTGAGGAGTTTAGCTCCTGGATCATCCTCGCCGACATTCCTAGAGATTTCCATACCCACATGGATGATTATTCCAGGAACCTGGACTCTAGGTTCCGTGATATTCTCTTCTCCCATGAACTGGCCATCCATCCTAAGCGAGTCTCTTCCATGGTCATATTTTAGGTCTTGTCATAACAATCACCTCAATCCCATCACAAGTTCAGTTTCAAATATCCCGTGCTCTGAACACACCTCTTTCCTAGGCCAGGGTCCCTGGAACATGGAGTCAGCCTGAAGCAAAGCAAATGTGCTGATGCTTTACTGAGAAAGAAGCAAGAATGAGGGAAAGGAGCAGTCAGTCAGGGAAGTCGGGAGAGCAACCACAAAGTGTGCTGTAGAGCTGGCAACATCTTCCAAGAATATCCAAATGCGTGGCTCACAGGGCTCCTCCAGGGAGGCCAGAGGACCATGGCGTCTAAACACAATCCAGCAGGGGCACGCAGAGGTCATTCAACTCCTCCTCAGGCCTTCTGGCATTCTTCTCCTTGGTCAAAAGCATCCCCATGGAGCTTTAATTCCCTATGATTTGCAGGTTGTATATTGACCACTCTGGGAAGTCACAGGGGAAGCCAGAGCCTCCATGGACCCAGTCAGGTTAGACGTGGTGTCAGAGCTGCCACAGCTCCTATGGCAGTGGCTATGACAGAAGCTGTGCTGAAGCCTTGTCCAACCCTGAGGATCCACTGAGGCAACCAGAGCCACAGCCATGACCACTGGAATGACATGAGCCATCCCCAGGGCCAGTTCAGCCAGAAAATAGGGCAAGAGGCTCAGGCCCTGGGGAAGAGGAGCAGAAAAGTCAGTCTCAACACGTCTGGGATGCAAAGAAACTGGATCTTGCACATCCATCCATTGCACCACATAGATCTGCTTAGATCCATTCATTTCTGAATCTTGCATGAGAAAAAAAATGATGCTCTCACTTTTCCTCAAGAAGAGAATTTAAAACCCTGTTCTTCAAGCTGACGGCCAGTTCCAGTCTCCTAAAAAAGGAGTTAGAAAACCAAGTTAAGTGTGGCAAGATGGCTTCCTTTGTCTTTGCTGGTGCAGTGAGAGCAGCTTCAGGAATCCTACGGCCCCTGAATATTTTGGCATCTTCAACCTATCACAACTGTGTCAAGAATGCCTCTCTTATTTCTGCATTGTCCACTGGACGCTTTAGTCATATTCAGACACCAGTTGTTTCTTCCACTCCCAGACTTACCACATCTGACAGGAACCTGACATGTGGGCATACTTCAGAGATCCTTAATAGATTGGCCCCCGTGCTTCCAAGTGTCCTGAAGTTACCAGTCAGATCTCTAACATACTTCAGTACAAGAAAAGGCAAGAGAAAGACTGTGAAAGCTGTCATCTATAGGTTTCTTCGACTTCATTGTGGCCTATGGGTGAGGAAAAAGGCTGGCTATAAGAAAAAATTATGGAAAAAGACACCTGCAAGAAAAAAGCGATTGAGGGAATTTGTGTTCTGCAATAAAACCCAGAGTAAACTCTTAGATAAGATGACGACGTCCTTCTGGAAGAGGCGAAACTGGTATGTCGATGATCCTTATCAGAAGTATCATGATCGAACAAACCTGAAAGTATAGATTAGAAGTTTCACTTGTTTCTCAGTTATTGGATATGTACCTTTGTGTACATGATATCTTTGCAAAAATGGATAAGTACAAAACTTGATGTAAATTGTACCAATGAATATGTAAACATACAGTGACAACATTAAACTTATAAAAGTGTAAAACTTAAAAAAAAAAAAAAAAAGAAAACCAAGTTAAATCCCGTTACTACAGTTGGTCATAATTGACATCCAGGGCCATAACCGATATTCTCATCTCGCACCTCCACCAACCATTCCAGGTTTCCCTCACCCTCAGTCAGCACTTTGGCTGGTCTGGGTCACTGGCCTGGTCAAGTGACCTAAACCTTTAGCCCTCTTGCCTTGCTTTTGTAAGGCCATGGTTGCTGCAATTAACCATTCACAGTTCTCACTGGGCAGAGAAGCACCAAGAAATGGCCCACCGAATCCCCCAAGTTCCAGACATGCTTGCATGCTTGCTTGCTTGCTTGCTTCCTTCCTTCCTTCCTTCTCTTCCTTCCCCACTCTCTTTCTTTCTTCTCTTCCTTGCTTCCCTCCTTCCCTCCCTCCCTTCCTTCCCTTCCCTCTCCCTTCTTTCCTTCCTTCTTTTTCTTTTCCTTTCCTTTCTTCTCTTTCTTTCCCATCTTCCTTCTTTCCTTCCTGTCTTTCTTTCTTTTCTTCCCTCTCTCTCTCCCTCTTCCTCCATCCCTCCCTCCTCCCTCCCTTCTTTCCTTCCCTCTTTCTTTCTTTCTCTTTCTTTCTTTCTTTATTTCTTTCTTTCCTTCATTCTTTCTTTCTCCTTTTTTCTTTCTTTCTCTTTCTCCTTTCTTTCTGTCCCTCCTTCCTTCCTTCCTTCCTCTCTCACTCGTTCTTTCTTTCCTTCCTTCCCTCTCTCTCTCCCTTCCCTCCCTTCTTTCCCTCCTTCCTCTCCTTCCTTCCTTCCTCCCCTCTCTCTCCCCTTCTTTCTTTCTCTTTCTGTTTCCTTCCTTCTTTCCTTCCCTCCCTCCCTCCTTCCTCTATCTCTATGTCTTTCTTAGATGGGGTCTCACTCTATTGCCCAGGCTGGAGTGCAGTGATATGATCATAGTTCACTGTGACCTCAAACTCATAGAGTCAAGTGATCCTCTGGCCTCAGCCTGCTGAGTAGCCAGGACTACAGGTCTGCACCAGCACGCCTGGCTAATTTTTAAAAAATTTTTATAGAGACGGGGTCCCACTGTGTTTCCCAGGCCGGGAGGTCTTTCTTTCTCCATTATGAAATGGCAACTCTTGCTATTCATGTGACTCAGGGTCAACTACCCCTGCCAGCACAGAAATGCCATTCTTTGTCTGCTGATCCTCTGGCATGAGGAGCCCAAAGTGGCCAAACATGACCCCAGCTTCCAGTTCCCAGGTGGAAGCACACATGAATAGGTCCTCTCAGGGCCTAAGGCTACAGGAAACATGAATTCCACAGTGGGTCATTGAGAGAAATGGTGGTCAGGGGCAATGCTTCTGTCACCTTGTAGTCACACAGGCCTGTGTATTCTAGCTATTAAGGCAGACAAAAAACCATCCTAGGCCGGGCGTGGTGGCTCACATCTGTAATCCCAACACTTTGGGAGGCCAAGGCGAGTGGATCACCTAAGGTCAGGAGTTCAAGACCAACATGGCCAACATTGGGAAACCCCACCTGTACTGAAAATACAAAAATTAGCTGGGCGTGGTGGCAGACACCTGTAATCCCAGCTACTAGGGAGGCTGAGGGAGGAGAATCACTTAATTCTGGGAGGTGGAGTTGCAGTGAGCCATTGCACTCCAGCCTGGGAAACGAGAATGAAACTCTATCTTAAAAAAAAAAAAAAAAAATCCCATTCAGCACCGCAAGAGTAATACATTCCTGAGAAAATTGCAGTGCTTAAAAGATGCAAGGTAGTTATTCTTTCCACAATCCTATTTAATTTGTCCTTTTGGCAGATGCAGAATCTTGATGGATCCTGGAACATGACTATGGATGATTATAAATGTAATCACGTAGGGAATCCAATTAGAGTGGCAACTTGGATGTGGCATCTTTAACAGAGCAAATCAATATAGCCTCTGGCATCTGGAAAGTGTTTTCTTTTCCATTCAAAAGCAAACTGCCTTTGTGTGGCATGACACCTGTATCCCATCACTGTTTTTCCTCAGGACTATGTCAACCTTCTTTACTTTGGTATAGTATAGCCAAAAAGGGCCTTGATTACCTTGATAATCCACAGAACATCATGCTGCTCCACTACGTTGATGACATTATGCTAACTGGACCTGGTGAGAAAGAAGTATCAAGCATCCCACACACTTTAGTAGAACACATGTGTTTCAGAAGCTGGCCAATAAACCCTGTGAAAATTCAGGGACCTGACACACAGGGAAGTTTCTAGGGGTCCAAGTCCTGTGGCATGTTGACAATAGCTTTAAAATGACAGACAGGTTGCTTCACCTTACTATAAATAAAGAGGCACAACGCTTGGTAGGCCTGTTTGGATTTTGGAGGCAACATATTCTACATTTGAACTTGTTGCTCCAATCCATTCACCAAGAAATCTATAAGGTTTAGAGTTTTTTTTTTTTTTTTTTTTTTAAGACAGAGTCTTCCTAACTCCATCACCCAGGCTGGAGTGCAGTGCAGTGGCATAATCTCAGCTCACTGCAACTTCTGCCTCCCAGGTTGAAGCGATTCTTGTGCCTCAGCCTCCTGAGTAGCTGGGATTACAGGTGTGTGCCACCATGCCCGGCAAATTTTTGTATTTTTAGTAGAGATGGGTTTTCGCCATATTGGCCAGGCTGGTTTCGAACTCCTGACCTCAAGAGATCCCCCTGCCTTGACTTCTCAAAGTGCTGGGATTACAGGCATGAGCCACCATGTCCATCCAGATTTACAGTCTTGTGTAGGACCCAGAGCAAGAAAAATATCTGCAGCAGGTCTAAGTTATTCAAGCTGCCCTGCCACTTGGGTCTTGAGACTCAGCAAACCCCATAGTGTGGGAGGTATCTGTAGAAGAAAGAGAAATTGTATGGGCAATTGTATTTGCCAAGCCCCAAAAGGAGAATCACAGCACAGATTCTTTGAGGTTTGGAGTAAAAGCATGCCCTTTTCTGCCAGCTATTCTCCATTTGAAAAGCAAACCTTAATTACCACTGGGTTCTGGTAGTTTAAATATCAAAAAAAAAAAAAAAAGAAACATTAAATGAGGATGCAAACAGATACCTGCCTGAGGTGGGAATAGTCAGCACAAGATGAGTTTGCAGTCACAAAGAACTGTCAATCACAGTAATAGCCAAAGTCAGAGGGAAGCTAAGGAGATGTGACACAGGGCACCAGACTCTGGTCACTTCTTGTGCCACTGAGATTCCTTTGTATCCCATATTCATTCTGTTAAATCCACCCTGTTAAAGATGTTAGTCAGCTGCAGCCTTTAGAAAAGATTCAGTATTGAGCTTCAAGTTGGAGTAAATGAAAAAGAAAAAGATTTAATGTATAGGGATTACTGAGACAAGCTACAATCCCACTGGTTACCCAAAATGGTAACAGACATTATCTTTCTTCTCTACCATGCCCTCCCCTCCACCCCAACTCTAGCATTCCATCTTGTCTAGTTTGCCTGCCTGGCAGGAGGACTTAGATTTTCATCTCTCAGGAGTCTAAACACTTGGTTGTCTTGACTTTGTCAGGTGGTGGTTGCTGCAGTTGCTTACTCACAGTTATTACTAGGCTTGGAATTACTGAGAGACACAATAGAATTCCAGCATTTTTTTCACTGTCCTCATTGTTGGCAGCTACTCTAGGTCATTATGATAATTAGGGTCAACCACTGCTGTCAGTGTAACTTTTAGTGCCTGCTGGTCCACAGGCAGAAGGAGCTCAAAGTGAGTGGATCACAGTTAGATTCAAATTGAGTGGAAGTTTTATTGTGCCCCCTAGTGGAAAAGTCCTCCTCCCAGGGAACCAGAACCTTAAATCCAGCAGCCCAAGGTTGAGGGGATGAACAAATATTTGGGGGTTGGTTACTAGGACTGATGGTGAGAAGGGCCAATCTTTCATCTTTATATGTTGGCTGTTGGTTTAGTAAGTACACTTCATGCTGGAGGACAGACTCCACCCCCAAAATACTGTCTTCAAGTTGGCACTTTAGATGAGCCTTTAATAGGCCATCTCACCATTCTGTTTGCCAGCTGCTTTCGAGTATACAATATATGGTAGAATCAGGGGCTATTGCGATTATTCTTATGCACCTCCTTGGCTGTAAAATGGATCCTTCGGTCTGAGGCAGCATCTTCTGGGATCCCATGTGGGTTGATCAGGCATTCTCCAGTTCCAAGCCTTTGGGATAGTGGTGCTGGGAAAGGCACTGAAGGCAGGAAAGGCAAACATTTCAAGAGCAGGTGTCAGTTTCAGTAAGAGAGAATCACATCCCCCTCCATTAGAAGTGGTCCTTTCACTTCACTTTGTATCTGCTTCCAAATATCCAGCCACATGATTCTTCACCTACATCAGTTTGTCTCTAATTCTCCAATCTTGACCTTTCCAGAATCCTGAGCAACCAGCTAAATCATTTTCCACTCCCCAGGAGTTTATGTATATTCTTATCTCAAACTACTTTCCCTCCATTCAAAGTAACAACCAAGTGTGCTATTCACTACGCTTGCTTTTAGGGTCCCACTTAGTGAAGCATTAGTGTGGCAGCTGTCCAGCTTTGGTTACAAAAGCATATTGAGTGCCCCCCATCCATAACCATCCCAATTTTTTTTTCTCCTTTGTCAACTGGTTGTAAGGAAAACCTCCATGAGATTGCATGAGTGAATTAAGGAAGAGGTGTGAATGCAACAAAGGTGGGTGATGTAGACTGGGCCACTCCTTCATGTAACTTACTTGTAACTTAGAATCTGCTCTGGGTTGATCCCAAATATACCATTTACCCACTAAGTGGCAAGGCAGCTTCCACTGTAGCCCAGATTTGCTGTAAGGCCCTATATTTCTCTGAGCTCCACTTGAAACTAGCATCCTTCCAAGTCACTTGATAAATAGGTCAGAACAGTGTTCTTAAGTGTAATGTATATTGCTCCCCAAATCCAAAGAGGCCCCCCTCCCCACAAAACACCACCTCTTCTCTAATGATATGGGTTTACAGGATGCAATAACTTGCCATTTGTTTTAGAAGAATGTCCCAGAGGCCGGGCGTGGTGGCTCACGCCTGTAATCCCAGCACTTTGGGAGGCCAAGGCAGGTGGATCACGAGGTCAAGAGTTCAAGACCAGCCTCGTCAAGATGGTGAAACCCCGTCTCTACTAAAAATACAAAAATTAGCCGGGCATGGTGGCGGGCACCTGTAATCCCAGCTACTCAGGAGATTGAGGCAGAGAACTGCTTGAATCCAGGAGGTAGAATTCGCAGTGAGCTGAGATCGTGCCACTGGGCTCCAGCCTGGGCGACAGAGTGAGACTCCATCTCAAAAAAAAAAAAAAAGAATGTCCTAGAATTCCTCAGATCATTGAACTCCTAAAAATTTCACCAATGTGGTAGACCCTTGATTTCTTACAGTGTTTATTCCCCATCTTCTGGCATGCATTTGTCTTACTAGGGCATTCAGAATATTTGACACTTTCTATTGTCCAGGCCTAATCAGCTGATGCCATCAATATGGTGGATCAATATGTGAAATATAAAGATCAAGGCCCCTGTGGACTACGTCTTGACAGAGAGCAGGAGAAATAATATAGTTATGGGACAAGACAGTGAACATGTATTGATGACCTTCTCCTATAGAGGTAAACTGCTTTTAGTGACAGTGACCGAAAATAACACATTTGACAGATCAGTAGCCACATGCCAAATGCCATAGACTGAATTGATCCATTTCAACAAAAATACAATATGGGACAGCAGCTTTAGTTGGGGCCATTATTTGATGTTGTCAGATTTTCAAACGTTTGTCCATTTTGGTGGGTAGGGAGTTGTAACATGTTTTCATTTTGTATTTCCCTAATGACTCATAAAATCAATCACTTTTCATATGCTTATTGGCCATCTGGATTTCTTGTGCTTGTTCAAGTATTTTGTCTATTTAAAACATTTATCTGTAGAAATCCTTTTTTATATTCTAAGAAGTGATAGACTGAACTGTACCCACCCTAAAATTCTGTGTTGACACACTAACCCCCAATGTGACTGTATTTAGAAATAGGGGCTCTAAGGAGGAAATAAAGGTTAAGTGAGGTCATAAGGGACTAGCCTTAATCTGATAAGGCTGGTGTTCTTATAAAAAGAAGAAAAGACACCAGAGCTGTCTCTCTGGAAAGGCCATGTGAGGATACGGCAAGAAGGCAGTCATCTACAAGCCAGGAATAGAACCCTCATTAGGAGCTGAATTTGCTAGTAGCTTAATCATGGACTTCTAGCCTTTAGAACTGTGAGAAGATAAATATGCATTGTTTAAGCCACGCAGTCTATGGTATTTATTATGGCAGCCTGAGCAGACTAAATCATAGATGTGAGCCTTTTGTCAGTTATATTTATTGCAAATATCTTCCCCCTTCTCCTCACCTCCTGGCAAACTGCAAGAGCAGCTGTCATGGTTATCTATTGCTGTGTAACAAACAATAGATAGTAACAAACTCTTACCCAAAGCTTAATGACTTATAACAACAATAATCACTTATTTTGCTCATGAATCTGCAATCTGAGCAATGTTTGATGGGGCTGATTCATCTCTGTACCACACAGCATTAGCTGGGGTGGTTTGACTGGGGCTGGAGAATCCCCTTCCAAGATGGCTAGCAAGCTGGGGCTGGCTATCACCTAAGAGGTCAGCTAAGTCTGTAGGCCAAGGTGCTCAGTTGCTCTCCACATAGGCTTAACCATGGGTCAACTCCAACTTCCTTCCAGGAGCATGCATCTCAAGAGACAGGAAGTGAAAGTTACTAGTGTCTTAAGACCTGAGCCTGGACAATGGCATGGCATCACTTCTGCATTATTCTATTTAAGCAATCACAGCACCTTCCCAGATTCAAGGGAAGGGACAAAGACCCCACATCCTGATAGAAGGTATGTTAAAGAATTGGCAGACGCCAAAATCTTGGTGTTTTCTGAATTTGCAGCCCTTTTCTGTACAGGCCCATGATTGCAAAAGAAAAGCACTACTGGCTGGGTGCACTGGCTCACACCTATAATCCCAGCACTTTGGGAGGCTGAGGCGGGCAGATCACGAGGTCAGGAGATCGACACCATTCTGGCTAACGCGGTGAAATCCTGTCTCTACTAAAAATACAAAAAATTGGCCGGGCGCGGTGGCTCAAGCCTGTAATCCCAGCACTTTGGGAGGCCGAGACGGGCGGATCACGAGGTCAGGAGATCGAGACCATCCTGGCTAACACAGTGAAACCCCGTCTCTACTAAAAACACAAAAAACTAGCCGGGCGAGGTGGCGGGCGCCTGTAGTCCCCGCTACTCGGGAGGCTGAGGCAGGAGAATGGCGTAAACCCGGGAGGCGGAGCTTGCAGTGAGCTGAGATCCGGCCACTGCACTCCAGCCCGGGCAACAGAGCAAGACTCCGTCTCAAAAAAAAAAAAAAAAAAAAAAAAAAAATACAAAAAATTAGCCGGGCATGGTAGTGCGCATCTGTAGTCCCAGCTACTCAGGAGGCTGAGGCAGGAGAATCGCTTGAACCCGGGAGGCAGAGGTTGCAGTGAGCCGAGATCACACCACTGCACTCCAGCCTGGGTGACAAAGTGAGACTCTGTCTCAAGGGAAGGGAAGGGGAAGGGGAAGGGGGAAGGGGAGGGGGAATGGGAAGGGGAAGAGGAAGGGGAAGGGAGAAAGGAAGGAAGGAAGGAAAGAAAGAAAGGGACTCGTACTAATTAATGGTGCTCTTATTCTTGCATCCAAACTCCATGGAAATTCTTATGTCTTGTCCTTGCTACCTATCCTTGCTACCTATTAAGAACCTTTTCACATCCCCAAAATCTGGCTTGTTTTTCTGATCTGATACCTTCTTGCTATCCACTACATCCCCATCACAATAACTAGTCATCTGAAGTGTTATGACCTCAGTAAATCAATTCTAAATTCCTTAGCATTGCTCATAAGGCTTCTCACAAGCTAATTCCAGCCTACCTTTCAACCCCATACCCCATCACTCGATCCCTTCTGTCCCGTGCATCCTGAGTTTGTGATGGCACAGACGAGTAGACTTTCTATAGAAGAAAAGTAATTGACCTCCCAAAGTGCTGGGATTACAGGCATGAACCGGTGCACCCGGCAAGGAGTGCCTTTCTTTTGCAGTCATGGGCCTGTACAGAAAAGGGCTGCAAATTCAGGAAACACCAAGATTTTGGAATCTGCCAAAAAAAAGTATTAATAATAATAAATAATGTCATAACTTGGTGTTTTTTTTTTTTTTTTTTTTTTTTTTGAGACAGAGTCTTACTCTGTTGCCCAGACTGGAGCGTAGTGGCACAATCTTGGCTCACTGCAACCTCTGCTCCCAGGTTCAAGTGATTCTCCTGCCTCAGCCTCCCAAGTAGCTGGGGTTACAGGCACCCGCCAGCAGGCCCAGCTAATTTTTTGTATTTTTAGTAGAGAAGGGGTTTCACCCTGTTGGTCAGGCTGGTCTCGAACTCCTGACTTCAGGTGATCCACCCACCTCGGCCTCCCAAAGTTCTGGGATTACAGGCGTGAGCCACTGCGCCCGGCCATGACTTGGTGCTCTTATATCCTCTTACCTCTATTGGAAATGCCAGTCTCTCTTTACCAAACACAGTAGTTCTCAAATATGTTGCTTTCAGGATCCATTTACACTCTAAAAAGATTTGATATTTAATGAAATTATTAATTTTTACAACTTCATCAAGGATATTCTTAAGTGGAAGTAGTAGTTGAAAATTCTTACTACAGGGGTGCGGCAATGAAGAATTCGACGACTTCTGGTACAGTGGGGTCTGCTGCTCTGATTCCTACTGAGGCACTAGCAGTTTTTCTCACCTTCGCTTTTGTACCATCAGGAAAATGTCAATACAGCGAAACAGCAAATAATACCAGTGTTATTCCAAAAATAGTTTTGACCTTACAAATTCTCTCCAAAGGTTTGGGGACCCTCAGCGTTCCACAGACCACACTTTGAAAACCATTGACTTCACAATTTCTATTCATTCTCCAAAGCCTCCCTAAAAGTTTCCTCCCCTCCAAGCATTCCTCTAGGAATGCTAGTCTGCCTAGTCTCCCAGGCAGTTGCTTTTCCCTCTGGAATCCTGCAGCATCCTGAGCTTAGTTTCATTCAAACATTTATCACAAAGAATTATAAACCTTTTTTTTTTGCAGGGGGGACAGGTTCTCTTTCTGTCACCCAGGCTGAAGTTCAGTGGTGTGATAATGGCTCACTGTAGCCTCTACCTCCTGGTGTCAGCCTCCCAAGTAGCTAGGACTACAGGTGCATACCACCATGCTCAGCTAATTTTGTGTGAGTTTTTTGTAGAGATGGGGTTTTGCCATGTTACTCAGGCTGGTCTCAAACTCCCAGCCTCAAGCAGTCCTCCCAGCTTGGCCTCCCAAAGTGCTGGGATTACAGGCATGAACCACCGCATCTGGCCTCAAATTTGTCTTTTTACTTGTGTCTTCCCCATTAAACTTAGAGCCTCTGGAGGGCAAGAACTGTTTGCTCATCTGAATGAGCTGGAATGTTAAATACAATCCTACTGGAGGCCAGAAGATAACCAAAAGGTCATCAACACAGAGTAGTAGTATTTCAAAATCTCATTCCCAAAATGCTACCTGTTCTCCTGGGCTTGAAGACCCCTCTTACCTGGCTTCCTCCTATCCCTGCTCCAAAATCCCTCCAGATCTGCCCTCTTAGACTTCTGGGTTCCTTAAGAGAGGAGAATTCAAGAGAGTTCAAGAGGGTTCAAGAGAGATAATTCACCCCCTCCCTCCATTCCTCTGTGCCTTTCCATTCAAGGAAATAAATAACAGAATCTAGCACAATAACCACAGCATTCAGATACTACCAAGACCACGCACAGACTATCACTATCACTGGGGAAGAGATTGATGGGAAGGTACTCTCACAAAGAGCAGTAGAACAGAAGAGAAGGACATAGACTGGTGAGAACATGAACATTGTTTTACAGGGACATAGAATAGAATGTGAACTACTTTTTTTGGGGAAAGTTCTACCGAGAGGGACCCCAAGCAGAGGTTGCCTAAGTAGGAGCAATGACCTTGTCTTGGTATTCTCCTGCCTTCTGAATTCACTGCCCTAATCCATAGTGATCCAAGTCCCCTAATAGGCCAAACCTGAGGGTGGGATCCACTTCTGCTTCATCCCTGTATCCTCTTCTGTCCCCTAGCACCCAACATGGTAGCTAGCACCCAACACATTGAATAATCAATCAGTGAATGAACAATGTTAAAAATGCTGGTAGTCATAGACATGTACTGCTCACATCCCTCTTCAAGGAAAGACTTGCTGCCCAGACTTAGAGGATGTAGTCAGCAGACAGACTGTTGCCATGAGCTCTTTCAGGGTCTGCCCAAGCAGCCCTTGCTGATGACTGAGCTAGGCTGGAGGTCAAGGAAACAGAAAAGGGGTATAGAGGCTCAGCCACTTAGTCTGACGCAGAACTGCTCCGACAGCCAATACTCTGGAGTAACTCCTGGGTTGGTGATATGGTTTGGCTATGTCACCACTCAAATCTCATCGTGAATTGTAGTTCCCATAATCCCCAGGTGTCATGGGAGGGACCCAATGGGAAGTAATTGAATCATGGGGGCAGTTTCCCCCATGCTATTCTCGTGATAGTAAGTTCTCATGAGATCTGATGGTTTTATAAGGGGCTCCCCCTTTGCTTGGTTCTCCTTCCTCTCTCCTGCCATCACATGAAGAAGGACGTGATTGCTTCCCCTCCTGCCACGATTATAAGTTTCCTGAGGGCTCCTCAGCAATGCGCAACTGTGAGTCAATTAAAACCTCTTTCCTTTATAAATTACCCAGTCTTGGGTATTTCTTCATAGCAGCGTGAGAATGGACTAATATAGTTGGCCAAGCCTTGACTAGACAAATACAATTGGCCAAGCCTTGGCCAGGTCTGCATCACAGTTCAGTTTCTTCCTCTGCCCAATCCTGCTCCCTCCCGCTTCTCCTCACAGATATTCATCCCTAGTAACCATCTTGCACCCACAACTCCATCTCAGCTTCTGCTTCCGGAGAACCCATCCTGTGACAGGAGACAAAGTAGCTTGCTCCATCATCCAAGCAAAACAGATATGGGGTGGAGGGAAGGGAAGGAGTAGAAGTTTCATTGCCCACCAGAGGGCCCAGCCAGCACATCTATGGCCAGAATTCACTCGCCGTTCTATCAGAAATATGTGCTCTAGAATTACACTTGTCCCTTTGCTTTTTAAGATTTTATTCTTTTGTCAGCATTCTAGTAAGGTTATATTTGAAGGCTGCCAAATATCTCAGATGAACGAAGAAGAAAAAGGAGTTTGTCTTATGACTGTCCAGTTAGAAACACTGGGAGCCCCTTCAAGCTTGGAAAAGGAGTGATGGTGGTCATCCCATTAGCTCTCAAGGAAGAGCTATCTGTTCAGCCGAGCATCTGGGAATTCCTTCCTGCCTGGAGTTTTCCTTCCTCTCTTTCATTTGTTTGTGCCTTTGGTTCAGTTATGTGAGTGTGCACCCTTGCACACATCCCAGCTCAGAATGTATCATATTGGCTCAGCACTGTGTTGACTATACTTTCAATTCTTCTCTTCCTCCATACCTTAGGCAAACTTCACAGATGTCTATCACATGTGGATCTTTGTTTTTTCCTGGGAGCTGAGATTTTGTAGTGGTTAACAGTCTGGACTTTGGATTCAGACCATTTGAGCCCCATTTTTGCCATTTACAAGCTAGGTGACCCTGGCCAAATTACTTAACATTTCCACTGTTTTTTTTTTTTTTTTTTTTTTGAGACTGACATGCTGCATACTTCACTAACAAGGCTGCTCCATTTTGGGTTTTTTGAATCTGTAAAGTGGAGAGAATATCTTCCTCATAGGACTGTTGTTGGAATTAATGTAGCATAAGCAGCAAAATCAGAGTCTTGCTCATAGTGAGCACTCAGTAAACACATACACACATTCATTTGCCCATGAACAGACAAAGGGCTACTACTGAGGGACGTAGCTTTCAATGCCAGGGCTCATCCACCACCCCCGCCCCAGGCTCCATCCTGCTCTGCTAAGCTGGGGAGATGGAGAGAGGCTCTGACTCAGGAATCATTTTCACCTATCGGCTTTATCTATCAACATGAGCAGAGTGGACAGTTCCTCTGAGATCTGAATTATCACCTCCTGACCCAAAGTGCCTTCTCTGTCTTCTCCCTAGAACCAAGGCTACAGAAAACAAGCAACGTGGAAGGAAGGAAGGAAGGAAGGAAGGAAGGAAGGAAGGAAGGAAGGAAGGAAGGAGGGAGGGAGGGGAGGGGAGGGGGCGAGGGGAGGGGGGAGGAGAGGGGGCGAGGGGAGGGGAGGGGGGAGGGGAGGGGAGGGGGCGAGGGGAGGGGAGGGGGTAGGGGAGGGAGGGGAAGGGAGGGGAGGGGGAAAGAAGAAGAAAGAGAGGGAAAGCAGATGGCTCAGCTTTGTGCCCAGTTGGAAGAAGCAGAGCAGCAGTAGGCATGGGGTCTAGGAAAGGCTCATGGAGCAAAGTCTTCATGGTGAGTATAAGAGAAAGTGGTTAAGTCATTTAGCCCTGGGTTCAAATTCTTGGTGCGCTAAGTACTTGCTGGGAGAACCTAGTAAATTACTTAACCCATCTGGTTCAGCCTCATTTTCTCCTCTTAGCCCCGCCCACTCTGCACTTAATCCACACTGAACACTCAGTTCCTCAAACATGCATTGCCAAAAAAAAAAAAAAAAGAAAGAAAAGAATTACACTCTTGCCTCTGCTAATTTGCCCGTAGGGTTCCCTTTACCTACAGTGACCCCATTCTCCAAGTGCCCCGCCCTACATCAGCTACTCTAATCCCTTTCATCTGGTCAATTCCGGCTCCTCCTGCAGAGCTCAGCTCAGATGTCATTTCCTTCAGGAAGCCTTCTCTGACCACTCAGCCTACTATGTGCTCCCAGAGAAACCTGAATTACCTCAACCGTGGCACTCACCACTCTCTGCTGACATGGCCTATTGTCTGCATGCCCCTCCAGAGCTCCATGACTTCTTCATGACTGCAGTTTCAGTATCCAGTGCCTTACACGTGCTCAATAAATGAGGCTGAATATTACTGAAACTTTGTAAGTTTTGGAAAGTTGGACAAAAGCCCAGCGTAGGTATTGAATGCCAAATAATTTGTTGAGAGGAATGGAGTGGAGTGGAGTGGAATAGAATGGAATGGTGAATATGCTGATTTTTAATGCTGTTTCACTGCATTATCCCAAAAGCCCACAAGATGTCAGTGTCTCTACTTGAGAAAAAATGTGTCAGTCTGGAGGAAATTAAAAGCACTCCCTCTTCCTGATGCCAGAAGTAAAGTTAATATTGATATAGAAATAATAGGGATTGGTTGATTGGATTGAATATGTAATACGTACATATAGAACAAAATTCAAGTATACAATGAAAAGTAAACTCTTCTTTCCTCCCTACTTCTGTCCCTTATCCTCCAGCCCCACTTTGCCCAACCATTGGGCAACAATTTTTATTATACACATAGGATGGATATCCTTCCAGAGATATCCCAGGTATAGAACCGCATAGGTAGATATATGTTTCAAATAACACCAGTGGTTGTATACAGTTGTTCTGTGCCTTGAATTTTTTTTGTACCTAAAATATCTCAGTGCATTCCATATTAAAACAGTGTTACCCTGTTTAATGGCCGGGCGCGGTGGCTCAAGCCTGTAATCCTAGCACTTTGGGAGGCCGAGACGGGCGGATCACGAGGTCAGGAGATCGAGACCATCCTGGCTAACATGGTGAAACCCCGTCTCTACTAAAAAATACAAAAAACTAGCCGGGCGCGGTGGCGGGCGCCTATAGTCCCAGCTACTCGGGAGGCTGAGGCAGGAGAATGGCGTGAACCCGGGAGGCGGAGCTTGCAGTGAGCTGAGATCGGGCCACTGCACTCCAGCCTGGGCGACAGAGCGAGACTCCGTCTCAAAAAAAAAAAAAAAAAAAAAAAAAACAAACAAAAAAAAAACAGTGTTACCCTGTTTAAACAAATATTCCATTGTTTAGCTTTAATGTATTTGACGAATGTCCTAGTGATGGACATTCAGATTGATTCTCATCTCTTTCTCTTACAAATATCCCAAAACATTTCTCATTTTATACACCTGCAAGTACATCTAGATTTAAATTCCAATATTTTCATATTGTCAAGTAGCCCTCCATTGAAGTTGTACCTATTTACATTTCCACCAAAAATATGAGTCTTTTTCTTCACAAACTTGCCACACAGTTTTATATATATATAATACATAATAATACATGTAATATATATGCCAATCTGAGATGAACTATCTCATTATAGCTTTTTGAAACAGCTTTATTGAAGTATAACTGACATACAATAAATTTCATGTTTAAAGTGTAAATTTAATGAATTTTGACATATGTACCCTGTGAAACCATCACCACAATCAAGATAATGACTATATCCATCACCCGCAAAAGTTTCTTGTGCCCCTTTTTAAACCTTTCCTCCCACTACCCTTGTAATCCTATCATCCCCACACAATCACTGTTCTGCTTTATGTTACTATATACTGTATTTGATTTTATTTTCTAGAGTCTTATAAAATTGGATAATACAATGTTTAGTCTGTTTGCTTTCTTGCTTATTTATTTGTAGAACCGACTTGCTTCATTCAGCATTAATATCTTGAGGTTCATCTATGTCATTGCGCATATCAATAGTTCCTTTTTATTGCTGAGTCACATTCCATCCTATGGATATCTCACAATTTGTTTATCCTTTCATGTATTGATAGACATTTAGGTTGTTTTTGAAACCAATCCAATAGTCTCAAAGATGATTCTTTTTGATAAACATAGAAATTGACCCTCCTGATCTTAAAGCTTGAAATTTGTATTTGTTTTATCTGAGTTCCTTCCTCAGCAAACAACCTTCAGGCCTCTCGAAAAAGTATCAAAGAACTGAAACTCACCGGATCATAGCACCAGATGACAACCCCTCATTCATTATGATTGCTTTCTTTGCCCCTCCCTAGTTCCTGTTTTCTTACACGTGGTTACATTTCTTCCCTGATATATAAACCTCTAGTTTTAGTCAGTCAGGGAGATGAATTTGAGACTGAGCTCCCATCTCCTAGCACCGAGAAAGGGGAGCAGTAGGCCCCACCCCAAACCTAGACCAAACCCCTGATGAAAGCCAAACCCCTGACCTACACCAAACCCTTGACCTAGACCAAACCTCTGGTATATGGGGAGGAGCAGGACCCTCCCTGGACCTAGACCAAAGCCCTGGTGTTTTGGTAATATTTTTAGTTTGCAGCTTTTACAAAGTTGCTATGAACATTCATGTACAAGTCTTTGTGTGAACATATGTTTTTGTTCTCCTTGGCTAATAAACCTAGAAGTTGGAATGGCTGGATCATATAGTATGTGCTTGTTTAACCTCTAAACAAACTGCCAAATTGTTTTCAAAAGGGATTGTACCATTTCACATTCCCCTTCAGCAGTATATGAGAGTTCCAGTTGCTCCACATCCTCATGTGGTATGGCCAGTCAGACATTTTAATAGATATATAATTCATGGTTTCAATTTTTATCTATCTAAAGAGCAATGATATTGAGGGGTTTTATTAGTGTTCTTATTTGACAGTGAGAAGTATCTCTTCAAATCTTTTTTCCAATATAAAAATTGGGTAGTTTCTTATTGAGTTTTGAGAATTATTTTCATATTCTGGGTGTAAGTCCCTCACTGGATATATAATTGCAAATATTTTCTCCACTCTACAGCTTATCCATTCTCTTAAAAGTGGTTTTTGAGGAGCAAAAGTTCCTAATTTTGATGAAGTCAAATTGATCTTTTTCTTCTTTTATGCATTGTGTTTTTCATGTTGTATTTAAGAAATCTACTTTATCCAAAGTCACAAAGATTTCCTCCTATGTTTTCTTTAAGAAATTTTGGAGTCTTAGGTTTTACATTTAGGACAATTCGTTTTGAGTTCATTTTTGTATATGCTGTAAGATATGGATCACTATAGTTTTAATTTGTATGTTTCTTCTCATGGGTGTATTGAACATATTTTCATATATTTAAATATGATTTATATTTCATTTCTCATGAGGTCTTGGGTCAAGTCCTTTGCCCAAGCAGCTACATTTGGATATGCAGTTGGTGTGCCGCTCAAAAGCCTAAACCCATAGACGTGGAGGCTGCAGTGTGGCAGCACACTGCTCCCTGGGACATGTACACTGCCTAGGAGCCCCTTTTTCTAATTCATTCTGAGGTGTCTGCTTTCTTTACTTTTCCCAGTGGCACTGCATAAGCTAGCAGAGGCATTGCCTTGCTTATTCCATTGTAGGTCTTTTTGATATTTTATGAGTTCTCTGTGTTACTTAGCCCTCCAATTTGTGGTGTGAATATATTCTTCCCAGATTATCATTTACATTTTTTATTGTTCATGGTATTTTTCAATCAGAATAATTACTTGAAGAGTCAAATACATCAGACTTTTCTATTTCGGGTCTGAGCTTTGTGTCGTGCTTAGAAAGCTTCCCTACTCCAAAGCTATTTTGAAAAATCACTTCATGTTTTCTTCTGGCATGTTGTTTCTTTTTCACGTTTAAGTCTTTTGATTCAGATGGCATTTATTTCAGCGAAGGGGTAAGATAGAAATCTAATTTATTTTTTCCCCAGTTGATCACCCAGTTGTCCCAACACTGTTTATTAAATAATTCATATTTTCCCCACTTACATAAAGTGCCAGATTTATCACAAACTAAATCCTTACCTTTAAAGTAATAAGAAGCCATATTACCCCATCCAGGGGCCACATGCTACACTTCAATTCTATGGGAAAGAAACATGACAAGAAAAGGAGGCTATTAAGAGATTTGCTTGGCCGGGCGCGGTGGCTCAAGCCTGTAATCCCAGCACTTTGGGAGGCCGAGACGGGCGGATCACGAGGTCAGGAGATCGAGACCATCCTGGCTAACACAGTGAAACCCCGTCTCTACTAAAAACACAAAAAACTAGCCGGGCGAGGTGGCGGGCGCCTGTAGTCCCAGCTACTCGGGAGGCTGAGGCAGGAGAATGGCGTGAACCCGGGAGGCGGAGCTTGCAGTGAGCTGAGATCCGGCCACTGCACTCCAGCCTGGGCGACAGAGCGAAACTCCGCCTCAAAAAAAAAAAAAAAAAAAAAGAGATTTGCTTATTTTCAGAGCATGATTTGAGTTACTGTTTAAGAGTTCTACATCTATCACATAAAAATCAATTAGGATAGCAATAATCTTGATCATCAGTAAAAGATTATATTTACTATCTTCTATTTGTGAATAAGGAAAGTGTTCAATATTTTTGAGAAAAAGTAATGCAGAAGACTTTACACACACACACACACAAGTTCCTTCATTAGGAAACGTTGTGTAATTGAGAGGTGACAATGTGCTAGCAGCCCCCACTCTCAGTGCCTCCTCGGCCTTGTCGTCCACTCTGGCGGTGCTTGAGGAGCCCCTCTCTGGGCTGGCTGAGGCCAAAGCTGCCTCCCTCTGCTTGTGGGGAGGTGTGGAGGGAGAAGCGCGGGTGGGAACCAGGGCTGCACACGGCGCTCGCTGGCCAGTGCGAGTTCCGCGGGGGCGGGGGCCAGTGCAGGAGCGGGCTCAGCAGGCCCCGCACACGGAGCGGCCAGCTGGCACCACCGGCCCAGGGCAGTGAGAGGCTTAGCACCCGGGCCAGCAGCTGTGGAGGTTGCACCAGGTCCCCCAGCAGTGCCCGCCCGCTGGCGCTACACTCAAATTCTGGCTGGGCCTTAGCTGCCTCCCGGAGGGGCAGGATTCGGGACCTACAGCGCACCATGTCTGAGCTCCTCCCCCTGCGGTGGGCCTGAGCTTCTCCCACGGGCGCTGCTCCGTGGAGCCCGGTCCCATCAACAGCCCAAGGGCTGAGGAGTGCAGCTCCGCCTGCAGCCTGGGTGCAGAATCCACTCGGTGAAGCCAGCTGGGCTCCTGAACCGGATGGGGACTTGGAGAACTTTTATATCTAGCCAGAGGATTGTATGTGCACCAATCAGCACTCTGTGTCTAGCTCAGGGTTTGTAAATGCACCAATCAGCACTCTGTGTCTAGCTCAGGGTTTGTGAATACACCATTTGGTACTCTATATCTAGCTAACCTAGTAGAGACTTGGAGGACTAGCACTCTGTGACTCTTGTGTCTAGCTCAAGGATTGCAAATGCCCCAATCAGCACTCTGTGTCTAGCTCAAGGTTTGTAAATATACCAATTGCTACTCTATCTAGCTAACACTCTGTGACTCTGTCTAGTTCAAGGATTGTAAACGCACCAATCAGCACTCTGTCAAAACGGACCAATCGGCTCTCTGTAAAATAGACCAATCAGCTCTCTGTAAAATGGACCAATCAGCAGGATGTGGGTGGGGCCAGATAAGGGAATAAAAGCAGGCTGCCCAACCCAGCAGTGACAACCGGCTCTGTTCCCCTTCCACAGTGTGGGAGGTTTGTTGTTTTGCTGTTTGCAATAAGTCTTGCTGTTGTTCACTCTTTGGGTCCACGCTGCTTTTATGAGCTATAACACTCGGTACGATGGTCTGCAGCTTCACTCTAAAAGCTAGGGAGACCGCGAACCCACTGGGAAAAACGAATAACTGCAGATGCGCTGCCTTTAAGAGCTGTAACACTCATCATGAAGGTTTGTAGCCTCACTGCTGACAGTGAGACCATGAACCCACCAGAAGGAAGAAGCTCCAGACCCATCTGAACATCTGAAGGAACAAACTCCGGACACACCATGTTTAAGAATGGTAACACTCACTGCGAGGGTCTGCAGCTTCATTCTTGAAGTCGAAGTCAGTGAGACCAAGAACCCACCAATTCCGCACACATGATGGCTAGGACTTTGGCCTCTAACTCATAAGCGTGTGATGCTACCAGTATCTATCTTGTGTTAATGTAGGGAGTGTGAGTTTATTCATGTAAAGTGCTTGTTAGCACAATGCCAGACTCAGAATATATGCTAAGTCTTCAGTAGCTATTAACTTCCATTTTTGAAAAATGCTTAGATCAGTTTCTCCAAGATGTCTGTGATGTGGTTTACCTGCTGCCACTGAGAGATTGTGCCTTCATTGACCGGAGAGATCACGTGGAAATACATGCTCACCAAACCTGGGAGAAACTTACCTGATCATTTATATAGATAATTGACATGGTTCATTTACTCAGGACAGTGGCTGGAACATAGAAAATACTTAATAAAATTTCCTGTTATCAATAATTATTTTGTCTTAGTTATTCCAAAGAAGAATTGTAGAAGAGTGGACCTGAAGACAGTGGTATTGAGAGGTGACAATGGGCTAGCAGTCCTCCCTCTCCCCGGCGCCTCGGCCTCTGCATCCACTCTGGCGGCACTTGAGGAGCCCTGCAGCCTGTCACTGCACTGTGGGAGCTCCTCTCTGGGCTGGCCGAGGCCACAGCTGGCTCCCTCTGCTTGCGGGGAGCTGTGGAGGGAGAGGCGCGGGTGGGAACCGGGTCTGCGCCTTGTGCTCACAGGCCAGCATGGGCTGTGGCGGGCGCGGGCTTAGCGGGCCCCGCACTCGGAGGGGCTGGTTGGGGCCGCCGGCTGAGGGCAGTGAGGGGCTTAGCATCCCGGCCAGCAGCTGCGGAAGTTGCACCGGGTCCCCTAGCACTGCTTGGCCCGCATGCACTGCGCTGGAATTCTCGCCGGGGCGCCTTCCCGCGGGGCAGGGATCGGGACCTGCAGCCCGCCATGCCCAAGCCACCCCCTCCACAATGGTCTCCCGCGAGGCCCGAGACTCTCTGAGGGGCGTGGCCCCCGGCTCCGTTCCTGGTCCCATCAACCGCCCAAGGGGTGAGGAGTGCAGGGGCGGCTGGGGACTGGCAGGGCAGCTCCACCTGCAGCCCCCGTGTGGGATCCACTGGGTGAAGCCAGCTGGGCTCCTGAGTATAGTGAGAACCATTATGTCTAGCTAAGGGATTGTAAACGCACCAATCAGCACTCTATGTCTAGCTCAGGGTTTGTACATACACCAATGAGTACTCCATACCTAGCTAACCTAGTGGGGATTTGGAGAACTTTTCTGTCTAGTGCTCTGTAAAATGGATCAATCAGCTCTCTGTATAACAGACCAATCAGCAGGATGTGGGTGGGGCCAGATAAGGGAATAAAAGCAGGCTGGCCTAGCCAACTAGCTTAATCCGCTTGGGTCCCATTCCAGCCTGTGGCAATGGTGGTCTTTTGGTCTTTGCAGTAAGTCTTGCTGCTGCTCACTCTGTGGGTCCACCTGGTATTTAAAAGCTGTAACACTCACCGCAAAGATCTGTAGCTTCACTCCTTCACCACGAACCCATCAGAAGGAAAAAACTGTGGATACATCTGAACATCTGAAGGAACAAACGCTGTAGCTTCACTCCTTCACCACGAACCCATCAGAAGGAAGAAACTGGATACATCTGAACATCTGAAGGAACAAACTCCGGACTACTATCTTTTAAGAAGGTTGTAACACTCAGAGCGAGGGTCCGTGGCTTCATCCTTAAAGTCAGTGAGACCAATTAACCCACCAATTCTGGACACATTTTGGCAATATGAAGTAGGATCCGCAGAAAGTGAGGTTTTTTTGTTTTTGTATTTGTTTTTTGAGATGGAGTCTTGCTCTGTCGCCAAGGCTGGAGTGTAGTGGCACGATCTCAGCTCACTGCAACCTCTGCCTCCTGGGTTCAAGCAATTCTCCTGCTTCAGTCTCCTGAGTAGCTAGGATTACAGGGGCATGACATCACGTCCAGCTCATTCTTTGTGCTTTTTAGTAGAGATGGGGTTTTATCATGTTAGCCAGGATGGTCTCAATCTCCTGACCTCGTGATCTGCCTGCCTTGGCCTCTGAAAGTGCTGGGATTACAGGTGTGAGCCACCGCACCCAGCCCTTTTTTCTTTTCTTTTCTTTTTTTTTTTTTTTTTTTTTTTTTTTTTTGAGACAGAGTCTTGCTCTGTCACCCAGGCTTGAGTGCACTGGCGCCATCTTGGCTCACCTCCTGGGTTTAAGTAATTATGCTTCACCTCGTGGGAATCATGCTTCAGCATCCCTAGTAGCTGGGATTACAGGCATGTGTCACCATGCCTGGCTAATTTTTGTATTTTTAGTAGAGATGGGATTTCACCCTGTTGGCAAGGCTGGTCTGGAACCCCTGACCTCATATGATTGGGAGGCTGAGGCATAAGAATTGCTTAAACACGGGAGGTGGCGGTTGCAGTGAGCCAAGATCAGACCTCTGCACTCCAGCCTGGGTGACAGAGTAAAGACTGTCTCAAAAATGAATAAAGAAGGCTGGGCGCGGTGGCTCAAGCCTGTAATCCCAGCACTTTGGGAGGCCGAGATGGGCGGATCACGAGGTCAGGAGATCGAGACCATCCTGGCTAACACGGTGAAACCCCGTCTCTACTAAAAAATACAAAAAATTAGCCCGGCGAGGTGGCGGGTGCCTGTAGTCCCAGCTACTCGGGAGGCTGAGCCAGGAGAATGGCGTGAACCCGGGAGGCGGAGCTTGCAGTGAGCTGAGATCCGGCCACTGCACTCCAGCCTGGGCAACAGAGCGAGACTCTGTCTCAAAAAAAAAAAAAAAGAATGAAGAAAAAGAATTGTTCTCAAGGGTTTTCAGTGAAACAGCTTGAGAGGGTCTGGGGCTTGTACCAACCGTGCAAGCATGAAATTTCTTTGAGAACTCATGTATTTTACTTTTTTTAAAATGCAAATTTTTTATCTTAATTTATACTGCAAAATGAACTTTGAACCTAATGACACCTGATCAAAATGGAAGGGGAGCCTGAAATGGTGGAGGGAGCATAGGCTTGGGAATCACACAGACCAGCACTGGCATCCTAGAGCCATCACTCACCAGCTGCATGATATGGACAAGTCATTTCTGTGAATCTCAATTTCTCCATCTGTAAAATGGGGGAAAATTCCCACTTTGGGGTTATTGTCAGAATTAAATTAAGAACATAAGTGCCTTCTCTGTGCCAGACACTGTACAAGGTGCATGGGATGCATAAATAATTAAGACATGGACCCTACCTTCAAGGAGTTGGCTTCAGTAAATCACCTAACATGGTATCTGGTATACCAGGTGCTCAATAAATATTTTGTTGAATTAATCAGTAGATAAATGAATAGTAGATACTCAACAGATGTCAATTTCTTCCCAATTTTTCCCTACCTATCTCATCTTCTGACTCTGAGAAATCATATATTTTCTTTCTAAAATATTTTAAATTTTGAATTAATTTTATACTTAAAAGTTACAAAAACGTACAAAGAGTTCTCTTATATCCCCCACTCCGCTTCCCCAATGTGAGCATCTTATATAACCATAATACAGTGATCGGGAACAAGAAATTAACATTTGTACAATATCGTTAACCAAATCTTAGAATTTATTTGAAAGTCATCGGTTTTCCCACTTTTCTGTTGCCTGGTCCTATCCATGATCACACAGTGCATTTAGTATTTATTTGTTCTTAATCCTCAGTCTGTAATAGCTCCTCGGTCTTTCCTTATCTTTCATGATTTTGACTCTTTTGAAGAGTACCATGATAGGCAGAATTCCAAGATGATCCTTAAGGTTTCCACCGCTGAATGTACATACCTTGTATACACTCTGAGTACAGGCAGAACCTGTGAATGTGATGGGATATCACTCCTGTGATAACATTATTTGTCAGTTGACTTAGCTTATCAAAAGAGAGATTATCTGGATAGGCCTTGTCTAATCAGGTGAGCCCTTTAAAATAACCAGGCCCTTTTATTTTTTCAAAAAAAAAAAAAACAAAAAACTACCTTTCCCTAATCAAGCCTCCAGATGTGAATGTAGCTGGCCAACACCTTGATTTCAGACCCAGAGCAGAGCATAGTTAGAATATGCTAGACTCCAGACCCATAGAAACTGTGAGATATTAGATGGCAGTTGTTTTAAGCTGCTAAGTTTACAGTGATTTATTATGCAGCAATAGAAAACTAATACAAATAATAATATAAATCAATTATTTGTAGAATGTCCCTCAGTATGTGTTTGATGTTTTCTCATGTTTGGAATGAAGTTATATATGCTTGACGAGAATGAACAAAAATGATGTGTTTTTCCCAGTACATCATATCAAGGGATTCATTTTGTTTGTTATCTATATGTCTTATTACTGGGGTATATATGCTTGACGAGAATGAACAAAAATGATGTGTTCTTCCCAGTACATCATATCAAGGGATTCATTTTGTTTGTTATCTATATGTCTTATTACTGGTGATATTTCCCTTGATCATGTAGTTAAATTGGTGTCTTCCAGGTTTTCCCCGCTGTAAAGTTTTTGTAGTTGATAATTATCTTGCAGCAAGTACTTTTTTTTTTTTTTTTTTTTTTTTTTGACACGAAGTCTCACTCTGTTGCCCAGGCTGGAGTGCAGTGGTGCGATCTTGGCTCACTGCAACCTCCACCCCGCCGGGTTCAAGCAATTCTCCTGCCTCAGCCTCTCGAGTAGCTGGGATTACAGGCGCCTGCCAACACGCCCGGCCAATTTTTGTATTTTTAGTAGATACAGGGTTTCACCATCTTGGCCAGGCTTGTCTTGAACTCCTGACCTTGTGATCCACCTGCCTCAGCCTCCCAAAGTGCTGTAATTACAGGCGTGAGCCACTGCACCCAGCCGCAGGAACTACTTTTGAGACTATATAAATTATGTTTCTCCTCCTTGTCACCCACTAATTTTAGTATCATTTATGGATCTTACCTGAAATGTTTATTTTTATTTATTTATTTATTTTAGAGACAGAGTCTTGCTGTGTCACCCAGGCTGGAGTGCTGTGGTGCGATCAAGGCTCACTGCAGCCTTGACCTCCTGGGCTTAAGCAGTCCCTCCACCTCAGCCTCCCAAGTAGCTGGGACTACAGGTGTGTGCCACCCTGCCCAGCTAATTTTTTTATTTTATATTTTTGTATAGACAGGGTCTCACTTTGTCACCCAGGCTGGTCTCGAACTCCTGGCCTTGAGTGATCCTCCCTTTACTGCCTTGACCTTCCAAAATGCTGGGATTACAGGCATGAGTTACTACATGAGTCACTGTGCCCAGCCTGAAATTTTTATTACTCCAGTGTTTACCTAGTGGTAATTCTCTATTTCTCTCTTTCTTCTCCATTTATTGATTGAACTTCTACTGTAAGAAAGAGTTGCCTTCGATTGGGCATGGTGGCTCAAGCCTATAATCCCAGCACTTTGGGAGGCCGAGGCAGGCAGATCACGAGGTCAGGAGATCAAGACCATCCTGGCTAACATGGTGAAACCCCATCTCTACTAAAAATACAAAAAATTAGCCAGGCGTGGTGGCGGGCGCCTGTAGTCCCAGCTACTTGGGAGGCTGAGGCTGGAGAATGGCGTGAACCTGGGAGGTGGAGCTTGCAGTGAGCCAAGATCGTGCCACTGCACTCCAGCCTGGGCAACAGAGCAAGCAAGACTCTGTCTCAAAAAAAAAGAAAGAGCTGCCTCTTCCCTCATTCCTCCCCGATTTATCTATTTATTTATTTGATTATTTATATCATGTTTGTTTTACTCTGTGGATCAAAACCTCATACGGCCATTACTTTTCAGTTAAATCGTTCCCACTTAGGTCATTATGAACTCCTTCACACTGGCTCCTGTGTTCTTTTCACAAGCCTGCATCTGGTTTTGAGCCTTTCCTGACTTCCTGGCACATAAGATATTGTTGACACATTTTGGATTTTCTCTGCCCAGTCCTAAAAACAACCATTCTCCAAGGGTAACTGGTTTCTGGTTTATTGGAGAATGCTGTTTACATCTGGGTGTTAGGTGTGTTCAGTTTTTAGGGTGTAATTGCTTCTAGACCCTCCCAGAGGCTAGGTAATATATGTAATACACGAACCCATACATGCTTACATATTTATATTTCTGTATTGATCTGTCTGTATCTATTTTTAAAAACCATGAGTTTTATGGCTGGGCGTGGTGGCTCTAACCTGTAATCCTAGCACTTTGGGAGGCTGAGACAGGCAGATCACTTGAGGTCAGGACTCTGTGACCAGCCTGGCCAACATGGCAAAACCACATGGTCAATAACCAATTGAGACCAATCAGGCTGGTTCGAGACCAGCCTGGCCAGCATGGTGAAACCCTGTCTCTACTAAAAATACAAAAGTTAGCTGGGTGGTGATACATCCCTGTAATCCCAGCTCCTCAGGAGGCTGAGGCAGGAGAATCACTTGAACCTGGGAGACGGAGGTTGCAGTGACCTAGATCGCGCCACTGCATTCCAGCCTGGGTGACAGAGCAAGACTCCGTCTCAAAAATAAATAAATAAAGTAAAAATAAAATTAAAGCCATGAGTTTATGCTGATACATCTGAATCCAATTCAATACCACAAGGTTCATTTTAGCTTTCTTTTTTCCCTATTTATAACTTCTTTCTCAAACAGTGAAAAGCCCAGCTACTATTTACTTATTTGTTTAAAAATGTATGCGTATGTTGTTGTTTTGTTTTTCTGGAAAAGTTTTTTCCCAGAAACTTATTAGAATGTGTAGTACCAAATGGCCTACAACTCCATGCCAGAGGTAGCTGACCATAGGAACTGCATTGATTCTTCACTTTCTGCCTCCTCCTAAACCCCATTTAGATATCCCCCAGTTATCCTATTATAAACTAAAACTGGAGTTTTCTGTCTCCCAACCTAACAGAAGCTTAGGGCCAAGGTGGGGTAATTGGAACCTGATATAAATTCTTGCTTTCTGAGCAGACCAAAAGGAAGCCATCCTGAGTTGAAATCTGTTAAAATGTGACCTAAGACTTTTTTGTGTGTTTGTTTTTTGAGATGGAGTCACACCCTGTTACCCAGGTTGGAGTGCAATGGCGCGATCTTGGCTCACCGCAACCTCTGCCTCCTGGGTTCAAGCTATTCTCCTGCCTCAGCTTCCCGAGTAGCTGGGATTATAGGCACGTACCACCACGCCCGGCTAATTTTTTGTATCTTTGGTAGAGGGGGTTTCACCATGTTGCCCAGGCTGGTCTTGAACTCCTGACCTCAAGTGATCCTCCCACCTCAGCCTCCCAAAGTGCTGGGATTATAGGCGTGAGCCACTGTGCCTGGCCCTGGATTGGTTATTGACCATATGGAATTCACTCTGA
Organism: Chlorocebus sabaeus; assembly: GCF_047675955.1. NCBI lineage: Eukaryota > Metazoa > Chordata > Mammalia > Primates > Cercopithecidae > Chlorocebus > Chlorocebus sabaeus. The sequence continues at coordinate 68,902,524 of NC_132904.1, read as the reverse complement.
GTCCCAGCTGATTCTAATGGGTGGGTTTTTTTGGTTTGTTTTTAATTTTATTTATTTTTTCTTTTTTCTGGAGACAGAGTCTCACTCTGTTGCCTAGACTGAAGTGCAGTAGTGTGGGGATCCTCCTGCCACAGCCTCCTGAGTAGCTAGAACTACATAGGTGTACACTCCCATGCCTGGCTAATTTTGTATTTTTTGCAGAGACTGTGATCTCACTATGTTGCCCAGGCTGGTCTCAAACTCCTGCCCCAAGTGTTGGGATTACAGGCACGTGAGCAAGCACATACGACCCTGATGGGTGTTTCCATACTTCTCACTACATAGTTTTTCAGTATCCCTACCAAATACTGATAGTAATTAAACCCTTCCTTGAACCCCTCGCAGATGGTATCTGTGAAAATCAAATGAGAGAATCAATGGGGAAGTGCTTTGAAAGTTATACATTGCTAAGTAAACTGAAGGGCCCTGGGATGTGTCTTCAATGAAAGGGTTTGAACTCTGCATCTGGTAATGGGAGCTTTCAGAGACTGATATTCCTGCTGTGACCACCCTAAGTTGGGAGGCAGAAATGTTTCAAGAATACAGGGAAAGTGAAGTTGCTATAGTGAATGAGGTGGTTAACAAAATAGTATGTACTGAAAACCTCTCAAAACAGAAAGGTCAAAATGCTTTCATTATTGAGTGCTTTAAAAATGGTTTTTTTTTTTTTTTTTTGAGATGGAGTCTCGCTCTGTCACCCAGGCTGGAGTACAGTGGCACGGTCTGGGCTCACTGCAAGCTCCACCTCCCGACTTCACGCCATTCTCCTGCCTCAGCCTCCCAAGTAGCTGGGACTACAGGCGCCTGCCGCCGCCCCCGGCTAATTTTTTGTGTTTTTTAGTAGAGACGGGGTTTCACCATGTTAGCCAGGATGGTCTCGATCTCCTGACCTCGTGATCCACCCGCCTCGGCCTCCCAAAGTGCTGGGATTACAGGCGTGAGCCACCGCGCCAGGCCTTAAAAATGCTTTAAAAATAGTTATTCAAGGCCAGGCACGGTGGCTCACACCTGTAATCCCAGCACTTTGGGAGGCCGAGGCGGGTGGATCATCTGAGGTTGGGAGTTTGGAGACCAGCCTGACTAACATGGAGAAATCCCGTCTCTACTAAAAATACAAAAGAAATTAGCCAGGTGTGGTGGCGCATGCCTGTGGAGGCTGAGGCAGGAAAAACGCTTTAACCTGGGAGGTGGATGTTGCGGTGAGCCGAGATCGCACCATTGCACTCCAGCCTGGGCAACTTGAACCAAACTCCATCTCAAAAAAAAAAAGGAAAAAAAAAAAAAGTTATTAAAGCCAGGCGCAGTGGCTCATGCCTCTAATCCCAGCACTTTAGGAGGCTGAGGCAGGAGGACTGCTTGAGCCCAGGAGTTCAGACCAGGCTGGGCATCATAGCAAGACCTAGTCTCTACCCAAGTAATAATAATAACAAAAAATTAGCCAGGTGCAGTGGTGCCAGCTGTGGTCCCAGCTATTCAGAAGGCTGAGGTGATGGGATGATCCCTTGAGCCCAGGAGGTTGAAGCTGCAGTGGCAACTGTACTCCAGCCTGTGTAACAGAGTGAGACCCTGTCTCAAAAAAAAAAAAACCAAAATAATAGTCGTTCATTCATTCCTGTCTTACTAAGGGATGTGGAAATGAGAAGTTCTGTATTTGCCTGGAGGAAGTGTAGAATACACAGAGCAGAGAATACAATGATAGCTACCATTTCTTAAAGACCTACTGTGAGCCAGGGACAGTGTTACGGGCATTCTACATATTATCTTATTTAATACAAGCAATCATCTTGAAGGTAGGAATTATCTTCAACAATAATGAGGAATTAACTACCAGAGAGGTAAAGGGAGTTTATCCAAGGTCACGCATGTAAATGCAAGAGTCAAAATTAAAATCCACGTCTGCCTGAATGCCAAAGCTCATATACTCTCCCACACTAATAAGGTGAGAGTAATCCATTCACTGAAAAAAATATTTGAGTGCCTCGGGCCGGGCGCAGTGGCTCACGCCTGTAATTTCAGCACTTTGGGAGGCCAAGGCGGGCGGATCACGAGGTCAGGAGATCAAGATCATCCTGCCCAACATGATGAAACCCTGTGTCTACTAAAATACAAAAATTAGCTGGGCGTGGTGGCGAGCGCCCAGCTACTCGGGAGGCTTAGGCAGGAGAATCGCTTGAACCCAGGAGGCGGAGGCTACAGTGAGCCGAGATCGCGCCACTGCACTCCAGCCTGGCGACAGAGCGAGACTCCGTCTCAAAACAAAACAAACTAACAAAATACATATATATTATATTGTGGGCCGGGCGCGGTGGCTCACGCCTCTAATTCCAGCACTTTGGGAGGCAGAGGCGGACGGATAGCCTGAGGTCAGGAGTTAAGAGACCAGCCTGGCCAACGTGGTGAAACTCCGTTTCCACTAAAAATACAAAAATTAACTGGGCGTGGTGGCGGGCGCCTGTAATCCCAGCTACTCCGGAGGCTGAGGTAGGAGAACTGCTTCAACACAGGAGACGAAGGTTGCAGTGAGCAGATATCGCGCCACCGCACTTCAGTCTGTGCGACAGAGCGAGACTCGTCTCAAAAAAAAAAAAAAAATTGTGTCGTGTGCTTCAACTAAACTAGGAAAGAAATCGTGGGATTCTAATCTTTAGCTCTAATCGCCACGCCCCTTCACCCGAACTCTATTTCCCAACATGCCCCGGGTTCCTATAAGTCCGCAGTCATTGTGACGTAATCCCACAGCCTTCTGGGAAGCGTATTTTATTTGTTCTCCAGCTGGGAAAAGGCTTAGGGCTGTGGACTACCCCTCCCGTGAGGTAGTGCGCAACTCCACCCTGTTCGCGGCGTCTTCGAACGCGCCGCGGCAGCCATGTTGGACGTGGCCAGCACAGGGGCCGGCACCACGGGGTTATCGAAGCAGCTGTCACGATGCTGGGGTCCCTGGTGTTGAGGAGAAAAGCACTGGCGCCACGGCTACTCCTCCGGCTGCTCAGGTCCCCAACGCTCCGGGGCCATGGAGGTGCTTCCGGCCGGAATGTGACCACTGGGAGTCTCGGGGAGCCGCAGTGGCTGAGGGCAGCCGCCGGGGGGCGCCCTGGAACATCGCCGGCCTTGTTCTCCGGACGCGGGGCAGCCACCGGGGGGCGCCAGGGAGGACGCTTCGATACCAAATGCCTCGCGGCTGCCACTTGGGGACGCCTTCTTGGCCCCGAAGAAACACTTCCAGGACAGGACAGCTGGAACGGGGTCCCCAACAGGGCCGGACTGGGCATGTGGGCCCTGGCCACAGCGCTGGTTGTTCATTGCTACAGCAAGAGTCCGTCCAACAAGGGTGATTATGAGATCTGGATCTGAGGAAGGGAGAGGCGGGAAGATTGTCCTAACTTCGTATCTTAGGAGGGTGGGAGGTACTTATAGGTTTAGATCTTTAGAGCCTAAGTCTTGGAGGGACTCAGACATCATCTGGTTATAGGGGCAGGGTGTTGCCCTAGAGACCTCATCATCTCAGAGTTGTATAATCTCCTATCATAGATCCGCCTCCCCTCTCTGGGCATCATTTTATCCATCTGTACAATGGGGATCTTGGACTAAACATCTAATATTACAGCATGGTCCCCTTATGTTTCTCATATTCTGCGTGGTCCAATTCCTCCTTCCTGAGATCTCCAGGAAACGGAAACTATGGGGTGTTTTAAGGGCAACTTCTAGATGGTTTAGAGAAGTTGCCAGACTGCCCCCCCCCAACCCCCGTCACCAAACGTGCTAGAGTCAGGAAGAACCTGACTCGGTTCTAATGCCAGCTTGACCTTTATTTATTTATTTATTTATTTATTTATTTTTGAGATGGAGTCTCTCTCTGTCGCCAGGCTGGAGTGCAGTGGCGCGATCTCGGCTCACTGCAACCTCTGCCTCCTGGGTTCAAGGTATTCTCCCGCCTCAGCCTCCCGAGTATCTGGGACTACAGGCGTGCGCCACCATGCCCAGCTAATTTTTGTGTTTTTAGCTGTTGGTCAGGATGGTCTCGATCTCTTGACCTCGTGGTCCACCTGTCTCGGCCTGCTGAAGTGCTGGGATTACAGGTGTGAGCCACCGCTCCTGGCCAATTTATTTATATAGTGAAGGATAATTTCTTAACATTTTTACAGTACTGTTATTTTGATTCCTTTTGGAGTTCAGCGGCCTGAGTCTGTCAGTGTCAGGATTTTGCTATGTCTGGTCTCACATGCTGTTAGGTGATCTTGCCATGTGGGGTAGTTGGCAGGAGAAGGAAGGTGGATTCCTGGAGGCCCAAGGGCAACTGCTGGGGGACTGGCTGATCCTGATTAGCATCTCATCTGGATCCATGAAGCTAAGCAGCAGCTGAGAGAGTGGATGGAGAGCCAGACTTATGACCTATGTGAATCCAGCCATTCAGGTTCTTAGTCATTCATCAAGAAGACAGACTGAGGCATGGTGTCCATAGATTCCGTGCACCCCAAGCTCTGAGAATTTGGAGCAAGAATGGGGAAGTGGGGAGTGCTTTGACTTCCATTCGTTTGATGTGGCCAGTTGTAAAGGAAAGACTTTGGTCTGGAAGAGACAACACTGGGGATCTTGTTTTGGTTCTGTGTCTAACTCTCATTGTGAATTTGGACTTGCGTCTCCTCAGTGGTTTTCTGTTTCCTCATCTACAAAATGAGCGTGTTGACATAGACGCTAAGGGCATCTAGCTTAGGCATGCTGTAATCCTGTAACTTCCAGCATTTTTAGGGGTACCCACTGTGCGTCTAGTTTTAGGCTAGGTGTGTGGGAAGTCCTAACTTAACACAAAATCAGTCAAGGGGATAGTGCAGGTAGTTGGAATGTAGGGCTGGTGAGTGGTGCTGTGTGTTGTTGGGGGATCAGAGGGCCAGTAGGGTCAGGAAAGCCTTCCTGGAGTATTGGAGACCCCAGAGGATGGGAAATTCGAACTTGAGTTCTGAAGGATGAAGTAGAAATGAAAAGGAGAGTGACCTTGTGAGCCCAATGAGAGCAGGAAATGTATCTTCTCTTTTGTTTTTTCAGGTTATACCAGCAACTTTCCCTAATACCTAGACATCATTTGTCCATCACAGTGTCTGGAACTTAGTAGGTGCTCAATAAATGTGTGAGACTTGGATTATATTCCATGCAAAGGCTTCAGGGAATGGAAATTAGAGTTTCAGGACACCATGGTGTGAGCAGGGGCTTTCTGAGTGGCCAGCTTGGTTGGAAGATAAGGTCTTTGGAATTAGATGAGAGCAGATGGAGTGGGGCTTGGATGCCAGTCAGGGGTGGGGTGGGTGAGGGTGTTGGAATTTCTTCTGTAGGCAGTGAAGAGTCATGGAAGGTTCATGAGCAGGGAATGTTCTGAGTCCAGTGTATTTGGTGAAGTCTTGCCTAAGAAGTTCCTGGGGGTTCCAAACTGGACTTTGTGGCCTATGAACTCCAGCAAGAATACCAGGCTCTGTGTATAATAGATAATGGTCAAAGCCGTGACCAGTTCCTGCTGGAACTGACTTGCCAGCTACCCTGTCCCCTTGAATTAGAGTTTTGACCCTCAGTGCAGTGTGATAGAAACTGAACCCCTTTGGAAGCAAGGAGGCCCTGGTTCTTAGCTCATTCCTCACTCTGTAACCTTGTAGAAGCCACATTTTTTTCTGCAGAGTGAGGGGAGAGTGGATACAGCCATCTCTAAGGAAGTCTTGATCCCCTCCCAGCTGGTGGCTGTCTGAGCCATGCTTGGGTATGTGCTTTGGGTACATCTGGTGAGGTAAGTAGAAAGGACCTGTCACTGGAATCTAGGCCAGGAGGCATCAGTGTCTGAACCACAGGACTGGCTTTCATATGCATGATAAGGTGTATCGTACAGATAAGGAAACTCAGGCTCAGGAGGTTAGATAAGTGTGCTAGGTCATACAGCAAATACGCGACAGAGCCGGGCTAGACCCCAGGTCTGACTGTCTCCAGATCCTGCTCTTTCACTCCACTCCAGTGCATTTGCTCATGGGTGAGTCTGTTGGCTGGACTGAGAGTTCCCTGAGTCAGGGCTGGCTATAAGTCCGTTCAGTGCCCAGCAGTGTAGCTCACAACCAGGCTGGGCACAGAGGGTTCCATGTACCTGATATTGAGCTATTTGTGCCTCTCCTGTTGACTTTTGAGTTTTTCTGAGTCAATCCAATTTTCTCTATGGCCACAAGGTGGTGGCAACAGCCTGCAGGCTGCCCAGACCAGGCCAAACTGACTTAGCTAGCATTACTTTTCTTCTAGGCTTGGTGTTTCCTAACCAGAATCTCTGCTTTGGGTCTCCCTTTCCTGTGCTTAGCACTGGGGAGTTTGCAGACGTCTCAACCGTAATTTCATCTCCTTGACATCCTTGTGAAGCTGGCAGGGCAAGGAGTTTTGTCTGTGTTTTGCAGTCAGGGAAGCTGTGGTTGAGAGGGAGAAGAGCTGTCATGGTCACGTGGTGAGTAGTGGGAGTGGAATGGAGCCAGATCTCAAAGACTCCTAGTTGAGGCCTTCTGCATCCTCAGAGAGACCTGCACCCTGCTTGCTCCCCTCGTTCTACGTTTCCCTTTGGGTTTATGACTTTTGACATCAAGATTCAGAACTGGGTTGAAGAACTAGAGTTGAGGGAGAAAGTGGACAAGGTCAGGGAATGGTTAGTAATAACTCTTACAGGAACATAAAACATATTATGCAGAGCTTCATAGATTATGAAGAGCACACTGTTTACCATAGGCAAGATGTGATGCTAGCAGTTGACATGCATTCCCTCTATGATGAGAGGAGTTAAGAGTTTGGGCTCTATAGTAGAAAGGTGTGGAAGTCAGGTTGTTAACAGTGGCCACCATGTGGGAAGGGAATGATTAGCTTTCTCGTTATATATTGTGGCATCAGTTTGCTAGTTAAAGTCCATGTTTCTAAAGTACTGCTACTGTCTTAGTGGGCCCTCCATGCAGTCCCGAGGCAGGTGTGTCCTGGCCACGGATCTGACCAGTGCCCCCTTTCTCTTCAGATGCAGCCCTGTTGGAAGCTGCCCGTGCCAACAATGTGCAAGAAGTCACCAGGTGAGTTGAACCCCAGGCCTCGCTCTCCCTGACAAGAGAGGCTGAGCAGGGCAGGCCTCTTCTTGTGTGATGACTTTGCTTTAGAGGAAATCCTCACCCTAAGCTGGGAACTGTCCCGTGTGACATCTCTGTAGTCACAGAGTCACCTGGGCTCCCTTGACCCAGATCACCCCTTAGATATTTTCGGTAGGGAGTCAGCTCCCAAACATCCCTGGATCCTTCAGCTATTTTGTTCTTCACTGGGTTGGTTTGGACTCCCCCCGACCCCCACATCCTTTGAGTTCTTCTCTGAATCTTCTGATTTGTTCTCGTTTCCTTGGGGATGGCCACGTGTTACTGCTTGCTGACTGGACAGGTTGCAGGTGGGCATCTATGGAAAGGCTTGGGGATTTGAGACAGAGTTGGAAGAGACCATCTGCCAGAAGGTCTGGGGCTAGAAATGCCTGCCTTCAGGGCCAGGGGCCCATACCTGGCTCTGCCCAGGGACAGACTGCATTTCTGTAGCTTCACTGGCTCAGCTAGTCCCCAGTGACCACTGGGAGGTTGAATTTGAGGCTTATTATTCGGCAAGGGCAAGATTCAACTAGGTTCAACCCAGTGCCAGGTACAGGGCAGAGTCTGTGTCCAGGATGGATGCTCAGACTGGGGCCAGCATGGGGCATCAGTTACAGGGCTATTGGTTAAGGGCAGAATGGCAGAGGTCTTATTCTTGTTGAAACTACTGGCCCCCACTGGGCCTAACCTTGGCCTCTCTTGGCCCTTTATATAGAACTAGGTGGCCACAGGACACCGCCCTTCCTTGCCATCATGTCCGCATGTTAGACAAGAAGTCAGGTCTTGGGGTGGCCATTTCCACACCCAGTGCTACAGGCCCTTAGCGTTCTTCCCCACTTCAGCTTCCTGAACATACAAGAAAATGTTGAAAAGCAGCCATGGCCCCACCAAGACTTACTGCTTTGATTCCCTTTCATTTTATCTGCAGTATTATTATTGATTCTCAAGAGTGCTTTTGAGTGTTAATGTTCAAGCCTTAGTTTTTAATAAACCACTTTTGGAAGTATGGGCTGGGAGTTGTTTTGTAGCCAAATAAATATGATGGAGCAATAGTTTAATAAACATGCAATGATGCATCTTAAAAACCAAGCACAGATGTCATCCTGTTGTTATAAGAGCCATTCATAACTGCAGGCTGTGTGTGGCATGTTCATTCCTCGAGAAACAGATGTGCCTTGCTTCATTCTGCTGCAGTGCAAGGGAGTTACGAGTATGGAAACTGACCCTTGCTGACCCTGGAATCACCTGTTGGCTACTGCTGAGGGCTGCCAGGCTGCGGCTTTCCCCTTTTGGCAGTACATTTGCAGAGCAGCAATGTTGGGAATCCATTCTTCCATCCCCCAGGGGATGCCACTACCCTATTCCATTGAGCTGCCAAGCATTGATTATTTAGTTCTTTCAAATACATGTTTTTCTAATAGCAATTAAACACCCACCTCCAAAATACAGAAAGTAATTGAACTTAACAGTGTATGTGTGATTCAGACAATTTTTCTGAACATTCATTCTCATGTGGATAGTGTCTGTGGGGGCTTTTCACGTGTATCCCCAGGCTGTAGCCTGCTTTTCTCCTGCCTCCTCTTGTCCCACCTCACTTGGTCAGGATGACCCTGTCAGAATCTCCCTTCACTCCACGTGAGGACATCAGAGATGAGCAAGGCACAGACCTGCCCTCAGCGCCCATCTCATACAAGACCACAGAGCTGGGAGCAAGCTGAGCAAAGGCGGGAAGCAGATGCTGGCTGGCTGCTGGGCCTGCAGAATATGTTGATGCTCCTGAGGTGGGATTTGTACAGTGTCAGGAAAGAGGGAAGGTTGTCTGAGAGCAGCTGGAATGTGCAAGGCCTGCCATGCCCAGGGTGAGGAGTTTTGAACTCTTACTCTATACACAGTGGGGAGACGTGGGAAGTTTTTGAGCAGGGGAATGACCCAGTTAAGGCTGACTTGCAGAGCAATGAAGGATGGACTGCATTGGGGAAAGGCTGAGAGCCGATCTGTTAGGAGGCTGCTTCTGTTTCAGTAAGACAGATTCAAGATGATGAAGGCCTGAAGGAGGACATCCTTCCCTCCCCTTCCCCCAAAGCAGTTCTTGATTATGAAAGAATGAGTGGGCCTCTGCTGGGCACTGCAGGTGGGGGTAGAGGGAGCCTGACTATCCTTGCTAGAAGGAAACTTTCTGGAATTCCTACAGCAGGTCCTTATTCAGCCTTTCTGTACCCTAGACTCTGTACAGGTGGTTCCTGCTGCTCTTTATTTCTTACTCTGTGTCCTGGGCTCTTACCTCTACCCAACAGACCTGCCTATAGCAGGATAGAATCCCATGCTCATTTTTTTCTTTTTTAAATTTACACATACAGTCATGCGTTGCTTAACAATAGGGACACATTCTGAGTAGTGCAATTTCATTACTGTGTGAACATCATAGAGTATACCCAAACCTAAATGGTAATAGCCCACCACACACCTAATCTATGTATGGTATAGCCTGTTGCTCCTGGGTTAGGAATCTGTATAGCACATTATTGTCCTGAATACTGTAGGCAATTCTAACACAATGGTAAGTATTTGTGTATCTAGACATATGTAAATACAGAAAAGGTAATTTGTTGCACTGTGATGTTGAGACAGTTACAGTGTCACAAGGGGATAGGAATTTTTCAGCTTCATTATAATCTTATAGGACCACATCCTAAATGCAGTCTATTGTTAACCGACACATCACTGTGTAGCGCATGACTGTAGGTTACGTATGATTGGGTCACCGTGTATATGATTGGTATGGTCAATGATAGCAGTGTTTAGAACAAAACTCAGACCTAGTAAATAATATTGTCCTTTACCCTTCTTCCCCACTTGACCTCTCTAGGGCTCTGTACTGTGCCTGTCTCTACTTGCCCTCCCCCAGCTCCTGTCCTTAGCCCCAGAGTCTTGGGAAAGTTCTGGATAGTGAAGGGCAGAATCCTAAGGCTCTTCTGCCCCAAAGGGGGAGGTGCTCGATCTTCTTCTTCTTCAAGGACACCCTGGAATCTTCAGTCCGTGGGCCCTGGATGCAGGTCCTCCACACAGACGGCCCTCTGCCCTGTGTGTTCATTATCCTCTGCTTACACCTTTCAAAGCTCTAGTGCTGCTTTCCTTACAGAGCCTTCTTGGATTCCTCCCAGCTGGGTGTGATCTCATCTTCATTTGCCCCTTTCCCCCCACTTTCATCCTTAACCTTCCTTCTGGTCTGGGAGAGTACAAGGGTCATCTAGGAAGGGCCATGGCAGCTTGTCACAGGAGGGAGCTCCTTTTGTGGAAGAAAAGCTGGAGGTCAGGTTGAAGAAGTGGCACTGAATGCCACTTGCCACACTGGTCTTTATATGAAGAAGTCTGTGGACAGTATTTCATCTGAAACTGCTGGATTGTGTGCCTCCTGAAGGGCAGGGACAAGGTTGCGTTTTCTACCATCTTTTACCCTGTTCCACAGCACAGTGGCACTTGTTTTTTGTGACTCTTTCTTTGCTTTTTATTGACTTTTCAGTGTACCTGAAGTAAGCAGGTCAGAGTCTTACTTTTTTTTTTTTTTTTTTTTTTTTTGAGACGGGGTCTGGCTCTGTCACCCAGGCTGGAGTGCAGTGGCGGGATCTCTGCTCACCGCAAGCTCCGCCTCCCGGGTTTACGCCATTCTCCTGCCTCAGCCTCCGGAGTAGCTGGGACTACAGGCGCCCGCCACCTCGCCCGGCTAGTTTTTTGTACTTTTTTTAGTAGAGACGGGGTTTCACCGTGTTAGCCAGGATGGTCTCGATCTCCTGACCTCGTGATCCACCCGTCTCGGCCTCCCAAAGTGCTGGGATTACAGGCTTGAGCCACCGCGCCCGGCCCAGAGTCTTACTTTCACACTCCCCTTGGCTGTATCAGAGGGAGGCCAGGTCTCTTCTCCTTCCTCCCTCCCTCCCTGCCTCCCTCCCTGTGTAACATCCATTTCCTCCCTTCTCCCGTGAGGCACTTAAGTTCATCCATCTCTGGCTCCTCAGAAGTGGAAGCCTGGCCTCCCACCTGTCAGCAGTGTGAGCAGGTGGTCCTGCTCCTGTGCTTACCCCAAACCTGAGCCTGAGGAACTGCTCACCCGAAACCTAGGGCACAAGGCAGACTGGAGGCACATCTGTCCAGGCTCAGGCCAAGCCCTGTGAGGAGTTGTCAGGACTGGGACTGGGAAAAGTGAGGCCTCCTGTTCTCCCAGCGGAGATCACATTTCCTTCAGGACTAACTGGGTGAAAGACAACACCCCTACTCATCTCCCTTCTCCCGGCAGGGGGCTAGGCCTCTGCTGAGTGCTTCCCTCAGTTGTTCATCAGCCCAAGCTGTCTAATAAAGGAAGCCTGGTGAGATCAGTCTTGGGCCTCAGACTGCCTGCTCTTTTTCTCCAGGATTTATTTGTTCATTTGACAAAGAGCATCTGCCCTATCCTGAGTCCTCTGCTTGACACAGGGAACACTTGAGCAGGCATGATTCCTGCCCATTGTGACAGAGTCAGGGGTAAGCTGTGGCAATAGGGTGGTCAGTGCTGTGAGACAGGAAACTACAGGGGCTGTAGGAGACCAGAAGACAAACAGCCTGGGGGATCTGAGAAAGCCTTCTAGAGGAAATGACACCTGGTCATAGACTTAAAATATCAGTTGGGCTTTGTAAATAGAAGAGGAAGGCATTCCAGGCAAAAAGGGCAGCATATATGGTAGCACGAGGCAAGGAGCAGCCTGGGGGGTGTGCGGGAGGGGAAGTCACTTGCTGTTCTGTGTTGCCGGATCGCAGTCTGAGGCCAGGAGGGACTGGAGATAGGTAGGGATCTGGTTGTGGAGAACATTGATTGACTCTCTGTTTGTCCCTCAGTCGCCCATCTGTCCAGCCTGTGCTTTGTGCCTAGCCCTGAGCTGAATTTGGAGGAGGAGGGTGGCAACAAAATGAGGAAGGAGAAACAGTCCCTGCCCTGGAGGAGCTCGTGTGCCCTCTGGTGAGGAAGAAGGACATGAGTCAAACATTGAGAGCCAGTGAAACAAGGGACAAATTACGTACCTTCCAACTAACATGAAAATGGTAATACCTAACCCCACAGAGTGGCAGAGCCATTGCTACTAATAACAAAATGATTAATTCATTCAGCCAATACTTATGAGTGCATATTCGGAACTAGGCATTGGGCTGAATGTGGCAGATAACAGTAATGAACAAGACTGGCGCAATCCCTGCCCTCTTGGCACAGTCCAGCTAGGAGTCAGATGACTAATTATGCAACTATAATTATGTACCTCAAAGTGAAGTACAATTTGTCTTCTCAACAAATGGTGCTGGGTCAACTGGATATCGACACGCAAAAGAACACAGTTGGACCCTTATCTAATGCCATACATAAAAATGAACTCAAAGTGGTTCATGGACTTAAATGTAAGAGTAAAACTATAAAATTCTTAGAAGAAAACATAGGAGTAAATCTTTGTACCTTGGGTTGGGCAAAGCTTTCTTAGATGTGGCTCCAAAACACAAGCAATGAAAGAAAAAAAATTGGACTTTATCAAAATTAAAAACTTTCATGCTTCAAAGGACACCATCAAGAAAGTGAAAAGACTCTCACAGAATGGGAGAATAATTTGCAAATCATGTATCTGATAAGGGACTTACATCCAGAATACATAAAGAACTCTTAACAACTTAACAGTAAAAGGTAATTTAAAAATGGGCTGGCCATGGTTGGCAGCCTGAGAGGCAGGAGGATCACTTGAGGCCAGGAATTTGAGACCAACCTGGACAATGTAGCAAGACTCTGCCTCAAAGAGAAAAAAAAAAATTAGCCGGATGTGGTGGCATGTGCTTGTAGTCCTAGCTACGTGGGAGGCTGAGGCGGGAGCATCATTTGAGCCTGGGAGTTGGAGGTTATAGTGAACTGTGATTGCACCACTGCCCTTCAGCCTGTGCGACAGAGTGAGACCGTGTCTTTAAAAAAAAAAAAAAAAAAAAAGGACAAAGTATTTGAATAGATGTTTCTTCAAAGAAAATATACAAATGACCAATAAGCAGTTGAAAACATGCTCAACCCTTATTAGGAAATTCACATCAAAACCTGATACCATTAGGATGGCTGTAATAAAAAGACTAATAAGAGTAAGTTAAGTGTTGGTGAAGATGTGGAGACATTGGAACCCTCATACATTGCTGGTAGGCATGTGAAATGGTGTAGCCATTTTGGAAAACAGTTTGATAGTTCCTCAAAATGTTAAACAGGAGTTACCATAAGACCCAGCAAGTCCACTCTAGGAATATGCCCCAGAGAAAGGAAAACATGAACACTCGTATACATGAGTGTTCATAGCAGCATTATTCATATTAGCCAAAAAGTGGAAATGTGAACCTAAAGGAAAAAACTAAAACAAAATTAGTAGAAAGAGTTTATTGGGGCCAAGTTTGGGGACTGCAACCCAGGAGTCTAGATTCAAGTTACCATAAATATATGCTCCAGATTAGCAACAGTTGCAAGTGGGTTTTTAAAGGGAAAAACAAGAGTAACTTTCTTTGTTTTTGTTTTTTTGTTTTTTTGAGACAGAGTCTCGCTCAGTCGCCCAGGCTGGAGTGCAGCGGCGCAATCTCGATCTCAGCTCACTACAAATTCCGCCACCTGGGTTCACGCCATTCTCCTGCCTCAGCCTCCCAAGTAGCTGGACTACAGGCGCCCGCTGCCACGCCTGGCTAATTTTTTGCATTTTTAGTAGAGACGGGGTTTCACCGTGTTAGCCAGGATGGTCTCGATCTCCTGACCTCGTGATCCGCCCGCCTTGGCCTCCCAAAGTACTGAGATTATAGGCGTGAGCCACCACGCCCAGCCCTTTCTTTGTTTTTGAGACAGAATCTCAGTCCGTCACCCAGGCTGGAGTGCAGTGGCGTGATCTCAGCTCATTGCAACCTCCGCCTCCTGAGTTCAAGCGATTCTCGTACCTCAGCCTCCCGAGTAGCTGGAATTACAGGCACACGCCACCACACCTGGCTAAGTTTTGTGTATTTTTGGTTTTTTTAAGTAGAGATGGGGTTTCACCATGTTGGCCAGACTGATGTCGAACTCCTGACCTCAAGTGATCTGCCCACCTCGGCCTCCCAAAGTGCTGGGATTGGCCTGAGTCACCACGCAGCAGAGGCACTTTTTAAGTTGTTTACCAATAATTTACATTACAATAACATAAGCTATTGATGGGTTATACATTGTTCTTTGTATCACATATTCCAGGAACAACAGGAAAGTAATGGGTGAGGCAGCTAGTTAGGAAACTACAGGGGAGAAAAGAAAGAAGAAAATGGCTTTAAACAATTGCCCCCAAGCATGGGGCAGGGGTGTGGGGTCATGGCTGAGTCTTATACTCAGGTCTTTCTGGGCCTGATACATTTTGCATAAAAATATGATAGAACAGTACATCAGAATATTATTCATCAATTCGAAGGAGGTACTGATACATGCTACAACATGGATGAACCCTGAAAATATGCTATGTGAAAGAAGCTAATCACCGAAGGCCACTGTCTTTGTCTGTTTGGGATACTATAACAGAATACCACAGGTTGGGTGGTTTATGAACAGCAGACATGTACTGCTCTCAGTTCTAGAGAACAAAGTCCTAGATCAAAACCTCTGTGTAAACGAGATTGAAGTGAACTCTTAAGGATGAAGAGAAAGGCGGAAGGCAGTTCAGTTAGAGGGAATAGCAGGTGGAAGGTCTTGAGTCAAAGATGTGGAGAAATTGAGGAATTGAGAGAAGGCCAATAAGGCTGGACCCTAGAAAGCAAGGGGGAGAGTGGTGTCACATGAAGTTGGAGAGTTAAGCAGGGACCATACCACACTGGGTCTGTAGGCCATAGTAACAGTTTTTATTTTTGTCCTAAGAGCATGGGCAACCACTGAGGAATTTTCAGCCAGTATGTGTATGTGTGAGAAAGACTAACAGGTACACATTGTGACATGATATAGATCTGCAGTTTTAAAAGATCATTCTGGTTGTTTGGTAGAGAACAGATTGGTAGAGATCTGTGGTGGATGCTGGAAGACTGGTTGAAAAGCAGCTGGAGTAGTCCAGGTGAGAGAAGATGTGACGTGGACTAAGATGTCAGCAGCAGAGGGGGAGGAAGTAAGCTCGATAGGACTTGGTGGCGGTTAGGACAGTGCCTGGCACAGTGCCTGCCACACAGTAAGTGTTCAATAAATGAATGAATAGAATTGGATGTGGCTGATTAGGGAGAAGAGGGTCTTAACGAATTTCAGTTTTCTGGCTCGATCATCTGTGTAGATGCTCTTACCATTCACTGAGATGTGGATCCCTGAGGAACACTGGGTTTGGGGGGAAAGATTATGAGTTCAGTTTTAAACATGCTGGATTTAACATGCCAGTGGAAACGTCAATTAGGCAGTAGAACCTCTGGATCCTTCTGACTTCCCGCTATATGTACCATGTTGCCTCTTAAATTATCATGTAGGAGATTCTTTTGGTGTCCTGTTTTGATTTCCGGTTTTATGGCTTTAGAAAATAAATAACTTCATACTAGCCCAAGCTGGTTTACTAGACGGCTTTGGGGAAAAAAAATCTGATTTGGTTTACAGTTCAGGAAAAAAGAAAGGGTTGGGCTTCGATGAGGGGTAAACATATTTCTTCTAGCTTTGCATTGATGGCTTGGTTTGGTCCTTGTCCCTGGATGCCCCAGCTTGGGGCTTGAGGCACTTGCTGTCAATGTGCCAGGATTGAGGTGTCCAGAATGTGCTTAGCTACAGCATAGGTAAATGTCCTGCACATTGATCCAGGAATTTTATCTAATTAACAAAACCCTGGCTGTTAAATACATTTGGCTGTCTTGGGGCCTCAGAGAGGCTGTCTGTTTATTGATTGTTGTATCATTTTGGCTGGATGGGAAGATATTAATGCTGGCATCAGAGCAACCAAAACATCCAGCTCTCTTAATCAGGATGTAAATATCCTTGTGGCTTGCAGTGGATTGAAACAAAAGCTTTATCCTAGACCAAAGGTCAAGGCCTCAAGGGCATCACTCCTGTAATTTGATACTTATAGTGAGAGCTTCTGAAGATCCTCACACAGTTTTTTGAATGCTAGGGTATACACAGGTTTTTTGAATGCCTTTCCAGGATTTTGGAAATGCAGCATAATGTTACAGAAAGAATGCAAGAGTTTTAGAATTAAAAGACCTCGTTTCTACTTTTGACATAGTTACTAACAAGCTATGTGACCATGTGACTGAACTTCCCTATGTCTTAGCTTCCAAGTCTTATTCATGGGGTCCCCACTGATAAGTTTTAAATACAGTTCTCTAGTGTTCAGAGAAAACTGAGTCCTTCTGGAAGGGTCCAGATCACACACTGAAACCCTAGGCTTGCTCAAGTAGACCTTGTACCTGTCAAGCAGTTCTACAGAGTGGCCCAGGGCCTGGCTTCTTTTCTGGGGTATGTGGCTTGCTGTGGCTCTGATTGCTTGTTCCCGGGTGATGGAAAGCAATTGGGAAAGATTGGATTAGCAACTTCTCTGTAACTTCATGGGTAGGTGAGTTGTGGGAACAGCTGGTCAACCGCCCAGAAGCCCTGCAGAGGCAGACAGTTGGCCATGAGCAGAGAACAGCCAGGGCCTAACGCAGGGGCCTGGAGGGACAAGTCATGCCACTGAAAAGGAGCCGGGCTAGTCTCTCAGTTTCCTCGGGGGCCTCCACTGTAAATTATCTTTGATATTACTTGTCTGATCACTCTCCCAGGATCTTGTGAGCATTTCAGGCAGGTGACTCCTTGTCTGGAAAATTCCTCATCCTTCGGTCATCACTGTCACATGTTCCTGAAAGCCTTCCCTGATCCCCCAGTGATACGGCTCTGATGAGTGGAGGGACACCAGGGCTCCTGTCTCATGTTGAATTAGATGAGATGACACGGACACGCTTGGATTGGTTTTAAGGAGCGGAGAGTTTAACAGGCAAGAAGGGGCAAGAAGGAAGGGAGAAGGAAGAAGCTCCCCTGTACAGAGACAGAGGGAGGGGGTCTCCAAAGCCAGGAGAGGGAACCCCACCTGTCATGGATACCAGCCAGGTATATACAGAGGCTGGAGGAGGCGGTATCTGATTTGCACAGGGCTCAAGGGATTGGTTTGACTAGGCATGTCATTCATGTACCCCGCAAAAAAGCTGCCCTCCCACCCTAGCATTTTAATATGCAAGTGCAGGGCACCATGTCCTGAGTAGCTGGAATTACAGGCATGCGCCACCACGCCTGGCTAATTTTGTATTTTTAGTAGAGATGGGGTTTCTCCATGTTGGCCAGGCTGGTCCTGAACTCCCGACCTCAGGTGATCCACCTGCCTTGGCCTCCCAAAGTGCTGGGATTACAGGCGTGAGCCACTGTGCTCGGCCAGGTGGACCCAGTTTTTTTTAATGGCCTTCATTTGCATATCAAAGGTTGCCAACCTAGCTCTAAGAACAGGGCTTTCCCAGAAACTTTTCTGGAGATGCTTTAAAAAACGAAAACTTTCCATGGATCTCTTTTCCTCTCTTATCTGCCTGAAATAATTTCTTAAAAACTCCTACAACGCCAGTATCTGTGGATTCCCATAGCACTATGTACTATATAAGTACTGTGTAAGTGAGAGCACTTGGGATGGGTTATCTGTTTCCTTATCTCCCTCACAACACTGAGTTTTGGAGGGCAGCAGACCATTGCTGTGTTGTTTATCACTGTGCATGTAAATAGTTGCCAAATACTGAATATTATTGAAAGTTTGTTTTTTGTTTTTGTTTTTGTGTTTGTTGTTGCCCAGGCTGGAGTGCAGTGGCACAATCTCGGCTCACTGCAACCTCTGTTTCCCAGATTCAAGCCATTCTCCTGCCTCAGCTTCCCTAGTAGCTGGGATTACAGATGACCACGACTGTGCCCAGCTAATTTTTGTGTTTTTAGTAGAGATGGGGTTTCACCATGTTGGCCAGGCTGGTCTCGAACTCCTGACCTCTTGATCCACCCACTTCGGCCTCTGAAAGTGCTGGGATTGCAGGCGTGAGCCACCATGCCCAGCCATTGAACGCGTTTTGTGTTTCGTTTGTTTGTTTCTTTATTTCACTGAGACAAGAGCTCATCTTGTTGCACAGGCTGGTCTTGAACTCCTGGGCTCAAGCAATCCTCCTGCCTTGGCCTCCCAAAGTGCCAGGATTACAGATGTGAGCCACCACGCCTGGCTAAAAGTGTTCTGTAAATGATAAAAAGTTAAGCAAACTTTGTAGCTATTACAGTCATAATAAACGTGTAGACAGAGGACAAACAAAAATGAAGTAGTTCGATCATTTATTCATTAAACAAATAGTGCCTACTATGTGTGGCACTGTGCTTGGTAGATCAGTAGTCAGACATGTACAGGACTTGCCTCATGGAGCTCAAAGCCTTGTCAGACATGAATCCTACAAATGCGAAATTACAATTAGTACAAATGCTGCAAAGGAAGGAGACAGAGAATCAGGGGGGCCAGTGACAGCCAGATTTCCCCTGGTCAGAGGAAGCTTGAGCTTGAAAGTGAAGGATAAAGAAGAGTTTGTCTAGGTGCAAAAGGATGGGAAGAGCTCTCCTGGCACAAGGAACTTTTTTTTTTTTTGAGACGGAGTCTTGCACTGTTGCCCAGGCTGGAGTGTAATGGCGCGATCTCGGCTCACTGCAAGCTCTGCCTCCTGGGTTCATGCCATTCTCCTGCCTCAGCCTCCCAAGTAGCTGGGACTATAGGCGCCTGCCACCACGCCCAACTAATTTTTTGTACTTTTAGTAGAGATGGGGTTTCACCGTGCTAGCCAGCATGGTCTCAATCTCCTGACCTCATGATCCGCCTGCCTAGGCCTCCCAAAGTGCTGGGATTACAGAAGTGAGCCGCTGCGCCCAGCAAGGAACTTTTATTGACAAGAATCCTGCAGGAGGAAGAAGCAAGGCCACTATGAAGGACTGAAAAAGGCCACTGGTACTCCAGCTAGAGAAAGGTGCCAGAAGCCTAGAATAAGCAGACCCTGCAGGGCATCAGAGGCCACATGAAATAGCTTTGTCTTTTTTTTTTTTTTTTGAGACGGAGTCTCGCTTAGTCACCCAGGCTGGAGTGCCGTGGTGCGATCTTGGCTCACTGCAAACTCCACCTCCCGGGTTCACGCCATTCTCCTGCCTCACCCTCCCAAGTAGCTGGGACTACAGGCGCCCGCCAACTCGCCTGGCTAATTTTTTCTATTTTTAGTAGAGACGGGGTGTCACCGTATTAGCCAGGATGGTCTCGATCTCCTCACCTTGTGATCTGCCCACCTCAGCCTCCCAAAGAGCTGGGATTACAGGCACGAGCCACCGCGCCTGGCCCTGGCTTTGTTTTTACAGCACTGGCAGCTGAGATGGATTGAGAGGGGATCAATATGATCAGCAACCATTCTTATGACTGAGGAACATGAGGAACTGATGGGAGTGCCTTCCTGCTTATATGTGTCAGGCATCATCTTGGGCATGGTCCTGCCCCTTGAGGGACCACAAAGCTGTAATCTCTCAGGGCCTAACAGCAGGGGCAGTTGTCAGGCTCTGCCTCCCTACCATCATTTCTGTAGCCCAAGTGCTGTCTCTCCTCTGAAATCCTGGCTTAATCAAAATCATAACACAATTCATGTCAGCACAGCCAGAATCAATTGGAATTTTTCTCCCAAGGAATTTTCCTGGAAACTGAGGAACAGAGATAAATCCAAGAATGTTGAAAACGATCAAGCCAGTGTGTTACTGTGCTTCTGATATTCACTTATGCTGCTTGCCTTGTAGTTCCTGTTCTGTCTCTGCCTTTTTGAAAAAATCTTAGAAAATTTCACTTTCTGAACTTTAAGGCTCTACTATGTCCTGCCTCCTTTATGTTCCTCTCCTTGTGATTCTGTCAATGGATGCAGATACAAGAGGATTTCCTTTTTTTTTTTTTTGGAGATGGAATCTCACTCTGCCGCCCAGAGCGGAGTACTGCAGTGGTACAATCTTAACTCACTGCAACCTCTGTCTCCCGGGTTCAAGCGATCCTCCTGGCTCAGCCTCCAGAGTACCTGGGATTATAGGCATGTGCCACCACACCTGGCTAATTTTGTATTTTTAGTAGAGACAGGGTTTTGCCATGTTGGCCAGGCTAGTCTTGAACTCCTGACCTCGTGATCTTCCTGCCTCAGCCTGCCAAAGTGCTGGGATTACAGGCATGAGCCACTGCACCTGGCCTTCAAGTGGATTTCTTATCATTAGCAGGAAGCAGTGGTGAGGACTTTGGAGTCTGACAAAACAAGGCTTGAATCCCAGCTGTGACCATTGGTTAGTTCTGTGACCTTGGACAAGTTGTCTAACCTCTCTAACCTTAGATTCTTCATCTGCAAAGTAGGGATGATAATTGACCTGCCTCACACCATTGCTGTGTCATGTTTACTGATTCATCTCCTCGCTTTTCTCTCCAGTTGCTTCTTGTGTATTTCTCCTCACCTAGGCTGTGAGCCGTGTCACAGCAAGGTGTATGGCACTTCCTCCTGCCTTCACCATAGTAAGTCACACAAGGCTGGCTGGCACTCAGAAGGCACACAGTACAGATGGAGTCTGGCCCGTTGATTGATTGATTGATAGAAACCTTGTTTATTCTCCAAAGGCTAACCAGCAGGAGAGCACAGCCCTAGGCAGCAGCTGGGCAGGCTGACTGGTCTCCAAGATCCTCCATTCATGTGGATGGGAGGCTCAGGAAGGCTGCATAAGAATCCTCTTTGAGGCTGGGCTGAGGCTTCCATCTCAATGCCCTTTTGTTTAAGGGATAGCACCCAGGCCTCCTGCGAAGCCTGTGTATTTGACCAGCCTTTGCAGATGGACAGTGTACTGGGGCGGGATGTAAAGCACAAACAATTGAGGGAGGCCCCTGGAATTCCCAGGGGCTCAGAGTCCAGCAGGGGTAGGGAGGGGCAGGATCCCTCCCAGGGCTCAGTCAAAACCCCTAGATGGGTCAGACAGGATCTCAGGCACTTTCGTCTCCAGCCTCATTTCCTTTCCAGTCTTCAGGTCCCCACTTTAGCTTCTCTGATGGGCAACATCCAGCCCTCTTTGGGTGCCTCTAGGTATGAGGCACTCTCTGCCACCTGAACAATAGGCAAATTCTGATTGAATATACATTCATGCTTTTTTCTTTTGAGGTATAATTCACATACCATAAAATTCAACCTTTAAAAATATATAATTTAGTGGATTTTAGAACATTTATAAGATTGTACAACCAGTACCACTAATTCCAGAATTTCTAGAATGTTTTACCACTCTCCCACTCCATCTCAGACCCCCAGAAAACTCTGGTTCCAATAGTAGTTACTCCCCATTCTCCTCTCCCCCTAGACATTGCAACCACTAATCTACTTTCTGTTTCTGGATTTGCCTGTTCTGAACATTTCATATAAATGGAATTATACAATATGTGGCCTTTTGTGTCTGGCTTCTTTCACTAAGCATAATGTTTTCAAGGTTCATCTGTGTTGTAGCATATATCAGTATGTTATTCCTTTTCGTGGCTGAATAATATTCCCTGTATGGGTGTACTACATTTTATGGATGTATATCCATACAGGATGTCATTTATCAGTTGATGGACATTTGTGTTTCCACTTTTTGGCTATTATGAATAAGGCTGCTATGAACATTCATGTACAGATTTCTATGTGAATGTATGTTTTCATTTCTCTTCAGTATATACCTAGGAGTGGAATTGCTGGGCCATAGAATAACTGTACATTTAATATTTTGAGGAACTGCCAAACCGTTTTCCAGGATGGCTTCACCATTTTACATTCTCAAAAGCAATGTGTGAGCGTTCTACCTTTTCCACATCCTCACCAACAATTGTCGTCATCACTTATAGCCAACCTAGTGTGTGTGGAGTGGTATCTCATTGTGGTTTTGATTTACATTTCCCTGCTGGCTAATGATGTGAGCATCTTTTTGTGTGCTTATTGGCCATTTCTGTATCTTCTTTAGCATTTATTCATTCTTTTTTCTTTTTTTTTGAGACGGAGTCTTACTCTGTCACCGAGTCTGGAATGCAGTGGCGCAATCTTGGCTCACTCCAGCCTCTGCCTCCAGGGTTCAAGTGTTTCTTTTGCCTCAGCCTCCCGAGTAGCTGGGATTACAGGCATGTGTCATCATCCCTGGCTAATTTTTGTATTTTTTTTTTTTTTTTTGAGACGGAGTCTCGCTCTGTCACCCAGGCTGGAGTGCAGTGGCACCATCTTGGCTCACTGCAAGCTCCGCCTCCTGGGTTCATGCCATTCTCCCACCTCAGCCTCCCGAGTAGCTGGGACTACAGGCACCCACCACCACGCCCAGCTAATTTTTTGTATTTTTAGTAGAGATGGGGTTTCACTGTGTTAGCCAGGATGGCCTTGATCTCCTGACCTCATGATCCGCCCGCCTTGGCCTCCCAAAGTGCTAGGATTACAGGCGTGAGCCACCACACCTGGCCAATTTTTGTATTTTTAGTAGAGATGGGGTTTCACTGTGTTGGCCAGGCTGGTCTCAAACTCCTGACCTCAGGTAATCTGCTTGCCTCGGCCTCCCAAGTGCTGAGATTACAGGTGTGAGTCACTGTGCCCGGCCATTCTTTGGCATTTATTCATTCTTAAGGCCTGTTATGAGCAATGTCTTATTAGGCATTGAGGAGGAGAAAAATGTATCATGATGACCTCTGTCTTTCAAGGAACTTGCGGTCTGGTAAGAGAATTGTAATTAGTACAGGTGAAAAGTTAGGGCTTCACAGACAGGGTGTCCTTTAGTTTGAGTCTAGAGATAGGTAGTATTTGTATACAAGGAGCTTTGCGGAAAGACTTTCTGGGCAGTTGGAGTAATGTAAGTAAAGACAATTTGTAATTAGTAGTAGAAAACAGTTTTATCTTCTGATTAGCTCTGAAGTAATAGTGTGAAAGCACCTGGCATAGCGCTTGGCACATGACGGGCTGTCATGTGTTAGCTCCCTTTGCAACTCACCTCATTTGGTCCCAGCTCTGTTTTCTAGGACTACATGGCTTCCTTTTCCTGTTCCAGCTTTTAAACTCTTAGGAGACAGAGCTCCAAGCTATATGAGCCTTGGTTCACTGAACTGTGGTTTCAAGTCTCCTCCTCGTCTTAGTCATTTTAAAATGAAACAGCCACAGAGTTTTGGTGCCCTCTCTGAATTCCAGTGTGGCATGACCATTATTGTGAGGAGCAGGACAACCATCCCCTTTGTTAAAGATTTTATGCTTCTATTGATATGGCCCGACTTTGCATTGGCTTTCTTGGCAGCTGCATTATACTCCTAGGTTCTGTTAAGCTTGTAATCAGCCCAGCCTTCTGAGATCCATGGCTTTTTATGTCCTGTAACCTTTTGATTGGATTCGTTTGCAGAGCTTATTTTAACCTAAAGATAAGGACACTTTAAGGCTTTGTATTTGCTTGTGAATATGTAATATTTGAAATGTGAATATATACTATGTGATGGTAGGGTGGTATGGAGACTACCAGAAAGAAGAAAGGATAGGCTTGGACCGTTCTCAGCATGAGACTAGAAGGGAACTAGAACTTCCAAGAGAGAAGATTCTAGGAAACAGGACTAATCAGAAAGTATCTTCATCCCTCAAGTAAACTGCTTTCCACGTAAGGCTTTTCCTTATTTTCCGTCAGGTGTTTGGTCCCATCAGACAACTGTGGTGTGCTGACACATGCTAAATGTGGGAAAGAAGGGAAGAATTGGGCATATGAGCCCTGGAAGACAGTGTGGCTCCATAGAGTTTGGGCTCCATCCCCAGATGCTACTTACTAGCCTTGTAATCGTTTTTTTGTTTGTTTGTTTGTTTTGAGACGGAGTTTCGCTCTGTCGCCAGGCTGGAGTGCAGTGGTGCAATCTCGGCTCGCTGCAACCTCCGCCTCCAGGGTTCAAGTGATTCTCCTGCCTCAGCCTCCTGAGTAGCTGGGATTACAGGCACGTGCCACCACACCTGGCTAACTTTTGTATTTTTAGTAGAGAAAGGGTTTCATCATGTTGGTCAGGCTGGTCTTCAACCCCTGACCTCGTGATCCACCCTCCTTGGCCTCCCAGAGTGCTGGGATTACAGGCGTGAGCCACCGCGCCCAACCTGGCCTTGTAATCTTAACCAGTCATTTACCCTTTGTAAGACTTGGGCTGCTCTCAGAGGATCAAATGAGATCATAAATGTCAAGTATCTCTTGCGTAGTAGGCAGCTCAAGAAATGTGAGCTCTTTTGAACTCCACCATTAAAGAGCTTTGCAAAACAGTGAATTGTGCTCCCTGAGCCTGTGTAAATATCTCTGGGCACCTGTGATACTTAGCACACTTGTTTCATTTTCTCTCCTCCAGCTCGGAGTAAGAGCTCCTTGTGGGCAAGATTCATGTCTGATTCATTTCAGTGTCTGTCAATGCCCAGCACAGAGGCTGGCTTGGAGATGTAACTTTAATTTTGTTGAATGAGTAAAGGCCACACCTTTGCCTGAAGAGGCCAGGTTTTATGATTGGCTTTTCATTGTCTCTTTTTTACTGGAAATTTTGTAGGATTCCTGAACTTCACAAAAGGTGGCTCAAGTACCAACACTGTTTGAGAAGTTTGAGCCACTTTTGTGTCTCACTGCTGTAGTGTGACAGGTTTCCTGGCAGCCAGCCAGAAGGCCTGCTGTGGGGCCAGTAGGTGGCGCCTATGACCCTTTCCCACACCTCAGGTCCTGCACAGGCCTTTGCTTCTCACCACAGCAGCTGCTGCCTCTCTGAGAAATGCATATATTAATAGCTCTGAGCAGGGGTACCCAGATGAAGGTGCCTTGGGCCGCTCCCTCCTGTTTATGGCCTTGTATTGTTGGATTTTCGTGTTTCATGCAGTCTCAGCCTTGGCACACACTGCCTGGGGAAGCCAAGATGTTTGCCATAGAGGATCCCAGGAGGTCACTCTGGAAATGTGTGCCTCTGGCCCATCCTTTCTGGCATACTCTGCCTCTAGGAAGTCATCCCTGTGGCTCGCTTGCTCTGAACTGTACTCTCATGGCACCTTCCTCTAGGTTGCTTGCTTGTATGTTAGCTGTTTGCCCAGTGTGTAGCTCTCCAGTGAATGCTTGCAAGGCAAGGATACCACAGAATTCATCACAGTATCCTGAGTGCCCTGCTCAGAGTCCTGTAATAATCAGTCCTCAGGAAGAGTTTATGGAATGAATGGATGCATAATAAGTAGTACCTCAAAAATTGTTATCCACATTGAAGGGTATTCTGCAAACAAACTAGCCTTACTCTGCAAAAAATGTCAATATCATGAAAATCAAAGAAAGGTTGAGGAACTATCCTAGATGAAATTGAAACATATGCAGTGTTTGGTCCTGATATTGATCCTGGCTTGCATCTGGATCACAGGGGGAGATTGCTGTAATGAATATTGGGATAATTGAAGAAATTTGAATATGGGCTGTATATTAGATTAAAATAGTATATCAGTGTTAAATGTTCTGAATTTTATCTTCATTAGTGGTTCTGTAAGAGAATGCTCTGGTACTAGGTACCAGGTGCATGTACCAATACATCTGGTACATGCTCAATGAAGTATTTGGAGGTAAAGGGGCATAGTATCTGAAATTAATTCTCACATGGTCTAGCAAAAAAACAGAAAAGTAATAGAAAAGCAAATGAAGCAAATGTAAACAGGATATGAGTGAAGGCTGTTTATTTATTTATTTTTTGAGATGGAGTTTTGCTTTTTTTGCCCAGGCTCGAGTGCAATGGCACAATCTCGGCCCACAGCAACCTCCGCCTCCCAGGTTCAAGCAATTCTCCTGCCTCAGCCTCCTGAGTAGCTGGGATTACAAGCATGCACTACCACACCCGGCTAATTTTGTATTTTTTAGTAGAGACAGGGTTTCTCCATGTTGGTCAGGCTGGTCTCGAACTCCCGACCTCAGGTGATCCGCCTGCCTTGGCCTCCCAAAGTGCTGGGATTACAGACCTGAGCCACCGCACCTGGCATGAAGGCTGTTTGAAGGGGTGTGTGTGTGTGTGTGTGTGTGGTTTTTGTAACTGTTCTATTAGTTTGAAATTATTTCAAAATAAAAAGTTAAAAAATAATCTAAGCACTTTAATGTGTGCCAAGTTTCTGTAAGAGGATGGGACAAAGAATGATCACCCAGTGCTGCCCTTTGTTCAGTTGATCCAGCAGGTATTCATTGAGGCTGTGGTTCAGCTCCTCCACTGTGGGCCTCAACAAACAGAACAATAGTCATAATAGCAACTAAGATTTGGAAAATGTACGTGCCCTCACAAACATTATCTCCTTTGGTCGTCTCAGCACCCGTGTTAGATAGGGCTGGCAGGCTGATAGAGTAAGATGACTGAGGTTCAGAGATGGTAGTGTGGTCTGCCCACAGTCACACAGGCTGGAAGAGACAGACACAGGCAGGCTCATATATAGGTCAGTTTTTTCCAAAGGGGATGCTTTCTAGGCCTCCCTATCTGTGTGTGTAAAAGGAAGATTTGGACTGATTAATCTCTGCAGATCATTCTTTAAGTTCAGAAATTTTAAAGTTTTCTGTGATAGGAAATAGCCAGTTATGAAACATGCAGACACATTCCACAGTACACTTGCATTTGTGGTAGGTACTGCATACCTGCCAACCTCTCCCCTCCCTCACTGCCTTCACTCCCTTGGGGTTCTCCAGGCAAGACAGAATGCTCCGTGGGCCATCTCACTGGGAGTGAGAGCATCTGGAGAGCTTCTTTGCGGAAGAGTCCCCAGCTAGGTCTTGGAGAAGGGTTCTCAGTTCAAGTAGCAAATGCAGAAGTTGCTGGAGAGGCCTTGTCTATGGAGTTGAAGCACCAAGACCCTGCCTGAAGTCTGCTGTCTCAGGCTGGGGGTCTATGAGCAGCCTTTGCTCCCTTGCCCTGCCCCTCCCAGCCCTGGCTGGCAGGGTAGATAAGGCACAGATGGAGGCTGCCTGGGGATTCTGGCCCCAGGCACCTTGCCTCTGCTCAGACAGCAGGGCCTGGTGCTGTTATTACTGTAAACAGGGCCTTCTGTGAGGCTCCAGCCAGGGCCCTGTTGCCCAGATAGCAATCATGATTGGGTCTGCATGGCTCAGTGCTTCCAGGCCTCTGATGCAGGTGGGATAGGGCTCCCTACCCTTCAGCCCGTCCCCAGCTGCAGCTGAGGGCTGGTTCATGTGAAGGATCCGGAAATCAGTTGGAACAATGCATCATTGAAGTTCAGTGGCCGCTTTGTATTGATTGGTCCTAAAGAAAGAGGAAGAAAAATCAAGTGGTACCTCCCTCCCCTGAGTGGAAGAGCTAGTTAACCAGAATAACTCAAAACTGCCCCTGTGTCCCTTTCTGGGACTCTTTTCCTCCCTCCTACAAACAGAGCTTGGGGAGTTGTCTTTTCTTTGGAAGTCTTGCTGAGTGCTGTGTCTGCTAGGAGACTACTCAATTTTCATTTTGATGCCGCACATATTTAGAATCATAACATTATAGAGCTGGTAGGGACTTCAGAAATAATTTCATTCAGTTTCCTTCTTTTACTGCAGATAAAAGAGAAGGACCACAAAGACATTTATTGTGGTCACATAGCTAGCAAGTGATAGAGCCATGACTGGAATTTGTGACCTCTAGCCCCTAGGCCTATATCCACAAATGTCCTCAGCCCTGAGACTGAGAAGCTGCACCCACACACTCCTACATATACATAGAAGCCTGAGTTCTTTGAAAAGGACAAGCATACAGTTATAAAACAGGTAACTTCCAGCACCAGACAGAAGTATTGGAGAGAAGTTAATGTAGGTAAGTGCTGTAAGACATTCATTCATTCAGACCCTGAGCTTTGTGGTGTGCCAACTGCTATGGCAGGCACCTGCACAGAGAGATGAAGACAAGTTCTTGTTTCTAGAAGGACATGTTGCCTACTGGGGAAGTTAGACCTGTGGATAGTATGATAACTACATTGATACAGGCTAGCGCAGGGGATTGTGGTGGCAACAAGGCCATCTGAGGGAAGGCTTCTTAAAAGAAAGTATAGGATTTTTTTTTTCCTAATAAAGTTTTATTTTAAAGAAGAGTAATAGTGTGGTCATTGTTATAAAAACAACACAACTTCAAACAATACAGAGGCATTCACAGCAGAAAGAGAAAGCTTGACTGCTTCATCGCCTCTTCCCCAATCAGTGGTAATAGCTGTTACCTCTTTGGTCTTTAGCCTGCTGGACTCTCCAGGATCACTGGTGGATGGGAGCAGGCTATGTTTTTTCTGACCGATTTGTCTTTCTCCTGTGGTAATCTTCAGCTCTTGGGCTAGGGAACCTTCCCTCTCCTACCGCTGCCCTTGCCTGGGAATTTTAGACAGTTCATTTATCTATCCTCCAGTAATTTTGAACACTTATTATGTTCCAAGTTCTGTGTATACCTTTTCATGTGTCATCCTAGTTCTCTGTCATTTCTTTAAAATCAAGTGAACACGAATTGGAAAGTGATAAGAATAGCATAAGCTCTTCTTATGCTATTTTCCACAGTGCTTTATTGCATCCCAAGTATTTTTACATATTTTGTCTCACTGTCTGTTTATAGCACCTCTATGTGACATTTATAGTAGGGTTCGTGAGGTGCTCTCCATTTTTTTTAACAGATGCAGAAACAGGCTTAGAGAGCAGGAGCTATCATGTAAATGAAGGAAGCAGTTGAGATTCAGAGAGGCTAAGTCACTCATTCATCCACCACTCCTCACCTAGTAAGTAACAGAGCCTGAATTTGTTTTTTTGTGTGGTTTTTTGTTGTTGTTGTTGTTGTTGTTGTTGAGCTGGAATTTCGCTCTTGTTGCCCAGGCTGGAGTACAGTGGCGTGATCTCAGCTTACTGCAACCTCTGCCTCCCAGGCTCAAGCGATTCTCCTGCTTCAGCCTCCTGAGTAGCTTGGATTACAGGTACCGGCCACCACGCCAGGCTAATTTTTTATATTTTTAATGGAGACGGGGTTTCACCATGTTGACCAGGCTGGTCTCAAACTCCTGACCTCAGGTGATCCACCTGCCAGAGCCTGGATTTGAAATGAGATCTTTGCTGCTGATTTTTCTGACCCCCTCTACTGCCTGAGAGTTGTGCAAGAGCTTGGATTCAACTCTGGCCCTTTTTTTTTTTTTTTTTTTTTGAGATGGAGCCTCTCTCTGTTGCCCAGGCTGGAGTGCAGTGGCGTGCTCTCAGCTCTCTGCAACCTCTGCCTCCCGAGTTCAAGTGATTCTCATATGTCAGCCACCTGAGTAGCTGGGATTACAGGTGCCTGCCACCACGCCTGGCTAATTTTTGTATTTTTAGTGAGACGGGATTTCGCCTTGTTGGCTGGCCTGGTCTTGAACTCCTGACCTCAGGTGATCCATCCTCCTCGGCCTCTCAAAGTGCTGGGATTACAGGTGTGAGCCACCATGACTGACTTCAACCCTGGACTTCTAATGTGGTCTATTCTTGTGTCTACTACCCTGGGCAGTCTCCAGATAGGGGTCACCTACTGCTACCCTGCCAAGAAGGAGACCTAGTTCATTAGGGAAGGGCCTTCCACAAGTCTGGAGTGAGCCCAGAAAGGCCCACCATATCCACCCTGCCTCCCTAGCCCCTGGACACAGGCTGCTCTGGCCTGAGTGGCAGCTTGCGTTAAACATTCTACTCATCATCTCAGGGATGATGGAATCCTAACCTTTTCGGAGATACTGTATTCTGTCACAAGCATTGCTCTTTTTAAAAGAGATTAATTCACTTGCCACATTTTGCCCATTGGTGAAAATCACAGGGGAGAGCAAGGGTGGCTTTCTCAGGCCTCAAAGGCCCTTTCAGCCGCTGTCAGTGGGCAGCCCGCCCCCTAGCTGGCCCAGGACTTTGAAATGACTGCCCACTGGGCATTCACTTGCAAAGCAACACAGTGAAATGCCGGAGACCTGGTTTGTGAAATCCCAACTTTCTGAGCTGCTCTGCACAGAGGGGAGGCAGGGGAGGCGCCTACCCAGCTCTTTCAGAGTTACTTGTGGTTGGGTTCTCTTGTGGTCCTTTCTTTTCTTTTTTTTTTTTTTGAGGCGGAGTCTCGCCCTGTCGCCCAGGCTGGAGTGTAGTGGCACGATCTCAGCTCAGCTCACTGCAACCTCCACCTCCTGGGTTCAAGTGATTCTCCTGCCTCAGCCTCCCGAGTAGCTGGGATTACAGGTGTGTGCCACCACGCCCAGCTAATCTTTTGTATTTTTTGTAGAGATGGGGTTTCATCATGCTAGCCAGGATGGTCTCGATCTCCTGACCTCGTGATCCACCCACCTTGGCCTCCCAAAGTGTTGGGATTACAGGTGTGAGCCACTGCACCCAGCCCGGTCCTTTCTTGATCTACCAGGTGCCACCACTCCTTACGAAGTTCTGTTTTAATCCTTAAAACCACCTTGCACAAGAGGGATTAATATCTTCCATTTCATAGCTAGTAAATGACAGAGCTAGAATCTGAACTCCAGCCTTTGGACTCCAGGATTATTGCTTTTTTTCCATTACACCTCAGCCCCAAGAGACTGCAAAGAACGATGCTCAGTCAAGAAGCTGGGCAGGGCTGAAAAACTGGAGTCTCACTGAAGAACATCAAGATTTCCTCCTCTGAATGGCCGCTGAGGTTTGTAGAGTCCTTTCCTTCATGTTTCAGTGCCACCTCCTGAAACTCCTGTGACTCTGGGAGGATTGGGATCCTCAGTGGACCTATGAAGAGACTGATGCTCAGCCAGATGATGTTCCTTCCTTTAGGGCATTAGAATAGTAGGTGGGAGAGCTAGAGCTAGAACCCAGGTCTCCTCACTCTCCCGAGATTCAGTGAATCCCGAGATTCATTGCTGAATGAATGAACAAAGTGCCTGGAGCCAGCCTCGCTGAATTATCCAGGTCATCCTGTGTGATCACATCTTAGAATCCCTGGATATTGGCCAACCTGCCACTACCAGCTTGAGAGTGCAACACTTTGTTCCATCAAAATGATGGAAGTGAGATAGGATAGTAGGGTCTGTATTGAATACCTGCTATATGCCCAAGGCTGGGATCTTGTAAATTAGAGATTATTATCCCAAAGGTCAGAAGGCTGAAAATTAGAGTTGATTTGCTTAGAGTTATCTAGCTGGATCAGAATTCAAATCAAGGTCTGACTTACTCCAACACCCTTTATTCGTCCACTTCTTTTTATTAGACTGCACTCAGCCCTTGACAGGTAGTAGGAGGAGGCATTTCAATCTTCTTTCTTCAGCCCTACCTCTAGAGCAGTGGTGCTTCCACAATTTTCTATTGAATTCTAATGAATTTTCTATGTTAAATTTTAATGAAGTTAGCCCGGCTAATTTTTTGTATTTTTAGTAGAGATTGGGTTTCACCATGTTAGCCAGGATGGTCTTGATCTCTTGACCTTGTGATCCACCCGCTTCGGCCTCCTAAAGTGCTGGGATTACAGGCGTGAGCCACGGTGCCTGTCCTTGAAGAGGGTTCTGAGGCTCTTTCAAAGGCTCCACAGCAAGAGCTACTGGGAGAGATTTGTGATATCCCTCTTAGACGTGGCAGTGCAGGACAGTAGCACGCATGCCAGGAATCTGTCAAACCTTTAGACTGAGCTTTTATCCTAGTCTCCATTACTGATTTCATGGGGACTGTGAACACCTAATCATTATATGTAAAAAAAAATTTTTTGAGTGTGTGTGCTCCTATGCACTTTTCTGGAAGAAATTCAGTTGTAGTCACAAAAGAGCCCCTAGCTCAAAAAGGTTTATGCCCACTGCCTTGGCCTCCTAGTCTGACATTTGAGGCCTTGTGTTGGCTCTGCATACCTCAGCAGCTGTCTGTTTCTTTGCTGTGAACTTCACCCAGATGGAGCTGCCCGATGGTCTCTGAATGTTCCTTTCCTGCTTTGCAGTCACATCCTGTTTCTTGCCTTGATTGACGTGCACTTCCTTCCACTTCGCTAAACTCTTCCCCTTCTTCAAGACACAATTCAAGTTTGTTGCCTCAGAAGCCTCTGATTTTCTTCAGCCTATCCTGATTTTCTAGCCATTTGGACTGAGGGTCAGAGAAGCGAGGCCATCCCATCAGGATCATAGGGTCAGAACCACGCGCTCTCTACCATATCACATGACCTGCTAAATGAGGAGAAGAGG
Source organism: Chlorocebus sabaeus (assembly GCF_047675955.1). Lineage (NCBI taxonomy): Eukaryota > Metazoa > Chordata > Mammalia > Primates > Cercopithecidae > Chlorocebus > Chlorocebus sabaeus. The sequence continues at coordinate 68,870,167 of NC_132904.1, read as the reverse complement.
TTTTGTAAATTAGACAGGATTCTTAGCTTCTTTAACATTCTTGGCCATAGAAAATTATTTCTGCATAAAAGAAGTTTAACATTATATATAGTAAGAGACCTTCACCAGAATAAATCCTCCAAACTAGAGGTAAGAAAGGAAGGTTTCCTAACCTCTCTTAATACTCTCCCCTCACATGTTGTGCCCCAGTCATACCAAACATCTTAGGGGGTCTCATGTACCCCATGTCTGCTCCGGGTGAGGAGGACCGCCTCTACCTGGAATACTCCTTCCCCTCCCTCACCCCCTTTTTTCTGGCCAGTTCCCCTTTATCAGCACCTCCCCAGAGAGGCCTTTTTGGCCACTGAGACTGGGTTAAATTTCCTTGTTGTGCACCTGCAACGCAAAGTCCCATTCATAGCACTCATGAGATGTGCAGTTCTGTGGTCTGTCTCCCCCTTGGGCTTTGACAGTACCTTTGAAAGTATTTGAGAGAAGCCTTAGTACATGATGTTTCTCATCATCCTCTCAAGCCTTAGTTACCTGCTAACATCAGCAACACAGAGATTTTATTTGACCTGGTCTGTAGGGACATTTACTATAGATCGTGGCACAAGAATGGTGCTAGGACTCAAACCCAAGCCTTTGGACTCTCCGTCCTTTGGCTAGAACCCACTGAAAAACAGCCTCCTAGCTTCCCAAACCCCTTCCTCCCTTTCTTGGCGCTGTGTTCTTTGATATACTGTCTTGAGCCGTGTCTTCTCCTCATCCTTATCCAGAATCTAGCACAGGACCAAGTGCTTGTCATACCGATTCACTGAAATCAGTGTAGTGTTTGTCTTTCATGTTATCTAGAGCCAGGTTCTGTCTGGAGGAAGGGTGGTGAGGTGAGGAGGAGCCTGGCTTTAGAGTCACTGCCAACCGGTCACTGCACTGCCCATTAACTAGCTGTGCGACCTTAAGCAAGTCATTTCATTTCACCTAAGTGAGCCTGTTACCTTATCCCTGAAAAGAGGCAATTACTCTTAGCGCCTTAGGTGGTGTCAAGAGTACCTGGAATCATAAATGTAAAGTACCTGGGGTAGTTCCTGCTTGTAGAAGGTGCTCAGTTCATTCTATTTACCCACCCCTACGTTATTGATCCCCCTGTTCCTAGGAGCCAAAATTCAGACTTTTAGTGGGATACTTTAAATTCTGTGTTTGTTAATTTATTTAACAATTATTGAGTTTCTACAATGTGTTAGGCACTGGCATATAGATTCCGGTAGGGTCTGTGTGGACTCTCCTAGGAACCTAATCTATTGTTTCCATCTTTCCTTGGGTTGAAGGATTTTCAATTTCCAAACAACCACAATACAGATAAACTTGAGGAATGTGATCATTTTGTGAACTGAAAACTACCTAGATAAGACATGTCATTAGGCATTCTGTTCCTAGCATTGGGAAATTAAGGAAGAGCTGTGCACTGGATGAGTCAAGGAAGGCTTCCTTCTCAGGACTCCACAAGCCATAAGGATTGTATTAAATAGCATGAGGGGAGAATTCAAATTGGCAAAGGGGCAGGGAGAGAGCATTCTGGACCAAGGGAGTGAGAGTGTCAGAGTATTAAGATAGGGAGGGACCATTCTTTTCTCAAAGGGTTTGGAAGATAACAAGGGGGACAGACTGACTTAAGGGAAGGAGAAAGGTAGGGGAAGCCTTGATGGGGCAGAATGGCCAGAGGAGCTGAGATTGGGAATGTAGTCCTCAAAGGCCTCTATTTCCCGACTCATTCAGCCTCTCTTTGTTGACTGTGTCATTTTTTTCTATGGTTTTTTCTACTTTTACATCCATGATAAACCATACACTGAAAATATTCCTCTGTCTTGTTTTAGGCTGTTGTCAGAAGGTGCAGATGTCAATGCAAAGCACAGACTTGGCTGGACAGCACTCATGGTGGCAGCCATCAACCGAAACAACAGGTGAGAGACCTCCTTCCACACAGGGCTCCTTTAGGCAGATCCCTGCAGACCTTGCTCCTTAGCACTCTCCCACCTGGTGTGCCTCCCTGCTGTCTTCTCCAGAGGCAGGGAGATGGATTCAGATGGAGGTACTGGACTTCACCTGGTGCATTGGACTGTATAGTAGCTGTGGACAGGAAAGATGTAGCCTTGAATCCCAGCTCCCTCAGTCATTGGCTTTGTGACCTTAGGCAAGTCATTTGCATTATTGTAGCAACCAAATGTTTGGAAGCCTGTTGTAAGTGGTTGTGTGTATAGGTGCAAGTTATTGTCATGTTCTGTTAACCACCGTCTGTTGATCTTGAGAAGTCTGCAGTTACTGTCCCCAGTGAGTGCTCCTCCAGGGGCTTTTTCTTTGGAGGTTCTGATGGAAACTAGGAAGATGGGGGACTTCTTTCCCTCCCATTGGAGGCTGTGCTATTTTCCTGTCCCCTCCCCAATCCTATCAGGTTGTAGCTATTGTATGAAGATTGTAATAGTTTACTTTGTGTAGTGAGTTATCTAATTCTCACAATCACTCCACAAAATATGTAATGCTCATTTTATAGCTCAGAAAACTGAAACCCAAAGAGATAAAGTGATTTATTTGTGTCACATGGGCAGGATTTACAACCTGGTTTGGCTGCCTGTAAGATCCGTGTTTTTGGGTTTTGGGGTTTTTTTGAAGTACAGTCTTGCTTGGTCACCCAGGCTGGAGTGCAGTGGCACGATCAATGGTTCGCTGCAGCCCCGGCCTCCTGGGTTCAAGTGACCCACCCACCTCACCCTCCTGAGTAGCTGGGACTACAGTTATGCACCATCACACTGGGCTAATTTTTTTTTTTTTTAAAGATAGGGGTCTCACTGTGCTACCCAGGTTGGTCTTGAACTCCTGACCTTAAAGTGCTCCTGCACCCTCAGCCTACTAAAGTATTGGGATTATAGGTGTGAGCCACCGTACCCAGCCATGGTCTGTGTTTTTTACTTTATCTCACTGCTACCTCCCGATGCCAGATACCAGCCTAGTGCTGATGCTGCCTTTACATTTCAGTCTGTTCTGATTTCTGCCTTGGAGTCTGTATAATTCTGGAAGTGCTGGAATGAAGTACACGTTTGCTCTAGCTATGATTGTTCAAAAGAATTGATTAAATAAGAGCAAAAAGGGATATTTTCAAAGAAAGCAGACTGGGTGCTTTAGTAACAGCCATTAAAATTGATAGTTGGAGGTACCAATTTCAATTCTTTCTGCAAGTAGGTGTTTAAGGCGTACTGGCCACCTGTGAAAAGATTTAAGTGTGAAGGAACAAATGTAACTGGGATTTTATGATATAGAGATAGTACTGCCTCAGCCTGACTGAGAGTTAGCTGTACATGAGATGGGTCTCTCTTCTCTGCTCCTTTGTTGTGGACTTGTTCTCAGTCACTCAGTTTCCTGATTTGCTTTCTTTAGCTCCAAGCACCTATTCTTTTTTCTTTTTTTTTTGAGACGGAGTCTCACTCTGTTGCCAGGCTGGAGTGCAGTGGCCTGACCTCGGATCACTGCAAGCTCCGCCTCCTGGGTTCAAGCAATTCTGCTGCCTCAGCATCCCGAGTAGCTGGGACTACAGGCGCACTCCACCACACCCAGCTAATTTTTTTGTATTTTTAGTAGAGATGGGGTTTCACCATGTTGGCCAGGGTGGTCTCGATCTCCCGACCTTGTGATCCGCCTGCCTTGGCCTCCCAAAGTGCTGGGATTACAGGCGTGAGCCACCGTGCCTGGCGCACCTATTCTTTAAAAGCAAAATTGATATAAATAGGCTTCGTAGTTGAGACCTAGAGTCCAGTCCTGGTTCCAAGCCTTAATTGAATTTCAGAGCTCCATGGATAGCCTGTTTCTTCATCAAAAATTAATTATTTCTATGAATATTAAGTAAATATCCGCCTTTAGCCAGGCCCTGTGCTAGTGTTTGCAGAATCTGAGACCTTGGGGAGTTTGCAGTCTAATGGGGAAAACAAATGCAAGTAAAGAGACATAGTATAGTATGATCAGTGATTTCAGAGCAGTGTGTATGGGATACTATCGAAGCAAAGGGTGTGAGGGGACTCAATGTGGCAGCATAGTAGATTCTCACCATATTCTTTTGAGAATCAAATAAGGTAATGTATGTGCTACAGATTATAAATGGTGGGTTGTTAGTCCCTGATGCCCCCATTAGATCTCTGTACACAAACACACGTGTTATTCTATGCCACTGGTAGTTCACCACATGCACCAGTCTTTTCCCCCAGCTTGTAGGTGTTTCCCTCTGCAAGAAACAGCCAGTGGTGCTAAAGAAGGAGAGATGGAGAGGTGTGTTCCCTTCTGTGTGTAGTATTTTCGAGGTGGAGACTGAATAGGAAACAACACAATGCTTAAGAATACTGTCAATTAGTGATCAGTTGGCTAGTATATGTGCTTTTGGGGACACATCTCTTTGAATCTAATGAGTTGTTGGCTTAACTGATTGCTCTGTCTTTATCCAGAGCTGCTAGCAAATCAGTGATGCTTGTTGAGAAAAGTGAGAGTGTTGGCTTGTATTTACTTGCTTTAGTTCGTAGGACTAATTAAGTATCCATTTTGTGACCTTCTCTTCCTTCCACTATCCAGGGAGGACAGATTTTTACTGAAAACGGCACACTCTTGGCTTGGATTTATGTGTTCTTATCACAGAATTTTTTTTGGCCCCTACTGTTCGCCACGTACTGTTCTATGTACTTGAAATAACATTGATGAAAAACAAAGATCCCTGCCCACATAGAGCTGCTTTCTGTATTAGTTGTGGTCCTTTGGTAGAGAAAGGCGTGGATAGACAATAAACAATGAGTATAATGGATATGTAAACTATATAATATATTAGAAGATAAGCAGGGCCATGGGAAAAAGGAAAAGTAGAACTTGTTAAAAAGGGAATACCAGGAGTACATTGGTCGGGGTGAGTAGGCCTCATTGTTAAGGTGCGCTATGAGTAGTCTTGAAGGATTATCATATCCATACCAGCACAATCTGCCAATAAGTTTTTCCTTAGTAGAACTGTACTAGTTTTCATATAATCAATCACCAAATCCTTCCAGAATCATATTGGTCGGGCCTGAAATGCTACCACCTTTGAATTAGATTTTGATAAAGGGAAGATAGAGGGGGAGCACCCTTGATTCAAGGCTGAAAACAGAGAACCTTCACCTCCTTTAGGATGCAGGCAGCCGCAAGCTTAAGAGAGAGATCCTCAGAGTAGCCCAATCATTTCACGCTAATGCTGCTTAATAATATGTTAAGTCTTTAGGGATATAGAATACAATAGTCTCTATCCTTAAGGAGCTTAACGTCTTATGAATTTCTAGATCTATATGTTCTTTTTATTTAGTTTTGAATAGGAAATAACAGTGCTATTTAACTACATTTTAAAAATATGTACAATAGTTTAATTTATAATTTATTTTCTCCTTTTATTTCCAAAAAGAGTTTGAAGTGACTTAAATTAAAATACAAATATAAATATACACAGGAGAGGGAAAACTGGATCAAGATCAGAAATCGTATTGGTTAAAGGAAAGATAATTGTATAAAGATTGAGCCAGAGATTGTCTTTTCTGAAAATAGATTTATTGTTTTTGTAAAAATCATATAGAAAATAGTAGTCGCCTGAATTCCCTCCATCTAGAAATTGTTATATATATGTTTATGTACAAATTTAACATGAATGGGACCATGCTGTATTTATTGTAAATTAAGTAATTAGGGAAATTGAGTATTACTTTAGGTTGAAGTTTCCTGATAGGGCAAAAAAGGAATACAGAGAGTTCTATCTTTGTATATTATATATATATATTTTTGATATTATTATATTTATAGTATATATTATCATTATGTATATCCAGCTAACATATTTTAAAACTCTGTGGTGTCAGGTGCTAATGTGCTAGGCTATCAGGAATTCAGAGAATAAGCAGTCACAGCTTTTGCCTTAAGAAGCTTACTTGGACTGCCGACATCAAGGACTTGAGTAATGTGATGCCCATTGTCTTCAGTAGCCGTGCTGCCAAAGCTTTACCAACATTCTACTAGGACAATCGTTTTGCCAGCCCTAGTAACAGCTTGGGTATAGTATTGACTCAAGGAACAGTCATTGGGAGTCTGGCCCCCTTCTCCACAGTGAGCCCTCTATAAGCCTCATGCCACAAGGCACTTGTTTAGCCTGAGTCTGGGTGTCTCATTCTATATTGCACTCTGACCCAGTCCAGCTAAAGGCTAAGCCAAAGAGTCCCAGAATGATCACTGTGACTTAGCATAGCCTTCACCGGCTTGTGCAAATATACACAGCCTTCAGCTAAATTCAATTAGTTTTTCTTTAAGAAGGGAAAGAAATCCAATTTTACCAAACATGGACAGACGGTGGAAGGCACTTTGATGTTACAACCTCTCGGTGATGCTTTACTTAGTCACAAGTTCATAAGCAAGAAGGCTTAATTACTTGGGAAAACACAGGATTAAAACTGGACACAATGGCTGAGTATCCGCTCTCGGGCGACTTGATTCGAACCCATGCACCCAGTTCGTGTGTGGTGCAAACTTTGATGTGTGCTATGACAAGCTGAAAGTCATGACCCCCTTGGGGAAGCTCCTTCAGATGGCATTTGCAGGATGTGTAGGCGGAGAGGCAGGGCCTGCCAGGCCTGTTTGCTCAACTTTGATGTCCAAGCAGCCACAGGCCCCGCTATTTGCTCTTCTACTGTGGGATGGATTGGGAGCCTCCTACCTTTCCCAGTGAACAATGACCAGCAATGAAGTGTGACGACTGTTGACCATTCCAGAAGTCTGGTGGACCAGAACAGGGCTTTGGGAGGTGCAGAGCCTGGGGGGCGAAAAGCTGTTCATAGGACAGTCATTTCTCCAGATATAGCTTTCCTTAAAGCTCTAGTGTTGTTAGGTGCTTGCAATGGAGATAAAAATGGTCTCATGAGTTTTAGCAGGTTTTAAGTACTCCTTGGCCCTCTGTTCCAACAGCACTAAGGTGTTTGTAAATTGGAAGTTTAAGTTGTTCCTAGTCCCTTAATTATAGTATATGTGCAGAGGATAGTGGTTTGAAAGAAAAATTGTATGACTTAGATTCTTATAATTTCTAATTCATAAAAAAAGATGTCAAAACATATATCTTATAAAGCAGTAGTACCCAGAACATATAAAGAAGTCTTACAAATCAATAATTTTAAAAAATCAAATTTTTTTAAATGGGCAAAAGATTTGAGCAGATGCTTCTTCAAAAAAGAGATGGGTGGCAAATAAGCACATGAAAACATACTCAGTGCAAACTCAAGTCACAATGAGATACCACTACATACCTACTACGGTAGCTAAAATTTAGGAAAACTGACAATACCAAGGGCTGACAAGGATACAGAACAATATTGATAAATCACTGATAGGAATTCATAATGGTATAGCCACATTGGAAAACACTTTGGCAGTTTCTTATAACGGTAAAGTATACATTTACCATACCACACAGCAATAGCAACTCCTAGGTATTTGTCTAAGAGAAATAAAAACATACATCTGCAGAAATACCTGTATGTAAATATTTATAGCAGCTTTATTCATGACCACCAAAAACTAGAAATAACGCAAATGTCCATCAACTGGTGAATGGACAAATTGTGGTACATCCATATAGTGAAAACAGCCAAACAAACAATAACAACAACAACAACAAAAGCACCATGCTAAGCTAAAACCAACACAAAAAACCACCTACTCTGTAATTCCTTGTATATGACATTCTGGAGAAGACAGAACTTTAGGGACAGAAATCAGGTTGCCAGTGTTTGGGAAAGGGAGGAGAATATATAGGAACTTTGGGGGATGATGGAGAAGTTTTCTGTATCTTGATTATCATGTAGGTTACATGAGTGTATATAATTATCAAAATTCATTAAATTATATATCTTGAAAAGGATGAATTTTATGATGTGTAAATGCTTCTTCAGTAAACTGACTTTAAAAACTTTTTAAAAAGCTCTCATCTATCTCTTAATTTTCATTATTAATTGTGACCAGTGGCATACTGAGAATTTATGTTAGTAGTATCAAAATTAATTCATATTGTTAATGGTCACCTGGAATGTTGTGAATTCTTATTGTTGATGATATCTCACATTAGAGTGATATGCATTCTGATTTTTAGTAGGGAATGAAGATTTGTCAGTTCCTACTATCAGTGATGTAATGAAGTGTAATTACTGATGAATAGTGATAAATTCACTTTATGAGTAGTATACAGTGGACTTGTATAAATTCATAAAGTATATGATTCTGCATTCCAGCAAGGAGAAAGTTGAGGGTACAGACTGGGAGCTTGCCTCTCCCCCACCATTCTTGGGTTCCTTATCTCTGTACTGTCATGCAGGGAGACCACCTATATAGTGAGGCCATTGTGGTGCTTCAGGAACCAAAGATCCTGAAAAGGGAGGCTGGTGTGGGGAGATTTTGATTTGATCCTGCTTGGGCTTGGTGGTGGCTTTTGCAAGCCCCTCCCTCAGAGAAGGTGAGAACTGCAAGGCAGAGCATGAAGCACAGCAGAACTGTTTGAAATTCCCCACAAGAGTCTCCCTCCCTCCTTCTGCCTTTTCTCCCCGAGTGCATTTCATCAGTGTCGGAAGGACTGGTTCCCGGCACTGCCTTCCCTGCTTGGCCAGGGTCCCTGAGGAACTGAGCTAATGAGTGGATAACACGCATTTGCCAAGGCCTTCCTGGATGTGGTACCTGGGCTTTGTTAATTTTAAAGTGCTGCCATCCTTGGCTGAAGACCATTCAATTCCCTCTCACAGCAGTCATTTATTTTTAGCATTTGCTTATTTTCCCTCTGCCTTACTAGGGGGAGAAGGTGCATTAAACCCTGTCTTTAAAAAAACAATAGCCTAAGCCAGATTGCTGTCCTACAGAAGAGGTTTTAAAGGCCTTCCTTTGTGGACCCCAACAGCCCCATGGGTGTTCTTAGAGTGAAGAGCAGGTGCTGCTCTTGCAGCTAGACCACTGGCAGCCTCCCTGGGAGGCTGTCCTTCCTTGCTGGCTAGCTGTATGTGGGGCAGGTAGAGTACCAGTGTACCTGTGCTTGAAAGTAGGTCCTTAGGGAGCCTAACCAACCACGTGGAAGTTGGTCCTTAGGGGCATAGAGCCTTTTCCGTCTTCTAACCTACTCTTGGTCTGGCTTCATGCTGTAGAGTAGGGCTTCCTTCTGCCCAAGGCGGCTGGGCTTTGTGCTGTGTGATCTCCTGACTGTAGTAATGATGATGGCAATAGTTGATTGGGTGCTTTCTGTGTGCCAAGCCCATGTCAAGCACTTCCCATGTTGGGTCTAATCCTTAGGGCAATCTTGAAAGGGAGGGATTATTATTCCTATTTTACAGATAAGGAAAATGAAGCTCAGAGTTGCCCAAGGTTGTCCAGTTAGTAAAAGAAGGAGCCAGGATTTGAAGCTGGGCTTTTCTGAACCCCAAACCCTTGCTCTTTCCACTGAACTACACTACCTATGGAGGGAAGGGGCAGGGAGCAAGGCCATGGGATGGACCAAAGGATGCTGGGACCAGGAGTCAAGTCGGCTCGATCAGGGTTTCTTGATGCTCCATGATGTATTAGATGGATTTTGAGAAATGTAAAAACAGACAAGCCGCTCTCCTTGTTCTCAAAAAGCTGACAGTCAGAAAAGGGATAAAAGTCCCACTTTGGAGAATGAGGCATGTGTTAGTGCCACAGAGAAGAAAGTGTAGAGTGCTGTGAAGGAGATGATGCTGTGTAGAGGCAGCATCATGAAAAGCGGTCCTTTCAGAGGAGTCAGGCCTTGAAAGATGGACAGGATTTGATTGGTAACATAGGGAGTAGGGGGAGAGCATTTCCAGAAGGACCATTGTGAGCATAGGCTCACAAAGTTGGAAAGTAGAGATGTGCTAGTAGGAGCAACTGGCAGGGAACCCTAGAACATGGGACGCCTGAGCAGGGTACCTTGATATAGGCTGGCTTTTGTTACAGGTGGCCACCAGCCCAGTGCACGACAGTAACCAGTATTCCCCAGCAAGGAAGGGTGGGTGAGGGTGCTGGCCAAGTGCCCAGAATGCCAGCACCGTGCCCCCAGAAAAGTGTGCTGGGCTTGACGTTTCTCCCACCCCTACTGCTATGACCGATTATCTCTGAGTAACAAAGAGTCATTTCTAATCCCATTTGGAATCGTTGCTCAAGATAATCCTGTTTTGTGGTAATGATATTCTAATTCCAGCATGCACCCGTAGTTTGGCAGACACATGCCTTAACCCCAGGCAACTCAAGACACTGCTCCCTGGAAATCAGTGCCAGCTCATTTGCCTAACCTGACAGTCTCAGGGTACACTTCCTGGGCCCAATGCTCTATTCTGTCCTGGGGTTCTGTGTTCAGTGCTGTCTTCATGGAGAGTGGCAGTTGGGGATAGGAGAGCATCCAGTGTTCATTCAGTTCAGCTGCTTAGGGGAGGGTGCTCCATCTCTAGGAACTGTGAGATGGTCTAGTCCTGTACCTCTTCTTCGAGAGACTTCTTTAAAAACAACTGTACCATAAGCTGCTGATTTTAACAGAGCTACCAGGCTGGTGGGCCAGGGGTCGGCAGTAGATACGATTTCTGGCTTTTAGTAAGATATTTGGATATCTCTAATGACATCTGTATGAGTAAAATTATGATGTAAAAAATAGTATAGTCAGACTAATAAATGTAAATGATCTGGTTCATTGTTTATGTATGAATGGACATCAGACTAGAGAGCAGGCTTGAGTGGTGAGCCATGGGGCCTTGTCCTGTTCAGTATTTTATATCACTGATTTCATTGAGGTCATTGATAAATTCCAACAGAGTAAAGGAAGCTTGAGGAGGTACTAATATATTGGGTGAAAAAATAGGGGACATTAAATAAAACCTCAGTGGGCTAGAGCAATGGTTAAATCTGTGTTGATAAAAACTAACAGGGATAAGTATATGGGTCAACAATTAAAATAAAAACCAACTGTAAAACCCAACGTGCAAAACTTAGCAATACTAAAAGTAAAGCCTAGAAGCTGACTAAAAACCCATTATGTTGTCTGCCGTGCAACATCAGGCCCCAGAAGTGAATTGATTCAACAAATATTGACTGCCCTGTATAGGCTCTATGTGTGAGGAGATGGAAATAGTCAAGGCACAGTCCCTGCTTTGGGGAGCATCCGGTCTACTTATGTATACTATGGTAGTGAAGAATAGGGGCTCTGGAGTGAAACTGCGTGAGTTGAAGACCTCGCTCTGCCTCTTAAAGTTCTTAGCTTCCCCATCTGCAAGATGGGAATAACAGTGGCACCTACCTCAGCATAAGGTGGTTGCAAAGATTAAAGTGCACATAAAACTATTTAGTGTAGTGCATAAGTAGGTATCTGCTGCTGTTATTAATATTGTTTTTCTTTTTATTGTTACTTTCACCCGAGTCTAAGAGATATGCCAGCCTGATCATACTGTTCTGGATCATTTGCCTAGAGAGAGCCTAGTCTGGGTCCATACTATAATAAGTCCTAATATCTAGGGCCTGACCACACTGGCCTTAGGTTTGGTGAGCATGTATTATGAACCACAAATTGAAAGACATGGAAGTGTATTTAGAACTAGGCTGAGGATGTAAAATTGGGATTATCTTGGAAACCCTGTTGTGGGTGATCTTGATTCCCTGGCCATCTGCTTAATGTGCCATGCCTTCCTTGAGCCTTGCCCCTAATTACATCACCTCTGTCTGGGTTCACCACTGATTTTACCCTTGTCCATCTCAAACAGACTCCTTCTTATCCCAGCTAGCTGCTATGACCTGCTTTGCTTTAACTGTCATCTGAAAATATCACTGTTCCTGGTACTATGCAGTAAGGGCTTAGTAACTATGGGATAATAAGACAGACTAATGGATGGTCGGCTGGGTGAGAGCCAGTGTGGTTTAGGGGAATGTACACCAAGTTTAGACTCAGACAGACCTGGATTCGAATCTTGGTTCCTGTGCTTATTTAATGTGTACACTTGGGTAACTCATATTATCTTGCTGAGCCTTAGTTTACTTATTTATAAAATAGGACTGGTACCTCATCGCAAGTTGTTATAAGGATCTGAAATAGTGAATATAAGGTGTCTAACACACTGTGGCCGCTTTATTATAATTATTGATCTTTGCCTTTTGAGGTAAATAAATAAAAATTATCCTCATTTGAGGAAACTGGAGCACATTTTCTATACAGGTACCTTATTTCCTACCCAATCTTTAATTCATTTCCTTGGGAATCTGGCTTTAAAAAGAAAACTGTTCTCCCTGCCCTCTTTACTCTCAGCTCATGTCCCATGCCACAGGACTTGTAGATTTAACAAATGCTAGTGCCTTTGGTTGGGCCACCCGGCTTTCCTGACCAGCCAGAGACCAGGTTACTGAATGAGCCACAATTCATTTGACTTTCCAGCAGACCTCCTGAACTGTGACCTCTTCGCTTCCTCCCCTCATCGAGGTGTGCACTGGGTTGAGAAGAGGTCACTCTTTGTCTTCTCCTTGGGACCCGTGACACTCATCACAGTGATCCTATGCTTCAGATGTGGGGGGTGGGGAGGAGGAGGAGTTAGGAGAGCTTCTTCTGAAGCTCAACATTGTGTAGGGATGACCTGGAGCTGAGATCACTGCCCTTCTTGCTTCACCAACTCCAGCTGCTCGCCAGCCGTCTTTGACACGCGCCTGGCCCAACACAAGCCTGAGCTCACACCACAGGTTTTCTCGCTCTTGCCTAAACAATGTGAGCACCCCAACCCCCTCTGGCCACTGAAAGCAGAAAGCCTAAACATCGATCGAAGTAACTGCCCTCCTATTTATTGTGACTCCCCACCACCCTGAAAGCAAGAGCCCATCACGGTCAGTGTGAGCCAACCTTCCTACATGTGCTCCCACTTTTAATCTAATTACAGCCTGATCAGCAAATTAATTTCGCTGTGGCTCCAAAGGGAGTTCCATGAATCTCAGGATCTGCTGCTTAGGGACCACCCTCCTGTTCATTTCGTCAGCTTTGTCTGGGAACTTTCTGTAGCCCAAGAAGGAGCTACTACTCAGAAGAGGAAGATAGAGGTTTTCCACAGCTAAACCACCTGCAGCCTAGTTGGGACCTTCATGTGGGAGAAGGCTGAGCAGGGCAGAGACAGCTGCTGTCCATCTTTCTCTCCCATATTCCATCAAATAAAATAGTGATTTCATTTATTCATCTTTCATTTATTTATTCATGTGCTCATTCAGAAAACATCTATGATCCAGGCACTGGGCAGGGAGCTGGGAAATAAAGTTGAGACATGGCCCTTACCCCCATAGTCTAGTGGGAAAGGCAAATAAAAGTAAGCAGGCCATCATGATACAATATGAGGGTCACCTACCATGGGGGTGAGAACTGGGTGCTGTGCAGACACAGAGAAAGAGCATGGACTCAGATTGGGAATCAGAGAAGATTCAGTTGAGTTGGTGATGGCGTCACCAAGGAGCCCTGAAGGTGAATGAACACCAACCAACTGAAGGAGGGGACAGGAGGTGGCATCTTTGATGGCCCTTGGTGTACTTCAGGGAGTTCATTGTTTTCACTGGGTCTTTAATGTTTCAGCCCCAAAGATTACTGGATCATATAGGAATTAGGACTTCTATAATTGAGAGACTCCCTGAAAGGGATTAACTTCTGAAACAAATGGTCAGGTTCAATTAATATATAAATAAAAGAGATAGGACTTCAACCCTTTTTGAAAAAAAACATCCTTCTATGTTGCTGCATGTATATCCAGCCTGTTGCTTCTAACTGCTGCATTGTGTTTCATAGTGTGTGACTACCACATTTACCTTATCCATCCCCCGAGTGGTGGCACTTGATGGCCCGCAACTCCCCACTGCCACAGAATGCTGGGATGAACCATTTCTTGTGTTACCCTTTATGGACCTGCATAAGAATTTTTCTGGGAATTATATAGTCAGGAGCAGAAGTGCTTGGTCATAGGGTAAGGTGCTTTAATGAAGTCCTACACGATTGGCTTCCAGAATGGCTGTACCAGTCTGTACCCTAACAGTGCATGAAGAGTCCCAGATCCTCATGTCTTCACCAACGCTTGCCATTTTTCAGCTGTCTAACGTTTGTCAATATGTTGAATTTACAGTGATATCTCATTTTAATTTGCATTTCTGTAATAACAAATGAACTTGAAGATTTTCTTTATATACCTAGTAATAATCTTTTTTTAGTTTCCTCCTCTAGGCTGTTCATATCCTTGCTTCATTTTTGGGGGGCCTTCTTTTTCTTTTTTCTTTTTTTTTTTTTTCTATTTCCTTTTTTTGAGACAAGAGTCTCGCTCTAGGCCGGGCGCGGTGGCTCAAGCCTGTAATCTCAGCACTGTGGGAGGCTGAGACAGGCGGATCACAAGGTCAGGAGATCGAGACCATCCTGGCTAACATGGTGAAACCCCGTCTCTACTAAAAAATACAAAAAACTAGCCGGGCGTGGTGGCGGGCGCCTATAGTCCCAGCCACTCGGGAGGCTGAGGCAGGAGAATGGCGTGAACCAGAAAGGCGGAGCTTGCAGTGAGCTGAGATCTGGCCACTGCACTCCAGCCTGGGTGACAGAGCAAGACTCTGTCTCAAAAAAAAAAAAAAAAAGAGTCTCGCTCTGTTGCCCAGGCTGGAGTGCAGTGGTGTGATCTTGGCTCACTGCAACCTCTGCCTCCTGGGTTGAAGTGATCCTCCTGCCTCAGCCTCCCAGTTAGCTGAGATTACAGGCGCCTGCCACCACACCTAGCTAATTTTTGTATTTTTAGTAGAGACGGGGTTTTACCATGTTGGCCAGGCTGGTCTCCAACTCCTGGCCTCAAGTGATCTGCTTGCCTCAGCCTCCCGGAGTGCTGGGATTATAGGCGTGAGCCACTGCGCCTGGCCTGTTGGGCTTTCTGATCCTAGCACTTCTGTCAAAACCTTATTTGGGGCAAAGTGCTCCTACAGACTGTTAACCACCTGAAAGTCAGTATTGGGAAGTGAAGGGAATTTTATTGCCCCCATAGTCTAATGGGAAAGGCAAATAAAAGTAAGCAGGCCATCATGATACAATATGAGGGTCACCTACCACAAGGGTGAGAACTGGGTGCTGTGCAGACAAAGAAAACGAGCATAAAAGAGGGAATAAAAGTCAGTATTGGGAAGTGAATATAACATACTTATGCCATAGACATTCTCTGCTTCCCCAAATTAGTAAGGGTAATAGGGTATCTGGAGATTATCCCTAGCCTTTGAGGGGTGTACTACCATGAGAGGCCACATCTTTAGCTGGTTGAGAGAATGGCTAATAATCTTTTTTTTTTTTTTTTTTGGCCCAGGCTGGAGTGCGGTGGCATAACCACAGCTCACTGCAGCCTTGACCTCCTGAGCTCAAGCGATCCTCCCGAGTAGCTGGAACTACAGGCATGTGCCACCACACCTGGCTAATTTAAAAATTTTTTTAAGAGATAGGATCTCACTGTGTTGCCCAGGCTGGTCTTAATCTCCTGGGCTCAAACGATCCTCCTGCCTCAGTCTCTCAGAGTGCTGGAATTATAGGTATGAGCCACCATGCCTGCCAGAGAATTGCTGATATTCTTAAGCCTTTACCCAGTGAGTGTCTGTGGAGTAATTCCTTTGAGTGAAGATGTTTCCTGATATAGACAAACATAATTGAGTGGCCTGGTGTACTCTGCCTCCTTTAATCCAACTGTTAAGACCGTGAAGGCCTAGCCTTATATCCCAGCCCATTTGGTACCAGCTACTCAAATTTAAGACAGTAATAGTGAAACCAGAACCTACCATATGGCAGCCAGTATGCCAGCACCAGAACGAAGGAGAAGTTGCTATTGTCCTATTGTCCTTTAATGGATCAGCTCCAGTAGCAGTGCCTACCTTCCTCTGTGCCGTCAGATTCGGTTCTTATTGCTCACTCTGTATTCTGTATATCAGCCAGGTGGGCTGACTCACCATCATCTCCCCATGTAAGTCACCTTCTCCCAAATGCTGTTTTGAGTTGGAGATTTCTTTCTGCTTCAGCAGAAAACAAAAGAGGCAGAAATCATTCCATTTCCATTGTCTCCTTACTGCTGCTCCTGGATGCTGCTGCTTTTGCCTTGCCTTGACTTTTGGTACCAGTGTAATCCTTGGTTTCTGGCTACTCACTTGGTTTATAATCTATTCTGCCTCACCCTCTAGTTCTTGACCTCTGCCCTCATATACACCTTTGCTGCCTGGTGTGTGGCCCTTGATTTTATTTTGACTGTGAACTTCTTGGCACTCCCTGGTGTTGGCCTACTGCTAAGCCTGTTTTCATCATCCTTGCCTTAGATTTCTCGAACCTGGCTAGCCTCCTACTCTGTTTCTGCCGTGCTGTATGCTATATGCTGTAGTTTCAGTGAGGTTCTTTTGGTGATCAAAGCTAGTGGTGAATCATACTCTTGTAGCCCTATAGCCCGATCTGGGCTGGCTTCTCCAAGAAGGGCCTGACCCCATTGGAGCTCTTGGTTAGATGCTTTGTAAGTACATGAAGGCTGTTGAACAAAAAACCTACTGGCCATATGGCAAGGTGTTTGATGCCACTGTTGGCTACTGAGCAGCCATGGTTTCTTTAGCCCTGTCTATACCCCACAGTGGTGCTGATGCCTTTTGAGTATTATTAAAAGTGAAGGGAGGGCCGGGCGCAGTGGCTCACCCCTGTAATCCCAGCACTTTGGGAGGCTGAGGCAGGCAGATCATGAGGTCAGGAGATGGAGACCATCCTGGCTAACATAGTGAAACCCCGTCTCTACTAAAAATACAAAAAATTAGCCGGGCGTGGTGGTGGATGCCTGTAGTCCCAGCTACTCAGGAGGCTGAGACAGGAGAATGACATGAACCTCGGAGGTGAAGCTTGCAGTGAGCTGAGATAGTGCCACTGCACTCCAGCCTGGGCGACAGAGTGAGATTCTGTCTCAAAAACAAACAAACAAACAAACAAAAAGTTAAGGGAATCTTCTCTGAGGTTTCAGGATGAGTCACTATCTTGAATGCTTACCCCCTTTGGCCTCCAAGTTTGTGAAGTGAATTGCCCATTCCCTTTGATTGGGTTAGCAGCCATAGGGTCGATCCTAGTCACTCTCTCCACCCCACCCTGCCAGACCACTGTCTGCCCTCCAGGACCAAGGGCAACATACGTGGTTGCTTGGACACGTCCTACAGCCTGCAAATTGGACAGATGGAATCAATACTCATGAACCTGGAGAGGCCCAAGTAGCACAGTTAGTGACACTAGCTGCCTGGAGGGACAGCATGCCATGGGAGGGAGTGTGATTGAATGGTGATTGGACACAGCAGCTGAGGATTAACCAAATTACGTCTCTTTGAGTTTAGATAGACACTTGGATTTTAATACACATCAACTTGTGCAGAATATAGAAGAGCTGCCTTCTTAACACAGGAGTATGCCAGCATGAGTGCTGGGGTGGTCAGGTATAGATCTGGTACCCATCACAGCCCAGATTCATGTGATTATTGCTAAGATTATACAAACAGAGGGTAAAGAGCTTGTGGAGCTCTTTTTTTTTTTTTTTTTTTTTTTTTTTTTTTTTTTAATGTGTCAGGCACTATGGAGTTTTACATACTTATAACCTGCACAGCAGCCATCATTATCTCCATTATGCTGGTAAGGAAATGAAGGCCCAGAGGTGTAGTAACTGGTCCAAGAACACACAATCAGTAAATGATAGAGCTTTGATTTGAACACAGGTCTCTCTGTGCTTGTTATAAAATGTCATGCTGTCTTCCCAGTTTAGATGTCTTTTTTTTTTTTTTTTTTTTTTTTTGAGACGGAGTCTCGCTCTGTCGCCCAGGCTGGAGTGCAGTGGCCAGATCTCAGCTCACTGCAAGCTCCGCCTCCCGGGTTTACGCCATTCTCCTGCCTCAGCCTCCGGAGTAGCTGGGACTACAGGCGCCCGCCACCTCGCCTGGCTAGTTTTTTGTATTTTTAGTAGAGACGGGGTTTCAACGTGTTAGCCAGGGTGGTCTCGATCTCCTGACCTCGTGATCCTCCCGTCTCGGCCTCCCACAGTGCTGGGATTACAGGCTTGAGCCACCGCGCCCGGCCCCAGTTTAGATGTCTTAATTCATATGTCTCCTGACTTCTCTCAGTCCAACCATAGGGTCAGGTACATAGTAATAATAACTAACATTCATTGAGCAGTTGTTATGTGTCAGACACTGCTCTAAGCTACTTTATGTGTATTAACACAATGATGAGCTAGATACTCTTATTATCCCTAATAATTATTATGAGGCCACAAAATGGTGGTTTTCTAATTTCATCATTCCTTCTACAATTATTAGTTTTCATTCTATAGTAAGACAAAACTTTCCCTTCTCTCCCATTTACTTATTTATTAATTTTCAATGTGGACTTCAATGGAGAATCTTATTTTACTCAGTGCGTTATAATTATATATAATTAATGGGTTATAATCCATTACTATCATTATTCATTCTGATGCTCTGATCATCCCAGATTTTACAGCCAGTTTTCTTGACTTCTGTGCCATACTACTTCTCTATCAGACATTGTTTTGCAGTGCTTTCAATTAGTTTGCCTATCTGTATCTGCCTTATTATACCCTCTTGGCTTTAAATGTTCTGGGAAATAAGAAGACTGACTAATGCCAATCTTAATGCAAATTGTGTATAAACTGAGAGTAAATAGTCTCCAAATGAGAACCTGACAGACTCTTCTATGAATTAAATATATGAGTTTTAGACAGATTTTAGCTGCTTAGAGACTCTTCTCATTTCTCATTGAAATCTTAATTCATATTCTGGATAAATTACCTTTGAAGGTAATTTTAAAAGTTATTTTAGGTAAGGTGAGTAGGCACAGAAGACTCACTTAACTATATTAAGTCACATATAGAAGAACCACTTCTACGTAGGAGATAGAGTCTGGTTTTGGGCTTATCTGTAAGGACCGTATCTTTGTGTGCATAGAAGTTGGTGGAATTTATTCATTCATTCAGCAAGTAATTGAATCAGGTACCGTGCCTGTTGAAGGTAATGAAATTCAAACCAAATGGTACGTGGGAAACCATTCAACATTACTGGTTACAAATACTAAAAAACTAACCAGGAAGTGAAAACAAACTATAGTTTGGCTTTTTAATAGTTATGATAAGTAATTAGTTTGAAATGCTTACCACTTCTGCTTACAGAAGCATTAGCAGTTTTGAAGGTTAGTAAGCAAAAGATAGACACCCTAAGAGAAAGATGGGCAAAGGACCTTAATAAGGGATTTGTGAAGAAGCAGCACAACTGACTGCTAAACATATATTTTAAAAAATTCATCCTCACTAGTAATCAAGAAATGCAAATTGAAAGAGCAGTGTGATTCTATTTTCTGTTTTCCAGATTGACACATTTCTGGAAAAAAAGAAAAAAAACACTCTATTTTGGTAAAGGAAGGCACAGCAGTTACTCTCATACAGCATACTTTGCTAGTGAAAATAAAAATTAATACAATCTTTTTGTAAAACAACTTAGTAAGATTTACAAAACCCTTAAAATGCTTGTACTTTTTGAAGTAAATTTTATCTCATATGAATTTATCCAAAGGAAATAATCAGAAATATTATGTTATTAATATTTAAAACAATCTTGTTTTATAATAGGGATTGCTTAAATCAAGCATGGAATAGTCTTATAGTGGAATACTATATAGCCATTTAAAACAATGTGGGTTTTTTTTGTTGTTGTTTGAGACGGAGTCTTGCTGTGTTGCCCAGGCTCGATGCAGTGGCGCGATCTTGGCCCACTGCATCCTCCGCCTCCCGGATTTAAGCGATTCTCCTGCCTTAGCCTCCCAAGTAGCTGGGATTACAGACATACACCACCATGCCTGGTTAATTTTTGTATTTTTAGTAGAGACAGGGTTTCACCTTGTTGGCCAGGCTGGTCTCGAACTCCTGACCTCAGGTGATCTGTCTACCTTGGCCTCCCAAAGTGCTGGGATTATAAGCATGAGCTACTGTACCCTGCCAGTAAAACAATGGAATAGACATATAATACATGAAAGGATTTATGTGCATTCAGAGAGAAAGTTTGTACATGATCCCATTTTTATAAATAAAATTATGTATATATCCATTGAAGAAACTGGAAAGATGTTATAGGTTCTAAGACCTTTTCTTCTTTTGATTATCTGTATTTTGTTTTTTTTTTTTTTATAGTGAACATGAGCCCTTTTTTTATTAGAAGGGAAAACAATGTATTAGTGGGAATATTACATAAATAGCAGGAAGAAGAAGGGAAGCTAACATATGGAGCCCCTGCCTCTGGTCATACTCCCTCTTCTCACACAGCCACTGGAGTGATTTTTGTAATTGCAAAGGTTTGGAAGGAAACTTACCAATCTATAAATAGTAGTTAATCTTGGAATTTGGACTAAGGAGATGCATGTAAGGGGAGACCTTTAATGTTCCCATGTGCTTGAGAAGAATGTGTGTTGTACTGCTGTTGGATGGAATGTTCTGTATAGGTCTGTTATATCCATTTAGTCTAAAGCGTAGTTTAAGTCAGATATTTCCTTATTTATTTTCTTTCTGGATAACCTGTCCATTGCTGAAAGTAGGATATTGAAGTCCCTACTGTTTCTGTAGTATAGTTTATCTTTCCCTTCCCATTGATTAATAGTTGCTTTATATATTTAGGTACTGTGATGTTAGGTGCATATGTATTTACAATTGTTATAGTCTCTTGATTAATCGACCCTTTTATTATTATATTATGACCTTCTTTGTCTCTTTATACAGTTTTGACTTAAAGTCTGTTTTATTCCATATGAATCCCGGTACTTCTGCTCTCTTTTGGTTCCCATTTGCATGCCATATTTTTTTCCATTCCTTCATGTTCAATCTGTGTGTGTCCTTATAGGTAAAGTGAGTCTCTTGTAGGTAACATACAGTTGGGTCTTCCTCTTTTTAATCCATTTACATTAAAGGCAATTATTGATAAGTGAGGACTAACTTCTGACATTTTATTGTTTTCTGGTTGTTTTATAGATCCATTGTTCCTCTCTTCCTCTCTTGCTGTCTTCTTTTGTGATTAGGTGATTTTCTTTCTTTTTTTTTTTATTATACTTTATGTTCTAGGGTATATGTGCATAACGTGCAGATTTGTTACATATGTATACATGTGCCATGCTGGTGTGCTGCACCCATTAACTCGTCATTTACATTAAGTATATCTCCTAATGCTATCCCCCCACCCCACAACAGGCCCCGGTGTGTGATGTTCCCCTTCCTGTGTCCAAGTGTTCTCATTGTTCAATTCCCACCTATGAGTGAGAACATGCGGTGTTTGGTTTTCTGTTCTTGCGATAGTTTGCTGAGAATGATGGTTTCCAGCTGCATCCATGTCCCTACAAAAGACATGAACTCATCCTTTTTTATGGCTGCATAGTATTCCATGGTGTATAGGTGCCACATTTTCTTAATCTAGTCTGTCATTGATGGACATTTGGGTTGGCTCCAAGTCTTTGCTATTGTGAATAGTGCCGCAGTAAACATACATGTGCATGTGTCTTTATAGCAGCATGATTTATAATCCTTTGGGTATATACCCAGTAGTGGGATGGCTGGGTCAAATGGTATTTCTAGTTCTAGATCCTTGAGGAATTGCCACACTGTCTTTCACCATGGTTGAACAAGTTTACAGTCCCACCAACAGTATAAAAATGTTCTTATTTCTCCATATCCTCTCCAGCACTTGTTGTTTCCTGACTTTTTAATGATCACCATTCTAACTGCTGTGAGATGGTATCTCATTGTGGTTTTGATTTGCATTTCTCTGATGGCTAGTGATGGTGAGCATTTTTTCATGTGTCTGTTGGCTGCATAAATGTCTTCTTTTGAGAAGTGTCTGTTCATATCCTTTGCCCACTTTTTGATGGGGTTGTTTATTTTTTTTCTTGTAAATTTGTTTGAGTTCTTTGTAGGTTCTGGATATTAGCCCTTTGTCAGATGAGTAGATTGCAAAGATATTCTCCCATTCTGTAGGTTGCCTGTTCACTCATGGTAGTTTCTTTTGCTGTGCAGAAGCTCTTTAGTTTAATGAGATCCCATTTGTCAATTTTGGCTTTTCTTGCCGTTGCTTTTGGTGTTTTAGACATAAAGTCCTTGCCCATGCTTATGTCCTGAATGGTATTGCCTAGGTTTTCTTCTAGGGTTTTAATCTAATATTTAAGTCTCTAATTCATCTTGAATTAATTTTTGTATAAGGTGTAAGGAAGGGATCCAGTTTCAGCTTTCTACTTATGGCTAGCCAGTTTTCCCAGCACCATTTGTCGAATAGGGAATCCTTTCCCCATTTCTTGTTTTTGTCAGGTTTGTCAAAGATCAGATGGTTGTAGATGTGTGGTACTATTTCTGAGGGCTCTGTTCTGTTCCATTGGTCTATATCTCTGTTTTGGTACCAGTACCATGCTGTTTTGGTTACTGTATGTACTATACTGTAGTATAGTTTGAAGTCAGATAGTGTAATGCTTCCAGCTTTGTTCTTTTTGCTTAGGATTGTCTTGGCAATGTGGGCTCTTTTTTGGTTCCATATGAGCTTTAAAGTAGTTTTTTCCAATTCCGTGAAGAAAGTCATTGGTAGCTTAATGGGGATGGCATTGAATCTATAAATTACCTTGGACAGTATGGCCATTTTCACGATATTGATTCTTCCTATCCATGAACATGGAATGTTCTTCCATTTGTTTGTGTTCTCTTTTATTTCATTGAGCAGTGGTTTGTAGTTCTCCTTGAAGAGGTCCTTCACATCCCTTGTAAGTTGGATTCCTAGGTATTCTCTTTGAATCTATTGTGAATGGGAGTTCATTCATGATTTGGCTCTCTATTTGTCTGTTACTGGTGTATAAGAATGCTTGTGATTTTTGCACATTGATTTTGTATCCTGAGACTTTGCTGAAGTTGCTTATCAGCTTAAGGGGATTTTGGGCTGAGACGATGGGGTTTTCTAAATATACAATCATGTCATCTGCAAACAGGGACAATTTGACTTTCTCTTTTCCTAACTGAATACCTTTTATTTCTTTCTCTTGCCTGATTGCCCTGGCCAGAACTTCTAACACTATGTTGAATAGGAGTGGTGAGAGAGGGCATCCCTGTCTTGTGCCAGTTTTCAAGGGGAATGCTTCCAGTTTTTGCCCATTCATTGTGATACTGGCTGTGGGTTTGTCATAAATAGCTCTTACTATTTTGAGATACGTTCCATCAATACCGAGTTTATTCAAAGTTTTTAGTATGAAGGGCTGTTGAATTTTGTCAAAAGTCTTTTCTGCATCTGTTGAGATAATCATGTGGTTTTTGTCTTTGGTTCTGTTTATATGCTGTATTACATTTATTGTTTTGTGTATATTGAACCAGCCTTGCATCCCAGGGATGAAGCCCACTTGATCACGGTGGATAAGCTTTTTGATGTGCTGCTGGATTCGGTTTGCCAGTATTTTACTGAGGATTTTTGCATCAGTGTTCATCAGGGATATTGGTCCTCAATTCCCCTTTTTTGTTGTGTCTCTGCCAGGCTTTGGTATCAGGATGATGTTGGCCTCATAAAATGAGTTAGGGAGGATTCCCTCTTTTTCTATTGATTGGAATAGTTTCAGAAGGAATGGTACCAACTCCTCCTTGTACTTCTGGTGAATTCGTCTGGTCCTGGACTTTTTTTAGTTGGTAGGCTATTAATTATTGCCTCAATTTCAGAGCCTGTTACTGGTCTATTCAGGGATTCAACGTCTCCTGGTTTAGTCTTGGGAGAGTGTATGTGTCCAGGAATTTATTCATTTCTTCTAGGGTTTCTAGTTTATTTGCGTAGAGGTGTTTATAGTATTCTCTGATGGTAGTTTGTAATTCTCTGGGGTCGATGGTGATACCCCTTTATCATTTTTTATTGCGTCTATTTGATTCTTCTCTCTTCTCTTCTTTATTAGTCTTGCTAGTGGTCTATCAATTTTGTTGATCTATTCAAAAAACCAGCTCCTGGATTCATTGATTTTTTTGAAGGATTTTTTGTGTCTCTAGCTCCTTCAGTTCTGCTCTGATCTTAGTTATTTCTTGTCTTCTGCTAGCTTTTGAATGTGTTTGCTCTTGCTTCTCTAGTTCTTTTAATTGTGATGTTAGGATGTCAATTTTAGATCTTTCCTGCTTTCTCTTGTGGGCACTTAGTGCTATAAATTTCCCTCTACACACTGCTTTAAATGTGTCCCTGAGATTCTGGTATGTTGTATCTTTGTTCTCATTGGTTTCAAAGAACATCTTTATTTCTGCCTTCATTTTGTTATGTACCCAGTAGGCATTCAGAAGCAAGTTGTTCAGTTTCCATGTAGTTGAGTGGTTTTGATTTAGTTTCTTAATCCTGAGTTCTAGTTTGATTGCACTGTGGTCTGAGAGATGGTTTGTTATAATTTCTGTTCTCTTACATTTGCTGAGGAGTGCTTTACTTCCAACTATGTGGTCAATTTTGGAATAAGTGTGATGTGGTGCTCAGAAGAGTGTATATTCTGTTGATTTGGGGTGGAGAGTTCTGTAGATGTCTATTAGGTCCAGTTGGTGCAGAATTGAGTTCAATTCCTGGTTATCCTTGTTAACTTTCTGTCTCATTGATCTGTCTAATGTTGACAGGGGGTGTTAAAGTCTCCCATTATTATCGTTTGGGAGTCTAAGTCTCTTTGTAAGTCTCTAAGGAATTGCTTTATGCATCTGGGTGCTCCTGTATTGGGTGCATATATATTTAGGATAGTTAGCTCTTCTTGTTGAATTGATCCCTTTACCATTATGTAATGGCCTTCTTTGTCTCTTTTGATCTTCGTTGGTTTAAAGTCTGTTTTATCAGAGACTAGGATTGCAACCCCTGCGTTTTTTTTTTGTTTTCCATTTGCTTGGTAGATCTTCCTCCATCCCTTTATTTTGAGCCTATGTGTGTCTCTGCACATGAGATGGGTCTCCTGGATACTGCAAACTGATGGGTCTTGACTCTTTATCCAATTTGCCAGTCTGTGTCTTTTAATTGGAGCATTTAGCCCGTTTACATTTAAGGTTAATATTGTTATGTGTGAACTTGATCCTGTCATTATGATGTTAGCTGGTTATTTTGCTCATTAGTTGATGCAGTTTCTTCCTAGCCTCGATGGTCTTTACATTTTGGCATGTTTTTGCAGTGGCTGGTCCCAGTTGTTCCTTTCCATGTTTAGTGCTTCCTTCAGGAGCTCACATAGGGCAGGCCTGGTGGTGACAAAATCTCTCAGCATTTGCTTGTATGTAAAGGATGTTATTTCTCCTTCACTTGTGAAACTTAGTTTGGCTGGATATGAAATTCCGGTTGAAAATTCTTTTCTTTAAGAATGTTGAATATTGGCCCCCACTCTCTTCTGGCTTATAGAGTTTCTGCCGAGAGATCCGCTGTTAGTCTGATGGGCTTCCCTTTGTGGGTAACCCGACCTTTCTCTCTGGCTGCCCTTGACATTTTTTCCTTCATTTCAGCTTTGGTGAATCTGACAATTATGTGTCTTGGAGCTGCTCTTCTCAAGGAGTATCTTTGTGGCGTTCTCTGTATTTCCTGAATTTGAATGTTGGCCTGCCTTGCTAGGTTGGGGAAGTTCTCCTGGATAATATCCTGCAGAGTATCTTCCAACTTGGTTACATTCTCCCATCACTTTCACCTACACCAATCAGACGTAGATTTGGTCTTTTCACATAGTCCCATATTTCTTGGAGGCTTTTTTCATTTCTTTTTACTCTTTTTTCTTTAAACTTCTCTTCTCGCTTCATTTCATTCATTTGATCTTCAATTACTGATACCCTTTCTTCCAGTTGATCAAGTCGGTTACTGAAGCTTGTGCATTTGTCACGTAGTTCTCATGTCATGGTTTTCATCTCTATCAGGTCTTTTAAGGACTTCCCTACATTGGTTATTCTAGTTAGCCATTCGTCAAATCTTTTTTCAAGGTTTTTAGCTTCTTTGTGCTGGGTTCGTACTTCCTCCTTTAGCTCAGAGAAGTTTGATTGTCTGAAGCGTTCTTCTCTCAGCTCATCAAAGTCATTCTCCAAGCAGCTTTGTTCGGTTGCTGGCGAGGAACTGCGTTCTTTTGGAAGGGGAGAGGCGCTCTGGTTTTTAGAATTTCCAGCTTTTCTACGCTGCTTTTTCCCCATCTTTGTGGTTTTATCTACCTTTGGTCTTTGATGATGGTGACATACAGATGGGGTTTTGGTGTGGATGTCCTTTCTGTTTGTTAGTTTTCCTTCTAACAGTCAGGACCCTCAGCTGCAGGTCTGTTGGAGTTTGCTTGAGGTTCAGTGCAGACCCTGTTTGCCTGGGTATCAGCAGCGGAGGCTGCAGAAAAGTGAATATTGCTGAATGGCTAATGTTGCTGTCTGATCGTTCCTCTGATAGCTTCGTCTCAGAGGTGTACCTGGCCATGTGAGGTGTGAGGTGTGAGGTGTCAGTCTGCCCCTAGTGGGGGATGTCTCCCAGTTAGGCTAATCGGGGATCAGGGACCTACTTGAGCAGGCAGTCTGTCTGGTCTCAGATCTCAGACTCCATGCTGGGAGAACCACTACTCTCTTCAAAGCTGTCAGACAGAGACATTTACATCTGCAGAGGTTTCTGCTGCCTTTTGTTTGCCTATGCCCTGTCCCCAGAGGTGGAGTCTACAGAGGCAGGCAGGCCTCCTTGAGCTGCAGTGGGCTCCACCCAGTTCGAGCTTCCCAGGGACTTTGTTTACCTACCTAAGCCTCAGCAGTGGCGGGCGCCCCTCCCCCAGCCTTGCTGCTGCCTTGCAGTTAGATCTCAGACTGCTGTGCTAGCAATGAGGGAGGCTCCATGGGCATGGGACCCTCTGAGCCAGGCGCAGGATATAATCTCCTGGTGTGCTGTTTGCTAAGACCCTTTGTAAAGCACAGTATTAGGGTGGGAGTGACCCGATTTTCCAGGTGTTGTGTGTCATGGTTTCCCTTGTCTAGGAAAGGGAATTCCCTTCTCCCTTGTGCTTCCTGGTTGAGGTGGTGCCTTGGGCTCTCGCTTGTTGGGCTGCACCCACAGTCCTGCACCCACTGTCTGACACTCCCCAGTGAGATGAATCTGGTGCCTCAGTTGGAAATGTAGAAATCACCCATCTTCTGTGTCGCTCATGCTGGGAGCTGGAGGCTGGAGCTCTTCCTATTTGGCCGTCTTGGAACTGACCCCCCATTAGGTGATTTTCTTTAGTAGTATACTTATATTCTTTACTTTTTACCTTTTATGAATCTACTTTAGGCTTTGCTTTGTGGTTACTTTACACTTATTCCACACCCGCCACAAACATATTCTGTATTTTTAGTGTCACAATTTACATATTTTGTATTATATATCCCTTAACAAATTATTGTATCTATTATTATTTTTAGCAGTTTTGTATTTTGACCTTAATACTAAAGATAAAAGTGATTTACTTACCACCATTTACAGTATCGTGGTATTCTGAATTTGACTATGTGCTTACCATTACCAGTGAGGTTTATCGGGTGTTTTGTTTGTCTGTTTTGAGATAGAGTCTCATTCTGTCACCCAGGCTGGAGTGCAGTGGTTGATCTTAGCTCACTACAATCTCTGTCCCCCAAGCTCAAGTGATTTTCCTGCCTCAGCTTCCCAAGTAGCTGAGACTACTGGCATGTAACACCATGCCTGGCTAATGTTTGTATTTGTCCGTTTTTGGTGGAGATGGGGTTTCAGCATGTTTCTCAGGCTTCCAGTGAGTTTTATACTTTCGTGTTTTTGTGTTGCTAATTAGCGTCCTTTTCTTTCAACATGAAGCACTCTCTTTAGCATTTCTTGTAAATTTATCACCATCAGACCTGTCTAAGAAATATAAGACAGGTCTCGTGGTGATAAACTCCCTTGGCTTTTATTTCTCTGGGAAAGTCTTTATCTTTCCTTGATTTCTGAAGAATAGTTTTGCTGGGTATAGTCTTCTTAGTTGACAGGGTTTTTTTTCATTCAACATTTTGAATTTATCATCCTGTTCTCTCCTGGCCTATAAGATTTATAATGTGAAATCCACTGTCAGCCTTATTGGAAGTCCCTTATATATTACTTGCTTTTTTGCTCTCACTGCTTTCAGAATCCTTCTTTGTCTTTAATTTTTGATAGTTTAATTATAATATGTCTTGGTGTAGTCTTATTTGGACTGAATCTTATTGGAAGCCATTTGTCTTCCTATTTTCAAATAGCTCATTTTTGAGTTCACATATTCTGTCTTCTGCTTTTCAGTTCTGCTGTTGATGCTCTATATTGCAGTTTCATTTGATTCATTATATTTTTCGGCTCCAGGATTTCTTTTGATGTTTTTTAAAAACATAATTTCAATCTCTTAAATTTGTTTGGAATATTTATTGTTTTCCTGATTTTGCTAAATTGTTTCTCTATATTTTCTTAATGTTTGCTAAACGTTCTTAAAACAATTATTTTGAATTATTTGTGAAGCAGGTTATGAATATCCATTTCTTTAGGGTTGGTTACTGGTCCTTCATTTTGTTCTTTGGGTGGGATCAAGTTTCCCTGATTGTTCTTGATTCTTGCGGCCATGCTTTGGTGTCTGAACATGTGAAAAAGTGGGGACTTACTCCAGTCTTTGCAGATTGGCTTTGCCTGGGAAAGCCCTTCATCATTCAGCCTGTCCAGAGATTCGGGACAGGCTGTCTTGTGTGGTTCATGAATGAGCTTGGTGCTAGAGTCCTCAGGCAGGCTGGCCTGGTGCGTAGGTCAGCAGGTGAGCTGACCCGGTGCCTGGGTCCTTAGGGTTGAGCTTGGAGCCTGGTGCCATTGGAGTGGACCTGTTGATTGGGACCACAGGGGTGGGCCTAGAGCCTGTATCTGTGGGGGCCAGCCTGAAGCCTAAGTACACAGGGACTGACCGTGTGATGGGATAGGCCTTAAGCCTGAATCTGCAGGGAATGGTTAGTCATTGGGATTGACCTGGCACCTGTGTCCAAGTGGATGGGCCTGGAGCCTGAGTCCACAGGGGTTGGTCTGGTATTGGAGCAGACCTGGAGCCTTAGTTTATGGGGATTGGGCCTGGGCCCTGGGTCCACAAGGGCTGGCCTGGAATGTGGGTATATAGGGATGGTCCTGGAGTCTCAGTCCATGGGGGCCAGGCTGTTACTGGCATCTATCGGAGTGGGTCTGGACCTCAGATCTGCTGGAGCAGGCCTAGACTTTGGGTTCACTGAAGTCTGTGGCGTGGGGACTGGCCTGGAGCCTGGGCTGGCCTGTTCCTGGGCAGGCACGGAGCCTGGGTCTGTGGGTGATGGTCTAGAGCCTGGATATGCAGTACTGCTCCAGAGGGTGTAGGTCTGGGAGGGCTAGCCTGGGTACTAGGGCAATGAGGGCCAGCCTGTGACCTGGGTCCACGGGGGCTATCCTGGAGTCTGGATTTGTGGGAGCCAGCTCAGTACTGGGTCTACTGGGATGGGCCTGGGGGCTGCTAGAGCTGGCCTGAAATGTGGGGCCACAGGGACTGGTGTGAAACTGAGCAGGCCTAGAGCCTGTGTCTGCAGGTGCTGGCCCAGTGCCTGAGGCCAGGGGTACTGACCTGGTGCTAGGGCAGGCCTAAAGCTCTGGACTGTGTGGACTAACTTGGCTGTGGGCTGGGCTGGGGCCTGGGGTGGACCTGGAGGCTGGGTCTGCTGGTATAGGCCTGATAACTAAGGCTGTCAGGCCGACCTGGTGCTAGGGCAGACCTGAAGCCTGGATTCATGCCCCAGCTAGTTCTGGGGGAAGTCTAGAGCCCTGGGCCACCAAGGCTACCCTGGTTCTAGGATGGGCCTAGAGATTGAATCTGCAAGGCGGGCCTGAAGCCTGAGACTGTAGGGGCTGGGCTCGTGTTAGGGTGGGCCCAGAGCCCATGACTGCTGGGGCTGGCCTGGCACTAGGGCCAGAGTCTGGGGCTGCTAAGGTCGGTCTGGCTAGGAGGCAGATCTGGAGCCTGGGGCTGTGGGGTATGTCCTGGCACCAGGGAGGCTAGAGGCTTAGTCTGAGGGTAACCACCAGGATTTTGGGAGCCTTCCAGGCACTGAGTTTTACTGGGGTGGGCCTGGATTCAGGGTCCAAGGCAAAGTCCAGCCCTCACTTCCCTCTTCTGCCCCCATGAGTGTAACTCTCTCCATGTGTACCGCCTGGAGTTGGGGGAGGGGTGATATGGGTAAGGGGAAACTGTCTTCCTACTCTCTGTAGGTAACCTTTTCTTTACCCCTGTGCTATGCTCAGGTGCTGTAATCTCTCATTTGGTTTACTTAGCTCTTGTGAAGGTATTTTTGCCTGTGGATAATTGTTCAAATTGATGTTTCTGCTGGGGAGCAAGTGCTGGGGAGTCCTGTTCTGCCATCTTGCTGATGATACCGTAAGGGTTTTCTTGATCCTGTTTCTTGTTCTGCTGCACATTTCTCCTGTAATAACCTTTATCACACTTTGAGCTGTAACTTTATACCTAATTATTGGTTTTCTCAGCAGACTGGCCCTAGTTCCTTGAGGTCACAGACCTCAGCAGCTGGAACAGGGACTAGAACATGGTAGGCATTTGATAAGTAATTGTTGGATAAACAGTTTGTATTTTATAACTGTGGAAACTGGGCCTTAGAAAGGTGTTAAGTAACTTGTCCCAAGCTTCTCAGCTGGTAAGTTTCAGAGGCTGCTGCCTTTTTTTTTTTTTTTTTTAATGAAGTTTCACTGTGTTGCCCAAACTGGTCTTGAACTCCTGGACTCAAGTAATCCTCCCGTCTTGGCCTCCCAAAGTGCTGGGATTACAGTCATTATTCACTGCATCCAGCTAAGATTTCCTATCCCTGCCTTTCCTATCCTTGTCTTTTACACTCCCAGAGTTCATGGTTTTTTTTCCACTGTATCACTCACATGAGTCCCCACACATGCTTCCAGATCTGGGTCTGTACCTCCTGGGCCTTTCTTGCTTTTGACACTTCTGTCTTTGTGCTTTCTTCTAGTGTGGTCCAGGTCCTGCTTGCTGCTGGGGCTGATCCAAACCTTGGAGATGATTTCAGCAGTGTTTACAAGACCGCCAAGGAACAGGGAATCCATTCTTTGGAAGGTAAGTGTGGGCTGTCCTGCTTCTCTGAGAGCTCTCCTCTTGTGTCTTTCATGCAGTCTTGCTCTGTGGTGTCAGCTCTACCAGCAACTCAGAGTGAAAGCCTGTGTGTTCTTTACCTCTGTGGACTCATGAAGAATTCAAAGGGCTTGGAACAGCTGCTTTTCACAGTCCCTTGGCTCTAACTTTATGTCACTTTAGAAGAAGTCTTGGGGAAAGAAATAGAGGCCTGATTTCATGACCTAATTGGGGGTAGGAAGTACATTTCAACTGATGTTTTCCCGAAAGTGCTTCAGCCTGTAGAGCTGCAGATGAGTGGACAACGGAGCACCTTTCAGTAAAATAATTAAGGCAACTGCGTGGAATGTGGATTTGTTCCTCTCCTATTTCCTGCAGACTTACCTTGCCCCATTCCTGCCCCAGAACTAGACAACAGCCTTACTGGATTCCTCAGCCTCAGAATTCCCTAAATAATACTACTCTGAATACTGCTTTTCCTCCCTCGTAAATGTAAAATGCAATCGTGTCTCTGGGACTATCCCCTCAGCTTGCTCTATGATCTAGGACAAATAGTGGACCTTCTCTGTGCCTTGATGTCTATCCTTATAAAATGAGGTCATCGTCAGTGCCTTCTCTGGGATATCTGGGATGTTGTGTTGGTGGTGGTTTGAACTTCAGAATGAAGAGACTGTGGGGTGAGTCTTGGAGACTGAATGTGCAAGGTGGGTGTTTGAGTTTGCACTAGGGCTTGATCATGTGTCTGTTAGAGGGTACCTCAGCAAGTCAGTCTATGTTGTGTCTGGTGAGTACTTCATCCAAAGTGGGGTTGAAAAAAAAGCTGTTTGCTTTGGCTGCAGTCAGAAATGAGTATTTTACATTTGAGCTTTTGTTTATCCAGACTGTCCCCACTGCTTTCCCCTTGTCCTGGACCATTCACAGAGGCTGAGATCCCTCTGAGATTGCCAGCAACAGGGTGGCTGAGCAGTGGCTGCTTTAGTGTTAGCAGTGATGCCAGGAGGACAGACAGCCTCTCTGACTACCCGAGAGCCAGAACATTGACCTAGGGGGAAGTTCAGCCAAGGGGAGCAGTATGCTCAGCCTTCAGAGCTGTAAGGCCGCGAGACTGACATGGTATGTGGTAACTCAGAGTAGCAGTGTTGTTGCCGCCCCAGGGAGAAGGTTTCTCAAATCAGTGGCATGAGAGGAGTATCCAAGAGCATTAAGGCATTGCTGCCCAGGTAAAGTGTGAAGTTACCCTCTTCCTTCCCTTTCACCTCTCTAAACCTAGTCCTTCTCTTAAGGCTCCATTGCTAACACTAGATCCTCCACAAAGGCTTCCCTGTCCTTGACAATAGTTGCAACCTGCCCTCAGCTGCTCTTTTGAATGTTCTCTAGATCTTGGCCTTTTGTGTGGTTATTTGAACTCTCATCTACCCATATGTCCTTTCTTTCCTCCTCATGTGCAGGCCACAATCTTTGTGTCCTTGGATTCCCCACTGAGCTGGAGGAATTGTGTTTATGTTTTAAACAGAGAATTTCATGAGTACCCCCTTGCCCTCTATTTGCAGCCTGATATGTGGGGACTCAGCTTATGGGCTATCCTCTTCTCATTCAGGCGCAGCATTGCAGTGCTCAGCTCTGTCTTCAGTTTAGGTGCTAATATGGTTTGGCTGTGTCTCTATTCACATCTCAACTTGAATTGTATTTCCCGGAATTCCCATGTGTTGTGGGAGGGACCTAGTGGGAGGTAATTGAAACATGGCGGCCAGTCTTTCCCATGCTATTCTTGTGATAGTGAATAAGTCTCTTGAGAGCTGATGGGTTTGTTAGGGGTTTCCCCCTTTTGCTTCATCCTCATTTTTCTCCTGCCGCTGCCATGTAAGAAGTGCCTTTTACCTTCTGCCATGATTCTGAGGCCTCCCCGGCCATGTAGGACTGTAAGTCCAATTAAACCTCTTTTTGTTCCCAGTTTCAGGTATGTCTTTATCAGCAGTGTGAAAATGAACTAATACAGGTGCTCTCACCAAAAAGCAAAGTGGAGCATTTGTTGAGAGGGCAGGGCCAGGTAGACAGGAGGGGATTCTTTTGAGTGCCTTCTCATCTGCTGTCAGGATTCTAGCAGGGCTCATTAAACGTTTTTTTTATTTCACAGAATCTCAGAGCTATGAAGCCATCTATCTAGTCCAACTTCTGCTCTCACACTGGTCTCCACGATGTACATTCATGTTTTGTTTTGCTTTTTTGAGACGGAGTCTCGCTCTGTCGCCCAGGCTGGAGTGCAGTGTCGAGATCTCAGCTCACTGCAAGCTCCACCTCCTGGATTCACACCATTCTCCTGCCTCAGCCTACCCAGTAGCTGGGACTACAGGCGCCCACCACCACGCCTGGCTAACTTTTTGGATTTGGCCCAGAGGCTGTAGTTTGCCAACCCTGCTCCACATGATTTTTTTTTTGCATTCCTAGTTCAAGGTTACATAATTTATTTTTCTTAGTTTTTTTTTCTTTCTTCTTTTCTTTTCTCTTTTCTTTTCTTTTCTTTTTCCTGGCCAACCTCTGGATTATTTTTAACTCTTATGCCAGACAGCCTACATTCTGGGTAGGTAGGTAGATAGAGAGAGATAGACAACAAAAATATTTGAAAAGGCTATCATGTCCGCTTATGAAATAACAATTAAAATATTAACCATCTCTTCTTATTTCATATGATCTGCAAATTTAGTAGTAGGCTTTCTGTGGATTCACTTATTTATTCAAAAGTATTTATTGATCACATTCCTGTGTACCAGGTAGTGTTTTAAGCACTGATGAGTTAGACAGACAAGATCCCCTGCCATCATGCTCTTACTTGGATTAAAATGTTTATAAGGACTTTATTAAATACAGAGTCCTAGAGCACATGATCAAGATAATTTTGATGCATTATTCAGCATTCTCAGGTGTAATTCTATCAACTTTCATTCTTTTCCATCCTCCATTCCTCTGCTTTGTTCACAAAATTTTAAGAGCTTTTTCCCCAGATTTCTTGCTAAAATTAAAATGTTTCTAGCATTTGTCTTATTTTCTTGTCTAATAACCCTTTCCAGAAAAGGAAATCAGGTTATTCTGGCATATTGATTTATTGTTCTTAGGGAACCCATACTGGTACCCAGTAATTACCCAAGTGTTTAAGAACTGGTACAACATGCTGGGCACCGTGGTTCACACTTGTAGTCCCAGCACTTTGGGAGGCTGAGGCAGGCAGATCACATGAGGCTAGGAGTTCAAGACCAGCCTGGCCAACATGGCAAAACCCCGTTTCTACTAAAAATACAAAATTTAGCCAGGTGTGGTGGTGCATGCCTGTAGTCCCAGCTACTCAGGAGGCTGAGGCACAAGAATCACTTGAACCCAGGAGTCAGAGGTTGTAGTGAGCTGAGATCACGCCACTGCACTCCAGCCTGGGTGACAGAGCAAGACCCTGTCTCAAAACAAAAACAAAAACAACCAACTGTTTAAAAAATAATAATAACATCCTAGAAGTTTGTCAGGAATCATTGATAAACTCACTGTGGCTTGCAAGATCTACCTCTCCACCTTTTTTTTTTTTTTTTCTTAATTCTAGATTACTTTTGTCTGCCACAGTTTTCTGGCAGCTGGCTTTATTTTCCTGGGTGTATCGGTTTAGATGTGGCATGCCGTCCAACTTAGTGCACTGAACGTTCTGACTTGGACCTGGATAGTGATAGTGCTTTAGAATCATCTCAGGGCTCTTCTCTCTCATCAGCCTCAGCCTTTAGCTTCTTCTTAACCATGTCTTTCCTTTTTCTGTTTAAGGAAACCTCATTTTTTTTAGCCATTCAGCCAATATGTATTGACTGCCAATTGTATGCAAGACACCATACCCAGCTCTGATTCATTCTCATGGATGAAATACAAACAAAAGAATCCTGTAGTTCTCTTATTTTTGTATTGGATTGACTTTTTCATGAAAAATTACCTGACTTGTAGGGATGGGTAAGGAAGGTAGAGTAGAACAAGAGCTGTAATTCCCTTTCCCTCGAGTGTGTCTAGGCAAATTCACAGGAAGGTCACAAGCTCAGGAAAGTTGGACAGTCCTTCACTATTATAGTAGACTATGGAGTCAGTGCTAAGTCCAAGAAGTTCACTAAATTTCTAATGGATATTTCTGTGGCCCTTGGCCTGCAGTTAGTACTGAAGAAAGGTGTAGTTTGTGGCTTTGGAAAGACCTCTCTAACCTCCAATGATACATTCCTTTTCTTCTGTATTAGTATTGTTGTGAATATCAAGAGATAAAATGTGTGATGTGTGGATTGTAAAGTGCTCTACAGTTGTAATTGCTTATTGGTTTCATTTATGTATAATTCAGCATGTTCTTACTGAATGTCAGGCACTCTGCCAGTTGCTAGGATTATATAAATGATTATACATAGTCTAGCCCCTCAACAGTGCTCCCAGTCATTTACAGAGACAAGCCTGTAAACAAGGAATCACAATGCAGAGTGATAAATGCAGTGGTAGCTGTACAAATATGTAGGCAGCACTGATGTAAGTAGTGGTGAGCTCCACCTGAGAAGTGAGCAGACTGGTGTCTGGGAAGTATCACAGGGTAAGTGACCTTGAATTGGGTCTTAAGGATGAGTTGGAGATTGCCAGGAAAGCTAAGAGGGATGGACCTTCCAGACAGAGGGAACAGTGTATGCAGAGGCGTTGGGTGGGGGTTAGGGAATGACAGCAGGTGGAATCATCTGCTGCAGGATTGAGGAGAACAACAAGAAATAAGGCCAGAGAGTGAAGAAGGTTACACATGGGAAGGACCTTGTAAGGCAGTTCTAGGGAGCTCATTCTCTATTCTGAAGGCCGTTAAAGGATTTTAAGCAGGACAATGTCAAATTCACACTTGCATTTTAGATGGACCATTCTGACAGGGTAGAAGAGGAATTGGAGGGGAAAGATTATCAATGGTTCTTGACTTTTTAGGGATAATGGACTCCTTTGGGAATCTGATAAGAAGCTATGCTCCTGTCCTCCAAAAATACATTTAAAATATCTGGAGATTCCTAAAGGTGATCTTTGGGAATACAGTAAATAGATGTTAGCAGAATATTAGAAGATTGAGTACTCAGTGGATTGTGAGAACTGATGGAAAAGGAGGTATGCATGGTGATACCTCAGTTTCTAGTTTGAGTAAATAGTTAGATATGTGGGTCTGGAGAGCTCAAAGGAGTAGTTTGGCAGGAGACAGGGATTTAGGAGTATTTTCCATTTGCTTGGGAGTTAAAACAATGGATGTGACCGAAATTGCCCAATGAAAGTAAAGTGAGGGGGTGGTAGGAGAACAAGTCCTTTACTCAGGATACCAGCATTTAAGGTGTGAGCAGGAAAGAGGATCCAGGCAAGAAAACTAAAAGATATCAAAGATGCTTTGTGTCCGTTTTACCTGCTGAGAACAGACACAGCCTAGGGAGGAAAGAAACTTCTTTGCCATCCTTGCTGAGACTTTGTCATTGGTTATGCCATTCCTAGTTTCACTCTTCTCCTGTGTCATGTGAGCATTGCTCTTTAGCAAGAAGCCTACTCAGCTGGGTCCACTTTTGTCAACGTTGGTGTTTCTGGGTAGAGGGCAGTCTTACTGGTTCAGGTAACCCAAGGGTGCTTGGTATGGAAATCTTGTTGGCCTGATTGTTCTTTCCTTTCTCTCCAGCCCTCAGAGTGGCATCTTCAGAGGCACATTGGTGTCCTAGAGAAAGTTTGGGCTTCAGTACCAGATATCTGAATGATTCATCTAAGCTCTGTTACTCACTAGATATGTGATCTTGAGTAAATGACTTACAGTCTCTGAATTTCAGTTTTCTCATCTGTAACGTAGTAATAACAATACCCATCTTATAGGGTTGTTAGGATGATTAGAGATAATCATATATATATTTAAAGCACAGTGACATTTAATGCAGAATTTCTCTGTGGAGATGGGTTTTGGCAAAGTGTAAAGCAGGAAGCCTGCCTGGGAGATACCTCACCACTCAAGGGGTACTAACAGCTGAGATATCTGCCCATCATGGATTCCGTAAAGGGGATTCTTGCCATGAGTCATTGGATTATCTGGCCTCCAGTACCCCTGTCTGCCGTGTGATTTCTAATGTTCTTAAAGCTCTAGGCTCACTATCAGAGCAAGTAATGTTCTTTTGTTTTGTTTTGTTTTTTTGTTTTTGAGACAGAGTTTCGCTCTTATTGCCCAGACTGGAGTGCAATGGCACGATCTTGGCTCATTGTAACCTCTGCCTCCTGGGTTCAAGCGATTCTCCTGCCTCAGCCTCCAAAGTAGCTGGGATTATAGGTACCACCACCACGCCTGGCTAATTTTTATTTTTATTTTTATTTTTATTTTACTAGTATTTTTAGTAGAGATGGAGTTTCACCATGTTGGCCAGGCTGGATTCTAACTCCAAACCTCAGGTGATCCACCCACCTCGGCCTCCCAAAGTGCTGGGACTACAGGCGTAAGCCACTGCACCCAACGTAATATTCTTAAAAGAAGTGGAATTTGAGTTGGGCTTTGGAGGATGAAAATGACGGGGAAGAAGAAAAAAGCAGAGGGCACAGCTTAGAATGTCTGTGAGATGGAATAAATGTGGAGAGAAGTATGAGGATCATAGCTGTTCCTCTGCCAACCTATTCCCTGATCTCGACCACATTCCATTCAGTGCCTTGAGCCCTACCCATGCCCACTCCAGGAGCGTTCCACTTGTGGCTGGCTGATGGGTGGGGGCCCTAATCCTCAGATGGAGGAGGTAATAAATTAGTGGTAACAGTAAACAAGTCACCCAGCCCGGGATGCCGCTGGCTGCTTATAAGTAACTGTTATAAACATTGGGTGTCTGGGGCTGTCAGAAATGCAAGCAAGCATTTTGAGTGCCTCTCATATGTACAATTAAAACAATAAAACACGGCAGAAACGCAGCCAGAGCGGGCTATAAATCAGCTTCTCTTCTCAGCTCCAAGTGGCAGCTGAATAAAGATGAGTGGGGCAGAAGCTGGGTTGGCATAGGGCCCTTCTGGGGGTAGAGGACTTGGACCAACCCCACCAGCCTGAGTGCCCCATTCCCACAGCTCCAGGGTCTGCAGGGCCTGGCCTGCTCCAGCTGACCTCCCCATCTCTGTGTCTTCAGATGGGCGACAGGACGGTGCAAGCCGGCACATCACAAACCAGTGGACAAGTGCCCTGGAGTTCAGGAGATGGCTAGGACTCCCTGCTGGCGGTAATGGAACTGCTCTGTATAATATTTCTCCCCCTCCCCAGTACATGCCAAGGATGGTCTCATCTGACTATCTTTTTTACTCAGTATAAGTTAACTACCCAGCACCCACTGTGTGCCCAGCCTCACCAAGCATAGCAGAGAGAATGCATGCCCTTGGAGAGCAAAAACTCAGCTGAGAACAATAAGGCTCCCAAGGAAATAAGAATCCCCTAGAGAGCTTGTTAACACAGGTTCCTGGACCCTCCCCTCAGATTCTGATTGAGTATGTCTGGGGTGGGACCCGAGGTTTTGCATTTCTAATAGGCTCCGACCCTTTGGAAAGCATGATCTAGACTACAGGTATTAGTTGTGGTCTTGTGCTTGAACTGCTTAAAAAACTAATCTGGGCCTTCACCTCCCTACTAGAGATCTTATTTTGCCACTTTAAACTTCACTCCTAGAGAGGCTGTGTGTTTAAGCTATGGTATTATATGTGTGCAGAACACTAAATAGCTCTGACACCTGGAGCGATTTTCTATACCTGCCAGAGGCACTGTCTCCTTATTTGTAAAAGAAAGGTTATTGGGAGAGTTAGAGGTAATATGGTACATTTACCCCAAACCTAAACCCTAGAACATAGAAGAAATTCTGTGAATGTAAACCTCTGTTTCTACATCCTCCTCCTCATTATACTCTTAACGGAATGTCAGTCTTTGACACAGCCTTCCAAACGCTTTTCTCTGGTAGCAAACTATTACCCTCAAAGAGCCAAATAGTGTTTAGAGTCCAAGGAATGGCTTAGCCATTACCTAATTGTGTGACCTTGGCAATTCTTTTTTGCTCTCTGAGCTTGATTTTCTCATCTGTAGAGAATATTTCCTACACCATAGGCTTATTGTAAGGCCCAAATTGGAGGACTTATGAAAGCGCTTGAGAAAATACAAGGCATTATGCAAATATAAGGTGCTTGCAAGAACAGTAATTAGTAATAATAAAGACTTAAGACATTACCAAGACAATATTTGACAAAGGGTCCAGTCAGAGGTACAGATAGCAAGGACCGTAAGAGCTTAGAGAAGAGAATCTCTGACTGAAGAAGTCAAGGAAATAAAATGACATTTGAGCCTCAAAGTATCGGAAGGTTTTGGACAGCTGTATGGAGGGTTGACAGGTGGGTGCAATTGAATGTGAGTAGAGAAGGGGTGTGCTATGTTCAAAACATACAGAGTGGTCGAGTGTGGTGGCTCATGCCTGTAATCCCAAGACTTTGGGAGGCTGAAGCAGAAGGATTGCTTGAACCCAGGAGTTCAAGACCAGCCTGGGCAACATTGTGAAACCCCGTCTCTACACAACTTTTATTTTATTTTATTTTATTTTATTTTATTTTATTTTATTTTATTTTATTTTTTATTTTATTTTATTTTTGAGACAGAGTCTTGCTGTGCCGCCCAGGCTGGAGTACAGTGGCATGATCTCAGCTCACTGCAACCTCCACCTCCTGGGTTCAAGCAGTTCCCATGCCTCAACCTCCTGAGTAGTTGGGATTACAGGCATGTGCCACCATGCCCGGCAACTTTTTTGTGTTTTAGTAGAGATGGGGTTTCACCATGTTGCCCAGGCTGGTCTTGAACTCCTGAGCTCAGGCGATCTGCCCGCCTCGGCCTCCCAAAGTGTCAGGATTAGTAATGAGCCACCATGCCCTGCCCAATATTTTTTTTTTAATTAGCCAGGTATGTGCCTGTGGTCCCAACTACTCAGGAGGCTGAGACAGGAGGATTGCCTGAGCCCAGGAGATCAAGGCTGTAGTAAGCCATGGTCACGCCACTGCACTCCAGCCTGGGTGATAGAGCAAAACCCTGTCTCAAAAAACAAAAAAACCACTCAGATATGAGAAACAGAAAAATTATGTTTCACGCTGGTAGGTGAACATGTTAGGGTGAAGCATGCACACAGCAGAAGATTCATCTTAGAGAGTGATGAGCAATAAAGATGCAACATTAGTAGACTAGGGCCAGATGAAGACTCTTGGACTTTATCCTTTAGACAGAGAAGAGCCTTGAAGGTCCTAAAGGAGAGGGCACTGGAGGAATTGATGCCTTTCAGGATAGAGAAACAGAGGGAGGTGATAATGAGATGACAATGGTGATAGCTGCAAGGGTAGCAGATAATATTGATTGATACTTACTTTGTATTCACAGTAACCCTATAATATAGGTAGCAACCCTATAATAAAGGCAACTGAGGCAGAGTGAGGCTGTCAAATGCCAGCAGAACTATCTCCTGCTCTTATATAAGACCCAACAACCATATCAGCCTGCATCTGCCCACAGCTTAGTCAGCTCAGATCTCTGGCTTGTCCAAAGGCTTGGGAATCTGCCAGGCCAAAGGCTGTGTGGGCAATTTATTATTTTTAATAATGTCACAGCCCCTTCCTCATCCTTGTCCAGGCTCACTCAGAGCCTTGTCACACTCCGTGGCCAATGTTTCTACATGTCATTTCTCCATAGTTCTGGTTCTGGCCACCATAGAGTTACCAGGATACATTCTGGCCAACTGCATGATTAAATGAATCAGCCAGTTAGGTTGATTATTTCCATCCTTTTAGCCCTCCAAACTCTGTGTGTGTGTGTGTGTGTGTGTGTGTGTGTGTATCTGTCTGTGTCCTAGGAGAGAGAGATAGACTAGTTGACATGTTTTATTAAACAGAATAAATTTGATGCATTTACAAAAATAAGAAAAAACAGAATTGGGTGGCAATGAACTAGTCTTATGATTTTTAACCGATTTACATATTTTGTGTATAAATATTTTTTCATCAAAAGTTCCAAATCAGGGATGGGTCCCACACACCACACAAAATATATTAGAGACATTTATATGGATAGCAGGAAGGGAGACAGAGGGCTGAAATTTTCCAGGCACCTAGTGATTGATAGGGGCTGAGGCTCCCCCTGACGCTTTATTGAGTTTCCGATGATTATCTCTCGCTGAGACATTTTTTACAGATGACGGTCGAGCTGTCACAATGGACCATGGGGGAAAAAAACCCAACAATAATAACACTTTAATCTTTTTACTGCACTGCTCCCTAGTATCTCAGATTCATCTTCCCTGACGCACGCAGTTCATTATTCTGCCCCTCCCTGGATGGGAAATAAAGGAAAATATATATATATGTAGACACACTTACCCACATACATACACACACAGACTATATAAAAGAGACCACCTCAGAACCAGAGAGGGGCAGAATTTATTGTTCTTTTTGCAAGTATTGAGGTTTATTAGTAGAGATGCTGGGTTGGCTTGGAATTGGCTATTAATTACAGCATTTTGTATTTGTTTTTTATTGCGAGTTTTTAATATCTTGAAGAAAAGGCAGAGGAGAGGCAAGCAGGTGTAGAGATGGGGAACACAGAGGAA
This sequence comes from Chlorocebus sabaeus, assembly GCF_047675955.1. NCBI lineage: Eukaryota > Metazoa > Chordata > Mammalia > Primates > Cercopithecidae > Chlorocebus > Chlorocebus sabaeus. Next base: position 68,828,350 of record NC_132904.1, on the reverse strand, counting down.
CCAAGTTTGACCAACCGAGTAGCATATCTGCCGAGAGGCAAAGAGCTGCCACCTTCTTCTTGTTGCCAGCCCTGCCCCAGAGAATCCGTGGAGCTCGAAGAATGCTGCTTTGGATAGGATGGGGGTGGGAGAGGAGGGGGAAGAGGGTGACCTCAGGGTACTTATAGGACAAATCTAAGGGAATCTGGATACTTGTGAGCATGTCACTACTCTGAGAGTTAGGAGAGGTAGGAAGTAGAGAAGGTTAAAACAGAGTTTTGATGGGTCTGTAGATAACCAAGTAACAGATTCTTAAGTTTGCCCCACCTTATGAATTTGGTGATGTGAAGGTGAGATGTGGGCTCTGGAAAGCACTCCCTGGGTCTGCACTAAAAAGAAGGGTCCTGAGCCAGAGAGGATGCTGCACTGACTGTCATGGCCACAGGCAGGGACAATAGCCTGTCTTCTTCAAGTTCCTTGCCATCCTTCCTGGTCTACCCCTTCCCTTTCATGAAGGTGAGAGAAAATGGGTTTGGGGTCACTGTGGGAAGGCTGCCCTTGAGGTGTCTCCAGTGGAATAAGTATTGTTGACCCAGTCTTTAATTCATCAACTCTATTCTGAGCCCCGATGCTACACTAGAATGGGTTGACAATGAGGTGAGGTCCTATTCCTAAGGAGAAAACTTCCAGTCCATGGGCAGAAACCATGTCTGTGAGAATCATTTTCAAGTAGGGGATAGTCCTCCAGCCATCGGCCAGCCTAGGTGACCATGAGTGCCTTCTCTATATAAAGGATAAAGACATGTTGAAGACACAGTGTGTGTCCATCAAGAACCTGTTTCCTGCCTGGGGAGACAAGCTTAACATCCGTTTACTAAAGAAGTGTTTGTTAAGCGACCTGCCATGCTTAACAGAATACACATGAAACAATCTGAGAACACACAAGACTATGTAAAAGGAAATGTTGACTAATTTGATGTAAACAGAAGGCATAGAGGAAAGGGAGATCAGTGAAAATCAAGATGCTTGAATGGTAAAGTGTGGGTAAAACGTACATAAATAAGAGAAAGTATAATAAAGCCATGTAATCACTTAGAGAAAGACTTATAAGCCTTGGAATTGAACTTTCCAGCTCAGTCAGTGACTGCCAGTGTGACTTTATAAGATACGTAACTTCTCTAAGTGCCAGTTTCTTCATTTATTGTATAGGAATAATAATGTAACAGCCTAGTAGGGTTCTTGTGAGAATAGTCGTAAAGTTCCTGGCACAGTACCTGGGCACATAGTGAGTGTTCAATAAATGGAACCATTATTTTCTTACTGTTCTGTTGTATATTTACTTATCTGAGTATTGGAGGAAGACTCTTAGTTGTGGGATGTTAGCCTTCAGGACTCACCTGTGACTCTCCACTAGTATGAAATGGGCTGCACTAGTATGGAATAAGCCTGAAAGATTCTACAGTGTTAGTGTTAGAGGTGATTCTGGCCAGTATTGGAATGACATCAGGAAGAGGAAAGGATACAATAATAAATTTATTACCATTTATTGAGTCCTTACTACATGCCAGGCAATATGCTCATCTTCTTACATATATTTTTTAACCTAACAGCTTTATTAAGATTTAATTTACATGCTATACAATTCACCATTTGTTTTTATGGAGTGTGAATTATATATCAAAAAAAAAAAAAAGAAAGAAAATGAATGATACAAGAGCTTTAAATAGAAAAGCTTCTCTTCCCCTCCTCTCATACCTCACTAGATTTCCTACCTCATTTCTTTTTTAAAAAAATTTTGTATCAAATCTATTTTAATTTCAACTTTTATTTTAGATTCAGGGCCTACATGTGCAGGTTTGTTACCTGGGTATATTACATGATGCTGGGGTTTGGGGTGTAATTGATCCCATCACCCAGGTACTAGACATAGTATCCAATAGTTTTTCAACCCTTGCCCCCCTTCATCCCTCCCTGCTCTAAGAATCCCTGGTGTCTATTGTTGCCATCTTTATGTCCATGAGTACCCATTTTTTAGCTTCCACTTATAAGTGAGAACATGTCAGCTGGGCAGAATGGCTCACGCCTGTAATCCCAGCACTTTGGGAGAACATGCAGGCTGGACACAGTGGCTCATGCCTGTAATCCGAGCACTTTGCTAGGCCGAAGCAGGTGGATCACTTGAGGTCAGGAGTTCAAGACCAGCCTGGCCAACATGGCAAAACTCCGACTCTACTAAAAGTATAAAAATTATCCGGGTGTGGTGGTGCGAGTAGCCTGTAGTTCCAGCTACTCGGGAGGCTGAGGCACGAGAATCGCTTGAATCCAGGGGGCAGAGGTTGCAGTGAGCCTAGATTATGTAACTGCACTCCATCCTGGGTGACAGAGAGAGACTCCATCTCAAAAAATTAATAATAATAAGTGAGAACATGCAGTATTTGGTTTTCTGTTCTTGTGTTAATTTGCTTAGGATGATGGCTTCCAGCTGCATCCATGTTGCTGCAAAGGACATGATTTCATTCTTTTTTGTGGCTGTGTAGTATTCCATGTAGTATCCCATGGAATAGTACCATGTTTTCCTTATTCCGTCCACCATGGATGGGCACCTAGATTGATTCTGTGTCTTTGCTATTGTGAATAGTGCTGTGATGAACATATGAGTGCATGTTTCTTTTTGGTAGAACAATTTGTTTTCTTTTGGATATATACCCAGTAATGAGATTGCTGGGTTGAATGGTAGTTCTGAGTTCTCTGGGAGATCTCCAAACCGCTTTCCACAGTGGCTGAACTAATTTACATTCCCTCCAACAGTGTATAAGCATTCTCTTTTCTCTACAGCCTCACCAATAAGAGCCATTCTGACTGGTGTGAGATGGTATCTCATTGTGGTTTTGATTTGCATTTCTCTGATGATTAATGATGTTGAACATTTTTTCCATATGTTTGTTGGTTGCTTGTATGTCTTCTTTTGAGAAATGTCCTTGTCTTTTGCCCATTTTGTAAATGGGATTTATTTTTTGCTTGTTGAGTTAACTTCCTTATAGCTTCTTGGCCAGGTGTGGTGGTTCACACCTGTAAGCCCAGCACTTTGGGAGGCCGAGGCAGGTGGATCACCTGTGGTCAGAAGTTCAAGACCAGCCTGGCCAACATGGTGAAACCCTGTTTTAGAAAACAGGGTTTTCTAAAAATACAAAAATTAGCCTCGTGTGGTAGTGCATGCCTGTAATCCCAGCTATATGGGAGACTGAGGCAGAAGACTCACTTGAGCCTGGGAGGCAGAAGTTGCAGTGAGCCAAGGTCACACCATTGTACTCCAGCCTGGGTGACAAAGTGAGACTCTATCTCAAAACAAAACAAAACAGACAAAAATCTCACATAAGTTCCTTATAGATTCTGGATATTAGACTATTGTCAGATGCATAGTTTGCAAATATTTTCTCCCATTCTATAAGTTGTCTGTTTACTCTGTTGATAGTTTGCTTTGCTGTGCAGAAGCTCTTTCATTTAATTAGGTCCCATTTGTCAATTTTTGTTCTTGTCACAGTTGCTTTTGAGGACCTAGTAATAAATTATTTGCCAAGGCTGATGTCCCAAAGGGTATTTCCTAGGTTTTCTTCTAGGATTTTTATAGTTTTAGGTTTTGCACTTAAATCTTTACTCCATCTTGAGTTGATTTTTGTATGTGGTGAGAGGTAGAGGTCCAGCTTCATTCTTTTGCATGTGAATAGCCAGTTATCCCAGCACTATTTATTGAATAGGGAATCCTTTCCCCGTTGCTTATATTTGTTGACCTTGTTGAAGATCAGTTGGGTATAGGTGTGTGGCTTTATTTCTGGGTTCTCTATTCTGTTCCATTGGTGTGTGTGTCTGTTTTTGTACAGTACCATGCTGTTTTGGTTACTGTAGCCTTGTAGTATAGTTTGAAGTCAGGTAATCTGATACCTTTGGCTTTGTTCTTTTTGCTTAGGATTGCTGTGGCTGTTTAGGCTCTTTTTTTGTTCTATATGCACTTCACCATTTAGAGTATATAACTCAATGGTTTATATGGTATATTCACAAGAGTTGTGCAAACTATCATGACAATTAATTTTAGAACATTTTTATCATGCCATAAAAAGACCTCATATTCATTATCAGTCACTCTCCATTTCTCCTCAACTATTACCAGCCCCTGGCAACCAGTAATTACTTTCTGTCTCCATAGATTTGCCTGATCTGGACATTAAATATAAATTGAATCTTATTTTATTTTTTGAGACAGGGTCTTGCTCTGTCCTCCAGGCTGGAGTGCAATGGTGTGATCATGGCTCATTACAGCATTGACTTCCTGGGTTTAAGGGATCCTCCACCTCAGCCTCCTGAGTTGCTGGAACCACAGGCATGCGCCACCACAGCCCCTGGCTAATTTTTAAAATTTTTTGTAGAGATGTGGTCTCTCCACGTTGCCCAGCCTAGTGTTGAACTCCTGGGCTCAAGCAATCCTCCTGCCTCAGCCTCACAAAGTGCTGGGATTACAGGTATGAGCCACCACGCCCAGCCTCATTGTGGTTTTGATTTGCACTTTCCTGATGGCCAGTGATATTGAGCATCTATTGATGTGCTCTTTGGCCATTTGTATGTCTTATTTGGAGAAATGTCTATTCCAATCCTTTGTCCATTTTTTAAGTTAGGTTTGCCATTGGCTCTTGTGAGGTAGGTGATATTATCTCTGTTTTGGAGATGAAGAAACTGAATCTCACAGATGTTAATAAAGTCACACAGTCAGTTTTGCTTTCCAGACTTGCAGACTCCAGCCCCCATGGTCTTTCTAATACACGTTGCTGCCTGCTGAGGATTCACACTGGGGTCACCAGGGTCCTCTATGTGGCAGGAATGGAGGGGGAAAGGAAAAAGGTGGGGAGGAAAATCTGTTTGAAGGCTGGGTGCAGTGAGTGGCTCATGCCTGTTACCTTAGCACTTTGGGAGACTGTGGCAGGAGGACCACTTCAGCCCAGGAGTTTGAGACTAGCCTAGGCAACATAGAGAGACTCCATCTCTCTATATATTTTATTTAATAAAAAAATATTTTTTGGCCAGGCACAGTGGCTCACACCTGTAATCCCAGCATTTTGGGAAGCCGAGGCAGGTGGATCATCTGAGGTTGGGAGTTCAAGACCAGCCTGGCTAATGTGGTGAAACCCCATCTCTACTAAAAATACAAAATTAGCTGGGCATGGTGGCACGCGCCTGTAATCCCAGCTACTCAAGAGGCTGAGGCAGGAGAATCACTTGAACCCGGGAGGCGGAGGTTGGTGAGCCAAATTGTGCCATTGCACTCCAGCCTGGGTGTCAAGAGTGAGACTCTATCTCAAAAAAATAAATAAAGTAATTGGAATACACTTCATGCTGAAGCTCTTTACGCTTTTTTTTTTAGTTTGAATGGTGGTGGAAAAGATGAAAATGATGAGATGAAGTAACTGATCCAAGTTGGAAAGTCGGAGACCTTTCTGGTGGGTTGTAGACAACTCCCTCACATACACACACATTGTAGATGCCATTCCTGAGCAGTGGCAAGAAGGGGCAAGTGCTCTGCTTCTAACTGGTTCTGTGATGTGTCAGCAGGGTTTTAATTTGTGTAGAGTCTTCAGTGAGAGGAAGCTGAGAGACCAGAGGCTTCTTCCTAGAGACTCTTGATAAGAAGTTAGCTTAGTCCCTGAGCTTCAGGTTGTATCATTTGACCCTGAGTTATGTGAGGCTTGGGCCTGTGGGCATTGGCAGAAGCTGCACAGTACAGAAGATAGAGCAGAGGCCATGGAGCCACTCAGACTTAGGGTCTAGTCCAAGCCTACCACTGACCAGCGTTGCAAGTTGAGCAGGCCACCTAACTTCTTTAAGCCCGTGTTTCCTCATCTGTTCAATAGAGATGATAGTACTTGAACTGTCGGCCCTACATGGATTGTCATGAGGATGAGGGAATGATTGCCTTGAAGTGCTCCCTACACTTTAAAACATGATACAAACATAAGGGGTTATTCTCTTATTTGTCTTATTAGTCATAGAGGTTCCCTCTCATGAAAACATGTTCACATCTTTAAAGGCAAGGGCACTGCTAGACATTCCATAACATTAGATGGTACTGGCTCCTGGGAGTGGCCAGTAGAGACCAAGAGGGACTCAAAGCTAGGATTGCCTTCCCCTGCAGAAGTGAACAGTAAATAAAGCTTTTGTTATCTAGAGACCACTGCAGGATTTTAACGAGGGTTCGGCTGTCAAAAAGAAACTGCTGAGTGACACCCAGTGAAACAGATGGCTTTTAACTCAGAACTCTATTCTCATGCTCACTGTGCCCTCCCTCCCTCCCTCTCCTCCCCTCCCTCTCCTCCCCTCCCCTCCCTCCCTTCCTTCCTTTTTTCTTTTTCTTTTTCTTTTTTCTTTTTTCTTTTTTTTTTTTTGAGACAGGGTCTGGCTCTGTCGCCCAGGCAGAGTGCAGTGGCATGATCTTGGCTCACTGCAACCTCTGCCTCCCTGGCTCAAGTGATCTTCCCACCTCAGCCTCCCGAGTAGCTGGGACTACAGGCATGCGCCACCACGCCCAGCTAATTTTTGTATTTTTTGTAGAGTTGGTGTTTCGCCATGTTGCCCAAGGTGGTCTCAAACTTCTGAGCTCAAGTGGTCTGCCCCCCTCGGCCTCCTAAAGTTCTGGGATTACAGGCGTGAACCACTGTGCCCACCTCACTGTGCCTTTCTGACAGGAAAAGGATATGCAGGATTCCTCAAATGAAGCCTTTTTTCACAGAAAAAATACACTTTTGGAAGCCCATGATGAGACAATAACGAACATTTATTGAGAGCTACTATATGCACTGTACCCAGCCCCTTTATTCATAGTGTCTCATTTAATCCTTACAACCTCCCATGAAGGCGCTACTGTTATTATCCCCACATATAGATAAAGGAGCCTGGCACAGAGAGGTTCGGTAAATTGTCCAAGATTACACAGTCAGTAAGTTCAGAACTGGGATTGAAACATAAGTGGTCTGACTCCAGAGCCCCACCAAATACTGCTGACTGGTATTACTTTTATTTTTATTATTCCAAAACCAAAGATAATATTAAGACCTTGTTTATGTTTTATGTATTTATTTGTTGATTCAACAAGTATTTGTCGAGCACATACTTACGGCCATACGCTGCTGGCCAATGGAGAAGGTAGTCACACTTACTGTCTTCATTGAGTTTTTTGTCTAGTGGGGAATTGTCAAGTAAGCAGGTGCTTGCAATAGAATGTAATAAATACTAGAATTAGGAGACGTGTAAGGTGCTAGAGGAGCTCTTAGGAGCAATAACTACCTCAAACGTAGGAGGAATCACTGGAGAAAGTGACTTCTAATCAGAGGCCTTCTAATCAGAGGCCTAGTGGTGTACTGGAGTTAGCCAGCTGAAGTAATGGGAGAGGGGAAGATGTTGCAGGTAGTAGAATAGTATTTACAAAAGCTCAGAGGCAAGAAAGAGCATTAGAAGGGTGATGATGAGAGAGGAGACCTAGGTGAGCAGTGAGCCTCCTCTGGACATTCCTTATTAGCTGGGCTATGACACCAGCACTCTCCTGATGTTTGCGCCAGAATAGCCCCAGCTGTGTTCCTGAAGTTCGTCTGCTGTTTATGGTAAGCACCCTGGGTATAGCTCTGTCATTGCACGTGTGAAATTGTATTATCATTTGTCTGCTCAGTGGTCTGATTCTTGCATTAGGATGTTAGCATCTGAAAGTCAGGAACTGTGTCTTATTTATTATTATATCTCCAGGAACTACCACCATGCATTGGTGCTCATTAAATGTTGTTTGTTGAATAAGTGATGTGTTTTCTTTGTAAAATGGATTACACTTTTCTTGCTTCCTTGAGCCAACTATCACTTTTTGTCAGGTTCATCATTATATCCAGCAGTTAATGTCCTATGTGGCAGTTCAGTGATGCCCTTAGGGGCTTTTGAGGTGCTGTACTCTGAATTCCTTTTTCAGCTTTTCATTGTCCTGTTCTTTTCCCTGCCTGCCTGGCCAATGCTTGATTGTAATCAATCTGCTTGGTTCTGTAGCATCCTCCCTGGCCTTCTTATTTCCTTCTCCCAATCTGCAGTGGACTGGAAATAAGATCACCTAGCATGATTTGATAAGACTGTAACTAAGGGCTAGTAATCTCTGACTGAGGTCCTAAAGGGATCTCTTATGGGAAAAGTGTAGATGCCATTGCACATGGGACTTGTATGTTAGAGGCCTTTTAACTTCCTGTTCTTCCTGCTCCAGGAAAGGTCAGATAACACTCTTGGGGCAGGAGCAGGGGGTTCATCAGTCTGGAGAGGCCATGGCAGGAGTAGAAGGCTCATTGACCGCTGATTCTATAAACCACAAGAAACTGTTGTCTTGTTTTCCAGCTGCACATTCCACCAACTTTATTTTGGCCAAATATTTGAAATGCTTCCATCCACACTAGCTTATTTGAGTGCTAGCTACAAACCTTAGACCATTTTCTATTAAGGGCAAATTCTGCAGAGAGTGTGTTTGCACCTTCACCCAAACAGGAAAACAGGATGGAATAAGAGCCAAGGCTGGGACCAGGATATCTGGGCTCTACTTCTTTCTTGGTCTCTGATTTCCTCATTTGGAAACTGAGGGTGACATTACGATATGTGAGAAAGAGTGAGGACAACCACTTATTAGCTATGTGACCTCTGAGCCTCCATTTCCTCATCTATAAAATGGGAATAATAATTACCTACTATGTAAGGTAATTATGAGAATTAAGTAAGATTAACTGTGTCAAGTGACCATGTCAGGTATAGAGTAGAAGGTCAGTGAGTGGAATCTATTAGTGGCCAGGTGCAGTGGCTCATGCCTGTAATCCCGGTTCTTTGGGAGGCTGAGGTGAGTAGATCACTCGAGGTCGGGATTTCGAGACAAGCCTGGCCAACATGGCAAAACCCCATCTCTACTAAAAATACAAAAATTAGCCGGGTGTGGTGTCAGGCACCTGTAATCCCAGCTACTCAGGAGGCTAAGGCAGAGAAACGCTTGAACCCAGGTAGGGGCTGCAGTAAGCCAGATGGTGCCACTGCCCTCCAGCCTGGGTGACAGATCAAAACTCCATTAAAAAAAAAAAATCTATTAGTATTAGGAAGAGGCATGGCAGTCTTCTGGCTTTTGGAACTTTGTATAGGATGTTGAGTATTGTGCAGTGGGGAGAAGCATAGACTCCATTCCAAGACCACTTGAAAAAGAATGGTTTAGGAATTGTCTGGTGCTTTTGACTACATAGGTAAGGTCACCTCTTGACTGAGTGTACCCCTTTATCCAGTGAGAGGTAAGAGGAACCTGTCCTCTGCAGATCCTGTGCTGTGGACTCAAGGAGAAGAGAAGTACAGGTAGTCAGGACCCAAATTCTACCCCTACAAACTCAGCTTAGGAGGGAATGTAAGACAGTTGCCTGGATAACTTCCACGTGGGGGCTAGAAAGAAGCTCCGTTGCCTGAGCAGGGGAGAGAGTGCTCTATGGGGTCTCATTTCCCAAGGGAGGGCCCCAGAGGTGGGGTAACGTTCTAATTTATTGTCCAAACTGGAACTTTCTATAACAACAGACGAAAACCAGGACCACCCTGGGTAAACAGGGTGTGTGAAGTCACCCAACCCAGAGAGTCTTGGAAAAGTGATGGACTGGTTTTATATTATTTTATATCAAATCAGAGTGAGAAAATCACAAATATTAGCACTAGTGTGAGCCTGGGGGATTTTGGTTCTTTGACCACATGAAATGCTTGTTCTTCTTTCAAAAAAAATGTTTACAGGTAATTATTAAGGATAAAAATGCAGATTACAAAATTGCATTTACAGTAAATTCCAATTTTGTAGGGGATACACACACGCATGAAATTTGGAAGAACATATATCAAAATCTGACATGTAGTTTCTCAAGTCACTGAGATATCAGTCCCTTTTCTTCTTTGTACTTTTCTATGATTTTAAAAATTTAATTGCTTTTATAAATTTTTTAAGTTTTAAAAAATTAAAACCACTTACTTACTGGAATGTAAACATTTTCAGAGCAGAGAGGTGTATTAATCTTCTGCTAAAACAGCCCCTGTCTGCTGCCCCACTCTTCCCTTATCCTACCCCAACCTGTTTTCTTTACCTGCATAACTTCTCTTCATCCTTTAAGACTCCTGTCTTCTGGGATCCTCTCTTCATGTCCAAGTTGAGCTAAACTCTCCTGTGGCATTCTGGTATATTTTTCTGTTATACCTGTAACAGAGCATTTATCTCAAACAGTTCTATAAACATCTGGTTATTGTCTGCCTCCCTCGTCGGTTAGGTCAGGGACCTTATCTGATCTATTTCATGTCCCCAGGATGAATCCTAACACCTAATAGATGTCAGTAAACACTGTGGAACTAACTGGCCTCTGTTTTGCCTCTTCTTACCCAGCACAGATGGCCAGGAACATAGTAGGTGCCATTTTATGCTTAGTGAGTAGGTAGATGAGTGAGTGAGTGAGTGAGTGAGTGAGTGAGTGAGTGAGTGAGTGAGTGAGTGAATTAAAATGCCACGAGAAAACAGGTGAGATTGGTGACTCAAGCTGTCATTGCTAATGGAAGGGTTTGTGTTGCTGTCTCCCCAGTCCTGATCACCCGAGAGGATGACTTCAACAACCGGCTGAACAACCGCGCCAGTTTCAAGGGCTGCACGGCCTTGCACTATGCTGTCCTTGCTGATGACTACCGCACTGTCAAGGAGCTGCTTGATGGAGGTGAGAACAGAGGTGGAGGAAGGTTGGGGTGGGGGAGGTGGAGGAGGAGTGGAGTGGGGTTTGGCAGGGGGAGAGAGTACTTGGCAACCTCTCTATTCTGGAAATAACATACTTCCCCAGAGCCCTGTTATCCTCCCAGAGCTAGGGATGCCTCGAGAGCAAGTTTGCTTGCTGAGAATGGCAGTGCACACAGGTGGTTTGCCCTCCTGTGGCTGATGTGTGTTCTCTGCCTACGTGTGTGTGTGATGCACCATGCCATCCTGCCTGTCTGTGTATGCTGTGAGAGTTTTCTGGATTGCCGCTACCCCTAAAAGTGTTCTCTCTTCTCCCCCGTGACCTCCAAAGCAGAGCTAATGAAACAAAGGAGAGGCTCTTTAAATCCCTACTAACCCAGGTCACAAAGACACCTTCTTTGGTCCCACCCCAGTCTCAGGCCTCTTTCATTACTCTGGGTCATGGCACCCTATTCTTTTCCGTCATTACACTTGTCACAACCTGAAATTGTTTTTGTTTGTTCAATAGTCTTCTCCCTAACTTGTCTCTGAGCTTCTAAAAGGCGAGAACCGTGGCTGACTGGTTCAAGTGTCCCCAGCATCTACTATAGTACTTGGCACTTAGTAATCACTGAATAAATATTTGTTGAATAATGAGTACCCTCTCTTTGGAGAACATCAGTTAATTGGAGCAACAATATATGCCATCCCCAGACTCAGGCTGGGCAAGTCCTGTCCAAGTCTGGTAGTGTTACCTTCCAGACACATCCCAGTCACTTTGTTTCCCACTTCCCCATGTCCCACGCCGGCCTCTCCTTGGGAGGGGGTGGGAAGCAACTTGCCAGGATGTGTGGGGCACAGACCCCTGAGTGAGTGCATAGTACATGACTGCCTGTTCATGCCCCCTCTGCTGCTTTTTGAGGGCCAGGGATCCTCTCTTGGGGCTAGACCCCAGGGTCTTCCTTGTTGGGATCATTCTTCATAGAACCTGAGCACTGGAAAGGTCCTCAGAGGTCTCTGGGCCACTCTGATGATTGCCTGCCTCTCTGCCAGCAGAACCCTCTCCAACAGCTGGCTAGCTGACATTTTTCAGAGACAGAAGGAACCCTCCTTCTTCCCCAGAGAGTTAATCCCATTTTACTTCATCCCTGACTGGTTGAAACACCTTTTTTTTTTTTTTTTTTTTTTTTTTGAGACATGGAGTTTTGCTTTTGTTGCCCAGGCTGGAGTGCAATGGCACAATCTCGGCTCACCACAACCTCCGCCTCCCGGGTTCAAGCAGTTCTCCTACCTCAGTCTCCCAAGTAGCTGGGATTACAGGCATGTGCCACCACACTTGGCTAATTTTGTATTTTTAGTAGAGACAGGGTTTCTCCACGTTGGTCTCGAACTCCCAACCTTAGGTGATCCACCCACCTCAGCCTCCCAAAGTCCTGAGTTTACAGGCGTGAGCCACTGCGCCCGGCGTGGTTGAAACATCTTTTTAATGAGCTGTGGTCTTCTTTGTAACTTATGCCAACTGTCTTTTGCTACCTAATCACTTTTCCAAATACCAGTCTTCAAGGAAAGTTCTTTTAGTCCCAGAGCTTTTGCCTCCGCAGGCCCAGCATCCCCAGATCATCTTCTGATTGGCTTCTGGGAACTTCCCAGGAACATGTAATCTTGCCACTTTCTGTCAGCCACAGCCATGCTAGCTTAAAACCCAGGCCCGGCCTGTATCCCCAAGCCTACAAGGGACCTGCCCCAGAGCAGCCAGAATATGCTTTGGTCTGGGGCACAGCCACTGAAGGGCAGGACTACTTGTGGATGTGGCAGCAGTGCTTGGGATGACTGATGCTTCTGCAGCAAGAACTTGCTGCTCTCAGAAGCAGAGACTTAGAAAACGTCCCCAAGCAGAATGCTTCTTCCTTTGTCCGTTGGAAAGCTCTGTGGCAAGACATTCGTAGCTAAGATTTGGAGTGTTCACCAAGGACATTCTCTCTGCTATGCCTTAAAATCAATCAATACTCCCAGCTATTGTCCAGTAGTTTACATTCTCTGCTTCCCCCAACCCCCAGACAGAGAATTCACTTTATAAGGAGCCCCTCTTCCTAGCCTTCTAGATCGAACACCTTTGAAATGAAAAGATGAGGGCCTTTTATGAAACTCCCTCTGTCCTCACCCCCCAGGCCAAGGCTGGCCCTTTGAGCCGTTCCAGGGCCATGGTTCCTGCCTGTTGACTTGGAACAGATGCCCTTAGCCCCCACCTTTACATTTCTCCCACCTGCCTTTTTAGCCAGCATCCATTTACACCCCCTGCCCTAGCCTCCCAGCCTCAAGGGCCAAAACCGTTAACCCAGTATTTCTCCCTCCCAACCCTGAACAAGTTGCCATCACTCAGGGCCGGAGGCTGCCAACTTCTGACTTCCCTTCCCCCTGACCTCCCTTGGTCTGCCTGTGTGTGTGACCAGCCAACCGAGAGGCAGGATCCTGCTCTATCATTCTAGGGGCTGTTGCCAGTAATATTTCCAGAGTCTTTTGACCTCAGCTGACCCTCTCCAAAGGGTTTCAGGAAAGGCAAGGGAGCCTACCTTCCTGCCCATCCGGCTGGCCTTTTTTTTTTTTTTTTTGAGACAGAGTTTCGCTCTTATTGCCCAGGCTGGAGAGTGGTGGCACAATCTTCGGCTCACTGCAACCTCCACCTTCAAGCGATTCTCTTACCTCCAGCCTCCCAAGTAGCTGAGATTACAGGCGTGTGCCACCACACCCAGCTAATTTTGTATTTTTTTAGTGGATGTGGGGTTTCTCCATGTTGGTCAGGCTGGTCTCAAACTCCCAACCTCAGGTGATCCGCCCGCCTGGGCCTCCCAAAGTGCTGGGATTACAGGCATGAGCCACCGCACCCAGCCCCATCTGGTTTTCTTAGGCTGTGCTTGCCACCAGCCTTGCTACAGTAACTAAAGGGAGATTCTGTGAGATCCAAAGCAGGCCTAAATACAGAGGCCAGCCTGTGCTCACAGGGCCCATACAGAACAGTTTCCTTGAAATTACTTAGTCCTCTGGGATTTAGGGTCCCCAGACCTTAGAGGGTTAGAGCTAGAAGAGTCAGCTGCTCTTGCTGTCTGACCGGAAGTCCCCATTTGAGCTGGGAGGAGGTTCAGACAGAAGCATCAGGCTGATAATGTGGAAAGCTCTCTGGCCCATTAGAAGGTGGCATGGAGTAATAGAAAGGGAACCATAGGCTTCAGAATCATGCTAACCTAGGTTTGAATCCCAGGTCACCCACCTATTAGCTGTGTTGCCTTGGGCGTGTTTCCTTAATTCTCTAAGCCTCAGTTTTCGTACATCTAAAATAACACCTGTTTCACAAGGATAGCATGAGGATTGGTGGTATTTTTTATGAAAGCCCCTGGCAGGCACATGGTAGGTGCCCTGTTATAAGTAGTTATCGTTGTGACATGTGTAAAGAACTCAAACTCTCATTCTGGCAGCTGTAATTCCATTCCTCCCCAATATGGAACCTTTAAGGCCTCTTAATTTTGTCTCTACCTACAACTTTCCTATCCTGCCTAAAGTGCTGTCATGTTCCCTCTTATCTGAATCCTCAGACTCTTCAAAGCCTCCCTCTCTTAGGAAGCCTTTCTTGGTCATCTGGTCTACTCTGATACTTCCTCCTCCAAACTTGTATAGCATTGTACAGCTTAGCACAGACTGCTTAACGTCGCCTCATTTTCAGGAGATGCTGTGGCATAGTGAAAAAGAAACAAGCTTTTAAGTCAGACCTGGGTTTAAATCTCAGCCCTGTCAAGTGACCCTCGGCAAGACACTTGCCATCTCTGAGACCATGGGCCTCAGGGGATCCTAAGACAGATCAGGCAAACTGTCACTGACCCTGAGAGGCTCTCACACTGTCAGAGGAGACAGATATGGAAACAGGCCATGATAATGGAGTAGGTGCTCTGACAGGCGACTGGACAAGGGACTCTGGGGACGAACAGGGGGAAATGCTGTATTCTGCGTGGTAATCAGAGAGGTGGAATCAGTTACAGAAAGCTTCCCAGAGGAGGGCGTGCTTAAGCCTTATCAGGAAGGATAATGGGAGTTTGCTAGAGTTCTCCAGAAGGGTTTTGAGTTAACTAGTGCCAGTCTTCTACTCTCAACCACCACAGAAAAGTACAGAGACCCTCATGTTTTTTACCTTGAAAGATGCTGCTTTTGCCTGTGTTGATGGCTTATCAGCAGGAAGGCTCTGCTTCAGCACTTGAATGCAGGTGTGGTTGGAGGGAGGGAGGAGGGTGGGGAAGAGGCAGTAGGACTAGAAAGAGGAGTGATCAGGGAAGGTGGCTGGAGTTTCATACTTCAAATTCCTGAAGATGACTCATCTTGATATTTCCAGGACCGTTAAGTTGCTTTGACAACCAGGTCCTTTCAGGAATGTGATCCCACTGGCAGATCCCTCTTCCTAAAACATATCTGTAATCATGGCAGTTTTTCTTGACCAGGGTTCTTCCAGAGAATTGAGCCCTCATTCTCCAAGGCATCCATTGTACACAGGAATTAACATCTCTTCCAGGCATCTAAAATGGTACTAGCTATATATATACACCTTTGGAAGCATTGAGAAAATCACTAGTCAAATATTTTTTTGTATATGCTTCAAAGGAGAACCCCCAGCTAAGAGAGGTTGCAAGGGAAGGGCATGAATATCGGAGTCAGGATCTTGGGACCAGCCCTGCCGTTTAATAGGTATGTGATCCAGGGCAAATTACTGACTGTTCTGAAGTTCTTTTTCCTCATCTGGAAATGGGGGTGTTGCCACCTACCTCCTAAGGATTTGCAAGGATTAGGACATATGTACTTCTACAGAGTAGGTACTTTTTATAAAATAGTCTCTGTTATTAACTTCAGAAACACTCAGTGCTCACTCATTTAAAAAAAAAAAAAAAAATCCTAACCATACTAATGTTTTTAACTGGTTTTAGAGTTGCTCTAGTCTGACCCTCGCCTATTTTTTCCCCCTATTGAAGCCCTAATACTCCAGCTACACTGTGTTACCACCTTGGTGCCTTTATTCTCGCAGTTCATTCAGCCTGTCTTTTCCCTTTAAGACTATTTCTCATGCTGGTGTTCTTTTTACCAGTCAGTCCCCAGCCTCATGCCACCTTCCTTCTGAAGTCTTTCCTGTTCTCTGGATTTGGGTCCAGTCTCACTTACTAGACCAAGGTAGATGAAGGCCAGGCCTGTGTCTTTTATTATCTCCATCTCCTTTGCTACAATGCCCTGCATGTGGTTTTGTATGTTTTTGGATTGGATGCACTGACAAATCTCCAAAACCACTGTAGGTTTTCTTTTGGGAGTTGTGGTGCTTTACTTTTTGGTCTACTCTTTGCTGATCCCCTTCCCCGACTCTTAATTTCCTAATGTGTCTGACTTTTTAGAGCTTCACTTATGAGCCACCTCCTCCTGGCTACCTTCCTTCTCCTTATAGTCATAATACCACTTCCTTTTCAGTCACTGGTGCTCTCATTTCAGAAACACTTGGGCTTTAACGAAACCTAATACTTTCCCTGGGGCCTCTCTCAGCCTCCTTCACACCTACTTTAGTGAATCCTCCTTGCCCCTATCTCCAAGTCTGTGCTCAGTTATCAGTGTTAACCAGCCGTCATCAAATGGTCCTTAAGTTCCCTACCATCCCTGCCAGAGGAAAAGATCCTTTCCAGTGGGGCCATCACCTTTAACAGCCTCTTGGCTTGTTGTCAGGACCCAGAACTTAGAGTTCTGCTTCTTGTTCCACTTCACTGTCTGTCCATCTGGTGGCACTGCCTGATGTGGAGGGAATCAGTTCTGCCTCAGGCTGTCTGTCCTCTGTTGAAGCTCCACACTCTGATTCCCTCCAGCAAAACAGAGAAGGGGAATGAGCACTGGGTGAAGTATCAGATGTTCTGGCCCTGCCACTAATAAATCCTTTCACCTTTAGGCATATCCTTTCTCCTCCTCAGTAAAATAAAGAAGTTAGGATAGCAGATCCCAAGGACCCCTTCCAGCTCCAGCATTCTTTCACTTACCAAACACTTACTGAGCATCTCTGCTGCCACAAGGCCTGCCCTAGGCACCAGGGAAACAAAGATGATCTAGACATGATTTTTGCACTTAAGTAACTCACAGTTCGGTGAGAAAACCAGACATTTTAACCAAGAATTGCTATCTGGTGTATTAATGGAGATCTGTAGAAGGTGCTGTGAGATCACAAAGAAAAGACCTTTTAAATCTTGAAGAGGGCAGGGAAAGCATGATGTAGGAGATGGTGTTCACAACAAGTCTTGAGGGATGAACGCCAAGTGTACAGGTGGCTGAGGTAGGAAGGCGGAGGGAGCAACGTGTTCAAAGGCATGGAGAATGAAGCAGCATGCTTTACTCAGAATATTGCGGGTAGTTCAGAAGAGCTGGAGGGTATCAGAGGGCAAGAAAGCTGGAGCTGATATTGAAGGTCACTAATGTAAGCTATGCTGAGAAGACTGGACTTACCCTGCAATGGAAAATCATTAAGATTTAGAGGAGGACTAGGGTAGGCTTTATGTTTAATGTGAAAGATGATTTAGGCTTTTCTAAAATGTTTATCAGTAGCTGAATGGATGAATAAATTGTGGGATGGTCACACAATGGAATAATATATAATGGGATTGAGTGAACTCTTGCTCTGTACTACAGCACAAACTCACATCAGGTCACAAGCCAAACATAGAAGAGTGCTTACTGTATGCCTGCATTTAAAGTCCAAAATAGAGAAAACTAATCAATGGATCAATGGCATAAGAAGTCAAGGTAGTGCTTAACCTTGAGAGTGTGGGTAGTGACTGGGAGAGGCCATGAGGGGATCTCTGGGATGCTGTAATGTTATTTCTTTATGTAGATGCTGGTTATGTGGGTGTGTCCATTTTGTGAAAATTGAGTTGTATCTTTATGTACTTTTTGCGCTTTTCTTTATATGTTACACTTGAAACAGGTTTAAAAAAATGAGGGGAGGCTGGGCTCAGTGTCTCATGTCTGTAATCCCAGCACTTTGGGAGGCTGAGGTGGGTGGATCACCTGAGGTCAGGAGTTCAAGACCAGCCTGGCCAACATGGTGAAACCACGTCTCTACTAAAAATACAAAAATTAGCCACGCATGATAGCAGGTGCCTGTAATCCCAGCTACTTGGGAGGCTGAGGCAGGAGAATCACTTGAACCCAAGAGGTGGAGGTTGCAGTGAGCCAAGATCATGCCATTGCACTCCAGCCTGGGCGACAAGAGCAAAACTCCGATTCAAAAAGGAAAAGAAAAAATTATATTTTTAAAGGCATGCAAAATATAGCCCCAAATTTGTCATTAATTTCTATAGACATAAAATTACTCTAGTTGCTATAAAAGTTTCCAGATACTTAGTGTTTGTATTTATCCCATCAAAAACTGGTGGCAAAGTTCACTGTCTGGCACCAATACACAGACCACCCTTAAAACATCACTGCTCTGCTGGTACTCCCAGGCAGAAAGGGGAGACAAATGAGCAAAATAGAGCCTCTGCCCTCAACTAGCTTGAAGTCCAGTGGTAAAGACATTCTGACACACATATAGTCACACTGTGTGGCAGAGAGGTCAGAGCACTGCCATTATGATGTAGACATCAGGGACTGTGATCCAGCCCAGTTCTGCCACATCTCACCCTTCTCTAACATGGCACTTCTCTAACATCACTTTTTTCCTCTATAAAATGAAGAAATTGTGTCAGGTGATTGAATACTAAAGGTTTCTTCTTGTTTGGATTCAAATGTTAAAAGCCCTCCATGTTAGCAGTTATCTGGTGGAGGGATGGGGAGAGATTGCTAATGGGTACAAGGTTTCTTTTGGAGATGATGAAAATATTCTAAAATTAGATTATGGTGATGGTGCACAACTCTCTAAGTATACGAGAAACCTCCTCTAAATTGTATACTTTAAATGGGTGAACTTTATGGTATGTAAATTACATCTCAGTAAAGCTATTAAAAAAGAAAAGAAGAAAAAAATCCTCCATGCCTCTCAAAACCAGAAAATCTTGTCTTGAATGTCTGACTTGTTGCCTGAAAGCAGGCTGGAAAGCCAGGAGGACCGGATCGACCCCACAGCTAGTGTGGTAGAGGAGATGAGCCCTTCTGTTGTATAAAACAGTTTCCTTTTAAAGAAAATCATTTAAAAATCTGTAAACCTCTCTCTTCCCTTCCTTTTTATTGATTTCCTGTTATTATTTTAACAGATGTTTATTGCATCCTTGTAAAGCTTAAAAGTCTGGTAGAATATAGATGTTAGGCAAATAGTTACAAAATTACCAGCTAATTATTAGCTAAATTGATAGCTAATAATAAAAGTATTATTAAGGAAGAATAGAGGGTACTATAAGAGCACAATGAGACCTAATCTAGTCTGAAGAGGAATGGAGGTAGTCTTCCCTGAGCATATGGCATTTACATTGAGACTCAAAATGTGGGTGTTAGGCTGTGATTTAGCTTGAGAAAATCCTGTGGAGAGGGATGGCCATTAGTCAGTCATCCAAAGGGATCCAGCAGTCTAGTCCGGAGCATTTTGGGGAGTGGAGGAGTTCTGTGGTATTGTATTTGTAGCCCATGTGGAAGACCAGGCCTACAAGGGGCCCTCAGTGACCTGAATCCTATCCTTAGCCCCTTACCCAGTATAGAATGAGGAACTGTCCTTGCTCACCCCAGGGAAAAGTATTTCTGTATCCTGGCTCCTGTGGACATCAAGGAGCCACTGCATGGTTGAGCTGGAGATGAGCCTGGTCACCAGAGCCCATGCTGTCCAGAGCCACTTGCCATCCAGGCCCCCGCATTTCATCAAGGCTTTAATCGGCTCCAAGCAGTCCTCATATGAGCCTGGCTGGTATCCGGCATGACCTCATCACCGCCAGTAGTGGCAGCTGGAGGCCAAGGCTCCCTTGGGTGAGGGAGAGGTCAACATCAGCTGGGCGAGGTCTGTTCCGTGTCCTACACTCTCCTCCACCTGCACTGAGCCTGGGAACAGCACTGAGTCAGAATCAGATTTTCCAGCTTCCCTTTGCCAGCCCACTCATGCCCCCTCCAGCACACGTGCTATTGGGCAGAATGCACAGATAAAGGACCACACTGCAGCTTTAAGAAAGGAGAAAGTCAGTACCTGCAAAATAGCAGCAAAAACCCCTTCCAAGGCTGAGACTGGGAATGACCAGAACCAAGTTTCCCTTCCCAAAAGGAGTTTGCTTCTAGCATTCATGTGCTGTCTTCTTTGATACAGAAGCCAGGCAGTATCCAAGGAAGAACACAGCAGGGATGTTCTCTATAGGTTTGGACCACAGACTCCTTCCTGCATTTTGGAAATGAGTATTATTTAAATGTAGCCGAAGAAAGGAGCTTGCCACTTGAGAAATCCTTCAGGGACCCCTTTGAAGTAATAGAAGCCTGTGTGGTAAAGTGCTGACTGGGGGTCAAGGGACCTGGCACGTGATTCTGGCACTAACTCTACCTTGCTGTCAAGCAAGTCCTTCCCCCAACCTGAGCTTCAGTTTCCTCATCTGTAAAATAATATAATTGGACTACAATCTGAGACTTTCTTTCACTGTAATATTTTGTGATTCTGAATACTTGCCCACTGATCTAATTGTCTAAGTATTTGTATTTATTCAGCAACTATTAATTATTTTCTTACAACTAACCACCATCATCCCTGTTCTTGGTTCCTCTGATACATGTTCTTAAAGCATCCTGTATGATTTATCACTCTTACCATAACATGTAGTTCTATAATTATTTGATTAATATATCTCTCCTTCACTTAACAGTGGGTTCAGAGAAGGTAGGCTCTGGATCTGAGGTATTGTGTTCCCAGCACCTTGCACTGTCCTTAACACAGGATAGGTGCCTAGCAAACATTTGTTGAATTAATGGGTACTACACATGTCAGGAAATAAGAGAGAAAAAGATATAGGCACTTCCTTGAGACTGCACCCTGTAGAGTGATAATTTGGTGAAAATGCCCATATGCAAAGCACACTGACAACAGTGCAGGACAATAGATAACAGGACTTTCAATTAAACATAAGCAAGGGCCAGAATTAACAGCTGTCATGGGGAATGAGGAGGAGACAGACCAGTGTGGCATTATAGAAGGCTTAATGGGGGAGGTGGGACCAGAGCCAGACCCAGAAGGACAGGTAAAATTGAAACAGAGAGAGAAGGAAGGAAGCTTTTCAGGTGAGGCAGCAACAGGAGCTGTGCACAGGAGCCAGGATCTGCAAATACTGTGTATTATTTAGAGACCTGGAGGAAACTGGCCATGTGCTGGATTAAGTGGTAGGGAGATGGGTGTGGAGGATCTTGGGGGAAGAGACAGAGGACTTGTACTTAGTTTTGTGGTCCATAGAGAGCTCCTGAAGTGATTGTCTGTTGTTTGTGTGTTTGTTTAGTGACCATTGTGACTTTTTCTTTAAAAATTACACAAGATAAAAATTTAGAGTAGTACCAGAAGACATGTAGTGGAAAGGAAGTCTCCTTTTCATAGCCCTGGTCCTCCTCAGAGGCAACCACCTTACTCTTCTCATGTATCATCCCTATTGCTGCTGTAACAAGTTATCAAAAACTTAGTAGCTTAAAACAACACGCATTTATCTTATAGTTCTGGAGAGAAGTCTGAAATGGGTTTTGCTGGACTGAAAACGGTGTTGGCAGAGCTGTCTTCCTTTCTGGAGACTCCAGGAGAGAATCATTCCTGTCTTCCCAGCTTCTAGTGGCTGCCCACATTTTATGTCTCCATGTAGTCGCCATCCATCCTCAAAGCCAGCAATGACCGGTTGAATCTTTCTCACATTTCCTCACTCTGACACTGGCTCTTCTGCCTTCCTCTTTTACTTCTAGAAACCTTTGTGATTATATTGGGCCCACTCAGATAGTCCAGAGTAATCTCCCCATCTCAAAGTCAGCTAATTAGCAACATTAATTCTATCTGCAACCTTCGTATTCCTCTAACATATTCACAGGTTCCAGGGTTCATAGACATCTTGGGCAGGGGTGGGGGGAGTTATTCTGTGTACCACTCTCTCAGAGATATTTTATAAATGCTTTATTTTTAATCCTCTTTTTGAATAGTTAATGCTTGTACATAGTACAAAATTCATGAGAATTTTCAGAGAAAAGTCTACTCTCACCCCATCTCCAGTCAAAGAATTGTCCAGTTTCTCCACTGTATTGTTACTATCTTTTCCCTTGACATTAGTTAGCACCCTGTAAAGAGATAGCTTTTGGTTTTCGAAATAGGATCTTGTTCTACCAACCAAGCTGGAGTGCAGTGACACAATTACAGCACACTCCAGTCTCTAATTCCTGGGCTCAAGTGATCCTCCCACCTCAGGCTCCCATGTAGCTGGAGTTACAGGCATAAGCCACCTTGCCCAGCTGAGTTTTTAAAAAAAAAATTGTTTAGAGACAGAGTCTTGCTATGTTGTCCAGGCTGTGAGGAGATACTTTTTTTTTTTTTTTTGGAGATGGAGTTTCGCTCTGTTGCCCAGGCTGGAGCGCAGTGGCGCCATCTCTGCTCACTGCAAGCTCCGCCTCCCAGGTTCAAGCGATTCTCCTGCCTTAGCCTCCAGAGTAGCTGGGATTACAGGCTCCCGCCACCACGCCCAGCTAAGTTTTTTTGTATTTTTAGTAGAGACGGGGTTTCACCATGTTGGCCAGACTGGTCTTGAACTCCTGACCTCAGGTGATCCACCCACCTCAAACTCCCAAAGTGCTGGGATTACAGGCGTGAGCCACCATGCCTGGCGGGTACTTACCATTTTAATGTTGTAAAATTTATTATAGGCTTAGTTATGTTGGGGCTACTATTGCCTCATATTTGGCCAGTATGGCATACCTGCATCTTTTTTTTTTTTTTAATATGTAGCATTTTCTTATTTTTCTATATAACGAAATGTCTCAGGCTCATCTTGTATCCCCCTTGCTGCTACCCTGAAATCAGCTATTTCTTGAGGAGCCCTCGGATTTTTTTTGTTGATAATTGTACTAGAGAGTGAAATCTGTGTACCAAGTGTGCTCATTGCTCCTCTGTTGACAGAGCCAAGAGCTATTTATATGTGTATATACATATAATCTATTAAAAATATGCACATACATGTATATACATATGCACACGGATATTCTATATTGTTTACTTTTTTCTTTATAACGTAAATGCACCAAGGATGATTTTTGTTTTTGTTTGTTTTAAGAAACAGCATCTAACTATGTTGCCCAGGCTGCTCTCAAACTCCTGGCCCCAAGTGATCTCACCTCAGCCTCCCGTGTAGCTGGGACTGTAAGCACAAGCTATTCTTATGCACATACATATTTTAGAAATCCTGAGAACGCCAATACTGCCCGCCCCCCCACCCGCCCCACATTCCAGTTAATCCTGACAGGGTTCTTTCTTGTCTTCACACATTTCATATTTGTATGTCCTTCTTCCTTAGTGACAATGCTAGCTACAAATAGTGTTGATACATTTATTTATTTACTCATTTGCTCAATCCTATAATACATCTAAAAAAGCTTCAGAACTGCTTTACCCATATGCCACTATAGAAAACAAACCTCCTTGAAAGTTCAGGTCAGGATTTGTTTGCAATTCTCACCGCTAGTCTATCCAAGGCTGAGAGTACATAGTCAAATACTGGGTTCCTAAGTTACTGGGGTTCTTTTTTCCCTCTTCAGTGTGTTTATGCTATTCATTTGAAATACAGTTGGGTTAATTTTTCAATTTGCTTTCAGTTTTAGGGTTTTTCTCCCCTACCTATCCTGATTGATTTAATTGTATTGTTTGAATGTGTAGAGCACTATCTCATTTCTAAAAGTCAAAGGTACCAAAAGGTATACTCAGAGAAGTAAGCCTCCCTCCTGTATCCCTTTCAACCGTCTTCTGTCCCTCTCAGTGAGTCCTGGCCCCTTGTAAATAAATAGCTTTGTTGTCTTCTGGTTTGTCCTCCCTGTGTTTCTTTGTATAAGCAAATATTTGTACGTCCTCTTATTTCACTTTTCTACCTACACAAAAGGTAGCATACTGTATATGTCTCTTTGCAGTTTGCTTTTTTAACTTAACAATATTTCTTTAAAATCACTTCATGTAAATTCATAGATATTCCTCATTTTTAACAGCTGCATAATACTTCATTGTATGTATATTCCATGTATTCTATACTTGGACCTTGAGATTTCTAATATTTTGCAGTTACAAATAATGCCACAATGCATAACCTTATGCATATATATTTTGGTCTTGTTGGAGGTATGCCTTTACAATAAAGTCTTAGAAGTGGTATTGCTGGGTCAGAGGGTAAATACATATATCCTCTGGTTAGCTATTACCAAGCTTCTCCTCCGTACGAGTTGTACCGTGTTACGCTTCTATTAGCATCGTATGAGAGGGCTTGTTTCCTTGTAGCCTCTCCAACAGATTGTATTGTCAAGCTTTTGGATTTTTGCCAATCCGAAGGTGAGAAATAGTACCTCATTGTAATTTTAGTTTGATTCTCTTATCATAAGTGAACTTGAACATCAATTCATATGTTTGACAGTCATTTTATATCTCCTTTTGTGAATTGTCTATTTGTGTCTTTTACCTACTTTTCTATAGGACTTTTGGTCTTTTCTCTTGATTTTTAAAATTTCTGTTTATTAGCCCTTTATTTGTAATGTATAGAAATATTTTCTCCTACTTTGGATTGATATGGTTTTAATACTTCCCATGTGATTCTATTATATAGCCAGGAGTGAGAACCACTAGGGTTGTTTATACAAATCGGAGCTGTCTTTTAAAGGAGAATGCATAGAGAGAGAAAGGAATAAGGGCTGAGGACTCGGGCTTGGTTGACACTCAGTAACTTAGAAAAGAAAAATGAAGTGCAAAGGAGATAAAGTCATAGATATTGTGTATCATGGAAATCAAGGTAGAAAAGAAGGTCAGGCGTGGTGGCTCTTACCCCTGCAATCCCAGCACTTTGGGAGGCTGAGGTGGATGAATGGCTTGAGCCCAGGAGTTTGATAGCAGCCTGGACAACATGGCAAAACCCTGTCTCTACAAAAAAATACAAAAATTGGCTGGGTGTGGTGACATGCCTGTGGTCCCATCTACTCAGGAGGCTGAGTGGGGAGGATTGCTTGAGTCTGGGATGTGGAGGTTGCAATAAGCCGAGATTGCACCACTGCACTCCAGCCTGGGTGACAGAGTGAGACCCTGCCTCAAAAAAAATTCTTTTTAAAGGTAGAAAGAATGAAAAGGAGGCAAGATGGGTCAGCAGTATTGATTACTGCACCCATGGAGAAGAGGAAAAAGAGGTTGCTGGATGTCATAATGACATTCATAGCCCTACCTCTCAGCACAACTTCATCTGTGCTCATTCAGGCTGAAGGAAGACTCCTGATCCGTGGGCAGTGGTTTTGTCGAGTGGTATTGCCCATGACCATAGGAGGCCTCTCCTGACAAACAGAAATGGAAGGAGCATAGCCCAGCTGTGTCATAATGGGGCTATAATTATTCAGTCAGCAAGTATTTATTAAACTCCTACTAAGTGCCAATTACTATTCTGGGCCCAGGGTATCACAATAAAGACCTCATTTTTAATCTTTGCTTCTCTCTCACTACTTTCTAGTAAGTTGGAAGTTTCTCTTACCCAAGACCATTCATCTGTTTTGTCATGCATCCTCAACTCTGGGACAAACTTGGTGAAATCTTCAGAATTCATGAGGGAAAAGCATCTTGAGAAAAATGGAATCACTAGCAACAGCAAGGAGCCCTGGGTCAAAGTGGTCTTCCCGGTGTTTGTGGTCTATCCCTGTCCTCTCTCCTTCCTCCTAATCTCCCACCACCTTTCCACTTTTATTTTTGGTGATGGTTGCCTGGTGACTGTGATTGGGCATAAAAGAAGGTGCATAAACTGAAAGAGTCCTTGTTGGCAGAAGCTTCTGGTTTTTCAAAGAAGCAAATGTTTTATGAGGGAGATGAGTAATTCCTTCAGCCTTGAATGAAGTAGATATCAGCAGATAAAACAGTTTCTGTTCCCAGAACCATAGCCTATAACATTTGATATTATAGTTAAAGATACTAGCTCCCCCACCCCCACATTTCTGATTCTCTCCATATAGAGAAGTGCAATTAGCAAAAAATATTTCATTGGTTTCTATTGCTGTGAGTGTTCACAAAGGCAACTGTAAATAAGGCTTCCTATCTTCCTTAAGTTCAGAGTGAAAGTCTGTATATTTGAGTGCACCTCATTCCAGTGAGCCTGGCTCAACCACTACTTTAATGTGCTGATACTTCTCATCCAAGCAGAGGGCTCTACTTAGCTTTGGGAATAGATGTGTAAGTGGAAGCAAAAGTCATCTCTTGATAACCCCTCTTCTCTGCCCTGCACATTAGGCTAGGATTGGTCAACAGAAGCTTAAACATCTGGTCAGCTCAGTCCTTTGGGGTGGTTGGGGTTTCATAGACAACCCATCAAGATTGATTGGCCTCATAACTGAATTAGCCAGATGTGTGGGCATTGTGTGCCCTTTCTTCAGCTCCTTTCAATGTTGTTAGATGGAAGCAGACATGCGATTAGCATGTTTGAAGATGATGTGTTTTTAGTGCATGAATAGAAGCTGCCACCTTCTACGAAGACTGTGGCCGTGCCCCAGATGTCAGCAGTATGATTATGACTGCTAAATTCAGCCCAGACCCCAGGCTCGGATGCCTTGGTCTCAGCTGTCACTTGCAGGAGGGAAGACTGCAGAAGCCTAAGGACTCTGGCTCTGATAGTGCACTTTGAACTCTGCTTTATGCAGAGCCTTTCCCTCCCCACTGACAGTTGCTCCTAGCTGCTCTCTGGCCATAGAACCTGCTGCCACCTCTGAGGAGAGTCTGTGCTATACTGTGGGGATAAGGAGGAGTAGGGCTGGCCTCTTGAAAGCCCACAACTTCCAGGAAAGTCGTGAACATTTTCATTTTGGGTCTTGTCCAAAATGAAAATAGGCTAAGGATCCTCACTTCCTATGCCTGTGTCACATGCTATTCAGAGCATTATCCATCGTCTAGAAAACCTCTACGTTAGGTTTGCTTTGACCAGAAATGCTTGGCGGGAGTTTTTGCTTTTGTCGTTTTCCTTGCCTAACTCTGTATGTGAAGTATGTTTGAATATTCATTTCCATGTTTTTTATACCACCTCTTTCTAACCACACTGATCTACATATCTTCCTTAGAGCAAGCCAGGCATTTTCACATCTTCCGCAGCTTTGTTGATGCTTAATATTCCAAAGACATCTCATCCTCAATGTGTCCAAACCCATCCCTCCTCACACTTTCTTCCATGTTCTCTTTGATGAATAGTATGGTTGTCTACTGGTTGCTCAAACTAGAAAGTGTTATGTCTGATGACTTCTCCCTCATTTTCCACCAAGTCCTGTCTTTCTTAGAATTCCATCTTTAGCCCATTCTCTCCTCTGTCCCCACTTCTTTAATTCAGGCTTCATTACTCTCACCTGGACTATTATAACAGCCTTGTTGGTCTTCCTACCTCTAGGATCCCATCAAACCAGCCTCTACCTCACAAAACCATGTCACTTTCCTGCTTTAAAACCTTTAGCCGTTCCCACTGCCTATAAATTAAGCCCAGATGTTTAACCCAGCATGCAGTCACTCTGAAGTCCACCATGAATCTTCTGCCACCAGTTTCCAAGAGAGGATGAGGATGATAGTTTGCTTCAGGATTGAGATCATCCTGTGGGCCTACCAGGAGGATGCCTGCAGCCAAGTAGGCCTGGGAGACAAGAACTGTCTCTTCCTGTGGCCCACTAAAGTATTCACTACCTTGCATAGCTTTTCCTGCCTCCAAACCTGTCCTCATTCACTTTGCCTGGAATGTCCTTTCCCCGCTTCCCCACCTATCAGACTCCTACTTAGCCTTCAAGATCCAACTCATTTATATCTTTAATGTGTAACTTTCCATGGTTTGCCCACATGAAGTGAATCACTTCTTACTCTGTTCCCCCACCGCAATTTTAGAAGACTGTTTTATTGTTTTAAAGATTGCAATTGAAGCGTCAAAAAACAGAGCTTAACATGTATCTCCTCCTTACACACCCTATTCCTCCTGCTCCTCAGATTCTGCTGCTGGTGGCCCCGACCAGATCTCTAACCTGGGATGGCCATCCAGTCTCCCTTCTGTCTACTAAGGAGGTAGGGTAGCCAGCTCCCTGTTCAACACCGCATCCACTGTCGGAAGGAATGGTTAGTAACAGTAATTGAAGGAAAAATAACAATAGTTACCATTTTTTGATAAAAGCTCTGGACCAAGGCTTTTATCTCTTTTAATACTTAAAATAACTTGCTGGGTGTGGTGGCTCACACCTGTAATCCCAGCACTTTGGGAGGCCGAGGCAGGCAGATCACGAAGTCAGGAGATCGAGACCATCCTGGCTAACACGGTGAAACCCCATCTGTACTAAAAATACAAGAAATTAACTGGGCGTGGTGGCGGGCGCCTGTAGTCCCAGCTACTGGGGAGGCTGAGGCAGAAGAATGGCGTGAACCCGGGAGGCAGAGCTTGAGTGAGCCGAGATCGCACCGCTGCACTCCAGCCTGGGTAACAGAGTGAGACTCCATCTCAAAAAATAATAATAATAAAATAAAAATAACTCTGCAAGTTAGGAACTCTTATTAGCTACATTTTCCATATGCGTAAACAAGGGCACCAAGCAGTTCAGTAACTCAACCAAGGTTCACCAGTGAGTGGCAGAGCCATTGTGTTATTGTATCTATGATTAGGATCTCATAAGCAGAATTCCAGTATATGTCCCCAGAGCTCTATAGGGTCTACCCTGTCCTCTGTAGGGTCTGGCATAAAATAGGTGCTCTAGTATGTTGGTTGGTTGGCTGAATGAATGAATGAATCAGCATTCTTCCCATTGAACTTGCCTTCAGGCTTAAGAGGCTGAATGTCTGTAGGTTATGCCAAGAAGTATGGATTTTGTCTCATCTCGTAATGCCCAGCTGTACACAGACATGTTCCCTCCCACTCAGTAACAAACTGCCTGGAACTCTTTCCTGGCTCATATTTACAAGAGAATGTGATAAATTCTGTATTGATCCCTCCTGTTCCACTGTAAATTTTGCAAAAGATGATTAAATAGAGCAATAGAGTCTGCAGGCATTGTGGCTCAATATGTTGTGGACTGGTGTATCGACCTCCTCCATCCAAAGGCAGCCAGCGCCTATCTCTGCTGCCCCAAACCAGTAATTAAAATCCTGTGAGACTGGGATTTAAAATCCAATCATATCCCTGAATCAAGCCTTCTAGCCTCCCCGTGTGACGAGTGCAATAAGGTAACGACAGGAGCGTGTTTATGTCTGTGTTGAAGCAGTCCCCATAGGGTGGGTAAGAAATGGAGACTTAGGTAGCCCTGCTGGCTAAATCATTTCACCCTGACACCACAGCCACTTGTAAGACAATCTGTAGGTACATAAACAAGTCCCAGCCAAAGATCAAAACTCAAGGTGTAAGAGCAAAATGTCATGCACAAAAATCCACAAATTCTGTTTCACTATACACTTATATTCCCACAGCCAGTAGTAATTTTAAGCAAGTAATTTGGCCTTGATTACACGGTTACTGGCCTTTAGTAACCAAACGCATTTTTGAATGTCCACAGGAATTCTGACTTAATCTAAAGCCAGCTTTCCCTTTGCTGAGGCCTGTAATCAAAGCACAAGATACTACTGAAATAAACTTGTCCATCTCCCCTCAGCTGGATGAGGAGCTCCTTAAAAGCAAGAACAGTATCTTCTTACTCACTTTTGTATCCCTAGCACCTACCATGGTGCCAAACATATAGAAGACTCAAAAAGTATCTTTGAATGAATGGATAAGTGCATGTTAACAATTAATCTTGAAAAAAAATACCTGTAAACCAGTATATAAGTAGGAAACCACCTAAGCGGTTGTCCATTTAATGCTTGAACACTTCCAGTGCTGAAGAACTCAGTTGCTCTTGAGGCTGTTCATATTCTATTTTTAGATGTTCCAATGGTTAGAAATTTAGCCAAAATCTGCTTCTAAGCGTTTTAATATTACCCTTGATTCATGTAGAATGAATCTAATCCCACTTTAACATGATGGCCCTTGAAATATCTGAAAATGTCAGGCAGGTTCTCCTGAGCTCTTTTCTCCAGCCTAAACCCCCTACTTCCTTAAACTATTTTTCTCATGTGGCCTGTAAACCCTTTCCTGTCTCAATCACGTTTCCCAAAACAATCCTCACTTTCTCTTCCAAACCTATGACTTCCTATTTATTTCCACTAACTTTCATCACATTTGCTTTAGCTCTTAATGTCAATCTTCCATCGCGTGTATTTGGTACCCTTCCAACCTTAATTACATCTGCAGATTTGATGAGGAAGATGTCCCTGTGATATCCATGTCATAGGTAAACATGCTGAACAAGGACCAAGTGTTTGTTGCCACTGGAAACTCCTTCCAGACCTCTGATCCACCCGCTTGGGTCTGGTTAGTCCATCAGTCTTTTACTAGCATTCCATGTGGTACTGGCATCCAGTACCATTTCTCCATTGTGACCACAGGATTATCCTGAGATATCTCATCATATGTCTCATGAAGTCCACATTTGGCCTAATTGTACCTGATTGAGCAAACAGGTCATCCTGATAAAGAAAGGAGAGGTTAGTCTGGCATTACTTGGCTTCTGCAAACCCATCCTGACACCTAGCGATCATCATCATTCCTTTTCTAGCCATTCACAAAGCATTGTTAGTCATACATCTGATTGTGGAGACATGGCATATGTGTGAAAGTCTGTGATCAGATAATAACTCTAGTGGTTCAAAGGAAGAAGTGATCTGTAGGCTTGAGTGACCTGGAAAAGCTTCAGGGCAGGGAAGATGAACCCGAGTCTGCAGAACATAAAGTCTGGGTGGTGGGCAAAAATGATTTTGGCACCACAGAAGAGAACAGTGGTAGTCCAGTGTAAGCCAGTCCTTCCAGTCAGTGCTGAGGAAGTGCAAGCTACGGGGTGGGCAGAGGCCGAAACGGTGTAGGTGGAAAGAGCCCTGAACTAGTAGGCATGGGTTCTAGCTCCCACTCTCCTACTCGTAGTCTCTGTGACCTTGAGCTCTAATTTCCCTTCCCCAGGCTTCTCCACTTCTCTGGTCCTTTTTTCTTTAGTGCTCAGTGTAGTATCTTCTGCTCTTCTTCAGCTGGTGCTGTGGTTTCCCACCTCCTAAGCTGCACAGTGCCTAGCTCCCTGGTCCCAGGGGCGTAGGGGGAAGAATCATCATCCTCATCTCAGTCCCCTGAGATCCTCATCTCCTCACTCCCCTGTTACATAATGATGTTATTTCTATCCCTGTTTGTCTTTCACTAGTCTTGAGTTCTGCCCAAGGGCAAGAACAAGGCTGATTCCATACAGTGGAATGGGGAATGTCTGGATCCATTCCATTAAAAGTCTCTCTGTTCCCTGAACGTTAGAAATCTGCCTCCCTGAAGGCAAGGGATCACATCAGAGCATATCTACTGGGGGGTTGGGACTTGTGGATGACCTTCTGGGAGGTCAGTTAATGTGTGTCACCATTCCCCTGGCCCCCAGACAGGGAAGTCCTGAATGGGAGGAAAGGGAGCCTCATTTTGTCCCCTTTCTACAAAGCTGTCTATCCTAAATCTACCTCTAGAAATGCCCCTATCTTGGCTTTGGAGCATCTGAGCACACTGGAAGGGAGGAAAAAAGATGATTTTTCTCTCTTTTTGAGTCATCAGGCCTTTGGAAGGTAGCACTTTGTAGTGGAAAACCAGACCTGGCTTCCTTTCCTAAAAAAATACTTTTCATTATGTAGAATATCAAACATGTACAAAAGAGAGAATAGTATAATAAATCACCATGTTAAATCCCAGCTTTACTATTTATCTGCTCTATGACCATGGGTAAATTATTTTAGTTTTCTGAGCCTCTGCTTTCTCAGACTCTTTGTTTGATGAATAATTCAGACACTGTATATAAAAGCATTATACCCAACAAATGTTAGCCTGTCACCTTTCCCCTTGCTCTTCTGTTAGATTCAGTTAAATCATCTGTAAACTAGAAAAAATTATACATCTCCTGCTGTCTTCATCAAATTGTTAAATCCATGGCCATTGTCAGCACAGGATATGGCACATAACAAGTGCCCAGTAAGTATTTTTCATTACAGGGGCGGGATGCGGGGGCACATCTGCAAGTGTGAATGTCTGTGTACATATGTATGTTGAACAGGGCTCAGTGGTGTGGTTTATGGAAAAAGCTCAAGAGACCAGAGCTCTATTCCCAGTTCTTCTGTGCTTCCTGCAGCATTCTCAACAAGTCTTTTCTCTCTCACCTTCAGCTTCTGGGAAAGTAGAGGATAATTGGCTCTGACTTGAGGGAGCCCTGTACATACTGGATGTGAAAACTAAACCAAGATATGAAAGTGGCAGACCAGGACCCTGAGACTGAGGGCCAGGAGAAGGAGTGAGTAGGGAGGACACTAGGAGCCCAGAAGGGAGAGCACTGATCACTGGAGGAGGAGAGAACTGGGCCTTGAAGAATGGGCAGGATCTGGGTAATCGGAGAGACCACAGGTGGGGACAGAGTGGAGCTGAGTGTGGAGACAGGGAAGGTGCGTGGCTTTTCATATGTGGTCATCCTCTCTCTCTCTCTCTGAATGTTTCCTTGATGGGGAGCTCATAACTGAAAAGAATAGATCAGTCCACATTGACATGCCTCTGATCATGGGAAGGATTTCCCGTAATTAGAAGTTTCAACAAAAACTTCTAATTTGAGATAGTCAACAGACTGCTGAAATAGTGACAATGAGGATGAAGGTGGTAAAGCCACTAGCAGTAAATATGGAAAGCAAGAGTGAATGTAAAAGTTATTACAAAGAACATTGTACACCTGTCTAATCCTTCTTTCCAATCATTTTTGAACTTGTTAATCTAATTAGTCCTCACAAAGTCCTTAGAGGTAGTCCTCACAAAGCCCTTAGGGGTAGTCCTCACAAAGCCCTTAGAGGTAGGTAGGGCCGCAGTCATTACCACCAGAGAAGTAGAACAAGTGCCCTGGTGGATCACACAGCTGGGAGAGGCAGCCCCTCACTGGCTCCCCAGCCCAGTGCTCTTTCAGAGGGAAGGGCTGAGTCATGGGAATTGCAGTGGAATTGTATCACTGGAAGGGCAGTGTGCTGACAGAACCAGGGGTGGGGAGTGGCGTGAATGTCAATGTTATTAATAATAATAGGCCAACACATTTGTATAGGACATTTACTGTTGTTACTGTTGTTGTTGTTAAGCCGTCTTATACACATTATCTTATTTGAGGTAGGCAAGAGCCAGGACAGAGTAGTGTCAAGGGAGGAGGGAGTGACAAGCCTCCTCCCACCCTCTCAGCTTATGAGCTTTTTGCCACCAGCACAGAGAAGATCTGAATCCCACCTCCACCCTAATTTCAGCACTCTCCCTAGGAAAGGCAGGTGGGCCTCTCCTCCAAGCACTTCCTCCCCACTTCCCACCTACAGAGCATAGAGGGTACCGGGGCCTGACCTGACCTCTTCTGCCAACCAGGCAGAGAGGCTTCTGGGACCAGCAAAGAAACTGGGGACTTTGATCTACAGGAAAAAGGTACCTGGTTTTGTACTTGCTATCAGAAAGGTTCTCCTGGGGCAGAAAGAACAGCCATGTTCTGTGTGGCCTCAGAAGATGGCACCTGGAGAGAATATGGTTCAGTCGTCTGGCAAATATTATTGAGTTCCCATCCCATGCAAGGATATATAGCAGTGTATCAAACACAGTGGCTGCCTTGTAAGAACTCTCAGTCTTAGATGAGACAGACTTTAATGCAGGGTGACCAATGCAGTAAGATGGAAGCCAAAAGACCTATGGGAGCAGAGAGGATGGTACCCAACTTACGGTGGAAGGAAAACAAGGCTTCCTGGAGGAGAAGCCTGGACTGAGTCTTAAAAGATGAACAGATGTTTTCAGAACCAAGATGGAAGTGGAGTTGGTGAGAGAATCTGGGGCTTATATGTGAAAAATATGCCTTCAGTTAAATGGGGGACACCCCTGGGACAGCCATGAGCTTGGGGCTGGGTACTGGGGACATTCAGAGGAGCCAGAGTGACCACCCATTTGAGATATAGTAGAAGGAAGTATCTTCTTAGGGAATTAGAAGAACTCACCATTTTTCCACTTGGAGAGTCAATAATTGTGTCAAATCAAAGGCAGGTACTGAAACAGAGAAGAGGAGTGGGCTCTCTCAGCACCAGTGAGCCAGGCCTTCACTCTCACCGACAGCATTGCCACTGCTTTACCTTTCCCTGGGTGATGAGGTCCAAACCAGCCATAGTGGCACCAATCAGCATCAGCCCCACAACCACCCACCCCCCACCCCAACACGACTTTCCTGGCCCAGGCCCTATTGACAGATCCCCCAGAATCTGAAGGAATTCAAGACAAATGGTTAAGAGGATGGAGTTAATAAAATTTGAAAAATTGAGGCCTGTCACTCCACTAAACTTTTTTCAATACCACTGACAGAAACATATTTCCCCAATGAGTGACCTTCCACAGCTGTAGCGGGCAGGCGCAGCCGCAGCAGTGCTGCCAGGAAGCCAGTCTGCTATTTATCAAATATTATAAGCTGGGACACACTAATCTGGAGAGGGAGAGGAGGGGAGGGGTCCTGTACCACACTGCCTGGGGTGCTCCAGGTGTTTGCCCCAGCCCCAGACAGCCAGTGGGAAGTGACGGATGGCCTGCGATTAGCACTCCCCACCTCCTTCCAGCCCTTTCACTTGCTCCCGGAGGCCTGGCCCTCTAGACCAGCTGCTTGGCCCGAAGGGGCCCTGGGTGGGAGGCAAGGGGAGGTCAGGCCAGGGCACGGGCCATCCTGATGCCCCTGGAGAGGGCAGGCGGGTGAGGCCCAACGTGGTTATTTATTGGAGTGTAATGGTTTGTGGCCATGAAGGTGAAATCGATCAGTGGTAGAAGTCAGGTTCTATCAATTATTACAGCAATTAGTCAAGTCAGAGCGAGGGTGAAGGGGTGGGGTCCTAATATTAGATGGACACTATCCACGGTACCCCTGCCTCAGCCTTCCTAAAGTGGGGGCAGACATGCTGCCCTGAGGCTCTAGAACCTTGGGGAGCCTTCCCCATGAGTGGTCAGGTGGAGCCTGACCTGAGAGCCTCCTGGGCTGGAGACAGGTGCAGTACTACTTTAAAAGGAGCCCCTGTGCTGGCTGGCCCAGGTGCAGAGATGTCCTACCTGTCCCCATCCCATCCTTTATGAGAAGTGACACGACTCCTACTAGAAATTACTCAGTGGCCAATGTTTATGGCACACATTTTTCATTCTGTAAGCAAATATAGATCACTGACAGCACTTGTTTGAAGAGGCTAATCTCACTCTCTGTTCATTCTTCCACTGTCACCTTCTCTCCTCTTCCCCCTCCTCTTCTCTCTGCCATTTCTTTACTCCTAACCATTTTTCTACTCTTCTCTTTGCCATTCTTCCCCTTCCAGAGGTCTCTCCCTAACCCTCCCTTCCACTGCAGCTCATGTCTAGTGACAAAGCTCCCCTTGAGGCTGTCTAAGAAAGGAGAGACCTTTCCACTGCTTCTTTGCAGCTCCCTTTCTGCCTCTGCTGTGATTTAGCTCTCGGGGGAGGGGAGGATGCTGTCTGCCACTGGCCCCTCAGCCCTCGAAGAGCCCCTCAGTGTTGAGTGCCAGAGAAAGCAGCTCAGCGGGGCTGGACCAGGAAGGCTGGGCTAGGCGAACAAGTCCCTGAGCACTTTGTTCCTTCCTGAGCCCCACAGTGCTGCCTGTCCCTCCTTCAGCACACTGATGACACTCAGCCTGTGATCTCTTGTCCCCATGAGCTCCTGGAAAGGTGGAATTGTGCTGGACTCGAACTCTAGGTAGCACCTAATAATCTTAAAGACAGGAAGTCTTTAAGGTTATTAAAGAGTCTGCAAAAGAGACAGAAGAAATGGTCACAAGAGCGGAAAGAAAACCTGAAAAGTGGTTTTACAGAACTCACAGGAGAGAGTGGCCAAGGTACCAGTTGCTATAGAACAGTCGTGAAATGTAAAGAAGGAAACTGTTCATTGGCTCTGCCAGTCCTTCATTATCCTGCACACAGAAGCTTGCAGATAGAAAGTGCCCAGTAAGTGCCAAAAAAATTGAAAGAAAGGATGAGGCTCTGACTGAGCTTCTGAGGACTTGCCCAGTAGTTAGGAAGACCACAGGCACACTCCCTCCTAGGGAGGTTGCACTTTGTCCTGAAAGCAAAGGCCAGCTGAAGGCTTTTTCGTCAGGGGTATATTGTGGTCACCCTCATGAGAGTAGAGAATTGGAGTTAGGAAAACCTGGGGGTGGTTTTTACTCCTAGTTCAAGCACATAAAGCTAGCTTTGTGGCCTTGGGCTAGTTATTTCACTTTTCTGAGCCTGTAGCTTGGGGATTTTAATTCCTATCCCTCAGGGTAGTTGTGAGGATTAACTGATAAAATATATAGAAAGTACCGAGCACAGTGTCTGGCACAGAGTAATTGCTCAATAAATAGCAGTGTTACTATTATTACATCATGACTCCAATGATCTGCCCAGGAGACATGAAAACATACATCTACACAAAGACTCGTGTATGAATGTTCATGGCACTGTTTATATCATAGCCAAAAAGGGGAAATAGCTTAAATGTCCATCATCACCTGATAGATAAACAAAACTTAGTATATCCACAGAATGGAGTATTATTCAGCCATGCTACCACATGGATGAACCTTGAAAACATTCTGGTAAGCTTGAAGAAGTCAGACACAAAAGGTCACATATTATACAACTCCATTCATAGGAAGTATCCAGAATAGGCAAATCCATAGACAGAAAGTAAACTAATGTTTGCCAGGGCTGGGGGTAGGGGGAGTGTCTGATAATAGATAGGGGATTTCTTTTGGAGGAGGGTAAAAATGTTCTGGAATGGTATATTTTAAACCACTGAATTGTATACCTCATTTCCTTTCCTTTTTCCTTTCCTTTCCATTTTTTAGACAAGTCTGTTGCCCAGGCTGGAGTGCAGCGGCATGATCCCAGGTCACTGCAACCTCTGCCTCCTGGGTTCATGCAGTTCTCATGCTTCAGCCTTCCAAGTAGCTGGGATTAGCAGCATGTGCCCCCATGCCCGGCTAATTTTTTTTTTTTTTTTTAGTAGAGATGGGGTTTCACCATGTTGACCAGGCTGGTCTCGAACTCCTGGCCTGAAGTGATCTGCCCACCTTGGCCTCCCAAAGTGCTGGGATTACAGGCATGAACTACTGTGCCCGGCCTTGAATTGTATACTTTGAAAGGTTTAATTTTATGGTATGTGAATTGTATCTTAATAAAAAACAATGTATTTGTCAATATTCTGCACTAAATTCCTGTTAGAAGATAATACCGTGTAAAAAAAATTAGTTTTTTCTTATTGATAGTAAAAGTTTCCTTACCTGGATTGTATTTCCTATGGCCTGCCCCTTCCCCCTCTACCTCCCACATCTCTATAGAGCTTTATCCACTTCCTCTGCCACTCAGGCAGACAGCCACATGTAAATGCTTAATAAATTGTTACTGTTGTTCATAAGTTGATAGGGTCTTTTAAGAAGTAGAGACTGTGGCTGGGCATGGTAGCTCACACCTGTAATCCCAGCACTTTGGGAGGCCAGAGTGGAAGGATCACCTGAGGTCAGGGGTTTGAGACCAGCCTGGCCAACATGGTGAAACCCCCATCTCTACTAAAAATACAAAAATTAGCCAGGCATCATGGCACATGCCTGTGATCAGGAGGCTGAGGTGGAGAATTGCTTGATCCCAGGAGGTGGAGGTTGCAGTGAGCAGAGATCGCGCCACTGCACTCTAGCTTGGGCAACAGAGTGAGACCCTGTCTCAAAAAAAAATAAAAATAAAAAATAAGAAAAGAAGAAGTAGAGACTTGTAGCTGGGTGTGGTGGCCCCACGCCTGTAATTCCAGCACTTTGGGAGGCCAAGGCAGGAGGATTGATTGAGCCCAGGAATTCAAGACTAGCCTGGGCAACATAGTGAGACCCTGTCTCCTAAACATTTGTTTTTTTGTTTTGTTTTGTTTTGTTTTTTGAGACAGAGTCTCGCTCTGTCACCCAGGCTGGAGTGCAGTGGTGCAATCTCCGCTCGCTGCAAGTTCTGCCTCCCAGGTTCACGCCATTCTCCCGCCTCAGCCTCCCGAGTAGCTGGGACTACAGGCACCCACCACCACGCCCGGCTAATTTTTTGGAAAGACAGGGTTTCACCGTGTTAGCCAGGATGGTCTCAATCTCCTGACCTTGTGATCTGCCTGCCTCGGCCTCCCAAAGTGCTGAGATTATGGGCGTGAGCCACTGAACCCGGCCAAAAAAATTTTTTTTAATTAAAAAAACTTTTTCTTTTTAAGTAGAATAGGAATACTTCTGTATCATGATACAAATGTTTTCACATACTGGATTGAGAAACACTGGTTTTTACTGTCCATCAACAGTGGTTGGACACCCACCCTGAGCCATACCCTGTGCTAATTGGTTTCCCAGCCAGCCCATTATATCCTTTGGCAGGGACTGAGTCTTAACCTTCTATTATTCAGACAGTACTTCCTGAGCAAGAGAGAAGCTCAAAAAATACTAGATAATTATTACCTTAATGTTCTGTGTAACACACATTTATTGAGCATCTGCTGTGTACAAAGCAGTTTTCTAATTATGTTTCTGTCTTCCTGCCATGAGAGGAGTACCTTTAAGGCAGGGCCAGATCTGATTTTTCTGCATCCTCAGGCCCCATTCATTCAGGGTCTGCCGACTTGAATAGAATGGATGGTTTCTGAAGAAGAGAGTGAGGTGCTTAGATGTGGGCTTTGAGAAGGCTGTGACAGCACAGAGAGTCAGAGTGACCTTTCCTCCATAACTGCCAGGGCTGGCACAAAGTAGACACTTTATACAGGCTTGTCAGCTGCCAGTACTTAGAGACAAGGTAGATACATGGCCCCAAGCTAACCCCTTCTTTTTGTCACACTCAAAGTCTTTGTCCTTAAGTCACAGGAACTAATGATTGGAGGAAATGCCCAGCCACACACACTCAACCACCAACAGCTAGAGTGGCATAGACAGGTTGCTGGTGGTGCCCATGCCCTTCCAGAGGTCTCAGCTGACTCAGACAGATAGGAAATGCCCAGAGGTAAGAGCGCATAAAAGGAGAGCAGCAGAAAACAGAAAGAAGGGGAACCATTTAATTGTTATTTGGGATGTTCTCTGCTTTAGAAAGGAACCTTTGTATGGCTTCATGAATGAATGTTTATCTGTACGCTGATAGGGGCAGCTTCCTATTCTTGAGGAGACTGGGAGCTGGATTTGTATTTAAACCGATAATAATCACCTAAGAAGTGGCCTTTGGTGTAAAGCCTGACATAATTTAATGAGTGAAGGATTAAATGATGCATGGAGTGTCCACAGGCCTCCTCCCTTTCCTGAGACTTACCTTGGCTTCAGGCGGGCAAATCATGAGGTCAGGAGATTGAGACCATCCTGGCTAACATGGTGAAACCCCATCTCTCCAAAAAATTAGCCAGGCGTGGTGGTGGGTGCCTGTACTCCTAGTGACTCGGGAGGCTGAGGCAGGAGAATGGCGTGAACCCGGAAAATATGGACATTTTAATGAATACATGTATGAAATTGTGTGTTTACATGTATTTGTGCTGGAGTATATTAACCTGCGTAGTTGTTTGGCATGCTGTGTTAGCATGTTCAGCTGTGTGTATTTGTGTATTTACAATGCATCTATGTGTATGGAGTATGTTATGGAACATGTGTGCATGCACGTGTAGGAGCCCCAGTCCCATGTTTTTCCACCATTTGTAGGTGTCCATGGATATTCCCAACATAGAAATCAGAGCCCTAAGCCACCTCCAAGGGAAGGCTGAGGTTCCACTGATCATTCATAGAGCCTCTGACTATTTATCCTTCTTCTCTTGCCAGGAGCCAACCCCCTGCAGAGGAATGAAATGGGACACACGCCCTTGGATTATGCCCGAGAAGGAGAAGTGATGAAGCTTCTGAGGACTTCTGAAACCAAGGTAAGTCTCAGGGAAGGGAGGAGGCCTGTGGACACTCCATGCATCATTTAATCCTTCACTCATTAAATTATGTCAGGCTTTACACCAAAGGCCACTTCTCCTTAGGTGATTATTATCTGTTTAAATACAAATCCAGCCCCCAGTCTCATCAAGAATAGGAAGCTGCGCCTATCATGACCAGGGGGTGGCCTTGGCCACTTCTGGCTGCTGAGCATTACCTTTAAATTTGGTTTATGAAGTGATGGGTCTCCCAGGTCCTTTTCAGAGGAGGGGGTGCTAACCAGACAAAATCTTTAGCCCAAGCAAAGATTTTAGTCGTATTTTTCCTAGGCCTCGTGTATTCTCATCGTGTAGCCTCATCAAACCATCTTTTCCCAGCATCACTCTTTCTAGAACAATTCCTTCACCCCTCCCCTCCCCTCCACGCAAACTCCAGAAAGCCTAGCATAGAATCTGAGCCAAAAAATCCTCCATTCTAATTCTGTCTTCCCAACCAAACTTTTGAACTCCCTGAAAACAGGGCTAAGTAACTCAGGAACTACTGGACAGAACTAGAACTAGAATCACAAAATCTCAGAGCTAGCAGGGACTTTAGAAATCAAGTCCAGTGATGGGAAATCTTACAAAAGCATAAGCCAATAAATCAGAGGAAAATTGAGTTGTTCGAGTAGAAGGAGAGAGACGGACTAGAGCACTGCCCATGTGGCCTGCCCTTCCCTCCTGGGGAAGTCTCTGAGGGGACTCTGCTGTTGCCACAAGTTTCAATCTCTGAAACCTAAATCAGCTGACTTATTTTACTCCTGGAGAAACTGGAGCCTAGGGCTGTAATGTGGCTTGCCTTTGGTTCCAGAGTGAGTTAGCATCAAAACTGAACATAATAGGCTTGACCACAGGTCATGTGGTAGGTTCAGTGGCAGGACAGGGACTGCAAAGACCAGGTTTTTTACTTTTACTCTTGTGCCCTTTCCAGCATCAAGGAGTCTGTTATCCACAAATTGGCCGAAGTACCTTGAGATGATTCAGTGTGGCAGGTCCCACCTAGTGGCAAATATTCTCTGTCTTAAGTCCAAGCACTTAGCTCCCTGGAATGAGACTGAAGAGATGTGGGTTCTGATCCTAGCTTCACCACTCACTGCCCATGTGAGCTTGGGCTAGCACTTCCCCTCATTAAAGCTCAGTCTTCTGTGATATGAAAACATTGTACTAAATGGTTTCTAAGGTTCTAGGCAACGTATGATTGTATATGGATCAGTCAGGATAAGCTAGATTATGCTATTGTAACAACCCCAAATTTCAGTGGTTTAAAACGAAACAAAATAAGATTTATTTTTGCCTTATGTTGCATGTTCCTTGTGGTTGTGGATGAGGGCAGGCTCTGTTCATCCTAGGCACTTGGAGATCCCAGCAGGCAGAGCAGCCACCCACTGGGATGGTGCTGGTTGCTTGCCAGAGGGAAAAGGATGCTCTGAAGGGTCTTACATCCATAGTTAATGCTCAGCCTAGAAGGAGGATCCTTTCCGTCCACTCACTATTCATTGGCCAGAACTAATCCCATGTTTCAAACCAATCATAAGGGGGCCAGGAGGAGTAATCCTACCATGTGCCTAGAACGGGAGAGCTGGAAATATTTGATAATCAACATCAACCATACAGAGTTTGCCTCCCTGGTAATTTTAGTAACTGTCTTGCAGTAGTTTCTCCTGGAGAAAGGAAGGAATTAGGAAGGGTGACTAGTTTTTCACAACCCATCCCCAGGGGCCCTTGTGACCAGAAAGAACTACTAAATTTCAGAGGGCAAGTGCTTCTCTCCTTTTGTTCAGACTTTTCTATCCTAGGAGCAGGTCAGGAGGTTGGGTCAACTTCCCCAAGTGCCTTAAGGAAATCCCTCAGCACTGTTGCACCTAACCTTAGGGACTGCACTCTCATCCTCAGCTCCCCTTTCAAGCCCAGTGCCTTTCCCCTGAGAGACCAGCCCTGGACTTGGCCAAGAGTACCTGTGGCTTTTGAACTTGTGTGACAGAGCAGGCAGTGATCGGGCCACTGAAGCAAGAGAACAGGCCCCCTTAGTGCCAGTGCTGGTGGAGAGTTAGGCCCACTGAAGGACCCTTCACAAAATTTAGCTACCCAAGGGACGTGGCTTGATGTTGGCCACATTGTTACAGGGCTAATGTCCAGAGTGAACAAATGGCAGCGGCAATCCCCTGTGCCAGTCAGACCCTTCTGGAGCACGTAGAGCAATTATAGATACCATATTTGAAGTAGACATTGATCTCTTAGAATCTGTGCAGAGAAGGGCAGTAGGGTGGCAAGAGGAACTGTGCCATGAGAGAAAGCTGATGGTAATAGGGCATCTGGCCAGAAGAGGAAGAGCACAGGAACAGCTCTGGGTGAGAGGGAATGAGATTTGTTCCGTGGCAGAGCCACAGTGGGTAGGCTTATTGGGCAGCAGCTTCAGGGAAGAGCCCTAACACAGCTGTCCCACCGTGGAGGCGCTGCCTTAGAGGCTAAGAAAACCACTTGGAGCCAGTCCAGGGATTCCGTAGCTCTCAGCTGGAGGACCATTTCATCTGTTGTCACCTTGTGCCTCCAGTCTGGACTTTCTCCATTCTGAATGTGTCCACTGAGCATCTCCACCTAATTGCTTTGCTGTCCCATCAAATTCTACCTATGTGAAGCACCCCTCAGCCCTCGCTGGGTTTCAGCAGCATTGGCTTTCTCTCAGTTGTTCAGCATCTATTTGGTCACCCATTCATTCTGTTCTGCATTTTTCCTCCAAACTGCAAAAAGCTTCCTCTTCAAAATTGTGAGGCAGGCTTTTGTGGGAAGAACACCATTTTATACCTGGTTTCTTCTCCCTCTGCCAGTAAGAAAGAAGCAGCTGCCTCTGAGTTCAGGCCCTGCATCTCTAACATAATGACTCAGGCCTGGAGGCTGCTGAAGCTCCAGCCTGGGCCTCGTCTCCTGGCTCTTTGTCTAGACACGGGTTGCTATCACTCTGATCTTATCTGGCTCCCCTTCTGTCCGCTCACAATCCCCCTGCCACCCAGCTCAGCCTCCTCCACCTCCACCTACCACTCTGTAGTCAAATTATGCTTATAGAAAACTTGTATTAAAGTCATATGTCCCATTATAGAAGTTTTAGAGATACAGAAAAGTAAAATAAAGAGAAATAATATAGTACATATTTATGAATGACATCTATGTGCCAGACTCTGGGCTAGATGGGAAGAAGACTGATGAGTAAAACACTCAAGGAGCTACAGTGAGTAAAACACTGAAGGAGCTACAGTCTGACAGGGAGACAGGCAAGTAAACCATGACA
This sequence comes from Chlorocebus sabaeus, assembly GCF_047675955.1. Taxonomy (NCBI): domain Eukaryota; kingdom Metazoa; phylum Chordata; class Mammalia; order Primates; family Cercopithecidae; genus Chlorocebus; species Chlorocebus sabaeus. The sequence goes on along the minus strand of NC_132904.1, from coordinate 68,785,109 downwards.
CCACTGAGTCATCAGTGGTATAACTTATCAAGGAAGACCTCCTGGAAGAGATGACAACTGAGCGGAATTTAATTCAAAAACTGTAGCCCTCCTACCAAGACATAACCACTATTAATATTTTTAATTAATTATAACAATAATAGATACTGTTTTTATCAAATGCATCTAGGTACTGTGCCACGTGCTCAAATATATATTTTTTCTAATCCTGTAGCAAATCTGTGAAATAGTTCTTGTTACCCCTGTTTCACAGATGGGAAAACTGAAGCCGCAGGAAAGCAAGCAGATGATTTACAGAAAACCAAGTTGTTATAAGTGACTATTAGGAATTGAACAATAGGTTTCCTCTTACGATATGGTATTAGCCTTCTCTGGATCATATCTATGTATAGTTATATAGATGGCCTTTTTAAAAAAATTGTGGTTGACAGTCCACCATATATACCAGGAGTTCTCAAACTGGCAGCCACATTTTATATAGCCACCCAGAGTTTTCCAAAAAGGTGATTGTAATGCCTTGGAGATTGGGAGTGTGCACTGTCGAGCCACAGGGCCCCCCATTCCCTCTTATATTATTATGTCCTTGATTATCAGACACTTTTGTTTCCTACTTGGCCCAAAGGAGTTACGATCCTGTTCTATATTTGGAATTTGCTTTTTATTCACTTAATATTATTGGTGATTTTTCCATTTAAAATTCTCCATAAGCCTAATTTTTTATTTAATTCTGCCCTTTAAAATGCGTCATTTACCCTAGAATCTCTGTCACCTTAAGTGGTCTGAATGATGTGTCCCTCACTGTTGGCTTCCTCAGTTCTTTCAGCATTCTCTGCGCCGAAGCCTCCTTAGACCCCCTGAGAATATCCAGAGGTGATGAGGCCCAGCCCCGTCCCTGAGTTTGCCATCTGCCGGGGGGAGAGGCAGGCACTCTTAACTCTGATACCTGCAGACTGATTTGTCTTAGGAGGGTTCGCAGAGTTGGTAGAGTTTCCAAGAAAGCGTGGATCACCTCCTGGCAGAGAGAGCAGGGCAAGCTTCAAAGAGGAGGTAGCCTGTAATCTCACTTTGAAGGATTTTAATAGATGGAGAGTTTAATACTTAAAGCCAGGACCATTTTCATGTCTTAACTAAGAGACGAAGGAGAGGTAGAAATACATCTCTGTTGACATGATAGCAGATAGAACAAAAATATGTGGAGCTATGCCATGATAAATATTCAGCTGAGGGGAACGTGCTCGTGCCAGCCTGCATCTCCACTCCCAATCCTCACTGCACTGAGACTCACGAGGAATTTATTACTCATTTTAATCACACCCAAAGAATGCATTGGCAGGAATATTAGGCAGATAGGCCTATCCTATATATTTTATTTGCATATCCCAGTGACAGCATCACAAGCACATTTCCTATCTCTATATTTTTTCATTTGCTTCAGGGGCAGCTAGGGATGTGATGCTCCCCTGGGCCCGCATTCCAGGCTGAGAGCCTGGGTGCTTCTCTCAGAGCTGAGTGCAGCCCTGCAGGAGGGGAGAGGAGGAGCACACAGGAGGGTAGGAGGGTTATGTTCTCCCTCCCCTCGGCCTTGCTCAACCCATTCCGTGCTTTGCCTCTCATTACAGGTGCCAGCTTGCCATGTGCCTGGCTCTGTACTTGGCCCTGTGGCTTACTATGGTATGGGCCAGACAGTGCTAAGTGCTTTTTAGGGACCAACTTTCTCTTTCCCTTTTTTTAACTTTTATTTATTTTTATTTATTTTTTCTTTTTTTGAGACGGAGTCCTGCTGCGTCGCCCAGGCTCGAGTGCAGTGGCGCAGTCTCAGCTTACTGCAACCTCTGCCTTCCAGGTTCAAGCGATTCTCCTGCCTCAGCCTCCCCAGTAGCTGGGATTATAGGGGGCCACACCACAACCGGCTAATTTTTATATTTTTAGTAGAGACGAGGTTTCACCATGTTGGCCAGGCTGGTCTCAAACTCCTGGCCTCAAGTGATCCACCCGCCTTGGCCTCCCAAAGTGCTGGGATTATAGGCATGAGCCACCATGCCTGGCCTTTTTTTTAACTTTTAAAAGCTTTTTATTGAAATATACTTGTATAAGATACACATATCAGGAATGTACAGCTCACTGTATTTTCACAAACAAGACATACCTTATCGAGAAATAGACTGTTAGAAGTACCCCAAAAGCCTGCCTCAGACTCCCTTCCTGACTCCTCCCCCAAGGGTAGGCATTATCCTGATATTTTTAACTTTTATTTTTGCATAATTTTAGAGATAGTACAATTAATTCCTATAAATCCTTCACTTAGATTCCCAACTGTTAACATCTTATCATACTTGCTTTATTTTTATGTACATAACTAATACTTATACGGATATATATATATAATTTTTTTCTGAATGATTTAAGTTTACACATGATGTCCCTTTACTCCTAAATATTTGTATGCATCTCCTAAAAAAACGAGGACATTTTCTTATAGAACCTCAGTATAATCATCAAAATCAGGGCATTAATATTGATATTAACTAATCTACAGATGTTATTCCGATCTCACAAGTTGTCCTAATAATTCTCCTTACAAGAAAAGACGGTTTCAAAATCCAAGTTGCATTCGGTTGTCATGTCTCTTTAACCTTCTTTAATCTGGAATGATCCAAACGTTATGATGTGGGATTCAAAAAGAAAAATAAAACATAATAATCTGGAATGGTTCCTCAGTCTTTCCTTGACTTTTATGACCTTGACTTTTTTTTTTTTTTTTTTTTTTTTTTTTGAGATGGAGTCTGGCTCTGTCGCCCAGGCTGGAGTGCAGTGGCTGGATCTCAGCTCACTGCAAGCTCCGCCTCCCGGGTTTACGCCATTCTCCTGCCTCAGCCTCCCGAGTAGCTGGGACTACAGGCACCCGCCACCGCGCCCGGCTAGTTTTTTTGTATTTTTTAGTAGAGACAGGGTTTCACCGTGTTAGCCAGGATGGTCTCGATCTCCTGACCTCGTGATCCGCCCATCTCGGCCTCCCAAAGTGCTGGGATTACAGGCTTGAGCCACCGCGCCCGGCCACCTGACTTTTTTTTTTTTTTTTTTTTTTTTTTTTTTTTGAGATGGAGTCTCGCCCTGTCACCAAGCTGGAGTGCGGTGGTGTGATCTCAGTTCACTACAACGTCCGCCTCCTGGGTTCAAGAAATTCTCCTGCCTTAGCCTCCAGAGTAGCTGGGACTGCAGGCGCCCACTACCACGCCTAGCTAATTTTTGTATTTTTAGTAAAGACGAGGTTTCACCATGTTGGCCAGAATGGTCTTGATCTCTTGACCTCGTGATCTGCCCGCCTCGGTCTCCCAAAGTGCTGGGATTACTGGTGTGAGCCACTGCGCCCAGCTGACCTTGACATTTTAACAAGTGCAGGTTTGTTATTTTGTAGAATGTCCCTCAATTTGGGTTTATCTGCTGTTTCATTGTGATTAAACTCAAGATTATGCATTTCTGGCAAGAACACCCTGTGGGGTTTATTTTCAATAAATGTATCAAGTTGCCCTTTACTAGAAGCATTAATACTTCTGACAGATAGAAAATTTCTGTTTTAAGTCTCATCTTCCTAAACAGACTGAACTCCCTGAAGGCAAGTCTCTCCTTATCTCCAGGTGGATGGTGCAGGCTTTGGAATCAGACTGCAAGGGTTAGTGTTCTGTCTCTACACTTGCTGCCAGTGGAACCTTGCTTGAATTTACTTCATCTCTGTATAATGGGGATGATGATACTATCAACTTAATAGGGCTGTGAGGATTAAAACAGCCAGTCCCAATGTGAATGCTAAAATTAATGAGTTGAAGTTTGAGGAGTAACAGGATATTTACACAGTGTCAAAGTCTCTCCCCACAAGATACTTTTTAATTACAAAGGGAAAAATAACAGTGAAGAAACCTGGCAGCCGCCACCTTAACCTAGTGATCGAAGTTAAGACTACCAGTTATGAGATAAATCAACATCACATCCCTTTGATATGATGCCTGTAGTAGCCTGTATTTGTAGAGCCCTTACCAAGCTCCTCCCATCGTTCTTTCTCCTCTCCTCCAAATAGAATATATACATATCAAGTATTTTTCTTCTCTAGTTTACTCCACTGGCTAGCCTTTCACAAGGCTGGGCACATAGCTCATGTCTTTAAAAGTCAATCATTGCTGGGCATGGTGGCTCACGCCTGTAATCCCAACACTTTGGGAGGCCAAGACGGGTGGATCACCTGAGGTCAGGAGTTCCACCTGAGATGAGCACAAACTCATTTTCTCACTTTAGCCACTCTTCGCCCTTCTTAACCTTCTCTCATCAGTCTTGTCTCTGATCCACCTAGCTATTTGCAGAGGAGTGACATGATCAGATTTACATGTTTAAAATATTGGCTTTAGCAGCAAAAAGAGGATGGACTGGAAGAGAGGAGAATGGAATCTGGGATGCCGACCTAGTGATTACCAAGTGTGAAGGGGCTGACACCTGCTTTGTGTTCAGCCTTCCTCTACAGGGATGTGTACTTTGTGGACTTGTTTAAGAGACTTTCAAATTCCTTGGGTGCCTCTCTCATCTCCCAGTCTTGTGTTCCCATGTGCTGTACATCCCCTAGACTTCTTTGTTGGCACTCCTGGGCTCCTGTTTTATCATTCCCCTCCTCCAGGCTTTCTCCATCATCATCCCTGCCCCGACCATCTCATCTGTTATCCCCTCATTCCCTTTGTTGACCTCCCTTCCCAGGCCTCTATGTCATACCATTTCAGGGCATGGTAGAAGCCCCGAGTACGATGTGAGTTACCATCTGAGTCAGGGACTCAGGAGCATGGGGCATACCTGAGTTTATTTTTGAGTAGCAGGTGGACTGTATAGACCTGACCTCCCCTTGAGAGGCAAACTGCAGCTTGGCCTCTCTTCTCTTCCCCCTCCATACCTACCTTCCCATTCTTGCCCAGGGTTTTGTTTTGCCTACCCCCCACCCCTACCACAGCTGCCCCCTCAGTGAACACACTGCCAGGTTCACTGTCAGACCTCTGCCCTGAGGGATGCCCAACAGTTGGGACGCCTGCCATATCCCTTCTGTAACCCTCCCCCGCAGAGCCACTCAGCCCAGCCACCTACCTCTAAGCAGAGCGAGCCCAGCTAGGCTTCGCCTCGGCCTCCCAGCCCTTTCCTGTAAATGCACTCACAGCCAGGAGGGGTGCCATATTAAATCAAGACTGATGGAAACCAGTGACTGCGATTATCCAGCCAAGATGCAGCATGGGAAGCTGGTCGCTGATGGCTCCAGGTGAGGGCTTCTGAGGCTAATTATGTGTGGCTTTTATTAAGAAGATGCTCTCTCTCCCACTCCTGCTCTCCTGGGTGGCTCCTTTACAGTACCTCTCTCAGCTCAGTGCCCTCTGCTTCTGCAGGCTGAATTCCTGCCTTCTCTTCTCCTCTAGTGGATCCCTATCAGAGCAGAGCCTTGAACTCGGTTTTGTAGCCTTCCTCCCCATCTCCCCAAAGATAGGAACAATAGTAGCCTGTATTTATAGAGCCCTTACCAAGCTCCTCCCATCCTTCTTTCTCCTCTCCTTCAAATAGAATATATACATATCAAATATGTTTCCTTCTCTAGTTTACTCCACTGGCTAGCCTTTCATAAGGCTGGGCACATGGCTCATGTCTTTAAAAGTCAATCATTGCTGGGTGCGGTGACTCACGCCTGTAATCTCAGCACTTTGGGAGGCCAAGATGGGTGGATCACCTGAGGTCAGGAGTTCAAGACCAGCCTGGCCAACATGGGGAAAACCAATCTCTACTAAAAATATAAAAACTAGCCGGGCGTGGTGGCGGGCGCCTATAATCCCAGCTACTTGGGAGGCTGAGGCAGGAGAATTGCTTGAACCCGGGAGACGGAGGTTGCAGTGAGCCAACACAGTGCCACTGTACTCCAGCCTTGGCGACAGAGTGAGACTCTGTCTCAAAATATATATATATATATATATATATATATATATATGAAAAGTCAATCATTTATTTCATATGTTTTTTAGCACAAACTCTATGTTAAGCATTGGTAAAAGAACATGAAGCAGTAATCTTCTGCCTGCCTGGCTTAATCTCAGTGTCCTTTACATTTTTATCAAGAAGTCTGACCCATTTTCTGAGGTTTTTCTGAATTGGCATAGATATTTGGGACACCAGGCTGGGGAGAATCAGAATGTGCTGAGATTTAGGCCATGGTTTGAATCTTTCCCAAGACCATCTAGAAACCTCCTGGAAAACTAACCAGTTCATGGTATAACTTTCCCCACCCCACCTGTCACCTCCATAGAAGTCAAGAGTCGTTTCCTTTGCCCAAGAAATAAACAGGATTACCAAACAACCTAAAACCATGACACTGAAGAAGAGTCACAGGAAGTAGAAGTGTTTCCCCAGAGAAGACTTAGGGAGGCCACACTGGTCATACCCAAATCAACAAAGTGCAAAGAAAAGTTATGCTAGACTTTGCCTATGGCAAAGGGAAAAGATACGTTCTGTGAGGCCCCACAGACCAATGGGTGGAAAGTACCCAGAGGTGGAATTCTCTATCATGTAAGGAAAGCTGACAGCAAAGATGAGCCGCCTCAGGCAGTGGAGGCACCTCTAGAGCCGGGTGAGTGTTGAGACTGCACACTGCGGACCTAGGGTTCCTAGAGGTGGAGCCTTGAGAGCTGCCTCTGGGGCAGTGGTAGCAACCAAGTGGACTTGGCTTCTGGCTTCTGCTTGAGCCAGAGTAACTCTTTCTTTCATCTGTGGAATTCCACCTACAATTAAATTAGTTAAAGGATTCCAGTACCAAAAACAAAACGGGCACTAGATTAGACAGTCTGTTATCAAAATGCAGTGAAGGAGAAGAGGAGTCACATTTATCAAAGGCTTAATAAGGGTTAGGTAGAAGGTAGCCATTTTGGTCACTCAGACTATCTCTTAATGCTATGTGCCAGAGACTCTGCTAAGAACTTATATATTAATGCATTATCTCATTTAATCCTCACCTTGTGGCATTCCACAAGGATCCTACAAGCTAAAACTATCAATACTATCCTGTGTTTTAATGAGGAAAACTAAGATTCTGGGAGCTTAACTTCCCCAAGGTCAGCTAGCTAGGAAGTAGATGAAGTTGAGGGGTGAACTCAGGTCTGTCTGGAGCAAAGTGTGCTTTTCTGCACAACTTGCCTCACTGTGAGCCAAAAGAAGAGCCAAACCTCAGATGGAGACAGCTGAAATAATTAAAGCAGACGCTGTGTGTAAGGTGCTGAGTACAGTGCCTGGCATACAGCAGCCATTCTGCAAACGGTAGTCACCTTTATTCAGTTAGCAACACAAATTGACACCTGCTGTGAGCCAGGCCCTTTGCTAGGCACTGGAACTATAGAGATGAATAAACATGGTCTTGTAACCAGTGACCTCATGGTCCAGGAAGGAGAGACAAACAGGAAGTTATTTCAGTGCACCAGAGGTCCCAGGGCCTGGGGTAGGCACAAAGCCTTACAACAGACTCCCTAGATGGTACCACCTTGGAGGTTGGTGGGAAGAGAGAAGACCTTTGTAGTGGGGTAATAGTGTCAGCGAAGGCCCAGAGGCAGGCATACTCTGGGACTCATCACTGAAGGGAAGTGAGGAAACTGACCCAACAAACCCTTGCAAGCCAGCTTCTGTCCCTTCAGGCTCCTTCCATGGTCTGCCTGACTGCAAGTCAGCACTGTCCCAGCCAGTATGTATGCATCTCACCATCAGAGCCTCCAGCCCAGTGGACCTAAGTGCTGAGTGGGGCTGGGTGGGCAGGGAGGAGGAAAAAGCAGATCTATGGCTGAAGTCGGCAGAGCCAAGTGATGTATGTGGCGCCTGAGGGAGCTGCACAGTGACACTCTGGATTCCAGCCGGCAAGTGTCACTCCGCTGGGATTGGCGCCGAATTACTGCTCCGTATGAAACCCCAGGACTGATGGGAGCTTTCAGTTATAGACTGATAGCAACAGCCAAAATTGGATTGTTTGCTATTTATTTTTTTTAACTTCTGTCAAGGTCACTACTGTAACAGGAAAACACTGCCCAAGCAGTAGGTATTTTTTATCCTCTCTGCCTGCAAGAGCAATCTGCAACCACAACTTTTGTGACAGGGCCTGACTTTGACAGCTGTCTTTCCAGAAAGATGTTAGTGTTACAGGCTTGGGGAAAAGGAGCCTCCTGAAGACCTGGTCATTCCTTTCCGGTTCAAGATCTGCTTCCTTTCCCTCCAGCTCCCAAGCTCCACAAATACTCTACCATCAGGACCCTGCCCTCACTCCTCCCTGCCTGTTCTCCAGACAGTCCCACGGCACCCTCCTGGCCCAGTCCTTCTCCAGCTTCTTCAAGCCTCCTGTTCCCCAGAAAGCCCCCCAATAGATGTTCCACACTTATGTGTCCTTCCTTTCTCTACTCCTGCACCACTCCATCTAGCTGTTAATTCTCTCCTCTTTGTATCTGTCATTTTTGCAAACACTCACCAGATGCCCCACTATTGCCAGGACACATGCTAGAAATAGCAGTGAGTCAAACATAGGGCCTGTCCTTGGGGAGCTCATAATTGATTTAGGGGACAGACTTACAGACATTCACCAAACTTGTTTTCAAGTAGGTTTTTGTGTTTTTTAGTGAAAGATGCAGTGCTGGAGATTCATGCTTTGCACCCTTGAGGAAGATGGTTGAGAAGTATTTTTGTGCAGGCCATGCCTCATCTCCTGACTTTGAGCTGCCTGAGGGCAAGCCCAGGTCTCCTCTTCTGCACGGGTAACCAAGCTTAGGCTTCTCCTGCTGCCTTTTGTGAAGTGGATGAAGCTCAGGGCCAGACATGACAGACCTTCAGCATCAACTGGAACCTCCCAGGGGACAGGGCATAGTCCTGCTTCTTCCCCTGCCCCACCCTTTCATCATGGCCATGCACAAGTCTGGGCATGCAGCAATTGCTGAATAATTATGTTTAATAGAAATACAGCATCTTTGAAATGGGGGGTATTCATAGCTCTCTTTTGAACATCAAAACGTTTTTCAAGAGGAAAGAGGAATTTATACTTATTAAGCACTTATTCCATGCCAAGCATGATGCTAGGCCTATTACATACATCGTCATATTAATATTTAATCCCCAATTTGCTAATGAGAAAACTGAGGTGAAATAACTTGCTCCAGGTGATAAGCACATCTTGTCAGTGATAAAGCTGGGATTGGACCCAGGTCTTCTGTCAGACTCCAGAGCCAGGGTAATCTGCTAGCAGTACTTACTCTACCAGCAGAGTGAACTGAGAGCCCTGAGTGGCAGCCACCTGAGTGGAAAGTAGAAAGGGCTGGACCAGCCTCCAGTGACCATGAACCAAAGCTATGAAGCAGGACCGCTGGAGACCCAGACCTGGTTTTCCCCGAGTTGGGGGATAGAATGAAGCTATGGTGTTATGGTTCCAGCAGCCCTCAACCATTTGCCCTCTCTCCACACAGTACCAAGAGAAGCAGCGGAAGCGTGAGGCCGAGGAGCGGCGCCGCTTCCCCCTGGAGCAGCGGCTGAAGGAGCATATCATTGGCCAGGAGAGTGCCATCGCCACAGTGGGTGCTGGTGAGTATGTGGGATGCCAGAAAGAACAGAGTGGTTCATGCTCTGCTGCAGTGAGGTGTACATCCTGTCATCACCAAACTGGATAGGCGCTGTTAATAATATTAAAAGTTAGCATTTGTTGAGTATTATCTATATGACAGACATTGTTTTAAGTTCTCTGCGTGTCATGTGTCATTTAATCCTTATAGCAATCCTCTGAGGTTGGTGCCGCTCAATCCCATTTTACTGATGAGGAAGCTGAGATACAAAATACCTAAACCACTTGCTCAAGGCTGCTTTCCTATGCATAGAGTTTAACTCTGACCGTCATCTGGTCCGCTACCCTCAACCCCATTTTTCAAGTGGGAGAATTGAGACCCAGAGAGGGATAGGAGCTTGTCTGTCACTAACAGTGTAGCAGCTGAGCCAGAACTTATGTCCCCATCTGCCAACCTGGGACTCTTCTATCACTTCCGGATAATTTGTCAACAGCTGGCCTAAATTTATAGAAAATATCCTGAACAACTTTTGAGTGTCTTCTCCACCACTGAAGCTCTTATTTCCATACTTTGATCCTTGGGAGGCAGACTGCCCTCTGGTGTAACCCCTAATGTAATGGCCCTCCAGCCTGTGCAGACCCCACGAGCAGATAATTAAGGTTCTGCTGAACACAGTGGCCTCATCTTTGTTCTGCAACTCTGAAGCACCACTCCTTGGGCTTGATTTCAGATAGATGAGGCAAGGGAAGAGGAACCCCAGGCCAGGCCAAGACAAAGGTGTATCCCCCAACACAGTGGTTCTCAAAGCATGGTCTCTGGACCAGCAGCATCACTATCATCTGGGAACCTGTTAAAACTCAGATCTCAGGCTGATTCCACACCTGTGGAATAAAAATTTCTGGGATCTGTATGTTAACAGGCTCTTCAGGTGATTCTGACACTCAGCTGAAGTTTAAAATACCACTGCCCCAGGAAGGCCCTACCTGGTTGTGTGGTATGCCTGGATTGTGGGGTTGGTGCTTTTTAACCTCCATTTGTAAGGAAGTTACTGTATCCACCTTGCTGAGAAGCCCTGCAGCTGGGGATCATAATGATAATGTTCAGAGCCATGTTCAGTCCTTGTGACCAGCTCCCAGAGGCTTCTAAACCCAAGCATGAGGGAATAAGGCAGCCTGGTGGTTGCAGCTGCTAGCCCAGCTGAAGCATGAAGCATTCTCTGGGTCAGAACTTATGGTAGGCAAGCAGCACCCAACACCTCGAGACCTCAAACTGAAGCAGGTCCAGGAGAGGGAGGCAGATCTAGAGGCTAGGCCAGGCCTCCCTGAGTTCTCCAAGCTAGCGTCACATGTGTGGTAGGGACTGGCTGGATGGAGCCTGGCACCCCATGGGTACCATGAGGATGGGCAGCCAGAGAAGTGCCGCAGAATGAATTGATTTGATAAATGGCCATTTATTACCCTCACGAATTGGCTGAAACCAATTTTGGTCACATCAACCCCTGGTAAGTGCTGGGATATTGATTTGTGCAAAGTAATACAGTGAATTTATCAGTGTGATCCCCAGCTGCAGGGCCTCTAGCAAGGCTGGTGCACAGTTACCACCTTACAAATGGAGGAGATAAAGCGTCAGCCCCACAGCTCAGGCCCACATGGCCTGTCTGGTCTAGGGCCACTGGAACCAAACCAGGACAACCTGCAAGCCAGAGCCTTGGCATTGAAAGTGAGGCTTTTCTTCCAGAATCCAGAGCTGCTCTCGATCCTGAGGAAGGGAGGCTGTCTGCCCTGTTGGGCAGACTTCCTGGGAGCTCAGCACCTCCACGCCCCACCATGCTCCTCAGAAAAGCAACCAGCTCTCTATTCAGCACATTCAGAACCAGACTCCCTCCCCTCCCCAGCCTGCCCATCTCCTGTGTTCTGATCTGTGTAGAGACCACCATTCACTGATCTCTTAAATAGAAACTCAGATGCTTCCTTGGCCCCTCCCTTCCCCTCACCCCTTACAACCCATGAAGGATCAAACACCTGGCCTTGCCACTCTCTTCCTAATATCACTGCCCTAACTCAGGGTGTCCGAGTCTCCCATCTGAACCAGGCAGCTTCTTCACTGGTGTCCCCGCCTCCCTTCCTTCCCCTAGAATCAGTTCTCCTCACCAGCTGGAGTAATCTTTGCAAAACACGTATCTTAACAGTGCCACTCCTGTTTAAAACCTTTGCATGTTCCTTGCTGCCCTAACCTGGCATGCAGGCCTGCTCCTGCTGCTCCCTGCTTTGTGCTGCATGCACCAGCCACAACAGCCTGCCTCTGCCTCCCTGCACATACTCTTGATTTCCTGCCTGCATTTGTCTGCCACCCTCTCTGCCTGCAATCCTTCCCTTCTGGCCCTTCCCCACCCCACCCCAGCCCAATGCTCACACACTGGCTGGTTTTTACTTAGCCTAACTCAGTTCAGGAGCAATTGACTGCAGGCTCCTTGAGGGGAGATAACATGACTTAATCATTTTTGTACTCCCAATTCCTGACACAGCACCCTGCTCAAAGTAGATGCTTAGCGCAGCTTGTCAAATTAAAGAATTTGGTCTGGCCCCTTGTCCATCTCTAGGGAATAGCCCCATAGGCCAGGCCCTCATGGGCTCTAGGATGTGCCCTGAAGTAAAACAGGGAAGCTGCAGCACCTGCTCTCTGGTAGCCCACAGCATACTAGGAATACAACTATAGAATAGCTCATTACAGCCATACTCTTTGACCTTTGACCCCTGGGGTGGGCAGGCCATTCCTCAGACCTGCTCTAAGAAGCCTCTCCTGGGCACAGGTCAGCCTGCACATACCCGGCAGCTTTCTCAGAGCTCCTTCTGACCAGGAACCTGTCCCCAGCTTCTGTCCACCTGGTCCCAGTTGACCCTCTGAAGCCACATACTCCCCTGGGGAAGTTCTGCCACCTCACGTGTTTGGCTCTGCCCGAGTATGGCACATATTTCTTGTTACAGAAGGATTGCGTATGGCCACCAGGGCACACCACCAGATCTCATGCTTCACTTCCCTCTTTGACCAGCCCAAAAACGTAATCTTCCCAAGCTTTGTACCTTTCTGGACCCTCCCTTTGAATCCTCATCTGAGAAATACATCCATGTCATCCCTGGGTTGTGGAGTTGTAGTGATTAACTTACAAAACTGCTTGCAGTTCCACCCCACATCATGTTACTTCTGAAGTCACTTGCTGTGCTTTCTCGTTACCTGGACTGCCCTGCCCTTCCACGTTGCCTGCTGAGACATTCAAGACCTAGGCCCTTTATTGTATATTTAAAACAACTGAAAGAGTTTAATTGGAATGTTTGTAACACAAAGAAATAATAGGCACCTGTCCAGTACTTACCATGTTCCTCGAACCTACAAGCAGTCGTCAGGAAATTGCTGATAAACATTTTTATGACTCAACCATGAGAGTCCCTCTGAAGGACTGGTTCCCCTAGGAGATGCCACAGATGTGACAAGCTTGTTCCAGATTAGGTTATAAAAAACCTCCCACACTATATCCCTGGCACCTATCAAGAAAGGTGAGTCAGCCCACCCAGACTGCCCTAGAACCCTAAGCTGGACAGAAACAAAGGCCTGGGGTGGAAGGAGGAGGCCGCTTTTGCCTTTTTGGTTTTGCACACACTGGGGCCTTCTTCCTGGAATGTCCCATCATACCTGCAACTGGCTGGCAATCTCCCTCTCACCCTTCAAGCATAAATGTCAGGCTGGCACAAATGGCTCTTCCCATACTTCCCTCTGTGCACCTATCCTGTTTGGAGCCCACAGTTTTCATAGCAGCCTTTACCTCTATAGCACACACTTTGTTTGAGGCCCCTTTATGGGTGCCCCTGCACCTAGTACAGAACTTTTTTGCTAAACAAATGCATAAGGCTTCCTGGAGAGGGATTTAGAAGAAAGTGGAAGCCTTCTTCACCCAAGAATGGTAGTAGCCACCTGGGGCACTAAGAGACTCAAGTCTAGGCCTTACTCTTCTCCTCTTCTCTGTAAAATGAGAGTTGAAGTTCCTGTTCTTTCCCATTTGCGATTCGAGAAAGACCAATCATTCATTTAGTTAGCGAGTATTAAACCAGTGTTGGGCTAGTCTCAAGGGTCCTCAGAAAATAGGACACCCAGGACACCCAGCACCTGCTCCCATGGAATACAGTCAGATTGGGGGCACACCCTCTCCCCCAGATACAAGGCCACAGGTAGATGAAACACCTTACACTGCCTGTCTCTGAGCCTCAGTGTACTGTGTAAAATGGAGATAACACCTACTTATCAGATTATTAGGAGGATGAGTTACTGTAAAATACAAAAGCTAATGGTAACTGCCATTGCTGCTGCTATGACTACCATTATTTTTACTCTTATTGGTATCCCACTCCTTGCCACTTACAAATTGCTTTCATCACTATTAACTTGTTTGATCTGCATGTGGGGCTGACACAGCATATGTGACTGTTCCCATTTTATAGAGGAAGAAACTGAGGCTCTAAAGGAATAAGTGTTTTATTCAAAGTCAGTCAGCTGGTAAGTGACAGAGGCGGGACTCCATGCTGGATCCTATAACTCCTGCCCTCTCCACTATACCACCCTGTAGATGAATGCTTGCCAGAGAATACAGACCTGCAAGTTAATGGCTAGATGTGGTGTGGTGGAGTGAATCAAAAAGGGCTGCTTTAGGTGAGTTTTCAGATGTTCCAGTAGTGACAAGCATGGTCAGGAGAAAGCAGAACACAAGCCAGGTGGGCACTGGTACTACGTGCTGGGAGGCAGAGCAGCCTAGCTGGAGCTCGTGGCGATGGGACTGGGCAGGCAAGGGAGCCAGGCTGCCTGTGTAGAGGGCCCTGACACCATCTCTAGCCCAAGAGCAGTGACCAGGAGAGGGTCAGGGGACAGGGGCTCCTGAGGCCATGTGCTGAATGGCTGAGCAGACCAGATTAGAAGACTACAGAGAACGTTTTCCAGGGAGTCAGGGTACGAGGAGGTACTGTGGCAGCGGAGAGCCAGAGGAGGAGAGCTCACCTTCCCCCAAGCTCCTGTAGTAAAGCGCAGGCTCAGGCTCAGCCAGAGCTGAGGGTAAAGCCCAGGGTCTTTGTTTCTTCCCCCTGTAAACTTAAGCAGGTTACCTAACTTCTGTGTGCGTGTTTCCTCACCTATAAAATGGAAATCAAGTCCCCTGCTCTGCTTACCTCACAAGGCTGAAATGAAATTATGTCTACAGAAGTTCTTTATAGACAATGAAGTGTTACAGAGTCGGTTGTAAATACATTTGCTGGCCACAATTTGAGCAACAACACCTATGGCCGCATCCCACATGGGCCCATCCAGGTCTCTGTCCCAGCCTCTACTCTGGCCTGACGGGATCCTCAAGGCCCATAGCCTTGGTTCTCAGCCACCCTGCCAACCACACACACTGGGGCCTGCCTTCTCCAGTCCTTCCTAGCCACCACCATTTCTCATTCTGTCGGACTCCATCTGCTTGGCTGTTTTTCTCTTCAGATATTATTAGAAATATCCAGAGTTGTAATTGTTTAATGGTTGGCATTTCGCCTGCTTCACAGGGGACGCACATCAAGCCCACCCCAGACTCATGCCCTAGGTCGGGCAGAATTGACCAGGGACAGCTGTGCAGTGAAGTCTGCCTGGCATTATAAAGAGCTCTCTCCCAGGTGCATTCTTAGAAAAGAAGGGGGGAATAGTGGCCCCAGGCATAATTCAATTCCTCATTCTCCATGGTGTTTTTGTACTGCACAGCTCAGCAGTGTGCAGCTCTCTGCGGGCTGGGATGCTACCTTAAAAGAAAAGTCAGGATCAGAACCCCAGGTACATGATACCCTGGGGAACCCACGTAGGGGAATGCCTGGGTATATCTGCTTCCCCAAATACCCCATGAAGCTTGAACTCAGTTCATACTCAACTTGTTTCCAACCTAGACTCTTAATTTAGTCAACTTTTAGAAGAATGTGGCTCCTTTCAGGTCACCGTTCTCATCCCTGCCCTAACACACATACCCACATGTCCATACATAGTATTCACAAGTCTAGCCTTTGCCATTTTAATATCTACACTTCCTCAGATACCCACACTCTCAACTCCCTGTTTCTGTAGGATACCAGCGACTCCCCACTTAGCCAAGCTTGCACTTTTCTCTCTTCATCCCCAGCATTCAGGTACCTATGAGGTCTATGGGTTCCCCTTATAGCCAACCTTTCCAGAGATCCTGGGCCAGTTAGTTGGATTCTTACCCAGGAGAGAGGTTGTACTGAGCTTTTTCTCAGGCCTCTTTCAAGATTCTCAGGGAGCATTTTCTGGGCAGGCAGAAGTGGCTAGTCTGATGTCCGTGAATTTGCACAGCTTCCATCTGTTTCTGCTGAGGCCAGAAGTAGAGAGAAAGTTGTATTTTAGGTAGGAACATTAGAGATCGAGATGAGAAAGACCACTGGCTTGAGGTGGAACTCCTAAAACAGTATTCCAGATCTTCACAGTCTGATCCCACCCCAACACTCCTCATGATCATTCCTGTCTCTCCACCTCTGACATACTGGCCACCTTTGCCTCTTCAAATCCTGCCCATCCTCCATGATCTGTCACCAGTCCTGCCTCTTCCAAAGAACCTTCCTAGACCTCTGCAGTCGCTTCTTTGAAACCCAGCCATACAGTATAGTGGTTAGGATCTTGGCAACTCAAGACTGGCAGACACATCCTAAACACTGTCAAATCTTTCTCGATTGACTGGTGTTCCAGGCCTTGTTCTCTGACATCTATTCCTTGGCTGATTTTCCCTTGACACCCTGGGGACCAGATCAGACATGCTGTTCCATTTGCAGACTGGCCTTGACATTATACAGTGCTCTGTCTCTTTCCTGCTCCTGACTGCCATGTTTCCATTATTCATACTTTTGATGAATGAATTCCAAAATTCATACTTTTTTGAGCAGCCATATGTTACTTTAAAAAAAAAAAAAAAAGAAGACAGGTTTAGAGAGAGAAGCAACTCTGCCATCTACTAGTTGTGTGACTTGGGCAAGTCTCTATCTGTTGCCTCAGTTTCGTGTTCAATATAATGGAGTTGAGAATACTACTTTCCTCTCCGGGTATTTGTGTGGGTCTTGAATAGATACATTATTGGTGAATTTTCCCATTGTGCTTAGCATACAGCATGTTTGGTACATGATTCTTCTTGCAGTTCTGCCTCACTCCACCCCCACTCGTATACTTGAGCAATGTTTCTGAGCCTGATTCTCCTACTCCATAATTAAGCGCTTAGTTTTCTCAGATTGAAGGCATAGCCCTTGATTACATACTCCCTCTTGAAGAGGAGGTCAGGTCTTACTCTAGCAGAGTTGAGCCTCCAAGGAACCTGGTATCTATCTGTCCCACTCCCCATGCTCCCCACTCCCTCCGCCACTGGAGGTTATGGTTAGCATCTCTGGTAACCAGGTGGCTTATCCCTTCCATGCCGCGAGCTCCACATTGCCTTTGATTGGCTTCCAGAAAATGCATTTGGCTGTGTTTCCACTTTCTGACCCAGACAGTGGACCAGACCTTAGTTTCCCCAGATAGGAAAGGGTCCAGGGCTCACATCCCACATCTCCAAGGGCCTGCCATGGGCTTCTGCCTCTTGCATTTGCATAGGAGGCAGCCCATAGTCCCACTAGCGATGAGTAGATGAGTAACCAGTGAGAGCTGAAGTTCCTCTCAAATTCTCCTTCACCAGTCCCCCACCCCCTTCACCTCCATTCACCATCCACCCGCCTTTCAGTTTCCCTAGCAACACTGAGTGCTCATCCTGGAAAACTTTATCCGAAATCTGCTCTGGGCAGGTTTCCAAATCCATGCTAACCTGATTAGGTGTCTCTAGGGGCCTCGCCAGCTAATCAGATTAGGCAGCACTAATGGTAGTGAGGACTTTGAGTGGGCGCAGAGCAGTAAAACATATTGTATACTTAGTGATAATTATCCTGCCTTTTGTGTCATTGATTTATCTGCCTCCCTCCCCGTCCCCCGTCTTGTGTGTTTGGCCATAGCGATCCGGAGGAAGGAGAATGGCTGGTACGACGAAGAACACCCTCTGGTCTTCCTCTTCTTGGGATCATCTGGAATAGGTAATTGGGAGCAGATCATCTAGTGGGGACGGAGAGCTAGGGTAGTGCCCGGCCCAAACCTGATAGCCCCAGCTGCTGCGGGCCAGGGTCAGCAGGGCCACCTCTAGGTCAATTTCCATCTCTGAAAACAACGGCCTCCAGATTACAGAGCCACCAAGAAAGAGGACTCTGTTACCATCTGTCATGTTATGAAGAGCTGGAATTATGCCCCTCCCTCTGGAAGTTGTGGTGCTAAGACTGATTCACCTGGAGGACCAGGCCCTTCAGGACCCATTAACCCTGGTCCAGCCACTCTGCATCCGCAGAGCCTCCCCTTCGGGAATAGTTGAACCACCTCCTTTGCCCGGCACACCAACCATGTTCAGTGCAGCCTAGCTGTAAATGCTAAAGAAGGCCCCTAATGACCACCGCAGTGCCAGATGCATAGCAAAATTGGTTGCAGTAAGATGAGTTGAGTATTTTTCTAGCCAGTTGGGCTGGATTATCTGAAGCATTCTTACCCACTCATTCTCTGCCCTGACAGAACCCCCCATTCCTTCACTACCACCTCCCACCATGGTCCTGATGGGAAATTTCATGGTTTAGTTTCCTTCTCTTCCCCTCCCAGCATCTTCATGGGCCTCTCCCTTAGATGTAGGCCCCCAAAAGGATACCATCACCTGACCATGATGCTCCAGAACTTGACTTTTATACTAGTCAGGGACTTCCAAAGGTTACCATCCACCAAGTGGCCCTTCAGAGCCCCCACTTCAGTACTGTCGTTCCTTCTCTGTGTTACAAAGAAGGACCATGAAGCCACAATGAGAGGTACTCTTCAGCCCCTCCCACCCTCTATCCGGCATGTGGTTCCAGGGCCTGGCTAAATGGCAGGACTGTGGGTATTGAGAGGGATGCAGGGCAGTGAGCCAGGAGGCCCGGGTACTCCTAGGAGAGGTGAGGTTTGTACTAGGCTTTAAAAAGCAAGTTGGTTCTGGATTATAAAGTCAACCTGTCACTCTTAGGACGGTGCTACAGAGAAAAGGCCTCAGTTCCCATCCCAGAAAAATTAAGATGCAGTACAGAGTTTGATTTTGGTCCCAGCTTCACCATTAACTCCCCAGGTGACTGTGGGAGAGTCATTGATCCTTTCTGTGCCTCAACATTCTCATCCATAGAATATATTCTTTCTAGTATCCATGCATTTCTAGTATTCTTTCATTCCAGTGGTTAGTCACCTGTTTGTAACCCAACACCTCTCCTTTCTTACTAGGAAAAACAGAGCTGGCCAAGCAGACAGCCAAATACATGCACAAAGATGCTAAAAAGGTAAGGACTGGGACCTAGGTCTGATCTGCAGATCGTGGAGACCTCACCACTCCTGCTATCCCAAAAAATCTGACCCTCTGAATTCAACAATAGGCAATCAAAAAGATGGGCCCTGACCCAGGAAGCAGACTTCAGCTCTGGCCTCCACTTGGCCACCAGTTGCTCCAGAGATTTGGGCAAGTTATCCCACCTCTTTATGCCTCAGTTTCTTCATCTGTAAAATAGGAATAATAATCCTTGCCCTGCCTGACTCTTGAGGAAACAAAGTGAGATCCGCCATACAACATTTTCAGGCATCTATGCCATGCCAGGTGTTGAACTAGATGCTGCTAATACAGCATTTATTAAGATACTCCCCCTGCTCCAAGGAGCTCAGGTTGGAGAGGGAAACAGCTTTAGAAAGACACCATTACTGTTCAGTGCAGTCATGGCTGTGCTCATGGGAGTCTTGGGGGCTGTAGGAGAAAACAAATAGGAATAAGAGGATGCCTTGTTGCCTCTCACTATCCTGCATGAGCTTTTAAACATGGTTTCTTATATCTTGAGCCTGGGGTGCTTATAGTCCCCCTTCCTCCATGGCTCAGAGCCCTGGATTCTCCACAGGAGAGGGCCATCCCCATCCCCTGTTTGTTCACACTCAGGCTTTCCAAGGCCTGCTCAGTTTAACTTTTTAGGGAGGCAGGAAATGCTTTTGTGCAGAGACAGCAATCCTTGGAGAGAGTGCAAAAACATTTCACTGAAAGCCAAACATTCTTCTACCAGCCTTCCCAGCATCGAGGGCAGGAGTCGCCCGAGACCCTAGATGCTCTTGCTCTTGCCTTTCTAAGGAAAACCTCCCTGGCCAAAGCAATGAGGAGTTGCTTAGGCCTCTGCCAGCCAAGTGGCCCCAGCAGCAGAGTCTTGGACTCCTGTTCTCTTTCTGGCCTGCCTGCCCCACTGGTAGCCACAGAAACAAGGTAGTTCAGATTATGTCCTCCTGAGCCCCCTTCTGCTTCATAAATGGCTGAACGCTCTTAAACCCTCATCTCTGCCAGTAGCTGTGCTCTGCCTCCACCAAACCTGGAGCAGACCCACTTGACAAGCAGGCAAGCAAGAAGCAACGCGTAGCATGCTAATGCGCTCCAACTGAAATAGCATTTTTAAGTCAATTCATCAGGTTGGCAGCGATTGAAACAATTAGCACTCTGGAAAGGGCCATAAACTAGCAGGACTATTAGGGAAGATGCAGTTACAGGCAGGAACCACCTGATTAGGGATGAAGAATTCTGAGTGGTTTAATTTTAATACTGTCAGAAAGGTTAATATTTAATTACAAATATAATCTCCTTATCCAAGCTGTCTTCATATGTCTTCATACACAGTGGAAGTAGAAGGAGAGTATGTACTGACTTGCTAGTGTAGAAAGGAGAAGGGGCTTGTTAAAACACTAATAATGCAAGTAATTTTTTAGTTGGCACATCTGAATGGGAGACAGATTTACCCCAGTGCAGGATGACGTTGGCATGCTTCAGTGCATGCCTCACTCAGAAGGAAGTAACACCATCACCCTCGGAGGCAGCGCACTGTGGTGGACAGAGCTCTGGAGCAACCATTCTTTGCTTCAGGTTCCAGCGCTTCTACTTTCTACTGGCCCTAGGCAGGTGAACTTTACCCCTTGAAGTTTCAGCTCTCTTGCCTCAAGGTGAAAGCCCTCCAATCCGTATCTTAGGTTATGGGGAGCATCAAGTGACGACGCTGTGTGCTTATCACTTATGTCATCACATCATGGCGAGCACACAGCAAGTGCCTATTCCTTGACTTGCATGTATTCATCACTTCCTACTTACCACAGCAGCGCCCCATCTACTCTCCCATTTGATTCTATGGGGAAGATGGCATGGATGCTAAATTAGACCCACTTTTCAGATGAGAAAACTGAGGCCCTACACCATTCTTAGGCTTCCCCTGTTAGGGGAAGAAATAAAACCAGAATCAATCCAGTCTCTCAGCTCCTCACTGTGATACCATTGTTCTCAGCTGCTCTAGGAAGCTAGATGGGAAACTTGCCGGTGTGTCCCCATTTCACATTGGGAGATGAGAGGCATGAGAAGCTGCATAAAAACAATCATGTATTTTATTTTTAAATCATAGGTGGTGCTTCTATGAAACTCCTACCTGTACTAGCCCTGTGGGTCAACTCATTATAGAATCTATGTTTAGCATAGATACTTTATAGCCACATGACAGGCATGTTTGAGACCTGCCTTCGAAATCCAAGAGAGCCCTGGACTTTAAGCTGTGTAACCAGTATACCTGGGGCCCAAAGAGTGATGTATGGAAAGCACCATTCACAGAGCACAGTGTGAAAGAGACTTACCAAACAGAAGCTCCCTTTAATTTGTCTCCCAAGATGACTGATGAAATGAAATGAGCACTGGCCCAGAGTTTGGTGACGTGAATTCTAGTTCTGGCTCTCTGATCCCTAGTTTCTTCATTTGTAAAGAGACACTGACACCTCCAGGTCTTGCCACTTCAGAAGGCATTCTTTGTACATTTATATGATTTCTTTATCAGATCTGTGAAGTTATTTTTTTTTCTCTCATTAGCCTGTGTACTATTTCTCCCAAACTGAGTGGCTCTGTTAACTTTCATTACTAGAGCTAATAAGCCTTGAGAAGGAACCTTAATGGTGTTCTGTGATATCATTATAAGGTAGGGTGGTGGAGCCCAAAAGACTTAGTTCTAGTAGCAATATGATGAGGGATAAAGAGCAAGTATCTGAGTCCAGCTGCCTGGGTTCAAATCCCAACTGTACCTGCTATGTGGAGTTGGCCAGGACCTCTGTTTACATCATCTTTCTCATCTGGAAAGTGGGCTCCATAATGGTGCCAGTCTCCCTGGATTGTTCAGAAGGTTAAATGAGATAGTGATGTAAAATGTTAAAACGCCATTCTTGGCATGTGGTAAGCAATCAGTACATGTTGGATGTTACTTTTATTGTTCTTGCCTCACTTTGTTGATAACCCCAAGCTAAGATCATGTGAAATCAAAATGATGATTCTGGCCAAGAAAATCAAGCCCAAAAATGTGTTCAAAATTACCTAGCAAATCATTAGAAGAACTAGGGTGAGAACCCAGGTCACTTGACATAAGTAAGCATGAGAGTCTGTAGTCCATGTGTCGTCAGACATTCATTGGCATCTGGACACAAAGCTCAGAACTCTTCAGGTGAAGACTGTCAAGAGCCCAGCTGATTGGCAGAGGGGAAGCTATGAGGCAGTGTAGCATGATGGCTAAGAGCACAGACGTGGAGCCAGATTGCCAAGCACGGGTGACTTTGAGCAAGTTACTTTAATCTATGACTTAGTTTTCTCATCTGTAAAGTGGAGGTGATAGTAGTGCTTACCTCAGAGACTTGTACATGTTCTAAGCCCTTTATAGCTTGCTTAAAACAATGCCAGGCACATAGTAAATACCCAGTAAATGTCAGCTGTTATTAATCAGAGACCCATCTTATGGCTTCCAGCCCGTTGCTTCTCCCAGCTTCCCCATGGCCATCGTCCCACCCTTCCTGAAACCTGCAGATCTCTTGACTGAGCGGCCTAGGAACCCTCTGGAAATGCTTTCTGGCTCATGCCCCATGTGGCCTTAATAACTTCTCTAGGTCCTGTCGCACCTCTTGGATTAGATCCTCAGACCCCTGGTGAGGCAGGGAGAGGAGCCAAGAGCCTTGTGTAACACAGAACAAAACTGCAGCTCAAAAAGGGGAGGCAGCATGTCCAAGGCTCCACAGGCAGGCAGAACTAGGACTGGAACCTGAGCCCCCTGGCTCCCAGCCTAGGGTTCTTGCACCCTGTGTCTCAGCTGTAGAATGACAGGACAGAGAAAGAACTAAAAGTTAGTACATCACGGCGTGAATTTCTGACCAGTGGCCAAGCTAGAATATGGCCCTGGATTTCAAACATAGCTACCTCCCCGTGAGGATCTTGGCACCCCCATCATCGCCGGCTCTCCGGTGAAGCAGGATTCGGTGAATGCCGTCTCTTAGACACGGGCATGTGCCAGTAGGAGAGGAGCCCAGGGGACTGTGGGGAACTCTTGTCTGGTTGTGGCTAGACAGGGCACCTGTGGATGCCTTTACAGCTCCCTAATCAGGTAATGGTTCTTGAAAACCAACAGGCACTCCGCCTGTGTTAACTCTTCAGATCACACACTGCAAACTGTTCTCTTCCTCAGGGGCTAACCATGGCCCTCACCCATGGGGCCACTTGTTCGGAAATCACCGCTACACCCTGTGGTGGAGAGAAAAGGGTAGTACAGCTATGTTATTGATTTTTTTTTTTTAATGAAATGAAGAAATGTAAATACATTTTAAAATATATTCATTTTGAAGAAAAGTAAATCAAAGGGACATGGGCATCACACAGACTTTCAGAGTTGAGAGGCATTCTGGAGCCATCTGAGTGTTTCTCTCCTCCTCACATCACAATCCATACTGTTCGTGACTGACTTTGTCCATGTCTGCACCATCCGATGGGGTGCTCCTTAAGGACAGAGACCAAGACTTGTTCCCTGTTGTAACTCCGGTGTCCAGCACACACAGGATGCCCTCAGGAAACGTGGAATGGACGAGTGGGTGGATGATGCGGTAATCAAAACAGGAGAGGCCTCCCTGAAAGGAGACACCCCAAGTCAGATTAGAAGGTCAGGTACATGATTTGGGTCTTTTAAGGAAGAGAATGAGGGACTCGTAGGAAATGAGTACACAGAAAAGGAGACAGGAAGCCAGAAAAAACATCCCTTGAGCGTGAGATAGAAGATCTTGTGTTGGTGTGGTGTGAAAGCCTTGGGGATAGTTGAGGTGCTTTCCTCCCTAACCCTTCTCTTCACTTTCCTGCCTCCAAACGGACTTGGTGCTTGCTTGTTTCCACACAGGGCTTCATCAGGCTGGACATGTCCGAGTTCCAGGAGCGACACGAGGTGAGTGATGACAGTCTTTGAATGAAGCATGGTTTGGAGGGCTTGTCAGCATGACTGCCTGGGTCTTAACATTTGGGCCTTTGGGCCTCAGATAATTCCAGCAGCCTTGGGATTTGTCATTGGGAGCACAGGTGTGCAGCAGGGTCACTGATTTGTTTCACATAGGATTTGCTCTGAAGAATAAACAGAGAGAAGATCTATCTGCCACACCAGGAGACGGACAGCCAATCGTCTCGTCTCTGTTGAGACAGGCAACCTTAATAGTATATAAAGTCATCTTCCCATGCATGCCCCATGTTGGAAACTAAAAGCACAGAAAGGCCTTCCTAGCATGTTTCCTTCCTTCTTCCAGGTGGCCAAGTTTATCGGGTCCCCACCAGGCTACGTTGGCCATGAAGAGGGTGGTCAGCTGACCAAGAAGTTGAAGCAGTGCCCCAATGCCGTGGTGCTCTTTGATGAAGTAGACAAAGCCCATCCAGATGTGCTCACCATCATGCTGCAGCTGTTTGATGAGGTGAGAGTCACCTTGGGCCAGGATGGAGCAGGAGGACACTGGAGATAAGGGGGACTGTGAACAGCAGAAAGCGAGGGCCCAGAGGCTAGCTGGTCATTCCTCGGCTTCCTGCTCCCGCATGTGTACATTCATTCATCCAGCAGGTGCAGTTTAGCCCCCTGCACCAGGGCCCGGGTGGGGCACTCAAGGGAAGACCAGCTCTGCCTAAGAGTTGAAATTGCGTGGCTGCTCAGGCCACCTTCTAGAGAGACATGGTATGGCAGAGGTGCCATGAGAGAGAGACATGAATTTTTAGTTTCAGCTCTGCTCCTGACTGGCTTTGTGACCTTGGCAAGTCACTGCCCATCTCTAGGCATCAGAGACCTCATGTGACAAACGAGGAGGCTGAATCAGAGAAGCCTCAAAAATCCTTCTGCCTCAGACAGCTCTTGTTCCTCCCTGTGTGCCAAACATTGTCTCCTGCAGTTCTTTAAAATGCTAATATTGTTGCTGCTAATGGTGAGATGCTGATACCCTGGTTCATGGAGTCTTTCTCTTCTGAGAATCTGAGGGTTCTTACAGATGGTCCAGTTCCCCTGCTGGTAGGGGTAAGTTCTAAATGGAGAGAAGAACTTAATTCTGTCCAGTACTTTCTGTGTACTAGACCTGTACTAAAGACGTTACAGCCATTATCACTAATCCTCATAAGGCAGGTAGAAAAATTCCTACCAGGCAAAGGAGAAATTGCTCATTTTTTACAGATGAAGAAACTGAGGTTCAGAGAGGTTATAAAAGACATGCCTAAGGCCAGAGCTGCTGTGTAAAGAGCCAAGATTGGGCTACAGATATGTCTGATCCCAGAGCCCCAATTCTCCCCCCATACCACTGTTTACCTTGAGCCAGGCGAGGGATTGCTTATAATCATGGAAGAAGATGAATTCCACCTTTTCAGAGGCCCTGCTCCATCAAAAGAGCATGAGGAGCCAAGGACTGACCCAGGGATGAGGCCCCTCTTCTCCCATGCAGGGGCTGTATTAGCCAGCACCTGGCCATGAGTCCAGCTCACCTGTCTACCTAGCCTCCTGCAGCCCTGGGAAAATAGGAAGGTGGTTTGCTTCCCATGTCACAGGAGGCCACAGGGAGGGGACTCCTCCATCAGGTACCAAGCCAGGAAGACCTAGATCCAGATCTCCTACCAGCTGCTCACTGCCTTCCCCACCTGGCCCAGCCTCCTTGCCCCTGCCCGTTTTGTTGTGTCTTCCTAGCCCTTCAGCTGCTCCCTGCCCTGAACCTCCTGCTGAGGAGAGACTAGTCCTTCAGAGGTCACATACTTAGTTACTGACATGTGTTCGCTGAGGCCTCCACTCCATTCCAGCCTCTTGATGGGATTCAAGTGCACAGCTATGGCCAGACCCGAACATGCCCTCTGGGAGCTCTCTGCCTGGTAGACAGGTGGAAAGGAGACATGGTAGTAGCTGGCATTTTGTGTGCCATTCACTGTCTTCAGAGGCTTATGTGTATCAATTTAACCCTTTCAACAACCCTCCAAAGCTAGCTATTATTATGGCCTCTGTTGAACAGATGTGGAAACTAAAGCAAGGTAAGATTAATTCATTCACCCGTGGTCATGCAGCTGGGGGGAGAGAATCAAGGATTCAAACCTAGGCAGCCCAGTTCTAGATCCTGCAGCTTGAATAACCACCATGTAGCTAGGGCCAAAAGAGCAAGGTCCGTCTCAGTGAAGCACTGAAGGGACGGGACCATGCCACTCAGGGAGGGTGAGCATCGCGGCCTGTTTGATCTCTGGCCTCCCTAGAGAGGCACCTCTGATGGCATTCTTGGCCCAAAAAGACAGAAGGCAACTGCTGACTGAAGTACAACTAGCCCTACATGAAAGCCCTGTCTCCCCCTCCTCCGTCACTTCACTCCACTGACTGCCTTTTAGGGGTTGATAGGAATTCCTTCCTGCAGCTGTTGTCACCCCTTCCCCCAGCCCCAGCCTACGATAGTTTCCAATGCTCTTGGTTCCACTGACCAAAGCTGCCATCCAGGTTTACTCGATTTAGGCTTTTTGAGGACGGGCCATTGTTATGTTCACTTGAACCATTCCCAGAGCCCACAAAGTCAGGGGAAATGTTGTTTTGACTAATTTAATTCAACGGTAGTTTAGCAAACCTTCAAAGAGTTAGTAAGTGCTAGGTGAACAGAGTGGAGGGGCTGGCAGTAGAAACCTAATGTGCAAAAGTACAGGGCATGAAACAGCCTGGCATGCTCAGGGAACTGCAGCTCGTCAGTACTGCTCGACTGCAGAGGGAAAACAAGAACGGAGTGGTAGAGAGAAGGTAGGTAAGGTAAACAGGGCCCAGTTAAAATGCCAGGCACAGAAGTTTGCGTTTCTCTCGTAGAGAGTAAGGAGCCTTTGAAAGACTTTAAGCAAGAAAGAAACAGTCAAATTTTCACTTTACAGAGATGCCATGGGCAGCTGTGTAAAGAATGGATGAGAAGGGAGAGGGTCATTAACAAGGAGACTGCTGGGGAGCCCACACTAGAGCTGGGGAGGCCATGGACTGGAGAAACTACTAGAAGGTTGTCTGAGGAGAGAGGGAGGAGCCAAAGGTTGGCTGCTTCCAGTTGGCCATCAGCTGAGGTGGCGAACACTGTGGGAAGCAGCAGATTGGAGAGGAAGGTGAGGCACTGAGGTGTGGAAATGTTGAAGGTGAGATGCCTGAGGGACATCCAGGTGGAGATGGCCAAGAGGCCGTTCATCAGTTTCATGGGGCAGGAGCGTAGGAAAGGTCTGACTGAAAATAGCAGTTCAGGAATCCTTTAGCCCAGAGAGGTTAATGGAAGCCACAGGAATAGATGAGGTCTCTAACCCAGGGAGTGTATAATGTGCAGAGAAAAGAGGGCTACACACAGAGCTTTGGGACCTATCAGGGAAGAGTCAAGACAGACTCGCCAGAGAGGTAGGAAGTAAACCAAGCCAGACACGGTGCGTCACACCTGTAATCCCAGCACTTTGGAAGGCCGAGGCGGGCAGATCACTTGAGCTCAGGGGTTCGAGACCAGCTTGGGCAACATGGCGAAACCTTGTCTCTACAAAAAATACAAAAATCAGCTGGGCATAGTGGCGTGTGCCTGTAGTCTTCACTACTCAGGAGGCTGAGGTGGGAGGATGGCTTGAGCCTCAGAGGCGGAGGTTGCAGTGAGCAGAGATTGCACCGCTGTGCTCCAACCTGGGCAACAGAGCCAGACCCTGTCTCAAAAACAAAAAAGAGCAAACCAAAAGAATGTAGCTCATTCATTTATTCATGAGGCACTGTGTGAGGTAGGGACACAGCCCTGTCCTTGGCGTGACCAATGAGTGTGGAGACAGGCAGCTAAAAATAGTTCAGTTCACTGTGGCCAGTGCTGCACTAGTGACAAACAGCAAGTGCTGGGAGTTGTAGGGGCACCTAATCCAGGCTGGAAGTGTGAGGGAAGCACCCTCATCCCTACCCAGTCCAATTCTCCCAAGCCTGGACCCAGAAAAGTAAGAACCCTGTTGCTCTCATCAAAGCACCAAGCAGGACTAATGCTGGCCATTTACAGGTGACCCCAGGGCAGAAGTCCCAGAAAGAAACTAGTCCCCAGAGAGCCCAGCCCCTACTCCTCCCACCAAGGATTCATATGTGAGACAGTGGGAAAGCAGCCTCATAACCCTGGGGTGAGCATTCAAGCCCCACCCAGGATGTGCACGCTCTGATGGTTAGAGGGAGGTGAGGCACAGACAGCTTCCTGTTTGAGACACATCTTTATTGCCAAGGAAACTGAGGAGAAGTAGACGTGAGCACTGAAAGTCACCCTTTGGGTCAGTCGTGCACTACACCTGTTCCCCTCACCCACCTGGGACCCATCCTCAGGCCCAGTTATGAGCAGAGCTTTGATCTCTTAGAATGAAATTGCTGCTGGGTTATTGCTCTGGCCAGTATAGCAGTGTGTGAAGCCAGTCTTTGGGGATGAGCTCTGCAAAGTGAGTATGGAACACACACACTGTCATATGCACATGCTTGGACATGTCTCTCTCTCTCTCTCACACACACACACACACGCACATACACACACACGTGGTCCCCAAAACTAGAGCTGCCCTCAGTGGATTCTGTTAGGTTAGAACCCATAAGCAGGGAGATAAGAGTGAAAAGCTGCTGGTAAAAGCTCAAGGACATCCGCTTGCACTCTTGCTTCCCTTTTTCTGCCCCAAGGCAGGGACAACAGAGTGACTAGCTTCAGGACATGGATTACTAGGCCCCTTGTGAATAGACCCTTTGGGAATTAACAGTTTCTCATAGGCCTGTGCCAAGGTCCAGTGGAAAGCAAGGCTGGAAAGTACACCCAGCATGCAGTAAGCTAGCTTGGTTGATGCACAATCCTTTCTCCTTTGCTCCTAAGGGGGAAGACTGGGTTTACCATTATACTAGCTTTAGAAGCAAGGGCTGACCCCGAAGCTCGGGCCGGGCCCAGCATCCCTGGCTCAGGCAGGAGCCAACAGGCTGAGACCAGTGATGTATATCCCCAGAGCCACGGTTTCTGACTTGGAGGGAGCTATGCTTTCTCTGCTTCCCGGAAGAAATCTCAGGCAGATCTCCTCCCTAGCACCTGTCCCAGTTGCATCTCTCCATTGAGGAGCAAGGGATACAAACTGAATTTGGCAGAATTCTGAGAAAATTCTGTCGAAGGAAAGAAAATAGCATGAGGCCTCATTCATCTAGCACCATTGGTATGACCTCTGTAGCCTGGTACAGAGGAAGGGCATGGGCTCTGAAGTCAGACAGTTCAAGTCTCGCCTCTACTGTATCCTAGCTGTGAAACCTCGAACAAGTTCCTGATCCTCTCTGAGCCTCAGTTTCTTTGTAAGGGTCCTAACTGCACCTATCTCCAAGGGTGGATGTGAAGATTCCAGCCTCCAGCAAGCAGGTGTCAAACACCTACTCTGTACTGGATGCTGTTCTGGGACACAGTGATGAACAAGACCCAGCCTCTGCCATCAAAGAGCCACTTTCCTACTAGAAGGAGTGCGATTGTACACAAAAAGCACTAAGCAGAGCATCTGTGATGAAACTAGAAGTCCCTGTCCGTGTTCGGTGTTGTCACTCTATTTCTTGCTCTCAAGGAGTCCGTGATCATTGCTTTTGTTATAAATGATATAAAGTGCTGTTGTACCGTCATGCCCTTGAGGTTCGCTGAGTGAGCGGGGCTCTGTACCCTTGAACTGATTGGTCCCAGAACGCTGTACTTTTATCATTCTTCTGTCTCTGCCCTTTACTGTTTGCTCCTTTTCTCCTCCTTTGGTGCATCTTTGTCCAGTATAGATGCCTCCTGTATCCCTTCTAGAAAGAGCTGAACATTCCAAGGAAACTTCCCAAGGTGGTTAAAGAAGCAATCTCATTTTTTATCCCTGTTAGGCCAGATGGCAGTTCCAAAGATAAGAGATTGTCCTGTTTCAATTCATTATATATCACCTACTACAGTAATTTTAGCTCTGAACATTCGTACAGCTTGGTTTGCTAAGAATTTTTCACCAGATAACCACATCTGGTCCTCACGGTAGCCGTGTAAAGTACCCTCCTCTGAATTCCTGCAGCATGCTGGGCTTCCCTTTACCGTCATACTTAACATATTGAATGGTCAGTGCTTGTTTCCTGTATCTCACTGCTTCTCTATACTGGGAGCATGTTGAATGCTCAGTGGGACCCCAGTACCCCACCACAGAGTGGGCCTCCAAAAAATGTGTTGGTTGCACAAATGGATGGCTAACTGTGACTGACTTCTGGATGCAGGGATAGTCGGGTGCCCCGAGAGATGCCAGAGAGCAAGTGCAGCCTCACCTGGAGGCACTCAGTAGAGAGAGCAGTTGCAGTGCAGGGTAGCGAGCACAGCAGCCAAGGTGCGAGTCCAGTGCTTGGAGAACCCAGAGGAGGAAGCAGCTGGCCACTGGGGCTGGAGGGAGACACAGGGCTCTCGGGAGGCCTCCTGAACTCTCAGGTGAGAACTGAGAGTGCTAAGGCCTGCCCAGGCACATAGCACCCTGACTGTACATTCCCTTCCTTCCCTTCCCAGGGCCGGCTGACAGATGGAAAAGGGAAGACCATTGATTGCAAGGACGCCATCTTCATCATGACCTCCAATGTGGCCAGTGATGAGATCGCACAGCACGCACTGCAGCTGAGGCAGGAAGCTTTGGAGATGAGCCGTAACCGTATTGCCGAAAACCTGGGTATGGCGGCTGACCTGAGCAGTCTGGGCCAGTGACCAGGCCACCAGCCTACCTCCTGGGGAAGAATGGGATTGGGGCCCTGGGCCCAGGTGAAGGTTCTAGTGGGCAGCTCTGTCCCTAGCTGACACCGAGCAGACAGCAGGCACCATACCAAGTAGTGGGGGTTGAGACGAAAGAGACAGAGACCCCACTTCTTCAAGAAAGCCCCAAGTCTGCTGGGTGATAAGAGGGCTCCAGGCAGGAATGGACAGAGCTACACCAGGGTGGGGGGCCAGAGCTGCCCAGGGTCTTAGGGGACTGAGGACATGCACATGCAACAGATAGAGATGCTTTGGTGCAAGAAGGGGACAGCAGATCGAAAACTGTATGGCAGTGGACACAGCCTTGTTCACCCAGGGCAGCTTCCTACATAGGTGGGCCTTGGAGAGTGCTGAAAGGAAGGAGCACATCCAGCAGGAAGCTGTGTCTGTCACCTTTTCCATTCAAGATCGAGCCCTGCAGCCCCCGTCTCCAAGTCAGGACTCAAGTCTTAATCCTGACGTTTCCTCTCCTCTCTCCTGCCCCTCCCTCCCTCACACAGCTCCAACCCTGAGGAACCACAGGCTTCATATGCATGAGAGCTGGAAAGGCCTCAGAAAGTGCCTGGTCAGAGGAAGAGACTAGGCTGAAGCCCAGAGAGCCTTAGACCTTGACCAGGACCACACAGACGGGCAGGACCAGGGCTCTTTGCATGGGCAGGCCAAGGGGCAGGCACAGCCCCCAAAGTTCCCTGAGTGTGGGGAGTAAGCAGTTTATGATTCTGTCTCCACAGGGGATGTCCAGATAAGTGACAAGATCACCATCTCAAAGAACTTCAAGGAGAATGTGATTCGCCCTATCCTGAAAGTAAGAGGCCTTTCTTGGCACTTCCTGCTGGAGCCTAAGGTTTGGGGAGGGTGATCTTAGCCATCCTAAAGATCTGGAAGCCCCGTAATTTCCCCAGTCTTCCCCTGGTGTCTGGTAATTTCCCTAACCCCCTCTGGGTCACTGAGCTCATCCCACCCCTAACCTGGCCCTGCAGGCTCACTTCCGGAGGGATGAGTTTCTGGGACGGATCAATGAGATCGTCTACTTCCTCCCCTTCTGCCACTCAGAGCTCATCCAACTCGTCAACAAGGAACTAAACTTCTGGGCCAAGAGAGTAAGAGGGGACTGCCTATGGGTGGGGGCGGGATAGCCAGCCACTGGAAATCTGGAACGCTGGACTGGGGGCACCGCCACGCACACAAAAGGTGGAGCACAGTGGTGTGGGGCCAGTGGCCCTGGCCTCAGGCCACAGTGGCCAGAGATGGAAAGCAGTGGGCCACATGCAGGCACGCTTCCATCTGACCTATCTCAGGCCAAGCAAAGGCACAACATCACGCTGCTCTGGGACCGCGAGGTGGCAGACGTGCTGGTCGACGGCTACAATGTGCACTATGGTGCCCGCTCCATCAAACATGAGGTGAGCACAGGAGCCTGAGAAATGTAGGCGACTCCACACCTGCCTCCCCAGGGCCCCCCAGACCCAGTTCCTGAGCTCTCAGCCTGCCTCCCTATAGCTTGGTTGCTGGAATTATTCACACCCAGAGCGGATGCCCATTCAGAACCATAAACACATGATCACCAAGTAAAACCCCTGCTGGAGGGTAGGCAAGTATGAACCCCACTAGGAGTGGGGAACTGGGCTGGGAGCCTCAGTAACTGAGCGCAGTCCTGTGAGCTAGCTGTTATGAGCCCCAGTTGGCAAATGAGAAAACTGAGGCTCAGGCTCAAAGGAGGTCTCTGAGTTGCCCTAGCAGTAAGTGATGGAGGCCACCCTCCAGGCTGGGTCCAGGCCGAGGGAGTGACCACTTCACCTCCCCGCCCACAGGTAGAGCGCCGTGTGGTGAACCAGCTGGCAGCAGCCTACGAGCAGGATCTGCTGCCAGGGGGCTGTACTCTGCGCATCACAGTGGAGGACTCAGACAAGCAGCTACTCAAGAGCCCAGAACTGCCCTCGCCCCAGACTGAGAAGCGCCTCCCCAAGCTGCGTCTGGAGATCATCGACAAGGACAGCAAGACTCGCAAACTGGACATCCGGGCACCACTGCACCCTGAGAAGGTGTGCAACACCATCTAGCAGCCACCTGCCTGCTCCTGTGTGCCCTCACCATCCAATAAAAGCCCCTTGGCTGTGGCATGGCGACCGACTTACCTTCCCCTCATACCTCTCCCGTCTCTACCCAGTCTCAGGCCTGCTTACCTCCTCATAGCCCGTGAAGACCCCTTCTCAGCCCCAAAACCTAAAGGAGGAATTTCGCCCAACTCTGGCCCCTTTGTTGTGGACCCATAACCTGCTAACAAGCCTTCAGGAGAGGAGCTGCCTTTCCACCCCCTTCAAGGCAAGGAGGGATGGAGTTCCCTTATTTCCTTCAGAATGATCCCCATCCCCCATAGTCGCCGGACTTTCTCGTTCCTAGGAAGCTCAGAAGTATGGCAGCTAAGAAAACAGCTGGCTGGAAGAAGACAGGGACCAGACTGAACTGCCACCCTCTGCCAGTCCTCATGCAACTCAGTCCCCAGAATTTCTCCACTGGGAGTGGATGGAGGAAGAGCTCAGAGACCCAGGCAGAGATGGTTCTGCAGTTTAGTATATAGCCTCCTTGTTCCATACCCTAAAATTCTAAGGGGAAGGGACCCATAGAAGCTTGCCTGTTTCTGCTACTATATTATGCCCCCTATTCCTCCCCACCCCATGTCTTGGGGTCAAGCCAGACCCATGTTTCTTCAGCCTTGGGGACTACGCCAGTGTTGGGCACCTCCAGGAGGCGGTGTGACTGGTTCCTTACCCTCCTCTACTTGGACTGAGCAGTAGTCCTCCAGATAACCAAGCAAGCTCAGCTCTGTGGGGGCCTCCTTCAAAAGACTAACATGGCAGACATTAGGAAGCATAGGGAGAGAAATCATGGGTTTGGCCTCTGCACATGTGGCCATGGAGTCAGCCTCAGCCCTGTCTGTACTGCTCTTCTAGCTAAACGAGCCTGGAATAAACATGCAGTTTATTCAGTCTGCAGAGGGTCTGGACACCATCCCCCAAGGACATTTCACAGACCAGCCAATGTTTCAAGCCCACCTTAGCCAGGCACAGCAAGGCATCCTTGGGCGCCATCTATAGTAGCCCACCTTCCCTCACAGGCCCTTTGTGGAACCCTCAGGTAGTGTTAGCTAGTCTTTCAGGAAGCAGAGAATGGGGCCAGGAATCAAAGATCCTTGGGTAATGGAAGCATGTCCTAACAGTATGGTGGGTGTAAGGCAGTCAGAATCCAGGGTATGGGCTCCCGCAGATGCTTGGATCACTGTCTACCCCTCAGGGGCTGCTGCTCCCTACCTCAGTGACTGCTTTTCTTTTTTTTTTTTTTTTTTTGAGACGGAATCTCGCTCTGTCACCCAGGCTGGAGTGCAGTGGCTGAATCTCAGCTCACTGCAAGCTCTGCCTCCCGGATTCAAGCCATTCTCCTGCCTCAGCCTCCTGAGTAGGTGGGACTACAGGCGCCCGCCACAACGCCCGGCTAATTTTTTGTATTTTTAGTAGAGACGGAGTTTCACTATGTTGGCCAGGATGGTCTCGATCTCCTGACCTTGTGATCCGTCCGCCTCGTCCTCCCAAAGTGCTGGGATTACAGGCGTGAGCCACCGCGCCCAGCCTGCTTTTCTTTTCTTTGTTTTTTTCCTTTTCGTTTTGAAGTAATTTTAGACTTACAGAAAGTTGCAGAAATAGTAGAAAATTCCCATGTACCTTTCATCTAGCTTCTTCCAATGATAACATCTTACAAAGCCATATGGTAGTTTATTAAAACCAGGAAATTGCTGGGTGTGGTGGCTCATGCCTGTAATTCCAGCACTTTGGGAGGCTGAGGTGGGCAGATCACCTGAGGTCGGGAGTTCGAGACCAGCCTGGCCAACATGGTGAAACCCTGTCTCTACTAAAAAAAAAATTAGCTGGGCCTGGTGGTGCGCTCCGGTAATTCCAGCTACTTGGGAGGCTGAGGCAGGAGAATCACCTGAGCCCAGGAGGCAGAGGTTGCAGTGAGCGAAAATCATGCTACTGCACTCCAGCTAGGGCAACAGAGCGAGACTCCATCTCAAAAAAGAAAACCAGGAAGTTAACACTGATAAACTACTACTAACTAATCTACGGGCATTCAAACCAGTTGTCCTGACAATGTTCTTTTTCTGGTCCAGGGTCCCACATTGCATTTTGTTGTCGTGTTTCCTTCATCTCTGTCAGCCTGTGAGTTTCTCCGTCTTTATCTTTCATGACCTTGACACTTTGGAAGAGTCCAGGCCAGTTATTTTATAGAATATTCCCCAATTTGAGTTTGTCTAATGTTTTTACATGATATGATTGAGGGTCTGCATTTTTGGCAAAACAACCACAGTGTGCCATTCTTAGTGCCTCCTAGCAGAGAGTGGTGGTAACATTTTGTTTGTTTTGGGTTTTTTTTTTTTTTTTTTTTTTTTGAGACGGAGTCCCACTCTGTCACCCAGGCTGGAGTGCAGGGGCGCAATCTCGGCTCACTGCAAGCTGCGCCTCCCAGGTTCAAAGTGATTCTCCTGCCTCAGCCTACTGAGTACCTGGGATTACAGGTGCCCACCACCACACCCAGCTGATTTTTGTATTTTTAATAGAGACAGGTTTTCCCCATGCTGGCCAGGCTGGTCTCGAACTCCTGACCTCAGTTGATCCACCCACCTTGGCCTCCCAAAGTGCTGGGATTACAGGCGTGAGCCACCGTGCCCAGCCTAGGTGGTGGTAACTGATCACATGGCTAAGGTGGTGTGTGCCAGGTTTCTCCACTGTACAATGAGGAATTTTCCCTTTGAAATTAATAAGAATGTTCTACTTTGAAGCTGTGTGAATGTCTTATTTATCCTTAAAATGTTGCCTGCTGATTTTCATTTCTGCCATCAATGATTCTTCCTTATAACAGGTATTAATGTTATGCTTGCCTAATGGTGACTTTGTTTCATTATTTTACCTGTATTTATTAATTGGTATTCTACTATAAGGAAGAGCTGTCCCTTTTCCCCATTTATTTATTTGATAATTTATATCAGTATGAATGAATGGATATCTGTTTTATTCTGCAGGCTATAATCTAATGCTAACATAGTTTATTTTGTTGCTCAAATTGGCTCAGATTTGGCCAGTGAGAACTCATTGAAGTTGGCACCTGTGTTGTTTCAACATTGCCTCTGTCACTTTTTAAGCATTTTCTGGGACAAGATGTTTCAGGCTTACTCACATTTTCCGTCTCAGCCCTGATATCAGTCATTTCTCTAAGCTCCCAGTTCCTTTTATTCCAGAAAAAAGGAACTTAGAAACCAAGTCTGGAAACCAAGATCTGGACACAATATATACTCCTGGCTAGAGTATCATTGGCAGAGTGTCATTGCTTGTAGGCCTTCTCAGCAGACAGAGCTAGAAAACATTTATGTATATATGTTAAAACAATACGCAAATACACACACTGAATTTATTATTCTATCTATCTATCTGTATGTAATTAAAAACCATGAGCCAGGTATGGTGGCTCATGCCTATATCCCAGGACTTTGGGAGGCCAAGGTGGGAGGATCACTTGAGCCCAGGAGTTCAAGACCAGCCTGGACATCACAGCAAGACCTCATCCTCCAAACATTTAAAAAATAAAAATTAGCCAGGCATGGTGGCACATTCCTGTAATCCTAGCTACTTAGGAGGCTGTGGCAGGAGGATCGCTTGAGTCCAGGAGGTTGAGGCTGTAGTGAGCTGTGATTATACCACTGCACTGCAGCCTGAGTGACACAGCAAGACCCCATTTCATATTTTTAAAAATAAGTTAAAGTCATGAGTTTAGAATATGGTTTTAATTCAATACCATAGGGTTTGTGACTGCCATTTTTATAACCTTACTATTCTTTCTGCTTTTTCTCCTGCTCTCTGTGTTTCTGCTCCTTTCTTTCTATTTGATGTTTAGACTTCCCATAGAGGCTCTAGTTAAGTCAGGTAGTAACCATCCTGTGTGCAGTATTCCTACTAGATGGAGGTCTTATGCCCAGCTGTCAGTCCATTGGTTCAGTTAACTGTGGCCAGGAATACTAGGCATATAACTCAAAATCAGATGACTTTTATACTAGAAAACCCAACAGCCACCTTCCTGAGAATAGGATAAGGAGACAGGGTAGAACCTTAGATTCTAAGGAACCTCATTAAGAATCACTTCTGGCCGGGCGTGGTGGTTCACGCCTGTAATCCCAGCACTCTGGGAGGCCCAGGAGGGGCAGATCACGAGGTCGAGATTGAGACCATCCTGGCCAACATAAGGAAACCCCATCGCTACTAAAAATAGAAAAATTAGCCAGGCATAGTTGTAGGTGCCTGTAGTCTCAGCTACTCGGGAGGCTGAGGCAGGAGAATCTCTTGAACCCGGGAGGCGGCATATTTTTATTTGTCATGTCATTGTGGCCAGGATTGGAGCTCTGAGAAAATGCAGCAAGGTGAGACCCAGATTTCTTTTTTCCTTTTTTTTTTTTAGAGTCTCGCTCTGTTGCCCGGGCTGGAGTGCAGTGGTGCGATCTTGGCTCACTGCAACAACCTCCACCTCCAGTTCAAGCAATTCTCATGCCTCAGCCTCCTGAGAAGCTGGGACTACAGGCGTGCGCCACCACACCCAGCTATTTTTTTTTTTTTTTTTGTATTTTTAGTAAAGATGGGATTTCACCATGTTTGCCAGGCCAGTCTCAAACTCCTGGTCTCAAGTGATCCATCCACCTTGGCCTCCCAACGTGCTGAGATTACAAGCATGAACCACTGCACTTGGCCCCAGATTCCTTATTAAGGATCCTAGAATACATGAGACCAGACTTGGAAATGAAACATGTTTATTGTTCAAAAACAGAAACTCAAATGTGTGTAGTGATTTTAAAATTTAGGGAAATCCCTCAGTATAGTAAAAGAAGAAAAAGAAATTTAGGAAAGAAACACATTTAAACCATAAAAAATAGAAAATGGACCAAGAAAGATAAAAGCTAAACTTAAGGTAGAAACAAGAAAAATAATAAATTAAAAATTCTTTGAAAGCACCAATAAAATAGATAAAACCTCCTGAGCCTGATAAAAGGGGAAAGGAGCCAAAAGAAAAGAAATTAGGAATGAGAAATTGGACATAACCATATATATTGAGGAATTGAGAATAATAATAGAACTCTATGGCAACAAATTTGAAACCAGAGCAAATGGATAATTTCCCAGCAAACACTGGTCCTAGACATAGTTTGAATAGGTCAATTGATTACCCAAGAAGAAATTGGAAAGGTGATTAAAATTTCATCCTTTTTCAGCACCGTAAGATGGCGAAAAATAAATAAAATGTTATCCTTCTAAAAGATTGTTGGCCAGGCATGGTGGCTCACACCTGTAATCCTAGCACTTTGGGAGGCCAAGGCAGGCAGATCACTTGAGCCCAGGAGTTTGAGACCAGCCTGGGCAACATGGCAAGACCCCACCTCTACTAAAAATACCAGGCATGATGGTGCTTGCCTGTAGTCACAGCTACCTGGGAGGCTGGGGTGGGGAGGATTGTTTAAGCCCAGGAGGCAGAGGTTGCAGTGAGCCAAGATTGTGCCACTGTACTCCAGCCTGGGTGACAGAGCGAGACCCTGTCCCAAAAATAAAAAATAAAAAATTGTGTTTTTAATTAAACTTTTTAATTGAAAAATATATGGGAAATTGTACATATCACAAGTATGCAGCTCAGTGAATGATTACAAAGTAAACATACTCCTGTAGCCATCACTCAACCCCCAAAATAGATGAGTTTTAACTATTATCTAAGCTGCCGTTGTACTCAAACCTGATAAAGTGCCAGAAAGAATGCTATAGCCTAATCTCACCTATGACCATAGATGCAAAAATTGCAAGTAAAATAAAGTTGAATTGTATACTCTGATTACATAAGGTTTATTTTAGCAATACAAGCTCAGTGTCAGGAAATTTATTAATTTACTAAATCAAGAACTTAAATGTTACTTAAATGTCTAGAGAGTGACAGTATTGTTAAATTTTCTCATTTTGATAGTTATGCTATGATTATGGAAGAGAACGTCCTTGTTTTTAGAAAATATAAGTAGAGGTTAAAGGTAAACCTCTAATTTGGTTTGCCAATATTTCAGAAAACTACACACACACACACACACACAGACACACACACACACACAATGATAAAGCAAAAAGTAAGGTGTTGGCCAGGCTCACACCTGTAATTCCAACACTTTGGGAGGCCCAGGCAGGTGGATCACCTAGGTCCGGAGTTAGAGACCAGCCTGGACAACATGGTGAAACTCCTGTTTACTAAAAATACAAAAATTACCCGGGCATAGTGGCACATGCCTGTAATTCCAGCTAATTGGGAAGCTGAGGCACAGGAATCCCTCAAACCTGGAGGCAGAGGTTGCAGTGAGCCTACATCACACCACTGCACTCCAGCATGGGTGACAGAGTGAGACTGTCTCAAAAACAAAAACAGATGTTAACATTTGAGAAATCTGAGAGAAGGATGTGTATGAATTCTTTGTATTGTTTTTGCAACTTTTCTCTAAGTTTAAAGTTATTTCAGGCCAGGCATGGTAGTGCATGCCTGTATACCCAGCTACTCGAGGCTGAGGTGGGAAGATTCCTTAAGTCTAGGAGTATGAGGTTACAGTGAGCTATGATCATGCCACTGTACTCCAGGCTGGGTGGCAGAGTGACACCCTAATCTCAAAAACAAAACAAAAAACAAAAACACACAAAACAGGTGCGGTAGCTAACGCCTGTAATCCCAGCACAGAACACTGAGGGGCCAAGGCAGGTGGACTGCCTGAGCCCCAGAGTTCAAGACCAGCCTGAGCAACATGGTGAAACCCCATCTCTGCAAAAAGTTAGCTAGATGTGTGGTATCCACCTGTAGTCTCAGCTACTCAGGAGGCTGAGATGGGAATATCACTTGAGCTCAGGAGGTGGAGGTTGCTGTGAGATGAGATCGTGCCACTGCACTCCAGCCTGTCTTTAAAAAAAAAAAAAAAAAAAAAAAAAAAAGGCTATAGTAAAAGCCTATTAGCATTAATAAGAAAATTGGATAAGTGTCTGAATAAAAGATAACTGTACAAAAATCAATTGTTTTTCTGTATTCTAGCAATAATCAACTACAAACAGTAACAAAAGAAAAACATTCCATTTACAATTGCAACAAATAGGTTTATATATTTGCTCATCTATACATAGCCTACTTCTGGAAGGGAGCAGAACTGGGTAACTCAGGGACAGCAGTGGAAGGGGAACAGTGCTATGTTATTTTAAATACTTTTTAGTAAGTTTTGAACCATATTAATGTACTACCTGTTCAAAATTAATAAATTTAACAAGAAAACCATATTGAAGGGCATAAAAATAAGATCTGACAAATGAAAAAACCAAGTTTTAGAAAGGATGATTTAATATCATTAAAATATACATTCTTAATATATAATTTAATGTAAACCTAATTTAATACAAATCTAATTGACAGCACTTTTAATTGAATAATGTTAAGGTCATACTGCACTACTGTGTCCAGAGGTGATGCTATATGGAGCTACTGTTTTCTGGGTCTAGGCTCTCAGGAAATAGACATTACTACTTTTGCAATCCCATCTTGACAGTATGCGAAAATTAGGGAAAATGTAAATATATCATTAACACACACCCTAAATACGATTATGAGAGAAAGAGAAGGGTTATTGTCTGTGGCTGGAGTATAGTAGCTGTGTATGAGTGTGCAGAAGAGAGGAAATTGGTGGAAAATGAAGCTAGAGAGGCAAGTTTCCTGATTTCAAAGTGCCTTGAATGCCATGCTAAGGGAATGAAATGACAAGATTTGTGTTTTAAAAGACCCTCTGTCTGCATTGTGTGAAATGATTTGGGATGACTTCTGACCAATATATAACAGAGTAATTTCAGGCAAACTCTCTTCTACCTCAAACAGAAATATTTAATATATGTAATAAGACAAAAAAGTTTAATACACAACTAGACTTGAAACCAAGAATGGGAAATCCCAGCTTTGTGCGGTGGCTAACACCTGTAATCCCAGCACTTTGGGAGACCGAGGCAGGCAGATCACCTGAGGTCAGGAGTTCAAGATCAGCTTGGGCAACATGGTGAAACCCTGTCTCTACTAAAAATACAAAAATTAGCTGGGCGTGGTGGCATGTGCCTATAATCCCAGCTATTCAGGAGACTGAGGCAGGAGAATTGCTTGAACCAGGAGGCAGAGGTTGCAGTGGGCCGAGATCACACCACTGCACTCCAGCCTGGGTGGCAGAGTGAGACTCTGTTTCAAAAAAAAAAAAAAAAAGCGGGGGTGAGGTGGGGGGGGCTGGGGGAGGGATAGCATTAGGAGAAATGCTTAATGTAAATGACGAGTTGATGGGTGCAGCAAACCAACGTGGCACATGTATACCTATGTATCAAACCTGCACGTTGTGCACATGTACCCTAGAACTTAAAGTATAATAAAAATAAATAAATAAAAAGAATGGGAAATCTCTAGGTGCCAGAAATGAATGGAACCTAAAATGTAGAGAGTGAGTGAAAGTGGAGACCAAGGAGTTCATAGAGACTTGAGACTAGATAAAAGCCTAATGGCTGGGTACTAGGGCTTCAACAGTGAGACAGGAGTCTCTAAAGACCATCTGTGTGTGAAATGAGGACTAAACAAACACTGTTCATTGACCTGAGACTCAAAAGGGAATGCAAGAAAGTCTACCATTGCTCAGAAATGTAAGTAGAAAGAGCTAAGAAAAAATTCATATTTTTGTTCTTTGTGAGTGGTCCAGATTCACAATACCCAAATATTACTGGGTTGTCAAGCTGAAAAACTAACAAAAAGCTGGTCCTGGACCAATGAAACTCAAAGAATCCCATAGAAACAAGCACAGAACTGTTCTGTAAGATTATTGCCATAATCCAGTTTTCACAAAGCTATGGAAAATCAAATCCTACTGAAAATGACTTTACAGGGAAAACTTACCCAGTGAAAAAGGAAACAAATCACCAAGAAGGAAAATGTGCAGATGCAACCAATGGGAGAAATTGGTTCCAAGAAGTGTCAGTAATATAAGAAAAAAAAAAATCTGAATTTAAAATATGTTTGACCGGGCGCGGTAATTCACGCCTGTAATCTCAACACTTTGGGAGGCCGAGGCAGATCACGAGGTCTGGAGATCAAGACCATCCTGGCTAACATGGTGAAACCCCGTCTCTACTAAAAAAAAAAAAAATTAGCCCAGCATGGTGGCACACGCCTGTAGTCCCAGTTACTCGTGAGGCTGAGGCGGGAGAATCACTTGAGCCTGGGAGGCGGAGGTTGCAGTGAGCCGAGATTGCACCACTGCACTCCAGCCTGGGTGACAGAGCGAGACTCCATCTCAAAAAATAAAAAAAAGCTTAAAATGTTCAAAGACGTGGAGAGAAGACTAAAAACCATAAAGCAAGAAAGGACAGTAGGAAAAAACAGTAGGTATATTTGAAAAAGAGGCTTCATGCTGAGTGATTTTCTCAGATTAATTTTCGTGTTTTATGTATTTCTACAATTTTTTCTAGTGTTGTGGTCCTAATTGACTTAGATATTAAATACTAGAAGTAATAAGGACTCGCATTCTTAAAGGAGGAAGATTTGGATCATCCACTGGACAATGAACCACAGTGGTCTAAGGCAGTGACACAGGACAAGGCAAATATGGAATGGTTAGCGGAGGAGGGCAGTCACCAGTGTGACCCTCCAGAGTCATGATCAGTTGCAGAGATAAGGAATGTAGACTGAACCACAATCCTGAAACTATTAGCCCACCATCCTCTTAAGAGTCTTCAAGTCTAATACTACCATCTCTCACAGATTTGTTAAAGTAATCCCAAGAAGTCTGACCCTAACCTCAGTGGTCATCTACCACCACATCATCACATACTGCTTCCCTCTCCAACCTTTCCACTGTGTCCTCCAGCGCTTCCTTTCTAAAATCGGTAGATTATTTTCTACATGCACCTTCTTGTTGGAATATTTGCTTCACTTCTTCACCTTAACTGTCCCCTAAAGACACAGCTTACTCTGGCTGTCCCCTAAGGTTCTACTTACCCTGTAGCCCTCTTA
Organism: Chlorocebus sabaeus; assembly: GCF_047675955.1. NCBI lineage: Eukaryota > Metazoa > Chordata > Mammalia > Primates > Cercopithecidae > Chlorocebus > Chlorocebus sabaeus. Next base: position 68,742,183 of record NC_132904.1, on the reverse strand, counting down.
GGCAGAGGCTGCTTTCATTGTCAGACCCAGGAAGTGAGCCTCCACTGCTCCTCCTCAATTAGTTCTGATCCTTCCTCTCAGCTCTTTTGAACTCATCAGTTCAACTATACCAGCCTTTCTCTAATCAGTCCTGCCTACTGATCTCCCAATCACTGTCTCACAGGGAAGATTTTAGTACCTGTGTCACTTTCTCTCTTCCCCAGCACATGCCATCATTCTTGTGGCTTCAGCCTTCCATGAGTGACCTATCTAAAGCCCTGCTCTCCTCACATTTAGTGGTCTTTTTTCTGCCCCTGCCCACCTCAATCACCTATGTTATGGTCACAGTCTAAATTTCATCACAAGTAATTAAACTTCCTCCGAAGCCCCTATCCCTCTCTAGCCAATATCTTTCATCTTCCAGTTCACTTGTATGAACTGAAGTACATCCTGTGTGTAATTCTGTGACCTTATTGATACTTCTAGTCCATTAACCCCAACCTTCTTATTGCCCATCTGATCCCTTTCTCCAAGTCCACTTAAATCTCAGGGCCCATCATTATAATCTGTCTCTTCCAAATATTCTCAGAATCTTCAGACTTAACCCAACAACAATATAGATCTTCCCAAACCTGTATTTTTGAAAAAAAACTTCATGCTACATAATGCCACCTATCCCATGCACAGAGCAATTTACTCTTACAAAGATAAACATAGCAAAGTCTCATCAGTTGCTACAGCTTGTTCCATATCAAGGATCTCTGTGTGATGAGCGTTCTTCCTCTGCTTCTATCATAACCCTATTTAGATATATTCTAACCTGTGGGCAAAATTGAGAAGTTAACCAACACAATCTACATAAAATACTAGGGCACAGAGAGGAAAAGGAAGGAAAAATGAAAAAAGTATGGCAGATTAAGCACCATATAGTATGCTCCCCACCTTAGACAACCCCCCAACACACACAAAGAAAGAGTAAAATAATTTTTTAAAAGGTAAATACCCAGAGGTTCTGGGAAGATGGCAGAGTAGGAAGCATCAGGAATCTGTCTCCCCACCCAGACAATTACAGTGGCAGAATTTGTCTGATATAACTATTTTGGATCTCTGGAGTCTAGTGGAATCCTGCGACTTCCCAGGAAAGGCTTAGATGATAAATCGTGGTTAATTTTGTTCAATTTCAACTCTTAGCACAGTAATAACTACCCATCCCCCACCTCCCAGCCCCATGGCAGGCAGCTGTGAACATGTTCCTACAGCAGCTTGAATGCAGCTTCCAGGAGCCAGGAGGGGCAAAAGAGCCTGTCTTTCAAATACTTGGGATCTGTGCTCTGATTGCTAATTCTGATCACAGGCGTAAAGAAACAAAGGCAGAGACCCTTATTCTTATACCTCCTCCCATTGTAGCAAGTCCCTCTGGCTGAAGTGACGTCTAGGATTAATGTGCTTGCACCCTTCCCTCCCTCTTCATTTTTCTCTTTTATTTCCTATTGGGAGCCAGACATTTAAAACTAGGATATTCAAAAGCAATTTCATATACAGGGAAAATTAGAAAGTGATCATAATGTCTTAGAGAAGATGCAGAGTTGGTAAAGGCCTCAGAAGGCCTTAAGTTTATACTTCAGGCTGATCCTTGGCACAGACAGCCTGCAACAATAAAACAACAACAACAAAACCCTGTGAAAGGGAAAGAAATTTGATTTCCAGAGTTACCACATTATTAGATTCAAATGTCCAGTTTTCAACAAAAAAAAATTATAAGGCATACAAAAAAACAGGCAATCATGGCCTATTCAAAGGAAAAAATCAACAGAAACTGTCCCTGAAAAAGACCTGATGGGAGATCTACTAAACAAAGTCTTTAAAACAGCTGTCTTAAGGATGCTCGAAGAACCAAAGGAAGACATGTAGAAAGTCAAGAAAATGATTTATGAACAAAATGTAAATATCAATAAAGAGAGAGAAAATCCAAAAAGAAACAAACAAACAAACAAAAAAACAATTCTGGAGCTGCAAAGCATAGCTAAAATGAAATTTCCACTGGAGACATTCAGAGGCAGATTTGAGCAGGTAGAAGAAAGAATCAGTGAAATTGAAGATAGGACAATGAAAAATTATCACGTCAGGAACAGAAAGAAAAAAGATTGAAGAAAAGCGAACACAGCCTAAGAGACTTATGGGACATCATCAAGCTGACCAAGATATACTATACCTTGTGGGAGTCCCAGGAGGAAAAGGGAGAAAGGGGCAGAGAGAATATTTGAAGAAATAATGGCTGAAAACTTCCCAGATTTGATGAAAGACATGAATATAAATATCCAAGAAGCTCAAAGAAACTCCAAGTAAGATGAACGCAAAGGCACCCACACTGAGACACATTATAATCACACTTTTGAAAGAATCCTGAAGGCAGGAACAGAGAAGCAACTCATCATGTACAAAGGATCCATAATAAGACTATCTACAGGTTTTTCATCAGAAACTTTGGAGCCCAGTGGTAGTGGACTGATATATTCAAAGTGCTTAAAAAAAAAAAAAAGTCAACCAAAAATCCTATACCCACCAAAATGTTCCTTCAAAAGTGAGGGAGAAATTAAAATATTCCCAGATAAACAAAAACTGAGGGAGTTCATTGCCATTAAACCTGCCCTGCAAGAAATGCTCAATAGTAAGGCTCAGTGTGGTGGCTTATGCCTGTAATCTCAGCATTCTGGGAGGCTGAGGTGGGAGGACTGCTATTGCTTAAGGCCAGGAGTTCAAGACCAGCCTGGGCAACATAGTAAGATCCTATCTTTATTAAAAAAAATTAAAAATTAGACAACACACACATAGTCCCAGCTACTCAAGAGGCTGAAGCAGAAGGATCACTTGAGCCTAGGAGTTTGATGTTACAGTGAACTATGATTATACCACTGTACTCTAGCCTAGGTGACAGAGTGAGACCGATTTCTTTTTTCTTTTTTTTTTTTTTTTTTGAGGCAGAGTCTTGCTCTGTCACCCAGGCTGGAGTACAGTGGTGTGATCTTGGCTCACTACAACCTCTGCCTCCCAGGTTCGAGCCAATTCTTCTGCCTCAGCCTCCAGAGTAGCTGGGATTATAGATGTGTGCCATCACACTCAGCTGGTTTTTGTATTTTTAGTAGAGACAGGTTTCACCATGTTGGCCAGGCTAGTCTCGAACTCCTGACCTGAGGTGATCCACCTACCTTGGCCTCCCAAAGTGCTGGGATTACAGGCGTGAGCCACTGTGCCTGACTAGACCTTATTTCTAGAAAAGAAAAGAAAAAGAAAAAAAAAGAAGAAACGCTCAAGAGAATCCTGCAGGGTGAAATTTAAATAAAAACTAGACAGTAACTTGAAACCATGTGTAGAAATAAAGATCTCAATAAAGGTAAATACATGGGCAATTATAAAAGCTAGAATTATTGTAACAATGGTTTGTAACTGCACTTTTTGCTTTCTACATGATTTAAGAGACTAATACATTTTTAATTTTTATTTTTATTATTTTTTAAAGACAAAGTCTTGCTCTGTCACCCAAGCTAGAGTGCAGGGCCCAATCGTAGCTCACTGTAACCTGAAACTCGTGAATACAGTGATCTTCTTGCTTCAGCCTCCCAAGTAGCTAGGACTAGAGGCACATACCACCATGCCCAGCTAATTTACGTTTTTAAAGCTAGTATTGTGATGTTAATGTGTAACTCCACATTATGTTTTCTACATAATGTAAGAGACTAATGCATTTCAAAGAATTATTGGTTTGTTTTGGGGCACACAGTATATAAAGATGTAACTTTGTGACATCAGTAACCAAAAGGGTTGAGGGTGGATTGTTAAAAGAGCAGAGTTTTTGTATGCTATTGAAGTTAAGCAGATATAAATTTAAATTATAGTATTATAACTTTAAGGTGTTAAATGTAATCCCCATAGTAATTACAAAGAACACAGCTATAGAATATATCCAAAAGGAAATGAGAAAGTAATTTAAATGTTTCACTACAAAAGAATAAACTAGGCCGAGTGCGGTGGCTCAAGCCTGTAATCCCAGCACTTTGGGAGGCCGAGATGGGCGGATCACGAGGTCAGGAGATCGAGACCATCCTGGCTAACACGGTGAAACCCCGTCTCTACTAAAAAAGACAAAAAACTAGCCAGGCGAGGTGGCTGGCACCTGTAGTCCCAGCTACTCGGGAGGCTGAGGCAGGAGAATGGCGTAAACCCGGGAGGCGGAGCTTGCAGTGAGCTGAGATCCGGCCACTGCACTCTAGCCTGGGCGACAGAGCAAGACTCCATCTCAAAAAAAAAAAAAAAAAAAGAATAAACTAAACATAAAAGAAGACAGTAATAAAGGAAATGAGGGTCAAAAAAGCCATAAAGAATATAGAAAACAAATAGCAAAATGTCAAAAACCCCTTCTTATTAGTAATTACTTTTTTTTTTTTTTTTGACAGAGTCTCATTCTGTCACCCAGGCTGGAGTGCAGTGTCACAATCTTGGCTCACTGCAACCTCCACCTCCTGGGTTTAAGCAAAGTGATTCTCATGTCTCAGCCTCCCAAATAGCTGGGATTACAGGCATGTGCCACCATGCCCAGCTAATTTTTTTGTATTTTTAGTAGAGATGGGGTTTCACCATGTTGGCCAGGCTAATCTCAAACTCATGACCTCAGGTGATCCACCTGCCTCAACTTCCCAAACTGTTGGGATTACAAGTGTGAACCACCGCTCCCAGCCAACTTTAAATGTAAACGGATTAAACTCTCCAATCAAAAGGCAAAGATTATCAGAATTGATTTTAATAACATAATCCAACAATACGCTGTCTACAAGAGACTCACTTTAGCTCCAAAGAGACAAATATATTGAAAGTGAAAGGATGGAAAAGAACATATTATATGCAAATGGTAACCAAAAGAGAGCAGGCATGCTTATACCAACATCAGACAATATACACTTCAATTTTTTAAAGACGTTTTTAAAAAATTTACAAGAGAAAATAACATTATTATTTTTTGAGACGAGATCTCACTCTGTGGCCTAGGATGGAGTGCAATGGCATGATCGCAGCTCACTGCCATCTCAACCACCTGGGCTTAAGCAATCCTCCCACTTCAGCCTCCCAAGTAGCTGAGACCACAGGCATGCACCACCATGCCCAGCAAATATTTTTAATTATTTGTAGAGATGAGGTATCACTATGTTGCCCAGGCTGGTCTGAAACTCCTGGGCTCAAGCTATCCTCCTTCCTTGGCCTCCTACACAGCTGGGATTAGGCATGAGCCATGGGGCCCAGCCAAGAATATTATAAATACAAGGTTAAATACAGGAATAAGATACAAAAATTATGAAAAATTATATACCTAAAAAAGACCATCAAAATACATGAAACAAAAACGGACAGAACTAAAGGGAGAAATAGTAAGTTCTACAATAATAGTTGGAGTCTTCCACATGCACACATATGTTTATTGCGGCACTATTCACAATAGCAAAGACTTGGAACCAACCCAAATGTCCATCAATGATAGGCTGGATTAAGAACAAGTGGCACATATACACCATAGAATACTATGCAGCCATAAAAAAGGATGAGTTCATGTCCTTTGTAGGGACATGGATGATTCTGGAAACCATCATTCTCAGCAAACTATTGCAAGAACAGAAAACCAAACACCACATGTTCTCACTCATAAGTGGGAATTGAACAATGAGAACACTTTGACACAGGAAGGGGAACATCACACACTGGGGCCTGTGTGATGGGAAAGGGCCATAAGTGGGAAAGGGGAGGGACAGCATTAAGAGATATACCTAATGTAAATGAAAAGTTAATGGGTGCAGCACACCAACATGGCACATGTATACATATGTAGCAAACCTGCATGTTGTGCACATGTACCTTAGAACTTAAAGTACAATATTTAAAAAAAAAAAAAAAGTAGTTGGAGTCTTCAATACCCTACTCTCAGTATTAGAAGAACCAGAAAGAAGATAAGTAAGGAAATAAAGGATTTAAACAACACAGTAAACCAACTAGATATAATGGGCATATACAGAACACTGTGCTCAACAACAACAGCATATACATTCTTTTCAAGTGTACACGGGACATTTTTCAAGATATGTTAGGCCACAAATTGTCTCAATAGAATTTATTTATTTATTACTGTTATCACTACAAATTTTATTCAGAAACCCATCTTTGTGGGTTTTTTGTTGTTGTTGTTTTTAAAAAAAAATTCCCCTTATGAACAGGTGTGGTCAATCAACCACAACTTTCTAGCAGACATAAGGTAAAAATGGCATGGCTCAGAATCGCCCAGATCTTTCGTGATCTCTAGATGGCCTCCTGTCATGCTGGCTGAGGCCGGAGCTGCCTCCCTCTGCTTGCGGGAAGGTGTAGGTGTGGAGGTAGAGGCGCTGGCGGGAACCCAGGCTGCAAGCTGCGCTCGCAGGCCAGTGCAAGTTCACGCCGGGAGTTCAGGCCCGTGCAGGAGCAGGCTCGGGGCCCGCACACCAAGCGGTCGGCTGGCCCCGCAGGCCCAGAGCAGTGAGGGGCTTCGGACCGGACCAGCAACTGCGGAGGTTGCACCGGGTCCCCCAGCAGTGCCGGCCCGCCGGCTCCGCACTCAAATTCCGCCTGGCCTTAGCTGCCTGCCCGCGGGGCAGGGCTCGGGACCTGTAGCCCGCCATGTCTGCACCACCCGCCCTCTGCAGTGGGCTCCCTGAGCCTCCCTGACGGGCGCTGCCCCCTGCCCAGTGGCCCCCGGTCCCATCGACAGCCCAAGGGCTGAGGGGTGCAGGCGCAGCTTGGGACTGGCAGGCAGCTCCGCCTGCAGTCCCAGTGCAGGATCCACTGGGTGAAGGCAGCTGGGCTCCTGAACCCGATAGGGACTTGGAGAACTTTTATCTAGCCAGAGGATTGTATGTGCACCAATCAGCACTTTGTGTCTAGCTCAGGGTTTGTGAATACACGTATCAGCACTCTGTGTCTAGCTCAGGGTTTGTGAATACACCAGTTGGTGCTCTGTATCTAGCTAACCTAGTGGAGGCTTGGAGGACTAGCACTCTGTGACTGTGTCTAGCTCAAGGATTGTAAATGCACCAATCAGCACTCTGTGTCTAGCTCAAGATTTGTAAATACACCAATTGGTACTCCATATCTAGCTAACTCTGTATCTAGCTAACTAGCACTCTGATTCTGTGTCTAGCTCAAGGATTGTAAACGCACCAATCAACACTCTGTCAAAATGGACCAATCAGCTCTCTGTAAAATGGACCAATCAGCAGGATGTGGGTGGGGCCAGATAACGGAATAAAAGCAGGATGCCTAAGCCAATCTGCCACAACTCACTGGGGTCCTTTTGCGCACTGTGGAAGGCTTGTTCTTTCACTCCTTGCAATAAATTTTGCTGCTGTTCACTCTTTAGGTTCACGCTCCCCTTATGAGCTGTAACACTCACTGCGAAGGTCTGCAGCTTCACTCCTGAAGCCAACAAGACCACGAACCCACCAGGAAGAACGAACAGCTCCAGAGGCGCTGCCTTTAAGAGCTGTAACACTCACCATGAAGGTCTACAGCTTCACTCCTGACAGTGAGACCACAAACCCACCAGAAGGAAGAAGCTCCAGATAACATCTGAATGTCTGAAGGAACAAACTCGGGACACACTATCTTTAAGAACTGTAACACTCACTGTGAGGGTCTGTGGCTTCATTCTTGAAGTCAGACCGAGGACCCACCAATTCCGGACACAAAACAACCTATACGTTCCCCCACGAGGTGGTCTCCCAGGTTGCCACAGATGTTCATCTCCACAACTTCCCCATACTTCTCCATTTCTATAAAAAACTCTTCAAAAAATTCATCATAGTGTTCCTGCATCTCTACATTGCTCACAGCACAGCACAAATCATCAGCAGACTGGGAAGAATTCTGAAGGTTATGGTAAATGTTCAAGAGGGCAATGGTCTGGCTAAACGTCGGTTTATTGTGCAACGAAGAGCACCAGTTTCCATGACAACACGCACCGATTCTGAAATAAAATGAACAGTTGACTTTGTCTTTCTAGGTGCGAAAGATGGAGGCCAGATACTCCGCCATTTTTCTCCTGCCACCTGCCGCAGCCGCTGCCAACACTGTTGCCAACACTGCCCTAGAATTTAGATATAATACAAAGTATTTTCTCTGACAGAGCAAGATAAGTTAGAAATCAATAACAGTAGTAAAACGACAAAAAATTCATAAAATTATTAAACTCAAACAACTGATCACAAGAGAAATCAGGAAATACTTAACGGATACATGATAATAACCTGTAAGAATTTATGCACCACACCAAAACTTATGGAATGCAGTGAAAGCAGTGCTAAGGAGGAAATTTATAGCTATAAATGCCTGCATTAAAAAACAAGATCTCAAATCAACAACCTAACTGTAATTTAAGGAAACAGAAAGACAAAAACAAACCAAAACCAAAGCCAACAGAAGGAAGGACATAATAAAGATGAGAAGTATATAACATGAGAATAGGAAAACAACAGAGAAAATCAATCAAACAAGAAATCGATTCTTTAAAAAGATCAATAAATTGACAAACCTTTAGCTAGATGGTCTAAGCAAAAGAGGGAGAAGAGTCAAATTACTAAGATCAGAAATGAAAGCAAGGACATTACTAGACTCTACAGAAATAGAAAGGATTATCAGAGAGTGCTATGAACAACTGCATGCCAACAAATTGGATAACCTAGATGAAACTGAAAAATCTTTAGAAACACAAAACCTATCATGGCTAAATCACAAAGAAATATAAAATCTGAATAAACCTATAACTAGCAAGGAGATTGAATGAGTAATAAAAAGTCTCCTGAGAAATAAAAGCTCTGGAACTGATGCACTGCTGAATTCTACCCAACATTTAAAGAACACCAATCCTTCTCAAACTTAAAAAAAAAAAAAAGGAGAGAACAATTTCTAACTCATTCTGTGAGGCCCTGATACCAAAGCCAGACAAAGACACTACAAGAAAAGAAAACTACAAGCCAATATCCCTTATGATTACTAATGCAAAAATACTCAGCAAAACACTAGCAGACCATATTTAGCAGCATATGAAAAGGATTATATACCATGACCAAGTAGGATCTATTCCTGGAATGCAAGGATGACTCAACATACAAGAATTTACCAGTGTTTCCATAGCAATCTACAGAGTCAACGCAATCTGTATCAAAATCCCAATGATGCTTTTAGCAGAAATAGAAAAACCCATCCTAAAATTCATATGGAACTTCAAGGGACCCTGAATAATCTTAAAAAAGAAGAGCAAAGCTGGAAGACTCATTCTTCCTGACTGGAAAACTTACTACAAGCTATACTAATCAAATAGTATGATACTAGCATAAAGACAGACATATAAACCAACTGAATAGAATACACAGCTCAGAAGTAAATGCTTGCATATATGAACAAATGATTTTGTATATGGGTGCCAAGATCATTCAATGGGGAAAAAAACAGTCTTTTAACAATCGGTGCTGGGAAATATGAATATCCACATGCAAAAGGATAAATTTGGACCCTTATCTAACCATATACAAAAATCAACTCAAAATGGATCAAAGATCTAAATGTAAGACCTAAAAGTATAAAATTCTAAAAGAAAATATAGCGCTAATCTTTACAACTGTGAATTTGACAGTGATTTCTTGGAAATGACAACAAAGGTACAGACAACAAAAAATAAATCGGGGCTCATAAAAAATTTAAAAATCTGTGCAATGAAAGACACTATCAAGGGAGTAAAAAGGCAACCCACAGAATGGGAAAAAATATTTGCAAATTATACGTATGATAAGAGATTAATATCCACACTATATAGAGAACTCATAAATCTCAACAGTGAAAAAACAAAACAACATGATTTAAAAATAGGGCCAGGCACGGTGGCTCACGCCTGTAATCCCAACACTTTGGGAGGCTGAGGTGGGTGGATCACCAGAGGTCAGGAGTTCGAGACCAGCCTGACCAACATGGTGAAACCTGGTCTCTAATAACAATATAAAAAAAATTAGCTGGTTATGGTGGCATGCGTCTGTAGTCCCAGCAACTCAGGAGGCTTAGACAGGAGAACTGCTTGAACCTGGGAGGAGGAGGTTGCAGTGAGCTGAGATCACGCCACTGTACTCCAGCCTGGGCAACAGAGCATGACTCTGTCTCAAAAAAAAGGGGAGAAAGAGCTGGGCGCAGTGGTTCATGCCTGTAAGCCCAGCACTTTGAGAGGTGGAGGTAATCAGATTGCTTGGGACCAGGAGTTCCAGACCAGGTTGGAAAATATAGCAAAACCCCACCTCTACCAAAAATACAAAAAAATTAGCTGGGCGTGGTGGGGCATGCCTGTGCTCCCAGCTCCTTGAGAGGTTGTGGTGGAAGGATTGCTTGAGCCCGGGAGGTGGAGGTTTCAGTGAACAGAGATCGTGCCACCACACTCCACCCTGCTTGACAGAATTAGACTCTCAATTTTTTCAATAAAAAATAATTTTAAAAGGGCAAAGGATTTGAATATTTTTCCAAAGAATATATACAAATGGTCAATAAGCGCAAAAACACGTACTCAACATTAGTAATGATTAGGGAAATGTAAATCAAAACTACAATGAGACACCATCTCAGACCCATTAAGATGGTTGCTATTTTAAAAAATCAGAAAATAACAAGTGTTGATGAGGGTTTGGAGAAGTTGGAACCCTTTTGCACTGTTGGCGGAAATGTAAAATGATACAGCCACTGTGGAAAACAATATGGAGGTTCCTAAAACAATTACATATGGAATCATCATATAATCCAGCAATTTCACTTCTGGGTGTATAACCAAAAGAAATGAAAGCAGAGTCCCAAAGAGATATTTGTATACCCATATTCAGAGCAGTGTTATTCACAATAGCTAAAACATGGAAGCAACACAAGTATCAACAGATGAACGGATAAGCAAAATGTAGTATATACATACAACAGAATATTATTCAGTCATAAAAAGAAGGAAATTCTAACATATGCTACAATATGGGTGAACCTTAAGGACATTATGCAAAGTGAAATAAGCCAGTCACAAAAAGACAAATGTTGGCCAGGCATAGTGGCTCACATCTGTAATCGCAGCACTTTGGGAGGCTGAGGTGAAAGCATTGCTGGGGCTCAGAAGTTCAAGACCAGCCTGGGCAATATAGCAAGACCTCTTCTCTACAAAAACATGAAAAAAATTAGCTGGGTATGATAGCACTGGCCTGTGATGCCAGCTACTGGGGAGGCTGAGGTAGAAGGATCACTTAAGCCTGGGGGGCTGAAGTTGCTTGCAGCAAGCCATGATCACACCACTGCACTCCAGCTCATGCAACAGAGTGAAACTCTGCCTCACACACATACATACAAATTAACAAAAAAGACAAATATTGTATGATTCTACTTATATAAGATACATAGAATTGTTAAGATCACAGAGACAGAAGGTAGAATTGTGGTTTCCAGAGTCTGTGGGGAGGAAGGAATAGGGAGCTACTGTTTCATGGGTATAGAATTTCCATTTTGCAAGATGAAAAGAATTATGAAGATGGACAGTGGTGATGCTTACACAACATATGAAGTGTATTTAATACCGCTGTACTATACACTTATAAATGGTTAAGATGGCAAATTTTATATTATGTATATTTTTTCACAATTTTTAAATGTGGGAAAAAATGTAATTACCCATGAGGACAAATAGAATAGAAAGAGTCAAGAGGAAAATTAATCAATTTTGAAACATAAAAAAAAACTGATAAAGTTTTACCAACCCAGCCTCCACCCTAACCATAAGGTAATGCTAGAGGAATTTAAAGCTGATGGTACACTGAAGGTAACCATAGTAACAATAAAACCTAAAACCAGATCAAATCTAGACTAAATTACCTCAATTACCCACAGAAACAGCCTATGAAAAGGAGAGGCATGCTCATTTCTAGGCCTTCATACTATTTATTACAGTCTCTACTGTTCTACACATGATGTCCAACATTCAATGAAAAATTATGAAACATAATATGAAAAGAATAGTAAATGATATTGGGACAACTGACTATCCACATACAAAAAAAAAACTGGACCCCTACCCCACACCATACACAAAAATTAACTTACACTGGATCAAAGACCTAAGCATAAGAGTTAAAACTATGATAAAACTCTTAGAAGATATAGTTGTAATCTCTTCAAAAAAAAGATGTACAAAAGGCCAGTGAGTACATGAAAAGATACTTAATATCGTCAATATCATTAGTCATTAGAAAAATACAAATCAAAATGATGCGATACTACTCTCACCCACTAGCATGACTATAAGGTAAAACAAAAACAAAGTAACGAAATAAGTACTGACAAGGATATGGAAAAATGTGAACCCTCATTTATTGCTGGTAGGAATGTAAAATGATGCGCCACTTTGGAAAAGAGTCTACCAGTCACTGAAAAGCTTAAACGGAATTTCCATATGACCCAGCAATTCTACTCCTAGGTTATACCTAAGAGACACGCAGATGTTCAAACAAAAAGTTCTGCATGTTTTTTCTTTTTCTATTGACAATAGCCAAAAGACAGAAACAACCCTAATATCCATCAACTGATGAATGGATAAACTAAAAGTGGTGTATCCATATCATTAATATTATTCAGCCATAGACAGGATGAAGTACTGATACATGCTACGACATGGATGAACCTTGAAAACATTATACTAAGTGAAATAAGCCAGACATAAAAGGCCACATATTGTATTATTTCATTTATATGAAATGTCCAGAATATGCATATATAGAGAGACAAAAAGTAGATGAGTGGTTGCCAGGATGGAGAAAGGGAGGAATGGAGTAACTGCTTAACTGGTGTAGGGTTTTCTTTCGGGTGATGAAACGTTCTGGAACCCAATAGTGGTGATAGTTGCATAACATTGTGAGTGTACTAAATGCCTTTGAATTATAAACTTTAAAATGGTCAAAATTGTGATGTTTTATATTTTGTATGTTTTACCACAATTTTTTTTTTAGGATTAAGCAATGGTTTCTTAGATATTGCAATGATTTCTTAGATATGACACTGAAACACAAATAACAAGAAAAAATAAATGGAACTTCATCCAAATTGAAAAGTTTTGGCTGGGCCTGCCAGCTCACACCTGTAATCCCAGCACTTTGGGAGGCTGAGGTGGGCGGATCACCATTAGGCCAGGAGTTTTGAGACCAGCCTGGCCAACATGGTGAAATCCCATCTCTACTAAGAATACAAAAATTAGCTGGGTGTGATGGCAGGCATCTATAATCCCAGCTACTCAGGAGGCTGAGGCAGGTGAATCATTTGAACCCAGGAGGCGGGGGTTGCAGTGAGCAGAGATGGCACCACTGCACTTTAGTCTGGGTGACAGAGCAAGACTCCGTTTAAAAAAAAAAAAAAAAAGGAAAATGAAAACTTTTGCGCTTAAAGGACACTATCAAGAAAGTGAAAAGATGCCGGGCACGGTGGCACACGCCTGTAATGCCAGCACTTTGGGAGGCCAAGGAGGGTGGATCACCTGAGGTCAGGAGTTCAAGAGCAGGATGGCTAACATGGTGAAACCTTGTATCTACTAAATACAAAAAAAATAGCTGGGAGTGGTGGTGCATGCCTGTAATCCCAGCTACTTGGGAGGCTGAGACAGGAGAATCGCTTGTACCCGGGAGATGGAAATTGCAGTGAGCCAAGATTGCACCATTGCACTCCAGCCTGGGCAAGAGTGAAATTCCGTCTCAAAAAAAAAAAAAAAAAAAAGTAAAAAGACAACCTATAGAATGGGAGAAAATCTTTGAAACTCATAGATTTGGTAAGAGTCTAGTATCCAGAGTATATAAAGAACTCTTAAAACACAACAATAAAAAGCAAATTAACTCAATTTTAAAACAGGCAAAGGATCTGAATAGACATTTATCCAAAGAAGATACATAAAAGGTTAAAAAGCACATGAAAGATGTTCGGTGTCATTAGCTATCAGGGAAATGCAAATCAAACCCACAATAAGATATCACTATACATACCTGCCAAAATGACTATAATCAAAAAGATAGGCAATAACAATTGTTGGTGAGGATTTGGAGAAATTGAACTCTCATACACTACTGGTAGGAATGTAAAGTGAGGCAGCCATTTTGGAAAAGAGCCTAACAGTCACTCAAAAAGTTAAACATAGAGTTTCCATCTAACCCAGTTATTCTACTCCTACCTTATACCTAAGAGACATGAAAACACACAGCCACACAAAAATTTGTACACAATGTACATAGTAACATTTTTCATAATAATGAAAAAGTGGAAACAATCCAAATGTTCATCAAACTGATGAATGGATAAAATATAGTGTATCAATACCTATACATAGAATATTATTCAGCCATGAAAAGAATGAAGTATTGATTTATACTACAACATGAATCTTGAAATATGCAAAATGAAAGAATCCAGTTACAAAATCCCACATAGTAGATGATTCTATGTATATGAAAATGTCCAGACAGGCAAATTCAGAAAGACCGAAAGTAGGTTAGTGATTGCCAGGTAGTGGGAAAGGGGAATAGAAATGACTGATAATGGGCTTGGGGTTTCTTTTTGGAGTGATGAAATGTTCTAGAATTACATAGTGGTGATGGTTGCAGAACTTTGTGCAATCCCTGTATTGTACACTCTAAAGGGTGAATTTTTGATTTTACTTTTTGAGACGGAGTCTCGCTCTGTCACCCAGGCTGGAGTGCAGTGGGACAATCTTGGCTCACTGCAAGCTCCGCCTCCCAGGTTCACGCCATTCTCCTGCCTCAGCCTTCCGAGTAGCTGGGACTACAGGCGCCCGCCACTACTCTCGGCTAATTTTTTGTATTTTTAGTAGAGACGGAGTTTCACCATGTTAGCCAAGATGGTCTTGATCTCCTGACGTTGTGATCTGCCCACCTCAGCCTCCCATAGTGCTGGAATTACAGGCGTGAGCCACCGAGCCCGGCCTTTTTTTTTTTTTTGAGACAGAGTCTCATTCTGTCACCTAGGCTGGAGTGCAGTGGTGCAATCTTGGGTCACTGTAACCTCTGTCTCCTGGGCTCAAGCAATTCACCTGCCTCAGCCTCCCGAGTAGCTGGGAATACAGGTGCCCACCACTACAGCTGGCTAATTTTTGTATTTTTAGTAGAGACAGGGTTTCTCCATGTTGGCCAGGCTGGTCTCAAACTCCTGACTTCAAGTGATCCACCCACCTCGGCCTCCAAAAATGCTAGGATTACAGACATGAGCCACTGTGCCCGGCCTAAAGAGTGAATTTTATTATGTGAATTATATCTCAGTGTTTTATATCTCAAAAATTATACCTCAGTTTTAAAAATAAAAAAAATTAATATATCAAAGTTAAATGTCAAGAAAATGAGAAAAGAAGCCACAGACTGGGAGAAAACATTTACAAAATACATATGTGATACAGGAATATTCAAAATATATGCTTACAACTGAACAATAAGAAAACAACCAAATTAAACAACAGGCAAACGATCTGAACAGACACCTCACCAAAGAAGATATACAGATGCCAGGTGCGGTGACTCATGCCTGTAATCCCAGCACTTTGGGAGGCCGAGACAGGCGGATCACGAGGTCAGGAGATCGAGACCATCCTGGCTAACACGATGAAACCCCGTCTCTACTAAAAAAAAACAAAAAATTAGCCAGGCGTGGCAGTGGGCACCTGTAGTCCCAGCTACTGGGGAGGCTGAGGCAGGAGAATGGTGTGAACCCAGGAGGGGGAACTTGCAGTGAGCAGAGATAGCGCCACTGCACTCCAGCCTGGGCGACAGAGCGAGACTCCGTCTCAAAAAAAAAAAAAAAAAAAGATATACAGATGACAAATAAGCATATGGAAAGATCCTCCACATCCTATGTCATTAGGGAATTGCAAATTAAAACAATGAGATACCACTACACTTTAGAATTGCTAAAATTCAAAACTCTGACAATACCAAATACTGACAAGGAGGTGGAGCAACAGGAACTCTCATTCATTGCTGGAGGGAATGCAAAAGGATCCAGTCACTTTGGAAGACAGCAGTTGTTTACAAAACCAAACATACTTTTACCATATGATCCTACAACTGAGCTCCTTTGTGTTTACCCAACTATGTTGACGACTTACGTGCACCCAAAAACCTACACGTGAATGTTTGTAGCAGCTTTATTCATAATTGTCAAAATTTGAAAGAAATTAAAATGTCCTTCAATAGGTAAGTGGATTAAGAAACTCTGGTACATCCAGACAGTGGAATATTATTTAATGCTAAAAAGAAATGAGCTATTAAGCCATAAAAAGACACAGAGAAACTTTACATTCTTATCACTAAGTGAAAGAAGTCATTCTGAAAAGCCTATGTACTGTATGATTCCAACTATATGACATTCTGGAAAAGACAGAACTATAGAGACAGTAAAAACAGAAGTGATTTCTAGGGACTTAAGTGGAGAGAGATCAATAGGTGGAGCACAGAGGATTTTAGGGCAGTGAAATTATTCTGTATGATATTATAAGTGTGGGCATATGTTATACATTTGTCAAAACCTACAGAATGTAAATACAGTGAACTTTAACATAAATTATGGACTTTGGTCAATTATGATGTATGTGTCAATATTGGTGCATTGGTTGTACCAAATATTCCAATCTGATGCTAGTGTCAATAATGGAGGCTTTGTTGGGGGGTGGGTGGTACTAGGGGAGGAGAGGGCGGTATGGGAACACTGTATACTTTCCACTCCATTTTGCTGTGAATCTAAAACTGCTCTAAAAAATTGTCGATTTTTAAAAGTTAAATGAACCACATTCTAATAGACAGAGCTTCTTTTTAAAATGTGGGGGTGGGGGGAATAGAGCTGTATCCAAAAAGTTATGGCTCATATTTTAACAGGTTAAAGTTGAAAACTGTTTTAGGGTCTTCCTTCCTCTACCTGATTTCTGTAGCAAACCTGGACATACTGACACACAATAGATGCTTACCAAGTGCTTGCAGGAAGAACAAATCAGTAAGACTCCATGGAATAATCTCATGATTTGGGTTTTTATCTTTGTTTCTTCCCATTGCAGTATCGCTTCATCCATTTAGCATTTCTTAGGCAATTAATTACATAAAATAAGTATAATCTCCTGATGACTAAAACATATAAGCTTAAAGTCCTTACAACATGACAAGTTGTACCCCCAGAGCAATCTAAGGAAGAGGCAGGCAGAAGCCACAATGTCTTACATGCCCTAAGCGTCAGAAGCAGAACACCACCGTTCCCACCATACTGCATTCATTACAATAGAAGTCCCAAAAATGCAAACGAAGGAGAATTAAGCCTCACTTTTTTTTGTTTTTTTCTAGATGCAGTTTTGCTCTTGTGCCCAGGCTGGAGTGTAGTGGTGTGGTCTTGGCTCACTGCAACCTCCATCTCCTGGGTTCAAGCGATTCTCCTGCCTCAGCCTCCCAAGTAGCTGGGATTACAGGCATGCGCCACCACGCCCAGCTAATTTTGTATTTTTAGTAGAGATGCGGTTTCTCCATGTTAGTCAGGCTGGTTTCAAACTCCTGATCTCAGGTGTTCCACCCACTTCAGCCTCCCAAAGTGCTGGGATTACAGGCGTTGAGCCACCACACCCAGCCTTTAAGCTTCACCTTTTAAAGGATATAGAGATAGCAGTATACATTAAAAATATGCATATATATTTTAAAACCACTACACATGCCTAGACACATCAGACTCAAACTTCCAAAACTCAAAGAGAATATCTTGAAAACAGACAGAGAAAAGACATATTACATTGAAAAGAACAAAGCACACTTCTCACCAGAAATTATGCAAGCTAGAAGAGAATAAAAGGTCATACTTCAAGTGCTAAAAAGAAAAAACCCATCAGTTCAGAATACTATACCCAATGAAAATATTTCACAAATGAAAGTGAAACACTTTTTCAGACAAACTCGAGGTGACAGAATTCATCAGACCTGCATTACAAGAAATGTTAAAGAAGTTCTTCAGGAAGATGGAATGTGATACCAGGGGGATGCTTGAATTTACATCAAGAAATGAAGACCTACTCCATAAATGGTTAAAAGGAAGCTCTAAGCCACCACCGCCTGCAAGCCAACTGCTTTCCAATTTTGCTTGGAAGGATTACATAGCTTTGGAAGCCTAGAGAGAGGGGTGAGTGCTCCAAACTTGTAAAGGCATCTTCATTTGGGTAGGGTCTCTTCTCTTCTCTGTGACCCAAGGAACTCTTGTCATGGTCATTAGAAAACCTTCACAAAGGGCTTGAATTTTCTTTCTTTCTTTCTTTCTTTTTTTTTTTTTTTTTTTTTTTTTTTTTTTTTTTTTTGCGACAGTCTCTGTTGGCCAGGCAGGAGTGTAATGGCACTATCTCGACTCACTGCAACCTCTGTCTCCCAAGCTCAAGCAATTCTCTTGTCTCAGCCTCCCCAGTAGCTGGGATTACAGGTGTGTGCCACCATGCTCAGCTAATTTTTGTATTTTTAGTAGAGACAGGGTTTCACCATGAAGTGAGCCAGACTGGTCCTGAACTCCTGACCTCAGGTAATCCACCCACCTCGGCCTCCCAAAGTGCTGGGATTACAGGTGAGAGCCACCGTGCCTAGCCTTGAATTTTCTTTGAATGATAGCACCACTGAAACTTCTCCCTTCCAGGAAGCTTCCACCAAAGAATTAGAAGATTCTGTAACCACAGACTCCTAAGTGACAGTGTGCTTAACACTCCCCTTCTTATTGCAACACTCTCTCCCAACCCATTCCCGCCACCCAAAGACCTATCAAAGCTTCTGTCATGTTAGTAGCTATGACACCGCTCCCTGGATACATCTAGATACATTTCGTTTGTTCTGATGTGACAACGTGACCCACCAGGGAAAATCAGACTTCCCTCTCCTCCAGAAATTTTTAAACTAGAACGGAGAAACAGCCACAAGTCTCTGTTTCGAGCGCCTAACTAGGATGTACAGGTCTGGAGCTGTCCATAACCAAGTTGTCTACTCCAAGGGTCAGAATAGTGGAGGAAACTTACCTGCTGCGGGGAAAAGAGCAGAGTCCAGTGGAGCAAAATGCAGGCAGGAGCAGAGCTAAAAGTGAAATAATGCACCAGCTTTGGAAGACAGTTGGTGGTTGTTTACAAAACTAAACATACTTTTTACCATATGATCCTGCAGTTCTGCTCCTAGGTATTTTACCCAAATATGTTGAAAACTGTATGTCCACACAAAAACCTGCATGAATGTTTATAGCAACATCAGAGAATACCAGTAGTGTCTGGGTCCCTGGTCCCGGTTTTCCCTGAAACCTATCCGCTGTTAGGGCAAAAAAAACAGAGTATCCCTAAAATTAACTTTTATTTTCCTTTAGCTGGAATATCCCTTCAGGTACAGCTTCTGTTTCTTGAAACTAAGATTCCCAAGTTCTTCTCACGTCCTCACTGAGAATCTCACCTAACACCCATGTAATTATACATGTAGTCATCTGTCATTTACAGGTGGGATCACTTTAAGAAAGCTTGATGTATTAAAATACAAGTGTCCGGCCGGGCGCGGTGGCTCAAGCCTGTAATCCCAGCACTTTGGGAGGCCAAGACGGGCGGATCACGAGGTCAGGAGATCGAGACCATCCTGGCTAACACGGTGAAACCCCGTCTCTACTAAAAAATACAAAAAACTAGCCGGGCGTGGTGGCGGCGCCTGTAGTCCCAGCTACTCGGGAGGCTGAGGCAGGAGAATGACGTAAACCCGGGAGGCGGAGCTTGCAGTGAGCTGAGATCCGGCCACTGCACTCCAGCCTGGGCGACAGAGCCAGACTCCGTCTCAAAAAAAAAAAAAAAATACAAGTGTCCAAACCTGAAAAACTGAGTATTCATTATCCCCAAATAATTGTTTGTTCTACAAGAAGAATTTGCTAAAGGGAATCTTTTAAATTGCAGTTTTCCCAGTGCTCTCAAGATATTGTTTCAAAACCAGCATGTCCATTACAATATGGTATGATGCAGCCAATAAGAGAACAAGATGAATCTGCATGTGCCAATAGTGAAATAGCTCTAGGAATACTATTAAAAATCTTACCTAAGGCCAGGTGCTGTGGCTCATGCCTGTAATCCTAGCATTTTGGGAGGTCAAAGTGGGCAGATCACTTGAGCTCAGGAGTTCAAGACCAACCTGGGCAACACAGGGAAGCCCCGTCTCTACAAAAACACAAAAATTAGCTGGGCATGGTGGTGCACCTGTAATGTCAGCTACTTGGGGGGCTAAGGCGGGAGGATCACTTTAACCTGGGAGGTGGAGGCTGTAGTGAACTGAAACTGTGCCACTGCACTCCAGCCTGGGTGACAAAGTGAGACTCTGATTTTAAAACAATTTTATCTATATAGCTGTATGGCTTTATCCTTTTTGTGTACATGCACCTGCACAAACACATAGATACAGGGTGTTGTTTTTTTTTTTAATTTCTAGAAGAAATTAAACAAGGGTCAGGTACAGTGGCTCATGCCTGTATTCAGAGCACTTTGGTAAGACCAGGCAGGCAGATCCCTTGTGCCCAGGAGTTTGAGATCAGCCAGGGCAACATGGCGAAAACCCATCTCTACTAAAAATACAAAAATTAGCTGTGTATGGTGGTATGCACCTGTTGTCCCAGCTACTCCGGAGGCTGAAGTGAGAGGATTACTTAAGCCCAGGAGGTCGAGGCCGTGGTGAGCTGTGATAGCACCACTGTGCTCCAGCCTAGGCGACAGAGCAAACATCCTGTCTCAAAAACACAAAAAAGAAATTAAACAAGGAAATTGTGAACAAAGAAATGTTGAACAAGGAAATGTTCAAGAAGATTTCCTTTTGAGAGAGGGACTAGGGAAAGGAATACTTCTCACTTTTCATTTCAACTTTTTATTTCTTTATTTATTTTTAATCATCTGGCCAGTGCATGTAATTGGGAATTATCTAGTCAGTGAAATTATAAGCTGTCTTTTCTCTCTAATGTGCTTCCATGCTCTTAAAAATGGAAAATATGAAAAATGAATAGAGAAGTCAGCAGAACTAAGAAAGGTGCATACCCAATAACTACAGAGGGGATGTCAAAAAGAAAGAATCAAATTCATAACACAGAACCCAAGAAGAGTTCAGGAATGCAAAGCACCAGGTGCTCTGAGAATGTGGGATGCAACATGGGGCTGAAAATAGGGCCAAGGATTGAACGTTTATTTTTATTTTTCTATTTTTATTTTTTGAGATAGGGTCTCACTCTGTTGTCCAGGCTGGAGTGCAGTGGTGCAATCTCGGCTCACTGCAACCTCCACCTCCTGGGTTCAAGCGATTCTCCTGCCTCACCCTCCGGAGTAGGCACACGCCACCATGCCAGGCTAATTTTTGTATTTTGGGTAGAGATGGGGTTTCACCATGTTGGCCAGGCTGGTCTCAAGCTCCTGGCCCCAAGTTAAGTCACCTGCCTCGGCCTCCCAAAGTTCTGGGATTACAGGCATGAGCCAGCAGGCCTGACCAGAGCATTTATTTTTAAAACGCTCTAAGATTTCCATGTCTCTTCCTCCATTCTGGTCAGCTGATGATGCCTTCTCCACAGGCACAGGAGTCTAAAGCTTTAGCCTGTGGATGAATCTACCCTGAAAGCCTCCAGGCTCAGGACCTAGGAACAGCAAAAGGCAAGAGCTGTGCCAAAAACAGAGAAGTGAAAACAAGCCTACTATAACACCCTAGCCCTTCTGGCACAAGCTCCAAGCACAGTGGCAGCCAGGCATATTTCCTTCCTGGGCAGAACACTGAAAATTTGTCTCTGAAGACATTGAATGATCCTAGAGAAAAGAGCTATACATAGGACATTTTACATCCTCCAGCAAAATGGCTGAGTCCCTATCCCATCACCATACATTAACTACATTTCAGAAACTCGGCACACCCACACAGAACTTCTGAGAAACTTTGTGGTACCACACTCTTAAATGAGAAAGGAAAAGAGAGTCACCAGACATGTAAGGAAAGGTTGAACATGAAAGACCAAAAATATAACCAGGAAAAAGAAAACTAACAGGAAGCAGAAACAACACAGGAAACCTTCCCCTGAAATCTATACTATCGAGAGAGAGAAAAGAAAAAATAATATGACCATCAAACAAAAACAATATGCCTTTTTTTTTTTTTTCCTTGACAGAGTCTAGCTCTGTCGCCCAGGCTGGAGTGCAGTGTCACGATCTCAGCTCACTGCAACCTCTGCCTCCTGGGTACAAGCAATTCTCCTGCCTCAGCTTCCCTAGTAGCTGGGATTGGAGGCATGTGCCACCACACCCGCCTAATTTTTGTATTTTTAGTAGAGATGGCATTTCGCCATATTGGCTGGGCTGGTCTTGAACTCCTGACCTCAAGCAATCCACCCACCTTGGCCTCCCAAAGTGCTGGGATTACAGACATAAGCTGCTGCACCTGGCCAATATGCTTTTTTTTTTTTTTTTTTTTTTTTTTAAGGAACACTAACAGAATCGAATAACTTTTAGAATTTTAAGACATATTAGCTAAATTTTTTTAATCCATAAAACAACTGGAGCTGGACACGGTGACTCACGCCTGTAATCCCAGCACTCTGGGAGGCCGAGGTGGGCAGATCACGAGGTCAAGAGATCGAGACCATCCTGGCCAACATGGTGAAACCTCGTCTCTACTAAAAATACAAAAATTAGCTGGGTGTAGTGAAGCGTGCCTGTAGTCCCAGTTGCTGGGGAGGGTGAGGCAGGAAAATCACTTGAACCCAGGAGGTGGAAGTTGCAGTAAGCTGAGATCTCACCACTGTACTTCAGCCTGGTGACAGGGTGAGACTCCATCTCAAAACAAAACAAAAAAAAATTGGAAGATAAACTTAAGAAAATCTCCCAAGATGCGGAACCAAAATAAACAGAAAATGTAGGAGAACATATAAAGTTAGAAAAGTAATTAAGGATGTCCAACATCCACATGATAGACACTTCAAAAAGAAGAGATTAAGTGAGCGAGGGAATATTATCAAATAAATAGCACAATAAATGTTTTCATCACTAAAAGACATCAGTTTTCAGATCCACTGAATGTCCAGTGGTTGAAAATAGATTCTGAGCCAGCCATATCATGAGGAAATATCAGAATACTCAGGACATAAAGAAGATTCTAAAAACTCCCAAAGGAAAAATAAGTATATTAGTTGGTTTTCACACTGCTATAAAGAATTACCCAAGACTGGGTAATTTATAAAGGAAAGAGGTTGAATTGACTCACAGTTCCACATGGCTGGGGAGCCTCAGGAAACTTACAATCATGGCAGAAGGAGAAGGGGAAACATGCACCTTCTTCACAAGGCAGCAGGAAAGAGAAGGAACACAGGAGAAATGACCAAACACTTACAAAACCACCAGATCTCCTAAGAACTCACTCATTTTCACAAGACCAGCAAGGGGGAAACTATCCCCATGATCCAATTACCTTCACCTGGACCCTCCCTTGACACATGGGGATTACAATTTGAGATGAGATTTGGGTGGGAACACAGAACCAAACCATATCAAGAAATCACATGCAAAGATTAGGAAATCATAATGCATTCCTCAAAAACAACAAGCAAGTTGAAAGACAACATAGGAATGCCTTCAAAATTCTGAGAGAAAATTACTTTCAACCTAGAAATCCACACCTAGCCAAATTATGAATTAAATGTGATAATAAAGTAAACACGTTTAGATATTTGGCATCTCAAAAAATATTCCTACCATTGCACTCATTCTCAGGAAGCTATTTGAAGATGGGCTTCATCAAAACGAGGAAATAAACTGAGAAGAAGGAAGTCACAGAATTCAATAAATGGGAGACCCAACCCAAGAGATAAGCAAAGAGATATCCCAGAACAACAGCTCTGCAGAGCAACTGCTAGTCCAGATTGGTGCAGGAAGGCAGAAGCTATATCAGTTTATTAGTCTGTTTTCACACTGCTATAAAGAAATACCTGAGACTTGGTAATTTATAAAGGAAAGAAGCTTAATTGACTTACAGTTCCACAGGGCCGGAAGGCCTCAGGAAACTTACAATCATGGCAGAACGTGAAGGGGAAACAAGGCACCTTCTTCACAAGGCAGCAGGAGGGAGTGAGGGAGGGCACAGGAAAATTCTACTTATAAAACCATCGGATCTCATGAGACTCACTATCATGAGAACAGCATGGGGGAAAACCTCCCCCATAATCCAATTGCTTCCCTCCCTTGACACCTGGGGATTACAGATGAGATTTGGGTGGGGACACAGAGCCAAACCCTATCAATTGGTCAGTGTTTTCTTTTTTTAAAAAAAAAATTATCATTTTCTTTTTTTTTATTTTTTTATTTTTTATTTTTTTATTATACTTTAAGTTCTAGGGTACATGTGCACAACGTGCAGGTTTATTACATATGTATACCTGTGCCATGTTGGTGTGCTGCACCCATCAACTCGTCAGCACCCATCAACTCGTCATTTACATCAGGTATAACTCCCAATGCCATCCCTTCCCCCTCCCCACTCCCCATAATAGGCCCCGGTGTGTGATGTTCCCCTTCCCGAGTCCAAGTGATCTCATTGTTCAATTCCCACCTGTGAGTGAGAACATGCAGTGTTTGGTTTTCTGTTCTTGCAATAGTTTGCTCAGAATGATGGTTTCCAGCTGCATCCATGTCCCTACAAAGGACACAAACTCATCCTTTTTTATGGCTGCATAGTATTCCATGGTGTATATGTGCCACATTTTCTTAATCCAGTCTATCACTGATGGACATTTGGGTTGATTCCAAGTCTTTGCTATTGTGAATAGTGCCTCAATAAACATATGTGTGCATGTGTCTTTATAGCAGCATGATTTATATTCCTTTGGGTATATACCCAGTAATGGGATGGCTGTGTCATACGGTATTTCTAGTTCTAGATCCTTGAGGAATCACCATACTGTTTTCCACAATGGTTGAACTAGTTTACAGTCCCACCAACAGTGTAAAAGTGTTCCTATTTCTCCACATCCTCTCCAGCACCTGTTGTTTCCTGACTTTTTAATGATCGCCATTCTAACTGGTGTGAGATGGTATCTCATTATGGTTTTGATTTGCATTTCTCTGATGGCCAGTGATGGCGAGCGTAGTAAAAGGAAACCTCAAGATCTCGGTGGCTTAAGACAACAAAGATGATTCATGTTCATGACTCTGCATTCTGACAAGGGTTCAGACAATACAGCTGGACCCAGTTGGGCTTGGCTCTAGAATGAGGTTCCTGTTAAGGTCTTTTCCCCATGTTTTCTCATTCTCCTTGAACCAACATCTACCCAGGCCTTGTACTTGTCATAGTGAACTGCAGAACCTCAAGAAGCAAGCCAGGTTACACAGGCACATTTTAATCCTCTGCTCCTCTCGTGTCTATTACCATTCTTGGCCCAAAGCAAGTCACAGGGCCATGCTCACCATCAGTGGAGCAGGGAAATATACTCCCCCTACTCTAATGGGAGATACTGCAAAGTTCATGGCAAAAAGCATGGGCGTATCATTCTGTAATAGAGAGGAAGTGAAGAACTGGGAATAATAATCCAGCTGACCTCAGAAAGCTCCAGAAGAGAAGTCTCCAGGAAAAAAAAGGGGACTGATAGAAGACCTAATATGTCTGACTGTGTGGAAAAGAGTATCTCTAAGGGTTTACAATTCCTTAGAAGAGTGATAATGATAGCAACTTAGAAAACTAAGCAAATTTTTAAAAGACAACTATTAATTCCAGGAAAAGCAAAAATTGGTACAAAGAAGTTAAAATAATCACGGTAAATATATGATACATATATTTAAGACATAAATATTATTAAGACATAAAGTACAACTAAATTTTGATAAAACTGGTATACAACTACTGTTTGTTTCATGGATCCCAAGACACATGTGTTATCAAAACTGAAATCTGAACATCTGAAATCGAGAACCATCAGAATCACTGTTAGCCAGGAAGTGGCCGTGGCAGAGATGCCACTGCCACGCCTACATGGGATTGTTATTCCTGGTGGCATGACTGGATAACTGCCACTCCTGAACATTTTAGTCCACTTAAGGACCATTCAAGGAAAGAATATGAGTGTTGTTTATTGTCTAGAAAGTTTTCTCACATACCTTCTGATAAAATCAAGAAAGTGCCAGTATCAGAACTTGTAGAATGAATATTAGTTGTTTGGGAGAAAATCTCACTGTTAATAGTGGATCTCTCTTTTTCAAGAGTATCACCAATAGTCTTGAAATTATGAAGTAGGATATTGTGTTTTAAAAAGTATGGCTAGGCGCAGTGGCTCATGCCTGTAATCCCAGCACTTTGGGAAGGTGAGGCAGGTGGATCACCTGAGGTCAAGAGTTCGAGACTAGCCTAGCCTGGCCAACATGGTGAAACCCCATCTCCACTAAAAATGTAAAAAAATCAGCTGGGCATGGTGGTGTATGCCTATAATCCCAGCTACTCGGGAGGCTGAGGCAGGAGAATTGCTTGAGCCCAGGAGGAGGAGGTTGTAGTAAGCAGAGATCGCGCACTCCAGCCTGGGTGACAGAGTGAGACCTTGTTTCAAAAGAAAAAAAAAAAGCATGGGCAACAACATTTTGGAGATTAAAAAATGATTAAAAAGAATGGGACTCTGGGCCGGGCATGGTGGCACACGCCTGTAATCCTAACACTTTGGGAGGCTGAGGCAGTAGGATCACTTGAGCCCAGGAGTTTGATACCAGCCTGGGCAACAGAGTGAGACCCCCATTTCTATTTTATTTAAAATTTAAAAAAATTTTTTTTAATAACAATTTTTAAAAATGGGATACCAGGAGTGGTGGCTCACGCCTGTAATCCTGGCACTTTGGGAGGCCAAGGCAGGCGATCACCTGAGGTCGGGAGTTCAAGACCAGCCTGACCAACATGGAGAAACCCCATCTCTACTAAAAATACAAAATTAGCCAGGCGTGGTGGCGCATGCCTGTAATCCCAGTTACTTAGGAGGCTGAGGCAGGAGAATCACTTGAACCCGGGAGGCAGAGGTTGTGGTGAGCTGAGATCTCACCATTGCACTCTAGCCTGGGTGACAGCACGAGATTCCGTCTCAAAAAATAAAATAAAAATCAAAAAATAATAAAAATAAAAAAATAAAATTTTTATTTTATTTTATGCAAAGGAGTTTTAGAAATACTTTTACCAATTAATTTGCTTTTATTTTTATTGCATGCATGCATAAGAGTGATATATAACAAATTATACATCTAAAGTCTAAAAGAATTCTTTCAATAAATGTAAGACAAAAATTCTAAATGATAAGAAAGTATTGTGCTTTTTTGTAATTTTTATCTTTCTTAGTGGTATATAAAGGTGTGTCTTATAATCCATGATGTCTTAGACTTAGTGAAATATGGCATATTGGGATACTAGAGGGAGAAAAACTTATGGCTTGGGTGATGTGAGTGAAAAACATTCATAATTGGAAGTCAATATATAGAATAAATTTACATATCAAGATGTATCTTTCCTCATACTGAAAGAACATGCTGCGTGGGATTAAATCCCAGTTCTGCCATTTGCTAGCCCCTAAGACATTATGTAAATCACCTAACCCCTTTACAACTCAATTGTTCTCATCCCTAAAATGGGAATAGAAATAATACCTGCAAGGCTGGATGCTGTGGTTCATTCACGCCTGTTAATCCCAGCATTGTGGGTGGGAGACCAAGGTGGGCAGATCACTTGAGGCCACGAGTTCAAGACCAGCCTGGGCAACATGGTGAAACCCCGTCTCTACTAAAAATACAAATATTATCCAGATGCGGTGGCACACACCTGTAATCCAGCTACTTGGGAGGCTGGGGCACGAGAATTGCTTGAACCCGGGAGGCGGAGCTTGCAGTGAGCCGAGATCACACCGCTGCACTCCATTCTGGGCAACAGATGAGACTCTGTCTCAAAAACAAAAAAAAAAAGAAAAAGAAAAGAATAATATATGTAAATGGACCAGACCTAAAAATAGAATGCAGGCCGGGCGAGGTGGCTCACACCTGTAATGCCAGCACTTTGGGAGGCCGAGGTGGGAGGATCATGGAGTCAGGAGATCGAGACTATCCTGGCCAACTTGGTGAAACCCCGTCTCTACTCAAAATTAGCTGGGTGTGGTGGCATGCAACTGTAGTCCCAGCTACTCAGATGGCTGAGGCAGGAGAATTGCTTGAATCCGGCAGGTGAAGGCTACAGTGAGCCAAGATCACACCACTGCACCGCAGCCTGAAGACAGGGCAAGAGTCCATCTCAAGAAAAAAAAAAAAAAAAAATGCAAAACTATAGAACTCCTAGAAGATAACATAAGATAAAATCTAGATGACCTTGGGTTTGGTGATGATTTTCTATGTATTTATTTATTTATTTATTTTACTATTTTTAAAGTTTACTTACTATTATACAAATGAAGATGTTGATGATTTTTTTAATACAACACCAAAAGCACAATTCATTAAAGAAGAAGTGTATGTTAGACTTTACTAAAATAGAAGCTTCTATTCTGCAAAAGATGCTTTTGAGAGAATGAAGACGAGCCACGAACTGGGATAAAATCTTTGTAAAACACATATAAAGGACTAGTGTCCAAAATATACAAGAACCTTTCAAACTCGACAATAAAGAAACAATCACCCGATTTAAAAATCAGCAAAACATAGGAACAGACACCTCACCAAAGGATACGTGCAGACAGCAAATAAATACATGAAAAGATGCTCAACATTATATGTCATCAGGGAATTGCAAATTAAAACAATAAATGAGCTATCACTATGCACCTACTAGAATGGCTTAAATCCAAAACACTGACAACAACAACTCACTAAGGCATTCAGGGTACCCAGTACTTTCTGATATTTAGGATTTATCAGCACTTTATCATAATCATAGTTCACCAGTGTAATGTGCTATGAGACTTTAAGATTATCAAAGTCCCTGTGTACTAAATTGTGGCACAGAGGCAGACAGCTGACATAGTTCTTGAAGCAAAATAGTGGAAATATACTTCTACCCCTGCCAAGATAAACAAAATTACCTCTGGTCTTCTTTGCTTATTGAAATAGGGAAAAAACATTTGCAAGTTAATAACTTTATTGCAGGTGGCAGAGGCGCTGTTGATTTGCTCTAGTGGAGAAACTACATCTACAAGAGCAATGCAACTGGAGTCATCACCTGTCTTAACCTTTCAATCATCCACCGTCATTCTCAAAGGTCCTTCCGACTTCTTCATGAGCCAAACAGGTAAGTTAAATGGGTAAGTAACAAGAATTTTCACTTCTAAATTTTCAGATCTTTGATGGTTGCACTAATCTCGCATTTCCCCCAGCAAGACATTATTCCTCTTTGTTTATAATTTCAATAGGGAGGAAGGTTTAGTGCTTTTGCTTGGCCCTTTCAACCATAGTGGCCATATTCCATGGACTGAAGAAACATGGCGATTCTGCTGTTTGCTGAATATATCTAGTCTAACTATACACTCGGGAACTAAAGAAATCATGGGAAAATGGGTTTAAGAACTGGGGTGACAGTAAGGTAGACTAAAATCAAAATTTGCAGCTAGGCACAGTGGCTCACACCTGTAATCCTAGCACTTTGGGAGGCCAAGGCAGGAGGATCACTTGAGCCCAGGAGTTTGAGACCAGAATAGACAACATGGTGAGACCCCGTCTTTAGAAAAATTGAAAAAAAAAAAAAAAAAAAAAAAAACCAGTAGCTAGCCATGGTGGCACACACCTGTAGTTCCAGCTAATCAGGAGGCTGAGGCAAGAGGATGGCTTCAGTACAGGAGTTCAAGGCTGTAGTGGACTATGATCATGCCACTGCACTCCACCCTGGGCAACATAGCAAGACCCTGTCTCAGAAGAAAATCAAAAGTCAATTTATCACTTGACTCCATAAGTCTTCATTCACTCTGAGTGATTCATTAATCACTGTGCCAACTACAACTCCAAAGATTAGCATTAGAGCCAATGTCCAACACTCCCAAGGTCACAGTTACTGGATCCATTTCCTAGGGTTGCCATACTATACACTACGTAGCCTGAAACAACAGAAGTTTATTCTCCATCTTCACATGGTGTTCCCTCTGTGTCCAAATTTCTCCCTTCTTATAAGGTTAAAAACAACAACAACAACAACAACAACAAAAAACTTCTAAGGAGACTGTCATTGGATTAGGGCTAAACCAGTATGACCTCACCTTAACCTGACTGCATCTGTAAATAAACTATTTCCAGATAAGGTCACCTATTTCATAGGTACTGGGGACCAGAACTTCAATGTATCTTTTGGGGAGACACAATTAAACCCACAATAGTTATCCTGGAAAATGACCAGAGGCCTTTCTGAGGATGCCTATAAGGAATACAAAGGGAGGCCAGGCACCCTGGCTCACACCTGTAATCCCGGCACTTTGGGAGATCAAGGCAGGCAGATCACTTGAGGTCAGGATTTCTAAACCAGCCCGGCCAACATGGTGAAGCCCTGTTTCTACTAAAAACACAAACATAAGCTGGGCGTGGTGGCGGGCACCTGTAATGCCAGCTACTCAGGAGGCTGAGGCAGGAGAATTGCTTGAACCCGGGAGGCGGAGGTTGCAGTGAGCCGGAATTCATGCCACTGCACTCCAGCCTGGATGACAGAGTGAGACTCTGTCTTTAAAAAAAAAAAAAGGAATATATATGGAGGTATTTATAAATCCTTTGTGCTCAAGTAAACTTGCCTTCACCCCATTCATGAGGCTCTAAGTCTGTGAACTAACCCAGGACAGGAAATTCAGTGAGAGATCATAACTCCATTATTTCCCACTCTATTGTCTTAAGTGAGTCCTCTTCACCAGTTCCAGAGAGTTTTGGGTTTTACAAGTCAGTTAGAATCTTAGTGAACTGCCCATATTCTTTAGTCCTAGGGACTCAGTGATCTCAAAATGATCAACCAGCAAAGATCTCTGCAGGTCAGACCACTCAGAGCAGCTGGCAATCAGAGTAACCACACCCAGCTTGCCCCTGGCAGTGAAGGACCCTACCCCACCCTCACAACCCTAGGGTGCCATCATGCTGGTGGAAATGAGGGCGCCTACGCAGTGAGTGGTGGTTCATGCCTGCAATCTCAGCACTTTGGGAGGCTGAGGCAGGAAGATAGCTTAAAACCAGGAGCTCAAGGCAAGCCTGGGCAACATAGCAAGACCCTGTCTCTAAAAATATACATATATGCTTAATTAGCTGGGCATGGTGGCATGCACCTGCAGTCCCAGCTACTTGGGAGGCTGAGGTAGGAGGATCGCTCGAGCCCAGGAGGCAGAGGTTGCAGTGAGCCATGATCATGCCATTGCACTTCCAGCCTGGACAACAGAGCAAGATCCTGTCTCGAAAAAAAAAAAGAAAAGAAAAAAAAGAAATCAGAGAGGCCGTTTCATCTGTAGTGTCTTCCCCCAATATCCCTGACCTACAGAAACCGGTTATTACAGCACTTTCTGAAGATACCATCACTCTCACAAATATATTTCTCAATGCCTTGGTGAAGAGAATGTCCCCTGGGCCCTCCCAAGGGACAGAGCTAGGAGTGAATGAGTTACACTTATAAACCCACACCAAATTCCCATCTCCCTAATTCTTTGGATTCTTTCTTCCACATTTTACCAAAGGATTCTTGGCATCTCAATTTCATTTAACTTCATCATGGAATTCGAGTTTCAGTCAACCAACTGAAAAGCAATTAAATCCACTATACATATCCATCAGAATGAATAAAATTAAAAAGACTGACACTACTTAATGTTTAAGAGGATATGAAACAAGAATTCACATACATTATTGGTAGAAGTGTAAAATGGCACAACCCTTTAGGAAAAGGTCTAACACTTTCTTAAAGCCAACAATTTTTCAACATAATAATATGCACACTGAAGTATTTAGAGACCAAGCACATGGATGTCTGAAACTTACTCTGAAATGCATTCAAAAAATACAGTGGATTGACAGAAGAATAGGTGGATGAATATGTGATAAAGTAAATAATAAAATGTTATTATAGGCTCTAGAAAACAATTAACTCATCCTTTTTTAAAAAGTCATTAGACCGGGTGTGGCGGCTCACGCCTGTAATCCCAGCACGGGAGGCCAAGGCGAGTGGATCTCTTGAGGTCAGGAATTTGACACCAGCCTGGCAAACATGGTGAAACCCCATCTCCACTAAAAATACAAAAAATATTAGCCGGGCATGGTGGTGCACATCTGTAATCCCAGCTACTACTTGGGAGGCTGAGGCAAGAAAATCACTTGAACCTGGGAGGCGGAGGTTGCAGTGAGCCTAGATCGCACCACTGCACGCCAGCCTGAGTGACAGAATGATATTCTGTCTCTAAATAAATAAATAAATAAATAAATAAATAAATAAATGTTATTAAGACTACCCCCAGCTATTAGAACTGACACATGGAATCCAGACTCTTCGGTAAGTGCACCCAGGCTGAGTTGCAATAGTGTGATCATAGCTCACTAGCAGCCTGGAACTACTGGGCTCAAGCGATCCTCCTGCCCCAGCCTCCTGCATAGCTGGGACTACAGGTACATGCCACCATGCCTGGCTAATTTTTATACTTTCTGTTGAGATGGTGTCTTGCTATGTTACTCAGGACCTCAAACTCCTGAGCTCAAGTAATCCTCCTGCCTCAGCTTCCCAAAGTGCTGGGATTATAGATGTGAGCTACTGCACCTGGCTAGTAATTTACTTCTAAGGAGCAGAATATGGCAAAAATGACAGGATGTGATTTCCAAGATTAGGTTACAAAAGGCCGCCTTCTGTCTTGCTGGCATTCCCTCTGACCCTTCTAACATGCTTGTCCTGATGGGGAGGTCCACAGTGCAAGAAACTGAGGGTGACCTCTGGCCAACATTTGATAAGAAACAGAGCCATTCAGTCCAATTGATCTTGAGGCACTGAGCCCTAAAAAGAGCCATGTGCATGAGCTTAGAAGCAGACCTGGCCTTAGCCAAGCCCTCATTTGAGACTGCAGATCTGACACCTTGATTGTAGCCTTGGAAGAGACCCTGAAGAAGGGTACTCAGGTAAGCTGTTCCTAAACTCCAGATGCACAGAAACTATTACATAATAAATGTGTATTGTTTTACACTAGTAAGTTGTGGGGTAATTGTTATGCAGCAATGGGTAACATCCCTGCCTGATAACCATTCTCTCCTTATTCCTCAGCAATGAAGACCCTATTTCATTTGGGATACTAATGTGCCCAGTTAAAAATCATGTCTTTTTCTAGTCTCCCTTTCATTTTGATATGCTCATACGACTAAATTCAGGCAAATACGAAGTAAACATTAGTGCTGCATGGAGCCTCTAAGAGCTTCCTTATGGGGATATGTCTGACTGAGAGATGTACTTTTTGCTTGCTTTCTTCTTCATTCTGGCTTCCTAGAATGTGGATGTGATGGTTGGAACTCCAACAGCTATCGTAGAACATTAGGTAAGCTTGAGGATAGAAACTACACTCTAGGAAGAGAAAACAAAAAGAAGGAAGGAGTAGGAGGCGCTAATGCCCATGGAATAGCCACACCAGTACTGGAATCCCTACCCACAGATTTATTTTTAATGAAGAAGAAGAATCTATTATTTTGTTCATACCATTGTTATTTTGGATTTTCCCTTAGGTGGTATCCAACCTAGCCCTAGCTCATAGAAGCTCAGAGCTCTCAGTCATCCAAATTCTCCCATACATAACCACTCCAGCATGTCCCTCTTCCAAACAACGCTCTAGTTCTCACACAGGACAGAGTGAGAGCAAACTTTGATGTTTTCATTCTCGCTTTAAGCTGTCCACACCACCTCACAATCCATT
The DNA here is from genome assembly GCF_047675955.1 of Chlorocebus sabaeus. NCBI lineage: Eukaryota > Metazoa > Chordata > Mammalia > Primates > Cercopithecidae > Chlorocebus > Chlorocebus sabaeus. Next base: position 68,708,214 of record NC_132904.1, on the reverse strand, counting down.
TGTTCCTCATTCCCTTCAGACTCATGTCAGACGGTCCCCCAAGTCTGTATTCTCAATGGACACTTCATTCCAGATAACCACTAGTAATAAGTGGATGAGCTATTTTGCCACCAAGTGCCACCCCATCTCTGGATTTTCATTACCTTTAGTCCCCATCAGGCCACACAACCATTCCTAGATTCCAGCTATTTCTCTGAAAGTCCGATGCCTTCAATCAATCTAGTACCAATTTATATATTAGTCAGAGTCATTAGTTACAAGCAACAAAACCAACTCCATCTTATTTAAGCAAAAAAAATTATTTATTAACTGTATAAAAGATATTAGGTAGCTCAGAGAATTACAGGAACTAGAACCAGATAGAGAGCCACACATGAAACCAGAACAATGCCTTAAATTAAGCGCAAGGTTTTCTCCAGGAGGACAATGCTGCCACCACTGCCCCTTCCTGCTGCCAAGAGCAAGCTCTGTAGGGTCCCTGCTGCCTCTAGAACTAGGTCTTACTACAAGCCCATTGTCCCTGGAGGGAGTTTTGAGGGTCTCTGAATCCTCACTTCCTTAGCTACAGATTTCTTAGCTTAGTCTGTGATCTGTGTATGGGACCGGCTGAGAAAAGGTCAAATGTCTACACCCTGGTTGTGAGGGAAGTTCAGAAAACAAGTATCTGGTATCTATTAGATGGGGAATTTCCCTACCTTAGAAGTGGTTTCAGATGCCAGATGCCAAAAAAAAGAAAAACAAATATTACCCTTACTGTCAGGCCAGGGTGCCAAGCGGGAACTGGGATTCCTCTAGCTTATCCCAGATATCCCCATTTCAGACAGTCCCCCTTTCTTATTCAATGCATTCACTTTAGGGTGTGCATGGAAATTGCCTGCAGCCAGTGTGCAAAGCACATGATTATTCTCCTGCAACCACGTTGGATTGCCGGCCCCAAGCAGAGGAGGCCTCACCAGAGTTACAAATTGTCATGCTGCTAGTCATGTGTTTGTCCCTCCCTGGAAGCATCTTCCTGGGGTTGCCAAGTGTAGACAATGTGCTCCAATATTTTGTCATGTTCCTACTGAATCCTCTGAAGCTGCAACCACCGGGCAGAGACAAGGGAGGTTGTTCTAAAAGACACCATGCAGTCATTTCCCCAGCTACTTCAGTCGTCACTTAACAAACAGCTCACTTCCAGACTCAGGATAGAGGGACTCTTACTGGATCCCACCCTCAACATCAACAGGGCCAGTTCCATATTTTAGGTTCTGCCATGTGCACCACTCCATACCTTGTACCGATTTTTAAATTGGGATTCCTTTGCTTGGAAATGACAGAAATCCAACGTGAACTAGATTAAACATAAAGAAAACTGTATTGGGTAACAAAATCCAATAAGGGGCTGAACAACTAATTTGCAAAAAAGAGCAAGGATGTCTCAGGAATAACTGGAACTAGGGACTTAAATCCTAATAGAATTGTCTTTATCTTTTGCTTCAACTTTTTATTTCTGCTTTCTTCACTGCAGAGCACCTTTCTTCTCTTCATGATGGAGAATATGCTTGCAGACAGTTCCTGTTTTTCATATTTATAGCTTTCACCATTCAAAAAAGAATGGCTGGGGCTAGGCATGATGGTCCACACCTATAATCCCAGGGAACTGGGAGACCAAGGTGGGAGGATCACTTGAGCCCAGAAGTTTGAGACCAGCCTGGACAATACAGCACAACTCTACAGAAAAAAAAAAATTTTTTTAATTAGCTGGCTGTGGCGGCACATACCTATAGTCCCAGCCACTTGGGAGGCTGAGGTGGGAGGATCCCTTGAACACAGGAAGTCAAGGCTGCAATGAGCTATGATTGCACCACTGAACTTCAGCCTGTGAAGTCTTAAAGACTTCAGGCTTTAAGAAAGACTCTTATTTCTTAAAAAGCAAAAACAAAGAAACAAACAAAAAACAAAAGAATGACTTGTTTCTAAGTTCAAATAAGAAAAAATGGTAAGGAAAGGTTTTATTGACCCATCTTTGAAAAGGGTCCACATCTGGGCCAATTATGACTGAGGGAAGGATTATGTAAAAGCAATGGTCCCTGGGGAGCCATCTAGATGGACGTAACTGTTCCCAAGGAGGAAGAATGGTGCTGGATAACCACTCCATAATTGTTCACTATGGCAGCCCATTGGCAGGTTCCTTCCCATGCACAATAACGTGGTGTATTAGTCTGTTCTCACACTGCTGATAAAGACATATCTGAGCCTGGATAATTTATAAAAGAAAAAAAACTTTGTTTTTTTTTTCTTTTGAGATGGGATCTGACTCTGTCACCCAGGCTGGAGTGTAGTGCCATGATCTCAGCTCACTGCAACCTCCGCCTCCTAGGTTCCAGCGATTCTCCTGCCTCAGGCTCCAGAGTAGCCGGGACTACAGGCAGGGCACCTCCATGCCCGGCTAATTTTTGTATATTTAGTAGAGACGGGGTTTCACTACGTTGGCCAAGCTGGTCTGGAACTCCTGACCTCAGGTGATCCACCCGCCTCAGCCTCCCAAAGTGCTGGGATTACAGGCATGAGCCACCGCACCCAGCCAGGAAAGAGGTTTAATGCACTCACAGTTCCACATGGCTGGGGAGTCCTCACAATCATGGCAGAAGGCAAACAAGGGACAAAGTCACATCTCACATTGCGGTAGACAGGACTGCTTGCGCAGGCGAAACTCCCATTTATAAAACCATCAGATCTCATGAGACTATTCCAGAGACCTATTCACCACAAGAACAACACAGGAAATACCCGCCCCCGTGATTCAATTACCTCCAATCGGGTCCCTCTACAACAAGTGGGAATTATGGGAGCTACAATTCAAGATGAGATTTGGGTGGGGTCACAGCCAAACTATGTCACCTGGATAAGCTTGTCAGAGCATGGCAAGGTTGGTAGGGTTAAACTTTGTTTTCTCTTTCCCCTTTTTAAAGGAATCAACAAAACTTCTCTGTACCATTCTCTTACACCAACAACTAAGACATTCTGAAGAGAAATCCCCCCTCTCCCCAGATAAGTTCCCATGTGCCCAACAGACTGGGAAATCCTTAAAGAAACATCCCGCCAGCATGGTGGCTCATGCCTATAATCCCAGCACTTTGGGAGGCTGAGGCGGGTGTATCACCTGAGGTCAGGAGTTCAAGACCAGCCTGGGCAACACGGTGAAACCCCGTCTCTACAAAAAATACACAAATTAGCCAGGCACGGTGGCGCGTGCCTATAATTTCGGCTACTCAGGAGGCTGAGGTAGGAGAATCGCTTGAGCCAGGGAGGCAGAGGTTGCAGTGAGCCGAGATTGTACCATTGCACTCCAGCCTAGGTGACAGAGCTAGACTCCATCTCAAAAAAAAAAAAAAAAAGAAAGAAAAAGGTAAGAAAGAAAGAAAGCATCCAAGATGAACATATTCCCATGTGTCCAGTGCCTCATGAGGGTCCATCATGGATTGGACACTCAAAAAAATGTTTGTAGAACTGGATTAAGGTCTTTCCTCATTCTTCAGGGATCTCTGGTGGCTGGCCATTTGGGGGCCTGGAAAGCCCTGATGCTAGAAGCTAGAAGCTAAGAACAAAAAGGAAGACTGTGTGACCTAAGGTACTGGTAGGGAGAATGGTCAGCAAGTGTTGTCCTCTTAACAGAGGGATGAGCAAAAGACTATGGATTCTGATAGAAAGGTCAGGATCATATACAATAGATGTATTTGCTTCTCACCCTCCCTGGACCAGATAGTCCCAGCAGCAGAGAATAGAGACTTGAAATATGGCTGCTTATGAAGTTGGTAGATAGATGGGGGGTAAAAGTTCTTGTCCTTAAGCAGGACCAGACAATGTGTTAACTTTTCACTGATAGAGAAGTTTCATGACTTGGCCGGGCGCAGTGGCTCATGCCTGTAATCCTAGCACTTTGGAAGGCCGAGGTGGGCGGATCACCCGAGGTCAGGAGTTTGAGACCAGCCTGATCAACATGGAGAAACCCCACGGAGAAACCCCATCTCTACTAAAAATACAAAATTAGCTGGGCATGGAGGCGCATGTCTGTAATCCCAGCTACTTGGGAGGCTGAGGCAGAAGAATCGCTTGAACCCGGGAGGCAGAGGTTGCAGTGAGCCGAGATCACACCATTGCAGCCTGGGCAGCAAGAGCAAAACTCCGTCTCAAAAAAAAAAAAAAAGGAGTTTCATGACTTAGTAGAAGTTAGATTGAACGTCTGATCAAGCTCGGCTTCTGATCATAATTGAATAACAATGACACTGAAGACATCGTTTTGGAGGGTACGAAGATGCATTTCGATGGTAGGGAAGAGCTGCTACTCCGTGTGCTCCCCCAGAGGGCTGACAGGAGTGCACTGGAGTAAGAAGCCAGCGCAGTGGCCACACTCTGAGCCCAGGACATTCTTGCTCAGAGTTCTGAGGGGAGGCTAAGATCAGTGTTGCTGGCAGAAGTGATAATAAGGTGGTGGCACCTGGGAATCCCCAGGATACCACTCTCCAAATGAACACTGGCAGAAAGAGTTCTCCAGGACAGGGGTCCTTCCTCATCCGCTTCCACTGCCTGAGCTCACAGACTAAGTTAATGTCATAGCAGGGACCAAAGCAGAAGATCCAGGGCCGTCCCCACTGTATCTGTCCCCAAGAATCCTCTTACATGCCGTTCCTGCTGTGGGGGACTCCTCCTCTGACACATGCTCATTGGTTTTACTTTTACTCTTTCTATGGGATCCCTCGCTGGGCCTTGGTCTCTTCATCTGCAAAAATGAAGGCAGCAGGCTGGGTAATTCTGCAGGGCCCTGATGCCTTCTGAAATCTTTCAGGTAAAGGTGATGCTGTGGTGCATCGTGTCTGGGTTATATATGCAAGCGTCAGGAGTAACAGATCAGAGGGAGCCTGGCCAGAGTCTGGTGTGGATCTGTCAGTGCCATAGTACTCAGTCACTTGATAAGAGGGAGAAGCGGGGAAGGAACCGCTGGGGGCCATGGATGGAGCTGTGATGGAAGGGCCACTCTTTTTGCAGAGTGAGCACTTTGGGACCAAGAGGTGGAGGAAGACCTGGGCCGTGCTCTACCTGGCCAGTCCCCGTGGCGTAGCGTGGCTCAAGTTCTTTGACCATAAGGGGTCGAGCTCTGGGAGCGGCTGAGGGAGCTCGTGCTGCCTGTACTGCAAGGTGATCCATCTGGTGAAGTGTGTGAGTTTGGCCCCCGTGGCTGTGGAGAGCCCCCCTGAGCCCAGCGCCACTGCCTTCCGCCTGGACACTGCACAGCACTAGCACCTGCTGGCTGTTGATGTGCTGTCCAGTGCAGCCTGGATGCAGACACTGCCAAAACCCCTTTCGGAAAGGCAGCTGGATTCTGGAACCTACCAACAACCCACCTGAGCTTTCTGCCCTGGAGATGCTGGAGAACTCCTTGTGCAGCCACACCTGGGAAGGATCCCAATTCTGGGTAACAGTGCAGAGGACTGAGGCGGCTGAGCACTGTGACCTGCATGCCTCTATTTGCTGAGGGTTGGAGGCTGAGAGGGTGACTCTCCTGACCATGGGGGCCCAGAGTCAGATACTGGAGCTGTCCTGTCCTGGCCCTACACTCTGTTGCATTGCTATGGCCGGGACAAGGTCATGTTCTCTTTTGAGGCCAGAGCCACTGCCTCCTGGGCCCTGGAACCTTCACCTTCCAGACAGCACAGGGAAATGACATCTTCCAGGCAGGTGAGACTGCCATCCACTGGCAGAAGACCCAGGGAAAGGCCAGACAGGGTCAGAATGTTCTCAGAGCTGACTCCCAAAAAGGGGAGGTGGCAAAGGGGAAATTCCCTTCCCTACCTGGCCCCCAAGGGCTTCTTGACAGCCCCCCAGCCCTGTATGCTGAGCCCTTAGACTCCCTGTGCATTGCTTCAGGCCCATCCCAGCACTCCCTATACTCAGACTTCTTGGACAGCACCCTTGCTCGGGCAGGAGAGGGAGTACAATGGAAGAAACCTCTCTATTGGGACTTGTACGGACAGGAGCAGCAGCAGTTGCTGAAGGCCAAGCTGACGGACTCCAAACAGGATCCCATCTATGTTGAACCTGAAGGCCTGGTCCCAGCCCTTCCCCAGAGCCTTTATGATCTGCCTTAGGAGCCCAAGGATGTGTGGGGATGCCAAGCTCAGGTGAAGTAGGAGAGCTATGAGCTCCCCTACAACCCTGCCTGATGACTATGCTATGCCACCCACCCAGAGCACAAAGACCCTCCCTGCTCCCAAGTCCCAGGGCCCAGCCTTCCCTGAACCTAGTACTGCAACTGGCAGTAGCAGCAAAAGCCACAACTCAGCTCTGTACAGCCAGGTCCTGGAGAGTGGGGCCTCAGGGAGCTGGGACTGTGGGCTCTCTAGAGTAGGGACTGACAAGACTGGGGTCAAGTCAGAGGTCCCTAACTGAGAAGGAGGGCAAGGCTGAAGTTGCTGAGGAGGACCATGGGGAGGTGGCACCAGGGATCAGAGAAAATGGTTAGAACCAGCAGAAGCCAGAGGGTGGGAGGGGCCATGCCATGTGAGACCAGGGGACCAGAGGGATGGGGGAGTCAAGGGAAGGACAGTCAATCTCAGGAAGTCCTAAGAAGCGGGGCAGATGGCATGGCTGAGGGATGGACTCTGCATCCCCCTAAAGCCATCCCTTCCCCACTTCTCCAAAGGAAGGGACAGCTGTGGGACCAGGTCTGTGGAAGGTGGTGCATGGTCAGAGTGGGTGCAGTTTGAGGGGCCTGTGTGGAGGCCTCAGAGAGATGTTAGACTGTGCCTAGATCCTTACCCCTGCATTATTCTTTGCCAGAGATATATTTAAAATTTTTAAAATTCCTATTGAAGTCAGCTTGGGTTTAAAAATAAAAATTAAAAAAAAAAATTTAAAAAGAGGGAGAAGGGGTTGTTGTGGTGGTGGTGGTTAAATAACTGATTTATTTAATGTGCCAGGCACTATTCCAACACTTTATGTACTTTAATTCATCTAATCATAAAATAAACTAATTTAAGCTAGGCATGGTGGCCTATGCCTGTAGTCCTAGCTACTGGAGAGACTGAGGCAGGAGGATCACTTGAGCCCAGAAGTTCGAGGATGCAGTGATCATGCCACTGCACTCCTGGGCAACAAAGAGACATCCTGTCTCTTAAAAACAAACAAAAACTAGTTTACAGATGAGAAAACTGAGGCACAGAGAGGTTGAATAACTTACCCTAAGTCACACAGCTCATCAATGGTGGAAACAGAGTTGGAACCCAGCAACCAGGCTCCAGAATTTGTCATCATTCTTGGAAGTGAAGCTGTCCTGCTCTGCAAGGAGGCTTCGCAGCAAGATTGCAGTGACAATGTTTCATGCCAGAGCATTTTTAGCTCCCCCAGGAGTACACACATTTTGGGGGTGGAGCTCCCCATATCAGACTCTCAACCACCAGTCGCTCTGGTATGAGGCCCTTGCAGAGTCCCTCCCACTCTGCCTGTCTCCTTCTTCTCTGATGGTGAGTTCTCAGGAAGCCCCTTTGCCTACCCCTATCTCACACACACACACACGCACACACGCACGCACACACGCACACACGCACACGCACACACGCACACACGCACACGCACACACGCACACACGTGCACATGTGTGTAGGCTGGCTTCTAAAGTTCCCTCACCTCTGCCATCTGAGAGACCTGTCTATATAGGTCTGAACCCAATAGTGGACATGGTTTAAAACACTTCCTTGGAATGCTTCTCAGCTCCTATGCCGATCAGCAGATGCAAACGGATGCCTGCAGGGACAAAAACCCCAACTCCACATCCTGAGGCCTGGAAAGGCCAGTTCCTGCCCAGCTGACCCTGTAGCATTTTACAATAAAGCTTCTTATCACCACTACCATTTGTTTGATTACCTATAAATGTGTTAAGTCTTTAAAGATTGTATTGATCAGAACTATTGGTAGCAAGTGTCAGAAGCCCAACCAAAAGTAGTTTAGATAGAAGGGAATTTATTGAGTCAAGGACCAAACTGTAGAAATGACAGGGCTTAAGCCGGGCATGGTGGCTCATGCTTGTAATCCCAGAACTTTGGGAGGCTGAGATGGGTAGACCACTTGAGGTCAGGAGTTCGAGACCAGCCTGGCCAACATGGTGAAACCCCATCTCTACTAAAAACACAAAAATTAGTTGGACATGGTGGCAGGCACCTGTAATCCCAGCTACTCGGGAGACTGAGGCAGGAGAATCATTTGAACCTGGGAGGCAGGGGTTGCAGTGAGCCAAGATCATGCCTCTGCACTCCAGCCTGGGCAACAGAGCAAGACTCTGTCTCAAAAAAAAAAAAAAAAAAAAAAAGAGAGGAAAGAAAGAAAGAGAGAAAGAAAGAAAGAAAGAAGGAAAGAAAAGAAAAAGAGAGAAAAGAAAAAAGGGAAAAAAAAAAATGACAGGGTTAGATCATGGTCTCTGAGACAGTTGGAGTCAGGCCCTGAGGGAGCACTGGGACTTTACCTCCCCTCATATCCCTGCTTGTCCCTGAATACAAGCTTCAGTTGCTCCTAGTGCTGGTCAGCTTCACTGGGGAAGGAGTATGGCCACCTGCAGCTTCCTCAGATGAAGAAGGACTTTCTTCCAGGCAGAGGTTGGAAGAAACCTCTACCCACAAGGGAAAAAGTTTCCCGTCCCTGGAGAGAGGGGAAATGAAGAGGGCAGGATGATCCCTCTTCAGAGAGTGCAAGTGGAGTCAGGGGATGAGAATTTCTTCCCTGGAAGCGAGGACAGAATTTTCCAACACAAAGATTTCAGAGTAGCCTATTCCATTCATTTGACAAACAGATAAGAGAGGACCTATGACATGCAGAGTGACGGGCTAGGCACCACGGTAGGGCTGGGGAGTGAGTGAGAAACAAGATGACATAGTTCTGCCCTAAGACCTTGCACTGTATTGCAAACACTTCAACAAGGTCATTTGAGTGACCAAAAGAGAGGAGGTACTACTGTGGGACATGGCAAGGATGCCCAACCTAGTCTAGTGGCATCAGGGAAGGCTTCCAGGAAGCAGTGATATCCAAATTGAGACCCAATGGATAAATAGGAGTCAACCAGGCTTGGGTTTGTTTGTTTTTGCTTGTTTTGCATGGGAGGGCAGGGAATGAAGTGGGCATTCCAGCCAGAGAGAACAGCTCTGAACTAAAAGATTAGTGTGTGACAGCTGCAAAGAAAGCCAAGATGAGGGGGAGGCAGGCTGGAGCGCTAGCATCGAGGACATGGCCGGCCAGCAAGAGCTTGAACTTGATCATGAGGGCAATGGAGAGCCATGGGAGGATCTGAGAGCAGTTACCCCATCTGATTTCCCAATTCTGAGATCCCTTGTACTCCCTGTAGAGGATGTATTGATGGGGAGAAGTGCACCTCTCACACCAGGAAGGAGAACCTTTTGAAGCAGCTAAGCTGGCAGGTCTCAATCTCTACAAGTTTAGACCCAAAAAGTCATTTGAGAAAAACAGAAATTAACAAGTGTTGGCAAGGATGTGTCGAAATCAGAATACTGGTGCATTGCTGGTGAGAATGGAAAATGGAAAAGCCTCTGTGGAAAACATTGTGGCAGTTCCTTGAAAAACAAAAAGAGAATTACTGTATGATCCAGCAATTCCACCTCTGGGTATATATTGAAAAGGTTTGAAAGCAGATACAAACATCTTAAGCAGATACGTGTACACCCATGTTCACAGCAGCATTATTCACAACAGCTAAAATGTGGAAGCAACCCAAATGTCCATGGATGGATGGATAAGGAAAAGGGGTATATAAAAGGAGTATAAGTCAAAAAGACAAATACTGGGCTGGGTGTGGAGGCTCACTCCTGCAATCTCAATACTCCGGGAGGCTGAGGCGGGAGAATCGCTTGAGCCCAGAAGGTCAAGGCGGCAGTGAGCTGTGATCCCACCTCTGCACTGCAGCCGTGGTGACAGAGTAAGACTATCTCAAAAATAAATAAGTAAACAGACAAATACTGTGTGATTCCACTTATACGAGGTCCCTAGTCAAAATAACAGAGACCAGCCTGGGCAACATAGTGAGATCTCCAACTCTACAAAAGATTTAAAAATTAACTAGGCATGGTGGTGTGCACGTGTAGTCCCAGCTACTCAGGAAGCTGAGGCGGGAGGATCGCTTGAGCCAAGGAAGGCAAGACTGCACCATGATCTCGCTGCTGCACTCCAGCCTGAGTGACAGAGTGAAAGACTCTGTCTGAAAAAAAAACACAAAATCATAGAGACAGAAAGAGGAATGGCGGTTTGCAGGAAGGATGGGGAAATGGAAGGTATTGTTTAACGGGTACAGAGTTTTGATTTTACAAGATTCGAAGAGTTATGGAGATGGATGTATTAATACACAAATATGAATGTATTTACTACCACAGAACTATAGCTTAAAGTGGCTAAGATGGTAAATTTTATGTTATGTGTATTTTGTCGCAATAAAAACATTTGAAAGGAGGTAATCGGAGAAACCTGGAAGAAATCCCCTGGCATAGAGTGGTTCCAGAGATTGGGGATGGAGAGGCCTCCTGCGAAGCCCAGAAGGGATGATGGGGGAGGGGTTACCTGAGGAAAGATGGACTCCTCTCTGACCTGACAAACTTGGGGAGAATTCCAGGAGTCCTTATATCAACCCCCAAGGACTTCAGCTGGAACCAAAGACACACCCTTCCCGCGGCTTCTCCATGGGTCTCAGACTCCCCATCTACAGAACCTGCCAAGATCGGTGCAGGAGGCTGAGGGTTGAGTGGAGGAGCTGCCCAACGGTAAGGATTCTGAACGTGTCCCGCTGTCCCACAGCATGGGAGAGCTGGTGACTGAATCTGTAGGGATGTCGGGGCCAGGTGCAGACTGAGTCTAGGTGGTTTCCCTGGAGAAAAAAAGGGGGGGCCGTGGAGAACAGGGGTAAGAGACTGAAGAACAATAAAGAGGTCACGGGGTACGCTCCCTTCCTGACATCCATCACATCCTGAGCCCAAGGTCACAGGAGAGGGTCGCATACCGCAGATGGAGCTGAGGGAACTGGGGGAGGGAGAGGCAGGGGGGCCCTGAAGGTGCAGGGTCGTGTGGGCCTCGGGACAAGTCAGGGTAGAAGGACCTGGCTCCCACGACCCTCCCTCCCCGCAGCTCCCCAGAGCCTCCAGCACCATCCCTGGGCCCCCTGTGCGCTCCAGCCCTCTTGTCTAAGCTCCCAGGAGGCGTTTTCTCTCCGCCCTCAGCCCCTGCTCCCGCGCTTCTGGCTGTCCCTGGCCCTGTCTCTCTGAGACTGTCCCTGGGCATATGTGTCTGTCTCACGATTCCTGCCTCTGTTTTGTCTCATCCCTCCCCTGCTCTCCACCGCAGTCCTGGTTGCCGTCCATGTCTCATCCTGACCCCTTCTGTCTCCATGCCTACCTCACTCTCTTTCTCGTCCCCCTCTGTCCCTGTCTCCTCCTGTCTCTCTCTTACCCTCATCTCCTGTCTCTGCCCTGTCCCCGCTCCATCCCGTCTTTCGCTGTGTATGTTCCGTTCTTGTCTCCCTCTGTTTACCTGTATCTCTTGTCCCTGTCTCCATCACTGTTTCTGCCCCTTTTTCTCCCGGTCTCTGTTTCCTCTGTCTACCCACGTCCCCTCCCTGTCCCCATCCCAGGCTCCGTCTCTTCCCGGTCTCCATCCCCCTTCCTGGGCCGCCTCCGCAATCTCCGCCGGGATGGGACCTCGCTGGGGGCGGGGCTGAGGGGCCAGATCGGAATAACTCGGTTATCAGAACGAATTGAATTAACTTCTTCACACGAGCGCCGCCAGGCCTGCGTCCCCGCCCTTCCGCGGGGCCGCAGGTGGGGAGGCCCGGGAAAAGGGTCAGTACCCTCTGGCCTCGGACGCTGTGTAGAGACAGAAGGTCTGGTCCGGATTGGGGCAGGATAGGCACTCCTGGGATAGGGTCCCGCGCATCCCAGCTCCACACCTCTAGAGCCCTAAGAGGGCGGCTGGGACCCTTCGGGGTGGGGGTCGGGGCGGCTGGGGGCGGGGTCTGTGCGTCCCAGGCCCCGCCCCGCCGGAGCTAGCCCCGCCTCGCCCCCCTCCGCGGGGTCCTGCGCGTTAAAAGGCGCGCGGGCCGGGCCGGCTGCACTTGCGTAGCACCCGGGCTGAGTGCGGCCGCGACGGGGCGGGCGGGCTCTCGGGCGCTAAGAGCTGGCCTTGGGTCCTCGGAGCCTGGCGCTCGAACCTCCCTTCGGACCTCGACCCGGACCCAGACCCCGACCCGGCCTGGCCCGGCCCCCGCCCCCGCCCCCCAGGCCGATGGACTACTCCTACCTCAATTCGTACGACTCGTGCGTGGCGGCCATGGAGGCGTCCGCCTACGGCGACTTTGGCGCCTGCAGCCAGCCCGGCGGCTTCCAATACAGCCCCTTGCGGCCCGCCTTCCCCGCGGCAGGGCCGCCCTGCCCCGCGCTCGGCTCCTCCAACTGCGCGCTTGGCGCCCTACGCGACCACCAGCCCGCGCCCTACTCGGCAGGTGAGCGCAGCCCCGGCCCAACCCTCCCTCCAATTCCTGCAGAATCCCCGGGCCCGCTCGCCAAGTGAATGCGACTGTCTCCCTCAGCCCCCCCCATTCCTGCCTTGGCCAGACCCTCTAATGCCCCGAGAGACCCCCAGAACACGAGGTTCTCCTCCGCAGGAATGAGCCTCACCCTCTCATCTCTCCTGTTCCTTTTTCTCGTTGCCGAATCTCTGTCTCGTGCCCTTCAGGTCAAGGAAATAGATCCCCATCCAGCTCTGGGCCCCTTACCAGGCCTTCCCCTCACCACCTGCAGAGACTGACCACTAAACCTCTACAAGCCCTGGATCTTTGAAAAAGGCTCCCAGCTCAGCCCTATCACCACTTAGCACCCCACGCCGTCACCCCTGCCCCACAAGATGCATGACCCCCAGCAAGGACCTCTGCAGGCAGCTGAGCTGCCCAGACGGGAAGCTTCCTAGAGCCCCCGTGGCCATCAGGCCCTTCCTGCCCTGTCTTGGACCCATGCTGCCTGGGCCCGAACCCTTCTGTAGCCACCAAAACCAGATCCCGTAGCCCGCAATAAAGGGGCCCGGGTTTTTAAGCCACTTGTATTTCCCCATTCCCCCACAGACTCTCCCAGCTAGAGTCCTGTAGAACATGGAAGCAGCTCCTGCATCCCCAAGCCTTTTGATCCAAGTCCCTGTCCAAACCCTCAACCTCACTGAGCTTCTCAGTCATCTCATCCCTCTGATTACAGTCCCAGCCTGCCTCATGGAATTTTATCTCCTTCCCTCCTGGGAAGACCACTGGGGCCCCAAGTAGAAGACTGGGGCCTAAGGGCCAGGCACAGTGGCTCATGCCTGTAATCCCAGCATTTTGGGAGGCCAAGGCGGGTGGATCACTTGAGATCAGGAGTTCAAGACCAGCCTAACCAACATGGTGAAACCCCATCTCCAGTAAAAATACAAAAAAAAAAAAAAAAAAAAAAAAAAAAAAAAAAATTAGCCAAGCATGGTGACCCACGCCTGTAATCCCAGTTACTTGGGAGGCTGCGGCAGGAGAATCGCTTGAACCTGGGAGGCAGAGGTTGCAGTGAGCTGAGACCATGCCATTGCACTCCAGCCTGGGAGACAGAACTAGACTCCATCTCAAAAAAAAAAAAAAAAAAAAAAAAAAAAGACTGGGCCCCTTAGACTGGGAGCTGGGGGAGAGATACGAGAAATGAGAACCTGGATTTGGAGAAATGAGAACCAGGGTGGGGAGATTGGGTACCCTGAGCCAGATGAGGGTAGGGATTGGGAAGAGGGGAGACAGGCTCCAGAGATACAGGGTTTTGAGACCAGAGAGATGGGGATAAGGTACAGAGAGAGGGGAGCAGAGGTGGAAGCACTGGAAATCCTAGGAGAAACGGGGACTCAGGGTTGGGGAGATAGAGATAACACTCAGGCGATGAGGACCAAGGAAGATTAGAAATAGAGATGAGGAAGATGAGAATACAAATGGGGTGCTGGAGACAAGAATCAGGGGAGATGGAGGCCTGGAGAGATGGGGCAAAGATGGAGATTGGAGACCTCTGGTGAATATGAAGACTTAAACCAGGGTTAGAGACAGGGAAGGGAGGTGCTGTCAGAAACACTACCTATGGGGCAGTGGAGACTGGGATGGGTATAGGAAGAGAGTTAGGGGGCAATGTTGGCTTTGGAAGAGATGGGACATGGAGAAGGTGCCTGGGGAAGAAGAAGAAGGGCAAAGAGAAGATGGAGGAAGTCTTCTCAATGGGCACAAAGAGAAGAATGGCCGAGAAGTGGAAAGTTGAAGAGAGATTCAAATGGAGGAAGATGAGGAAGAGGAGAGGGGGACATCTAGGGGAGAATGAGGGTCAGGGGAGTGGGGCAGGATTGAAGAAATGAGGCTTGGGAAGGGGGGAGGTTGATGGGTGGAGGGAGCCAAATCTGTATACAGCTGAAAGCCGGTGGGATGGCTGGTGGTAGGGCTGAAAGGAGAGCCGGTGGGAGGTTCTGTGTTGCAGAGCCTTGGCCCAGAACTGGTTAGTGGGAAGCCTGGCAATGCTGATGAGACTTGACAGACATCCAGGGCCAGGGTAAACAGAGGGAGCAGACGGGCTGAGAGACAGGAGGGGAGGGCCGGAGGCAGGGGTTGAATGGGGGTGCAAGGGGAGGTGGAGGGAACAGGGCTTGGGAGGAGGGCGTTGACGGGGGTGGGGTGGGGAAGGGGGTGTCTTGGCTGGAGTATTGGATTATGCTTTCCCCTTGGCCGCTCTTGGGGCTCGGGTCTCCCTGATCTCTATCTGCCTTTATCCCGCGGGCTCCACTGAGTGATAGGGTGGACGCTCCGCCCCAGGCTGTTGGGACCAAGACGAGGGACCAGGCCAGGGACGGGGGAACCGTGTGATTCCCTCGGAGCTGGAAACAACGGGTTGAACTCTGCTTCTCACTCCCCTATCCTTGTTGCTCCCCCACCCGCCCTGCACACACCCGCAGTGCCCTACAAGTTCTTCCCAGAGCCGTCCGGCCTGCACGAGAAGCGCAAGCAGCGGCGCATCCGCACCACGTTCACCAGCGCACAGCTCAAGGAGCTGGAGCGCGTCTTCGCTGAGACCCACTACCCCGACATTTACACGCGTGAGGAGCTGGCTCTCAAGATCGACCTCACTGAGGCTCGCGTGCAGGTGCGTATATGCACGTGTGTGTACGAGAGTGTGTGCCCATGGAAGGAGGAGACCCGATCTCCCAAGGTAGCTTCAGGCTGCCTCCTCCGCTCTGTCTCCCTCCTGGGGCAGAACGTTCCCAGAGATGCTTGAGAAGCCAGGAGGGAGGCCGAGGGGGTAGAGGGAGAGACCCAGGCGACCTCAGGGCCGAGCTGAGGAGTGGAGGGAGGCCAGTCAGCACCCCTGGGGTTCCCTATCCCGGCACTGCAGCTTTGAAAACCCGGAGCCCGGGAGGCTGAGTTTGTGGCAGGCACAGGGCTGAAGAGAGCCGGGCTAGAGCAGACTGTTGTCTATTTGTACAACTCCGTGTACAGATGTTCATTTGGCCCACCTTGACTGGACGCCCTAGACAAAAGGTTTTCCTGGTGCCCTAAACTGCTCTCCACGGCCCTGGAACGCTCCAGGAGGGAAGTCCCAGAGCTTCCTAAAAGAAGGAATTGGGGGAAGAACTTAGGGTGAGGAGAACGGAGGCAGGGTCCCCTCCAGGAGACCAAGAGTGCTGGGAGGCAGCGGAGTCAGCGGGTGAGTGGATCCCAAGGGCAAGAACCCAGGGATCTGGAGGCAGGGGCCAGTGGAGCGCGCAGAGGGCAGCGGGCTGAGTGCAGGAGGGCCAAAGGCCCCTCCAACTAGTAAGAACCCGGGCCTGGTTCTCTCCGAACCAGGATCTCACTCGAGCCTTGCGGCCGCGGGCTGACCCCGTGCGTTCTCCGACCTTCGTCCAGGCTGACTGGCCCCTGTGCCCGCAGGTCTGGTTCCAGAACCGCCGGGCCAAGTTCCGCAAACAGGAGCGCGCAGCCAGCGCCAAGGGGGCGGCGGGCGCGTCGGGCGCCAAAAAGGGCGAGGCGCGCTGCTCCTCCGAGGACGACGACTCCAAGGAGTCCACATGCAGCCCCACGCCGGATAGCACTGCATCGCTGCCGCCGCCGCCTGCGCCCGGCCTGGCCAGCCCGCGCCTGAGCCCCAGCCCACTGCCCGTCGCACTGGGCTCTGGGCCGGGACCCGGGCCAGGGCCACAGCCGCTCAAGGGCGCACTGTGGGCAGGTGTGGCGGGCGGTGGGGGCGGCGGTCCCGGCGCAGGCGCGGCCGAACTGCTTAAGGCTTGGCAGCCGGCCGAGTCCGGCCCCGGGCCCTTCTCCGGGGTTCTGTCCTCCTTTCACCGGAAGCCCGGCCCCGCCCTGAAGACCAATCTGTTCTAGCTGCCAGCCTCTGGAGGCTCCGAGCCTGCCCCCAGAGACGTCCCTGCCCCTCCAGGACCTGACAGTCCCTCCCATCCTGGCCACCCAACTGGAAGTCCCCATCCGTCTCCACTCCCTACTGTCTCACCCCTGGGTGTGTCCTCCCTAACTTTGGAGACCAAGTCAGGGCCACTCTCGTCCTCACCCCCACTCTCTACCAGCAGAGCGGAATTCTTTTCACAGGGACCCCCTCCAGGAGAACCCCGGAGCCCCTTCTAGCTTGGCCTTCTTTGGATGCGGTACCACATGAGGCCTGTCCCTAACATAGTGCCCTCAAAGTGAAGGTCCTCAAGGAGGAGCGGCACAGCCCCCTTCCCTGGCTCTGCAGTGGCTGGGTCACCCCTTATGCTGGTGACCAGGAAAGTCTGCTGCCCCACCCCTTGGGCCCACCCGCCTTAACCCCACCCATACAGAGGCTGGTGGTTGCGGGATAATCAGTGGCCACTGCCAATGCGTCCCTCACGTGTCTCCTCTCTTCCCTAGCCCGTCTGGCACAGAGGGTGGACCTGTTGGAGGAGTGGAGGGGCTGCCCAGGGAATGGGACAGAGGTATTCCCTTTCCCTAAATTTTTTGGTTGTCCTTTTTCTTTGAAAAACTTGTAATTTATTGAAGTTTTACTCAATCCAAATAAAACTTAATTTATTGAAGACATCACGCCGCAACCCTTCCCACTGCCCAGGAGACTGCCTGCAAGACCTTGTCCGGGGCTGAGACCTGCGAGGAACCTCCCTCCCCAAGCCCGCCGCCAGGCATCCGCAGCGCAGGGCAGCACGGACAAGGAGACAGAACTAAGCAAACTGGCACTTTATGGCTGAGATCCTGCCCCACCCCAACCAACCCCAATAATATTAAGGTGCCCTCCCTCCCCAACCCACAGAGAACAGTTTAAATAAACCCCAGCCCGGTCCTCGGGCTCTTCCTTCATTTCCGGACGGACACCCGCCCCCACCCCCAGCGGGGGTGGGGAGGTCTTAGCGAAGCGCCTCCCCTGTGGTTCAGGCCCGGTGGAAGGCTGCAGAAACACTGGTGAAAGTGGGGGCCCAGACGTACCCAAATGGGCCCCCACAGGTACCCCTGGGGCTGGGAGGCGGAGTCCAGTAAAAGGACAGCACCAGAGTAACCAGGGTCCTCGGTAACCATGGCAACTGACCTTCCGACCTGAGCCTAAAAGGACCTGAGCCTAAAAGGCGAAGGGCAGGATGCCCTAATTAGGGCATTGCAAATGATTGGGCAGCGGGGAATGCTGATCCCCAATAAATAGGCAGAGACATACTCCCCTGACCCTCATAACTTTTCAACCCTGGGGCCATAGCTGGGCCTTGGTAGCAGGGAGGGGCGCTGAGTTCACAGCTTCGTGGTGCCTCCTCTATCACTTGCTGAGCTGCAGGGTGTCCAGAAGGAGGCGCTTGTGAGCCGGGTCCTGCACCCCAGCCTCCTCCAAGTCCTCCTCGGTGATGTCACTGTGGAGTAAAACAGGCTGGGAAGTGAGATGGGCTAGGGGGTCCTGAGGGCCCCAGCTCCGCCCCCGGGGCCAGCCCCTCCCCCACCTGAGAAACTCCAGGTCGTCCCAGCCATTATGCACCAGGCCCTCCTCATAGCGCTCCAAGCCGATAGCCCGCAGCCAGGCGCCCATGCCTGCCTCGCCCAGCCCGCTGGCCCGCCCGCCCTGCGGGCACGGAGCCTAAGAAAACAGGGCATGTCAGGGGGAGCTCAGTGTCCCCCATAGAAACACCTGCAGACAGTCACATTCTGCTGCATGCTCTGGGGAAAAGGAAGGGAAAGGCTGGGCTGATTCATGTGTCTCCCAACTTCCCAGTGCTCGGTTCAGGGTAGCGGGGACACCATGAGAGCTGAATGGTGGAGTGAAAGGGTACCAGTCTGTGGGCAAGCACACTCCTCAGGCACAAAGACAGCCACCCTGCTCCACACACCTCCTCTGCCAGGTCTTCCTGGATGCTCTCCCGGATGCGGGGTGGAGGGAAGCTGAGGGGCCGGCCATAGTCCGAGGACAGTCCCCGGTGTGGCTGCAGCTCCAGGGGGCCTGGGAGGAGTGCTGAGCGTGCGGGCCCAGCAGGGGCGTAGTCCACCTCGCTCAGCGTCTTGGCCATCTGCAGCACTGAGCAGGACCGGTCATCCCCACCGGCCACTTCCCCCAGGAAAGTGCTGGCTGGCGAGGGGCCTGGGGGCAGTGGGGGCCTTGGATGGGCCTTGGGAGGCGGCGGGCCACGGGCCTCACCCCCCCCACGGCCCCGGACCACTGGCCCTGGTAAAGGATCCAGGCTAGGTGACAGGAAGATGGCTGAGTCCGGCAGTGGTGGAGGTGGAAAGTCTGGAGGGGGCAGCGTGCCTCCAGACTCTTCATCTGAAGAACTCCCCTCTCCCACACGAGGTGGCCGGTGGCGCCCAAGCTGTGGAGCAGGCACTGTAATGGCCACTTTGTTCTTCGTGGCAGGTGGGACAGGGGCCCTGGCAGGCGAGGGTGGCTCTGGGGGCAGCAGCTGGTGTGGGACCCCTTCAAGGACGTAGTAGGCAGGGTTATTGAAGCTGTTCTTGGGTGGGGGGGCGGCCACCCCTTCTGGTTCGGGAGCTCCCTCTGGCTTCAACCTGGGTGTAGAAGCAGAATGACTCCAGGATCCAGGAACCCAGGTCTAAGGCAGTGGGAGCAGTGGAGGGAGAACTAGACAGGAGTCAGAAAGGCCCCTGGTCCTAGACTTTCTCATGACCTTGAGCACATCAGCTGCCCTTAGTTTCTTCATCTATAAAGGTCAGCAGGAGGATAACCCTTTGAATGGATAACCCTTGCCTCAGTTGCTAAGATTCTTAGATCTTTCATATCTTTATCTGTAGCTGTGAAACCTAAGCTAAATGGGTCAGAATAGAGGTGCCAGAAGACAGGTCAAGTAAAGCCTCCAATGAGAGGCCAGGTTTGGAAAGCCTCTCGAGGCACCCACAGTCAATCCACTGCAGAATCTTTCTCAGAGATTCAAGTGGGTCTTATTCAAACCTGGGGCTAAAACCCGGGTGACTGACAACAGCTGAAAATGAGTAAAAAAGCACCAACCTGTACCTAGGAATTTATGTAAGTTTAAGCAACCATTGGATATAATTAGAAAGCAAGCCTCACTTTCCCAAAGTGTGACACAGAGCACTAATTCCCCAGGACGTTAATAGTTACTATGTGGAAAATAAGTTTCCTGGCCCATTAAGTTTGAGAAACCATATTAAACAGAGCTGAAAAGAGGTTTCCTTCCTGTCCACATGCTCAGAGCTTTTGGTAATACTAATGTGCACTGGGAATGTCTAAGAAAAGAATCTAGAAAAAAGCATTTCCCAAACTCATTTGACCACAAACCCATTTCAAGTGGGGCCTCTTGCAGGACAGAGTTCCAAAGAAGGTACCCTGGGAAATCCCAGGCCAAGCCGTGTGCCTCCTCTAAGCAGAAGGCTCAAGCTAGGTCTGTTTACATGGAGGGAGCTGTCTTAAAAACAATTTCAAATTCCATTTTTAAAGGCGGAATTGAGAGGAAAGGCTGACTGCTCCCTTTGACTCAGAGCCACACCTAAGGGTGGCCTGGCTGGCCAGAGTGGCCACAGGCATAAGGCTGTGGCACCTTCAACCACAGGGTAGCAGGGCACCTAAGCAGCTGACGATCCCCAGTCCAGCCCTGAGACCCTGCAGGGGATAGTGATGGATAGAGGTGGGCAGGGGAAGCAAGGGCAGTGACAGGTTCCTCCTCTCACCTGGGGGTCAAGGGCTCCTCCCGGGGAGCTGCTCGGGGTGGGGCTGGGGGCCTCCCAGTTGGTGGAGGTTTCTCTGGTTCTTCGAATAACCTGGAGAGCGGGCAGGAGGCCTCTGTGAAGGCTGGCTTGCGGCTCCCTGACCTGCCAGGGATGCACAGGAGAGAGGAGATGAAGTGGGGTTGACCAGATGCCCCCAGGTGCCCTTTCATATGACATTCAACACAGCCCTAGCTCACCTGGGCTCCTGGATCCCTCGGGACACAGAGGGGGCTTTGCTCTTTGCTCCTGCCTCATCCTTATCAATGCTGATCCATTCTGAGGGGGCAGGAAGGGAGACTCAGAGGAGACCTGGGGTCCTGGATCCCACAGACACCCACGGGGCCTTCCAGCCCTTTCCCAGCTATGCCTTGGGGCAGACAATTCCCAGCTGTGGCTGCAGAACCTCCAGGTATCCCAGAGATTCCAACATGCCCCCGACACCCCCAGTCCTGCCCTCCTAGATCTGTTCACACCACCCTATCTCATGTCCCATTGAAGTCCCCACCGTAGAGCCGCTCACGGGTGCCCAGGCGCTCTGTGGGCACCCGCACCTTCATGGAGCCTCTGATATTGCCTGTCTCCTCGCCACGGTGGGACAGGAAGGTCAGGAACTGTTGGGCTGTGCTGCCAATCATGGACTTGAGTGCAACCACACATTCCCCTGAGGGGCAGATGGGACAAACCAGCAAATTACCAAGCCAATCTAGGCCCTGCCTGGCTTCCTGTTCCCCTCAGCACCCCTCACTCCTCACCATAGGATTCATAGCCATCCATGGACTTGACTGTGAGCAGGAG
Organism: Chlorocebus sabaeus; assembly: GCF_047675955.1. Taxonomy (NCBI): domain Eukaryota; kingdom Metazoa; phylum Chordata; class Mammalia; order Primates; family Cercopithecidae; genus Chlorocebus; species Chlorocebus sabaeus. Next base: position 68,687,168 of record NC_132904.1, on the reverse strand, counting down.
GTGCTGGTCCTGCAGGTACTCGATATCAGCCAGAATTGGTTTGAGCTGGGAAGCAGGGAGGCCCAGTGAGGAACAAAGCCCTGCCACTTCCTCCTGCCCCTCCCACATGCTGCCCCTGACACTACTCATTCTCCACCCTCAGGTCATCTGTGCTCACTCACACTCAACTCTTCAGAGAAGAGCCAAATCCTTAATGCAGAAGACACAGCCCTATACAGGCCTTTTACAGCACTTAGCATCACTGTAACTAATTAATTTTCTCAGTAGCTAACACAGGACCTGACATTTAGCAAAAGCTCAAGAAGCATCTCCTGAATGAATGAACAAACTGCAACAAGGTTCCACACTCCCAGAATAAAGCAAAGGCCTTTATCCTCACTCACGCCCACACACACACACACACACACACACACACACACACGCTCTGCTGGCCCCACACTCCCTCCCAGGCAGGCTCCTCAATAAACTCTTCTGCACCCCTCTCTGTGCCCTCACCCATAAGCAGGGGCCCTGCCCACAGCCTCACCGTGGGCAGCTGGCGTGAAGACCACTGCACTTTGAGGAAGTTGATGTTGTCACTGCTTTGGGCATCATTCTCAAAGCTCTTCTTGTATTCTGGGTGAGGGTGGGAGACACCCAACTGAGTACCACCTCTCAGCTTCCCTTCCCACTAAGTAGGGGGCTGACTGCACCCTCTGGCCTCCCATTCTCCTTGGCCCACACCCAGCCCCTGACCCGCCTCTGACCCTCCAGGCAGGTAGAGTAGAACTCGATGAAGAACTTGGTGCGGCTGGCTGTCTTCACAATGGCCTCGATGCTCTCAAACTCAATGTAGGCCTGGTCTGAAGTCTTCGAGAGCCCTGAGGGGAAAGGGAAAAGAGCAAACAGGAGGGCTGAGAGGATCATAGGAGGAATGGGACAGAGAAGCAGGGCCCTGGGACATGAAATCAGGGGACCAGAGCAAGGAGGCAGGGCCACCAACAGGGAAACTCCAGAGCCCAGAACCTGGACCAGAGCAAAGAGACAACCCAAGAATAAAATGCCCATTGAAGAGGATGCTGGGGACCAGAATGCCTGCGGGATTGCCACATGTCCAGGCATACTCAGGGACATACACGTGGGCCCAGACAGACACAGGCACATAGATACGTGTACACTCACGTATGTACACACACAAGCATGGGCACATAATTCTTGTGATGGCCCCAGCGCACAGACACCCTGACACATCACACCTTGAGAAGCACTCCTGCACTCACTGGTACACACACCCACACACACACTTACATAGTCAAACCTATGTACATCCTGAGGCCACCAGCTGTGCCCACTCAGATTATGCCACATCCACAAGCACATCTGGAACAGTCACCTTTCTTGGAGATGAACTGGGAGGTAACTCCAACCTCAAATGTCCCAAAGACAGGGGAGTGGTCACTGGTGACGATGTCATCAGTGCAACCTGGGGAGAGGCGATAGGAATGGGGACTCAGGGAGAATATTCCCACCCTCTGCACCCACCTCCCAAGGTTAGGGCAGAGTCCAGATAGTGACCACCCCAGATCTCCCATCACTCTGTCCGGGAGGCTCTGACCATAAGAATTGCAGATGATGTGAGTTTCAGGGTAGGATTTCCACAGAATCCGGTCACACCATGAGGGCACATTGGTCCGGACCTGGGGCAGGGGATGGCAGCATGGTTAGAGCTGACAGCTAGGGGGCTGCTTGGCATGGACTCCACTCCAGAGCTGATAAGTCCCCACACTTCTATTACAAGGGGCCCCAGCACCCACCTCCCTTCTCGGATCCTCACAATACCCAGGATCACCCAGAGGCCTCAGAGGGGCCATGGAGGCTGGAGTGGAAGCTGCAGAAACCCATACCCTTGACCCAAATTCTTGATTCATCGCAGGCCTGGGGTCCCCCAAGGCCCATGCCATCTTCTTGGCTCACCCCAGTTGGCTTCTGCTTGTGCCAGGCGTATGTGTCCCGGGAACCCCGCTCATAGCGGTAGGTGGGTGGAAAGGAGATCTCCTCCTCACCTGAGGAAAGCAGGGGACAGGTGGGGTTCAGGGCCCTGATACCCAGGGATACTGCAAGCCTCCTAGTCCTCAGATCACCACCTGCCGGGCCCACACTCACTGAATCGAAGGAAGACCTTGTGCTTCTCCCGCTCCAGGTTGAGCTGGTCCACCCTGAGGAGGGGCTCAAACTCCTTCCTGCTGATGTAGTTCAGGATCTCCTGAGGTGCAGGATGCAAAGGCTGGAAACTTTCCTCCTGAGCCAGAGCCAGGGGTGATAGCCCATGTGACCCTTAGTCTCCCTACAGCCATGGCAGGGCCCTGCTCACACCTGGATATCCATGTCCAGGCGGTAGTTGAGGTCTCCAAACCAGAAGAGGTGTGTGAAACGCAGAGAGATGTCAAAGGCACTGAGCTGCCGGTCGCCCAGCGAGAGCAGCCGCAGGATGTCCAAGTAGTTCTGGTTCCTCCTAGGGTGAGGGGTGTGGGGTGGGGAGGGGTAGATCCCCAGGGTCAGAGCCTGAAGTCAGGGATAGGCGTAAAGGGAAGAAGTCTCAGGAGTCAGGGATGGGATAAAGATCCGGACCCCTGGGGACGAGGTCAGGGTCAGGAACAGAAGGGTCTTGAATTGGGGTAAGAGAGCAGGGGGTCTCTGGAGACAGGCCTGCGGGAGGGCCATGGGCTGGGATATGGGAGCGGGAACAGGCCTCAGGTGAACAGGATGGGTGTAAAGAGACCATGGGAAAGGTGCCCCCTCACCGAGCCGTCTTCTCATTTCCTGAGGTAAGGTGACAATTCACAAAGCCAAATGAGGTGCCATTGAACATGAAGGAGACTCCCACAGCCCCCTTGTTCCCTTTTAGGACAAGCAAGAGAGGAAGGCCTGGGTCACCCTCAGAGGGCTCCCAAGTCTCCCTTCTGCCTCTCAAAGCTGCAGTGAGAGGATCCTCCCACTGAGCCACCAGACGCTGTGACACAGGCAGGCCCCTGCACACACCCACACCTTCCCTGGGGGGGGGGTCCTCACTGGGCACACATGGTCTGTGTGGATGGCCTGAGTCTGTCTGCAGGTGTGAGCAGAGCCCCTGGAGATCACAGGGGACCCCAAGGGTGAAACTGAAAGGTCCTGCAAATTCTGAGCAGAATCTCTCCTGGGAGAGCACCAGACTATAAAAATCAGGAGACCTGGGCACAATGCCTGGCCCCACCACTTACTTGCTATGTGACCTTGGGCAGGTCACTCAACCACTCTGGGTTTGAGTTTTATCATCTGTGAAACGGGGGTAATTATCCTGGCCTTGCCTTCCCAGTGGTGCTGGGAGAGATGTGGAATATGAATATACTTTTCAAAGTTCCAAGTACCCTATATATGGGAAAACTAAGATCACCAAAAAAGGGGAATACTAGGCTTGAGAGGAAGCAGAAGCCATGGACAGAGGGACGCTGCCACCCTTGGGCACCTGCCAGCCCCGCTTACCCAGGGTATTGGCGATGCCAGTCTTCACACTGGATGTACTGACGTGGCTGATACGGTTCTCGTGCTCTGGCTTGACCAGCACTGCCACCTTGATATTCCACAGTGATTGCATGGCAATCTGGGTAGAGAGTGCATGGTCACCACTGCCCTGCTACACCCACTGCCTGCATTTCCCCTTGCACTGTAAATAGACTTTTGTGTCCATCACAGGATAGGAAGGCTTGCCACCCCTCTTCCTGAGGGACTGGAGATAAATGGTTCCTCTCGTGGCATGAAGGACTCAGGTCAGATCTCCCAAAGGATATGCTCAGGGACCAGAGAAAAAGCCAGTGAAGCTGTGCTCCCGGGGTTGCCCATGAAGTCAAGTAGGATAGTTTGGAGGTGGTGTGTGAGGACAGGGGCCTGGACAAGATGACCCCCCCCTCACCGGGCGGTAATCCAGATCCGTAAGCTCCTTGAGGCCCCCGCGCAGTAGGTCCAGCCACTCGCGGTCACCCACTGAGTTCTCCTGGGTCCCAAAGACATAGATGTCATGGGGTATGGTCACTGTGACCTCGTCCAGGGTCTTCCCCAGACCCTTCGATGTGAACCAGGATGTCACATTTTTTGGAGGTGGTACACTTCCTGGAGGTGAAGGGGGTAAGTTGGGTCTGGAGGGGTTAGGCACCTGCTCTGGAGCCATCCCTCTCTCCCGCCCCAGCCCCAGCCCAGGCCTGACCCATGTTCCAGGTGCCTATGAAGATGGAGATCATGTCGGGCTCATCCTGCTTGGAGTGTTTGTTCTTCATGAGCTGCAGCAGCTGGCAGAAGGCCTCCCGCTTCTGGGGGGACAGCAGCCACTCAGGGGCAGGTAGGCATCCAGAAAGCCCCCCTTCCAGAGGGATACCCTGCCAGTTGGCTCATGTCCATGAGGAGAGGGTCTGTCTGGTTCTCCACTGTATACCCACTGCTCAAGCACTGTATACCCACTGCTCAACCACCCGTTCTCAACACCCTCTACGCTGTCAGACCCACCCTTGCCAGGAGGGATGGCATGCCTACATCATGTGTTCCCTCTCTTCCCATCCAATGGGAAGCACCCATGTGGGGGACTCCCACAGTCCCCAGTGGCCTGGCCCAGCCTGCTGCTCACCCGGGCACTGACAAAGATGAAGTCCTTGCGCTGAGTCCGGTCCTTCTCCTTCTCAAACACAACACCCAGCTTGTTCTGGACACGCTGGGACTTAATGAGCTGGCGGACTAGGGCATGGAGGACGGGTCACACAGGCCTATGCCCCTGGGCCAGGGGCTCCACCCTGCCCACCCCTCCCAGGTCTGGCCCTGGCTCACTGCGGTCGTGCGTGAAGGTGGTCCAGTCCTCCTGGGAGTCCCGCTGTCTCCGCAGCAGCACCAGCCGCCCACCCTCCACATCTACGCTCAGTGTGAACTTCTGCGACTTCCCAATCTTGGTCAGGTCACCCAGGGTCACATCTAGCTTCACCTGTAGGCCAGGTGGGGAGGCTGCTGACAAGACCTTGGAGCAGGCAGCACCTTGGTCACCTCCAACCACCCTTTGCCCTATGAGGCCCCACTGCCATGTACCTCAAAGGCCTGCACGGGGATGGTCTTGGCCTTACGTGTGGATGGCTGCGGAGCCGGGGGTGCTGTGGAGCTCATGTCCTGTAGGGCCTTTAGGGCCTGGAGGGAACAGGGCAGGGTGGGGTCAGGGGACACACTGAAGGCTGGGGCAGGGAGGGGCACAATTGATGCTGGGGCCAATGTTAAGTTGCAGACTCAGGGATGAGATCAGTGCTAGGCCAATGACAGTGGCCAGTGAATTGGGGGTCAAGGGTCAGAGGTCATGCTACCTTCTTCTGGATGCCTGACAGGAAGTCCTTTAGCACTGACAGCTTCAGCACCAGGCTCTCTAGTTCCTGCTCCCCTGTCTGTGGCAGGTTCTGGTGGGGAGGAAGAACCAGGCTTGTACATGAGTCACCTACACAGAGCCTCCCACCCAGCTCCAGAACATGAACCCACCTCCCAGAGGTCTCCCTACAATCCTACCTGCTGCTGCAAAAGGCGGGTCACCATGGGCGAGCTCTGCTGGTCAAACACCTTGGACAGGATCTCCAGGCCTGACAGGACTTTGTCCACCTCACTAGAGAAGACATCAGATCAAAAGAACCCCCACCCCGACCTAAGTATAGGGGAGGGGGCACTGTGTGTAGCCTCCACCTCACCACAAGGATAAAGGGTACTGGTGAGGAAAGTCAAGAGGCAATGGCTAGTTCACTGTTCAGGGTCAGAGATCAGGGCACCTGTACAGCCAGGAAGCAGGTGAGGACAGGTCAGAGGTAAGGGTGTAATACAGGGGGTTGGATGTCCCAGATACCTGTGCAGCCTCCGGCATGAGGTGGCGAGGGTACGAGTGAGGTGGGGCAGGTGGCTGGCTCCACCCCGCACAGCCTCCAGGTCCAGCCCGTAGCTGCCTTTCAGGTACTCGTGCGAGACGGTGCTCAGTCCATTGGGAGCACTTTGGGGAGGGGTTAAGAAGTCAGTGGAGGTCCTGCTGACCTGTCCCACACCTCTGCCCCTTCCCTAGAAGAGACAGTACCTGTGGCAACCAGGATTGATCGGGGTATCTGCCTCTGGGCTGAGGTGGGGTAGAGGTTCCTAGTGGGGCCTTAGAAGGCCTCCCCACCCTTGGTAGGGAAATCGTTCTCAGAGGAGAAAAGGTCTCCTGTTCAGTGAATGGGATGGGGTCTCACCTCTCAGCAGCTGGAGTTGTGGGAGTCTCAGGGACTGAGAGGGGACTGCTGGGCCCAGCGGTGGCAGAAATGCTGGTGGAGCCAGAGCGCGGTGGCAGCGGGGGCTTCTCATCCTCCCCATCTGTAGGCAGGGGTCAGTGGGCAGCCGTTTGGACCTCCCACACTCAGTGGAGTAGGAGGCACGATGCAGCTATAAAGTGACTTCCATGGAAAGAAGGATAAAGGGCCCCGGCATCATGGCCAAGGAAAAGGGGGTTACAGGAGAGGTGGGGTTGAGAAGGGGGGATGGGAAGAGGCAGGCAGAGCCAAGGGACAGGGGCAGGGAGGGGACCTGCACGCTGGGAAGTACCTGAGGCATCCCGGTCATCCGGTGGGTCCGGCTCTCGCTCCCCCTCTACAGGAAGAAGCAGGGCGCACACAAGGCCCTGGTTGGGCTGGGCGTACAGGCCGATGAGCTCGCCCAGGGTCTGGAAGCGGCGCACAGGCACACCCTGCGAAGTCTGTGGGCCAGCAAGAGGGGGAGGTAGGGTCAGCCAGCAGGTCCCCAAGCCCTAGGCTGGATCAAGGTCAGGGGTCAGTGACCCAAGCTCCTACCTGTACAGCCAAGAAATCTTCTCCATCAGGCAGAATGCGATACGTGTGCACATGCTTCTGATACCTGATGCCAAGGCAGGGCCAGAATCTGTCACCCCCAGGCTGGGGTCTAAGACCCAAAGCACCCCTTCCTCCTGCCAGCAGGCTCAGCACGCCGACCCCCTCTGCTTGGTTTCCCTAAAACCACCTCACAGGGTTAATGATGGGGCCGGTCCACTTCCACCCTCCTGGTGTTGCCTATTGGGAGGAATGACCAGAACACCCCCCTCTCCCCACCAGACCTACACAGACTCCACACTCACCACAGGGCAGGGCCCAGGAAGCAACAGGGAGATCTTTTGTGGCCTCCACAGCTGTCTAAACAGCCCCTGTGGGCTGTGGTACCAGTCTGGGCCCCCCGCCAAACTAAGAATCTTCAGAAGCCTGGTTAGCCTCTGTTTGCACACACGGGCAACATGCTAACACGCGTGTGTGCCTCCCGTGTTTACGCTGCTGTCTGGCTCTGCTGAGTCGGGTATGTCTAGGGCACTTTTGCCGAGGAGTGTGGGGACATCACCCTAGGCTTTCCCACCAAAGACGGCCCCCATGGGAAACCTGGGCCTCTAGAAGCCCCAAGCCAAGGAGGGGCAAGAGGGGTGCTGACAGACAGAAGCCCAGCTGAGCAGGTGACAGCTGAGCCAGGTGCACAATCAGTGGGGTATGGAAGATCCTCTGCCTCCGCACCTCAGGGCATGCTTCCCCAAGGAGTCAGCCAGGAATCACCCTAGGTATTTGGCAGGAGGGAGGTGAGGACCCCCATACCGTGGCCCCCTCAGGGGCTCTCCTGGCTGCTTATGCTGGGTGAGTGTCTGTCACTGGGTGTTCCTTTGTAGACTATTATAAACACTATCTGTGTTTATTACAATAGCATACCATTAACTGAATCCTATCTGTGACACGCTGGGTACCCAGTGTCCTATCAATCTTATTTAATTCTCACATTTCCAAACAGATATTATTATCCCCATTCTCCAGCTGAGGAAATAGGCTCAAAGAGGAAAAATCATTTGCCTAAGGTCACAGAGTAAGTAAAAGGTGGAGTTGGGGTTTTAAACCATGGCAAAAGCCAGGGCCAGTATCCTAGCCTGCTGGTCAGATTGCCTGTGCCTGCTGGGGCAGGAACGTGTCTTGCATGTTATCCATGAACACCCGGAATGTATAAAGGTAAGCAAGTATGTGTGTATTTGGCAAATCTGAGATATTGCCCATGTCTGATCGTCCACGTCTGATCCTTATCCCCAGGCTCTTGAGATGCAGGGAGGAGCCAGAGTCAGCTGGCAAACCTGAAGCCCCCACTCACAGACAGACCCCTCACCCCATTCACAGCCTCCCCTGGCAATGGGGCCAGGATTCTCCCCCTCCTGGGACAATAATGTTCCTCACCCAGACACAGCCCTCAGCTGTCCCCCTCCCACTCAACAGCTGACCCAGCACCTGCCTCCCTCCCCAGCCTAATTAGGGGGTATGCCTTAGAGGGGGCTGGGAGGCAGGACTCCGGGATATTCATCTGCCTAGTCTGTCCCTCCTTAGTCTCCCCCTACTGGGCCTCAGACTTGAGGCCTAAGCTGAGACTTATAGGGCTCCTTCCTTGTTGGGTCAATTGACTAGGCTAGAGTTTTTCAACCTCCATACCACTGACATTTTGGATTGCACAGTTCTTTGTTGTGGGGGACTCTCTTGTGCACTGTAGAATGTTTAGCAGTATCCCTGGCTTCTACCCACTAGATGTCAATAGCACCATCCCAGCTGTGACAATTAAAAATGTCTCCCCAGCTGGGTGAGGTGGCTCACACCTGTAATCCTAGCACTTTGAGAGGCCGGGGCAGGTGGATCACTTGAGGTCAGGAGTTCAAGACCCGCCTGGCCAATATGGTGAAACCCCATCTCTACTAAAAATACAAAAATCAGCCGGGCTTGATGGCAAGCGCCCGTAATCCCAGCTACTCGCGAGGCAGGGGCAGAAGAATCACTTGAATCCAGGAGGTGGAGGTTGCAGTGAGCCGAGATCGCACCACTGCACTCCAGCCTGGGCAACAGAGCAAGACTCTGTCTCAAAAAAAAAAAAAAAAAGTCTCCCGTGGTCTAGGCTAATGTGCCCCCTCACCAAAGATGTCAGGAGAACAAAGGCGTAAGCCGGGCAGATGGCGTGGGGCAGCGGGCGCGGGCGTTGCTGAGCCCTGCTCAGGCCATGGCCAGGACAGCCAGACAGGAGTTTGGGAGGGGGTTCAAAAGGCCAAGAAATACCTAAATAAAGATCTAAATAACTGATCTAAATAAAGCAGCCCCCCCAGTTTCCCACTCACTGGGCCCACAGAAGCCAACTCAATGTCAGACTGCAGGGCAGGAGGTACAAAGCAGGTAGAAGGCTGCAAAACCAGGAGTGCTAACTCACTCCAGCACCACTACCACACTCGGCTGACAGGCACAGCCACAGGACCTGGCCCACTCAGAGAAGGACGAAGTATGGCTCTGCTCTCAGCACTCATAGCTCAGGGCTAGGGCAGCCAGGTAACCAGGGCTCCAGCCCAGAGCCAGGGCTCACTCACTCATTGGTTCAGAAATAATGGCAAGGTCCCATACAGCCTCAGCCTCTGCTTCCCCAAGCCTTCCTCTCTACACCACCCACCACCGCCCCCACCAGCCATACACGGCCAGTCAGAACCCCAAAGCACAGAAAGGGGCCCTAAGGAAGCTGCCAGGCATCCCCACACACCCCGTCAGTCCCTCTGCCCCGACTCCCTCTCCTGCTCACCACTCAGTCCCTAACCAAACGGGACTGCACACAACGTGGAATGCACATCCTCTCCCCTGCTCACTTCTACCTGGAGGATGCCTGAAGGGGTCTGCCGGGGAATGCCCGAATTTTTCGTCCATCACAGTCACACTGGGCCGCAGAACCCCATATCCTCTGCCCTCAAGGCTCCTGAAAGTGCCCCCAGACACACAGCAGGAAGTGCCCCTGCGTTCCTCCGCAGACCCAGGAGAAAGCCAAGGTTCCCACTCTAGGGGGTGGAAGCAGGTCTGGCGTCCCGCCGCCCCACGCACCCTGAGCCGGGCCCTCTCCACACCCCGCCGTGCCCGCGCTCCCTGTCCACGCCAGCCCGCAAGGAGCCCTCGCCCCACTCACAGGACGCAAAGCGCGAAGGCCCCCGCCACGCTCTCGCTGTCTCGGACCAGGAAGCTGCCATCGCGGCCCGCCCGGGCCAGCAGCTCCTCCGCGGCCGCGCGGCTCAGGTCGCGGTGGTACCAGGAGGGGGCCTGGCTGCCCAGCGCGCCCCCCGGGCCCGGCGCCCCACAGGCCGAGGCCATGGCCCGCGCAGGGCTCAGCACCGCCCGCGCCCGTCTCCCCGCGCCATCCGCCCCGAGACGCTCGGGGCTGAGGCTGGGGCCGGGCCCGGGGCCCGGGCCTGAGGATCCGTGGGCCGGACAGAGCCGGGGATCGGGACTCAGCACTCCACCGCGCAGGCCGCCTCGTTCGCCGCGCAGCCGCCGCTGCCTGCAGCGCCGGCCTCAACTTGAAGAGAAAGAAAAGTTTGTTCAGAGGCGGCGGGGGAGGGGCGGGAGCGGAGCGCAGAGCCGGCGGCCGCCCCCTCCCCCTCCGCTCGGCCCGCAGCCGGGGCCGCCCCTGCCCCCAGCTCCTCCTGCGGGGACTGTGCCCCCACCTTCCCGCAGGGCCCGGGACCTCTCTGACCCCACAATGATCCTGCCCCCACCATTCACCCGAGGAGATCCAGTCCCCAAACCCCCATCGAAATCCAAGTCCCCCAATCCTGGCCCGACGCTTCGGGATCCAGGCACCCCCTGGAGAATTCAGCGCTTCTCAGTTCTCCCAATGATATGACCCCTAAACCCCATAATGGTCTGATTCCACTCCATGGCTCTTCCTCTCGGCCCCCGTACAGCTTGGCTGCATCGAGTTCCCCAAACCTGCGAAGGATCCAGGACGACCCCCCCACCCATTCTCTTCCCTCCACCCAGGCAGGCAGGGCCCCCAACTCCCGCGAAATGCAGCCCCTTCTTAGATCTGAGCCCCCAACTCCATGGGGGCCGTTCTCCGGCAAAGCCTGCGGGAAGATCCGCTCCCCCACACACCCCCAGACGAAGTGCGACGTTCTCGAGCCCCTCACGCAGCCCCTCCCAGCCCGGCAGAGCCCTTCCCCCTCTCGGCCAAGTTCCTCGGCACCACCCCCAACACCCGCAGGCCGGGCCTTGCGGGGTATCAGCAGTCCGAAGCCAGAAGGATCCCCTGGCCCGTCTAGGAGAAAGTTCCCTCCCGGGATCCCGGCCGCCGCACGCAGACCCCCACCTCCCGGGCTGCTCCGGCGCCCCTTCCCCGGACAGCGGCCCTGGGCTCTAGGCGGCCACTTAAGATGGCCATCCGCGCTCGCCCCCGCCCTCCGCGCCTCCCGCCCCGCCCCGCGCCGCCCCGGGGAGCTGGGGGCAGCACCGCGCCCCGCCTCACCCCGCCCCGCGCCTCGGTCCGGGAGCCGCTGGCCCACTGGGTGACCTCGGGCAAGTCGCGGCGTGGGACTGAGCTCGGCTTCCCGCTCTGGAAAATGGGGATCCTGTGGCGAGGACCGGCTCTGGGGACCAGGCTCGTACCGCGCTCGGCACCGGGCCTGGCGCCCCGCCCGCGCTCCCGAACGGCGGCTATTTTTATTATTAATTAAGGAGGAACGAAGGTGACAGCTGTGTAAACTGTAAAGCGCGGCTGAGGGACAAACGGGTATTATTAGCACTCGCCCCCGCCCCAGCGGCTCCCTCCGAGTCAGCAAACTCGCGCCTCCGCGGGCCGGACGCCCAGCGGGGAGCTCCCAGACGGGGTCCACTTCAACGACCCCCTGGCTCCCTCCCCTCACGCCGTGAGCGGAAAGGGGACGCGGCCGCTGGAAAGGGGGCGGAGTCCATAAAAGGGTCTGGCCCGCCCCCTCCCAAAAAAAGATCTAGCCGGTGGCGGCGTCTCCGGGGAGTCGTCTTCCTGCCCCGCCCCTCCGCCCCCTGGCTCCTTAAAGGCGCAGGCCTCCAGTCGGGCTCCCGCCGCCACCATCTCCTGGGCCGCCGTGGGAGAATCCCTTTAACCTGGGAGAGAACTTTCACTTTGCTACGTTGAACCTGTTGACGGAGCCCGGGTCAGTCCCGCGAGCTCCTTCGTCTGTTTCAAATATGCATTGACTTAACCCAGCTGGAACAGAGCCTGGGACGTGGAAGGGGCTCTGTGGGGCCTTCCACACTAGATAAATGTAACAACTAAGAGATCCACCCACCCACCCAACAGTGCCTCCAGAACCCAATAACTGATCCAACAATCTGTGCCACCTTCCTCATCAGCCACCTTTTAGTATAAGAAAAGATGAGCCTGATGTGAGGGGACTCCTTGGTAGTGGGGGAGAGACCTGGACTAGGAGTCTGCACACCTGGGTTCTAGTCCTAGCTGGGCCACCTACCTGCAGGGTGTTCTCAGACGCTTACCTGTGCCTCTCTGGGGACAGTTGTAGTAGGAGTGTGCAAACAAAGACTTATCCAAAGGGAAAGGGGTGTTGGGAGACCCAGAGATAACTCAGGCCCAGCCCCCAAGGGCTTTGCGAAGACAGAGCAACCCCCTCAAGATAAGCATATCTACCAATCCTAGGAGGAGACAAAGGTGCCAGAGGCTCCTGACCCCGGGAAGCCCTTAAAGGTGTCTAACTCTTCCAGCCACACCTCAAGGACACCAAAGCGCTGGACCAGTTCCAGGCTGTTGAATATTCCACTCCAGGAACCCCCGAGACTGCCCTCTCCAATTGGCTCTGTTCTTCCTCTGAGAGTCCCAAGCCCCAACTCTGCTCCTTCAATGTGCATCACATTTTTTTCATCCCACTGGCAATCTGGAGCCTTTTCTGGACTCCCATTCCCAGCTTTTCTGTTAGAGCCGAGCACAGAGCCAGGCAGACAAGGGCTGGAGGACCAGGAGGCTGTTTGGAGACCAAGACAAAACAGCTCAGGACCTGGCTCCCACTTGGGGCAACAGGAGCAACAGGATCCCTGAAGACTATTAATGTGCAGACACCGGGCTCATGGGCTTTCTAGGCAATAGCTCCTCTATATTTCACAAGCCTGAGGGCAGGACTATTATCCTCTTTATATCTAGGAGGAAACAAAGGTTTAGAGCAGTGAAGCAAAGTGTTTCATTTTCACAAAGTAAGTAGCAGAGCTGGGATTCAAACACAAGTCTAGTTGCTCTAATTTGAAGGAATCCAGAAGCCATAGAATCTGTCTCCCACCCGCCCCCACACAAACTCACAACCAAAATAATTCCACAGACATGGATGTGTCAGTCTGTTTATTAGAAATGACTGTTGGCCCCACCATGGAGCAGTGACTGACCGGGTGACAGAGGGTTAGGTGACTTATAGAAGCATGCTTAGGACGCTGTCTTTTGTGGGAGCTGAGCTGAGCCCAGCCTGGTTATCCAAGCTGAGGGCAGGTAGTCTGGGAGAACTGAACTCAGCCAAGAAGCCAGAGTTGCAGCATCAGGGCCAGGCTGAGCAGGAGACCCCCAATCCCATGAAGCATCTCGCCAGCATTTACACGCATGACTGCAGCATAGAACCTCGCCACTTCCTCATTGGGGTTGCCCTGGGCTGAGTCAAACCACATCTGGATGCAGCGGCCGCTCCCTCGGCTGTAGTTGCTGACCTTGTATGAGTGACTCCAGAGGCCCTCACAAAGGGCGACTGGAGTGGGGAAGTAGGACTCAAAGGTGAGGCAGAGGGCCCCAGCTGGGCACTTGTTAACTCCTTCAGGGAGAGACATGGTGGACACAGACATTCAGCCCCTGGGCCCAAAGCTCACTTCTTGCCACCCCCAGAAATCTTCACCCCACCCCAAATCCTGGAGGATCTTCCAAACCCCACCTAAATCTCCTTTTTCCTAACCCCACCTCAATCACCCTCACCTGAGGTCCAGTCCCATCCTCTGTGCCAGTTACTCTTGCAGGTGTGGGAGGTGCGACAATCCTCCCACCAGCGCTGACAGTCCTCTTTGCATAAGGGCACATCCAGGAAGCGTTCTTTGCGCCAGCTCTGATTCACCTGGTTGGGAAGTGGGGAGGCAGGGCTCCACTCAGCCAGGGCTGCTGGCAGCCATCTCCTTGAAGTGATGGAGGGGGATGGCAGTCTGCTGGGGTGGGTCGGGGGGAGACACGCTACCTGCCGGATCCAGGGCCCCAGGTTGGGTGAGCACTCATAGAGACAGGTGTCCTGGATAAAGTGGCGCTTGCAGGCGGGCTCCATCTTACCACAGTGGTCCCAGTTAAAGTTGTAGAGGCGGGAGGTGTCCTTGTGCAGCTCCTGGCTGGTGTTGGCCGTGCAGCAGGCATTCTTCTTCCAGGGACTGCACTGGGTGGGGAAGACACAGGACTAAGTGCCATACCCTCCTCCTCCTGCCACCTCCTGTCTCTCCCCCATTTGGTTCTTACTCCTCTGCCCTAAGCAGGTTGCCCTGGGAACACTGACTGTGATGGACCCTCTGTCCTAGGCCTCCAGGAACCCCTTTCTTGGAGGAAACACAATTACAACCATGTGATCAGGGGACTGTGGGAGCCCAGGGAAACCCTGTCTTGAAAGTAATAGCTATCATTTATGAGGCACGTAACACTTCATAAAAAGTTCTTTCGCATACTCATTTAAAAATTATTGAGCACCTACTTTATGCCAGTCATGCTTATAGATGCTGGAAATACAGAAGAGAACAAATCAGACAGAAATATGTGTTCATGGAATTTTCATTCTGGTCAGAGGAGAGAGACAGTAAGAAACTAAATATATATATGTATATATAGTATGTCAGGATATGATACATGATATGGGAAAAGTTAGAGCAGGAAATGGTAATGTGGAATTGCTGAAATTTTAAATAGGTTAGGAAACGCCTCATTGATAGGTGACATTTTGAGCAAAGGAAGAGAGGGAGTGAGCCATGCGGTAATGGAGTTTGAATACATTTATTCTTCTTGGCATGTAGTAAGATCTGTGTCCCCAGTGGCTAGGCCAGTGCCAGACACATAGTAGACCCATGAAAATATTTGCTGGAAAAAGTAAGCAAAAGCCAGGCTGGGCGTGATGGCTCGTGGCTGTAATCCCAGCACTTTGGGAGGCCGAGGCAGGTTCCTGAGGTCAGGAGTTTGAGACCAACCTGGCCAACATGGTGAAACTTCATCTCTGGTAAAAATACAAAAAAATTAGCCAGGCATGGTGGCGGGTGCCTGTAGTCCCAGCTACTTGGGAGGCTGAGGCAGGAGAATCACTAGAACCCTTGAGGCAGAGGTTGCAGTGAGCTGAGATCACACCATTGCACTCCAGCCTGGGTGACAGAGTGAGACTCCTTCTCAAAAAAAAAAAAAAAAAAAAAAAAGTAAGCAAAAGCTCTACTTTTTAAATCTATCTCTATCTTACATATAGGCACATCATATTCTCACAAGATTATAATCTAGACTGGGTTTTCCAGGACTGCAAATACCATGAAATAGAAGGTTGTACTATGTGTTTTGTTCTACTAGAATTATTCACTATTTTAGAAAAGTATGACATCAACAGCAACATTGCTTATATTATAGTATCTTAGAATGTTTAAGTCACCAATAGAATATACCTGTATCAATCTTCATTTGTAGCTCCCCATTCATAATGATTTTATGACAAAAGCAAGCATGTGCTATTTCCTAATGCCTTCTCCAATGTAGTCATACCAGAGAACTGACATATTGAAATACGTATTATTTTATTACAAGTTACTTTCTGTGTGTTTCTCCTTTATATTACAGAGCATTATGTTGATATTTGCAAAAATTATGCATACAAATAGGTTCTTTGAATTTCATTGCAGGATAGAAAAAATAATCTAAAAAAAATCTGTCATAAAAGGGAGACATTGAATCTAATAGGGTTGCAATCCACTGGCATACATGTATATAGACTGTGTGAATGTCTATCCCCTGTGCCTCAAATTACAGCCAGAAGGGCCTCCTCCTCCTCTCCCTTGGCACTCCATGGAACTGGCACTTAGTGAGGGTGGGAAAAGCCAGAGCTTCCCTAGTCTGTCACCCACCAAAGGAGGAGCCTAACCCAGTCATATTCCTACCCCTCCACAGGGACCATTCCTGTCCAGCTCCTTTGTGGGCCCATGTGCTTTTGTGAGCCTCATTTTCACTTACTTGTGTAATGTGGAGAATATCATCTACCTACATCAAAGAACCCCTGGGAATATGAAATTTTATACAAAAAACACATGACAATTGGCAGGTGCCCATCGAATGACGACTCAATATCATTGCCAACATGGTATCCACCTCTGGGGAGGGCCCCCCTAAAATCACCTCTCTACTCTTCATACTCCACCTTCATCTTCTCCCACAGCAAAAATTCAGGGTGTGGAGGTATCTGACCCCTCCATCCCTCTCCCACCATCCTGACTTTCTCCTCCCTGTTAGAACCAGCCCCCTCCTTAGTAGAGGCACACTCCAGCCATACTTGGTCATGCAGCTTGTCCTCAGGACCTGGCTTTGTCTTGTGGTGCTTAGCATCCATACAGACATTGAGGAGATCACTCCTGTCCTGGGCACTGCACATGGTGGCTACCCAGACCAGAAGCAGCAGAAGTGGCATCCATTTCCAGGCCATGTCTCTCTGTCCCTGCAGGAGGAGCTAGGGTAGGGAAACCAAATCCTGAGGGGAAAGGGCTCCAGGCTGGGAGCCCATTCACCTCCTGCCTCAGTCTCCCCATCCCTACAGTGGCAAATGAGGTCAGACCCTGTTCCTTCAATGCTGGGGCCCTGAAGCTCCCTGAGGCTAGGGTAGAGAGGGTTGACCAGGAGGGCTCCCTCACCCCCAGGCTTTAAGGGCTCAGGAGAACTGGCATTAGTGAGTTGAACCCTGGGGGAGTCTTCCCAATTTGGAGGAGATACTTTGTGCCCTCATCTTTTCTCTAGGCTTTATCTATGACAAGTAATTAAATTCTTCAGGCCTATGCCCTGCTTCCCTGAACAGAGCCAGGGACACATAATGTCTGTCCAGCAAGGGCTCTGTGGTTAGATGCTGGATCACCTGGGGTCTTGTGCCAGCTTAGAAACCAGGTTAGCCCTGGGGAAGGCAGTGACCCAGCTCTGCCGAGTTCTCAGATCAGCATGAGGATCAAGTGACAGAACCCACAGGATGGTGTTTGGTTAAATGATGCAGAAATGGAAAGAGCAGTGTTTTTAAGTAGTTTTGCTTCCTCAGACTTTTTCCTTCCCTTTTCTCTGAAAGCCATTTTCCTTTCCAGCCTCCTCAGCTGTCTCTGGGCTAATGCAGCAGACCTCACTTTACCTCTCAAAAAACAAATGCAGATGAGAATGATATAGACTGGGGGTAGGGCAAGGTGAGGAGGGTGTGAGGAAAAGACTACATATAGAGTACAGTGTATGCTGCTCCGGTGGCGGGTGCACTAAAATCTTATAAATCACCACTAAAGAACTTATCTATGTAACCAAAATCACCTGTGAAACGATAGAAGTTTAGAAACTTAAAATTAAATTTTTTAAAAATGTAGAGAGTCCCTTAGATCTGAGAGACAACATGAAAGTTTCCCATGTTGGAGCAGCCCGACCAGCACTTGGTATCCTGGAAGGCACTCAACAACAGGAGCAGCCCTCACCTCCTCTGTTCATTGCTGCCCTTGTCCCCACCTCCAGCCATTACAGAGCTGTTCCTTTGGGCTCTGTCACTACAGAGTAGGTAATGGAGACTGCTTCCTCTCCCTCTATGGTAAAGGTCCCTCCAAAAACTTACTGCCCATGGCTCTACATTTAGTGTCAAGTCTTCCCTCTTCCAATTTCTTCCCCTTCAAGTTGCCTTCCCCACAGGAGCCAGCGTGATCTTACTAAAGAAAGATGTGGCCAGGCATGGTGGCTCATGCCTGTAATCCCAACACTTTGGGAGGCCGAGGCGGGCAGATCACGAGGTCAAGAGTTCGAGACCAGCCTGACCAACATGATGAAACCCCCTCTCTACTAAAAATACAAAAATTAGCCAGGCATGGTGGCAGGTGCCTGTAAACCCCACTACTCGGGAGGCTTAGGCAGGAGAGTCTCTTGAACCTGGAAGGCAGAGGTTGCAGTGAGCCAAGATTGTACCACTGCATGCCAGCCTGGGTGACAGAGTGAGACTCCACCTCAAAAAATACAATACAATACAATACAATACAATACAATACAATACAATACAATACAATACAATACAATACAGTACAGTACAATACAATACAATACAATACAGAAAGAAAGGTGTATTCCTCCCCTCTGCACAAACCCTCCAAGTCTCCCCACTGCCCTTGTCAACCTTCCCTCCTTTGTGCATCTTACCTGAACCTCCATTGCTGCTGGGAGCATACACAGCTGTGTCTGAGTTGGCCTCTCTCTAAGTGGGTAATAGATCCAGGCCCCTAGGCTGTCCCCACAGCTTCTGTCTTCAGTACAGGGTAGACAATGCACTCTGGTAAGCACAGAGTGAAATCTCCCAACTTAGCTATTCTCCTTCCTCTCTTCCTTCCCTTCCAGGCCCCACCCGCTTCTAGGCTCCCTAAGTCTGTCCATTTAGTCATTCCTCTTTGCATTCATCTCCTTACTTGTTAATTTACTCATTCCAGCATCCACACATTCAACTTTCATCAAAATCTAGAGAATTGCTCATCACCAGGGGGCATCTGGATTTTGTAGGTACTCCAAGTGGTTCTTAGGATAAGGCCAGCTCGATGGAGATAAGGTCTGGTGAAGACGAACCCAGGCTTTAGGGTCAGGCCAATGGGACTCAGTGAGAGCTCCATCTCTTGCACAACCTTGGGAAAAGTCACTGGACCTTACTGTGCTTCAGTTTGCTCACTAGAAAATTGTTCAGAATTGTATAGGGAAAAACCTGGCACATACTGAATAGGCTTAAGTGACAGCTATCGGGTTAATTTATGGGCAGCTAGGTGGACATAGGTAGAAGCTGAGGTATAGGCCGGGCACAGTGGCTCACGTCAGTAATCCCAGCACTTTGGGGGGCTGAGGCGGGCAGATCGCTTGAGGTCAGAAGTTCGAGACCACCCTGGCTAACATGGTAAAACCCTGTCTCTACTAAAAATACAAAAATTAGTGGGGCATGGTGCTGTGCGTGTGCCTGTAATCCCAGCTACTTGGGAGGCTGAGGCACAAGAATTGTTTGAACCCTGGAGGCAGAGGTTGCAGTGAGCTGAGATCATACCACTGCACTGCGGCCTGGGTGACAGAGTGAGACTTCATCTCAAATTTAAAAAAAAAGAAGAAGAAGAAGTTGAGGTATAGAAGTCAAGGGTTACAGAAAAATTAAAATTGTCTCAAATCTGTTAAACAGCAATATATTACCATCTGGCATTTCTGAAAACATAATTAAGCAATTTTCGATGGCCTTTTTAAAACTGTGGTAAAAACACACATGACATACAATGTGCCATCTTAACCATTTCTAACGGTACAGTTCAGCAATGTTAAATATATTCATACTGTTTGCAGTCAATCTTGGAAACTTTTTCATCCTGCAAAACTGAGACTCTATATTCATTAAACAATTCCCCATTTTCCCTTTCCCCAGCCCCTGCCAACCACCATTCTACTTTCTGTCTCTGTGATGTGGAGTACTGTACTATAAGTAAGTTCCTTGTCTAAGTGGAATCACCCAATATTTGTCTTTTTGTGACCGGCTTATTTCTCTAAGCATAATGTCCCTAAGATTTGTCCATGTTGTGAGGCGTATCAGAATTTAGTTCCTTTTTAAGGCTGGGTAATATTTCATTATATGTATGTACCACATTTTCTTTATTTATTCATCTATCAATGGACCTTTGGGTTGCTTCCACTTCTTGGCTATCATGAAGAATACTGCTATGAAAATGGGCATCTAAATATGTCTTCAAGACCTTTCTTTCAATTCTTTTTGGTACATA
The DNA here is from genome assembly GCF_047675955.1 of Chlorocebus sabaeus. NCBI lineage: Eukaryota > Metazoa > Chordata > Mammalia > Primates > Cercopithecidae > Chlorocebus > Chlorocebus sabaeus. The sequence goes on along the minus strand of NC_132904.1, from coordinate 68,667,318 downwards.
TTCAGAAGTGAAATTGCTGGATTATATAGTAATTCTATATTTAATTTTTGAACAGCTGCCTCACTGTTTTCCATAGTGGCCACACCATTTTACATTTCCAACAGCAGTGCACAAAGGTTCCAATTTCTCCACATCCTCACCAACACTTATTTTCTGTTTTGGGAGTTTTGGGTTTATGGTAGCCATTATATTGAGTGTGAGGTGATATCTCATTGTGACTTTGATTTACATTTCTCTAATGATTAGTGATATTGAGCATCTTTTCCCATGCTTGTTAGCCATTTGTATATTTTCTTTGGAGAAATGTCTATTCAAGTCCTTTGCCTATTTTTAAAAGTGGGTTTTCTTTTTGTTGAGTTGTAGCACTCTTTTACGTATTCTGGATTCACCCTTTATCAGGTATATGATTTGCAAATATTTTCTCCCATTCTGTATGTTGCCTGTTGATTATCCTTTGATGGACAGAAGTTTTTAATTTTGATGTAGTCCAGTTACCTATTTTTATTTTTGTTTCCTGTGCTACTGGTGTCATATTCAAGAACTCATTGTCTAATTCAATGTCGTGAAACTCTTTGCCTAGGTTTTCTTCAAAGGCTTTCATCATTTTTGCTTTTATGTTTATTTAAGTCATGGATCTATTTTGAGTTGCTTTTAATATTGTATAAAAATGTGTTTATACAAATGTATTACACCTGTGTAAAGCTGTAAGATAAAGGTCCAACTTTTTTTTTTTTTTTTGCATATGAATATCCAGTTGTGCCCCAGCACCATTTGTTGAAGACTATTCTTTTCCCCATGTTTTAATACCCTTGTCAAAAACCTGGACTCTCAGTTCGATTCCACTGATGTATGTCTCTCCTTATGCCACTACCATGCTGTCTTGATTATTGTAGATTTGTAGCAAGTTGTGAAAGTGAAAAGTGTTATTTCTTCAATTTTTTTCTTTTTCAAGATTGCTTTGGCTATTTTGGATCTCTTTCATGTCCATATGAATTTTAGAATCAGGTTGTCAATTTATTTTTTTTGTTTGTTTTTGAGACGGCCTCTCGCTCTGTCGCCCAGGTTGGAGTGCAGTGGCGAGATCTCAGCTCACTGCAAGCTCCGCCTCGCATTCCCGCCATTCTCCTGCCTCAGCCTCCTGAGTGGCTGGGACTACAGGCGCCCGCCACCTCGCCTGGCTAGTTTTTTTGTATTTTTTAGTAGAGACAGGGTTTCACCGTGTTAGCCAGGATGGTCTCGATCTCCTGGCCTCGTGATCCGCCCGTCTCGGCCTCCCAAAGTGCTGGGATTACAGGCTTGAGCCACCGCGCCCGGCCCAGGTTGTCAATTTCTACAAAAAAGACAGCTGGGATTTTTGACAGGTCTTGAGTTGAATCTGTAGATCAGTTTGGGGGAGTATTGCCATGTTAACAATATTAGGTATTCTGACTGATGAACACGATATTTGTTTCTATGTATTTAGGTTTTTAATGTCTTTCAACAATTTTTTTTTTAAAGACATTTATTCAGTGTCACAATCAGACTATTACATTTAGCAATCAACAGCATGGGTGCAAAAAACAAAAATCTACATTAAAACCCTTTGTTGGAATGCTTTACACTTTCCACAGAACAGAAACTAAAATAACCTGTTATACAATTAGTCACAAATACAGTCCTCAAGTTTTTTGCCCATACACATGAGTATTTGTATAAAACATGTCTTCTTTGTAGCAGCTAGGCCCTGCCACCACTGTGCTTGGCTGAGTTCACAGATCTGTTGTAACCTGTAGCTTCCCTGTCTCTTCTCTGGCTCTCCTCTCCTGCTAAGCTTTGTTTCCTAATTAAAATCTTCTGCCACTGCCATAGCTACTGCTGCTGCTGGAACCGCCATAGCCAACTTGGTTTTGTAGTTTTGCAAAGTATTGGCCTCCACCGCCATAGGGGCCAGAGCTTCTGCCTCCAAAATTTCCTCCCTTCATGGGTCCAAAATTTGAAGACTGATTGTTGCAATTGCCAAAATCATTGTAGCTTCCACCACCTCCAAAATTGCTTCCATCATTACCAAATCCATTATAGCCATCCCCACTGCCACCATATCCACCACCACCATGGCTGCCACCAAAGCCACCATGACCACTGAAGTTTCCTCCATGACTGAAGTTGTCATTCCCACCGAAACCACCTCCACGACCACCACCAAAGTTTCCAGAACCACTTCGACCTCTTTGGCTGGATGAAGCACTAGCCATCTCTTGCTTTGACAGGGCTTCCCTAACTTCACAGTTGTGGCCATTCACAGTATAGTATTTCTGAATGACAATCTTATCCATGGAGTCATGGTCATCAAAGGTTACAAAGGCAAAGCCCCTTTTCTTGCCACTGCCTCGGTCAGTCATGATTTCAAACACTTCAATTTTCCCATACTGGTCAAAATAATCTCTCAGGTGATGTTCTTCAGTGTCTTCTTTAATGCTGCCAACAAATGTCTTTTTCACAGTTAAGTGGGCACCTGGTCTTTGAGAATCTTCTCTTGAGACAGCTCTCTTTGGTTCCACAACTCTTCCGTCCACCTTGTGTGGCCTTGCATTCATAGCTGCATCCACCTCCTCCACAGTGGTATATGTGACAAACCCAAAGCCCCTGGAACGCTTGGTGTTTGGATCTCTCATTACCACACAGGCCGTGAGTGTTCCCCATTGCTCAAAATGACTCCTCAGGCTCTCATCAGTTGTTTCAAAGCTCAACCCTCCAATGAAGAGCTTCCTCAGCTGTTCGGGTTCTTTAGGAGACTCTGACTTAGACATGACGGCAGGGAGAAGAGAGACTTTAACGATGCTTCTTCGGCAGCGTCCATGGGCAGTCAACAATGTTTTATAGTTACAAGTCTATTACTTGTAACTTTTACTTTTGTTAAACTTATTCCTACATATTTTATTCTTTTTATACTATTATGAATGGAATCATATTCTTAAATTCATTTTCATAATTGTTCACTGCTAGTGTATAAAAATACAATTGATTTTTGTATTTTCATCTGGTATCCTGAAACTTGTTGAATTCATTTAGTGGTAGTGATATGGTTTTTATGAATTCCTCAGAATTTTCTGTGTACAATATCATATCATCTATGAATAAAAATAGTTTCACTTCTTGCTTTCCAATTTGGATACCTTTTATTTCTTTCTTCTTGAGTAATAGCCCTAGCTACAACCTTCAGTACAATGTTAAATAGACACGGTGAGAGTACATATCCCTTTCTTATTCCTGATCTTAGGGTGAAAACCTTTCACCATTGAATACGATGTTATGTGTTTTTTTCAGAGATGCTCTTCATTGGGTTTTGGGTCGAGTTCTCTTCTACTTCTAGTTTGTTCAGCGTTTGTTTAATCATTAAAGGATATTGAATTTTGTCAAACAAGATTTTCTTCACTAATAGAGATGATCACGTGGTTTTTGTCCTTTATTCTAATAATATGGTGAACATCAATTGATTTTTGGATGCTAAACCAACTTCCATTCCTGGAATAAATCCTGCTTGGTAATAGTATGTACTTTTGACATGTTGCTGGATTCAGTTTGCTAGTATTTGGTTAAGAAGATTTACATCTTAATTCATAAGGAATATTGATCTGTGTTTTCTTTTCTTGTGATATCTGTGTCCGATTTTATAATAGGTAATACTGGCTCATATAATACAACTTACAAAATGAGTTGAGAAATATTTCCTCCTTTTATTTTTTGAAAGAGTTTGTGAAGGATTGGTGTGAATTGTTCTTTAAACATTTGAGCCAGGTGCAGTGGTTCATGCCTGTCATCCCAGCACCTTGAAAGGCAGAGGTGGGAGAATCACTTGAGCTCAGGAGTTCGAGACCAACCTGGAAAAGCTTGTCTCTACTAAAAATAAAAAAAAATTAGCCAGGCATGGTGGTATGCATCTGTAATCCCAGTTACTTGGGAAGCTGAGGTGAGAGGATTGCTTGAGCCCAAGAGGTTGAAGCTGCAGGAAGCTGTGATCATGCCACTGCACTCCAGCCTGGGTGACAGAGCGAGACCTTGTCTTTAAAATAAAATAAAATAAAATAAAATAAAATAAAATAAATAAAAATAAGTAACATTTTGTAGAAACTACCACTGAGGCCATCTGGTTCTGAAATTTTCTTTGTGGGAAATTTTAAAATTACTAACTCAACCTCTTTACTTGTCACAGGTCTATTTGTATTCTTTACTTCTTTTTTTTTTTTTTTTTTTTTTTTGAGACGGAGTCTCGCTCTGCTGCCCAGGCTGGAGTACAGTGGCCGGATCTCAGCTCACTGCAAGCTCCGCCTCCGGGGTCACGCCATTCTCCTGCCTCAGCCTCCCGAGTAGCTGGGACTACAGGCACCGGCCACCGCGCCCGGCTAATTTTTTGTATTTTTAGTAGAGACGGGGTTTCACCGTGATAGCCAGGATGGTCTTGATCTCCTGACCTCATGATCCGCCCGTCTCGGCCTCCCAAAGTGCTGGGATTACAGGCTTGAGCCACCGCGCCCGGCCTGTATTCTTTACTTCTTATGTTATCTTTGGTAGTTTGTGACTTTATAGGAATTTGTTCATTTTATCATTGTTATCTAATATGTTGCATACAATTTTTTATACTATTCCCTTATAATCCTTTATATTTCTGTAAGGTCAGTACTGATCTTCCCTTTGTCATTCCTGATTTTATTGATTTGATTCTTCTCTCCTTTTTTCTTGATCAATCTAGCCTAAGCTCATCAGTTTTGTTGATCTTTTTAAAGAACTAACTTGATTTTGTTGATTTTTGGTGTTTTTCTATCCTCTATTCCATTTATTTTTGCTCTAATCTTTATTATTTCCTTCTTTTTCCTAGTTTATTTTGCTCATCTTTTTCTGTTTTGTTTTGTTTTGAGACAGGGTCTCACTCTGTCACCCAGGCTGGAGTGCAGTGCCATCTTGGCTCACTGCAACCTCCACCTCCCAGGCTCAAGCGATTCTCCTACCTCAGGCTCCCAAGTATCTGGGACTACAGGTACACGCCACCACGCCTGGCCAATTTTTGTATTTTCGGTGCTTCGCCATGCTGCCCAGGCTGGTCTTGAACTCCTGAGCACAAGTGATTCACCCGCCTCGGTCTCCGAAAGTGTTGAGATTATAGGCATGAGCCACTGCACCCAACCCTTTCTCTGTTTTTTTGTTTTTGTTTTTGTTTGTTTTTTTTTAAAGGTAGTAGGTTAGCTTATTGACTTAAGATTATTCTTCTTTTATATGACATTTACAAATCTAAATTTCTCTCCAAGCACTGTTTTAGTTACCTCTCATAGGTGTTAGTATTTTGTGTTTTCATTTCATTCATCTTAAAGCATTTTCTAATTTTCCTTGTGATTTACACTTTAACTCACTGGTTATTTAGGAGTATATTTAATTTATACATACTTGTAAATTTCCTAAATGTTCTTTTCTTATTTTTTAATGTCATTCCATTGTGATCAGGGAAGATATTTTCTTCTATTTCAATTATTTTTAATTTATTGATACCTTTTTTAATGGCTCAAAATATAGTGTTCTATGTGTACTTGAGAAGAGTATTCTGCTGCTGTTTGGTTGGAGTGTTCTGTAGATATCTGATAGGTCTAGTTGGTTTATAGTGTTGTTCAAGTTCTCTACTGTCTAGTTTTTCTAAATACTACTGGTAGTGGGATATGGAAATCTCCAACTGTTATTGTTGAATAATATATTTCTCTCCTCAATTCTGTTTTTGTGTCATGTGTTTTGGGCTCTGTTGGTAGTTGCATTTATATCTATATTTGCTATGTCTTCTTGATGGATTGACCCTTTTATCACTTTTAAATGACTTCCTTTGTCTCTTAACAATTCTTGTCTTAAATTTCTTTGTCAATATCATTACATTACCTATACAGGTACAGGTACAAATTACACCTGTATAGTAGAGACAAGGTCTCACTATGTTGCCCAGGCTGGTCTCAAACTCCTGAGCTCAAGTGATCCTCCTGCCTCAGCTCTCTAAAGTTAAATAATTTGTATTCTTAACAAAGTGCTGTAGCTTTACTTGTTTTAACTAGATTTTCTTTCAACTTTTTTTTTTTTTGAGACAGAATTTCCCTCTTGTTGCCCAAGCTTGAGTGCCGAGGTGCGATCTCAGCTCACTGCAACCTGCACCTCCTGGGTTCAAGCAATTCTCCTGCCTCAGCCTCCCAAGTAGCTAGGATCTTTCAACCTTTATCTAGAGATATAAAGTTGATTTACCTACTGCCATTATAGTAATTAAATATTTTGAATTTGACAACATACTTTTTTTTTTTTTTGGAGACAGTCTTGCTCTGTCACCCAGGATGGAGTGCAGTCTCATGATCTCAGCTCACTGCAACCTCTGCCTCCAGGGTTCAAGTGATTTTCCTACCTCAGCCCTCCAAATAGCTGGAATTACAGGCATGTGCCCAGCTAATTTTTGTGTTTTTAGTAGAGGCAGGGTTTCACCATGTTTGCCAGGCTGGTCTCAAACTCCTGATCTCAGGTGATCCACCTGCGTCGGCTAGGATTACAGGTGTGAGCCACCACGTCAGGCCTGACAACGTACTTACTTTTACCAGTGAGTTTTATACTTTCATATATTTTCATGTTAGTAAATTAACATCCTCTTCTTTAACTTAAATAACTCCCTTTAGCATTTCTCATGAGACAAATCTAGCGGTGATACATTCTCTCAGCTTTTGTTAGTCTGAGGAAGTCTTTATCATTCTCCCTTTTTGGGAGACAGGGTTACTTGGTATTGTACTTGATTAAAATTTATTTTTCCTATGAGGATTTTGAATATGTTAGTCTACTTCTTTCTGGTTTGCAAGGTTTCTGCTGAAAACCCACTGATAATCTTATGGGTTTCCTTGCATGTAATATTTCACTTTTCCCTTGCTGCTTTCAAAACTCTCTCTTTGTCTTTAACTTTTGACAGTTTGATTATGATGTGTCTCGATGCGGATCTCTTTGGATTAATCTTATTTGATGTCCTTTGGGCTTCCTGGATCTGGATTTCTATTTCTTTCCCCAGGTTTGGGGGGTTTTCTGCCATTATTTCTTTGAATATGTTTTCTAGGCCTTTCTCTTTGTTTTCTCCTTTTGACATACTGATAATGTGTATGTTGTTATGCTTCATGGTGTCCATAAGTCTCTTAAATTATCCTCACTCTTTTTTTATTATTTTTTCCTTTTTGGTCCTCAAATTTTGTAATTTCCAGTAACCTGTCTTCAAATTCACTATTTTTTTTCCTACTTGATCTAGTTTACTATTAAACCCCTCTATTGATTTTTTTCATTTCAGTTACAGTATTCTTCAGCTCTATTATTTACTTTTTAAATACTTCCTGTCTCTTTATTGAAATTGTCAGTTTGTTCTTACATTGCTCCTCTGACCTCAGTAAGCATCTCCATGATCATTATTTTGAATTCTCTATCAGGTAAATCACATATCTCCCCTTCACTGAGGTCAGTTTCTGGATATTCTTCTTGTTCTTTTATTTAGAACATATTCCTCTATTTCTTCATTTTCCTTGACTCTCTGTGTTGGTTTCTGCACATAAGATAAAATAACTATCTGTGTTAGTCCGTTTTCATACTGCTATAAAGAACTTCCCAAGACTGGGTAACTTATAAAGGAAAGAGGTTTAATTGACTCAAAGTTCAGCATGGCTGGGTAGGCCTCAGGAAACTTACAATCATGGCTGAAGGCGAAGAGGAAGCAAGGCACCTTCTTCACAAGGTGGCAGGAAGGAGAAGTGCCAAGAAAAGGGGGAGGAGCCCCTTATAAAACTATCAGATCTCCTGAGAAGTCACTCATTATCACAAGAACAGCATGGGGGAAACTGCCCCCATGATTCAGTTACCTCCACCTCATCTCTCCCTTGACTCATGGGAATTACAAGGATTATACTTCAAGATGAGATTTGGCTGGGGACACAAAGCCTGACCATATCACTATCTCTCTCAGTCTTGTCCGACTGGCCTCGTGTAGAAGGCTCTCACCTATCTGTCTGACCAGAGATTTTAAGGTACCTCTCAAGTCTTTGTGTTTGTCCAGGCCTCTATTCTGTTTTTGGTGGCCCCCTGGAGTTTATGTCATATCATTTCAGTATTCTCAGACCAGGAAGGCAGGAGCCAGACTCTGTAGGTGTAGCTGGAAATGTTGGAGTGTTGTGTGTGTGTTTGAGCTACTTCTATCTTTATGGTAAAGCTGAATACAGATGTCTATCTCCCAGTCTCTCTGCACTAAGCTGAGGAGAAGATCTGTGGCAAATGCCTATGCTAACATCCAGGTTGTGCCTTCTGATCCTGGGGAAATAGCTGTTGGAAGTGTGCCTATTATATGTTCACCTCTTCATTTTCTGTGGTCTCAGCCCACCCAGGAATGCAAAGCTCCATTAACTTCAAGAGCTAGGTCATTAAGGAGACAGTCCCCAGGGTTGGAGCCATAGAAGTTGTGGCACTCAGTGCATGGCCAAGCTCCTTCCTGGAAGAATGAGTAGACCTGGATTTATTTAAGGGGTGAGCCAGAGGAAAGTTTCATGAAGTTCCCTTGCTAAAGCTGTAATAGGGCTATTGTTTGTTTGCTCCATGATCTCCCTAGTGCAAGTTTCTTAGCTGTTAGGTCATCAAGTAGCCACTGGAAGTGTACTGTAAGCCCCTTTTGGAGAGAAAATGGGAACTAGATGTTCCCTCCCCTTTTCTCAATTGTTGCAAAGAAGCATAGCCCTAGAACTGTTTGTGCACCAATTTAAAACTATCTGTTTGTTCTGTGATCTAGAAAGACTCACATATGGCTGGGTGCAGTGGCTCATGACTGTAATGCCAACACTTTGGGAGGTCAAGGCAGGCGGATCATTTGAGGTCAGGAGTTCGAGATCAGCCTGACCAATGTGGTAGAACCCCATCTCTACTAAAAATGCAAAAAAAAAAAAAAAAAAAAAAAAAGCTGGACATGGTGGTGCATGACTGTAATCCCAGCTACTGGGGGCATGGGGCTAAGGTAGGAAAATCACTTGAACCTGGGAGGCAAAAGTTGCAGTGAGCTGAGATCGCACCACTGTACTCCACGGTATTCTATCCTGGATGACAGAGCAAGACTCTGTCTCAAAAAAAAAAAAAACAAAACTCACATATACCTAGTCCCTTCTGCTCAGACTTAAAAGGTTTAGGATGGAGACCTGTGGGAGGTAACTGAAAAGTTGTGCACTCGATGCATGCCAAAAACCCCTTCCAAATAGAAACAGGAAGTTGCTTTATATAGAGAGAGAGATGAGGTCTTGCTATGTTGCCCAGGTTGGTCTTGAACTCCAGGCCTCAAGTGAACTTCCTGCCTCAGCCTCCCAAAGTGGTAGAATTACAGGTATGAGCCACTGCACCTGGCTTTTTTTTTTTTTTTTTTTTTTTTTTCTTTTTGAGACGGACTCTCCCTCTGTTGCCCGGGCTGGAGTGCAGTGGCACGATCTTGGCTCACTGCAACCTCCGCCTCCCAGGTTTAAGCAATTTTCCTGCCATAGCCTCCCAAGTAGCTGGAAGTATAGGCACCTGCCACTATGCCAGCTAATTTTTGTATTTTTAGTAGAGACAAGGTTTCACCATGTTGGCCAGGCTAGTCTCAAACTCTTGACCTCAGGTGATCCACCCGCCTCAGCCTCCTAAAGTGCTGGGATTATAGGCATGAGCCACCACACCTGGATTTCTTTTTTTTTTTTTAATGGAGGATGCATTTCTCTTTCTTTCTTTCTCTCTTTCTCTTCCTTCCTTTCTTGCTTGCTTCCTTCCTTCCTTTCTTTCCTTCTCTCTTTCTCTCTCTTTCTTTTTTTTGGGTCTCACTGTGTCACCCAAGATGGAGTAGAGTGGCCCACTGCAATCTTCGCTTCCCAGGCTCAAGCAATCCTCCCGCCTCAGCCTCCGGACTAGTTGGAACTACAGACACACGCCACCACATTGGGCTAATTTTTTTATTTTTTGTAGAGATAGGGTTTCACCATGTTGCCCAGGCTGGTCTTGAACTCCTGAGCTCAAGTGATCCGCCGGCCTCGGCCTCTCAAAGTGCTAGGATTACAGGCATGCACCCCTATGCCCTGCTGGGAGCTGCTTTTTTTTCTCCTTCTTCTTCTTTTTTTGAGACGGAGTCTCTCTCTGTCGCCCAGGCTGGAGTGCAGTGCAGTGGCGCGATCTCCGCTCACTGCAAGCTCCGCCGCCTCCTGGGTTCATGCCATTCTCCTGCCTCAGCCTCCCAAGTAGCTGGGACTACAGGGGAGCTGCATTTTTAAAAACCCTTTCTGTGCACCACCCCTGGGGGATGAAGCCCTTGGAAATACTTACATGCCCATATAAAGCTGCCACTTTTTTCCTGTCGTCTAGCTCCTCCCAGAGCTAGGAAGTTTAGGATGCAGTCCCTTGGGTTGAAGCTATGAAAGTTGGGGCAATTGATGTGTGGACAAACTCTTTCCAGGGGGTATTCATATACTTGGGGGTATTGCTGGAGTGAGCTAGGGGAGAAGGATTGGGAAGTGCCAGTCTGCTTCTCAGGCTGGCTGCAGGTTAATATCTGTCTGAACCTTTAACTCCCCAGTGCAAATTAGTTAGAAGCCACACCATCAAGTAGCTACTGGAAGAGTGTGTCCCTTCCAGGGAGAAACAGGAGCTGCATTTTAAAGTCCCTTCTCTGCACTGATCACAGGGAATGAAGCTCTTGGCAATACTTAAGTGCTAATACAAAACTGTTGCTTTTTGACCAGGCCCAGTAGCTCACACCCTAATCCCAGCACTTTGGGAGGCCAAGGCGGCAGATCACGAGGTCAGGAGTTCGACACCAGCCTGACCAACATGGTGAAACCCCGTCTCTAATAAAAATACAAAAATTCGCCGGGCATGGTGGTGCATGCCTGTAATCCACCACACCTGTAATCCCAGCTACTTAGGAGGCTGAAGCAGGAGAATCGCTTGAACCTAGGAGGCAGAGGTTGCAGTGAGCCGAGATCGTGCCAGTGCACTCCAGCTCTGGGCAACAGAGCGAGACTCCATCTCAAAAAGAAAAAAAAAAAAAAGTTGCTTTTTTCCTGTTGTCTGGAGAGACTTGTTCAGGTCTAACTCCCTCCACTTCCCAAGTTGGTGAATTAAGAGCCAAACAATGGAGCATTTAGAGTTAGGGCAGTAGATGTGAGGTTTAATGCCATCTCTTCACAGGGAGAAGCTGGGTGTTGGGATTTCTTTCCCACTTTTATGGTATAGTGCTTGGTGTGAGGTCTGTGCCTGAGTGTGCCTCAGCTTTTCCTATCCATTTGGTGTGGATGTTTCCTTAATTCCTCAATGGGTAGGAGTCTCTCAGCTGGCTCTCAGAGGAGTTCCCTCTGGCTTTCTGTCAGAGGTAAAGAGATTTATTTGGTATGTTCATGGGTAGAGGGTCAGGAGCTTCCTAGTCCACCATGTTGGTGACATCACTCACAAATATTCTTTAGATTTTTGAAATTTTTGGTTAGTTTTAAGAGTTCTAGAAAAGTTGTGGGGTTTTTTTGTTTTTTTTTGTTTTTTTTTTGAGACGGAGTCTCACTTTGTCGCCCAGGTGAAGTACAGCGATGTGATCCTGGCTCACTGCAACCTCCGCCTCCCGGGTTCAAGCAATTCTCCTGCCTCAGCCTCCCAAGTAGCTGGGATTACAGGAATCTGCCACTATGCCTGGCTAATTTTTGTACTTTTAGTAGAGATGGGATTTTACCATGTTGGCCAGGCTGGTCTCACGCTCCTGACCTCAGGTGATCTTCCTGCCTTGGCCTCCCAAAGTGCTGGGATTATAGGCGTGAGCCACCGCACTCAGTGAAAACAGTTGATTTTGACCATTTTTGCCAGTGTTTTTCTTGCTTTTATGGAGGAATGAATTTTCAAATGTCCTTATTCTGCCCTTCTAAAAGTGCTTCTTCAGATGACTTCTGTTTTAAGAAATAGAAAGCTTTAAACAATACTGGCTGCTCATAAAAAATCATCTTTGAGTATAATATTTGAGTATAAGTCTACTCTTAACATGAAGAAACAAAAGTTATTTTTTATTTCCTTTATGTTTTCCCCTGACAGCAGAGTTTAGGTCCTTACGTAAACTGAATGTGAATTTCACTTCTCAAAAAGCATGTTATTTTTCTTTCTTTTTTTTTTTTTTTTTTTTACTTTCCTGTTGTGCTGACTCATGTCACAGTTTTGGGTCATGATATAACATAAAACAAGAGGATTCTTCACCTATAAAGAAGTTAGAATTCCTAATGACAAGGTTGTTGTAAAATATAGTTTTCTTACACAGCCAAGATGAAGGACTTTCCCAGAGAACACTTTTTTCTGTTGTCCTCCAAGATCAGGTCCTAATTCAGAATAACATAACTATCAGGGCTTTTTTTTTTTTTTTTTTTTGAGACAGAGTCTTGCTCTGTTGCCCAGGCTGGAGTGCAGGGGCGCGATCTCAGCTCACCGCAACCTGCACCTCCCAGGTTCATACCATTCTCCTGCCTCAGCCTCCCGAGTAGCTGGGACTATAGGCACTTGCTACCACACCTGGCTAATTTTTTGTATTTTTAGTAGAGACGGGGTTTCACCGTGTTAGCCGGGATGGTCTTGATCTTCTGACCTCGTGATCTGCCTGCCTTGGACTCCCAAAGTGTTGGGATTACAGGCGTGAGCCACTGCGCCCGTCCAAGGCATTTTTTTTTTTAACAACAAAATCATCTCACACTTCCCAGACAGCTACTGGATTACACCAAAAATTCTCTCCCACACAGCATAGCACTCATAAGTAAAGAAGGATACAAGGAGGGATGCTAAAAATAATTAGGTATAATTGGCATGCTCCATATTTTAAAAATTAGTTTATCAGTATTATAAGCTGCCTTGTCCATCATGTCCACAAAGTAGAGAAAGATGTCAGACCAAAAAGAGGGGCTCATTCCTTCTAGACGGTATTTTTTTTTTTAGATAGGGTCTCGCTGTCACCCAGGCTAGAGTATAGTAGCACAAACACTGCTCACTGCAGCCTTGACCTCCTGGGCTCAAGTGATCCTCTTGCCTTAGGCTCCCCAAGTAGATGGGACTACAGGTGTGCACCACCATGCCCAGCTAATTATTGATTTTTTGTACAGACGAGGTCTCACTGTGTTGTCCAGGCTGTATAGGTGTGAACTGCCACACCCAGTCAAGATTATTTTTATGCAAAGTAAAGCGTTGTGACTATGATTGTGGACCTTCCTGGAAGGATAAAAGTAGACTCATATTCATGTACAAGGCCTTACATGATGACTGTCAAATTTATGCCCATGTTGATTTTATTCCATAGTTTAACCTTGTATTATTGGTACCAATTGTAGTACACATGTTACAAAATAGACTATAAGGCCCTCAAGATTTGTAAATACATTCATTATCTATATCACCTGCAGAGCTCAGCCAAATAGAGAAGACACATAGAATTATCAAACATAAGTTAGGCTAGGCACAGTGGCTCACACTGGTAATCCCAACACTCTGAGAGCCCGAGACAGGTGAATCACTTGAGGCCAGGCGTTCGAGACCAGCCTGGCCAACATGGTGAAATCCCATCTCTACCAAAAACACAAAAAAATTAGCTGGATATGGAGGCATATGCCTGTGGTCCCAGCTACTCAGGAGGCTGAGGCATGAGAATCACTTGAACCTGGGAGGCGGAGATTACAGTGAGCTGAGATCACGCCACTGCACTCCAGCCTGGGTGTCAGAGCAAGACTGTCTAAAAATTAAGAAAAAAGTTAGTTAAATCGGTTGAGAAGACTAACCTTCCCTGTCCCTTGCTACCTCCCCAGGTTCTAATAATAGGTTCTATGTAGCCATCATCTGAGACCTCATGAAATCTAGCACTCACCACTAAGTTTGTGCTGTTATGTAGTACACCCCAGTGAATATTCTTCTTTCATTATGATATTGAAAATAAATAGATTGGCCGGGCTGTTTGATATTCTCAACAACTGGTTTCTTTCTTTCTTTCTTTCTTTCTTTCTTTCTTTCTTTCTTTCTTTCTTTCTTTCTTTCTTTCTTTCTTTCTTTCTTTTCTTTTCTTTTCTTTCTCTTTCTCTCTCTTTCTTTCTCTCTCTTTCTTTCTTTCTGTCTCTCTCTCCCTCCCTCCCTCTCTCTCTCTCTTTCTCTTTCTTTCTTTCTTTCTTTCTTTCTTTCTTTCTTTCTTTCTTTCTTTCTTTCTTTCTTTCTTTCTTCCTTCCTTCCTTCCTTCCTTCCTTCCTTCCTTCCTTCCTTCCTTCCTTCCTTTCCTTCCTTCCTTCCTTCTTTCTTTCTCTTTCTCTCTCTCTCTCTTTTTTTTTTTTTTTTTGGAGACAGGGTCTCACTCTGACGTCCTTGGTCCTTGGCTGGAGTGCAGTGGTATGAGCACTGCTCACTGCAGCCTCATCCTCCCTGGGTTCAAGCTATCCTCCCACCTCAACCTCCCAAGTAGCTGAGACTACAGGCACATGCCACCACACCCAGCTCAACAACTGGTTTCTATTCTCCCCTCTTGTTTGTTTAAACATACCTGCTATACTTTGCTGACGGGAAATAAACCCGTGTATCTGATATCATCACTGTAAACTAACACTTGGTTGAGTCAACCTATCAGAGTACTGAGACTAGGGATTTCTAGCAAAATTTCAGCCCTCAGGCAGAAGACTTCTCTGGGGGAAGATGCTAGCCCAAGAACATGTAAATAGAAAATGAAGGAGTAAAGTTAATGAAAGAGATATGATTGTGGTTATTGTCTTGGTATTTTTGGTAATGTACTTCATATTCCCTTTTCTTTAATTTTTTGGGGGGCTAGTCATATGATATAGCCTTTTTCTTTCCCCTGGCTCTGGTCTGTAACACTCAATTTAGCAAACCTTACCTTTGCCAGCTGGAATAAACACTCTTTTTTAAAAAAGGTCCTTGGTCAATGGGCCACCTACTAAACATCTCTAATGGTGTTATCCACATCTACACCAAGAATAGACTCGCTCCTTGACTGCCAAATTCCATCAATTTTTTTTTTTTTTTTTTTTTTTTTTGGTGGGGGGGACAGGGTCCCACTCTGTCAATCCAGGCTGGAGTGCAGTGGTACAATCACCACTCACTGCAGGCTCAACCTCCCCGGGCTCTGGAGGTCCTCCCACCTCAACCTCCCAAGTAGCTGGGACTACAGGCTCGCGCCATCACTCCCAGCTAATTTTTGTATTTTTTTCTAGAGACTGAGTTTCACCATGTTGCCCAGGCTGGTCTCAAACTCTTAAGCTCAAGCCATCCACCCTCTTTGGCCTCCCAAAGTGCTGAAGTTACAGACGTGAGCTACCACACTCAGCCTCCAACCAATATTTTAAAGATTGGGAATGGAGTTTGTCTCAGATGATAGATTTTTATGGAGCCACATGCCAAATTTTTTAGAATAGTTTCCCTCATGTGCACACACCACAGAAACTCAGAATCATCCCCTCAGTAATTTTCATCCCCCGTCATGCCCATTTACAATTAATCCCTGTTCTCACTTCCAGCCCCAGGCAGCTACTACTCTACTTTCTGCCTCTATAAATTTGTCTTTCCTGCACATTTCATGTAAGTGAAATCAACCACATGAAGCCTCTTGGGTCTGGCTTCTTTCTCTTAGCATAATGCTTTTGAGTCTCATCCACAACATAGCAAGTGTCATCACGTTTCATTGCTGCACAGTCTTCTATTGTATGGATTCACCACATTTTGTCTATCTACTCACCAGCTGCTAAAAATACAGGTTATTGCCAGGTGCAGTGGTGCATGTCTGTAATCCCAGCACTTTGGGAGGCAAGGCAGGTGGATCACCTGAGGTCAGGAGTTTGAGACCAGCCTGGTCAACATGGTGAAACCTTGTCTCTACTAAAAATACAAAAATTAGCCAGGCGTGGTGGTGTGTGCCTGTAATCCCAGCTACTTCGGAGGCTGAGGCAGGAGAATTGCTTGAATCCAGGAAGCAGAGGTTGCAGTGAGCCAAGATCACGCCATTGCACTCCAGCCTGGGCAACAAGACCAAAATTCTGTCTCAAAAAAATAAAAATCATATATATATATATGTTATTGCCAGCTTGGGGCTATTATGCATAATGGTACCTAATACTATGAATATTCATAATTAAGTTTTGTTATGTTCGTTTTCATTTCTCCTGAGTAGATACTTGGAAGTGGAATTTTGGGTTGTATGGTAGTTTTACATTTAACTTTTTGAGAAACTGCCACACTGTTTTCCAAAGGGCTGTGCCATTTTACACCCCCACCAGCACTGTGTGAGGGTTCACATCCTTGCCAACATTTGTTATTGCCTATCTTATTATTATTATTGCCATTCTAATAGGTATAAAATGGTATATCACTGGGGGTTTAATTTGCATTTTTCTAACGATTAATAATATTGAGCATCTTTTCGTGTAACTACTCATAATTTGTGTATCTTCTTTTTTTTTTTTTTCGGAGACAGTCTCGCTCTGTTACCCAGGCTGGAGTACAGTGGCACAATCTCAGTTCACTGCAATCTCCACCTCCCAGTTTCAAGCAGTTCTTTTGTCTCAGCCTCCCGAGCTGCTGAGATTACAGGCATGCGTCACCGCACCTGGCTAATTTTTGTATTTTTAGTAGAGACAGGGTTTTGCCATGTTAGCCAGGCTGGTCTTGAACTCCTGGCCTTAAGTGATCCGGCCGCCTCAGCCTCCCAATGTGCTGGGATTACAGACATGAACTACCGCACTCGACCTGTGTATCTTCTTTAATGAAGTTTGTTCATTTCTTTTGCCCATTATTTGATTGGGTCAACTGCCTTATAATTACTGAGTTGTAAGTGTTCTTTGTATATTATGAATACAGATCCTTTATCAGATGTGTTTTGTAAATATTTCCTCCAGTCTGTTGCTTGCCTTTTAATTTTCTTAAGGCTGCCTTTTAAAGAACAAGAGTTTTGAATTTTAAGTCCAATTTATCAATTTTTGCATTCATCACTTATACTTTTGGTCCAAAAAAGAAGTAAGTGGGCCAGGCTTGGTGGTTCATGGCTGCAACCCCAGCACTTTGGGAGACCGAAGTGGGTGAATCGCTTGAGCCCAGAAGTTCCAGACCAGCCTGGCCAATATGGAGAAATCCTGTCTCTATTAAAAATACAAAAATTAGCTGGGCATGGTGGCGCAATGCTTGTAGTCCCAGGTACTCAGGAGGCTAAGGCAGGAGAAGCTGGGAAGCAGACATTGCAGTGAGCCGAGAATACGCCACTGCATTCCAGCCTGGACAAGAGAGTGACTCCGTCTCAAAACAAAAACCAACACACACACACACGCACACACACAATAAATAAGTAAAAGAAATAGGTCGGGCATAGTGGCTCATGCCTATCATCCCAGCACCTTGGGAGGCCAAGTCAGGTGGATTGCTTGAGGCCAGGAGTTTGAGACCAGCCTGACCAACATGGTGAAACCCCGTCTCTAATAAAAATACAAAAATTAGCTGGGTGTGGTGGCACATGCCTAAAATCCCAGCTTCTTGGGAGGCTGAGGCATGAAAATTGCTTGAACCCGGGAAGCAGAGGTTTCAGTGAGACGAGATTGTGCCACTGCACTCCAGCCTTAGTGACAGAGTGAGACTCTGTCTCAAAAAAAGAAAAAAATTTGGTTTTAGATGGTACTTATCTTAAATTCCACTAATCCAAATATATCTGTAAACAAATCATTTTTTTTTTTTTTTTTTTTTTTTTTGAGACGGAGTCTCGCTCTGTCGCCCAGGCTGGAGTGCAGTGACCGGATCCCAGCTCACTGCAAGCTCTGCCCCCCGGGTTTACGTCATTCTCCTGCCTCAGCCTCCCGAGTAGCTGGGACTACAGACGTCCACCACCTCGCCCGGCTAGTTTTTTGTATTTTTTAGTAGAGACGGGGTTTCACCGTAGCTAGGATGGTCTCGATTTCCTGACCTCATGATCCGCCCGTCTCGGCCTCCCAAAGTGCTGGGATTACAGGCTTGAGCCACGGCGCCCGGCCAACAAATCATATTTGTAAATGGTGTCACTGATCCTGTAGAGAACATGATGCATTAATTGACCTTGTTTACAAGACTACCCTGGGCGGTCAGCAGTGGATTGCTCCACTTTTCAGGTTGATGTAGTTTTTCTGGTTTTTTCTGTGTGTGTGTGTGTGTGTGTGTGTGTGTGTGTGTGTGTGTGTGTAGTTTTCTTTGTTGTTGTTGTTTTTGGGTTTTTGTTGTTGTTGTTGTTGTTGTTGTTGTTTTGTTTTTGAGATGGAGTCTTACTCCATTGCCCATCGCCCAGGCTGGAGTGCAGTGGCACGATCTCGGCTCACTGCAACATCCACCTCCCGGATTCAAGCAATTCTCATGCCTCAGCTTCCCAACAAGCTGGAGTTTACAGGCATGTGCCATCATATCCAGCTTATTTTTTTGTATTTTTAGTAGAGACGGAGTTTCACCATGTTGGCCAGGCTGGTCTTGAACTCCCGCCCTCAAGTGATCCACTTGCCTCAACCTCCCAAAGTGCTGGGGTTATAGGCATAAGCCACCATGCCCAGCCTGGGTTGATGTAGTTATTTGCATAGGTTTAAAGAGTTGGTCCTCCTTCTTACTAGGATCTAGCTGAAAAATTAAATTTGTAACTATGACCATGTCAGAAATAGAAACTGACCAGAAAATAATGAGGTCTTTGTAGTCATCATTAGGTCTGTTGCAAACCTTGTGATTCTCCTGTCCTTCCAAGTACATGATAAGATCATGTTTTCCTGGTCTTCTTGAATTTAGGCATGCTCATGACTTGATTTGGCCAATGATATAAGTGACAGGTGGAAATCTGAAGAGCCTTATGGAATTCGCCAAGTTCCCTCTTCCTGTCTTATAGAAGATGGAGCCTCCAATCAGCCTGGGCCTCCAGTGAGAAGCAGAACTTCCTGGCTGCTAATGTAGTCCAGGAAAGAGAAATGAACAGAATCCCTCTGATAACCCACATTAAACATTGTAGCTTGAGCAAGAAACAAACATGATTTGTGGCCAGGCGCAGTGGCTGACACCTGTAATCCCAGCATTTTGAGAGGATCACTTCAGCACAAGGTCAAGACCAACCTGGGTAAGATAGTGAGATCCTGTCTGTATTATCATATAGACAATACATATTTTATATGCGTATATATTAGCTGGATGTTGTGGCTCACACCTGTAGTCCCAGCTACTCAGGAGGCTGAGGCAGGAAGATCACTTGAGCCCAGGAATTTGAAGCTGCTGTGAGCTATGATCACGCCACTACTCCAGCTTGGGTGACAGAGAGGGACTCTCTGTCTTTAAACAAAAGAAAACAAACAAACAAACAAAGAACCCAAAACGGTGAGTTGTATGAAGCCACAGAAATATTAGGAATGTTACTGTAACATAACCTGGCTTAATACAAAGGTTACAAACTATATTTAATGGAGAACACTGCCTTAAAACCCTTCAGATTATTGGTTTGGAATCTGCTTAGGAGTCGAAGTTTGGGTTCCAGTCCTAGCTGTGGCAGAGCAGGTTAGGCTCAGCTCCTCTGGTCAGCCACGGAACCATTATCCCTTCAAGACACACACACATATTTATGCGCTCCATGAGGGGAAAGAGCATGTTCTTTTTTTTTTTTTTTTTTTTGAGATGGAGTTTCGCTCTGTTGCCCAGGCAGGAGTGCAATGGTGCGATCTCGGCTCACTGCAACTTCTGCCTCCCGGGTTCGAGAGATTCTCCCACCTCAGTCTCCCGAGTAGCTGGGATTACAGGCGCATGCCACCACGTCGGGCTGTTTCGTAATTTTTTTTTTTTTTTTTGAGATGGAGTCTCGCTCTGTTACCCAGGCTGGAGTTCAGTGGTGCGATCTTGACTCACTGCAAGCTCCGCCTCCCGGGTTCACGCCATTCTTCTGCCTCAGCCTCCCAAGTAGCTGGGACTACAGGCGCCCACCACCACATCTGGCTAATTTTTTTGTATTTTCAGTAGAGACAGATTTTACCATGTTAGCCAGGATGGTCTCGATCTCCTGACCTTATGATCCGCCCGCCTCAAACTCCCAAAGTGCTGGGATTACAGGTGTGAGCCACCACGCCCGGCCTAAATTTTGTATTTTTAGTAGAGACAGAGTTTTGCCATGTTGGCTAGGCTAATCTCGAACTCCTGACCTCAGGTGATCCACCCGACTCGGCCTCCCAAAGAGCTGGGATTATAAGTGTGAGCCACCGCGCCTGGTCAGGCAATGTTCTTTAATTTATGTGTCTGTTTCTACATATGGAAAATGCAGACAGTAGTATCTACATATCATCGATATAAACAATTTAGGTAGGATAGTGCCTAGCAGATAATGCTTTGTGGGTATTAGCTGTTAGTGCTGTATGGCTCTTGCTGCCACCCTTACCTTCTTCCCAGCAACCCATCCAAAACATGCTGGCTACAGCCTTCCCATCTCTTCTTTTGGAGAGCTGAGCACAGCACAGGAATCAACCCTGGGAGACTTACGTTCAGTTTAAATGATAAAATCCTGAGCTAGGCTGGGCATGGTGTCTCACACTTGTAATCCCAGCACTTTGGGAGGCCAAGGTGGGTGGTTCACCTGAGGTTAGCAGTTCCAGACCAGCCTGGCCAACATGGCGAAACCCCATCTCTAATAAAAATAGAAAAATTAGCCAGGCATAGTGGCCCACACCTATAGTCCCAGGTACTCAGGAGGCTGAGGTAGAATTGGTTGCAGTGAGCTGAGATTGTGCTGGGCATGGTGGCTCATGTTTGTAATCCCAGTACTTTTGAAGTCTGAGATGAAAGGTTTGCTTCAGGCCAGGAGTTTGAGACCAGCCTGGACAACATAACAAGATCTCCTCTTTACAAAAAAAATGTAAAAATTAGCCAGGTGGGGCCAGGCGCAGTGGCTCACGCCTGTAATCCCAGCACTTTGGGAGGCCGAGGCAGGCAGATCACCTAAGGTCGGGAGTTCAAGACTAGCCTGACCAACATGGAGAAAACCTGTCTCTAGTAACAGTACAAAATTAGCCGGGCATGGTGGCGCATGCCTATAATCCCAGCTACTTGGGAGGCTGAGGCAGGAGAATCACTTGAACTTGGGAGGCAGAGGTTGCCATGGGCTGAGATCATGCCATTGCACTCCAGCCTGGGCAACAAGAGCGAAACTCCATCTCAAAAAAAAAAAAAAAACCACCCAGGTGTGGTGGCACATGCTTGTGGTCTCAAGTTGAGAGGCTGAGGTGGCAGGATTGCTTAAGCCCAGGAGGCAGATGTTGCAGTGAATCAAGATTATGCCACTGCACTCCAGACTGGTGACAGAGTGAGACCCTGTCTCAAAACAAACAAAAATTCCTGGGCTTGGCTCTAGATTGGAGCTATAGTGAAAAATGAAATTGAGAGCTACGAATGTCTCCTAAGTTAGAAGAATAGTTAAGTATCAGGTTAGTTCATAGCAACTGTCAGAGCTAGGAATTGGCCCAGTCTCACTGGTTTCTATCAACGGGAATTGGAAAACAAAACAGTCACGTTCCCATTCATACCCAAATAATTCTCAAGACACATGTGCGGTGTCCGGTTTATTCAAAGTGGCTGTCAGAGGCTCAACCATGGAGCAGGAACCAAATAGCTGGGAGCTATGAGGCTAAACAGGGCAGAGATTTCCAGGTATCCGAAGGTAAAAGGAGGTCAGCTTAGCAGCCAGAGCAGCGTCAGGGCCAGGCTAAGTAGGAGAGGCCAGGCCGCCCAGGGCCCAGCCCCACTCATGGCTGCAGCATAGAACCTCGCCACCTCCTCATTGGGGTTGCCCTGGGCTGGGTCGAACCACATCTGGATGCAGCGGCCACTCCCTCGGCTGTAGTTGCTGACCTTGTAGGAGTAAGTCCAGATTTCATTGCACAGAACAGTGGGTGTGGGGAAGTAGAAATGGAAAGGTTGGCAGGCAGCTCCCACTGGGCACTTGTTAAACCCTGTAGAGAAGAAGGAAGACCTTTGGCCACTGGACCCAGAACTATCTTGGGGTCTGCCAGCCCTACAACCCCAAATTGTCACATCCCTGTTCCACACCCACATACCTCCATTTCCAAATCCCTCCGTTCCTGCCCACCCCAGCCCTCACCTGAGGTCCAGTTCCAGCCTTTGTGCCAGTTGCTCTTGCAGGTGTAGGAGGTGCGACAGTCTTCCCACCATTGCTCACAGTCCTCTTTGCACAGGGGCACGTTCAGCACCCGCTCTTTGCGCCAGCTCTGATCCACCTGGGAGATTTTGTTACAAAAGAAGGGCTCAGGTTCAAGAATCCCAGCAACCCAGCCCTGAATAGAACTGGAGCTGGGATCACAGCCTGCAGAGATGCCTGGAAAGTTCAGCTCTTCCCTAGGTCTTGTACCTACAGGAAGCCATGCATACCTGCTGGATCCAGGGCCCCAAGTTGGGGGAGCACTCGTAGAGGCAGGTGTCCTGGATGAAATGCCGTTTGCAGGCAGGTGCCATCTCTCCACAGTGGTTCCAGTTGAATCTATATAGGTAGGAAACATCCTTATGGGCTTCCTGGCTGGTGTTGGTAGAACAGCAGGCATTCTTCTTCCAGGGACGACACTGGATGGGGGAAGACACAGGACTCGGTCCACAGCCAGAACAGCCAGAATATTCCACATGCAGTGTCTCCCCTCTTAGTCCTTCATTCCCCAGCCCACTGGAAGTCACCCAGGAAAATACTTGCTGTTGGGACCTCTTTAGGGGAGAGGGCCGTCAGAGACTGTGGGAGCCCAGAAGGGAGCTCCTGTTGGAGTTGCAGTCATTACGAAATTTGTTAATTCAACCTTTATTGAGATCCTACTTACTCTCACCCAGGTACTTTTGTAGAAACTGGAGTTACAACAATGAACACATCACCTAATTATTGCTTTGGACAACAGTTAAGCAAGGGAGAAGGATGGGGACTTGCAGTGTAATAGTGCGGTAAAAAAGCAATTTAAATTGTAACCCCTGGCTAGGTGCAGTGGCTCACTCGTGTAATCACAGCATTTTGGGAGGCCAAGGCAGGTGGATCACCTGAGATCAGGAGTTTGAAACCAGCCTGGCCAACATGGTGAAACCCCGTCTCTACTAAAAATACAAAAATTCGCCAAGTGTGGTGGCGGACACCTGTAATCCCAGCTACTCAGGAGGTGTTTTGTCCCTGACTAGCTGCCTCACCCATTATCTGTTCCCAAAATTTGTGATATAAAAAACAATGTAAAGCCAATCAATTGCGGATGTTATTTTTATTATAAATTATTGAGAAACAACTTAGGAACTACTATTTTTCCTTAAAAACTAACTTGTGATGGCTGTGAAATTCAGGATGAGTGGAATCTATGCTCCTGTGTGGCTATCCTCAAGCTTTCTGAATCTCGTTACTTAAGGCTGATGAGCTAAATATTAAAATGTGGGCTGGGTACAGTGGCTCACGCCCGTAATCCCAACACTTTGGGAGGTGGAGGTGGGCAGATCATTTGAGGTCAAGAATGGAGACCACAGCCTAGCCAACATGGCAAAACCCCATTTCTACTAAAAATACAAAAATTAGCTAGGCCTGGTGGCAGGCACCTGTAGTCCCAGGTACTCTGGAGGCTGAGGCAGGAGAATTGCTTGAACCCGGGAGGCGGATGTTGCAATGAACTGAGATTGTGCCACTGCACTCCAGCCTGGGCGACAGAGCAAGACTCCATGTCAAAAAATTAAAAAAATAAAAAATAAATAAATAAAATGTGCACTTAAGGCCGGGTATGGTGGCTCGCACCTATAATCCCAGCACTTTAGGAGGCCAAGAAGGGCGGATCATGAGGTGAGGAGTTCGAGACCAGCCTGGCCAACATAGTAAAACCCCCATCTCTACTAAAAATACAAACAAACAGAAAATTAGCTGGATGTGGTGGTGTGTGCCTACTCAGGAGACTGAGGCAGGAGAATCACTTGAACCTGGGAGTTGGAGGTTGCAGTGAGCTGAGATTGCATCACTGCACTCCACCCTAGGCAACAAGGGCAAAACTCCATCTCAAGAAAAAAAAGCCGGGCGCCGGTGGCTCACGCTTGTAATCCCTGCACTTTGGGAGGCCGAGGCGGGCGGATCACGAGGTCAGGAGATCGAGACCATCCTGGCTAACACGGTGAAACCCCGTCTCTATTAAAATACAAAAAATTAGCCGGGCACGGTGGCGGGCGCCTGTAGTCCCAGCTACTCGGGAGGCTGAGGCAGGAGAATGGCACGAACCCGGGAGCGGAGCTTGCAGTGAGCCGAGATGGTGCCACTGCACTCCAGCCTGGGCGACAGAGTGAAGACTCTGCCTCAAAAAAAAAAAAAAAAAAAAAAAGAAAAAAAAAAAAAAGAAATGCATACTACAAGTTTCTCTCTCTTTCCTCCCTCCCTTTCGTCTTTCTTTCTTTTCTTTCTTTCTTTCTTTCTTTCTTTCTTTCTTTCTTTCTTTCTTTCTTTCTTTCTTTCCTTTCTTTCTTTCTTTTCTTTCTTTCTTTCCTTTTCTTTCCTTTCATTCCTTTCCTTTCTTTTTCTTTTTTTCTTTTTTTCATTCTTTCTTTCTTTTGACAGAGTCTCACTCTGTTGCCCAGGCTGGAGTGCAGTGGCACGATCTGCAATCTCTGCCTCCTGGGCTCAGTTGACCCTCCCACCTCAGCCTCCTGAGTAGCTGGGACTACAGGTGCCACCACACCTGACTAATTTTTTGTGTTTTTTTAGTAGAGATGGGGTTTTGCCATCTTGCCCAGGCTAGTCTAGAACTCCTGATCTCAAGTGATCTGCCCACCTCGGTCTCCCACAGTGTTGGGATTACAGGCGTGAGCCATAACACCGGACTACAAATTACTTTTCCTCTGCTTTTTCTTTAGTTATATCATCATGTTCAGGATATTAAACGGGTGGTAGCAAAATAAATGTTATAGGGAGAACTCAGATCCAATGTGGTTGAGAGACACAGCCCAAAGTTTTGCCAGATGTGTGAACCAAGATGCTTCAGGAGGGGTATGGCTCATTTCTGTAATCCCACACTTTGGGAGGCCGAGGTGGGAGGATCACTTGAGTCCAGGAGTTTGAGACCAGCCTGGGCAACATATGGAGACCTCGTCTCAGGAAAAAAAAAAAAAAAAAAAAAAGAATGCTTCGCACCCAGCCTCATAATGTGAGACACTCTCCCTTCTTGAGCTGTTTAGGGCTGGCAGAAAAGAGGCCACTATGCACAGTATGCGGTTTCTTCCCTCGGATCTTTAGAGGAATCATTCAAAGTCTAAATCCCTAAATCAAGCAACCCCAGGATGAGTCACTCCAACTTCATTTCCCAGGCTCTCCTCTGGGCCTGCTTCCTTATCTATGTCATGCGGAAACTCAACAATCAAGAAGGTGAACTGTTGGCATTGTACCGACATTTGGCACACAGTGTCTGTGAAATAGTCACCCATATTAATGCAAACTGAAGGGCTCCTCCTGTGGGTCTGTCTGCCTTCACTTCACCAGTGAATGGAGTTTGACATTTCCATGTCCTGGTTTCCTCTTCCTGAGCCAGTTCCTCACCACCCCAGATCACCCCCTGGCCCACCTGCTCATGCAACTTGTCCTCCGGGCCTGGCTTTTCCTTGTGGTGCTTGGCGTTCATGCAGACATTGAGAAGCTCAGTCCTGGCCTGTGCGGTCCTTGTCTGAGCCTCCCCTACTACAGCCACCCACGCTAGAAGGAGCAGCAGCTGTGTTGTCATCCGCTGAGCCATGTCTGTCCCTGAAGGAAGAGCTGTGGTCAGTGGCACCAAGGAATGCGGAGGTGGGGCCTTAAATTGTTCGCAGGGCTCCAGGAGGGTGGGGCCTGGACTGAAGCCTGGGGCAGATAGAGCCCTGCCCCCATCCCCCTCAGTTTTCCCAGATCCAGTGAGAGGTGGGATTAGACACCACACTTCCCTGGCTTGAGCCTCATTGCCTTCTCCAGGTGATCACGAGGTTCAAGTGATATAATTCAAGGATGGATTTGGGCAAAATGCAGAAATAGCCAGGAGTTTATCATAGGTCCACAATGCCTCATTCAAATGTTTCAGAGTTAAAATTTTTTAGGATTTCATCAAAGGTGATTCAAATATAATATAATTTTCATATACCCAATAATCAAGTGTATGTTCTGGGGTGAAACAGTTACACTGGTGGGATAAATTAAAACTATACATAAGCTCACATTAATTTTCAGGTCAGATTTTGACACCAAATTACTTCATTGTAAAAGTTTACAAAAATGGGCTGGGCGTGGTGGCTCACGCCTGTAATCCCACCACTTTGGAAGGCTGAGGTGGGTGGATCACCTGAGGTCAGGAGTTTGAGACCAGCCTGGCCAACATAGTGAAACCCCATCTCTACTAAAAATACCAAATGAGCTGGGTGCAGTGTCATGTGCCTGTAGTCCCAGCTACTCAGGAGGCTGAGGGAGGAGAATCACTTGAATCCAAGAAGTGGAGGTTACAGTGAGCCAAGATTGTGCCATTGCACTCCAGCTTGGGTGACAGAGCGAGACTCTATCTCAAAAAACAAAACAAAACAAAAAGTTTATTAAAATGTTTTAGCTGGGGGGCTGCAGTGTGGTTTTTCATAGTTGCTTTTTAAACCTTCGTCCCAGCCCTTTCTAGCCTCATCACTCAAGCTAGTTTAGTAGGCCCCTCCTGGAAACCATGGGATCTTGGGGCGGGGCAGGGCAGGACGGGGGTCACAGGGCACAGGGGCTGGCAGGGGGCAGCCAGCTAGACAGCCCTGGGGCCTTGGGGAGCTCCTGTGCCCCCTACCACAGAGCTGGCCTCTCCTTGGTCATCACAGAACTTCAATCCTTTGACCTCAGACACTGAATTTTGGGAGGTGACTGTTTCCTTCACTCCACTAGTCACCAGGTGTCTGGGTCCCCCTAAAATGCTCGGAATTTATTTCCTATGACTTCTCTCCATCTGTCTCCTCTAACTCATCTTCCACATACCAGTCGCTAAAGTGGACATGCTTTCCCGCTCACAGGCTTGCCTTGCCCCCGTGCTGCCCCTCCTCTCCTCTTGACAGGGCCTCCTTGACAGGGGTCTAGGCAGTGCCTGAGCTGGGCTGTCTCCAGGCTGACTGCACAGCAGGGTTCAGATAGGCCTGGAATTGAATTCCCACCCAGCAGCTCTCCTTCCTGCTCCACAATCCATTATTCTGCTACTCTATTGATTCCAGTGTTCATTCATTCTCTCATGGTTGATTCATTCATTCCAGGATCCAGTCATGCCTCTGTGTACCCACTCACTCACTAACCTTGAAGGCCACGCCAGAGAAATCTGTACTCTCAGGGAGTACCAGGTGATCCTTTGGGTTTAGCTCCTGGGAAACAAACCCTAACTGTTTAGAGCACAGGGTTCCCGTTCAGCCTGTCCTGACCCCAGCCCTCGCTCCACCTTCTCCTTGGCCTTGGGGAAAAGAGAAGCAAACTATCTTGAGGCTTAGCTTTCTCCTGCAAGGATTAAATGTAAGAAGGGGAAATCAACAAAGGATAGCCAGTTTAATCTTTGCAGAAGCATTTGAGCACAGATAAGGGCCATGCCCCAAGTCACACAGCAGGGACCACCCAAGTTCAAGCCAGAGCTCTTTTGGCCTTTGCTCCCTGCACCTTCACAGTGCCGAGGCTCTCATAGGTGCAGCCAATATGCAGTGCTGGGGATGGGGGCTGAGAAAATCCTTTCCCCAGCCCTCAGTGGAGCCCACCTGTTCAGTCAGTAGTCTCTCTTGCCGTGGCTGCTTCTGAAGCCAGGCTCTCTTCCTGTCCTTTTGACCAGCATCACTCCGCAAGCCCCCTTCCCACCTTCCTAGTTTCACCTTCAGGTCTTGGTCCAGCTGTGACCCCTCCCCACCAACAATCATGACCCCCACCCCCAACCTTGGGGCCCCAGACTAGAAGAGCTGAGAAC
Organism: Chlorocebus sabaeus; assembly: GCF_047675955.1. Classification (NCBI taxonomy): domain Eukaryota; kingdom Metazoa; phylum Chordata; class Mammalia; order Primates; family Cercopithecidae; genus Chlorocebus; species Chlorocebus sabaeus. Next base: position 68,639,353 of record NC_132904.1, on the reverse strand, counting down.
TCAGTGCTGGACTGAAGGGCTAGAGCCCAGGTACTAGTTCAGGGAGATGAACACTAACTTGTCATTTAAGCTTGAGCAGGCCACACTCTGGTCTGGGCCTCAGTCTCCACTTCAAGATTCTCTGGGCTTCAGGCAAACAGAGGGCCCTTCCAGTTCAGCAAATCCTTAACACATGCTGGGAGTACCATAGGGTGTGTGGCCTCTGAAGGGGGATGGGGAGTGTCATACCTGGGAGAGGAGGTGGCTCTTGGTCTGGCTCAGGCTTCTGCTCTGCTCTGCACTCCCCCTTGCCTTATTCCAGGGGACAGCTGTGGTTTAGTGGCCTAGGAGACGGGCAGTGGGGCAGGGAGTGGGAATGGAGCCCAGGAGTGGAGCCTGGGATTGGGCGAAGGCCACTCAGCAGTTAATTATTGCTTGTGACCACCAACCAAGCCTCCATGGGGAAGTGGGAGGGGGTGAATTAACAGTACAGGCCTAAGGCTAGTCCCTAAGCTCCACCTACCCCATTTTTTCCCAAATGCTCAGGTCTGAAAAAAATCTTGCAACCTGAGCTGCCAGGATCCTTTGAGCTAATCTCATCAGTTTCCAACCCCTCTGTCCTGTTACATAGATGAGGAAAATGAGATCCGGAGGATCAGGGCAAGGACTAGAGCCCAGGCTTCCAACCTCCCAGACAGCTATAGAGAGCAAGGATCTCAAAAGGCCATAAATTGTAGAGCCACCAAATCTCCCAACTTCCCCAACCCCATGAGCCCAAGTGTCACTCATTGCCGGTCACAAAATCACAGATGTTCTGAATCTTTTGATCAGATCTTCAGCTGTTTGAAGGGCCAAGCTCTCCTTCCATCGCCAACTCACAGACCCCCTCTCCCAGCAACTCAAGTATCCTTTCTACAGCACCTATGATTCTGGGATAACTCTTTCCTCCATCCCCACCCCAGTCAATGACAAAAGCCTTCATTTTTTTATTCTCTGAGCCCATGGTGGTACCACAGATGGGAAAAAGGAGAGGGAGGGGTAGGTTTGGGCAGGAAGAAACACAGAACACTGTTTTGTCAAGGTGCCTGTGTGCCCTTGGCCCAGGGGGAAGTGGTTGCAGAGGGGAAGCTCAGGGGAGGAGTCCAGGTTGGATGCAGGTGTGGGAACCATCAGCCTATGAGTGGCAGTAAGTGCAGGGAAGATGGGGACCCAGTAACCTGGGCAATGCCACAGGTCAGGACCGAGGAGGAGGCAGGGGAGCCTGAGAAGGCAGTTGGATTTCTGGAGGAAAATCAACTAAGAAGGGAGGCCTTCTAGGGCCTTCAAAGAGATCAGTTCCCAGAAGATCCTAGCTTGTGCCCTGCAACCATAGGGTGTGAGCCATACCTGAATCTTGTGACAACCTGGGAAGTGTCAACTTAAAATCACCAGATCTATATATTTGGAAACAATATTATTTCTTATGTTGGGTTGCAATATGCAGGCTGGGAAGTGGAATCTTTGGCTGAGACCAAAAGCAGGCAATTTGAGGGAGGAAGGGTGGGACAGGAGTTTTATGTAAAATAGGTTGGCTAGCATACATATTAATGGTTTACAGGAGAAGCTATGAATGTCCATGAAAGGGAGTCACATGCGTGTGTACTAAGCAAACATACATGTTACATACATCCTGTGTTCACTTTGGGGTTGAGACTTAACATTAATTTTTTATTTTTTCATTTTTATTTTCATTTATTTATTTATTTTTGAGACGAAGACTTTCTCTGTTGCCCAAGCTGGAGTGCAATGGCATGATCTCAGCTCGCTGCAACCTCCACCTGCCAGGTTCAGGAGATTCTCCTGCCTCAGCCTCCCGAGTAGTTGGAATTACAGGTGCCTGACACCACGCCCGGCTAATTTTTGTATTTTTAATAGAGATGGGGTTTCACCATGTTGGCTAGACTGGTCTCAAACTCCTGACCTCAAGTGATCTGCCTGCCTCAGCCTCCCAAAGTGCTGGGATGACAAGCGTGAGCCACGGCGCCCAGCTGTTTTTTTTTTGGACAGAGTCTCGCTCTATCACCTAGGCTGGAGTGCAGTGTCATGATCTTGGCTCACCGCAACCTCCACCTCATGGGTTCAAGTGATTCTCCTGCCACAGCCTCCAGAGTGGCTGGGATTATAGGTGTGCACTACTACACCTAGCTATTTTTTTATATTATTTCTTAGTAGAGACAAGGTTTCACTGTGTTGGCCAGGCTTGTCTCAAAATCCTGGCCTCAAGTTATCTGCCCACCTTGGCCTCCCAAAGTGCTGGGATTATAGGTGTGAACCACGGCACCGATCTATTTATATTTTTATTTAAAAATAGAGACAGAAGACCAGGTGCAGTGGCTTATGCCTGTAATCCCAGCACTTTGGAAGACTGAGATGGGCAGATCACCTGAGGTCAGGAGTTCGAAACCAGCCTGGCCAACATGGTGAAACCCCATCTCTACTAAAAATACAAAAATTAGCTGGGTATGGTGGGGCACACCTGTAATCCCAGCTACTACTGGGAGCTGAGGCAGGAGAATTGCTTGAACCTGGGAGGCAGAGGTTGCAGTGAGCCAAGATCACACCACTGCACTCCAGCCTGGGCAACAGAGCAAGACTCCATTCCCCCCACCCAAAAAAAAAAAAAAGAAAAGAAAAAGAGAGACAGGGTCTCACTATATTGCCCAGGCTGGTCTTGAACTCCTAGGCTCGAGCAATCCTCCCACCTTGGCCTCCCAAAGTGCTAGGATTATAGGTGTGAGCCATCATGCCCAGCCAAGACTTAACATTAAAATGCAAACTTAGGCTGTACACATCAAAAGGCGAAACATAGAACACAAAGGCACTTTGTGTGCAGCCTCTGTAAATTGGCCAGAGCCAGCCCATGGTTAATAGGAATTGATCAGGAAGGAATGCTTTGTGAGCTGGTCTGCTGTCATATCAAAATCACAAAAAGAGGCCACGCCCAGTGGCTCATGCCTGTAATCCCAGCACTTTGGGAGGCCAAGGCAGGTGGATCCTTTGAGCCCAGGAGTTTGCAACCAGGCTGGGCAACACAGCAAAACTCCATCTCTACAAAAAAAATACAGAAGTTAGCTAGGCATGGTGGTATGTGTGCCTGTAGTCCCAGCAACTCGGGAGACTGAGGCGGGAAGATCACTTGAACCCAGGAGGCAGAGGCTGTAGTGAGCCGAGATCATGCCATTGCACTCTAGCCTGGGTGACAGAGCCTGTCTCAAAAAAAGAGACCATGTCTCCAAAAAAAAAAAAAAAAAACACACACGAAAATAAGAGGGACATCTGCCCACAGCATCAGGTGGTTGAAGTTGAAATCAGCAGGATTCTTCCATCTGTTTTCCAGGACTGGTTTCTGCTTAACTCTTAGGAAAAAAGGCTAGTAACAGTAAGGGTGTGTACTGGGGTGTGACCAGCCTCCTGTCTTATCATAACCAAGAAACTTAGATTTTGAAGTTTTTGTGGGGTATCCTTGGCCAAGAGGGGTTTGTTCAGTCAGTTGAGGGGGCTTTGGATTTTCTTTTCTTTTCTTTCTTTTTTTTTTTTTTTTTTGAGATGGAATCTCGCTGTCTCACCCAGGCTGGAGTGCAGTGGCGCAATCTCGGCTCACTTCAACCTCTGCCTCCTGGGTTCCAGCGATTCTCCTGGCTCAGCCTCCTGAATAGCTGGGATTACAGGTGCCCACACCACGCCTGGCTAATTTTTGTAAATTTAGAAAAGACACGGTTTCACCATGTTAACAAACCTGGTCTTGAACTCCTGACCTCAGGTGATCCACCTGCCTTGGCCTCCCAAAGTGTTGGGACTACAGGTGTGAGCCACCACACCTGGTGGATTTTCTTTTTATTCCACATTTCCTGCTTTTAGCTGAGATCTGCCACAGGCAGCATCAATAGCCAAATTTGTACCATGTCGTTGCTGGGATGGTGGGGCTACCTGCTCCAGGTCCACCCAGTCCCTTGGTGGAACCCTTGTGGCCAAGAGACTTATAGCCAATTGAACATCTTGACCAGACAGGAATAGAGGTGGGCAGGCACTCATCAACCCCTAAGGTCTATCAAGCAACATAAGGGCCAAAAGGTAGGGCTACCAATTTAACTTGTCTATAAGTTCTATGCATTGAGCCAGCATAATTCTGGTTTTAGCGGCAGACTTACAGCAGTTGGTTATACATATTATAGGTAATTTAAATGTAAAGAAGAAAAGGTTGATGGAGACTATGACTATAACAAGGACTTGAATGGCATCTTGAAAGGAACTTCCCAGTTTGGTAGAAAGCCAACTAAATAGGTAGTTGATAGGATCAGTAGTTCATACCTCTTGTAACCATTTAGCTTGTGTGGAAATTTTTTCTTTCTTTATTTCTTTTTTCTTTTTGAGATGGAGTCTCGCTCTATCACCCAGGCTGGAGTGCAGTGACACAATCTCAGCTCACTGCAACCTCCGCCTCCGGGTTCAAGTGATTCTCCTGCCTCAGTCTCCTGAGTAGCTGGGATTACAGGCATGTGCCACCATACCTGGCTAATTTTTGTATTTTTAGTGGAGACAAAGTTTCACCATGTTGGCCAGGCTTGTCTTGAACTCCTGACTGGTGGTCTGCCCCCCTTGGCCTCCCAAAGTGCTGGGGTTACAGGCTTGAGCCACCATGCCCGGCTGAAAATTCTTTCTGTATGAATTTCTTTTCTTTATTTCAAGACAGTCTTACTCTGGCACCCAGCATGGAATACAGTGGCGTGATCTCAACTCTCTGCAACCTCCCCCTCCTAGGCTCAAGCAGTTATCGTGCCTCAGCCTCCTGAACAGCTGGGATTACAGGGTGTGCCACCAGGCCCAGCTTTCTTTTTTCTTTTTCTTTTTTGAGACAGAGTCTTGCTCTGTTTCCCAGGCTGAAGTGAAATGGCATGATCTCTGATCACTGCAACCTCTGCCTCCCAGGCTCAAGCAATCCTCCTGCCTCAGCCTCCCAAGTAGCTGAGACTACAGGCATGTGCTACCATGTCCTGTTAATTTTTGTACTTTTTATAGAGACAGAGTTTCCCCATGTTGTTCAGGCTGGTCTCAAACTCCTGAGCTCAAGCGATCCTCCGGCCTCAGCCTCCAAAAGTGCTGGGACTACAGGCATGAGCCACTGGGCCCAGCCCTATATAGTTTCTACTTCACCTGAAATGTTGATGTAAGTGCCACAGATCTTAGAGACCACCACACAGACTCTTCCTTGTTTGGCTAAGAGAAAATCTAAAGCAATTAAATTATCTATTACTACTTGAACCAGGGAATTGAGAGACTTTGTTGGGCTGTAAGGCTTTGTGCAGTGTCTCCAGCTACCTGTCCAATAGTGGCAGATAGGTTTGAATATGCTGGTCAAGTTTTGAATTCATCTCATTTAAGGAGGTTATCTGAGATTCCTGACTGTGTTTAGAGCTCTCATAACACCACTTAAAAATGGATTCCCATGAGAGGATTCCTTGAGTCCAGGAATTTGAGACCAGCCTGAGCAACATGGTAAAACCCTGTTTCTACAAAAAAATTAAAAATTGAAAATAAATTAACGGAGTGTGGCGGTGCATGCCTGTAGTCCCAGCTACTTGGGAGGCAAAGGTGGGAGGATGGCTTGAGCCCAGGAGGTCAAGGCTGCAGTGAGCCATGATTGTGCACTCCACTCCAGTCCCTGTGACAGAGTGAGACCCTGACACACACACACAAAGGGCCTCCATTGCTTCTCAGAGGTCTAGAACTCTCTCTGTTCTCATTGTGCATGCTAATAAACTAATTTAGGCATGTCAAACGTTCTGTCAAAAGATCTCCATTTTGGCATATAGAGCTTTACATCGTTCCAGGTTAGCTTTTCTAGGATCCCAAATATTCACAAGACTTTTTCTCATAATTCAGAAACATGTTAGTTCCTGATGGCAGCTGGACTGTCTGTCCCCGTAGAACCTAGGTTCCCCATAACATCATTTACTTAAAGACGTCCCTGCAAGTGCCACTAGAGGGCAAGCATCCCCACCAAACCTGATGGGCCAGACGAGTCAGGCTGAACTGCCCCCAACCTCCCCAACTAGAAACCTGGGACAACAAAAACAGCCCTTGCAGGGTCCTGATGGGGGGATCAGAGAAAAAAATGAAGTCTCCGAAATCTCAACCTAAAACCAGGAGATCTTAGATCAGGGAAAGCTTACCCACCTTCCCCCAAAGCTGTCAGGGAGACAACTGTGCTGTCAGTGGCTCCACCAGGCACCAGTGCATTCACGCACGCTTGGGGGAGCCTGGGCTGCTCCATGAATCCTACCCTTGTCTTCAATTATATTGGCTTAAAATCACAAGATCTTTACATTTGGAAAGGAGAGCTTTCTTCCTTTCTTTTCTTTTTTTTCTTTTCAGACACAGTTTCACTCTATCGTCCAGGCTGGAGTGCAGTGGCACGATCTAACTGCAACCTCTGCCTCCTGGGTTCAAGTGATTCTCATGCCTCAGACTCCTGAGTAACAGGAATTACAGGTGCCTGCCACTATGCCTTGCTAATTTTTGTATATTTAGTAGAGACAGAGTTTCACCATGTTGGCCAGGCTGGTCTCAAATTCTGGACTTAAGCGATCCACCCGCCTTGGCCTCCCAAAGTGCTGGGATTACAGGTGTGATCCTAGGAGAGCTTTATTTCTTATGATGTGCAGGCTGAGAAGTGGGTGAGGGTAGAACAGGGTTTTATGCTAAAAGAGTTGGCTAAACAAACACATTTAATAGGTTTTAGGAGAAGCTATGAATATTCATGAGAGTTGCACACATATGTACTAAGCAAACATACATGTTACATACGTCCCATATTCCCTTTGGGGTGGAGACATTAAAATGCAGTTGATACCGGGCGCGGTGGCTCATGCTTGTAATCCCAGCACTTCAGGAGGCTGAGGTGGGTGGATTATCTGAGGTCAGGAGTTCGAGATCAGCCTGGCCAACATGGTGAAACCCCGTCTCTACTAAAAATACAAAAATTAGCCAGGCATAGGCACTTGTAGTCCCAGCTACTTGGGAGGCTGAGGCAGGAGAATAGCTTGGACCCAAGAAGTGGAGGTTGCAGAGAGTGGAGATCATGCCACTGTACTCCAGCCTGGGAAACAGAGTGAGACTCCATCCTCTCCCCAAAAAAATGCAGTCAAATTCACCTCTATATGTCAAAAGGGAAACATAGGACCCAAAGAACTTTGTGTGCTGCCTCTGTAAACCAGCCAGAATTCGTCCATGGTCAAGAGTCATTGATCAGCAAGGAATGTTTTGTAAGCTGATCAGCTGTCATGTCAAAATCAGGAAAGGGAAAGGAGTCTGGCAGTTGGTTGAAGTTGAAATCAGTGAAGGAGTCTCCTTTTCTTGGTTTTCCAAGGCTGGTTTCTGTTTAGCTCTTGGGAAAGAAGCCTGGTAACAGTTCATGAGGAAGCAGGTGTACTGAGGTATGAGTGACTAATCATCATGGCCAGGAAACTTAGATTTTAAAGTTTTTCTGAGGTCTCTTTGGCAAGAGGTGTCCATTCAGTTGTTTGGAGGGCTGAGGATTGTATTTGTATTTCCCAGAGGGTTGAGTCCTCTGAAGACCCCAGCAGGTAGAGGCCTCTGGAACCCTCAGGCCTCTTTCCTTCTTTATACCCCAGTGCTGATTGGAGAAGGGCAGGCAGGTGTCTAGGAACACCTGAACATGGGAGCTCCTCTAGATGGAGCTCCTGCCCTCTCATCCTCTGCCCCTGGCCTGGGGGCTGATCATGAACTGAACTTTATGCCCCCTCCACTGCAGGAGTGAGACCTGCCCTCTGAGCCAGGTCCCTGGGCCATGAGGGCTTCAGAATAATACCAGCAAGTGGAAGGTCGGGTTGGAGATCAAGTTCAGTTCCTCTGGTAAGTCCTCACCACTTGTGCAGTCTCAGAGCTTTGGAGTGGGGAGGAGAGAACCCTGAGTTCTTCCCTGAGTGCCAGCCTATCACACATGCAATCTCACATCACTCATCTTCCCAGCTGCAGGAACTACTGATCTCAGTCTGATTCTAAGCCTGACTTCTTGCACCTAGCAGTTGCAGGAGAGAAGCTTTGTGAGGGGCCCACAGGGCACCGTCCTAGGGAATGCAGATCCAGTGTTTCTTCTTTGGCCTTAACTGCTGCCCACTCCCTCATAACTCCTATCTCAGCCACCCTGGAATTCTGCTTGCACTTCTATTACCTCTAAGCCTTTGCACTTGCTGAGACCTGTCCATGGAATGCCATTCCCCGTGCTGTTTTGTGCTTGGCAAACATTATTCCTTTGGAAGCCTTCCCTGACCTCTTTGGGCTTCAGCAGAACAACACCACACTCTGTGCTTCCCTCTGTGAAAGCCTCATCTCCTTGTTCTAAGAGTCACTGGTTCTCAGAACTGTCTGTCCCCGCCAGACCTTGCAAGGAACTCAGTTCCCTTCCTGTCAGCTGAGACCAGCATGGGCCAGTGGACAGGATGCTCAGAAGGACTTGTTGACTGACAGAATGGATGCAGCGATTCCTTAACTTACTGAGCACATTCTCGGTGCCAGGTACTGACCCAGACCCTGGGGATGTAGCTTAAAATGACACAGAAACAGCCCTGCTTTGGGGAGAGTATGTTTTGTTAGGGAAAAGGCAGACAACAAACACAGTAGACAAAAGTCCGCACAAGGGCACAGAATAGTGTGGTGAGAAATCAGCTGGGTGGCTTCTTGAGTTTGAGTGCTCAGAACTCATTTTAGGAGGGAATTGTAGGTTACCATCTAAGTGGCCACAACAGGTCAGCCTGCAGAGGATTAATGAAAAACATTTCAGGAACGCAGAGGAGTTGCTGGAGCAAAGACCCACAACATGAGAAGTGTGACTGGAGCTCATTTATGGGGTGGCGTGGGGAAGATTTGGCTTGAGGGCTCAGAGGAGGGGCATGGTCTGTGCTAATTTGAAGAAGTTTAGTTTTTACAGTTGATACCACTGGAAAGCATTGAAGGGTTGGTGAAAGAGCTGTAATGTAGTAAGACATGGTTCGGTTTTGTTTTTACTTTTTTAAAAAAAGGTCCATCAGACAGTGGAACATGTAGGTGGAAGTGTGGTGATGAATAGAGTATCTACAGTCCCTAGTCTCTTCCTACAACATATTTATTACTTAAAAAGGGGAAAGTGTAGTGGAGAAATCTGGCAGATACAATCTCAACCAAAAGATCAAAGTTAACCTCACCAGGAATGGGCAAATCCCACACCACGTGCCTCCTGTTATGATGCACGGAGTAACTGTGTAAGGTATTTGTGCCCAAAATGCATAACCTCAATGAATCATGAGGAAACAGGCAAACCCAAATGGAGGAGTATTCTACCAAATGACTGGCCTGTGGCTTTCAGCAATGTCAAGATCGTAAAAGAACCCCATTCCTTCCAATGCCCATCAGCAGTAGACTGAAGTCAATGTGATGTACACATAGAATGGATTATTACCCAGTAATTTAAGATCTCAATAGGTCAACATGGAAAGATCTCAGAACAATGGCAGATGAAAACTGACTGAGATGCTCTTTTCCCCACCTGTAAGATAAGCAGAAAACCAAAGTTTGATGGCATACTGTGTTGACAAGGTTGTGGAGAAACAATCACTCTCTCTCTCTCTGTTTTTTGTTTTGTTTTGTTTTTTGTTTTTTGAGACAAGGTCTCACTCTGTTGCCCAAGCTGGAGTGCAGTGGCACAATCACGGCTCATTGTAGCCTCAACCTCTCAGGGCTCAAGTGATTCTCTCACCTCAGCTTCTCTGGTAGTTGGGACTACAGGCACACACCCATGCCCAGCTGATTTTTTTAGTTTTTTATAGAGATGGGGTTTCACCATGTTGCCCACGCTGATCTTGAACTCCTGGGGTCAAGAGATTCTCCTGCTGCAGCATCTCAAAGTGCTGGATCACAGGTGTGAGCCATCACACCCAGCGAAGAAACAGGCACTCTCATGCTTTGCTGGTTGCAGAGTCACATGGATAAAATCTCCATAAAGTTGTAACTATCAAAATTATACATATTCTTGACCCAATAGCCCTTTCTGGAATTCAAGTATAGCATTCCACTAGGTCCAAGATTTTTGTTTGCTTGTTTTGAGATGGAGTTTCACTCTTGTAGCCCAGGCCGGAGTGCAGTGATGTGATCCCAGCTGACTGCAACCTCTGCCTCCCATGTTCAAGTGATTCTTCTGCCTCAGCCTCCTGAGTAGCTGGGATTACAGGCATGTGCCATCACACCCGGCTAATTTTTGTATTTTTAGTAGAGATGGGGTTTCACCATGTTGGCCAGGCTAGTCTTGAATTCCTGACCTCAGGTGATTCACCTGCTTCAACCTCCCAAAGTGCTGGGATTACAGTTGTGAGCCACTGAGCTCACAGTGCCCGGTGTTACAATCTTGTAACAGCCGGTACAAGATTGTTAATTGCAGCATTACTTGTCATTTATTAAAAAGTAGGTCCAGGCTCAGTGGCTCATGCCTATAATCCCAGCACTTTTGGAAGCCAAGGCAGGTGGATCACCTGAGGTCAGGAGTTCGAGACCAGCCTGGCCAACATGGTGAAACCCCGTCTCTACTAAAAATACAAAAATTAGCCAGGCCTGGTGGCATACGCCTGTAGTCCCAGCTACACAGGAGGCTGAGGCAGGAGAATCGCTGGAACATGGGAGGCAGAGGCTGCAGTGAGCCAAGATCATGCCACTGCACTCCAGCCTGAGCCACAGAGCAAGACCCAGTCTCAAAAAAAAAAAAAAAAAAAAGTAGGTCAGGCACAGTAACCTATCCCAATAATCCCAGCACATTGGGAGGCCAAGGAATGAAGATCACTTGGACCCAGAAGTTCAAGAGCAACCTGGGCAACATAGCAAGACTTCAGTCTCAAACAAATAAAAACAAGGCAGGTGTTTATCAATTAGACCCTCCTCTCCAACCAGTATCTCCTCCCAGCCCACATCTAGTCAGGGAAGGGGAAATAAACTGTCTTCCCCACCTGAAGCCAAATAACTCATCTCCTGTTTCTGCCCATCTCCCCTCCACCTGTGCCCTTGTCCATGTGTAGTGTGGGAGTAATGAGCTTGGTGTGAGGGGGAGGGTCTCAGGAGAACCAGACTAAGGGATAGATACCTAGATTCTGGCTCAACCTCCACACCCTGCTTCCCAGTGAACATCAAGCCAGTTCCAGCCTGATTCAGGGCCTATCAGTAGGAAAGATGAAGCAATGTGTCCCTCCAACCCACTCATCCCCAGATTACAAGACACAAGACACGTGGATTTGTCTAGTAGAATAGGTTGTCGGAAGAACCCCAGAGGACCCTTCTTGGATCAGGAACCAATAATCCCCCACGGGACGGGGCCCCAGCATTCATGGTCGCAGCATAGAACTTGGCCACCTCCTCATTGGCGTTGCCCTGGGCTGAGTCAAACCACATCTGGATGCAGCGGCCGCTCCCTCCACTGTAGTTACTGACCTGACCTGGAAGGAGTGGCTCCAGACGCCTTCACAAAGGGTGGCTAGAGTGGGGAAGTAGGACTCAAAGGTGCGGCAGAGGGCCCGGGCCGGACACTCATTAATCCCTGAGGGAGGAGAACATAAGACCCTGAGCTTCTGGGCCAGACCGCACCCCTCCCAACCCTAAAGCCCCACTCCCACTCCTCATCTCATCTCCTCCCGGCCCTCACCTGAGGTCCAGTTCCAGCCTTTGTGCCAGTTGCTTTTGCAGGTGTAGGAGGTGCGACAGTCCTCCCACCATCGCTCACAGTCCTCTTTACACAGGGGCACATTCAGGATGCGCTCTTTGCGCCAGCTCTGGTTGACCTGAGTTGGGAGGAGACAGAATGCTCCTGTCAGCCACATATTTCAGCAGTTTTATCCTCAAAGGGGATCAGAGCTGTGGGAGGGGGCAGGGCATCCACCACCCTCAGACCTGAATTCCTGGACCAAGCCCTTCCCGCAAGTGGCTGGCAGGCTCTGCCCTCTGCTGAGGTTAATGTTTTCTTTTTGTTTGTTTGTTTGTTTGTTTTATTTCTGAGACAGAGTCTCGCTCTGCTGCCCAGGCTGGAGTGCAGTGGCACGATCTCAGTTCACTACAACCTCCACCTCCCAGGTTCAAGCAATTCTCCTGCCTCAGCCTCCCAAGTAGCTGGGATTACAGGCACCCACCACCACACCCAGCTAATTTTTGTATTCTAGTAGAGACAGGGTTTTGTCATGTTGGCTAGGCTGGTCTCAAACTCCTGACCTCAGGTAATCCACCTGTCTCGGCCTCCCAAAGTGCTGGGATTACAGGCATAAGCCACTGCACCCAGCTCTGAAGTTCATGTTTATGGGAATGGCACTCATACCTGCCGGATCCAGGGCCCCAGGTTGGGTGAGCACTCATAGAGACAGGTGTCCTGGATAAAGTGGCGCTTGCAGGCGGGCTCCATCTTACCACAGTGGTCCCAGTTAAAGTTGTAGAGGCAGGAGGTGTCCTTGTGCAGCTCCTGGCTGGTGTTGGCCGTGCAGCAGGCATTCTTCTAGGGACTGCACTGGGTGGGGAAGACACAGGACTAAGTCCCTCCCTACCACAGCCATCTCCTCCGTATTCTGGCTCCTCTGCCCCAGGTAGGTCATCCAGAGAAATACTTCCTGGGGAGGGCCCTTGAGGAGCCCCCACCTGGGGACAGAGGCAATTACAATATCAGTGCATTTTTCCCCTATTTATTTATTTATTTATTTATTTATTTGAGACAGGTCTCTCTCTGTTGCACATGCTGGAGTGCTGTGGTGCGATTATAGCTCACTGTAGCCTCAACATCCTGTGCTCAAGCAAGCCTCCCACCACAGCCTTCCGAGTAGCTGGGATTCAAGCCCATGCCACCACACCTGACTGTTTTTAAAATATTTTTGTAGAGACAAATAGGATCTAACTAAACTAAAGAGCTTCTGCACAGCAAAAGAAACTACCATCAGAGTGAAAAGGCAACTTAGAGAATGGGAGAAAATTTGTGCAATCTACTCATCTGAAAAAGGGCTAATATCCAGAATCTACAAAGAACTGAAACAAATTTACAAGAAAAAATCAAACAACCCCTTCAAAAAGTGGGCAAAGGATATGAACAGACACTTCTCAAAAGAAGACATTTATGCAGCAAACAGACACATGAAAAAATGCTCATCATCACTGCCCATCAGATAAATGCAAATCAAAACCACAATGAGATACCATTTCACACCAGTTAGAATAGTGATCATTAAAAAGTCAGGAAATAACAGGTGCTGGAGAGGATGTGGAGAAATAGGAACACTTTTACACTGTTGGTGGGACTGTAAACTAGTTCAGCCATTGTGGAAGACAGTGTGGTGATTCCTCAAGGATCTAGAACTAGAAATATCATTTGACCCAGCCATCCCATTTCTGGGTATATACCCAAAGGATTACAAATCACGCTGCTATAAAGACATGTGCACATGTATGTTTTGCGGCACTATTCACAATAGCAAAGATTTTGAACCAACCCAAATGTCCATCATTGATAGACTAGGAAAATGTGGCACATATACACCATGGAATCATATGCAGCCATAAAAAAGGATGAGTTCTTGTCCTTTGTAGGGATGTGGATGAAGCTGAAAAACATTCTGAGCAAACTATCGCAAGGACAGAAAACCAAACACCGCATGTTCTCACTCATAGGTGGGAACTGAGCAATAAGAACACTAGGACACAGGAAGGGAACATCACACACTGAGGCCTGTGGTGGGGTGCGGGGCTGTGGGAGGGACAGCATTAGGACATATACCTAATGTAAATGACAAGTTAATGGGTGCAGCACACCAATATGGCACATGTACACATATGTAACAAAACTGCACGTTGTGCACATGTACCCCAGAACTTAAAGTATAATAATTTAAAAAAAAAAAAGAGAGATGGGGTCTCACTATGGTTCCCAGGCTAGTCTCAAACTCCTGGGCTCAAGCAATCCTCTCATCTCAGCTTCCCAAAGTGCTACGATTACAGATGTAAGCCATCATGCCTGGCCAATATTGGCTTTTAACGAAGCATAATGGAGGGGAGCCACTCTCTGGGAGAGTAATTATTGTTTGTACAGTTCTTAATGGTTGAAAAAGTTATTTCATGTTATTCAGCTTATTTATATTATCCATTTTGCATCCAGCCAATATTAACTGAGTGCTTATTAGACATCAGGCACTGTGCTAGGTCCTAGGAACACCCCAGTGAACAAAGCAAGTAACATCTCTACCCTCACGGAGGGTATGGTTTTAGTGGGTGGGTGGGCTGTGTGTACAGGGAAGACAAAGAACACTCAGGCATAGAACACGGTAGGTGCAAAGTCCCCAAGGCTTTTGCACTTTATCCTTTTAACAACCCAGTATGAATCCTTACCCCCATTTTTACAATGTTTCAGTAAGCTACACCTGTGGTATATAGTAGGGTTAAGATTTAACTCAGGACAGGGAGGAGAGGAACCTGGCCCAGGTTGTGCGGGAGGGTGGAGGTCAAGGGGCTGGTCTGGTTTTCCCAGGGTCTGGAAGTCCGGGCAAGGAGACTCCAAATAGATCCTGAGAGTCGTGGGGGAACAGAGGAGCTGTAGCCTGCACGTGGGCCTGAACCTGGACTTGACTAAATGTGGGAAAGGCCATCCTAGGAAGGTAAATACGAGGCAGGCAGGACAAGCAGAAATGGTGGAGGTTTCTCTTTGGAAATCACTCTAGGCCTGGACTCAGAAAACCTGAGAAATCATGAATCAATTGCATAAAATTTCTGGGATGAACCCTCGCACCTAGGGTCAAGTGATGGCAGAGGCATGACAGGTCTGAGCACCCAGGAGAAACAACAGGGAAATCCATGGGAGTCGAGCCAGATCTACCCATCTCCCACACCCTGGCCCACGCCCAGTGCGGGCTGACACAGAACATGCTTTCCCGCCGGCCTGATTTCACACTTGCTTTTCCTTGGATGTCCCAACTCCTGGTCTTCCCGCAAGACCCTTGCATATCATGGGTCTTGGGGATTGGCAGAGATGGGTTTTGCCAGTCAGGGTCAGGGGTTTCGGCCTCTGAAAAGAGTTACTGAATATAACGAAAAGTACTTCCTGGTTATAGAAGTGGCTCAACAAATATCACTCTCATATAGTTCATGGCCCTGAGCATGATAATCATCTGTATCTCTTAAAGTCTACATCTGCAACATTTCTTGGCAAAGAGTAGATGCTCTAGAAGGTTCTGAAAAGCAAATGAAGTGGTGGGTACAGAGTTTCCGTTTCAGTTTTGGTGGATGAAAGAGGTCAGGAGATGGATGGTGGTGACAGTTGCACAACCACATTGTTTGGGTGAGGAAGAAGGGACAAGATGGAGGAAGGTGAACAAGATGGAGCAGTCCCTGTTGTTTCTGGGTTCTTCATCACAGATTTTCCCATGCCCGGGAAAAGAACCAAATCAACTGAGCATGCGCAGAGTGACGTCAAGCCGGGGACACCAAAATTCAAGAAGCCACTCCTACACACACGCCCCAAACTCCTCCCCCTCCAGCTCCCAGGCATAAAAGTCCGCTGCCAGTAAGCGCCCGTGTGACTTCTTCGGCTCCCGCATTTGTGGACCAGAGAACATCACCCCAGAGCACCCACGTGACTTCCCTGGCCCCCCACACCTGAGGACCAGAGAACCTCACCTGAGAGTGTGTGCATATTTGCAATAAAAGACTGCCACTTTCTTACGTACTTTGGCCTCATGTTTGATTATTTAGCTCTCCTAAATTAAATTAAATGAAACAAAACAGTTGGTGCCGAAACCCGACCTAGGAGGAGACCCTTCCTCAACATTCCCTAGGGGTCTAACGAACCTCCTCCCCAGTGAACCAGCTCCCAACCCAACCAGCCACCAACACCGAACAAGTGTTCCAGCTTTCCACTGGTGCCGCTCTGAGAATTTCTTCTTCGGTGAGTACTCCCCTTTGTTAACCATCTCCGTCCGTTTCCGTGTCCTTGGCCTAGAGTCGTACGTACACCCAAGGACATAGCCACCCTGTGGCACAGTGAGGCCTTCAACCCGGAGACGTCCGTCTTAAAGTTCCTCAATTCTCCATTAGTGGCTCCAGGAGCCCCCAGTCTCCAGCAGCGGCAAAGGACGCTTTGCCACTGCATGAGGTCGGTTTCCATTTCTGGTGGTTAAACAATGGGAACCTCACAATCGAAAATCCCTATGAACACCCCTTTAGGGTGTCTCCTCCAAAACTTGGAAGCCTTACATTTAGCTCAAGATTTAAAACGAAAGTGGCTAATTTTCCTCTCCACTGTGGCATGCCAAAAACCCGGGAGGAGATCCATCCTCAGGGCCCCCTAAGGTCCGAGGAGCCTCCTCCTTCCACGCCGCGGACGGACCAGGACCTAGACATCGCTTTCCACACCTCCAAGTCTCCTAGGGGTGAGTATCTCTTGCCTTCCTCTCATACTCCTTGGCCAGAAGTCCTGCGCAGGCCCAAGGTTTTTTGGTCACCAGGTGACCCACAGGAGAGTTCCCAAAGGTAGAGACGTCTGCCCAAAGGAACTCCATTCCAGTCCATGTGAGACCCGTCCAGGACGGAGACGTCCGCCTGGAGGTAATCTCCATTCCGGCTCCAGGAGCCTCCCGGTCTCTAGTGGCTCCAAAGGACGCTTTGTAGCCAGGTAGAGTTCAGTTTCCGCCTATAGGCGAGAGAAAGGCAATGGGAAATCCCCAATCCAAAATACCTAGAGACACCTGTTTAGGGTGTCTTCTAACTAATCTCAAAACTTTACAATTAGAGCAAGATCTTAAACGAAAGCGACTGATTTTACTCTCCACTGTGGCGTGGCCACAATATAAATTAGACAACCAGTCTCAACGGCCACCTGAAGGCACCTTAGACCGTAACATTTTAATTAGATCTCTCTAATTTCTGCCAGAGCCTTGGAAAGTAGTCAGAAATTATCTATGTTCAAGGCTTTTAGGACTTGCATTCTCGCCCAGACCTGTGCGCCAGGTGTTAAATGGCCCAGGTCTTGTTAGCCTAAACCCCTAAACCTGGCCCTTGGCCCCCACCTCAGCAACTGAGGAGGACTCCACCTCCATTTCAGATGGGGCCGAGGGCAGGCGACCTCCCTCCCGACTTTCCAACCCCCCTCTCTATGGACTTCCTACCGCCCCTCCCGATGCTCCTCCTTCAGCCACTCCTCTCACCCCTCCCTATGGAGCTCCCACCGCCCCGCCCCACCCGACACTCTTCCCTCAGCCACTCCTCTTACCTCTCCCATTTCCATCCACACTCCTCCAAGACCGCGGTAGCGGCCCCCATTAGTCAGCCCTCTACCAGTCAGCCTGCCCCAACCCCCTCTACCAGTCAGCCTGTCTTAACCTACCCTACTGGTCAGTCTGTTCCAACCTCCCCTGCTAGTTTGTTGCCCCCCACCCCGAGAAGTTGCTGGAGCCGAAGGCGTGGTTGGAGTCCACGTCCCCTTTTCCCTGGCTGACCTTTCCAAAATTGAAGAACGACTTGGCGACTTCTCAGCCAACCCCACCTAATATTCCAAAGAGTTTCGATACCTAGGCCAGGCATATAACCTTACCTGGCATGACTTACATGTCATTCTTACTTCCACTCTTAACCCAGAGGAAAGAGAGTGCATTCTCGCAGCCGCCAGGCAACATGCAGATCAATGGCATTTAACCGAAGCCACCATCCTGTTAGGAGAGATGGCTGTCCCGTCCATAGAACCAGATTGAGATTACCAACTGCAGCAGCCTGGCCGCCGTAGGAAGGATATTATGATTCAATGTCTCTTAGACGGTATGCAGGCAGCCTCTAACAAAGTGGTCAATTTTGATAAATTAAAGGAAATCATCCAGCACTCAGATGAGAACCCGGCTTCCTTCCTAAATCGCCTTACAGAGGCACTAGCCCAATTTACTCGGCTAGACCCCACCTCCCCAGCCGGAGCAGCTGTCCTAGCCTCCTATTTTATCTCCCAGTCAGCCTCAGATATTTGAAAAAAGCTAAAAAAGGTTGAAGATGGGCCTCAACCCCCCATACAGGACTTAGTAAAATTGGCCTTTAAAGTTTTTAACTCCAGAGAAGAAGTAGCTGAGGCTGCAGAGCTAGACAAGGAGAAAAGGGCTGTGCTTCAGGCGCAGGCTCTAGTGGCTGCCCTCCAACCAGCGTTGCCCACTCTGCTGGCAGGGAAGACACAGGGCACATCTCCTAAGGGCGCTTGCTTCAGATGCGGAGACCCCAAGCATTGGGCTGATAAGTGCCCTCAGGCAAAGGGGAGTCTACCGTCCAATCCTTGTTTCAAGTGTGGCACAACTGGGCATTAGGAAAAACGGTGTCCAAATCCTTGCCTGCCTACCATGCCGTGCCCAACCTGCCAACAGGAAGGACACTGGAAGTCTGATTGCCCCACCAGCAGGGCAGGCATTGCGCCTCAACGTGGTGCCTCTCCTCAAGGGTCGGAAGGCTCCTTCCAGCTCCTACACCTGGACGACGACTGACGGTGCCCACACTCGGAGACCCCTGTCACCCTCGCCGAGCCTAGGGTAACTCTACAGGTAGCGGGTAAGCCAATTTCTTTTCTCATCAATACGGAGGCTACCTATTCTGTTTTGCCAACCTATGGAGGTCTTAGCCAGCCATCCACTATCTCAGTAGTTGGGGTAGATGGTAAACCGTCTAACCCTCACCAGACCCCAATGTTAAACTGTTGCCTGGACTACGCATATTTTGCCCACGCTTTCCTCATCATGCCCTCTTGTCCCACCCCCCTCTTAGGACGAGACATCTTAACCTAACTCAAAACATCTATTCCCCTTCCCTTTCTCCAGGTGACCAGGTTCTACTTAAGGATCAACACCCTCCTCAAATTTTCCCGATTCCTCAAGAAGAATGCTTCATCTTAACTTAACTGACTTTTCCCTCATAAACCCCATAGACACCCTCCTTCCCGACCCATCCCCCAACCAGTAGGTTTCCCAACTTTTTACTCTCATAGAAGACCTAGCTTGGCAAGGTGCCCTTTGTGATTTCCTAATTCCCATACTAATCCTCTGCCTTATGTTATGTCTTGCTCCCATTCTAATAAAATTTCTCCGAGCCAGGGTCACCCCAGTCACTTTCAACCAAATGCTCCTGCATCCCTTCACCCAACTCCCAACCTCAGACCCTAACTACACCCCTTAACAGCAGGAAGCAGCCAGACAGACCACGGTGCCCTAAATTCTTATAATCAGTAAGAGGTTGGATTGTTTGGGTGAGGAAGAAGGGACAAGATGGAGGAAGGTGAACAAGATGGAGCAGTCCCTGTTGTTTCCGGGTTCTTCATCACAGATTTTCCCATGCCTGGGAAAAGAACCAAATCAACTGAGCATGTGCAGAGTGACGTCAAGCCGGGGACACCGAAATTCAAGAAGCCACTCCTACACACACGCCCCAAACTCCTCCCCCTCCAGCTCCCAGGCATAAAAGTCCGCTGCCGGTAAGCGCTGGTGTGACTTCTTCGGCTCCCGCATTTGTGGACCAGAGAACATCACCCGAGATCCGGCGTGACTTCCCTGGCCCCCCACACCTGAGGACCAGAGAACCTCACCCGAGAGTGTGTGCATATTTGCAATAAAAGACTGCCACTTTCTTATGTACTTTGGCCTCATGTTTAATTATTTAGCTCTCCTAAATTAAATGAAACAAAACACACATGAGCATACTTAATACCACTGAACCATACACTTAAAAACGGCTCAAATGGAGAACTTCTTTTATTTATTTTAAATTTTACTCCGATTTAAAAATAAGCAAATGGAATGTTGGGAATGACTCAGAGGTCATGGGGCTTCCAGCCTGTCCTCTCTTTGCTTTAGCCCTCAGAGCCTGTCCATACCACAGTGTCTCCCTGGGCACATATCCCAGCCCTCTGGGAATGTGACCCCTTCTAGAGAGCAGACCAGGAGATCAGAGGAATGAAATACAGGCACTCTCCTGAGCTTGAAATTCAAATTGGAGCTCATACTCCCGGAGCTGCCTCAGTGGCCTCACCTGTGGCATGGGGGTCCTGGCCTCCCCTCCCCTTCCTTGTGGGCAGTGGCACTGCTGGCTCTGGCCACACTGGACCCGCCATTGCTCGTGCCATCACCCTCTGACCTGTGTGCATGCTGTCCTCTGCCAGACTGCCCTTCCCTGCTTTTTCCTTCTGGAAAACTCTTACTCATCTTCCCAGGCCAAGGCTAAGGGCCTCTTGACTGGGAAGTCTCCCCAGCATATCGGATTGGTTGTTGTCTCTTCAGTACCTAATGGGGGTGGAAACCTGGCCTGTTTGTACATGTAGGCTGCACCATGACCATGACGGCCCAGCTCCTCTTCTACCGTGCCGCTGAGCTCTGTGGCCTGGCACATAATTAAGGCTGGGAAAGGTATGGCCAATCCCTCTCCTCAGTTTCCACTTGCACCTGTACCCTCTGTAGGCCTATTTCCTCATTTGCATAAGTACAGACCACAGTGCACCCACCCTGCCCTTTGGGCATATTCACTGACATGGCCTGAGTGAAAGCACTGGGCTCATAGGCTCAGAGTGAGTGTTAGGTATGTGATTCCTTCATTACTGTAGATTTGGTGACCTCCCAGGGGAGGCCCTCCAGGATCACAGCAGCCATCTTCCTGCCTTCATCACCTTCCACAGCTGACTTCTCCACCCCATTAACGTTTCTCTGTCAAAGGCAGCTGTCTCCCCTGCCGCAGACCCCACTTTATCCTCACCTGGCCATACACTCATCCTCGGGACTGGGCTGTGCCTTGTGCTGCTTGGTGTTCATGCAGACGTTGAGCAGGTCCGTCCTGGTCTGCGCACTCCTGGGCTGGGCACTCCCCACAGTGGTCACCAAAGCCAGAAGCAGCAGCTGCATCATCTGCCAGGTCATCTATTCCTGCCAGAGAGCCACAGTCAGAGGTGGACAAGGCCTGAGGGAGGGGCAGCAGCCACGAGAGTGTGTACTGTCTCCCTCCCAAGCCCAGATCTCTGCCCTCCCCACCCTGCATCCACCACAGGGCAGCTAAGCCAAGAAATGCAGGGTGTGTAGAGGTGAGAGGGAGCCTGTTGGAACCTAGTTTTTAGATTCCTTCCTGGGCAGGGGTCGCCGCGAGAGACCACTCGACATGGAAGTCACAGCGGAGAGATTTATTGCTAGCGCGCTAGGGTCCTATGTCCTAAGTTGGCCACAGGACCCCGAATGCTTGTTACAGACAGTTTATAAAGGCAAAAACCACAAAAATTCACAAAGCTTGAGGCGCAAGATGATTGGAGCAGGTTATGGCCTGAGCAAGGTGTCTTACTCTGATTGGTTGGTTTGAACCTGGTTTGAACCCGCGCGGGGTATTTCCCGGACTTGTTCTTCTGTTTGAGTTCCAGGAATTTGGGTGGGTGTTTTAGATAGCCACACGGACATCGGGCGGGTGTTTTAGATGGCCACCTGGTCATTGGGTGGGTGCTTTAGATGGCCACCTGGTCATTGGGCGGGGGCTTTTAGATGGCCACCTGGTGTGGCTTTTCTAAGCTTCTAAGTTTCTAAGTCTCTAAGTCTAAAAGTCTAAAAGTTTCTAAGTTTCTAAGTCTATAGGTCTCTAAGTCTCTAAAGGTTTCTAAGTTTCTAAATCTATAGGTCTCTAAGTCTCTAAAGGTTTCTAAGTTTCTAAATCTATTTTCAAGCCCTTCCCCAGCCTGGAGGCAGGACCCTCCTCCTGCTTCCCATGCAACAGTGCTCTAGGTCCAGGCTCTGACACCAGCTTGCTCTAGGATCATGGAGGGAACCATCGCCCTTGCGGACTTCCCCTCTTGTATTTCTCCAGTGTTTTATGCAATTCCTCTCAAATTTGCACAAGGAGGAAACACAGGTAGTGGCCTGCTGATGCAGGAGTGAGACTCTAGACAGCCTCAGGCTTCTGCTTCCTCAGCCCGTCCTCTTACCCCAGGGCAGCTGAGGTTTAGATGCCCAGGGAAGCTGAGATGGGGACAGCAAAGGCCATGGAGCTGTCAGCTATTGTTCATGGTCCCAGAGCAGATGCTGTGGGAGGCAAAGGGATGGGGGCAATCGCACCTCACCCCTCACCCCTCCTGGGTCTTGGGAAATTACCCAGGCAGAAGCAGGCTCAGAGGTTGGCGGAGGCCAACAGGTCAGTGGCAAATGGAGGAGGGGGCTGAGCAAGAACAGATGGTGGTTGGTCAGTGGAGGCAAAGACAGCAGAAAGCCCAGCCTCCCAGGAGATGGGGAGGTGCTATCTCGCCTCTCATCTCTCATCCCCACTTTTCCCTCCGTCCTGTTGCAGGGCCTTACCTCTGTTCTCAGCCCACCTGGGAAGGTGGAGTCTCTCCCACCTCCCCACCTACTTTATAATCCCATCCTGCCTCCTTGGTTAGACCCTCTGTTAGGGAAGGTGCACAAGGCTTTGTCTAGGAGACAGCTCAATTGTCTTTCAATAAGGCCCCAGTTAAATTATGGTACATCTACCCCGTGGAATTTAATGTGGAAACAAAGAAAGAGGAAGCTCCTGATGTACAAATATGGAAAAACCTCCATGTGGAAGAAGGAAGGTGCAGAAAAAATTCTGTGTAAAAAAGGAGGAGTTAGAATATCTGTGTTTGCAGGAGAAAATGCTGAAAAGGTATGAAAAGAAACCAATAAAGTGATCACCTGGGGGAAGAAGACAGCATCAGGGATGCGAACTTTCACTGTAAGCCTTTGTTGTTTTGATTTTTGGACCAGGCAAAGTTATACCTTATTGAAATACGTATAGGTATGTGTGTACGTATACATACATAAATATACAAAGTAGGAAGTGAAAATACAAAGACACAGAATGATTTATCTGACTTAATAATAGTTATGTAAATTCCAGTAACACTAGAATGTACTCAACAATGCTACATTTAAGTTAAGGATACTATGCATGTGTTTGCCAAAGTATGAACATGAGGTCACTGAGTGTTCTTGTCTCTGGGTATACATCTGGTCAAATTCTATGCATTTACACCACATATATCCCATTTCTGTGCACAAATGGTAGCATACTGTTCTATACTTTGCTTTTTCTGGGTAGTTTCAGTATACATTTATGCTTTTGACAAAAACCAAAAACCTCATGAACCGAAGCTGTCCACACTTGCTCTCTTGAGTATTGTTGTATGTCCATTTTCAGGCTGCTGAAAAAGACATACCCGAGACTGAGCAATTTACAAAAGAAAGAGCTTCATTGGACTTACAATTCCACATGACTGGGGAGACCTCACAATCATGGCAGAAGGCAAGGAGGAACAAGTCACATCTTATGTGGATGGCAGCAGGCAAAGAGAGAGCTCGTGCAGAGAAACTCCTGTTTTAAAAACCATCAGATCTTGCGAGATCCATTCACTCTCACAAGAACATGGGAAAGACCCACTCCCATGATTCAGTCATCTCCCACTGGGTCCCTCCCACAACATGAGTGAATTATGGGAGTTACAAGACGAGATTTGGGTGGGGACACAGAGCTAAACCATATCATTCCACCCCTGTCCCCTCCCAAATCTCATATCTTCACATTTCAAAACCAATCATGCCTTCCCAACAGTCCCCCAAAGACTCAACTCATTTCAGAATTAACTCAAAAGTCCACAGTCCAAAGTCTCAGCCGAGACAAGGCAAGACCCTTCTGCCTATAAGCCTGTAAAATCAAAAGCAAGTACCTGGGCATACAGGCATTGGGTAAATACAACCACTCCAAATGGGAGAAATTAGCCAAAACAGAGGGGCTACAGGCCCCTGCAAGTCCAAAATCCAGCAGGGCAGTCAAATCTTAAAGCTCCAAAATGATCTCCTTTGACTCCATCTCTCATATCCAGGTCACACTAATGTAAGAGATGGGTTCCCATGGTCTTGGGCAGCTCTGCCTCTGTGGCTTTTCAGGGGACAGCCTCCCTCCCGGTTGCTTTCACAGGCTGGCATTGAGAGTCTGCAGCTTTTCCAGGCAAACAGTGCAAGCTGTCAGTGGATCTACCATTCTGGGGGCTAGAGGACAATGGCCCTCTTCTCACAGCTACCCTAGGCAGCAACCCAGTAGGGACTCTGTGTGGGGGCTCCAATCCCACATTTCCCTTCAGCCCTGCCCTAGCAGAGGTTCTCCGTGAGCACCCCACCCCTGCAGCAAACTTCTGCCTGGGCATCCAGGCATTTTCATACATCTTCTGAAATCTAGGTGGAGGTTCCGAAACCCTAATTCTTGACTTCTGTGCACTTGCAAGCTCAACACCACGTGGAAGCTGCCAAGGATTGGGGCTTCCACCCTCTGCAGCCATGGCCTAAGCTCTACATTGGCCCCTTTCAGCTATGGCTGGAGCAACTGGGACACAAAGCACCAAGTCCCTAGGCTACACACAGCACAGGGCCCTGGGACTGGCCCATGAAACCATTTCTCCTTGACCTCTGGGCCTGTGATGGGAGGGGCTGCCAAGAAGACCTTTGACATGCCCTGGAGACATTTTCCCCATTGTATTGTGGGTCAATGTTCCTCTTGTTACTTATGCACATTTCTGTAGCTGGCTTGAATTTCTCCTCAGAAAATAGGCTTTTCTTTCCTATTGCATTGTCAGGCTGCAAATTTTCTGAACCTTTATTCTGTTTCCCTTATCAAACTGAATGCCTTTAACCACACCCAAGTCACCTCTTGAATGCTTTGCTGCTTAGAAATTTCTTCTGCAAAAAAAAAAAAAGGAAGAAATTTCTTCTGTAGCCAGGCGTGGTGGTTCATGCCTGTAATTCCAACACTTTGGGAGGCTGAGTTGGGTGGAACATCTGAGGTCAGGAGTTTGAGACGAGCCTGGCCAACTTGGTGAAACCCTGTCTCTTCTAAAATACAAAAATTAGCCAGGCATGTTGGTGAGGAAAGAGAGAGACCCTCTCATATTGTTTTATATTCAGGACCTGTTTTAAGAAAAAAACAATGAAGTAAAACCAAAGACAGGCAGTCCGGTGCCAGGCCCGGAACCAGGCCCAGTTCTGCCTGGCCTAAAACCAGTAGTTAAAAATCAACTCATGACTTAGAAACCAATGTTCCTGACATTGTATAGGAGAACACTGTGAAACTCCCGGCCCTGTTCTGTTTCTCTCTGACCACCAGTGCATGCAACCCCTGTCACATACCCCTGGCTTGCTCAAATCAATCATGACCCTTTCATGTGAAATCTTTAGTGTTGTGAGCCCTTAAAAGGGACAGAAATTGTGCACTCCGGGAGCTCAGATTTTAAGGCAGTAGCTTGCTGATGCTCCCAGCTGATAAAGCCCTTCCTTCTACAACTTGGTGTCTGAGAGGTTTTGTCTGCGGCTCGTCCTGCTACATTTCTTGGTTCCTTGACGGGGAAGTGAGGTAACTGACAGACGGCTGAGGCAGCCCCTTAGGTGGCTTAGGCCTGCCCTGTGGAGCATCCCTGCCGGGGACTCTGGCCAGCCTGAGTGACGCAATCCAAAGAGCACTCCCAGGGCCGGGCGCGGTGGCTCAAGCCTGTAATCCCAGCAGTTTGGGAGGCCGAGACGGGCGGATCACGAGGTCAGGAGATTGAGACCATCCTGGCTAACACGGTGAAACCCCGTCTCTACTAAAAAATACAAAGAAAAACTAGCTGGGTGCGGTGGCGGGCGCCTGTAGTCCCAGCTACTCGGGAGGCTGAGGCAGGAGAATGGTGTGAACCCGGGAGGCGGAGCTTGCAGTGAGCTGAGATCCGGCCACTGCACTCCAGCCTGAGCGACAGAGCAAGACTCCATCTCAAAAAAAAAAAAAAAACAAAAACAAAAACAAAGAGCGCTCCCAGGTAGGCAAGGACGTAGCATGCCCCTGCGGAGGATTAACAGTGGCTGAACATCGGGAAGGAACTGGCACTTGGAGTCCGGACATCTGAAACTTGGTAAGACTAGTCTTTGGAATTTGCCCCACTCCATTCGAGTGGAAGCGTGGCCTGATCACTAGCGGTGTGCCTGTATCGGCACTTTTGTTCTGGTTTTGACTTGACTCGACTTGGTAAGACTAGTCTTTGGAAGTTGCTCCACTCCATTTGAGGGGAAGTGTTGCCTGATCACCCATGGTGTCCTTGTATCTGCACTTTTGTTCTGGTTTTGGCTTGACTTGAATTGCTGGATACTTTGGTTTTGGTTTTGACTTGGCTTAAATTTCTTGATACTTGGATTTTGAATTTCGTGATACTCTGATTTTGGTTTGGTATAAACGATAACAGTGTGTGTGTGCCCTCTTTACCCGTTCTTTTTTTGTGGTGAGTGTGTGTGGTATGAGTGTGGTATTTTGTGTTGAGAAAACATGGATCAGGCACAAAATAAGCCCACCCCACTAGGAACTATGTTGAAAAATTTTAAGAAAGAAAAAAAAAAGGGGGGAGGCAGAATTTATATAAAAAGAATGTTATATGGTAAATTCTTGTCCCAAAATAAATTAACTGGTTGCTTTTTAGAAAAATGTTTGTAATAAGTCAGAAAGTTGAGACATTCAAAAAAGTTGTCTGCGATAGTCGTAAAAGAAAAAATATTATAAAAAAAGTTTATGCAAAACAATGTTATATAATTTAAAAGCAATAAGACCTCCTGAGTACTCTTGTAAAAACAGTCTATGTGCAAGGTGTAAAAAAAAGTAAATATACCTTTAGTAAAAAAATTATAAAGAGGCATAAGACTGTGGATTTTTACCTACATTAAAAATTCAAAAAATTATTGTTTTGAAAGTTTAGGCAAGTTTTAAGATGTTAATTGTAAAGAAAATTCTGTGTGTAAATATATTAGCTAAAGTTAAAAAGGTATCATCCAGTTTTTCTGTGAACTGGACGTTAAAATAAAAATGCAACGAGTTTTTCTTAAAATATCAACTTGCTCTTTAACAAAAATTATAAAAGGTTGAAAAGAGTCTATAAAATCTTACCTTATGGTCAAACTAAAAAGTTGGATAAATATGTCTACAAGGTTTTATTAAAATTAAGATTAACATTAATAACACACTAATATAAAGGTAAAATTTAACTTATCTGGTATAAAAATCATACAAAAAGCATTATTAAATATAAAATGGTATTTAGATTTTTTTGGTCTAAAAACTAATAAAAATAGGTGCCAAAGAAAACATTCATTTTACTAGAAGATCATAGAAGTTAAAGACTTAAAACAAACTTTGGCAATTAAGACAGCATACCAAGATGCAAATGCCTGGTTGAAATGGATCAAATATTCCATCTGCACGTTGAACAAAAGCAATTGTTATGCTTGTGCACATATCAGGCCAGAGGCCCTGATTGTCCCCCTTCCACTAAGGTGGTCCTCCAGTCGACCAGGTGTGGGCTGCATGGTAGCTCTTTTCCAGGATTCTACAGTCTGGAGTATTAAATCATGCCAGGCTCTCTCTGCTATATCCCAAGGTCCCTGCAGGTCAGTCCCAAGAGCCATCCAGCTTCTGTCTCCCAACACTAAGTTCACTTCGTGTCTCTCACAGCAAGGAGGAGACTTAGCATTCCTTGGAGACCTGAAGGGATGCAGTGAGCTTAAGAATTTTCAAGAGCTTATCAATCAGTCAGCCCTTGTTCATCCCCAAGAGGATATGTGGTGGTATTGTGGTGAGCCTTTACTGGGCACTCTGCCAAATAACTAGAGTGGCACTTGTGTTTTAGTCCATTTGGCTATCCCTTTTGCCTTGGCATTTCACCAACCAGAGGAAGAAAAAAAAAAAAAAGATAAGACATTGTAAAACGAGAGAAACCCCTTATGGGTCTTTCAACTCTCACATCTATTTAGATACAATTAGCGCCCTGCAAGGAATACCAGATCAATTTAAAGCTTGAAATCAAATAGTTACAGGATTTAAGTCAATATTTTGGTAGATGACAGTCAATAAAAATGTAGATTAAATAAACTACATCTATTACAACCAACAGCAATGAGTTTCTCACGAGTTAAAAAGAAAAACTCATGTCGGCCCCAGCTCTGAGGCTACCTGACCTGTCAAAACTCTTTACACTCTATGTGTCAAAAAAAAAAAGAAAAGAAAAGAAAAATGGCAGGCCAGGCGCGGTGGCTCACACCTGTAATCCCAGCACTTTGGGAGGCCGAGGCGGGCGGATCACAAGGTCAGGAGATAGAGACCATGGTGAAACCCCGTCTCTACTAAAAATACAAAAAATTAGCCGGGCACGGTAGCGGGCACCTGTAGTCCCAGCTACTCAGGAGGCTGAGGCAGGAGAATGGCGTGAACCTGGGAGACGGAGCTTGCAGTGAGCCGAGATCACGCCTATGCACTCCAGCCTGGGCGACAGAGCGAGACTCCGTCTCAAAAAAAAAAAAAAAAGAAAAAGAAAAATGGCAGTTGGAGTTTTAACCCAGACTGTAGAGCCCTGGCCAAGGCCAGTGGCCTATCTCTCAAAACAACTAGATGAGATTTCCAAAGGCTGGCCCCCATGTCCAAGGGCTCTGGCAGCAACGCCCTGTTAGCACAAGAAGCAGATAAGGCCGGGCTCGGTGGCTCAAGCCTGTAATCCCAGCACTTTGGGAGGCCGAGACGGGCGGATCACGAGGTCAAGAGATCGAGACCATCCTGGATAATACGGTGAAACCCCGTCTCTACTAAAAAGTACAAAAAAAACCTAGCCGGGCAAGGTGGCGGGCACCTGTAGTCCCAGCTACTTGGGAGGCTGAGGCTGGAGAATGGCGTAAGCCCGGGAGGCGGAGCTTGCAGTGAGCTGAGATCCAGCCACTGCACTCTAGCCTGGGCTACAGAGCGAGACTCCATCTCAAAAAAAATAAAATAAAATAAAATAAAAGAAGCAGATAAGCTAACTCTTAGGCAAAACCTAAACATAAAGTCCCCCCATGCTGTGGTGATTTTAATAAATACCAAAGGACACCATTAGCTAATAAATGTTAGACTAACTAGATACCAAAGCTTGCTCTATAAAAATCCCCACATAACCATTGAAGTTTGCAACACCCTAAACCTGCCACCTTGCTGCTGGTATCAAAGAGCCCAGTTAAACATAACTATGTAAAAGTACTGGACTCAGTTTATTCTAGTAGGCCTAACCTCCGAGACTGTCCTTAAACATCAGTAGACTGGGAGCTGTACGTGGATGGGAGCGGCTTCGCCAACCCCTGCAAAGTGACTCTGAAAAAGACAACAAGCCCTGTTCCGGTCACACCTAGAAGCTGACTGGTCCACGCATGGTCGAAGCATGAGGAAACTCATCACGGGACTCATTTTCCTTAAAATTTGGACTTGTACAGTAAGGACTTCAACTGACCTTCCTCCAACTGAGGGCTTTCCCAGTATATACATCAAGTCACTGAGGTAGGACAAAAGATTGCTACAGTCATATTATTTTATGGTTATTATAAGTGTACCAGGAATCTAAAAGAAACTTGTTTGTATAATGACACCTAGTACAAAGTATGTAATCCAGGAAGTGACCAGCCTAATATGTGCTATGACCCCTCTGAACTTCCCATGATCACAGTTTTCAAAATAAAATTAAGGTCTCATCCTTTTCTAAGTGACACAAGTAAAGTAATAGCTAGAACAGAAAAAAGAGGGGTCCCCAAAAATGTAACCTTAAAATTTTATGTCTGTGCCACTATGAATAATAAGCGGCATGGGATGGGATGTGGTTCTCTAGATTTGGAAAAAAGTTACACAGCAGAAAATAAGGATATCTGTCAAGAATCATATTTATGTGAGATGTGTCAATACTGATCTTGTATCATTTGGGCTACTTAAAAATAAATAAATAAATAAATAAATGAATGAATTTTAAAAATCCTATTTGGCTCCAAAAAAAAAAAAGTCAGCCTCCTTCATGAGTGGGAGCTACAACCCTTTAGAATTGGTAATGACAAACCCCTCAGACCCAAAATGGAATACAAAAAGTAGGTAACATTAGACATTGATGAAAAAGGACTAGATCCTAGCGTAAGCATCCTAGTAAAAGGCGAGGTTCAAAGACACTCTCAAGAACCAATATTTCAGACTTTCTATGATGAACTAAATATGCCAGTACCTGAGATTCCAGGGAAAAACTAAAGATTTGTTTTTGCAATTAGCTGAACATGTAGCCCAGTCTAAAAGTCACTTCATGTTATGTTTGTGGAGGAACTGTAACAGGAGATCAATGGCCATGGGAAGCCCAATAATTAGATCCTACAGACCCAATTCCTAATAAATTCCTGGCCCAAAAGAACCACCCTGACAATTTTTGGGTTCTAAAAGTCTCAATTATTAGACAGTATTGCATAGCTAGAGAAGGAAAAGGATTCACGCATCCTGTGGGGTGGCTTAGTTGTCTTAGGCAAAAGCTGTGTAATAGTACTGCAAAAACAGTCCCACCCAGAATTCCACCAGGACTAGACGGCCCCCACTGGGTTACACTGGATATGTAGACATAGAGCCTATGCTAAGCTGCCTGACCAGTAGACAAGTGGTTGTGTTATTGGCACTATTAAACCATCTTTCTTCTTACCGCCCATAAAAACAGGTGAACTTCTGGGCTTCCCTGTCTATGCTTCCCATGGAAAATGAAGCAAAGCCATAGGTAATTAAAAACATGATAAATGACCTCCTAAAAAATTATACAATACTATAGACCTGCCACTTAGACACAAGATGGCTCATGGGAATACTGGACCCCCATTTACAGG
Organism: Chlorocebus sabaeus; assembly: GCF_047675955.1. NCBI lineage: Eukaryota > Metazoa > Chordata > Mammalia > Primates > Cercopithecidae > Chlorocebus > Chlorocebus sabaeus. The sequence goes on along the minus strand of NC_132904.1, from coordinate 68,608,637 downwards.
CTCAACTGAATCATACGGTTGCAAGCTGTTTTAAAAATCATCACTAATAAAACCGGTCAAGCCTTGACTATTCTGGCCCAGCAAGAAACTCAGATAAGAAATGCTATCTATCAAAATAGACTGGCTCTCGACTACTTGCTAGCAGCTGAAAAAGAGGTCTATAAGAAATTTAACCTTACTAATTACTGTCTACACATAAATAATCAAAGGCAAGTAGTTAAAGACATAGTCATATGTGCCCATACAAGTGTAGCACAAATTCGACCCTGAAGCCATGTTTAAAAATTAGTTGCTAGCACTAGGAGGATTTAAAATTCTTATAATAAAAGTTATAATAGTAATAAGAACCTGCTTACTGCTCCCTTGTTTGCTACCTGTACTTCTTCAAATGATAAAAAAGCTCCATCGCTACCTTAGTTCACCAAAATGCTTCAGCACAAGTGTACTATATGAATCACTATCAACCTATTCCACAAAAAGACATAAGTAGCAAAAATAAGAGTGAGAACTCCCACAAATGAAAAGTGAGAGTCTCAAAAGGGGGGAAATGAGGAAAGAGAGAGAGACCCTCTCATATTGTTTTATATTCAGGACCTGTTTTAAGAAAAAAACAATGAAGTAAAACCAAAGACAGGCAGCCTGGCACCAGGCCCAGGTCTGCCTGGCCTAAACCCAGTAGTTAAAAATCAACTCATGACTTAGAAACCGATGTTCTTGACATTGTATAGAAGAACACTGTGAAACTCCCGGCCCTGTTCTGTTTCTCTCTGACCACTGGTGCATGCAGCCCCTGTCACATACCCCTGGCTTGCTCAAATCAATCATGACCCTTTCATGTGAAATTTTTAGTGTTGTGAGCCCTTAAAAGGGACAGAAATTGTGCACTCCAGGAGCTCAGATTTTAAGGCAGTAGCTTGCTGATGCTCCCAGCTGAATAAAGCCCTTCCTTCTACAACTCAGTGTCTGAGAGGTTTTGACTCATCCTGCTACAGTGGCACATGCCTGTAATCTCAACTACTTGGGAGGCTGAAACATGAGAAAAACTTGAACTCAGGAGCTGAAGGTTGCAGTGAGCCAAGGTCACACTACTGCCCTCCAGCCCGGGTGACAGAGTGAGACTCTACCTCAAAATAATAAAAAAAAAAAAAAAAAGAAAAAGAAAAAAGAAATTTCTTCCACCAGATACCCTAAATTATCTCTCTTGAGTTCAAAGTTCTGCAAATCTCTAGGGCAGGGACAAAATGCTGCCAGTCTCTTTGCTAAAACATAACAAGAGTTACCTTTGTTCCAGTTCCCAATGTCTCACACATGTCCATGTGAAGAGATCACCAACAGGCTTTGTGTGAGCAATAAGGCTGTTTATTTCACCTGGTGCAGGCGGGCTGAGTCCAAAAAGAGAGTAGCAAAGGGTGGTGGATTATCATTAGTTCTTATAGGTTTTGGGATAGGCAGTGGGGTTAGGAGCAATGTTTTGCAGGCAGGGGGTGGATCTCACAAAGTACATTCTCAAGAGTGGGGAGAATTACAAAGAACCTTCTTAAGGCTGGGGGAGATTACAAAGTACATTGATCATTTAGGGTGGGGCAGAAACAAATCACAATGGTGGAATGTCATCAGTTAAGACAATTTTCACTTCTTTTGTGGATCTTCAGTTGCTTCAGGCCATCTGGATGTATACGTGCAGGTCATGTTATGCCCAGACCCTTAGTTCCCCAAAGAAGACCACCAGAGTCCAGTGTCAAAGCCAAGCGGCAAGGATCTTTATTACAAGTTCGAACCTGGTCCCTCCATTCTACAGCATGCAAGAGGGCCCCGAACAATGCGAGCGTTTGCTTTTTATAGCCCGAAAGTCACAGGGGAACAAAGAAATTCTTTTGGTTCCTGGCTTTCAGTGAAACCTTGAACGGCTGTCTCCTTATCGGAGGCTTTCCAGGTGGTGTTTATACTGGGCTCAGGGAGTTTGAGAGATATATGGCGATATATGGTGGGATGGGAGGATGTAATGTGTTTGTACTAGGCTCAGGGAGTTTTGAGCCCGGGGCTGAGGAATGTGCCCAGCTCCTTTCAGTCACAGGGGATATGATGGCTTAGCATGGGCTCAGAGGCCTGACACCCAACAAGTTCTTCATCTTCATCTGAGACCACCTCAGTCTGGACTTTATTGTCTTTATCGCTATCAGGCTTTTGGTCAAGGCCATTCAACAAGTCTCTTGGAAGTTCCAAACTTTCCCACATTTTCCTGTCTTCATCTGAGCCCTCCAAACTGTTCCAACCTCTGCCTGTTCCCCAGTTCCAAAGTCGCTCCCACGTTTTGGGGTGTCTTTTCAGCAATGCCCCACTACCAGTACAAATTTACTGTATTTGTCTTTTTTCATGCTGCTGATAAAGACATGCCAGACTGGGCAATTTACAAAAGAAAGAGGTTTATTGGATTTACAGTTCCACATGGCTGGGGAGACCTTACAATCATGGCAGAAGGCAAGGAGAAGCAAGTCACATCTTATGTGGATGGCAGCAGGCAAAGAGAGAGCTTATGCAGAGAAACTCCTGTTTTTAACACCACCAGATCTCATGAGACCCATTCATTATCATGAGAACAGCACGGGAAAGACCCACCCCCATGATTCAATCATCTCCCACCAGGTCCCTTTCACAACATGTGGGAATTATGGGAGCTACAAGATGAGATTTGTATGGGGACACAGAGCTAAATCATATCACTGTACATCTAATAACATAACTTTAAAGTTATTTATGCCTTGCAGGGTCTAAACTTAAAACTCATTAGCTGATATAAAAAATGTTAGGGGGCCGGGCTTGGTGGCTCACGTCTATAATCCCAGTGCTTTGGGAGGCCAAGGCTGATGGATTGGTTGAGCCCAGGAGATCAAGACCAACATGGGAAACATAGGGAGACCCCATCTTCACACAAAAATACAAAAATTAGCTGGGCATGGTGGTCTAAGCCTATAGTCCCAGCCATTTGGGAGGATGAGCTGGGAGGATTGCTTGAGCCCAGGAGGTTGAGACTGCAGTGAGCCGTGATGGCATCACTGCACTCCAGCCTGGGTGACAGAATGAGACCCTATCTCAAAAAAAAAAGTTGGTTTGTAATAAGCTATAGGACTCTGACAGGTGCTCTCAAATACAGGTTTCTGATAACTTTGGAGATTGTGATATTGGAATAAAGGAAAATGTACAGGACTAATGAAGAGCTAAAATCTTCAGAAATATCAAGCATAACAAGAACTGAATGGACTGAGCTCAGAAAGCTGAAGCAACCTTTTTGACTTTTGCTTGGAATATTGCTGATCCTTGTTTTGTTTCTCAGAGTCAAAGAAACCTATTTTGAACTATTTAGGGCCTTTAATAATTGAGTAAGCTACACTCCTGTGAACAAAATTTGAAGCATATTTTTCTGTCTCTCTGCCTGACTTCTCCAGAATTTGGAAACTATCTGTCAGTATTCTTTTTTTTTTTTTTTTTTTTTTTTTGAGACAGAGTCTCGCTCTGTTGCCAGGCTGGAGTATAGTGGCACAATCTCTGCTCAATGCAAGCCCTGCCTCCCGAATTCAAGCGATTCTCCTGCCTCAGCCTCCTGAGTAGCTGGGACTACAGGTGCTCACCACCACGCCCAGCTAACTTTTTGTATTTTAAGTAGAGATGGGTTTTCACCCTGTTGGCCAGGCTGATCTTGAACTCCTGACCTCAGGTGATCCGCCCACCTCAGCCTCCCAAAGTGCTAGGATTATAGGCGTGAGTTACCACGCCCAGCCAAGAATGTCACTTTCTAACAGGTCTAGGAGCTCCAAATTTATCATGGGACCTTAAGAGGAGAAAGTCATCCAATTTACAGGTATTTGAGGATACAAATCCATGGCTGGGCTCAGTTTTAAAATGTCTTATCTGAAATTCCTTGAGGAACAGAGTTCCATCAAAGCCAGTCTAAAAGACTTATGTAAAAATAGTTATTCTTCCTGTACTTTATGCAAAAAATCAGGCCAAGTATATGACTAAAGTCTATTTTGCAAACAATTAAATCCTATCATAATTTGCTTTTTTAACAAAAATGAGGACTGGAGAGTGAGAAATTATGTTTCAAAACACCATGCATTTGTCAATAAATTCTAAAGTCATTAGTGTTTAAGTTTTTGCCTATATTTTTAGGCCAACCCTGCTTGTTCCTGTGAACCAACCAGCAATCTCCAGCTGCAGCTCAGAAAGAAGAAGGGGATGGGTAATATAAAAATCTGGATCAATATTCTAGTTCTGAGCAATTATCCTGCAAATCCTGCCAGGTGATGGGAATAAATAGGATGCCCATCAATCGGAGGTTTCCTTTTTTGGAAAGTAAAAGCTAACCAAAGCCAAGCACCATGCACCCAAATCCCAGCTTACATAACTATAGCCACCAATTATCTGGGTATGTCACAAGACATCTTTTTCTCTCCCTTGTTGAAGGAGGACTCAATTCTGCGGCTTCATCTTCCTTAGCATTTGGCTTATGATAAGGAGTCCATGCAGCCCTCCCTAGATACATTTTTGTTCTAAATTCAATTCGAAGCTTCTGGTCAAAGGCCCAGGAAAGAAAACTGGATCTAAGGGATTCAGAGGCAGATAATAACAGAGGTTAAAAGGCACAGTGCGGCCGGGCATGGTGGCTCATGCCTGTAATCCCAGCACTTTGGGAGGCCGAGGTGGGTGGATCACGAGGACAGGAGATCAGGACCATCCTGACAAACACGGTGAAACCCTATCTCTACTAAAAATACAAAAATTATCCAGGCATGGTGGCACACACCTGTAATCCCAGCTACTTGGGAGGTTGAGGCAGGAGAATCACTTGAACCGGGAGGCAGAGGTTGCAATGAGCTGAGATCGTGCCACTGCACTCCAGCCTGGGTGACACAGTAAGACTCCATCTCAAAAACAACAACAACAACAACAACAAAAAACACAAAAATCAGCTGGGCATAGTGGTGCTTGCCTGTAATCCCAGCTACTAAGGAGACTGAGGCAGGAAAATCACTTGAACCAGGGAGTTGGAGGTTGCAGTGAGCTGAGATCGCGCCACTGCACTCCAGCCTGGCAACAGAGCAAGACTCTGTCTCAAAAAAAAAACCCAAAAAAACAAAAAAAGCACAGTGCGTGCAGGTGAGCATGGCTAATTCCTGCTGATCAAGCCAAGCCTCCCATTTCATGGATGAAAGTCATGCTAGTATCTGTGGCATAAATGAGGTCTAGGGAACTCCAAGACTACTGACTATAGTGGGGATAGAGACATAGGTAAGAATGGATAATTTCTATTCTCTCTCTCTCTTTTTTTTTTTTTTTTCCAAGACGGAGTCTTACTCTGTTGCCCAGACTGGAGTGCAGTGGTGTGATCTTGGTTCACTGCAACCTCCACCTCCCGGGTCCAAGTGATTCTCTTGCCTCAGCCTCCCGAGTAGCTGGGACTACAGGCCTGCGCCACTACACCCAGCTAATTTTTGTATTTTCAGTAAAGATGGGGTTTCACCATGTTGGCCAGGCTGGTCTCAAACCCCTGACCTTGTGATCTGCCCACCTCAGCCTCCCAATGTGCTGGAATTACAGGTGTGAGCCACTGCACCTGGCTGATAATTCCTATTCTCTAGGCACTCCCTGCTTCATGGGTGCAAGCCGCTGTGGCACCCATGGCAGCACCTGCCAAAGTCACCAGGACTCAGGGATGCAAGGACAGAAGAGGGAAAGAGGACGCTCTTCCTTCTCTCCCTCTTTCTAGCAGATACCCCTGGTATCTGCTAGAAAGAGATAGGAGTCAGGGATGCCTTCTCCCCTCTTTCTAGATGGGTAGCCATTCATCTTCACTGTGTACCCCTTCTGAATGCATCCTGAACCCCTGGGACTCCCTTAAAAGCACCTTTTTTTTCCCTTTCTTCTCCACTGTCCTCTCTTCACTAATAGGTAATTGTGTCTCCGTACTATAGGACACTCCCCTCAGATGCATCCTTCTAACTGGAAGGAGTTAACTTCCCAAACCTTCAGCTGGTTGGTTTAGGATTAAGGGAACCCAGAAGCCTGACATGCTGGCAAAAGCATAAAGTTTTTTTTTTTTTTTTTTACCAGTCGGGCTTTTGGCTTCCCTCTCCCTGTGCAAACTGGTAAAAGGCCTTGGGATTTTAAGCTGTCCTTACCCTCCCTTGTTTTGTTTTAATATGTGTTTTCTAATAATCTGGTTTTTCTCTTCTTGCCTTCAGGCCATCAAACTCCAAATGGTCATGCAACCGGAGCCTCGGATGATGGCCCCTTCGGCCAGGAACCCTTAGATAGGCTTCTGAGGGAGCTCTGACTGCCATTTCCCAGAACACCGGCCCTTCTCAGCAGGAGGCAATTTAGATCAGTCTTCATTCTTACCCTTATCCTTTTTCTAACAGCAGTTAGATGTACTTCTTGAGAGCCGAGAATGAGACAGCCAAGTGTAAAGGGGTCCCCATAGAACCTCTGACAAACCCACACGCTGGGAGGAATGTGCACTGGGGTGGAGCCTCAGGAAGTTCCTGCAGAGGAGCCTGGCCCCTCCTCTTCCAGGGTGGAATCTGGGATTCAATCTGCGAGATAGGAAGTGTGTACTAGCAGGACTCTCACTCTGCTGAGGGTCCCTATTTCCCCGCCTTTTTTTTTTTTGCCCAGTAAATTCCATTTTTCTCACCATTCGAAGTATCTGCGAGCCTAATGTTTCATGGCCGGGTGACAAGGACCCCGTCTTTAGCTGAACCCAGGAGCAACTCCTACAACATTACTATCCAGCAATTTCTCTCTCTTTTTTTTTTTTTTTTTTTTTTGAGACAGGGTCTCACTCTGTCAACCCAGGCTGGACTGCAGTGGTACAGTCATAGCCCACTGCAGCCTCTACCTCCTGAGCTGAAGAGATCCTCCCGTCTCAGCCTCTTGCATAGCTGGGACTACAGGCACGGACCACCACACCTGACTAATTTTTTGTATTTTTTTTGTAGAGACGGGGTTTCACCATGTTGCTCAGACTGTTCTAGAATCCTGGACTCAAGTGATCCACCTGCCGTAGCCTCCCAAAGTGCTGAAATTACAGGTATAAGCCACCATGCTTGGCTTCCAACCAATATTTTAAAGTTCATGATGGGAATGGAGTTTGTCTCAGATAATAGATTTTTATGGAGCCACATGTCAAATTCCTTAGAATACATTCCCTCACGAACACACCCCACAGAAACTCAGAATCATCCCCTCAATTTTCATCCCCCCTCATGCCCATTTACAATTAATCCCTGTTCTCACTTCTAGCCCCAGTCAGCTACTACCCTACTTTCTGCCTCTATAAATTTGTCTTTCCTGCACATTTCATGTAAGTGAAATCAACCACATGAAGCCTCTTAGGTCTGGCTTCTTTCACTTAGCATAATGTTTTTGAGGCTCATCCATGACATAGCAAGTGTCATCATGATTCATTGCTGCACAGTCTTCTACTGTATGGATTCACCACATTTTGTCTATTCATTCACCAGTTGCTAAAAATTTAGGTTATTGCCAGCTTGGGGCTACTATGTATAGTGATACATAATATGATACATCATACTTACATGCATAAATGATGCATCATATTTACATACATAAATATGAATATTACAAATATTCATATTTAAGTTTTGTTATGCTTGTTTTCATTTCTCCTGAGCAGACACCTGGGAGTGGAATTTTGGATTGTATGGCAGTTTTACATTTAACTTTTAGAGAAACTGCCACACTGTTTTCCAAAGGGCTGTGCCATTTTACGTCCCCACCAGCACCGTGTGAGGGTTCCCATTTCTCCACATCCTTGCCAGCACTTGTTATTGCCTGTCTTATTATTATGGCCATTCTAGTAGGTATAAAATGGTATATCACTGTGGTTTTAGTTTCCATTTATCTAATGATTAATAATGTTGAGCATCTTTTCGTGTAACTATTCATAATTTGTGTATCGTCTTTAATGAAATATTTGTTCATTTCTTTTGCCCATTATTTGATTGGGTTGTCTGCCTTCTTATTACTGAGTTGTAAGTGTTTTTTGTATTTTATGGATAGGGATCCTTTATCAGATATGTTTCGCAAATATTTCCCTCCAGTCTGTTGCTTGTCTTTTAATTTTCTTAAGGGTGTCTTTTAAAGTGCAAGAGTTTTGAATTGTGTTAATGTCCGATTATTAGCTTTTGCATTGATCAACTATGCTTTTGGTTCAAAAAAAGAAATCAGTGGTCTGGCAGAGGTGTTTCACGCCTGTAATCCCAGCACTTTAGGAGGTCAAGGTAGGTGAATGAATCACTTGAGTGCAGCAGTTCAAGACCCATCTTGAACCTGGGCAACATGGCAAAACCCATCTCTACAAAAAAATACAAAAAATTTGCCCAGCATGGTGGCATGTGCTTGTAGTCCCAGATACTTGGGAGGCTAAGGTTGGGGGATCATTTGAACCCAGGAGGTCAAGACTGCAGTGAGCCATGATTGTGCCACTGCACTCCAGCCTGAGCAACAGAAGGAGACCCTGTCTCAAAAAATAAAAATAATAAATAATAATAAATTGAAACAAATGAAGGGCAAAAAGGGCATCAATTGGCCTTGTTTACAAGACTAGCCAGGGCGGTCATTGGTGGATTGCTCCACTTTTCATATTGATGTAGTTACTTGTATATGTATAGAGAGTTGGTCCTCCTTCTTACTAGGATCTAACCAAAAAATTAAATTTGTAACTATGACCATGCCAGAAACAGAAACTAACTAGAAAATAACAAAGCCTTTTTAGTCATCATTAGGTCTGTTGCAAACCTTGTGATTCTCCTCTCCTTCCAAGTATGTGATAGGATTATGTTTTCCTGGCTTTCTTGAATTTAGGCATGCTCATGACTTGATTTGGCCACAGAAACAAGTGGTGGGTGGAAATTTGAAGAGCCTTATGGAATTTGCCAAGTTCCCTCTTCCTGCTTCATGGAAGATGGAGCCTCCATCAGCGTGGGTACTTGAGTGAGAAGCAGAACCCGCTGGCTGCTAATGTAGTCCAGGAATGAGAAATAAACAGAATCCCCCCTGACAGCCCACATTCAACATTGTAGCTTGAGCAAGAAATGAACATGACTTGTGGCCAGACACAGTGACTCATGCCTGTAATCCCAGAATTTTGGGAGGATCACTCCAGCCCAGGAGTTTGAGACAAACCTAGGTAAAATAGTGAGACCCTGTCTCTACTATTATATATATAAAATACATGTCTTATATTTATTAGTTGAGTGTGGAGGCTCACACCTATATTCTCAGCTACTCAGAAGGCTGAGGTAGGAGGATTGTTTGAGTCCAGTAGTTTGAGACCAGCCTGGACAACATTGCAAGACTTCCTCTCTACAAAAAATTGAAAAATTAGCCAGGTGTGGTGGCACATGCTTGTAGTTCCAAGTATTTGGGAGGCCGAGGTGGGAGGATCACTTGAGCCCAGGAGGCACATGTTGCAGTGAGCTGAGATCATGCCGCTGCATTCCAACCTGGGTGAGACAGTGAGACCCTGTCTCAAAAAAACGAAAAACGCCTGAGCTTGGCTCTAGATTGGAGCTATAGGGAAAAATAAAATTGAGAGCTGTGAATGTTTCCTGCCTTAGAAGAATACTTAAGTATCAGGCTAGTTCATAGCAAGCATCAGAGCTGGGAACTAACCCAGTGTAACTAGCTTCAATCAATGAGAATTGGGAAACAAAACAGCCACATTCCGATTCATACCTGAATAATTCTCAAGACACATGTGCAGTGTCTGGTTTATTCAAAGTGGCTGTCAGAGACAAGACCATAGAGCAGGAACCAAATAGTTGGGAGCTGTGGGGCTAAACAGGGCAGGGATGACCAAGTATCAGAAGGTAAAAGGAGTCAGCTGAGCCGCCAGAGCAGTGTTAGGGCCAGGCTGAGCAGGAGAGGTCAGGCTGCCCAGGGCCCAGCCCCACTCACGGCTGCAGCATAGAACCTCACCACCTCCTCACTGAGGTTGCCCTGGGCCGGGTCAAACCATATCCAGATGCAGCGGCTGCTCCCTTGGCTGTAGTTGCTGACCGTGTAGGAGTGACTCTAGATTTCACTGCACAGAGCAGTGGGTGTGAGGAAATAGAAATGGAAAGGTAGTCAGGCAGCTGCCACCTGGCACTTGTTAGACCCTGGAGGGAAGAGGAAAGACCTTTAGCCACTGGGCCCAAAAGCATCTCTGATTCTGCCAGCCCTACAAACCCAAAATGTCACAAACCTGTTCCACACCCACGCACCTTCACTTCCAAATCCCTCCTTTCCTGCCCCACCCCAGCCCTCACCTGAGTCCCAGTTCCAGCCTTTGTGCCAGTTGCTCTTGCAGGTGTAGGAGGTGCGACAGTCTTCCCACCATTGCTCACAGTCCTCTTTGCACAGGGGCACATTCAGTACCTGCTCTTTGAGCCAGCTCTGATCCACCTGGGAGATTTTGGTAGAAAAGAAGGTCTCAGGCTCAAGAATTCCAGCAACCCAGCCCTGAATAGAACTGGAGCTGGGGTTGCAGCCTGCAGAGATGCCTGGAAAATTCAGCTCCTCTGCTAGCTCTTGGGTGCCAGGAAGCCATGAGTACGTGCTGGATCCAGGGCCCCAAGTTTGGGGGGCACTCATAAAGGCAGGTGTCCTGGATGAAGTGCCATTTGCAGGCAGGTACCACCTCTCCACAGTGGTTCCAGTTGAATCCACATAGCTGGGAAATATTCTTATGGGCTTCCTCGGTGGTGCTAGTGAAGCCCAGGCATTCTTCCTCCAGATACTACACTGGATGCAGGAAGACACAGGACTAAGTCCACAGTCAGCACAGCCAGAATATTCCACACGCAGCCTCTCCCCTTTCAATCCTCAATCCCCAACCCAGTGGAAGTCATCCAGGAAGGTCCTTGCTGTTGGTAAACTCGTTGTGGGAGAGGTTTGTCAGAGACTCAGGGAGCCCAGAAGACAGCTCCTGTCTGGAGGTGCAGTCATTACAAAATTCATTAATTCAACTTTTATGGAGATCCTACATACTCTCACCCAGGTACTTTTCTAGAAACTGGGGTTACAAAAATGAGCACCTCAACGGATCACTGCTTTTGAAAACAATCAGGGGAGAAAGATGGGGACTTGCAGTGTTATAGCGTGATCAGATTAGGCCTCATTGATGTCAACGAAAAGAGTCAAGCTCTGTAAAATGTTTGAAGAGATTTATTCTGAGCCAAATATGAGTAACCATGGCCCATGACACAGCCCTCAGGAGGTCTTGAGAACATGTGCCCAAGGTGGTCTGGGGTGCAGCTTGGTTTCATACATTTTAGGGAGGCATGAGACATCAATCAAATGCATTTAAGAAATACATCGGCTGGGTGCAGTGGCTCACGCCTAGCACTTTGGGAGGCCAAGGCAGGCTGATATTGAGGTCAGGAGTTCGAGACCAGCCTGGCCAACATAGTGAAACCCTGTCTCTACTAAAAATACAAAAAATTAGCTGGGCGTGGTGGCAGGCGCCTGTAATCCTAGCTACTCGGGAGGCTGAGGTAGGCGAATCACTTGAACCCAGGAGGCAGAGGTTGCCGCAAGCCGAGATCATACCACCACACTCCAGCACGGGCAGCAGAGGGAGACTCCATCTAAAAATAAAAAAAATAGGCCGGGCGCAGTGGCTCAAGCCTGTAATCCCAGCACTTTGGGAGGCCGAGACGGGCAGATCACGAGGTCAGGAGATCGAGACCATCCTAGCTAACACGGTGAAACCCCGTCTCTACTAAAAATAAATAAATAAATAAAAATAAAAATAAATAAATAAATAAATCATTGGTTTGGTCCAGGAAGGCGGGACAATTCAAAGTGGGGTGGCAGGGTTTTCAGGCTCTAGGTAAATTTAAACATTTTATGGTTGACAATTGGTTGAGTTTGTCTAAAGACCTGGCATTGATAGAAAAGAAACGTTCAGGTTGAGAAAAAAAGATTGTGGAGACCAAGGTTCTTTTGAAGTCTTACAGTAGTTGCCGTTAGAGACAATGGATGACAAGTGTTTCCTATTCACATCTGTAAAAGGTGCTACACTTTTAATTAATCTCTTTACAATTGGAAGGGCCTGGAAGAAAAAGATGTAGTTATGTTAACAGAGATTCTTTACACATGAAAATTTTCCCCCACAAAGGACAGTTGCAGGGCCATTTCAAGACATGGCAAAGAAACATGTTTTGAGGTAAAAATATTAAAATATTTTGCTTTTCTTCCTTGTCTCATCATGTTATTCCAGAGTCAGGTTGGAAAGTAAGTCATGATATATAGGGTTAAATAAAACCCATCTGATGAGAATTTATGATTTGTAGGGCATGACTCCCCAGACCCTATAGATAGGAATTTTGGCAAGTTAAAAAAATCATTGGGTTTAGTCCTCACTGAGGTGATAATGATTTGGAGGTGAGAAAGTAAGTTAAATTGTAACCCCAGAAGAGTTCCAAATTACATAAATACTCAATACATACTTACTGAACAAATGAAAGCCCACAGCCTAGAATTTGGTATAAAGTTTGAGAAAAGAAAAATAGCTCAGAGCAGTCTCATGATGTGAGACATGCCCAATTTATCAGGCCCAGAAAGGCATGAGTATGGAACTTCAGTCACATCCTCCCCACCCATGCCCAGAGACAATTGTTTCAAGGTGTTTTGTCCCTGACTACCTGCCTCACCCACTATCTGTTCCTGGAATTTGTGATATAAAAACAATGTATAGCCAATCAATTGCTTATGTTATCTTATTTTAAATTATTGATAAACAACTTAGGAACTATTCCATTTCCTTAAAAACTCACTTGTAACTGCTGTGAATCAAAGTGTATATTCAGGACAATTTGAATCTATGCTCCTGTGTGGCTATCCTCAAGCTTTGGACCTCATTGCTTAAGGGTGACAAGCTAAATATTAAAATGTGCACTTAAAAAAAATATAAAAGCCCAGGCACAGTGGTTCACACCTATAATCCCAGTACTTTGGAGGCCAAGGCAGGAGGATCACTTGAGTGCAGGAGTTTGAGGTCAACTGGGACAACATAGTGAGACCTCATGTCTAAAAAGAGATAAAAATAAAAAAAATAAAAAATAAAAGAATAAGTTAAAGTCAGAGCTGCTTGAGGTATATGGGTTATTTACCTCTTGTTAGTCTGCACTTGGCAGCTGCAGGCTCACTGATTCAAAACAAGTGCAAGCAGGGCGGTGACTGCTATCTGCTAATGGAGTCAAAATGAATACTTATATATTGAAATACATATTACAAATTACTTTTCCTCTGTTTCTTCTTTAGTTATATATGAATATTGATTTTTAAAATAACTGTTTAGCTAAGTTCAGGATATTAAAGGGGTTGTAGCCAAATAATTGTTTTAGGGAGACCTCATGTCCAATGGGGTTGAGAGACACAGACCAAAGGTTTGCTAGATGCATGACCCAAGATGCTTCAGGCGAGGTGTGGTGGCTCACATTTGTAATCCCAGCACTTTGGGAGGCCAAAGTGGGAGGATCCCTTGAGCCCAGGAGTTGGAGACCAACCTGGGCAACAAAGCAAGACCTCTCTCAAAGAAAAAAAAAATGCTTCACACCCAGCCTCATAACTGAGAGCCTCTCCCTTCTTGAGCTGTTTAGGGCTGGCAGAAAAGAAGCCACTATGCACAGTATGCAGTTTCTTCTTTTAGATCTATGGAGGAGTCATTCCCCGTCTAAATCCCTAAATCAAGCAACCCCAGGATGGGTCTCTCCAACTTATTTCCCAGGCTCTCCTCTGGGCCTGCTTCCTTATTTGTGTAATGCGGAAACTCAACAACCAAGAGGGTGAGCTGTTGACATTGTACCGACATTTGACGCGTAGTATCTGTGAAATAAGTAGCCACACATATTAATGCAAACTGAAGGGCTCCTCTGGTGGGTCTGTCAGAGGTGTTTCAACCAAAGCAACTCCATCTTGAATAGGGGCTGGGTAAAATGAGGCTGAGACCTACTGGGCTGCATTCCCAGGAGGTGTGGCATTCCAAGTGACAGGATGAGCTAGGAGGTGAGCACAAGGTAACAGGTCACAAAGACCTTGCTCATAAAACAGCATGTGGTAAAGAAGCCAGCCCAAACCCACCAAAACCAAGATCGCGACCAAAGTGACCTCTCGTTGTCCTCATCACTCATTATATGCTAATTATAATGTATTAGCATGCTAAAAGACACTCCACCAGTGCCGAGATTACAGAAGCCACAGCAACATCAGGAAGTTACCTAAATGGTCTAAAAAGGAGAAGAACCCTCAGTTACGGGAATTGGCCACTGCTTCCTTTGAAAGCTCTTTAATCATCCACCCCTTGTTTAGCATATAATCAAGAAGTAACAACAAGCATCCTTAGTGGAGCAGCTCAAGTCACTGCCCTGCCTATGGAGTAGCCATTCTGTATTCCTTTACCTTCTTAATAAGCTTGCTTTTCACTTTACTCTGTGGACTCACCCCGAATTCTTTCTTGTGTGAGATCCAAGAACCTTCTCTTGGGGTCTGGATCTGGATTGCTTTCTGGTAACATCTTCCTGTCGAACCCTAAGGAGACACCCAACCCAAAGGAAATAGACTACAGCACCAATGGTCTATCTTTGGGTAAGTGGCGGGGTACCCAGGTAAAGGATGGTATTGGGTTAGAGGCTCAGCTTAGGGGAGTTAAAGTCTCTCCTAAGACAGAGTGGGTTAAAGGCCCCTCTTAATAGAAGGCAAAGACACTTGACTGAACTTGGGTTTGAGGTCCAACTCAGGAGTATTAGAGTCCCTTCTAAGATTTAGGGGGTTAAAGGCCCCTCTCAGACTAAAGTTCCTCTTGGCTAAGAATGGATTTAGCACCATGGGATATTAATTACTATTCTCTTTGGATTAATCTACCTTTCACTCTTTGCTGATGACTGTGGGTGACAGAATTGTGCATGTACAGGATCTTGGGACACAAGAGCTTTTTGCTCCCCCAAACGGGGACACTTAAGAGCTGAGGCAACTCCTGGAAAAGATCCCTTCTTAACCAACGAGGGGCTGCCTGAACTTTTGATTCAGTGTCACTGGGATAGGTGGGTCTTTCTCTGGCCTTCCTGAGCTCTTCACTTTCCCCACCCTACCACAGGAAAGTTTTAGTTAATGAGAAAAAAGACTTCTGAAGCTAGCCTTAAGCTGTAGCGAATCTGGGTGTGCTTTGTGTGTCTTTCTATATTGTTCTGCCATAAAGAGGGGTACCTTAGGATACAATGCAGGCCTACTGTTACCGGGGGTCCTTGCTCCTAGAGCTCCCAAGATGGCGGCAAGCCTCTTGTTCTCTCACCTGGGGTTCTTGGCCTCACTGATTCCAAGGAATGGAATCTTGGGCCATGCAGTGAGTGTTATAACTCTATTATTGGCCGTGGGTCACAGAAGAGAACTGTGGAACCCAGCAACTAGTGTTCAGCTCAATCAGGACGAACCCAGGCACTTAACTATGTAGGAACAATGGCAAGCCTTTAGCCCAATCCAGAGTGGCAATGGGTGCCTCACTGGATCAGGAGCACAGTACACACCCTGCCAGATCTGGAGGGGTGGAAGTCAGCAGTGAGTCTGTGACGGCGGCAAACAGCAGTGATGGACGGCAAGTGAAAGCTCAGCTCAAGCGGTAACAAACATGTACCAGAAGAGTGTGCAGTTGCAAGATTTAATAGAGTGAAAACAGAGCTCCCATACAAAGGAAGGGGACCCAAAGAGGGTAGCCGTTGCCAGCTCAAATACCTGGTTTTATATCCTGATTATTGTCCCTCCCACTGTGCTCTCTCCTGTTTTTGCCTAATTAACATTTTAGTGAGCTCTCTTTACTACCTGATTGGTTGGGTGTAAGCTAAATTGCAAGCCCCATGTTTAAAGGTGAATGCGGTCACCTTCCCAGCTAGGCTTAGGGATTCTTAGTAGGCCTAGGAAATCCAGCTAGTCCTGTCTCTTACTACAACACCTGTAAGCCCGCTGTTCAAAATGGCCGAGTAAACTGATCAGTTATAAACTTTGCTGAAGGTCCCTGAAAAGCTTGATGAAATTTGTCTTTCGTCTTGTTTTGTGTCCTTGGGAGCTTCACCTTGTAACCATGTGGTGATACTTTCTCTTGGTTTCTACCATCCAGCAGACAGGAGTTTGGAGTCCACGCCATTGTTAGTCCTAAAAATTATCTTGATTAGATAAAAGCCTTTGCAAGCTCAAAGTTGGCGACTCTATCTCCTTCTGGGAAGAGCAATGGAGACTGCCCAGAGCTGTAGCTCAGTAGCAAAGACTTTGTCTTTTCACAATGGCAGCCCAGACTCAGGGTTCAATTCCCAACTTAGGGAATGAGTCCTTTCTAGTTTGATATCTGTCAAACATTTGTTGATTTTCTTTCCCTCCACAAACTGTCTTGAATTTTTTTTCTCTGAGTACCTGGGAGTTTGTCTTTGGTAAAGTTCAGAAGCCAGAAATATTGGTAGTTTGGCATGGCTGAAGTCGGGTAATAAGAGATATTAAAGGATTTTTATTTTTAAGAGCACTATGATTAAAAGAGTCAGCTTAATTAAAATAGGATATTCAAACTCTAACAGCGTGGGACTCCACAGGAAAAACAGGAGGTGCCAGAGACATCATTTTGGGAAAAAAAAAACACCCTGTTTTCCTCTTGGAACCCCAGGAATTGAAAGTTGACGAATTCCTCTCACAATGTAATGCTCTGTTCTGTTTTGCATTGCAGTATCCGATGTTTTTGACTTTTGGTGGTATCAGAAACTACATCATATTATAAGAGAGCTTTGGTGTGTAATAACTAGGTAGGAAATATACTTTAAGGAATGGCCAATGGAAATTATGGGTGAATACTTAGCTCTTTGCACATTTAGATTAGAGAAGCATGCTCTTGGCCACTTCAAAGGTATGGAAATACCCTCTTATCACCCACTGAGAGATAAGACTTCCAGGAAAGATGGGCTGATTTCCCCTTTTTGGAGGGGCGGGGGGAGTTGATCCAGGATCTGGTATAAAATGGGACCCTTATTTTGGGGGATCTGTCTTGCCTTCCAGTTTGCCTGCTTGTTAGGCTGTAGAAACTGCATGCTTTCCTGACCTTGTTACCCCAAGGGCTCCACCCTAAAGTCAGTAATGCAGTTAAGAAACTTGCAAAAGATGGCCTGTTGCGGTGGCTCGCGCCTGTAATCCCAGCACTTTGGGAGGCCAAGGCAGGCGGATCACGAGGTCAGGAGATCGAGACCATCCTGGCTAACAGGGTGAAACCCCGTCTCCACTAAAAATACAAAAAATTAGCCAGACGTGGTGGCAGGAGCCTGTAGTCCCAGCTACCCGGCAGGCTGAGGCAAGAGAATGGCGTGAACCCGGGAGGCGGAGCTTGCAGTGAGCCAAGATCACGCCATCTCACTCCAGCCAGGGCGACAGAGCAATACTCTGTCTCAGAAAAAAAAAAAAAGAGAAAATGGCAAATTAAAAAAATAGAGACAAGGTCTCACTATGTTGCCCAGGCTGGTCTTGAACTCCTAGGCTCAAGCAATCCTCTTGCCTTGGCCCCCCAAAGTGCTAGAATTGCAGGCATTGAGCCACCCTACCCAGCTGAGACTTAACATTAAAATGCAGACTTACGTTGTACACATCAAAAGGTGAAATACAGGACACAAAAGCACTTTGTGTGCAGCCTCTGTAAATCGGCCAGAACCAGCCCATGGTTAACAGGAACTGACCAGGAAGGATAACTTTGTGAGCTGGTCAGCTGTCATGTCAAATCATGAAAAGAGAGTGAAGTCTGGCCATGGCATCAGGCAGTTGAAGCTGAAGTCAGCAGAGGAGTCTTCCATACTCTGTTTTCCAGGACAGGATTCCGCTTAACTCTTAGGAAAAAAGCCTGGTAACAGTAAGGAAGAGGGCATACTGAGGTGTGACCAGCCTCCTGTCTTATCATAGCCAGGAAACTTAGATTTTAAAGTTTTTCTGGGTTCTCCTTGGCCAGGAGGGGTTTGTTCAGTCAGTTTAGGGGTCTTTGGATTTTCTTTTTATTCCACATTTCTTCCTTTTAGCCAAGATCTGCCATAGTCAGCATCAATGGCCAAATTGTTTGTACCATGTCGTTGCCAGGATGGTGAGGCTACCTGCTCCAGGTCCATCCAGTCCCTTCGTGGGACCCTTGTGGCCAAGAGACTTATAGCCAATTGAACATCTTGGCCAGACAGAAATAGAGGTGGGCAGGTACTCATCAACCCCTAAGGTCTATCAAGCAACATAAGGGCCAAAAGGTAGGGCTATTAATTTAACTTGTCTGTAAGTTATATGCATTAAGCCAGCATAATTCTGGTTTAGCAGCAGACTTACAGCAGTTGGTTATACATATTATAAAGTTATTTATTTATTTATATTTATTTTTTAGACAGAGTATCCCTCTGTTGCCCAGGCTGGAGTGCAGTGGCATGATCTCGGCTCACTGCAACCTCCGCCTCCTGGCTAATTTTTGTATTTTTAGTAGAGACAGGGCTTTGCCATGTTGGCCAGGCTGGTCTTGAACTCCTGATCTCAAATGATCTACCCCCGTGGGCCTCCGAAAGTGTTGGGATTACAGGCTTGAGCCCCCACGCCTGTCCTATATTACAAGTAATTTAAATGTTATGAAGAAAAGTTTGATGGAGACTATAATTATAACAAAGACTTCAATAGCATCTTTTTTTTTTTTTTTTTTTGTGAGATGGAGTCTCACTCTGTCACCCAGGCTGGAGTGCAGTGGCATGATCTCGGTTCACTGCAATCTCAGCCTCCCAAGTAGCTGGGATTACAGGCGCCCGCCACCACACCCAGCTAATTTTTTGTATTTTTCAGTAGAGATGGGGTTTCACCATGTTGGCCAGGCTGGTCACAAACTCCTGACCTCAGGTGACCCACCCGCTTCGGCCTCCCAGAGTGTTGAGATTACAGGCGTGAGCCGCCACGCCCAGCTTTCAACAGCATCTTGAAAGGAGTTTCTGTTTGGTAGAAAGCCAACTAAACAGATCATTGATAGGATCAGTAGTTTTATTTCTTGTAATCATTTAGCTTGTTTGGAAAATCTTTCTATATGAGTTTCTGTTATTTTTGTTTTTGTTTTGCTTTGTTTTGTTTTGTTTTTGAGACAGAGTCTTGCTCTATCAGTTTGGAATGCAATTGCGTAATCTAGGCTAACTACAATTTATGCCTCCCAGGCGCAAGTGATCCTCTTGCCTCCGCCTCCCAAATAGCTGGGATTATGGGCATGTGCCACCATGCCTCGTTAATTTTTGTAGTTTTTGTAGAGACAGGGTTTCACCTTGTTGCTCAGGTGGGCCTGAGCTCAAGTGATCCTCTGGCCCCAGCCTCCCAAAGTGCTGGGATTACAGGTATGAGCCACTGTGCCCAGCCTTATATGAGTTTCTACTTCACCTGAAGTGTCAATGTAAGTGCAATAGGTGTTATGAGCCACTGCACAGACTTTTCTTTGTTTGACTGAAAGAAAGTCTGAAGCAATTAAATACTTGAGCCAGGTAATTCAACTTGTTGGGCTGTAATTCTTTGTGCAGTGTCTCCAGCTACATGTCCAATAGTGGCAGATAGGTTTGAATATGCTGGTCAGGTTTTGAATTAGACTCCTTCAGTTTTGAATTAGTCTCATTTAAGGAGGTTATCTGAGACGCCTGACTGTGTTTAGAGCTCTTATAATACCAGTTAAAAATGGTCTCCCATGGGAGGATTCCTTGACTCCAGGAATTTGAGACCAGCTTGGGGAACATGGTGAACCCCATCTCTATAAAAAATTTAAAAATGAAAATAAAGAAATTAGCAGGGTGTGGTGGTACATGCCTGTAGTCCCAGTTACTTGAGAGGCAGATGTGGGAGGATGGTTGAGGATGGTTGAGCCCGGGAGGTCGAGGCTGCAGTGAGCCGTGATCGTGCCACTCCACTCCACTCCCCATGACAGAGTGAGACTCTGTCTCAAAAAAAAAAAAAAAAAAAAAAGGCTTCCCATTGCTTCTGAGAGGTCCTGAACCCTACTGTGCATGCAAATAAACTAATTTAGGCATGTCAAATGTTCTGTCAAAAGTTCTCCATTTTGGCCTATAAATCTTTATATTGTTCCAAATTAGCTTTTTTCCAGGATCCAAAATATCCACAAGACTTTTTCTTATAATTCTGAAACATGTAGGTTCCTGATGGCAGCTGGTCTGGGACTGTCTCCTTAGAATCTAGGTTCCCCAGAAGAGCATAAGACATTCCTTCGTGTGCCACTAGAGGGCAAGCATCCTCACCAAACCTGATAGGCCAGATGAGTCAGGCTGAACTGCCCCCAACCTCCCCAACTAGAAACCTGGGGAAAAAGATGGCCTTTGCAGGGTCTGGATGGAGGGAATCAGGGTGAAAAAATGAAGTCCTCGAGATCTTAATTCAAAAGTGGGAGATCTTAGGTCGGGGAGAGCTTACCCACCTTCCTCCAAAAGCTGACAGGGAAACAACTGAGCTGTCAATGGCTCCGCCTGGCACCAGTGCATTCACTCACGCTGGGGGGAACCTGAGCTGCTCCATGGATCCTACTCTTGTCTTCAGTTATGTTGGCTTACAATCACAAGATCTGTACATTTGGAAGGGAGAGCTTTATTTCTTTTGTCGGGTTGCAACCTACAAGCTAGGAATTGAAGTGAGGGTAGGACAGGGGTTTTACACTAAATGAGTTGGCTAAACATACATATTTAATAAGTTTTAAGATGATTTCTGAATATTCATGAGAGTTGCACACATGTGTACCAAAAAACATGTTAAATATGTCCCATATTCTCTTCGGGGTGGAGACATTAAAATGCGGTCGAATTAGGCTCTATATGTCAAAAAGTGAAACACAGGACCCAAAGAACTTTGTGTGCTGCCTCTGTAAACCAGCCAGAATTCGTCCATGGTCGAGAGTCATTGATCAGCAAGGAATGTTTTGTAAGTTGATCAGCTGTCATGTCAAAATCGGGAAAGGGAAAGGAGTCTGGCAGTTGGTTGAAGTTGAAATCAGTGAAGGAGTCTCCTGTTCTTGGTTTTCCAGGGCTGGTTTCTATTTAGCTCTTGGGAAAGAAGCCTGGTAACGGTTCATGAGGAAGCAAGTGTACTGAGGTATGAGTGACTTATCATCATGGCCAGGAAACTTAGATTTTAAAGTTTCTCCGGGGTCTCTTTGGCCAAGAGGTGTCCATTCAGTTGTTTGGAGGGCTGAGGATTGTATTTGTATTTCCCAGAGGGTTGAGTCCTCTGAAGACCCCAGCAGGTAGAGGCCTCTGGAACCCTCAGGCCTCTTTCCTTCTTTATACCCCAGTGCTGATTGGAGAAGGGCAGGCAGGTATCTAGGAACACCTGAACATGGGAGCTCCTCTAGATGGAGCTCCTGCCCTCTCATCCTCTGCCCCTGGCCTGGGGGCTGATCATGAACTGAACTTTATGCCCCCTCCACTGCAGGAGTGAGACCTGCCCCCTGAGCCAGGCCCCCGGGGCCATGAGGGCTTCAGAATAATATCAGCAAGTGGAAGGTTGGGTTGGAGGTTAGGTTCAGTTCCTCTGGTAAGTCCTCACCATTTGTGGAGTCTCAGAGCCCTGCTCCGAAGGAGGTGGTGTTCCTATCTGGAGTCTGGGTGCTAGGACCAGCAGGGAGGGGAAGTCAGGCAGTCAGCTCGGACCAGTCCAGACAGTATCTGCCTGAGCTGGGCGCTTAATACCACAAGGTTAACCATTGGCATTCCTTCTGACCCCAACCCAAAGATTGCCCTAGGACCAGGCAGATAACAGGAAGGTGTTTGACTCACCGAGGTGGAGACTCTGGGCTTCAGGAAGCAGGAGAGGGGCCTTAGAGTGGGGAGGAGAGAACCCTGAGCTCTTCCCTGAGTGCCAGCCTATCACACATGCAATCTCACATCACTCATCTTCCCAGCTGCAGGAACTACTGATCTCAGTCTGATTCTAAGCCTGACTTCTTGCACCTAGCAGTTGCAGGAGAGAAGCTTTGTGAGCGGCCCACAGGGCACCGTCCTAGGGAATGCAGATCCAGTGTTTCTTCTTTGGCCTTAACTGCTGCCCACTCCCCTCATAACTCCTATCTCAGCCACCCTGGAATTCTGCTTGCACTTCTATTACCTCTAAGCCTTTGCACTTGCTGAGACCTGTCCATGGAATGCCATTCCCCGTGCTGTTTTGTGCTTGGCAAACATTATTCCTTTGGAAGCCTTCCCTGACCTCTTTGGGCTTCAGCAGAACAACACCACACTCTGTGCTTCCCTCTGTGAAAGCCTCATCTCCTTGTTCTAAGAGTCACTGGTTCTCAGAACTGTCTGTCCCCGCCAGACCTTGCAAGGAACTCAGTTCCCTTCCTGTCAGCTGAGACCAGCATGGGCCAGTGGACAGGATGCTCAGAAGGACTTGTTGACTGACAGAATGGATGCAGCGATTCCTTAACTTACTGAGCACATTCTCGGTGCCAGGCACTGACCCAGACCCTGGTGATGTAGCTTAAAATGACATAGACAAAACCCTGCTTTGGGGAGAGTATGTTTTGTTAGGGAAAAGGCAGACAACAAACACAGTAGACAAAAATCCGCACAAGGACACAGAATAATGTGATGAGAAATCAGCTGAGTGGCTTTGTTAGGTTGAGTGGTAAGAAGTCATTTTTGGGGGGAATTGTAGGTTGTGATCTAAGTGGCCACAAAGTGCTAGACTGCAGAGGATTAAAGAACGTTTCAGGCATGCAGAGAAAGAGTTGCTGGAGCAAAGACCCCCAACGTGAGAAGTGTGACTGAAGCTCATTTGTGGGGGTAGTGTGGGAGAGATTTGGCTTGAGGGCTCAGAGGAGGGGCACGGTCTTCTGTGCTATTTTGAAGAAGTTTGGTTTTTACAGTTGATACCACTGAAAAGTATTGAAGGGTTGGTGAAAGAGCTGTAACATAGTAAGACATGTTTAACTTTTGTTTTCCCTTTTTAAAAAAAAGTCCATCAGGTACTAGAACATGTCGGTGGAAGTGTGCTGATGAATAGAGTATCTCTAGTTCTCCAGTCTCTCCCTACAACATATTTACTAGTTACAAAGGGGAAAGTGTAGTGGAGAAATGTGGCAGACACGATCTTAACCAAAAGATCAAAGTTAACGTCACCAGGAAGAGGCAAACCCTTCACCACGTGCCTCCCGTTATGATGCACGGGACAACCATGTAGGGTATTCGTGCCCAAAATGCATAACCTCAATGAATCATGAGGAAACAGACAAACCCAAATGGAGGAGTATTCTACCAAATAACTGGCCTGTGGCTTTCAACAATGTCAAGATCATAAAAGAACCCCATTCCTTCCAATGCCCGTCAGTAGGAGACTGAATTCAGTGTGATGTATACACAGAATGGATTATTACCCAGTAATTTAACATCTCAGTAGGTCAACATGGAAGGATCTCAGAACAATGGCAGATGAAAACTGCACTGAGCTGCCCTTTCCCCACCTGTAAGACGAGTAGAAAATCAAAGTTTGATGGCATAGTGGGTTGACAGGGTTGTGGAGAAACAGGCAGTCTCTCTCTCTCTCTCTTTTTTTTTTTTTTTTTTTTGAAACAGGTTCTTGCCCTGTCACCTGGGCTGGAGTGCAGTGGCATGATCATAGCTTACTGTAACCTCAACCTGCTGGGGCTCAAGCGATTCTCTCACCTCAGCCTCCCTAGTAGTTGGGACTACAGGTGCACACCACCATGCCCAGCTGATTTTTTTAGTTTTTTGTGGAGATGGGGTTTCGCCATGTTGCCCAGGCTGATCTTGAACTCCTGGGTTCAAGAGATTCTCCTGCCTCAGCATCTCAAAGTGCTGAGATCACAGGCATGAGCCATCACACCCAGTGGAGAAAGAGGCACTCTCATACTTTGCTGGTGGGGGAGCCACATTGATACAACCTCCATAAAGTTGTAACTCTCAAAATTATATGTACTCTTGACCCAATAATCTTTTCTGGAATTTAAATGTAACATTCCACTAAGTAAAAGATTGTTAATTGCAACATTAGTTGTCATGGTTTTTTAAAAAAGCAGGTCAGGCACAGTGACTCATGCCTATAATCCCAGCACTCTGGAAGGCCAAGGAGGGAGTATTGTCTGGGCCCAGGAGTTCAAGACCAGCCTAGGCAACACAGCAAGATTCCTGTCTCAAATAAGTAAAGAAATAAATAGATAGAAACAAGGTAAATGTTCATCACTGAGATCCTCCTCCCCACCAATATCTCCATCCAGCCCGTATCTAGTGAGAGAAGGGAAAAGAAACTCTCTTCCCAACTTGAATCCCAATAACTCATCAGCTAACTCTGACCTTCTTCCCTCTATCTGTGTCTTTCTCCATGTGTAGTGCTGGTGGGATGAGCTTGGCATAAAGGGGAAGCCAGTGCAGGGATAAGAGACCCAAACTAAGGGATCAGATACCTGGATTCTAGCTCAACCTCCACACCCTGCTTCCCAGTGAACATCAGGCTAGTTCCAGCCCGATTTGGGGCCTGTCAATGGAAAAGATGAAGCAATGTGTCCCTCCAACCCACTCGTCCCCAGATTAAAGACACAAGACACATGTGGATTTGTCTAGTAGAATAGGTTGTCGGAAGAACCCCAGAGGACCCTTCTTGGATCAGGAACCAATAATCCCATGGGACGGGGCCCCAGCATTCATGGTCGCAGCATAGAACTTGGCCACCTCCTCATTGGCGTTGCCCTGGGCTGAGTCAAACCACATCTGGATGCAGCGGCCGCTCCCTCCACTGTAGTTACTGACCTTGAAGGAGTGGCTCCAGACGCCTTCACAAAGGGCAGCTGGAGTGGGGAAGTAGGACTCAAAGGTGCGGCAGAGGGCCCGGGCCGGACACTCATTAATCCCTGAGGGAGGAGAACATAAGACCCTGAGCTTCTGGGCCAGACTGCACCCCTCCCAACCCTAAAGCCCCACTCCCACTCCTCATCTCATCTCCTCCCGGCCCTCACCTGAGGTCCAATTCCAGCCTTTGTGCCAGTTGCTTTTGCAGGTGTAGGAGGTGCGACAGTCCTCCCACCATCGCTCACAGTCCTCTTTGCACAGGGGCACATTCAGGATGCGCTCTTTGCGCCAGCTCTGGTTGACCTGAGTGGGGAGGAGACGGAACCGCTCCTGTCAGCCACGTGTCTCAGCAGCTTTATCCTCGAAGGGGACCAGAGCTGTGGGAGGGGGCAGGGCGTCCACCACCCTCAGACCCGAATTCCTGGACCAAGCTCTCCCTGCAAGTGGCTGGCAGGCTCTGCCCTCTGCTGAGGCTCATGTTTATGGGAATGGCACACATACCTGCCGGATCCAGGGCCCCAGGTTGGGTGAGCACTCATAGAGACAGCCATCCTGGATAAAGTGGCGCTTGCAGGCGGGCTCCATCTTACCACAGTGGTCCCAGTTAAAGTTGTAGAGGCGGGAGGTGTCCTTGTGCAGCTCCTGGCTGGTGTTGGCCGTGCAGCAGGCATTCTTCTTCCAGGGACTGCACTGGGTGGGGAAGACACAGGATTAAATCTCTCCCCACCACAGCCATCTCCTCCATATTCTGGCTCCTCTGCCCCAGGTAGGTCATCCAGAGGAACACTTCCTGGGGAGGCCCCTTGAAAAGGGGGCCCTTGAGGAGCCCCCACCTGGGGACAGAGGCAGTTACAGTATTGGTGCTTTTCCTTCTGTTTATTCATTTATTTATTTATTTGAGACAGGATCTTGCTCTGTTGACCAGGCTGGAGTGCAGTGGTGTGATCATAGCTCACTGCAGCCTCAACATCCTGGGCTCAAATAATCCTCCCACCTCAGCCTCCCGAGGAGCTGGGATTCAGGCACATGCCACTATGCCTGGCTAATATAAAATATTTTTGTAGAGGTGGGGTGTCACTATGTTGCCTAGGCTGGTCTCAAACTCCTTGGCTCATGTCAGCTTCCAAAAATACTAAGATTATAGGCGTGAGCCACCATGCTTACTTAATTTTGGCTTTTACGAGTGGGTAATACAGGGGATATAGGAGATGACGTGGAGCCACTGTGTGGAAGAGTAATTACTAGTAGTACAGCTCTTAACGGTTTAAAAAGTTATTTCGTGTTATTAAACTAACTTTTTTTTGAGACAGAGTTTTGCTCTTGTTGCCCAGGCTGGAGTGCAGTGGCATGATCTTGGCTCACTGCAACTTCCACTTCCCGGGTTCAAGCAATTCTCCTGCCTCAGCCTCCCAAGTAACTGGGATTACAGGCACGCATCACCATGCCCAGCTAATTTTGTATTTTTAGTAGAGATGGGGTTTCACCATGTTTGCCAGGTTGGTCTTGAACTCATGACCTCAGGTGATCCACCCGCCTTGGCCTCCCAAAGTGCTGGGATTACAGGCATGAGCCACCACGTCCGGTCTATTTCATGTTATTCAGCTTATTTATATTATTCATTTTGCATCCAGCCAATATTAACTGAGTGCTTATTAGACATCAGGCACTGTACTAGGTCCTAGGAATACCACAGTGAAGAAAACCAGTAACATCTCTACCCTCAGGGAGGGTATGGTTTTAGTGGGTGGGTGGGCTGTATATAGAAGGGAGACAAAGAACACTCAGGCATAGAACACCGTAGGTGCAAAGTCCCCAAGGCTTTTGCGCTTTATTCTCTCAATGACCCAGTATGAATCCTTACCCCCATTTTTTGTTTTGTTTTGTTTTGTTTTGTTTTGTTTTTGAGACGAAGTCTTGCTCTGTGCCCCAGGCTGGAGTGCAGTGGCGTGATCTCAGCTCACTGCAAGCTCCGCCCCCCGGGTTCATACCATTCTCCTGCCTCAGCCTCCCAAGTAGCTGGGACTACAGGCGCCCGCCACCACACCCGGCTAGTTTTTTGTATTTTTTTAGTAGAGATGGGGTTTCACCGTGTTAGCCAGGATGGTCTCAATCTCCTGACCTTGTGATCCGCCTGCCTCGGCCTCCCAAAGTGCTGGGATTACAGGCTTGAGCCACCGCGCCCGGCCCCATTTTTACAGAGTTTAAGTAAGCTACACCCAGGGTAAATAGTGAAGTTAAGATTTAAGGAGGCGGGCAGATCACCTGAGGTTAGGAGTTCGAGACCAGCCTGACCAACATAGAGAAGCCCTGTCTCTACTAAAAATACCCAAAAAATTAGCTGGGCACAGTAGCAGTCGCCTGTAATCTCAGCTACTCAGGAGGCAGAGGCAGGAGAATCACTTGAACCCAGGAGGCGGAGGTTGCAGTGAGCCAAGATCACGCCATTGCACTCCAGCCTGGGAAACAACAGTGAAACTCCATCTCAAAAAAAAAAAAAAAAAAAAAAAAATTTTTTTTTTTAACTGAGGACAGGGAGGAGAAGAACCTGTCCCAGGTTGTGTGGTGGGTGGAGGTTAAGGGCCTGGTCTGGCTCTCCCAGGGTCTGGAGGTCCAGGTGGGGAGACTCTAGATAGATCCTGATAGTGGTGCAGAATGAAGGAGCTGTAGCCTGCATGTGGGTCTGAACCTAGATTTGACTAAATGTGGAAAAGGAATCCTAGAAAGGTAAATACAAGGCAGGTAAGATAAGCAGAAATGGTGGAGGTTTCTCTTTGGAAATCACTCTAGGTCAGGACTCAGAAAACCTGAGAAATCATGAATCAATTGCTTAAATTTTCTGGGATGAACCCTCGCACCTAAGGTCAAGTGATGGCAGAGGCGTGACAGGTCTGAGCACCCAGGAGAAACAGTAAAGAAATCCATGGGAGTCGAGCCAGATCTACCCATCTCCCACACCCTGGCCCACGCCCAGTGCGGGCTGACACAGAACATGCTTTCCCGCCAGCCTGACTTCACACTTGCTTTTCCTTGGATGTCCCAACTCCTGGTCTTCCTGCAAGACCCTTGCACATCATGGGTCTTGGGGTTTGGCAGACATGGGTCTTGCCTGTCAGGGTCAAGGGTTGCTGCCTCCAAAAGAGTTACTGAGTACAATGAGAAGAACTCCGTTGCTATAGTAGGGGCTCAACAAATATCATCACTCTCATATAGCTCATGGCCTTGAGAATGATAGTCATCTGTCTCTCTCAAAGGTCTACATCCACACCATTTCCTGGCAAGGAGGATGTGCTCTAGAATGTTCTGAAAAGCAAATGAAGTGGTGGGCACAGAGTTTCCGTTTCAGTTTTGGTGGATGAAAGAGGTCAGGAGAGGGATGGTGGTGACGGTTGCACAACCACATAAGCATACTTAATACCACTGAATACAGTTAAAAATGGCTCAAATGGAAAATGTATGTTATGTATTTGGGTGTTTTTTTTTTTAATCCCGATTTAAAAATAAGCAAATGGAATGTTGGGAATGACTCAGATGTCATGGGGCTTTCAGACTGTCCTCTCTTCGCTTTAACCCACAGATTGTGTCCCTGCCACAGTCTCTCCCTGCGCACATTCCCAGCCCTCTGGGAATGTGAACCCTTGTAGGGAGCAGGCCAGGAGACCAGAATAATAAAATATAGGCACTCTCCTGAGCCTGAAGTTCAAATTGGAGCTCATATTCCCCGAGCTGCCTCAGTGGCCTCACCTGTGGCATGGCGGCCCCGGCCGCCCCTCCCCTTCCTTGTCGGCAGCGGCACCCTGGGTTCTGAGGACACTGGACCTGCCATTGCTCATGCCGTCACCCTCTGACCTGTGTGCATGCTGTCCTCCACCAGGCTGCCCTCACCTGGCCATACAGTTCGTCCTCGGGACTGGGCTGTGCCTTGTGGTGCTTGGCGTTCATGCAGACATTGAGCAGGTCCGTCCTGGCCCGTGCACTCCTGGGCTGGGCACTCCCCGAAGCAGTCACCAAAGCCAGAAGCAGCAGCTGCATCATCTGCCAGGCCATGTCCATCTATTCCTGCCAGAGAGCCACAGTCAGAGGTGGACAAGGCCTGAGGGAGGGGTAGCAGCCACGAGAGTGTGTACTGTCCCCTTCCCAGGCCCAGATCTCTGCCCTCCCCACCCCGCATCCACCACAGGGCAGCTGAGCCAAGACATGCGCTGCCTGTAGAGGTAAGAGGGAGCCCTTCCCTGACCTGGAGGCAGGACCCTCCTCCTGCTTCCCACCAACAGCACTCTAGGTCCAGGCTCTGGCACCAGCTTGCTCTGTGATCACTTAGGGAACCACCGCTCTTATGGACTTCCCCTCTTGGATTTCTCCAGTGTTTCATGCAATTCTTTTCAAATTTGCACAAGGAGGAAACACAGGTGGTGGCCTGCTGATGCAAGAGTGAGACTCTAGACAGCCTCAGGCTTCTGCTTCCTCAGCCCGTCCTCTTACCCCAGGGCAGCTGAGGTTTAGATGCCCAGGGAAGCTGAGATGGGGACAGCAAAGGCCATGGAGCTGTCAGCTATTGTTCATGGTCCCAGAGCAGATGCTGTGGGAGGCAAAGGGATGGGGGCAATCGCACCTCACCCCTCACCCCTCCTGGGTCTTGGGAAATTACCCAGGCAGAAGCAGGCTCAGAGGTTGGCGGAGGCCAACAGGTCAGTGGCAAATGGAGGAGGGGGCTGAGCAAGAACAGATGGTGGTTGGTCAGTGGAGGCAAAGACAGCAGAAAGCCCAACCTCCCAGGAGATGGGGAGGTGCTATCTCGCCTCTCATCTCTCATCCCCACTTTTCCCTCCGTCCTGTTGCAGGGCCTTACCTCTGTTCTCAGCCCACCTGGGAAGGTGGAGTCTCTTCCACCTCCCCACCTACTTTATAACCCCATCCTGCCTGCTTGGTTAGACCCTCTGTTAGGGAAGGTGCACAAGGCTTTGTCTAGGAGACAGCTCAATTGTCTTTCAATAAGGCCCCAGTTAAATTATGGTACATCTACCCCGTGGAATTTAATGTGGTAACAAAGAAAGAGGAAGCTCCTGATGTACAAATATGGAAAAACCTCCAAGCGCATTGTTAAGTGGAAAAAGAAAGGTGCAGAAAAATGCTATGCAAAA
The DNA here is from genome assembly GCF_047675955.1 of Chlorocebus sabaeus. Classification (NCBI taxonomy): domain Eukaryota; kingdom Metazoa; phylum Chordata; class Mammalia; order Primates; family Cercopithecidae; genus Chlorocebus; species Chlorocebus sabaeus. Next base: position 68,578,624 of record NC_132904.1, on the reverse strand, counting down.
AAAAATTCTGTGTTAAAAAGCAGTAAGAATGTCTGTGTTGACTGGGTGTGGTGGCTCATGCCTGTAATCCCAGCACTTTGGGAGACCGAGGCAGGCGGATCTTTTTTTTTTTTTTTTTTGAGACAGAGTCTCGTTCTGTTGCCCAGGCTGGAGTGCAGTGGTGTGATCTCTGCTCACTGCAAGCAGCAGGTGGATCATTTGAGGTCAGGAGTTCGACATCAACCTGGTCAATATGGTAAAACCCCATCTCTACTAAAAATACAAAAATTAGCTGAGTGTGGTGTCACACGCCTCTAATCCCAAGTACTCAGGAGGCTGAGACAGGAGAATCACTTGAACCTGGGAAGAGTTTGCAGTGAGCCAAGATCACACCACTGCACTCCAGCCTGGATAACAGAACATGACTCTGTCATTAAAAAAAAAAAAAGAATATCTGTGTTTGCAGGTGAAAATTCTGTGGCAAGGTGTGAAAAGAAATTAATAACTTGGTCACCTGGCAGAAGAGAACAGGATTAGGCATGAGACTTTTGTCTGTAAACCTTTCCACATTGTTTTGATTTTTGGACCATGTGAATATAAATCTTATTTAAATATATATAGGTATGTGTGCATACATACATAAATATACCAAGTATGAAGTGAAAATACTAAGACACAGAATGACTTCTCTGACTTGATAATATTTATGTAAATTTTGATAACACTAGAATGTGTACAACGGTACATTTAAGTTAAGGATGCTATTCATGTGCTTGCAAAAGTATGAACATGAAGCCACCAAGGGTTCTGGTCCCTGGACATACATCCAGTAAATTCGATGCAGTTACACCACATGTATCCCATTTCTGTGCACAAATGGTAGCATACTGTTCTGTACTTTGCTTTTTTGGGTAGTTTCACTATAAATTTATTCTTCTTTTGACAAAAAAACAAAAACTTCATGAACTCAAGTTATCCACAATTGCACACTTGAGTATTACTGTACATCTGATAACATAACTAAAGTTATTTCTTTATGCCTCATAGGGTCCCAACTTAAAACTCTTTCATTAGCCAATATAAAAAAAGTTAGCTGGCTGGGCGTGGTGCCTTATGCCTGTAATCCCAGTGTTTTGGGAGGCCAAGGTGGATGGATCGCTTGATCCCAGGAGTTCGAGACCACCTGGGCAACATAGGGAGACCTCATCTGCACACAAAAATACAAAAATTAGCCAGGTGTGGTGATACAAGCCTGTAGTTTCAGCCATTTGGGAGGGTGAGCTGGGAGGATTGCTTGAGCCCTGGAGGTCGAGGCTGCAGTGAGCTGTGATGGCACCACTGCACTCCAGTCTGGGTGTCAGAGTGAGAAACTGTCTCAAACAAACAAACAAAACAAAACAAAAGAAGAGAGAGAGAAAGAAAGAGAGGGAAGGAAGGAAGGAAGGGAGGGAGGGAGGGAGGGAGGGAGGGAGGGAGGAAGGAAGGAAAGAAAGAAAAGAGAGCTTCATGTTTTCAAGATAAAAGTGCCTAATCCTTGGTTTGTATTTCTCCAACACTCTTGCAGGCAGTAGAATTGCTACTAACCTGGGAAGATGACCGGCACTGCTCCTATGTTTTGCTTATGTAGTGTGAAGTGATGTTTTCCCATTATGATGTTGGGAACATCTCCAATACTGTTATCATTTACTCGGCTAGTAGAAAGCTTCTCCTGAGGCAGAGCCTGTGTTTTCAGTTTGGCCTCAGTATCTATTCCTGCTACAGGCGAGTCTGAGGTGACGAGACCAGTGTCTAGTTATGAAGCCCCTGCCTCCCCGAGGCTCCATCATGGATGAGTCCTGCACCATAATCAGCAGCCCTCTGCCCTCCCTCCATTGCACCCACCTGTGACTTTTCTCTTCTTTTCAATACCCTCCCCCAACAACCTCTGCCAGTGACTTTGAATGTGTTGCGGGGGTCTTTGCAGAAGAAGTGCCCGACTGAGTTTTGCCCAGATTCCTGACTCACAACATCTTGGAATATAATAAAATAGTTATTGTTTCAAGCAACTATGTGTATTTGATTTTTTTAAACTTTTTGTTTTGAAATAATTTTAGACTTGCAGAAAAACTGCAAAAAATCATCAAACGATTTCCCATATGTTTTCATGCAACTTCCCCAAATATTGACATCTTATGTAACCAAAGCCCAGTTACTTAAAAAATCAGGAAATTAATATTGAGGCAATACTGTTAACTAATCTACAAGCTTTATCCCCTTTACACCAGTTTCCCAACCAATGTCCTTTCTCTGACCCAGGATTCAGTCCATGATTCCAGGTTGCATTTAGTTGTCATGTCCCCTCAGTCTCCTCCAATTTGTGACAGTTCCTCAATGTCTGTCTTTGTCTTTTATGACCTTGACACTTTCGGAGAATTACTGGTCAGTTATTTTGCAGAATGTCTCTCAATTTGGGTTTGTCTGTATTTTCTTGTAATTAGCTTGAGATTATGCATTTTGGCAAGAAAATTAGAGAGGAGAGGTGCTTTTGTCAGTGCATCATATCAAGGGGTACATGATGAGGGTTGCTACATCTTATTGCTGGTAATTATTGGGTTAAAGAGATTTCCTTACCATATAATTGTTAGTTTCCCTTTGTTAGTAATCCTACCTTGTAGGGAGACACTCTGAGACTATGTGAATATCCTTTTCATATTTTCATCCACTTAGTTTAACGTTGCCTGCAGCAATACACCACAAAATTATGGAATGATTTGTTATGCAGCAACAGACAACTAGTAAACCCATGAGAGTTAGTAGTGTGTTTCTTAAACTCTGAGGAAACAATTTGGCTTATAACCTTAGTTTAGCCACACAGCAGTTACTCTTACTACAACAAAACTGCCAGGAAAAACAGAGTACTAATCACATTAATCTTTAAATGAAATCAATTATAAAAGTGAGTGGTTATAATAGTTAAACCTACTTTACCCTCTGTGAACATTCTGCATGATGGACTTGAGACAGTGGACTGAATAACTGCTCAGGAAATCAGCACTACCTCAGTTACTTTCTGATGGGTCCTTTTAATACAGTAAACAGAAGATTTCATAGACAGAAATACTGGCTCTTCAAGGCTTCTTCAATCATGAGAATGTTTCTGAGAAGCTTCTGAGCAAATACTTCTATGGAAGCTGATCACAGATCTGAGGTCTTTGCACTTCATAATTATTCTGTCAACCACAGCCATATTAATCCCCACTCTGCACACGTATCAATAGCATTAGGACCTAAACCACTATGCCCGCAGGGTCCAAAAAGAAAGAGGTATGTCCTCAACCAATGAATTTCTGATACTATAGACTTCATAAAATTCATGCCTTCCAATCCCAGACTCCACTATCATGGCCAAGGCCAGATCTGGTTGACTTGCCAATGGTGCTAAAGACTCTACTAAAGATTTTGGTGAATGCCAAGGCCAGCCTTCATCCAAGTGACCAGAATACCTTTAATGAATGCCTGGTTTTCAGTAGCCTCTACATAAAAGGCACACTGATTTGCTATACCTACAACTATAGCTGTTGGCTTTTTGCTTGTTTTGACCTGAAACTTAATCATGGGCATGGCCTCTCTTTAAGGCTTTCTATCTCAGGTACCAACGATGATAGCAAGAACAAAGTGCCTGTTCACTACATCAAAGATCAGGTGGTTATCCGAGTCCAGCATCTAGATGCACGGAGCCCCCAAGGAGTCCAGGCAACTGTTGAGGGTAGATGGGCCAATCTTTATTTTACCTTATTTTTTATTTTTTGGAGACAAGTCACTCTTGTCACCCCAGCTGGAGTGCAGTGGCACTATCATGGCTCACTGCAGCCTCAACCTCCCTGAGTATCTGGGACTACAGGCACGCACCACGACACCCAGCTAGTTTTTGTATTTTTGTAGAGAGGAGGTTTCGCTGTGTTGCCCGGGCTGGTCTGCAACTCTTGGGCGCAAACAATCCTCCAACCTAGGCCTCCCAAAATACTGGGGCTACAGGAGTGAGCCACCATGACTGGCCAAGATGGGCCAATCTTGAGTCTTGCCCAAATTCCTGACTCACAAAATCTTGAAGTATAATTAAATAAGTATTGTGTTTTTGTTTTGTTTTATTTTGTTTGGTTTGGTTTTGTTTTGAGACAGAGTCTTGCTCTGTCCCCCAGGCTGGAGTGCAGTGGCACGATCTCAGCTCACTGTAGCCTCCGCTTTCCGGGTTCCAGTGATTCTCTTGCCTCAGCCTCCCAGGTAGCTGGGATTACAGGCACGTGCCACCATGCCCGGCTAATTTCTGTATTTTTAGTAGAGACTGGGATTCACCATGTTGGCCAGGCTGGTCTCGAACTCCCAACCTCGGGTTATCTGCCCGCTTCGGCCTCCCAAATTGCTAGGATTACAGGCATGAGCCACTGCATCCAGCCTAATTGGTATTGTTTTAAGCCACCAAGTTTATTTGATGTTTTTAACTTAGTGTTTGGAAATAATTTCAGACTTAACAGAAAAATTGCAAAAGTAGTAAAGAGGTTTCCCATATGTTTTCATCCAGTTTCCCCAAATGTTGGCATCTGACATAACCAAAGCCCAATTACTTAAAAAATCAAGAAACTAACATTGAGGGAATACTTTTAACTAATCTACAAACTTTATTCTTTTTCATCAGTATCCCCACCAATGTTCTTTCTCTAGATGCCATGGTACCAATCCTCAGGAAGAAGAATACCCCCTAATTCCCTTGCACTTTGATTTCTTTTCTTTTTTCTTTTTCTTTTTGACAGGGTCTCTCTCTGTCACCCAGGCTGGAGTGCAGTGGCATAATCATAGGTCATAGCAGCCTTGACGTCTTGGGCTCAAGTGATCCTCCCACCTCAGCTTCCCAAAGTGCTAGAATTACAGGCATGAGCCACTGTGCCCAGTTCACTTTGCTTGCTTTACTTAACAGAATGTACTATATAGATGGTCCCTTATCTGTGTACATAGATCTATATGATTCTATTTCATTATTCTATTGAATTTAAGTGGCTTCTTGTATTTCACTGTTATAGTCAATGCTGCAGGGAATGTCCTTGTATAATCGTCCACCTTTGTATATAAGAACATATCTAGTGGAGGGGGAATGTAAAATAGGCCAGATGCTGTGAAAAAAAAATTAAATATAGAATTACCATATGATCCAGCAATTCCTCTTGTGGGCATACACCCAAAAGAATTGAAAGCAGGGATGCAAACAGCTATCTGTGCAGTCATATTCACAGCAGCATTATTCATGATAGCCAAAAGTTGACAGCAACCCAAGTGTCCACCGATGGATAAATGGATAAACAAAATGTTGTTTCTACAACTGGACACAGTGAAAGAGTTTTAAGCAGGGGAATGTCACAGTTCAATTGGCAGTCTTGGTGTGTTCAGATGGGATTATGTATAGGCTGGAATTGGGCAAGGTAGACTAGCTAGAAAGCTGTTTCACAAGTCCAGGCCTGAGATGATGGTGCCTTCGACCAGGAGGGTAGAAGTGGGGATTCATTCAAAAAATAAGTTCAGAATTAGTTATTGGGCACCTACCACGTGCTAGGCTGTTCTGGGTTCTAGAGCTACAGAAGTGACCAAGAAAAAGTCCCTACTGTCATGGAGCTGACATTCTAGTTTGGGGGTGGGAGATTGTTAGGGAGAGACAATAGAAAACAAATGTATAAAGAGGGTGTGCTCTGAAGAAAACTGAAGCAGGCTAAGTGGACAGAGAGTGAGGAAGGAGGGGCTATCTTCTACAGGAAAGATCTAGGAAGTGATGCTTGGGCTGATACCATAATGAGGTAAGAAGGGAGTCATGTGAACCTGGAGGAAGGAGTGATCCAGACAGAGGGACCAGTAGGTCCAAAGGCCCTGAGGCAAAAATGTACTCAGTGCATTTCAGGAGCAAACAGCAAGGAGGAGGCCAGTGTGGCCAGCAGTGAGCTGGGAGAGGCAGGTGTGGGGTCCAGGCCAGATCTGCAGGGCCCCAAGGTTCAGACTCAGCAAAGACTGGGGATTTTACTCTGAATGAAATGGAAACTTCATTTACTTTTTCCAGTTCAGCATCTGATCTGACTCTAGGGACAAGGGAAAGTAGACAATTGACACAGATGTCTATGTGAATGGCCCAGCCTCAAGGCAACCATGACTTGAACCAGGGCTAAGAGGCGGCAGTGGACGTGGTAAAAAGGGAGGAATAATCTCATGTCTTTTGAAGCATACTTTAATGGGATTTGCTGATGTACTGGATGGGGGACATGAAAGAAAGGAAGGAATTAGGATGACTCCAGAGTGTGTTGGTCTGAGCAATTAGAGGGGAGTGCTTGGCTATTTACTGACATGAGGAAGGCTGAGAGTGGAATAGGGATGGAGTGAGAAGGGGAAAGAATTGTGGAATTAAGGGAAAGAGTGGATTCATGAGACACTTGGTAAATCACATCTCCAGGGCTTAGAGACTTCTTGGATGTGGTGGGAGAGGTAGGGAACAAAAATAAGTGGGTTTCTGGCTTGTGAACTGGGGAGATGTTGGTGCCATTTTCTGAGATGGAGAAGCCGTGGGGCTAGTGCTGCTGCAGGAGTCTGGGACATCAGAAATCTGGGTGGCAGATGCTGAGATTGTAGCCCCAAATCTTCATTCCCTTTTCCACTTGGCTCCCTCCCTCACTTCTTTAGGGATTTCTTCAGAGGTCTTTTTATTACTGAGGCTTTTTCTGACCACCTTCTCTTGAATATTGGGTCTATCTCACCCCTGCTTGCTCCCTTCTCTTCCCTGGTTTTATTTTTCTCACCTCATTTATGAACAACCGATATTACTACCTATTTATGTGACTGTCTCCCTGTCTCCCCCAACTACATTGTCAACGTCATGAGAGCATGGATTTGTGTCCATTTTGTTCATGGCTTTATCCCAAGCACTTAGAACAGTGCCCTGGCACATAGCGGCAGTCAGTAAATATTTGTTGTCTGAGTAGGAAAATGCCAAGTGAAGGGTGAGGTGGTGGTAGGGGCTAGGATGATCTCTGGAGACCACCCCTGATTTTTATTTCTTTGAGGCTGCTCCAGTCTGGACTCAGTGAATCTTGGTGAAACTGACTTGGCCCTAGAAGCTGAAAGCAGATGGGACAATGGCAGAGGGGAACAGGGAACTGGAATGAAGAAGAAGCATAGGAGACTCCATTTCCTCACCTGAAGTGTAAAATGACGTATGACTTCCCTAAAAGGCTGCAAGTGATGGATTGGATGTAGAGGGTGGGAGGAAGAGGAATCAATGTTTCTAGAGTACAAGGTAGGAGTGGTGGAAGTAGAGATAGGGTAAGACAGTAAATGTTTGCAGTTTAGTAATAAAGGGTGTTTTTCTGTGAAAAGCTGGTAGTCAAGAAAGGAGGAGAGGAGGCCAGACTGCCTGGTAGTGATAGCGACAGGAGGCAGCCAGATGCCTAGGTGGGTACTTGGTGAAACCATAACTCCAAGACAAAGCCAGTTTAAAGCCCGAAAGCCAAGCTACAAGTTAAATCCTCAGACCAGATGGAAAAGTTGTCTTCCCATTTGGTGTGCTTTCCTCTGATTGATCCCCACCCTTCATCTATTTTTCATATACCTACTCTTCCCTAATTGGTTTTGTACACTGTTGTGCCCACCTTTGAGCGATGTCTTCACTTTAACCTATTTTGCATATTCACAAACCAATGAGCACACACTCCCCATCCTGTGCCTGTAAAGACCCCATACTCAGTCAGTAAAGGGGAAGACAGCTGTACTTTGAGGAGATGAGTAGACTTTGGGGAAGAGACTGTCAGACTGTGGAAGAGATGGCCTGACTTCGGGGGAAGATGACTGGCCCTTCCCATCCCCTCTCCAGCTCCCCTCTCCTCTGAGAGCCATTTTCATTCCTTAATAAAATTCCCTGCCTTCAGCATCCTTCAATTGTCCACGTGACCTCATTGTTTTTGGATGCCAGGCAAGGGCTCTGGATCCACCGAGTGCAGGTCCCCAGAAAAGCTGTTACACTGGCCCTTTGCCCTTGCTGGCAGAGGGCAACCACTCCATGCAATGAGGCAAGGGTCCAACTGAGCTGCTAACGCACCACCATTTATGGACATTGGAACTAAGAAACCACTGTAAAACTCACTCTGGGGCTTTGGGGTCACAGGCACCCTCACCTGGGTGCTGCCGCCAGGGGCCAACTGAGCTGCTAATATACCACTGTCCTTGGATGATGTAACTAGTGTCATGGGATCTTTGGGGTATTGCTTTTCTGGCCAGAAACCTCTGTGGCCAGTGGTGCCTTTACTCAAGTTCTTGTCCTGCACCCACGAGGAATGAGGTATGCAGACAAGTGAAGGGTAAGAAAAATAAAAAGGAGCTTTATTGAGTGTTAGAACAGCTCAGAGGCGTCGGGTGCCATGGCTCACGCCTGTAATCCCAGCACTTTGGGAGGCCGAGGCGGGTGGATCACGAGGAGAGGAGATCGAATCCATTCTGGCTAACACAGTGAAACCCCGTCTCTACTAAAAAATACAAAAACATTAGCCAAGCATGGTGGCGGGCGCCTGTGGTCCCAGCTATTTGGGAGGCTGAGGCAGGAGAATGGCGTGATCCCAGGAGACAGAGCTTGCAATGAGCCGAGATCATGCCACTGCACTCCAGCCTCAGCAACAGAGAAAGCAAGACTCTATCTCAAAAAAAAAAATAAAAGAACAGCTCAGAGGAGACCCCAATGGGTAGCTCCTCTCTAGGCCAATCATTCCGTCCAGTGTTTAGCTCTTAGTAGAGAGGATAGTTCCTCTCTGCTGCTGCTCATCCCATCATCTTCCCAGCTCTCAGCAGAGAGGGTAGCTCCTCTCTGCAGCTGGTCATCCCATGATCTCTCCAACCTCTGCTCTGCGTTGGCTAATATCAGAGCTTTTATGGGCCTCAGAGGAGAGGAAGTGAGTGCTGATTTGTCCATGCGCAGGCCTGGAAAAGGCACCACAAGTTCCCGCTGACTCCAGTCCTTGGGACTGGCAGCCCAGCCCACAGGCTTCAGGTCCTCCCTGGCCTGAAGGTAGAGCTTCAATGGGCACCAGTCCTTTCCTGCCCAGGAGCCTGTCTGCCTCTTACCACCACTCATGCCAAGGGTGACCACAGGCCAGCAGCGAGCTGTCCCCAGCCTTTCAGCCTCCTTCCCACCCTTGTAGGCACCCAAAGTCCGGAGGGGGAGGGCTGAGGCAGCAGGGGGCTGGTGCATCACTGATGCCCTGAGCCTGTGCGCACCTAGCCAGACTGCAATAGGCTCAGCCCCAATCCTACCCTGAGATCAGAGTGGGCATCGGGAGTGGGGAGAGGCCAGGCAGTGGAGGCAGACACCCCTGAGCCTGCCATGACTGGGTCTGGGGACCCTCCTGGACCCCCAAGAGTTAACAGGAGGTCTGGGCCCACAGCCAAGACTTGGGTGGCTGCAACTGTTCCTGGGGAACTCCTGTCCTGCCAGCTCAGGAGAGGCACAGCTTCCACCTGTCCCCAGCTCTGCAGAATGCACATCCCTGGTCATGCCCCTTCTCTGTGTCCCCCCACAGTGGTGGCAGGCAAGGAGCAGGTGGCATGGTGGCCACAGCCAACTCCGCACAAATGAACCTGATGCTCCTAGGACTGGTCCTGTGAGTCCCAGCTGCACCTTTGGCTGGGTGTTCATTGGCTCCCAGGACACAGCAGGGAGCAAGGTTGAGGCTGCAGCAGAGGCTCTGGGCCTGGGCACGGGTCTGGCCTGGCTGGGTGGGGGGGGCAGCACAGTCGGCTGCCATAAGGACAAGGGACACAGGGGACCCACCGCCACTACTGCTGCTCCCATAGCCACTCCTGCTGCCTCCTTGCAGCCTGGGGCATGGGGGTGCTGCAGGCCCTTACCCAGCCCAGGCCAGCATCCAGGGCAGGGGTGACATTGGTCCAAGTTCTCTGGTGCTCTGGGGCAGCCCAGGACTCCCCCTCACCTGGCTTGAGACCCTGCCAGGGGTGCACCTCTGGGAGCAGATTGTAGGCCCTGGACCTGGTCACCGGGAGCCACAGGCTTGGCAGTCACCTTGACACTGGGTGGATCCTGGGGATGCAGCCTTGGGCCGCCCCACGCTGAGTCTCCCACTGAGGCATGGGAACCTGGCACAGGAATCGGGCGCCGTTTGCAGGGTGGGCACGATGGCCACATCACTGTCTGGGTCTGGGAGGCAGGCGACATTCCCACTTCCTGCCCCAGGCCTCTGAAGCCCGACTACCACGCTGCATTTGGGGCCCAGCTCCTGTGCTCGGTGCGCAAGCACACCACCACTCTGGGCTCAGCTCTGCCTCAGGGCCCCTCTGTACCCAACCGTGCCATTCCCCCACCAGCGGGTGGTTCAATCTGCCGCAGTGGCTCCCTGAGGCAGGATCCCAGGGCAGCAGGCCCTGGGGACCATTTGCCTTGGCATCCACACCCAAAGACCCATGGCCCACACCCACACCCCACCACAGCCGGTGCCATGGCAACTGCCGCTTTGGACGGCCCACCACTGCCATCACTAGGAGAGCACTGTAACACCCACTTTTGTGTCTCCCACCTGGGCACTGCTGTGGGCCCTGCACAGAGCTTGCTCCTGCTGGCACCTGTAGCTGCCAGCCAGATCCCGCACTTTCTCACTCACATGCTCCTTCCCACAAGGGGTTCAGCGCAGCAGAGCAAATAAACAGGGCACCCCTGTCACGAGTCTGGCGAAGGGGCAAAGAAAAAAATCCTGCATCATCTGGGGCTCATCTGGAATTTGTCAAAAGGGTGAGTAGAAGCAGATCTGACTCATCACTTCTTTTCCAAGACTTAATGTCCTCAGACTTTCCTCTGAAGGCAGATGAAGCACCCAACCTCGGGGTGGTCAGTTGAGAATGCATGGTACAGCTACAGAGGGCCAAATGTGACTCTGCCATCCTTCTCTCTCTTTTAGGTGAAAGGAATGTTGGCCTTTTTCCCTTCACAGAGGACTAGTTGTCACGTGGGACTGGAATAAGATCCTGGGGCAACTGAAGTCATCTGGCCGAGGCCACTCCCTGGCGTTGCCATAAGGCCCCTAGAGTTGGCTTGGTCCCCAACCGCCTGTTAGAGCATCGGCCAAGACCCATAGACTTTTCTATGTAACTCTTCCTTCCTTCTTTCACGTTTTGAAATGGCTTCTATGTCTTCTTTTATAATGTTAAGGGTGTTGCTGCAAACTGCAGAGGTATTACTAGGTAGAACGAGCATCTGGCCCAGCCATCAGATATGCAATTTGGAAAAATGCGATTTCTGTCTGTTCTTAGAAGCAAGGAAGGTACAGTGATTAACAGTCTTTTCCCAGTTGAAGGGACCTATGTGCACAAAGCAGGAGGCTTTTTTACCCCCAGGCACCTCCCCACACCATGATACTTAGGCTGTTTCCACCCCCCACTCTTTTATCCACCATGTCAGGAGTTCACATAGCCCTGCAAGTATAGGGAGCTTTTCTATGTGAGAAGTTTTTTTCCCCTACCTTAGTAGTCTGCTTATGATAGGGAAGTAATGGGGGAGTGACCCACCAGCTTCTGGCTGCAAATTTGGCGAGGGTCATCTGGGACTTAGTTTACATGAATCCATGCACCCTCAAGACACTTTTTTGTCCCAAACTCAATTCCAAGCTTCAGTATGAAGCCTTAGAAAGAAAAACTGGATCTGAGGGATCCAGAGGCAGACAACAATGGAAGTTAAAGGGTACAGTGCAGGTGAGCATGACTAATTCCTGCTGAGTAAGCCAAGCCCCTGTTTCATGGATAGAGGTCATGCTAGTACCCATGGCATAAATGAGGTCTGGGGAATTCAAAGGTTATGACAGCAGGGGGACAAGCAGCACATGGGTGAGTGTGGATAATTCCCACCCCCTAGGCCACCTGTCAACATGGGTAAAAGCCACATTCACACCCATGGGTGGCACCCTGCCAAGGTCACCTGGACTTGGGGATATAAGAATGGAAGAAAGAAGGGGTGGCCAGGCGTAGTGGCTTACACCTGTAATCCCAGCACTTTGGGAGGCTGAGGCAAGTGGATCACTTGAGGTGAGGAGTTCAAGACCAGCCTCACCAACATGGCTAAATCCTGTCTCTATTAAAAATACAAAAATTAGCCAGGTATGGTGGCATGTACCTGTAATCTCAGCTAACAGGAAGGCTGAGGCTGGGGAATCACTCAAACTCAGGAGGTGGAGGTTGCAGTGAGCCAAGATCATGATATTGTGCTCCAGCCTGGGCAACAGAGTGAGACTGTCCCCCCGCAAAAAAAAAAAACTAACAAGAGGGACACCTCTTCTTTGTCTTCCTAATGTACCCCTGGTATTTGCTGGGAAGAGAAAGGAACTAAGAGATGCCTTGTTCCCCTCTTTCCAGATGGGTAACCAATCATCTTCAGTCTGTACTTCTCTCAAATGCCTCCTGAATCACTGGGTCTCCTTTGAAAAAAAAAAAAAAAAAATGCCTTCGTTTTCCTTTTTTCTCCTCTGTCCTCTCTTTGCAGACAGGTAATTGTGTCCCCATGACACAGGACACTCCCCTCAGATGCATCCCCCAGACTGGGAAAAGTTAATTTCTCAAACCTTAAACTGCTTGACTGAAAACTGAGCTTGGGGTAGGGGGCGCTGAGCGCGGTGGCTCACGCCTGTAATCCCAGCACTTTGGGAGGCCAATAAGGGCAGATTACTTAAGGTTAGAAGTTTGAGACCACCAGCCTGGCCAATGTGGTGAAACCCCGTCTCTACTAAAAATACAAAAATTAGGCCGGGTGTGGTGGCTCAGACACCTGTAATCCCAGCACTTTGGGAGGCCGAGGCGGGTGGATCACCTGAGGTCGGGAGTTTGAGACCAGCCTGACCAACATGGATAAACCCCATCTCTACCAAAAATACAAAATTAGCTGCACGTGATGGTGCATGCCTGTAATCCCAGCTACTTAGGAGACTGAGGCAGGAGAACCACTTGGTTGGTGGTTCCGAGGTGGAGGTGGTGGTGAGCTGAGATTGTACCATTGCGCTCCAGCCTGGGCAACAAGAGCGAAACTCTGTCTCAAACAAACAAACAAACAAAAATTTGTCGGGCATGGTGGCATGTGCCTATAATCCCAGCTACTCGAGAAGCCAAGGCAGGAGAATTGCTTGAACCCGGGAGGCGAGGTTGCAGTAAGCTGAGATCGCGCCATTGCACTCTAGCCTGGGTGGCAAGAGTGAAACTCCGTCTCAAAAACAAACAAACAAACAAACAAACAAAAAAACTGAGCTTGGGGGAAGGGAACCCAGAGGCCTGACATGCGGACAGAAGAGTAAAAGTTTTCTGCCAGTCGGACCTCTGGCCTCTCTCTCCCTGTGCAAAATGTTAAAAGAAATGATAAAGTTCAAAAGCCAGAAATATTGGTGGCTTGGCATGGCTAAAGTTGGGTACTAAGGGATTTAAAAGGGTTATCTTAAAGAGTGTTCAGCTTAATTAAAAGTGGATATCCAAGCTATAGGTATATTTAAAAGGCCTTTGTGTTTTTCTCTTCTTGGATCTTGTTTTTCTGAAAAACAATTTTTTCTCAGTCAACTGAATTATTTTTCTCCAATTTGTCTTGTCACTCTTAATGCATGCGTGAGAGGCCTTAAGATAACTTCTGAGAGCATGAGATTCCTTGGGAAAAACAAAGAAGTCGCCACAGATCCCATTTTGGAAAAAAAAAAAAAAAACAACAACTCTGTTTTTCTTATAGAACCCCAGGAATTAAAAGCAGATAGATCCTTTTCAAACTCTGTTTTTGTCTTCCAGCTATGCTTGTTTATTAGGCCCTGGAAACTGCATGCTTTCCTAGCCCTGCTTCTTGAAGTGCTCCATCCTGAGGCCAATAATCCAATTAGGAGATTGGCAAATTAAAAATCTTACAACTACTGAATGTTCTGTCTGTCTGTGTAATCATATATGTGTTATTTATGTGTGATGTTTATATAAAAAAAGAGCTCTAATTTGCTTAAAGAAAATAAGTGCTTAGATCAAACATTTTTTGAAGGAAAAACAAAAGCTGTATTGCCTTTTAGTTCATGTGACTTTAATCTTTGAGAAAGAAAAACAATTTTGAAGATAATTGGTAAAATACAAATGTCATCAAAATGAAAATATGCGGTCTAACGTATGCGGGTCAGATACTAGGTTTGCTAAATGTTATAAGGTTATAAACTGCTTCTTTGGCTTTTGAGAACTGTTTGACTTGCCTGCTTTACAATTTGGTAAGGTCTGGGAACATATGGAATTAACCACACCCTTAACTATGCTGGAAAGAGTCACACTTTATCTGTGCCTAGTACATAATTAAAATAACATACCAGGTTTTACATTAAAATTAAAAATTGCTAAGAGTTACCATTAGAACATGTAATTGAGACTACTGAAAATAGATTTACATGCAAGGGTAAAATTTGACTTTCTCTCTTGAAGATTTTCATGTAATAGTAAAAGATAATGAAAGGTTTTTGCCTTGCTTTAAAATTTTTGAGTCATCATTTTGGCTAAAACAAATAACATGGTAATCTGGAGTTCTATTTCAAACTATTAAGTGTTTTAAATCTTTAATATGTTTGACAGACTTCCCAAAATCAAACTTCAGGTTCAAGGTTGTCTTTTCTAACCCCTAACTTTTGGATGCTACTGAAGGCCCCAGAGCATCCAAAAGAGAGGTAAACAGGATTATTTAACACATTTAGTTACATGGGATTACCAAAATAAAAATAATGTATGACCTTCTTCAGTGTATATTTTAGTGAATAATATTAATATATGTTCCAAAATTGTATGGGATTTATTTATTTATTTATTTATTTGAGACAGAGTCTCAGTCTGTCACCAGGTTAGAGTGCAGTGGCATGATCTTGGCTCACTGCAATCTCCACCTCCAGTGTTCAAGTGATTCTCCTCCCTCAGCCTCCTGAGTAGCTAGGACTATAGGCATGTGCTACCATGCCCAGCTAATTTTTGTATTTTTAGTAGAAACAGGGTTTCACTACGTTGGCCAGTATGGTCTAGATCTCTTGACCTCATGATCCACCTGCCTTGGCCTCCCACACTGCTGGAATTACAGGCATGAGCCATGGTGCCCGGCCTAATTGTTTGGGACTTCTAAAACGCAAATGTCTGAGTATATGCTATCAGTCATAATTAAGGTTATTGTGTTAAGTTATTATAAACCACAGAGAAAAACCAAATTTCTTTGTCAATCATGTTTTTGAGTGCGACTACCCAAGGATATTTTGTTATTCACAGACAATTGTTGTCTTGTTTTGACCCTTTTCAAAAGATGATTTGTGGTCAGCTATTGGACTTTGAAAGGTGCCCTCAAATGCAGGTTTCTAATGACTTTGGAGATTGTGACATTGGAACAGAGGAAAAGCATACAGGAGTCATAAAGAGCTGAAATGCCCATGAATATCAAGCAGAACAAGAGTTAACTGAATAAACTGAACTAATAGAAAACTGAAGTAATCCTTTTTAACTTTTTGCTTAAAACATTGCTGATCCTTGTTTTGTTTTTTCCAGAATCAAGGAAACTTCTTTTGAGCTATCTACAGCGTTTAACAATTGAGTAAGGTATACTCCTGTGAGCAAAATTTGGAGCATATTTCTCTCTGCCTGGTTTATCTAGAATTTGGAAACAATTTGTGAATATTCTTAACTTACAGAATATAGTTATTTGCATCAGTGCAATAAGAATCCATTTTCTTTTGCAGCAGGATGCAACTGGAGAAACTGGTTATTTTACCAAGGATTTGACTGGAATGGTGTGCTTTCCTTTAGGGAATCAAGCTTGACTTGCAGAGCCAATAAAATCCCCTTGGGAAAACTGGCTTCATACCTTGTCTACACAGTCCCTGGACAGGGTTCCTAACCTGTGGTGAGTAAAGAATGTCATTTTCTAACAGGGCCAGGAGTCCTATGTTATCTGGGGACCTCAAGAAAAGAAGAATTTACCCAACTCATAGGTATTGAGGGTACAAACCCATGGCTGAGCTCAGCTTTAAAAGGTCCTACTTGAGATTCCTTGTGAAACAGAGTTTCATCAAAGCCAATTTTAAAAGCCTATGTCAAAATAATTACTCTTGCTGCACTTTATGCAAATGACCAGGCCAAGTATAAGACCAAAGTTTATTTTGCAAACAACTCAGTCCTATCATGATTTATTTTTAATAGAAATGATGACTGGAGAGAGAAAAAATATTATGTTTCAAAATTTATCATACACTTGTCATTAAATTCTAGTGTCAGTTGTTTTTAAGCTTTTGCCTACTTTTTAGACTAATCCTCCTTATTCCTGGGAACCAACTAGTGATCTCTGGTTGTGGCTCAGAAGAAACAGAAGGGATGGGTAATGTAAAAATATGAATCAATATTCTAGTTCTGGGCAATTATCCTGCAAATCCTGCCAGGTGATAGGAGTAAATAGGATGTGGTGCCCAAAATCTGGAGGTTTTTTTGGGAAAATGAAACCAAGGGAGCAAACCAAAACCAAGCCCCATGCACCCAAATCTTAGCAGGTATAACTATAGCCACCAATTATCTGGGCATGTCAGCAGCCTTGGGATTTTTGAGCTGTCCTTACTCCCTTGTTGTTCCATTTTGATACATGTCATCTAATAACCCAAATTGTTTCTTCTCACTTAGAGGCCATCAAACTCCGAACAGTCAAGTAACCAGAGCCTTGAATGATGGCTCCCTTTAACCAGGGACCCTTAGATAGGCCCCTGAGGGAGCTCTGATTGCTGTTTGCCCAAAACAGCACCCTCTGTCAGCAGGAAGCAGTTGATTGTCTTTGTCTCTATTCTAATGACAGGTAGTTGTACCTCTTCAGAGTGGGAAATGAGAGGGACAGGAAGCAGCCAAATGCCTAGGCAAATAGGGACTGGTCCCTGGTGAAATCCCACCTCCAAGCCAAAGCCAGTTTAAAGCCTGAAAGCCAAGCTACAAGCTAAATCCTCAGACCAGATTGAAAACTTGTCTTCCCATTTGTTGTCCTTTCCTCTGATTGATCCCCACCCTTCAGCTATTTTACATATACTTACCTTTTCCTAATTGGTTTTCTACACTGTCGTGCCCATCTTTGAGTGGTGTCTTCACTTTAACCTGTTTTGCATACCCACAAACCAATCAGCATGCACTCCCCATCCTGTGCATATAAAGGCCCCAGACTCAGTCAGCAGAGGGGAAGATGGCCGGACTTCAAGAAGACTTTGAGGAGACAAATGGACTTCATGAAAGAGATGGCTGGACTACAGAAGAGATGGCCTGACTTCAGGGGAAGATAAAAGATAACTGGCCCTTCTTGTTTCCTCTCCAGCTCCCCTTTCCACTAAGAGATATTTTGATCGCTTAATAAAATTCTCCGCCTTCGTCATCCTTCAATTGTCTGCACAACCTCATTCTTCTTGGACACTGGCCAAGGGCTCTGGACCCACCAAGTGTGGGTACCCAGAAAGGCTGTCACACTGGCTCTTTGCCCTTGCTGGCAGAGGGCAACCACCCCATGCGATGAGGCAAGGGGCCAGCTGAGCTGTGAACACACCACCGTCCATGGACAGCAGAACTAGGAGAGCACTGTAATACCCTCTCTGGGGCTTCAGGGTCTTGGGCACCCCCACCTGGGCACTGCCACAGGCCCCACATGGAGATTTCTCCTGCCAGTGCCCAGAGCAGCCTGCTGGATCCTGCCCTTGCTTGCTCACACCTGGACTGGCTGAGGGCCCTGCATGGAGCTTGCTGCTGTCAGCACCTGGAACAGCCAACCAGATCCTGCACTCACTCACTCATGTGCTCCCTCCTGCAAGGGATTGAGCATGGCAGACCGAATAAACAGGGCACCCCTCTTGTGAGTCCAGCGAAGCATCCCAGAAAAAGTACTGCATCAGAAGCACCCAGGAAATGGAAGGGAACGGTGGAGCACTGGAACACAGGTTGGGGGACAGCCAGGCCCTGGGGCTATAACTGCTGGTGACAAGATTGTGAGAATTTGGGTGCTAGGGTAGTCAGGCAGGTAGGACCCAACCCTCTGGCCTCCACCAAATATTCCTGCCTCAGGGAGAACTCCACAGAACAAGGATGACAGGGAGGACAGGGCATGACCAATGGTCTTTACTTTCCTAAAGTGCAAACTGAGGCCCACATGGGAGACAGATGGTACCTGTGTCCATGTCCTAATATGTGGAACGTCCAAATGTTACTTTATATGGCAAAAGGGACTTTACAAATGTGATTAAGAAATGGGTCTTGAGATGGGGAGATGATCCTGGATTTTCTGAATGGGCTTGATGTAATCCTTATGCGAGGGAGGCAGCAGCTCAGAGAGAGTAGTAGGACACATAAAGGTGGAAGCAAGAGGTTAGAGGGATGCAAGGAAGGGGGCCACCAGGCATGCAGGAAGCTTCTGGAAGCTGGAAAAGGCAAGGAAATTGATGTTTTGGAAGCTTCCACAAGGAATGTAGTCCTGCTGACACTTTGATTTATGGCTTCTGACCTCCAGAATTGAAAGAGAACAAATCTGTGTGGTTTAACCCAACAAGTTTGTAGTAATTTGTTACAGCAGCTATAGGAAATGAATACACAGCCAAGGTCCTCAGAGAATGGGTAATAGACCTTGGGCTGGATTCAAATCCAGTCAGTCAGCTCCCCTAGTTGGAGCCTCCTCTCTCCCTCGGTACTTAGATCAAGGCCTCTAGCTTAGGTCACTGAGCAGTTCCTTGGGTCAGAAGCTGAACCCCATTACATGTATTGTTTCATTTGACCCTGACAAGAACCCTGTGGGGCTGACAGTGCCCCTACATTACACATGGGGAAACTGAGGTTTGAAGATGTAAAAGGAAAATAAATCTTAGGGCCCCAAAATTACTAAGGGCAAGTCAATTACTATGGGAAAAGTCAATTACTAAGACCAAGTCAATTTCTAAGGGAATAGTCAAGCTGGGAACTGCTTAGGGCAAACCTGCCTCACATTCTATTCCAAGAAAAGATTAAAAAGATTAAAAAGAAGAAAGATTAAAAAGAAGATTAAAAAGAAGAAAAACTACATACCTTCCTCATAATTTGTGGACACAGAACAGACAGAACTCAAAGTCATCCCTATGCTCACTGAGATAAAAGCATATCATATCTGATTGCTTCCTTTGGAAAGGTTAATCAGAAACTCAACAGAATGCAAATGGTTGTCTCTTAACTATGTATGACTAGGAAGACCCCCACCCCACTTCAAGTTGTTCCACTTTTCCAGACTGAACCAATGTACATCTTACATATATTGATTGATGTCTCATGTCTCCTTAAAATATATGAAACCAAGCTGTGCCTCAACCACCTTAGGCATACGTTATCTGGACCCCCTGAGGCTGTGTCATGGGTGCATGCTTAGCCCTGGCAAAACAAACTTCCTAAATTGATTGAGACTTGTCTCAGATACTCTTTGGTTTACAAAGGTGAAGGGCCTGATCAAGGTCAGAGCATGCAATGAGGAATCAATGAGCTGGGCCCCAGATTCAAGTCTTCTGCTCTTCCCTGCACACTACAGACACCATATATGTACAGTAGATACATTTTGGTGTCTCATTCATTCATTCAACAGATACTTGATGAATATCTACTGATGCCCAGGTACTGTGCTGGGTGCTGAGGATATACTGGTGAACACTTGTGACACCCAGAGGTGAGGAAGACAGGCACAACTTAAACGAATAAGCACACAATTAAATGTATAGTTAAAACAGGTGGTATTTGTTCAACCATTTTTATAGCAGTACTATTTGCAATAATCAAAAAGTGGAAACAATCCAAATGTCTATCAAAAGATGAATGGATATGCAACATGTGATATGTACAAACGACTATTACTCAGCCTTAAAAAGGAAGAAAATTCTGGCCGGGCGCGGTGGCTCAAGCCTGTAATCCCAGCACTTTGGGAGGCCGAGACGGGTGGATCACGAGGTCAGGAGATCGAGACCATCCTGGCTAACACGGTGAAACCCCGTCTCTACTAAAAAATACAAAAAACTAGCCAGGCGAGGTGGCGGGCACCTGTAGTCCCAGCTACTCGGGAGGCTGAGGCAGGAGAATGGCATAAACCCGGGAGGCAGAGCTTGCAGTGAGCTGCGATCTGGCCACTGCACTCCAGCCTGGGCCACAGAGCGAGACTCCGTCTCGGGAAAAAAAAAAAAAAAAAAAAGGAAGAAAATTCTGACACATGCAACAACAGCTTCATAGATGAACCTTGAAGACATTATGCTAAGTGAAATAAGCCAATTACAGAAAGAAAAATACTGTATGATTCTGTTTACATAAGGTACCTGGAGTAGTCAAAATTCATAGAGACTAAGTAGAATGGTGGGTGCCAGGGGCTTGGGGAGGCTGGATGGGGAGCTACTGTTTAATTACGGAGTTTCAGCTGGAAAAGATGAGAGTTCTGGGGAATGGATGTAGTGATGGTTACACACAATGTGAATGTACTTAATGCCACTGAATTGTACATTTAAAAATGACTAAAATTTGCCAGGTGCGGTAGCTCACACCTGTAGTCCCGGCACTTTGGGAGGCTGAGGTGGGCAGATCACCAGAGGTCAAGAATTTGAGACAAGCCCAACCAACATGGAGAAACCCCATCTCTACTAAAAATACAAAATTAGCCAGGCCATGGTGGCACATGCCTGTAGTAATCCCAGCTACTTGGGAAGCTGAGGTGGGAGAATCACTTGAACCCAGGAGGCGGAGGTTGTGGTGAGCCAAGATCGCGCTATTGCACTCCAGCCTGGGCAACAAGAGCAAAACTTAGTGTCCAAAGAAAAAAAAAGGCGAAAATTGTAAGTTTTTGTTATACGTATTTTACCACACATTATATATATGCACACACACACATATATAAAATACATGTATTTTATATATACATACATATATAAAATACATACATATATAAAATATATGTATTTTTTATATATATATACACACACACACACACACACACATAAATGTGTGTGTGAGTGTATGTATTAGGTGAGGTGCTATGAGAAAAAGAGAAGATGCTGTGGAAGAGTGCTCCTTGCACCAGAACTAATCTGGTTTGGGGCTGCAGGGGGGACCTCTCTGAGACCAAAAGGGAGGGAGCTGACCCAGTAAAGAAGGAGGACAGGCCGGGCACGGTGGCTCAAGCCTGTAATCCCAGCACTTAGGGAGGCCGAGATGGGCGGATCACGAGGTCAGGAGATCGAGACCATCCTGGCTAACACGGTGAAACCCCGTCTCTACTAAAAATACAAAAAACTAGCCGGGCGAGGTGGCGGGCGCCTGTAGTCCCAGCTACTCGGGAGGCTGAGGCAGGAGAATGGCGTGAACCCGGGAGGCGGAGCTTGCAGTGAGCTGAGATCCGGCCACTGCACTCCAGCCCGGGCTACAGAGCAAGACTCTGTCTCAAAAAAAAAAAAAAAAAAAAAAAAAAAAAGAAGGAGGACAGCGTCCCAGGCAACGGAAGCATTGTGCAAAGGCCCTGAGGCAGAACATGTTTTAGTGGGTCTGAAGATCTGCAAAACTGTTGGGGTGTGGTTGGGGTGCAGAAAGCAAGAAGGAGGTTGGCTGTAGATGAGGGTGGACAGGCAGGCAGGGCCAGATCTTGCCTGGCAAGGACTTCAACTCACAAACTAAAAGCAATGGGAAACCAGGGAAAGGTTTTAGGCAGCCATGTATGGTTTGAAGTGTAGTGTGGTGGGAAGTTAGCCAGTTATTGCAGTAGCCCAGGCAATAGATGGCTCTGGACTGGAGTGGGGCGTGGAGATGGGCTGGGAGTGATGGGGAGGTGTCAGAGAACCAGTTACCAAGTTTCCAGCTGCACTGCAGTATGGGGAGGTTGACTGGAGGCTCCCCTGAACCCATTCTCCAAAATGGTGCCTAATCTACAAGTTTTTTTTTTTTAATTGTGGCAACATACATACAATAAAAATCATTTTAACAATTTTTACATGTCCAGTTCAGTACACTCACATTAAGTACATTCACGTTGTTGTGAATCCATCCAGAACTCTTTTTTTTTTTTTTTTTTAAAGACAGGTTCTTGCTCTATCACCCAGGCTGGAGTGCAATGGCACCATTTTGTCTCACTGCAACCTCTACCTCCCGGGCTCAAACAATCCTCTCACCTCAGCCTCCCAAGTAGCTGGGACCACAGACACACACCACTGTACCTGGCTAATTTTTGTATTTTTGGTAGAGATGGGGTTTCACCATGTTGCCCAGGCTGGTCTCAAACTCCTGCGCTCGAGTAATCCTCCCACCTCGGCCTCCCAAAATGGTGGGATTACAGGCGTGAGCCACCACGACCAGGCTCATCCAGAATGCTCTTCATCTTCCCCAGCTGAAAATGTATCCATTAAATACAATCCTCCCTCAACAGATATAGGGGATTGGTTCCAGGAGCCCCCCATACCCAAATCCACACATACTGACGTCCCACCCTTCATATATGTGGGTTTCGCATCCTCTAAAGACTATTTTTTATCTGTGATTGATTGAAAAAAATCCACATATTAGCAGACCCATGCAGTTCAAACCTGTGTTGTTCATGGGTCAACAGTAATAACTCTTTAAGCAGAAACAGGATACCCATAAAAACAAACAAACAAAAAAACCCAAAACAGTAATAACTCCCTACTCCCCAAGCCCCTGGCAACCACCATCCTACATTCTGTCTCTGAATTTGACTTCTCCAGGAACCTCAGAAAAGTGAAATCCTACAGTATTTGTCCTTTCATGACTGGCTTATTTCATTTAGTATAGTCTTTGAGGTTCATACATGTATTCGCAACAGTGTTTAGGACAAAATGTTGTAAAGGTTGCTAAAAGTATGATGTAAAGACTGAGAGGAAGCGGAGCAAAGTTAAGCCTGATAAATGTGGTCAAAGTTTCTCCACACCAGCCAAGGAGCGGGCCTTACCACCCCACCCCGCAGCACACACCTGAAGCTTCATTTCTCCCCAGCCCCCACTTAGGGCCAGCTGATGTTCCTGGGTCTCCCTGCCTGTGTCTGCCTGAGCGTGTATGACTGTGGTTCATTGTCCATCAGGGTGGGAGGATATATGTGTGTGCCTGTGCATTTGTTTTCTGTTGGTGCCATAACAAACTACTACAAACTAAGTGGCTTAAAACAACACTAATTAATTAATTAATTAATTGATTGATTGATTGATTTTTGAGACAAGGTCTCGCTCTGTTGCCCAGGCTGGTCCCAAACTCCTCGGCTCAAGCGATCCTCCTAAAGCAGGGGAAGAGGAAAAATATAGCAGGAGAATAGTAAAGGGAATTAAAAGTTGGATCAAGGGCAGAATGAGTAAAAGCAGGGAACAGAAGCAAGCTGAAGGGGCAGGTGAGCAAGAAGCGAGATAAGAAGCAGAACAGCCAAAACAAAAGTGAGAAAGAAGCCCCCATGTGGCCTAAATCTGGACCAAACCTGTCAGGGGCAGCTCCTTCGAGATAGGCATGCACATTAAAGAGAAAAAGTATCCTTAAAATGACCCTATATGGTAATTAGCTCATTGAAGCTCGTGCATATGGACGGCAAATCATGCATGTACTTAAAATTATGGGATGCCGGTGACACACAAGGGCCAAAGTAACTAAGCAACATATCTATCAATAAAAAAGGCAGACACTGGCTAGAGATTAGGCAGCTTTGGGAAGAGAAGAAACACACACACACAAAAAGACCCAGAGTACACCAAACTAATGTTGATCTCATCTGCCAGAGGTCAGTCCACTCTCCCTCCAAGAGTGTAATACCATGCTTAACAAGCTTTTGCCGCTTTGCTTTGCTATCTGTGTGTGTCTAGTCCAGTTCTTTGTTCAGGACACCAAGAGCCTGAAACTACCAGGCACTATCCAGTAACACGCCTACCACAGCCTCCCAAGTAGCTGGGACTACAGGAATGTGCCAGCAAAAAACACAAGCTTATTAACTTACAGTTCTGTAGGTTACAAGTATAACATGGGTCTCAATTTAGGGTATCAGGGGCCGGGTGTAGTGGCTCACGCCTGTAATCCCAGCACTTTGGGAGGCGGAGGCAGGCGGATCACCTGAGACCAGCCTGACACGGCGAAACCCCATCTCTACTAAAAAACCCCATCTCTACTAAAAATACAAAAATTAGCCAGGCGTGGTGGTGGGTGCCTGTAATCCCAATTACTCAGGAGGCTGAGGCAGAAGAATCGCTTGAACCTGGGAGGCAGAGGTTGCAGTGAGCCGAGATCCCACCATTGCACTCCAGCCTGGGGGACAGAGCAAGACTCCGTCTCAAAAAAATTAAAAAAAATTTTTAAAAATTAAGATGTCAGCAGGTCTTTGTTCCTTTCTGGAGGCTCTAGGGAAGAATCCATTTCCTTGCCCTTTTCAGCTTCTAGAGGCTGCCTGTGTTCCTTGGCTCATGGCCCCTTCCTCCATCTTCAAAGTCAGCAGTGTAGTATCTCTCTGACGCTTCTTCCTTGTCTAGTCGATCTGATTTTAAGGATTCGTGTAAATAGATTGGACCCACCTGGATAATCACCCCATGTGAAAGTCCTTAACCTTAATCACATCTGCAAAGTCCCTTTTGCCAGGTAAGATAGACACCATAGGAATAGGACATGGGTATCTCTGGGGAGCCTTCATTCTGCATAAAAGTGAGGGTGTGTGTGTATGTATGTAGGTCTGTGTCTACCACCTCTGCATAAAAGTGAGGGTGTGTGTGTGTGTAGGTCTGTGTCTCCTCAGCTTTTGCCTCCAATGCAGAGGGCCCCTCTTCAAACTTTGTGTCTATTTTGCTATAGTCAGAATGGGGAAACCTTAGCCCATTAAACCTTAGTGAGGAAACCTTACCATATATTTGTGGTAAGCAAATACATGCAAAACCACCATGCAAATAGGGACCTGGCTGGAGCCCCTCTCCTGGGGCTGGCTTTCTAGGGAACTCGAAGATAATTCACAGAGATCCCTTCCAATGCATCTATCCATCCCAAGCTCAGAATCAGGTCCAGAGAGGCCACAATGATGGGAAATAAATGAGGTGTTGAGTGACCACGAAGCAGAACAAGCCTTATACCCCATGCTAAGGGCTAAGATGCAGTCCCTCAGCTAGCCCACCCAGTGGAGCTCTCCAGCCCCTCCCACCCAACCAACCTGCCCTCCACACACCATGCTCTCCTGCCTGGGCATTCTCCTCATTCCCTCCCACCACAGCCCTTGCCTAAGGAGGCCCCTCCCACCTGGGAGGCTTCCCCTTTCCTCCTCTCTGACTCGAACTCTGAAGCATCCTTCAAGACCCAGCTGAAGTTTCCCCTGCTCAAGGAAGACTTTCTCAGCATGTCCCTGTCCTCCTCCAAGGGTGTACCTTGTCCTTTGAGCACAGGGTACTGTCTCCTGGTTCTATTTCTTTCGTAGTGCCCATCACCAAGATGGCCACACAACAGGCCCTTGGTCAATGTCATGTCCTGGGCACACTACACCCTTTCAGGCCTCTGCACTTCTGCACATGCTGTCTGCTCTTGACTAGAATATTCTTTCCTAACTCCTCTTGCAAGGTCTCATCTCCTGAGGAGCCTTCTCCACCTCCCCTCCCACACTGCTCTTCTCTTTTTAACATTACCACTTTTCTCTTTTTAGAACCTATCCCTGTTATACCATTCTTCATGTGAACTATAATTCCATTAGACCCAAGGAAACAAATCCATCTTATATAAACATTTGTTGAGTGACTACTCTGCTAGACACTGTGCAAGGTGCCGGGGAAATAGACATGAATCACACAGAGATCTGGCCTAAAGGGCCTAATGACTTGCATTAGTCTGGTACCCACACCATACCGGGTAGTTGAAGAGGACTAGGACACAAATCGGATTCCTCTGTGAGTCCCCATCGGCAAGCACATACCAGCCCATAAGGAAGATTTGTGGAACAATGCAAGATTTTGACATTCTTGAGTTGTAGCTTCACCTCGGACAAGCTGCTTTACTTTCCTGAGCCTCAGGTTCCTTATCTGCTAAATGAAGGCAGAATTCTCAGGGCTGGGCTAAGGATAAGTGGAGACTATGAGTGGGAAAACCCTCTGGAGACCAACCATCTCTCCATATGTATGAAAGGTAGTGACTGTGACTGTGACATTCTCCTCTGTCCCCTACCAGGGTCAGCCATGCTCCTCAAGGCTTATGGAAAGAATGAGTAAGCAGCTCTCACTAGCACTGAATTCATACCACTCAAATCTGGCCCTTCCTGGATCCTAGAGAATTCTCTGCATAGAGTCATGGTTTCCATCTTCAGCCTCTGGGCTGTGGATTTATTGATTTCTGTTGAGAAATCTCCATCCTACTCCTGCTTTCCATTCCTAGACCCTGGTTTGTATAAATCACAAATAAGGCAAATGTAAAAATCTAAGAATGGGAAGGGTTAAGCTAGGGGAATCCCTTCCAGGGACTCACATCAGAGCTGGTGACGTGGTTAGGCTACTATGTTAGAGAACATGGGAGCTTGTGAATGGGGAGACATTTACCTGGGGTCCCCAGCAAGTCAGCAATAAGAGAAAGGTGAGACCCAAGATGCCCGGATCCCATCCCATCCACTCCATATAGGGCCACCAAAGACCTTCCCTATCTGGGTCCCCTATCATTCTTTCTCATCTCTCTCCACCCCACACATCCAGTTCTGCCCAGATTCTCAATGTTCTCCAAACATGCCCTTGAATGAAAGATGCCTCTTTGTGCACCCTCTTTTCCCACTTATCTACCAGTGGGCATAACTCCTACTCATCCCTCAAGGCTCACTCAAATGTTTTCTTTTCTGGAACAAAAGCCTAAATTTAGTTTGTCCAGAACCCATTCATTTCCCCTCTTCTGTGTTCTCATGTATTCTCTATATACATTGATTTTAACAATTATTACCCTCCTCTATAATTGTCTATAATTGTCTTAGTACTCACTATACTCTATTTTTCTCTAAGGCAGGAATTATTTCTGCTTCTCCTCTGTCCCCAGGGCCTAGAAAGGTGTCTGGCACTCAGTTGGTACTCAGTAAATGTCACCAGCTAACCCATCATCATGACTTACTGAGCCTGGCTGATGACCTTCAAAATAAACTCTGTTACTAGGTAATTTCCAGCAGGTGGAGTTATCGGGAAGGACAGGGCAAATGGTACCTGATGTAGGAATCCTGTAAGAAAAAGATGCTGGAGGAGAAACTGATGGAGACACAGGTCACAGGAGGAAGATGAGGAATCCAGGAGAAGGTCATGCTGGGCCCTGGGGACATAGTAACCATTCAGTCCCTGCCCTCAAGGAGCTCATGGTCTGCTGGGGAAATAAACAGAAGCACAATTTTATATGGAATGAGGCTGTAGTAGACCATTTTCTCCTCCTAATACCCTTTCTTTGCATGGCTTCCAAGATACCATCAACTCACCCAGCTTTCTACTTATCTTTTTGGTCTTCCTTCTCCATCTGGTTTGTTGCTTTTCCTAGTTTCCTCAAATTCGGAATATTGGAGGACACTATTTTCCATCTACACTCACTCCCTTGGTGATCTCATCCAGTCTCATGACTTTAAACACCATCTATGTGCCAATGACTCCCAAATCCAGCCCAGATCTCTGCCCTGACCTACAGATTTGTATGCCTCCCTGCCGCCTCAACATCTCTACTCTAATGGGCATCTCAGACTCAACACACTCAAACCTGAGCTCCCCATCAAAAAAAAAAAGAAATCCCTCCCTCATCACCTCCCCAGTCTTTCCCATCTCAAAACAGTTGCAACGCCAATCTTCTAGTTGTTCAGCCCAAAAATCGTGGCTCCTTTCTTATTCTGGCATTCTACATCTGTTAGCAAACCTTGTAGTCTCTACCATTTAAATAAATTTAGAATTCAACCACTTCTCATCCACTACCTTTAGATTATCATAACAGGCTCCCAACTGGTCTCCCTGCTTCTGCCATTGTTTCCCCTATGCCCAGTCTATTCTTTATAGAACAGCCAGAGTAACTCAGTTAAAATGTAAATCAGATTGTGTGGACCCTGTGCTCACAACCCTCCACTGACTCCCCAACTCCTCATGTCCTACCTATTACTCGCCCTAGAGAACACTATGCCCAAGCCATTCTAGGCCCTCTGCACTTCCATTCTCTCTCACTGAAATGCTCTTCCACAAATATCAGAAGGCTCTCTGCTCCTTCAGACCTTTACTCAAAAGTCACCTTCCCAGTGACTTTGGCCCCCCAATCAAAAATAAAACACCTCCCCTGCAAATATTTTATTCCCACTTCTCAGACTTTTCTCCTCAGTATTTACTGCAATCTTAAAACTACATATTTTATTTATCTATCTTCTTCATTGTTTACCTCTCTCATAATGAAGGCTGTATGAAAAGAGGGACTTTTTTGGTCTGTTTTGTTTACTACTGTATACCCACTACTAAGAATAGTGACGGACATATACTAAGGCACTCAATAGGTATTTGTTGAACGAATGAAAAAGGTAGTCATTTCCAAGAGGCAAAGTGTACTCTTTAATGAAAAACTATAACAAACGGTGCTATTTGGTAATATAATCACATTCAATATGCACAGTACATGACCTCTTGAACAATTCTTATCCAATCTTCACATCAGCCCAGGATAGAAGGAAGGCTGGGCAGAGATTATGATGCTGGTTGACAAAGAAGCTGAGTTCAGAGAGCAAAAGGACTCGCCAAAACTCACACATCTGGCCAGGACAGTACTGGAAATGTGGACGACTGCTGTCCCTGGAAGAGGCTGGTAAGTGATGGAGTTTAATAGGAATTGGGTTTGAAGGACCTCTGTTTCCAGAAAGCATGAGTATCTCTAAAGGGGAAGCTGAGTCAGAGGTTACTGGAACTGAGGCGTCAGCAAAGGAATGGGAGAGGTTACGAGGTTGACCTCTAAGGGGACTTGGCCCAGGTCTGAGAAGAGCAGCAGATTCCCCAAGCAACAGAATGCTGTGCCTGAGGCTGACTAGTCATTCAAGTCTGTACATAATCTCCAATGTCAGAATTCAACAGACAACCTTAAGAGAGATCACTGAGTCTACTGCATGTCTGCAGGGTTTGGCTTCCCTGGACTGTGAGGTCTTCCAGGGAAGCCACCATTTTCATAGATGTATCCCCAGTTTCTAGCAAGGCCTGGAATATAGTAATATAGGAACTCAAATATTTTTGTTCAGAGCAAAAATAAAAAAGAATGAATGTGCTCAAACGGGAAACTGAAGCTGAGAGAGCACAGACAGGAGGGACATAACATTAACCAGCAATTCTGGAGTAGTAACAGATCAGGTTTCTGGGATGCAGCAGGACAAACGGCCCTCGCACTAAGAGGTTGCTGTTAACTATTCTTCAGAAGGGGTTAACAAGCAAATGGTGCCTGGGAACAAAGCGGCAGGGGTTAAATGTAGCCGAAGTAGTGGGGCCAGGATGGAGAGGCCGATTGGCTGAGACTCGAGGCGGGTCACACTTCCTTCCCTAACACTGTGACTAAGGTATGTCAACGTCACATCCGGTTTAGTGGGCGGGAGCAGGGAACAAAAGGAGACGAAGGACGCATGCGTTTGGTGAGTCCCGGATTCTGGTGGGTTCTTCCGCTCAGGCTGAGGGAAGCGCTTCCGGGTCGCCGCCAGCTGCAGCCTCCCGGCGCGGTAAGTACAGAGACAAGGCTGCCGTCGTCTCCTTGCCCCTTCATTCTTTCTCCCACAGAAACCCATTCCCTTTGACCCGGCTGCCCAGGAGCTCCATATTGAGAGTCCTTAACCCTTAAAGAGCTCCAGTTCATTGGCCGCTTCCTCGAGACTAAGCCCCACCCCCTCACACAAGGTCCGTCATTCATTGGTGTCACTTCCTGTCACCCAGCATTTCTTTCAGTTAATTGGCCCTACCCAGGCCCCGCTTTTTTCGCGTTTAGCAACCCTATAAGGCCAAATTTCTGTCTTGAGTCCCGCCCTACTTTCTTTCTGTTGGTCAACTGCATGGTCATTACCGTAATGAGTAAAGAATGGGCGGTGGCTTTGCGACGGTGGGTTGGGCTTTCCGAGCTGAGATCTCTGGCCTGTCAGTACTTCTTGGACATGAGGGTGTTTTCTCTCGTGCCTAATTACGCAGGTTAGGAATCTGAGATACAGGGAAGGGCAGCGGCTGGCCCTGGGTTGGTCAGATAAATTAGGACAGAAGCAGGACCAGGCATCAATTCTTTTCTCCTGCTCATCACTTTCACGGAGGAGTTCTAAGTCCCGACTCACTGTATGACCTAAAGCCAGTCTCTGCCTGTCGCTGGGCCTCAGTTTGCCTGTCCTCAGTTTAATAAAGATTATCTAGCACTCCTGGTCGGCTCCCTCAGCCGCTCAAAGCTGATTGTACCCTTATAATGTTAGTTCATCCATTCAATCTTACATCTACTTATTTATCCACTTATTCATGCCTCCTAGAATGTCTTACTAAGCCCTACTTGCATATGCTACAATCCCCCCACCCCAACATTTGGCTGTGATTCATGAGCGGTCGTTACTGTCCTAAATTTCTGACACTGGGTGGGTGTGGTATGGGCCATCATAAAGGTGCAAAAAGCAGGTTTTAGTGTGTGGAGGAGGTAGGGATAATTTCAGTAGAACCCTGCTACCTCTAATTTTGTATAATTTCATAATGCCAGTCTGCATTCTGGATTCCTATTCCTACACTTGACTCCCATTCCCTTCCCTCCTTGAACAACCTGCAAACAGCTTTATTTATCCATTATTTACTTAATTATCAGAATAACTTTGACGGTGGTATAATTGTTATTATCCCCATTTTACAGATGAAGACATTGAGGCTCAGAGAGGTTAAGTGACTCAGCCAAGGTCAAACAGCTAGTAAGTGTTGAAGCCAGGACTCAAAGCCAGGTCTATCTGATTCCTAGTGGGAGGGGCTGCTTTCCTGCTGTCTTCCACCCTATCCCTAAATCAAATTACAACCAAATTAAAAATGAAAACTAAGCAAAACACATTCACTTGACCCTTTGCCTCAGTCTAGGAGCCATGTCCACTTTGTTCCCCTCACTCTTCCCTCGTGTGACTGAGACACTGTGGTTTAATCTGGATCGACCCTGTGTGGAAGAGACAGAGCTGCAGCAGCAAGAACAGCAGCATCAGGCCTGGGTGAGTGAGCAGCTAGCACAGCACAGAGACCCCAGCACAGACAGAGACCCCCTTCAGTGGGCCATGACCCAGCCTTATTCTGGAAATCTGCCCAGGAAGAGCTTTTTGCTCTCAGCTGGGAATAATCAGGCTGGGAGCCAGGGAGCCAAGGTTCTCATCTTGTCATACCCTAATTTACAGGGGTACCATGTGACTTCTGGGCCAGATTAGAGCCCAGGCTGCTGACACTCAGCCCAAGCTCTTTTCCCTAAGCACAGGAAATAATTTTGACTATTGAGGATCTAGCAGATGACGCTTTCTAGGCTGGTAATTCTCTCACTTCATCCTCACCATAATTATACGAAAAAACCAAGGCTCAGAAAGTTTAAGTATTTAGATCAAGTTCATAAATGGCAGATGACAAGAAAGGGATTGAATCTCCCTGAGAACTGGGAGGAAGCTTCTCCCCCACACGTGTGGCTCGTCTTCTGGGCAGAACGGGCCAGTCCCATGCCCCTGACCTGCCCTACTTGGGCTCTGGCCTTGTTCGTCTGTGCCTCTGCCCACAGCTCCAAAGCATCGCAGAGAAAGACAACAACCTGGTTCCTATTGGCAAGCCAGCCTCAGAGGTGAGTGGCTCTAGCAGGTGGGGCCTGTGTGGGGGCCACAGTGGACCGAGGCTCTGCTCTAATTCTGAATGTCCTGCCTCTCACCCAGAGCAGTTGTGGTTCTCAGATCTGGGTGAAGGGCCAAAACAGGAGATAGAAGGGGTGGGCATTGGGCCTAGCATTAAGGTCCTGCAGAACATGCACCAGCCTGCTAGACTCAAGGAGGGAGGGTTGGGGTGGGGGGGGGTCATTCATTGGCCCTAGAGAGAGGTTCAAGTGGGTCAGTTCTTGAACTGATCCACGCAGGCCTGTAGGGCTTACAGGCTCTGTCCTGCCCACCAGCACTATGACGACGAGGAAGAAGAGGATGATGAAGACGATGAGGATAGTGAAGAGGACTCAGAGGATGATGAGGACATGCAGGACATGGACGAAATGAATGACTACAATGAGTCGCCTGATGACGGAGAGGTCAATGAGGTAGGCAGGGGGTATGGGGGAGGGCCTCTCTTCCTGGGCCCCTGCTTCTGACCCAGTTGATGGCCAAAGGGTACAGAAACCCTGGATCCAGCCAGGGGCAGGATCTGGGGCTGAGGCTGGCTGAGGCCCCTCCCCACCCACACCCAGCCTCCTCTCCAGGTGGACATGGAAGGCAACGAACAGGATCAGGACCAGTGGATGATCTAGGTAGACAAGGCAGGGTGGCCTCAGAGAGATTCCAGGCCAGCCCAAACTACCCTGCATCCCAACCCCCAACCCCTGCCCACAGAACCAGCTGATGGCCCCAGTGCCTGAAAGTGCCCTTGGGCACCTCCTCAGCTGCTGCCAGGATCTGGTCTCCTTGGCCCCTCCCAGGCCATCGATCTGCACTTGAAATCCCCAGGGCCTGAGCCCCACTCCACCTTCCTGGCCAGTACCTCACCCCTTGATTGGCAGGTCTGGTCTCTTTCTAAGTTTCTTTAATAAAGACAAAGGAGTGATTTTCCCCCCATGTCTATTCGCTCTTTGTTGGTGGGGCCCAGAGGAGTCCAGCATCTTCTTTTGGGCTTTGGGGAGAGGGCACTCAAGGGACATCAGCCACACCTAATTGGCTAAGTGGGCCAGGGTTAGGGAAGGCCAGGGCATGCCTGGCCCTGGGTCCAGGGTTCTGTGCCATTTTCTCTGGCCCAGCTTGCATCCAGCTATTCCTGCAGGGCCTCTAACTCACTGTCTGCCACTTCCTCTGATCCCACCCCGAATGGCATGGGCTGAGGATGGGAGGCTTTCTGAGGCCGAGAACTGGGAGGTCCCTGGAGCTCTCCCATCCAGCTTCCTTCATGTTAAGAGAGAAGATTAAATCTCAGAGCAAGGCAGGGATTCCCTTGGAGTCACTCAGCAAATCAGTGACGGAGATGGGTCGGGAGCTCAGCAAGAATGCTGTCAGTCCATGGTTCTCCCTGGAAAGAGGGGGCCTAGTGAGACCAAGCAGCCTGATAGAACTTGACACTTGAGGTCAGTGTAGAGGTTGAAAGGGGTCAGAGGTGGGAAGAGAGACTCCCTAGCCCTAAGCCCAGCATGTGTCAAGGCCCCAAACAGGAAAGGGAGCAGATTCTGAGGTCCCTGCTTGGGTGGGGGTGGGGGTGGGGGTGGGTGTGGGCATCAGTAAGTACCCCTGGGCCTGGACCTCAGCCTGGTCCAGCATAGGTGAGCTGAGCTATGCCATCCTTGATAGCGGGGAAGCCTGGAAGGCCAGTGTGGTAGAGGCGGCAACGGTAGCGGCCACAGCTCTTAGCATACTGCAAGAAGCGGGGTGCACCAGGGAAGAGCACATGGTCAGCCAGCACAGTGGCACCTGCTGGCAGTAGGGCATGGGCCTCCAGCAGCTGCAGGTCCCTCAGGTAACATCGTGGCCGGTGTATCAGGAGCACCAGGTCTGCCCGACTCAGCTGATACTGGGTGCGTAGGCACGAGATCACCTCCTCTGAGCTGCCCACGATGAGCTCCACCTGTGAGGATAGGGGGAGCTGGAGGTGAGGGTGGGGGGAATTGTTCTCCCAGTGAAGACCCCACCAGGATCTGGCTTACTTCATGCCAGGTCCTGGCTTAGCTCCCCATGAGTGTTCTCACATTTCCTCTGACCTCAGAACCTAAGAAGTCAGGATCAGTACTGTGATTTCCATTCTACCTGTGAAGAAGCTGAGGTTCAGAGGATGCATGCTTTGCTAAAGGTCACATAGCTAACAAGAGGCAGAGTAAGAGCTGGACCCAAATTTGCTGGGTTCCAGAGGCCTTCCTCTTAGCTGTTTCTTTTGTCATCCGGCAGAAAATAATGTGCAGATGACTTGGGACAGGAGGACACACCATCCAGCATCACAGTCCCCAGAGTGGAGGAGGTGTTTCCTTCTCCTTAGATGGGAGTCCCTCACAAGGGATGTCTGGCTAGGGTAAGGCCTGGGGTGACAGAAATCTGGGTTGGGGAGATGGGAGACTGACCATGTGCTCATCAAAGCCGGCCAGGCGGATGAGTTTTTCAGCCACTGCTGCTGTGCGTGGGTCCCGCTCCACAGTAAGAAGGCGACCCCCAGGGGGCAGGGCTCGGGCAATAAGCAGGGTGGAGTATCCACAGTACGTTCCCAATTCCAGCACACAGGCAGGGGCCTTCTCCTCCACCAGCCGCATCAGAATCTGACCTATGTGGGGAGATGGCTGTTGCAGAAGACATGGGAGACGAATGCAGGGCCCCTGATAGAAAGATATCTCAAATGCTCACCCGCCTCACTGCAGCTCCCAACCAGTTGGGGTCTCATCTGTCTCTTGTACCATAGCCCCAACTGCCCTCCGGGTCCCCGTCTCCTACAGTGTAGTCTTCACACCAGCCCTGGAATCTTTCCAACCAATCTGACCTTATTACTCCTTGGCTCCTGTGAGCTGAAGGCCTTTGGGATTGAACTTGGGATCCTCAGCCTGGCATTCAGGACCTTGGACCTGATCCTATTCCACCTCCCAGGTTCATCTCTCAGTACTTCCCACCTATGGCCTGTATCACAGCCATCCCAAACAACTGTACCCAGAATCCATCATGCCATCTCATTCCTTCATGCCACATGTGTATATGTGGCTGGCTTTGCCCTTCCCACCCCCATCTCCATCTGCCTGGCCAACTCAAAACTTCCAGATTCAGTTCAAATGTTGCTCTTTCTCCATGAGGTCCCAGGCAGAAACAACCACCCTATCTTTGAGATTTATGAAAGGTCTCTGTTAGAATTTGTAGTTTCATTCCCCTTTTATTGCTCATTGAATATATTTCTGATCTTGGAATTGGACGAACTTCTATTTATTTATTTATTTATGAGACCAGGTCTTGCTGTATTGCCCAGGCTGGAGTGCAGTAGCGTGATCATGGCTCACTGCAGCCTTGACCACCCAGGCTCAGGCAATCCTCCCACCTCAGCCTGCCTAGTAGCTGGGACCATAGTTACTCACCACCACACCCGGCTAATTTTTAAATTTTTTGTACAAACGGGTCTCACTTTGTTGCCCAGGCTAGTCTCGAACTCCTGGGCTCAAGTGATCCTCCTGCCTTGGTCTCCCAAAGTGCTGGGATTACAGGCACGAGCCACCAGTGCCTCAGCCAGTGAGCCACCAGAAATTCAGCCAGTGAATTTCTGAATTTCTTTCCTTTTTTTTTTTTTTTTTTTGAGACAGGGTCTTGCTCTGTCACCCATGCTGGAGAGTGCAGTGG
This sequence comes from Chlorocebus sabaeus, assembly GCF_047675955.1. NCBI lineage: Eukaryota > Metazoa > Chordata > Mammalia > Primates > Cercopithecidae > Chlorocebus > Chlorocebus sabaeus. The sequence continues at coordinate 68,543,136 of NC_132904.1, read as the reverse complement.
CACAATCACGGCTCGCTGCAGCCTCAGCCTCCTGGGCTCAAGCAGTCCTCCCACCTCAGCCTCCAAAGTAGCTGGGGCCACAGGTGTGTGCCACCATGCCCAGGTAATTTTTGCATTTTTTGTAGAGATGGGTTTTTGCCATGTTGCCCAAGCCGGTCTCAAACTCCTGAGCTCAGGCAGTCTGCCCACCTCGGCCTCTCAAAGTGCTGGGATTACAGGTGCGAACCACCACACAGCCGAATTTCTTAAATAAGACCCTAAAAGCATTTATGCTGGGACTGAGATAAATCCAGGCAGACAGCTACCCTAAATGGTATGTGGAAGCCTCCATGGTGGAGAAGAAAGATGTGGAGACAGATAATTACAAAGCTATGGGTTATCTGCTGAGATGGTTATTCCACTGTGTATTACGCTTCCTTTGAGGCCAGCATTTATGGCTAGTTCATCTCTGTGGCCTCTACCCCCCTCCCTGGCACCTAGCACATTCCTAATACAAAAGAGGTGGCAATAAATGTTTGCTGAATAAATGACTTAGTCCAAGCTCCCCTTTTCCAGATGAGAAAAAAAAAGAGGCCCTAAAAGAGGATCAAGAACCTGCCCTATTCCCCCAGTAAAGCAGCAACAGATCCCAAATATTCCTTCACTGCCTTGGGGGTACTTCTTGGAGCAGAAGGCTATGGAACACTGACCTTTGACAGGCCCCATATGGCTCAAGTACTCGCAGTGGCTGCTCCAGTGGTCCAGGGTGGTGAGGATGTGACCGGGGTCACCGGGCAGGGCATGGGTGAGCACGTAGCTGAAGGCCCGCTCCTCAATCCGCAGCCCTGACAGGCAGTCTCGGAGGCTTCGCAGCAAGACCGTGCCCACCAGCAATCGGAAGTAGTGCCGGTACCGCACCAGCAATGTTACCACCAGTGGCAGGAAGGCCAGTGCAATGGCAGGGGACATGGTCCCTACCTGGGTCCTGGGGTGGAGGGAGGGAAACCCACACCCACAATTTAACTATTTGTGTAGCCTTTGCCAGTAGCAATTATCCTTATGTTTTACAAACCATGGCTCAGAAAGGCTAAGGCTTTTGTCCAGAGTCACACAGCAGAACTGGGATTTGAATCCAGGTTAATATGATTCCAAGCCTGTGTACTTTCAAGGACTCCATACTGTCTACTTTCAGCACCCAGCCCCAAATCACCTCTTCCCAGTCCCAACCCCTGGTTCCATCTTCACATTGTTCCCCTGACTTGTTTCTCTTTATCCCTGAAGTCACCCCTTCTTCAGGACCCCTTTCACTAGTTCCCTTCTGGGATATCTTCCCCCACCCCTACCCTCTGCCTGCTTGGACTCCTCTGACCACTGCTGTGTAGCAAAAGAGCATAGGTTTGCAGTCAAAAACACCTTCACCATCACTGTGCCCTGCCTCAGTAAAAGGCAATCAAAATACTCCATAGGGTGTTAGGGTGAGATGTCCTCTTTCCCACCCCAGGACCCTCCCTCTGCCTGCTCTTCCCTGCGGATAGGAGGAGTCTTTGATTCTGTAATAATTCTCCAGCCCTATCTCCTCTCCGCTGTATTCCCTTCTTCTCCTGTGCTGTCTTAGAATTCCCTTCACAAATGTGTACATACACATAACACACAGCACACATATTCCCTCTACTCAGCTCTTCTCTCCAGAGGCCTATGGGGAATGGGCCTCTCCTCCCATGTCCTGGGCCATTCTCTTCCTCATCTAGATCTGACCTCCTTGCAGGCCTTCTTGCAAGGCCCCTGGTGGTGGCGGGGAGTAAAAATGAAAGAGTGTATGGATGGGTGTGAATAGATGAGTGATGCGGTGGGCTTGAACTGGTGTGCTTGGGAACCCACAATCCAGGGCCCTGCTTACCTGGGCTGGAGGCTCCTGCTTAGGCAAGACCAGAGCACAGGACAGGTTGAGGGAGTCCAGGGCCTGCTGTGGGGGATAACTCTGAGCAGGAGGCTGGACTGGCTTTCAATTATTCATGCTGAGGTGGCTGCTGTCACCTGAGACCTGCAGTTCAAGTTACCAGCCCCAGGGATGAGCTTAAGCTGCCTCCTACCCTTCAGGAACCTCAAAAGATTTACAGAACCTCAGGGTCTTGATTTGAGGGGTTGTAAGAGGTACGAGATCTGGCGACTTCTGCGATCCCTTGGATCAGAAGATGGGGCATGGGGTGAGCCAAGGTGATGGGGTGACTGTAATGTACTCACTGATATGCAAGTTTTTTGTAAGCAAGGCCATGCCTTGGGCCACAGGTAAGAGTCAGAACCTGTCATTGTGCTCCAGGAACTCCCAAGTTTGGTAGGTGAGACTGACCCAGGAACATAGAATATAGTGTGATCACTATTGGATGTTCCATGACTACAGGGACTTTGGCTGTTTTGTGAACTGATGCATATCCAGATATAACAGTGTGTGGCACATAGTAGACGCTCAGCAAATATTTGTTAATAAATGCATGAATTAACACTGGATGAGGATTAAGCATAGAGAGCTGGACATGTCCAGAGAATGGGGTCAGAGAAGGTAATCAGGAGGACATTGTACTGAGTCTCGAAGACAGTAGGCAGACCAGGCTGCATGTGCAAAGTCCAGTAGATCAATCAGGAAACATCATTTCTCTACGTCCAGTGAAACACATTGCTCACCCCTCCACCCCCTCACCCCTCACCTCAGAACATGCAGTGGAAGAGAGGTGTCAGGCTCTGCGTGACTTTGATATGTCAGATGGGTAATGTGCCAAAACAAGATTTGAGGGTGGGCGCATTTCACACACGCGGGTGAACACCCAATCACACGCGCATGAACAACAAATGGATCACTATACAATTTTGGACGGACTTGGACCTGTGTTCAGGGCCCAAGGGAAGACATGGGGGAGGAGGGGCGTTTAGGAAAAGAAAACTGATGGTCAGCTTTGTGCGTTAGATTTACTATGGGTCCTGTAAAAAAAAGGCAGAATTAAAGATAAAAGCCTGAAGGCAGAGAGGTCAGTGAGGTGACTTCTATCTCCTCCACCAGGATTTATCTCCGCTCCGCGTCAGCATGTGAAGGTAGTATAAGGTCCCTTCTTCCTGTAAGTCGCAGATCCCCAGCCCAGATGCAGAATACACCCTCTGTGTATTCACCCCCAGCCCAGCTGGGCGATACACCCTCTTTTCCCCTACTGGGTACCGGTCATCTGGATCCTCTGTGTGTGCACCCAGGCTGTACGATCTAGGAGCGTCAGGCCTGGATCCCACTCGCCCCTTGCATGGCATTTAGAAGAGTATATCACAAGGGCATACAAGGGCATTTGCTACGAGTTCGCTCAATGGCCCAGAGAAGTGGCCTAGTGGCCACGAGAACGCATAACACAATTCACGACAGCCTCTACTGCCAGTTTAGAGACTGGAAAGATGAAGTCATGTGATCCGCCCCTCCCTTTCCTCGCTTCACTTGCCTGCGTGTCCGGTTACGCCTTCCCATTGGTTGACAACGATCACGCGCTAGCGGGCGGGACCGGAAGCTGGGGTATTGCCTGAGGCGGCCCAGCGGCTCCGGGAGAAGGGATACTGGGGGTGGCGGCGGGTGGTTGCCTGCGGGAGGCAGTTGCGGGTCATGTGACCGGAAGGGCTCCTGACGGACGCCGTCCCTCCTCGGCGCGGCCTGAGCGCCCGGCCTGACCCCGGCCATGGGGTGCTGCTACAGCAGCGAGAACGAGGACTCGGACCAGGTGCGGCCGCGGCAGGCGGGGCTCGGGAATGAGGGCTAAGACCCTGGGGCATGGGGCCCCAGAAAGAAATCTGCGGAGAACGGGCAGCCGGACTGCAGGGCTCACTGAATACGGAGGCCTGGAGGGGACAGATTACACAGGAGACGCCAAGCCGGACTCCTACCCCAGTTAAAGCCCCAGCTTTCTACGCGGTCCCCGCCTCGGGGTGTACAGGCAGCCGCCTGTCCGGCTCGCTCCCACCACTTCCGTTTGCTCCTACCTTCAAAACTTTCCAGATTCAAGGATCCTCAGTCTAGGTCCCCGGGAAATACTCCCTTGCCAGCTTCCTGTGGGCTTTGCGAATCCATTGCAGGGGTGGGTAAGCTGAGGCCCTGAGTTAGGCTGTCCTGCCATGAATCAGGAATTCATGTATCGTCTTAGTCCCTGGGGTTGCAGAAGGAAGGTCGCTGCTAGTCTAGGGCCAGAGGACGATTCTGGAAGTTGGTGGCCTTTGAGTTGGCCAATGAAGGATTTAATGGATACAGTGAGGACATCGGGACATGGGGGAAATTGTCTGGGAAGCAACAAAGAGGGTTTAGCTTTGACTAGATTGTGGTAAAAGAGAAATGGAGCGGGAAGTTCATTTGGTTCTGAGTTTGGCTTGCCTCAGTGCAGTCTGCCTGGGGCCTGAGGGTTCCTTTAGCTGGAGACATGCCTGTTCTGAGAATTTGGCTGTAGATCTGATCCCTCTGACGAAAGGCTTAGGCTGGGGAGACCTGTACAGTTTTAAATTCTCCCTCTTCCTCTTAGTGCATTCTCACTTCTCTCCATATTCTAATCCCTGCCCCGCCTGGCCTGACATTCAAGGATGAAGTCTCAAGTTGCTGTCCACTCTCCTTTTTTGATCGTCTCTAACCCTGGATTATACATTTGAACATATAGTAGACCTGAGAAAGTAGAAAGGTTTCAAGTAGCTCACAGTCTAATAGGGGAGATGGTCACAAAAATAGATTATATCACTGGTACTTGGGAAGTAGTTATTTCTTCAGTGAACGTATTTTGGATTAAGGGCTTAAGCTTAGGAAAATGTCATTTGTGGCCGGGCGCGGTGGCTCAAGCCTGTAATCCCAGCACTTTGGGAGGCCGAGACGGGTGGATCATGAGGTCAGGAGATCGAGATCGTCCTGGCTAACACGGTGAAACCTCGTCTCTACTAAAAAATACAAAAAAAAAATAGCCGGGTGAGGTGGCGGGCGCCTGTAGTCCCAGCTACTCGGGAGGCTGAGGCAGGAGAATGGCGTGGACCCGGGAGGCAGGGCTTGCAGTGAGCTGAGATCCGGCCACTGCACTCCAGCCTGGGAGACAGAGCGAGACTCCGTCTCAAAAAAAAAAAAAAAAAAAGAAAATGTCATTTGTATGGGAAGCAAGGGGTGGCTTCTGGTTCTCAATTCTCCATACACCCAATGAACACATATTTCCTTTGCTCTGTGTTAGGCATGTGTCATCCTAATACCTCTCACTTCACCTCCACCTTTTTGAGAAAGAGACAACAATAACCCTGCCTACTGGGAGAGCTGTGGCCTAGTGGGAAATTGTCCCTTAAAGCATAATGTGGACTCTTGCAGGGAATGAGTCAAGAACGATTAATGCCTTATGAGAAAGGATACCAGCTTCTACTTGGAAGGGAGAGCTGGGCCTGCTGCTCTCCTGAATCTCTACCTTCTCCTTGGTAGGCTCTCCTTTCTGTTCCTAACACCCAGAGAAGGTGTTTAATCACTGCTGGGTGATTTGAGGCCTCACGTAGCAAGAGCCGTAATCATCCACCTCCCAGAGTCCCTCTTTCAGTTCTTGGGCAGGCTCCTCTCCCACTCTCATCTCTGTCTCTTTATCACAATAAAAAATGTACAACACATTACAGTTTACAAAGGGCCTTGATAGTTATCTAATTTGACTCTTGCCAGACATCTGTCATATTAGTGTGGGTTATGTCTATTTAAAGGTGAGGAAAAAGTTCAGAGAAGCTAAGTGATTTGGCCAAGCTGAGAAGTGCTAATGCCCAGGTGTTCTGATGCCAAGCCATGTACTTTATCCATGGGGCCAAGCAGTCTCATCTATGCCCCTAGACCAGGTGGCCAGTCATGGGCAGGGTGCTATGTCTGTGCTAAGGTAGACAGTGAAACCCTGCCTCTTGGGTTACACTGACGCAGAGACAAACCTTGATGTGACAAACCTAACCCATGCTCCACTCGCACTTCGGGAATGGGGTGATACTTGTCTACTCTGAAGGGGGTAGCATGGCCTCTTCTTTAAGTCTAGGTTTCAAGAAAACAACCTTGTTCCTCCCTTGATCTTAGCTGAAGGCTGAGAAGTGATCAGCCAACCTTCTTCTTGAAGAACCCCTGATAGGGAAGAGACTACCCTGTCCTGCAGGAAGATCTGTCTGAAGTGGAGCTGGGAGAAGAACAGACACATAGGAAGCTAACTTGGGCTTCATTATGGAGCCAGCTTTCCTTAGAAATACATAGTTTTATCTTTGGCAAACATTTTGTCTTTTTAGCTCTTTAATACTGAGCCTATGTTTTAGGGAGGAAGGGTGTCTGGGAGTTTATAGAGGTGATGGGGCAAAGCCCATAGCTTCTGTCTTTTGCTGCTGGGAACTGGATCAAATTGCCTGAGGACACTTGGGCAACCTAGGCTTGAGAAAGAAGAGTAAGATGAAAAGGCTGGGCCTCCCTAAGCAGGGCAGGAGGAAGTAGCCCTCTACAAGGAGAGTTGTGGAGTTGTGGGCAGGGGAGCTGGAGCCTGCAGCAGGAAAGACTGAGGAACTGAGACAGGCCTGGAGGGGAGCATTGAGGAGTCTGACACTGAAGGTTGGTGAGTCAGCATTAGCCAGGATGTCCCCCTGGACCCATCCTTGGCTTTGTCCAGGGCACTCTTGCTCTTTATGGGTTGGATAGATACCCAGCAGGTGTGTTTTTCCAATTTACCACTGATAACAGCAGTCAAGGATTTGCAGCTGATGGACTCAAGGCAGGGTCAAATCCAGAAATATTACAGTAGATAGAACAGGGGACTGAAACAGGACAAGTAGTAAGACCAAACCAGTGAGGAAGCTTGGTTTGGTCTTACGTTAGTTCAGGGGTTGTGATTATCAGCATAGGCCAGCAGTAACAGGGCTGCTGAAAATTTACATGGGCTACTCAGGTGGTTTAGCAAGGGCGGGAATAGCTCCATTGTTGTTTGTTTTGAGATGGAGTCTTGCTCTCTTGCCCAGGCTGGAGTACAGTGGCACAGTCCTAGCTCACTGCAGCCTCAAACCCTGGGTTCATACAGTCCTCGCACTTCAGCCTCCCAAGTAGCTGGGACTGCAGGGCTCACACTACCAAGTCCAGCTAATTTTTTTTTTTTTTTGTAGAGACAAGGTCTTGCTTTGTTGCCCGGGCTGGTCTCAAACTCCTGGACTCAAGCAATCCTCCTGCTTTGGGCTCCCAAAGTGTTGGGATTCCCAGTATAAATCACCACACACGGGTACAGCTCTACTCCTCAGATCAGGATACACCTCGTACACTCAGTTTGATTCTGGGAGTCACATAGAAAAAGAGTACCAGAGCACAAGAGGGTGAACACCTTCCTAGGGACCTGCCTTCAAGAAGGGAACACACTTGTACTGTGTGACCCAGAGCTGGGCTGGGATTCCTGCCCTGACATAATTTGAGAAATGGCCATGGAGAGGTTGGGCTTTCTTTCCCTTGGGGCCTAGGGCCTTGTCTGGACTCACCAGGGCTTCCATCTTGGAAGGAAACAGCTTTGCTGGGGAGGGCCTGGTCCTGGGGGATGAGGAGGGCTGTTCTTGGGCTCCTGACTTGCAAACTCCTCTGTCTTCCAGTCTCTAGTATCCTTTCTCTGCCAGGTCCTAGAATGTTTTTCAAGCTCCAGGGCTGTTGCTGACTATCTGCTTTGTGCCTCTGTCCCTTTTTTCAGGGCCTCTAGGACTGCCTGGCTCTACTCTCGTTTATCCTAGAACACCAACTCAGCTGAGCTCCCAAGGATAGGCAGGAACTGAGTCTTATCTGGCATTCCATAAAGCTGGGCACTTTGGATATTCCTTATAGAAATATTTTTGGTGTTTAAGGTCAGAGCTGGGCTGAGGGTAGCACCCATGAAAGGCAGGATCTAAGGGTCCTGGGGTTGACTTCTCTCCCATGACCACTTCTAGGACCGAGAGGAGCGGAAGCTGCTGCTGGACCCTAGCAGCCCCCCTACCAAAGCTCTCAATGGAGCCGAGCCCAACTACCACAGCCTGCCTTCCGCTCGCACTGATGAGCAGGCCCTACTCTCTTCCATCCTTGCCAAGACAGCCAGGTAAATGTCAGAGGACCAGGCCTGGGTCAGAGCTCCTCTATCCATATTAAAGGCCAGGATAGAAGGAGCGAGGCTCAGGACATGGGGGATGGGATGAGGTCACTGGAGAGAGGTGCCTCCACGTCCAGCCCTGCTCCAGTAGGCAGGAGGGAAACTGGTGTCAGATAACCCTGGAGTTGGTACCTGGCACTGAGTCCTGTTTGTCCTTCTCAAAAGCACCTGTCATGTCATCTCTGTCTCTTCTCCCCAAAGCAACATCATTGATGTATCTGCTGCAGACTCACAGGGCATGGAGCAGCATGAATACATGGACCGTGCCAGGCAGTACAGGTAAGCACCTGGCCAGCGTGGGTCCCTCAGGCTACTTGGGCTCCTACCCTCCATCACTGTTCCAGCTTCGGAGCCTGGCCCCTAGTCCAAGCTTCTCATTTGGTGCAGCCCTGGAGACTGACCACAGATCACTTGGGTGCTTCAGTAAATATTCATGTCAGCCCTGTTTACCCTGTGACACTCTCGAGGGCATTGAGGCCAAGGGAGGTGGGCCTAGAGTGAGTCTGTGATGAGCTGAGACCTTCCCTCCCAGATAGCCCCCTCAGCACGCTGCTTCTCTGGCCTGAGGGGATGAGGCTTACCTGGGCTGGGCAGGGCAGACTGTGGCTTAACTGCCTACCCCCACCCCCTCTCTCGGTCAGCACCCGCTTGGCTGTGCTGAGCAGCAGCCTGACCCATTGGAAGAAGCTGCCACCGCTGCCGTCTCTTACCAGCCAGCCCCACCAAGTGCTGGCCAGTGAGCCCATCCCGTTCTCTGATTTGCAGCAGGTGAGACACCCCTTGCCTGCCCCTGCCCACCCTTCCCACACTGCCCAGGGTATGGCAGAGGGTTCACCCACTCTGCCTCAGAGGAGGTAGGGAAGATGGAGTTAGGGAGCCTGGTAGCCTTGTGGGCCCCAGTTCCCTCTCACCTCGTTCTCTTAACGTATGTCTTTCCTATCTCCTTCCCGCAACCTTTATTGTTTCACTCCCCTTTGTTCTTTTCCTTCTGTCTCTCCCATCCCTGTCTTTCTCTCTGCCTTCCTGTTCCCCATCATTCCTTCCTTCTCCTTCATCACCGTCTTATCTCCCCTCCCTCTTTTTCCTGATCGGCCTCCTCACCTGTCTCTGTTCCTCTCCTCCCCGGTCCCTCTCTGTCTTAGGTCTCCAGGATAGCTGCATATGCCTACAGTGCACTTTCTCAGATCCGTGTGGACGCAAAAGAGGAGCTGGTTGTACAGTTTGGGATCCCATGAAGAGAGGGGTCCTTGGACAGCTCTTCTCCTCTCTTCATCCCATCTCTACCCCACCCCCTTGGCCCCCAGCCTCACTGCGGCTTATATAGTACCCTAACCTGCTACTAATCACAGAGAAAAATGTGAAGAAGGAGGAGAAGAGGAAGGCTGGAAGCCTGAGCAAGTGAGGGTAGAATCTTATGGGACTGGCCTTTGAAGCTCTGGCCAGGGATGGGGTGGGGGCCAAAAGGACAGAGCCTGGTATGTCGTCATAGTCATTGAGAATGTGGAGATACCAGTTTGGGTGGGGGGTGATCACCAGGGGACCTAGGGAGATCCCCTTCCCACCCTCTCTCTTGGCCTCAAAGTCACTCCTGCCCCCTCTCCCTGACTTGGTGCTCACATGCACCTCACAAGGGTTTGTGACCAGGGTCTGGATGAGCTTGAATTTGAATGAATTGAGTTTGTATTTCTAGAACCCTGGGTTTTTACATGTTTGGTCTTTTTTTTGTTTTGGTTTGTCACCCTCGATAAAGGAAGTATATTCATCCATGTGCTGGTTCTGGCCCCTCTGTCCTATCCATTCTACTTTTGACTACTCAGGTCTATGAGAGTAAGATGGGGGGCAGGGGGCATCTTGCAGAGGCACTGAAGATGAATCCAGGAGATAAGGGTTTAGGGTGTCAGCTCCTAGCTGAGACCTGGCTTGGGCTAACCTCAGATTGGATAAGACTGTTCTTGTCCCTTGTCCAGTGATGATGGGAACACTGTCAAAGCTGAACAGACCTGAATCTGAGGCAGCTTTGATTCTTGGGGGCCCTGCCTCAGACTCAGTGGAATTACCAGCAGCCCCTGGGGGTGAAGGGAGACACCGCAGGTCGACGGGTGGAGAGTGAAAGCAGACCAGACTCTTCTGGGAATACGTAATATGGAGTCAGCAAGCAAATGTTTTTAAGCAGAAGATTCTTTTTATCAAATGAAATCCTAAGCAGAATCCCAGCATATAAAACATAGAATGGAATTAACTTTGATCTGATTGAAGTGGGGGCTGGTTTCAGAGATCATAGCCCATCTTCTTGGCCTGTCATGGAGGCCTGTGAGGCATCTCTACAGACCCTGGTACTCTGAAGAGTTTGGAAATTACTGATCTACTTTAACCCCCAAATCTCTAAGCTGAAAAGTACAAAGGGGCCCAGAAAGTTAGATAAATTTCCCAAGGCTATGTGATAAACCCAGGTCTCCAGTCCCAGACCAGCAGGCCTTTCCCTCAATTGCCTCCCTTTTTCAGCAAAATAAGACTAGAGCTGGCCAGGTATAGTGGCTTACACCTGTAATCGTAGCACTTTGGGAAGCTGAGGTGGGCGGATCACCTGAGGTCAGGAGTTTGAGACCAGCCTGGCCAATATGGCAAAACCCTATCTCTACTAAAAATACAAAAAAAGGCCAGGGGTGGTGGCTTACACTTGTAATCCCAGCACTTTGAGAGGCTGTAGTGGGTGGATCACCTGAGGTCAGGAATTCGAGACAAGCCTGGCCAACATGGCGAAATCTTGTCTCTACTAAAATGTAAAAAATTAGCTGGGTGTGGTATAGCAGGCGCCTGTAATCCCAGCTACTCAGGAGGCTGAGGCAGGAGAATTGCTTGAACCCAGGAGGTGGAGGTTGCAGCGAGCTGAGATCGTACCACTGCACTCCAGCCTGGGCGACAAAAGCGAAACTGTCTCAAAAAAATAAAAAAAAAAAAGCCAGTCATGGTGGTGTGCGCCTATAATCAACGGCTACTGGAGAGGCTGAGACAGGAGAATCTCTTGAACCTGGGAGGCAGAGGTTCCTGTGAGCCAAGATCGTGCCACTGTACTCCAGCCTGTGCAACAGAGTGAGACTCTGTCTCAAAAAAAAAAAAAAGAAAAGAAAAGGCTAGAGCTACTTGCAGTTGCCTGAGTTAGAGAACATCTCTACAAGGTGTAAGTGACTTCTCATCTGCTCAACAGCTCAAATCATTTATTGTCAAACCATGCTGTCTATTCTCAGGCCTTTAGGACTACTAGGGTCGTGGGAGCCTCAAAGTATATTCTGCTTGATCCGGGCCTTCTTGGGCTTGATGTTCATGCGTTTCCAGACTTCAGCTGTGGTGCGGTCTGCTTTGGTGACCCCACTGAAGTCGAACGTGGTGATATGGGGCAGGGTGCACAGCACATATTGCCTGTGGGGAAGACTCAGGCTAGGGGCCAGACCCCCCACCAAAATCCCCTTCCCCCTTCACCAGTTGCTGTTGTCTTCCCGGACTGCAAGGAATGGAGGGACTTGAGCATAGTTTGGGGAAGATTAAGTTTATCCTGACTGAGAGCAAGGAATGCTTAGAGGTCGGCTACCCACTTCCCAGGTCTAAGCATGGCAGAAGAATGGTCTTAGATTTCTTGTTTCTCCTCCTCCTTTCCCTTAGGGGAGCCCAGCTAGACCCTACCTCCAGGGGCAGGGCACTTACCTATACCCTTTCTCTTCCTCCATGGGGTTCCCATGGAGTGTCAGGCTCCGGAGCCGAGGAAGGACAGCCAGCTTATTCACCTCCCCCAGGTGCTGGATACTGTTGCCGTGAAGATAGAGGACACTCAGGTTGAAGAAAGTTGTTAGGACCTGTTGGGGAAGGAAACCAAAAGCCAGGCTAGACAGGATAGGACCCTTAATCTCTGCTCAGGGCTGATTCGTGGGCAGAGAAGAAAGAATGTGGGCAACAACCTGCCCTCCACTCCAACCCTCCACAGCCATACTGTATGACTCTAACCTACTGTTATTTACCTTTTAAGACATACAGGGCATCACACTGAAAAGGAGCTGTGATCTGAGGGTCAGGAGTATGGTCCTGGGTACCAGCACTGCCACTGACTTGCCTCTCCTGCCTTTCTCTCAGCCTTAGTTGCCCCTTCACTGAAGACCTTTCCAGCTTTGGTGATCTACGATTCTATCACAGCGAGCAACGGGAAGACAGAGTATCATGCTAGGCACATAAGAAGCTTTTAAAATACTGATTAAATTGAGATCACCACACCAGGGGAATAGTTTCCAAGTCATGCTCCAGCTCCTTTCCCCTCTTAGGGATCTTGGACCAGAAAAGGCCAAACTTTATTTCTTAAAACTTGAATCTGAGTTCACAGAAAGTAGGTGCTGTACTTTTATTGACTACCTCTTCCACAGGAGAACCCAGCACAGGACACAGTGGGTGCCCAGTGACAGTTACAATTTTACCTCAGCCTCTGATGTACCAGTTGTTTGTTGGTTTTCATGTACTTTCGTTCAATCCTCACAAAACCTTTATGATACTGGTGTATTATCCTCATTTTTCAGACAAGGAGGCTGCAGTTTTGAGAAGTTAGGTAGCTTGCTCAAAGTCAGTAAGAGGCAAACCCAGGATTTGAACCTACATCTGTCTGGCCCCCTAGCCTTGACTGTACCATGCTGCCTCACTACTTCCTTGATAACACGTAGGAGTGGAGAGGTTGGGGGCTGAACAAAGTGGCTTCAGGCTCCCCCGACTGGATTCCTAGTGTTAGGAACTCACAGGGTCAATGGAAGTCAGGTCATTAAACGACAAGTCGATCCAGGCCAGGTTCTCTGGGTGCTCCAAAAGCTGTGAAGCCACCTGGTTGAGGTCTCTCAGATCATTGAGAACATTGTTATTCAGCCACAGGGACTGGGTCAGTGATTTCCCTGACTTTGAACGCTTCAGTGGTCGTAGTCCTGTCCTTGGCTCCTCATTTACCAGGTCTGTGGGGACAAAGTGAGACTTGGGTATCATCTTTGCTTTTCTGGCTTGTGGGGGTGGGAAGGGACAGAGCTGGGAAGATTAGCCATCCAAGCTGTAGCTGAGTCTAGTGTAACCCTGTCCCATAGCTTCCAGCAATCAGTAAGTTTAGATTAAGGGCCAGAGACTTCTATCTCAAACTCTTGGCTTTTCAGGTTACATGGACTTCTCATGTCCACTGTACCACTGGGTCTTTTGTATACCAAATCAGTGTCAGGTTGAGGAAAACTAAGAACGAGAATTGTTGGGCTTGAGCCAAGTAGATGATAACACAAAATCCTGAATTAACCACTGGTAAAGCCTATAGAATTCACTTCAGTGGAATACACTCTGACATCCTCCCTCTCTTTCCATTAATGTTGAGTACCTGCAGTATGCCAGGTACTGGATATACAGTGATAAACAAAATGAGAGACAGCCTGTCGCAGACTTTGTATGAGTAATAGGGCAGAGAGCAGACATTTGTGCCTTAGAGGAGCTTATACGGGCAAGATGGGAGCAAACTGGCAATATGATGTGATAAGTGCTATATAATAGTCGTTTCGTAGCAGTACAGAAGAGAGGCTATTGACCCAGTATGGGAGCTCAGGGAGGTTTCCCAGGGCAGGTGAAGCCTGAGCTGAATCTCAGTGGATTAGGAGATGTTTTTCAGGCAAAGAAGGGTAAAAAGGCAGGGAACAGCATGAAGAAAGGTAGAGGTACAGGACAGCCGGGGAGTCTGGGGCAGGTTTGTGTGCCTGCACAAGTGCTCGCACGCACTGCACAAGGGGGACAAAGAGGAAAAGAAGAGGCAGGAATCTAGTCAAAAGTCTCGAATGCCAGGCTAAGGATCTTGGGCTTTACCCTGTAGGTAATGGGAAGGCACCAGAGTTTTTAAAGCAAATGATTCAAATCTTTTATTTCAGAAAGATCACTGTGAAGTGTCAGTGTGGAATATGGACTTTAGGGAGTGAGTTGGACCAAATGACCAATTTGGCTGTTTGAGTCATCCAAGCAAGACATGAGAGGGACGGACCTACAATCAACATAATTTGGTTGACTGGATGTAAAGGTAGAAGAATATTAAAGGGTGGTGGCCAGTTGTATTAACTAGTAAGGAATTACGGGAAGAAGAAACAGCATTGGGAAGCTGATGAGTTCAGGCTTAGCTTTGGTGTGTTCGAGGTTCCTGTACAAAAAGGTGGAGAAGCCAAGTAGGTAGTTGGAGATGAAGGTCAGAAGCTCAGGAGACACAGACTTGAGAATCGTTAGCAAAGAAGGCATACAAGTTAGGGAAAGAGATGAGATTCCTCATGGAGAGTGAGGGTAGGGAGGAAGGTCAGAGAGGAAGAAGAATCCATTAGAGAAGTTAAATAATCAGGGAAAATCAGGAGAGGACAGTTTAAAGATGTTCAGGGAGTAAATAGTTTATAGTAGTAAGTTCCAGGGAGGTAAGGACTAAAAAGTAATTCTGGCAACTTAGAAGTCCCTGGTAACCTTGGTAAGGGCTGCTTCAGTGGAATGGCAAGGGTCTGGGGGTAGAAGCCAGATTGAAGTGAGTGAGTTCAAGAGTGAATGGAGGCTGGGTTCATGCCTGTAATCCCAGCACTTTGGGAGGCCAAGGGAGGAGGTTTGCTTGAGCCTAGGCGTTTGAGACCAGCCTGGGCAACATCATGAAACCCCATCTCTACCAAAAAAAGAGTGAATGGATATGAGCAGTTAGCATAAACAACATCCTCAGAAAGTTTGGCTGAGGAGGAGAGAGAATAGGGAATAGGATTATGTTAAAACCCAGGTGTATGGAACACCCCAAACTCTCCTACTTTTTCAAAATGAGGTCCAGAAAGGATGGGCCTTGCCCAAGTTCAAAGTCGTAGAGTCAGAACCAGATGCCAGGTCTGGCTGAGGTAACTGTATTTTTCCCATTGCTGCTAAGCCTTTGGTTCCCTAGTTCACCTCTGGGGAAGGAAATATGTAGTATTTGCCGAAGATAGCCAGCTTTCTTCACTCTCTTTTCTGCTCTCTACTGGAGGGACACCCTTTGCCCTTCCACCCCCACCTCGCCTCCTCCTCAGCTGCAGGTCAGGCAGCATCCACCAGATGGCTCTCTGCCTTAGTCCTAGAGTGAGCAGGACCCACAGTTGGGGCCTGAGGTTGCAGGAGGGTACTAGAACAGTATCCCCCAGCTCATGAATTCCTAATCCTGCCTCCCTCCCTACACCTCCTGAAAACCCTGAAATAGAATGACACAGATGAATCAAAATTAAGGTCAAAATAACCCCACATGAACTAGTGCCCCATGTGATAAGGTAGCAGCTTGGGGAATGCCACTGAGCATGGGCTGGAGGCCAAGCTCAGAGGGAATCACTGGTGGGACGGAGTTGCCTAAAACTTGATGCTGGCTGGAGCTGCTCTTATCAGGGATGGAGTGGTATATCCAGGCTGCCACAGGTTGCTGCTCCTCTCAGATTCCACCAACGCACTATACTGCCTAAGAATCTGTAAAGTTCCTTGTTCAGAGTAGGCCAAAGCAGGTCTGGAAGCTGGACCACAAATATCGGTGCTTTGAGAACTGGGGAGCGTTTAGCTCCAGGAAGATCTGGGAAACTATGTTCCTGTTTTCCTTTCTCTGAAAGGCTGCCATGTAGCTGTTTCCATCTGTCAGAATACAAGTTAGTTTGATAGAACTTCCCTGTGTTATCCCTCAACCACAAACTGGAAGGGGTTGGTAGGTGAATATGGTGGGAGACTTCCTTAACACTCTAGGTTTGTGAAAAGTTAGAGGATCTGGGTTGGTGGGAGCACAGATTAGATGCCTTCCAAAAGCACTGCCATTTCATATTCTGTAATATGTATTCATTCAGCAAATAGTGTGCCAAGTACTCCCAAACTCTATTGTATCCCTTAACCCCAGCTGTAAATAAGTTTTTCAGAAGCTCTGGGGACTCTGAAGGGACTCTGACCTTTTGGGCCTTTGATGTGCCTCTCACACATCTAGCAAGGAGCATAATACCTGGCATATACATATGACACACAAACACACACACATATATAAATGCTTAATAGTAAGTGCTCAGTAAATACTGAATGGTCAAAAGAAGGATGGGGCATCTGTACCAATTACGTTTTGTGATGTAGAGTTACCCTTGGTACTGCTTGTCTCTCTCCCAATTCTGGGGACTCCATAGAGGGCAGAGCTACACCTCCTCCATCAGAGTTAGAAACTCCCATGATAGGTAGGAGGTATACTTCCAGCTCTGTCATTTCACCTGTCTTAGAGATAGTTACTATTGCAGCTAAAACCCCTTGTGAAACATGGACTACATCAGAAGTGATGCAGTGCACAATAAAGATCACAGTAGGTGGCTGTAAGCTCGTGAGAGAACAAATATGAGTTACCACTGTGGCTGATGATAACGCAAGTAGACCGCAAACCCAAGCTAAGACTGGTGCTATTTGCCAGCTTCCCGAGCTTAAAGGTCGTGGCTACCAATTGCCTGAGAGAAGATTAAAGCCAAATAATAGTTCTAAAACAGTGGATGTTAACATGTATTCTGTGAGGACAGATGGACTGATGCTTTAATGAAAGAGCAGATAACAAAAGCCAGGGATGGCAGAACTTCCCTAGGAAGAATGAATGACTCATTGGGAATATGACATGGCTGAGAGCCTCCCTATGTTCCCTCCTGAAGGGACTAGCTACCCATTTACAAAGACATTGAATGGCAAAATGGTAGCGAGTGTGGGCAGTGTTGGAATCTGCAATAAGTGTAGATGATGATGGAATAAACTTGGATATGGCTGGAATGAGTGTAAGAAATTTGTCAGTAAGTATTTAAACTGGAACTATGCCAGTTTGTTGATAAGACCCCTCATGTTTGGCCAGTCAGAATAGGCTTGTGTGTGCAGACAGAGGAGAAGGGTTTTGCCTACTTGCTGGGACTCCATAGGAGCCTGTGTTTTCCTCCTCTCTTCAGGTAAAAACAGGAGAATAAAACTACTGGCTGGTAGACTGGCTTCCCAGTTTTCTTCCACTTGACTTTCCTGCTGTAGCCTGGCTTCTTTTAAAGATGATCAACTACTGTGATAGCCCCCTGTTTCCTTTCAGATTTGCTCCTTAAAAAAAAACAAACAGGGGCACATGTTCTTGGGATCTCCTGGGGCTGTGTCAGGGGCAAAAACAAAACAAACAAAAAGACAAAAAAAAAAAAACCTCTCACTCTCCCCTACCCTCCAAAAGACAATAACAACACATCTGCAAGCATATAGGAAGAATCTCTTTAGGCTTTTAAGTAGATTATGGTTTCTCCCTAGGGACCACACTGGGCCTGCTGCCTTAGCGAGTGGAGTGCTGTGCTCTGGGGGCTGACCTTGAATGACGTGGATGCTTCTGAAGGAGTAGTCAAGTGGGGGCTCCTGTACCGAAGTGTTCATATAGTCCCGTTTGTTCATAGTTCAGGCCATCATTCATCAGGTAAAAGCAGGTGCCCTGGGAGTCCGGGTTCAGCCTGGGAGGACAGAGAAAGACAGGTGTTTCAAGTACACCGGCCTTCAGGTTTCCCCATAGTCTTCCATCCCTGCTTTCTATCCTCTACTACTCTAGGTCTGCCTGTCTGTATTTCCATTTTAAGATATGAATCACTATTCCTTGCATGTATAGAGCATTTTCTACTTCTCAGAGCACCTTCACATCTCTTAGAACTCATTTGAGAGTTGTAACACCCATTTCTTTGTCTAGAAAATGCCAGATGAAGAAACTGAAACCCAAGGGGTAAAAGGACTTGCCCAGAGTTAAGCCAATGATTCAGTTGTAGACTGCAGTCATAATCTCCTGACTCTGAGACCCTTTCTGTTACTCTACAGTAGCTACCATGGAGACTGTCTTGATATCCACCCTCTGGTGACATCAACTGGGCTATTCTATTGCTTAACAAATCCCTGAGGGCCTGTACCACATCTGATTGGTGTCTGACTGCCCCTCTCAGTCTGGCCCAGCTAGGGATTTGCCACCTTCTCCGCTTGGCTTCTGTGTCAGCTCCATTACCTTTCCATCCAAAGACCTACTTTCAGCCCTATCCTGAATGTAGCCATACACATATAAACATACACACACACAAAACCAGAGTCTACCTCTCACCTGTCACTGATGCCTGAAACTCCACCATTAGGGATTCATTCCTGTGGGTTCAGGGATGTTTCCGGTTAAAATGGAAATACTCCCTGAGAAGGATGAACACAATGTTGTTATCAGTCACTTGCAATGTGGTGTGAATTGTCTTATCAGATGGTTTCCAATTTGTTAGCTAAAGTAAAGCTGAGGTTTTTCTGGAGACAAGGGAGAACCATGAGAATACTACTCACCTGGGATAAAGAGAGCTGACAACACACTTTAACAAGGGGTTTGTGTGTGAATCACACAAGCAAAAGACAAATTGATAAGGATATAGGACAAGAACTTGTCCCAGTCGACCTCCCCTTTCTCATTCCATCCACTGCTGCCACCTTTGTATTATTGTTTGTATTACTTCACCTGCTTTCCAAAAGGATTTCAGGTTTACAATAATAACACAGTCATAAAACAGATGATTTGCAGAATAGTGCTGTCCACTAGAAATATGATGTCACAAATGCAAGCCACATATATAATTTAAAATTTTCTAGTAGCCAAAATAAGTAAAATGAAGTGGTAAAGTTAATTTTATTAACTTTATTTTACCCAGTATATCAAAAAATCATTCAATATGTAATCAATATTAAAACCACCTGAGATATTTTACACTTACAGCACACACCAATTTGGACCAGCCTACCTGTCAAATGTACATGACTAGTGGCTACCATACTGGACAGTGCAGATTAGAAAGTTAAAAATGGAAGAGAAAGATCAGAAACTAGATTACAGGAAGAGAGAGATGTGCCAGGCACTTTAAGAATCTAAGCCTACATTTAGCTGTGAAATTCCTGGCAGCCAAAGCAAAAAGAGAAACCTTGGGATTGCAGTTCTCATCATTGGATTCAAAGGATAAATTAGTTTGCAGAGACAATGAAATTGGCAAACAACCTTAAAGTGGAATTTCTAACTCGGGAGGCTGAGGCAGTTGGATTGCTTGAGCCTAGGAGTTGGAGGTTGCAGTGAGCTATAATTGTGCCACTGCACTCCAGCCTAGGCGACAGAGCAAGACCCTGTCTCAGAAAAAAAAAAAAAGAAGAAGAAAAGAGAAAAAAGAAAGAATTTCTGTTGAAAACCAAGGACCTGATATCTTATAATTCAGTTGAAGCTTAATACAGTTCAAGTAAATTCTTTTTTTTTTTGGCAATTTAACATATACATGGATAGAGTTCAGTAGGTTTAGAGGAAAATGAATGTCTTGTTCTGAAAAAAATAGTCCCAACTGAGCTTTGGGGAAGTGCCAGCTTGAGTCACTTCACAGCTTCTGTTATGAACTGGTCCCATGGGCATGGATTGTCAATTAGGGAGACTTGAATCTTTTAGATATTAAATCTACAGGCAGACAACAAAGAACACATTATTCTTTTGTAAAAATAGAGGAACCTGCTGTGTACTATAGAACTAGAGGAACCTGGCCGGGCGCGGTGGCTCAAGCCTGTGATCCCAGCACTTTGGGAGGCCGAGACGAGTGGATCACGAGGTCAGGAGATCGAGACCATCCTGGCTAACACAGTGAAACCCCGTCTCTACTAAAAAATACAAAAAAAATAGCCGGGCGAGGTGGCGGGCGCCTGTAGTCCCAGCTACTCGGGAGGCTGAGGCAGGAGAATGGCGAAAACCCGGGAGGCGGAGCTTGCAGTGAGCTGAGAGATCCGGCCACTGCACTCCAGCCTGGGCGACAGAGCGAGACTCCGTCTCAAAAAAAAAAAAAAAAAAAAAAAAGAACTAGAGGAACCTAGCTTATACAGAAGCCCATCCCACTTCAGCACCTACAACAGATTTGATACCTTTGAACAAGATTGGATACTTTTCTCGAAGTAAATACTGGGTTGGTACCCCAGAGTTATGCACCACTGAACATGGATTTTAACTTGAAATACTTAAGGGCAGATTTTTACTGTTAGTCTTCTTGACTATCAGAGAACCCCAGTGCAGTTCCTAAAGACTTCTGATTTTGTGTAGCACCAGCTCCTGTTGCATTTTCTGAATTAGTATTACAAATGGAGCCCCAAGAAGCTGGTTAAATTTTTAGCCTTCTGCATTTAAGCTGTAGCCCAGGCTGTGAGCTAGTATCGCGTCTTATTCATTATCCAACATAGAACCAGGTTTAAAACAGGCACTCAGAAAATGTTTGTGGGATGAATGAATGAGAAACTGCCAATTCTGAGGATTTCTGTTTCAGAAGAGTTGATGCTAAGCTGTTCTAACAATTGGCTCCCAGGTTCAGCTGTTTCAGTCCACACCTTGTTCACAGTAAGATACTCAGTTCAATTCAGCAAACATTTGTTGAGTGCTTGCTGCTCTGTGCCTGACCAGAAGAAATGAAGCCAAGATACAAATAATAGAACTCTGTCATGAGCACAGAAAGACCTGCTGAGTTTCTGTTGATTGTGGCAAACCAGCCTGCATCCAGTTCCAAGTAACAGCTGCCCACTTAGTGAATACTCTCTCATGTTTCAACACTCAGTTCTAGTGTACCCTCTTCTATAAAGCCTTTCTTTTCCAGATAAAATTGGTTAATGTGTCCTGTGTTAGGCTGATTGTTTTGATGATCCCTATTCATGGTCTCCCCTGTATCCATCCCTTTTTGCCTATAACATTATAGTCCCATCTCACTCTGATGCTGGGCCCAGACATGTGACTTGTTTTAGCCAGTGGGATGTCAATAAACATGAAACAAACAGAAGCTTTAAAGGAGGCCTGCCTTCTTGCTCTCTGCCAGTGCCATGAGAACATGGCTGATCTGCTGAAGGGTTATGAGATGTGTAGGTGAGAGACATGCGAAGGAGCCAGTGATTCCAGCTGAAGCCATCCTAGACTAACCCACAGTCAGCCTACCCCCAGTCAAGATCAGGAGAGTCACCCAACCCACGGATGACTGCCGACACATGAGTAAGCCCAGCCAAACCAGAAGAACCATCCAGCTGACTCTAAGACTTAGAAGCAATAATAAATGTTTATTATCTTAAGCCACTGTGTTTTGGGATGGTTTGTTACACAGCAATAGCTAACTTCAGCATGCCCCCACTGTACTTTGAACAAAATTTTATTGAACAAAATTTTATTTCAGCCTGTTTACTCATCTGTGAAATGGAGACAAACCCTACTTTGAGAACTATTGTACATCTGGCATCAGGTGCTCAATAAATGGAAGCAGTTGTATTCTTTGTTAATTTCATTATAACCAACTTTGTTTACTCCCTGTAAGCTTGAGGACAGGGACAAGACTCAGACTTCTTTCTCCCTTCTCATCATTACCCTACATTGAACCTGGCAAAAAAAAAAAATGCATATTCACTAAAGGTTTGATGGACAAATGAAAATGGATGGACAATGGAAAAACGAAAGAAGAAATGAAGGAATTAATGGAGTCTTCAAGGTATCACATAGAGAGCTTGACTGCCGGAGAGAACTGACAAAGCCTTGATGCTGCCATGCTTAATCCTGTGGCTGTGTTTTTGGAGTCAGTCTTTCCCATCTGCTATTCTGGCTTATGACCAGGAGATAATCAGATGCCAGCACCTTCATCTGTCCAGACTGACTGACTTGATGAATGACAGGGTTAGGGGAATACCTGCCTTGTTTCGGAACTGGAATTTCTCATTTCCAAATTGACAGTATCTTTAACTTTTGTTTTTTAATTGTAAAAGCTAGTATGATAGATGATAGATGAATAAAGTGAAATGACATGGAGAAGTACATCAAATAGGAACTCAAAGTTTGAATCTCCATTAACAGTTTGGGAATATAACCTCCTAGAATGTATAGCTAATAAGGTTTTATACATACACACACGCACATGCGTGGTTTTCTTTTTTCTTTCTTTTTTTTTTTTTTTTTTTGAGACAAGGTCTCACTCTGTTGCGCAGGCTGGAGTGCAGTGGTGCCACTTCAGCTCACTGCAACCTCTGCCTCCTGGGCTGAGGCAATCCCACCACCTCAGCCTCCCGAGTAGCTGGGACTACAGGCACACGTCACCACACCCTGCTAATTTTTGTATTTTTTTGTAGACACATGGTTTTGCCATGTTGCTTAGGCTGGTCTCAAACTCCTGGGCTCAAGCTATTCACTTACCTTGGCCTCCTGAAGTGCTGGGATTACAGGTGTGAGCCACTGTGCCCGGCCTAGATTATGTATATTTTTAAATAAACAATATTCCTTTATAAACCTATTTTTAAATTTTCGAATTGTTGTAGATTATTACCCTTTTTAATTGTTGCAAAGTATTTTATACTATGTATCTTACTTTAATGTTATTCACTTTTTTTTTTTTTTTTTTTTGAGACGGAGTCATCGCTCTGTTGCCCAGGCTGGAGTGCTGTGGCCAGATCTCAGCTCACTGCAAGCTCCGCCTCCCGGGTTTACGACATTCTCCTGCCTCAGCCTCCCGAGTAGCTGGGACTACAGACGCCCGCCACCTCGCCCGGCTAGTTTTTTGTATTTTTTAGTAGAGACGGGGTTTCACCGTGTTAGCCAGGATGGTCTCGATCTCCTGACCTCGTGATCCACCCGTCTCGGCCTCCCAAAGTGCTGGGATTACAGGCTTGAGCCACCGCGCCCGGCTAATGTTATTCACTTAATTTAACTTTATTTAACCAATCCCAAGTTGACAGAAAACTGTTTTCAGTTTTGGGAAATTACTAAAGTTTGTAATTTGATTGTTGCTAGCCTATTCCTGACCTCTCTCAGGCAAGTTGCAACATGATAACACAGGAAGCTTTGAGGAATAATCACATAAATCTGATAGGAGATTCAACAGCCTGGCCTGAGAGTTTCTGATGATGGACTGACGGTGGAAAAAAAATAAAAGACTGCTATGAAAAATCTGCCACGTATTTAGCCAGGCATGGCAGCTCACACCTGCAGTCCCAGCTACTTGGGAGGCTGAGGTAGGAGTATGGCTCAAGCCCAGGAGTTCGAGACTGCAGTGAGCTATGACTGCGCCACTGCACTCCAGTCTGGGCAACAGAGCAAGACTCTGTCAAAAGAAAAAAGAAAAATCTGCCACATAATCTAATTATTCTGGGAGGTTATATTCCCAGGTGCCAAAAGGAGGCCCAAGATTCAACCTGGCTTCTGTTTACCCACCTCTACTACCATCTCAACTCCAATTCTGCAGTCCAGCCAAATGTAACTACTCACCATAAGTTCCTCGGACCTGCTGCTGGGCCTCTAAGTGGAACAGTGTCTCCTTCCAGCTCTGTCTGCTTGGAATATAGTTTTTCTCTCCTCCTTTTGCTTTGCTAATTCTTACTTCAGGGCTCAGATCAGGTTTCAACTTTTCTGAGAAGTCTACCTTTATCCTAAAATCTGTAATTATAGTGCTATGATTTCCATGGTAGCACTCATAACACTATAATTATCTGCTTACTATCTGTATGTCCATAAACACCACCAGGGCAGAAACCATATTTTTCTTACAGTTGTATCTCATAGTGCTGGCAAGTAGTAGGTGCTTAACAAACACATTAAAAATTGCAACTAAATAACACTACAAAGGAGAGGGACATGAGGTTGCTGTAATTGAGGGATCTGACCTGGTCTGAACAGTCTACAGGAAGACATTCTTGAAGAAGTGACTGAGAGAAATCCAAAGGATAAGTACAAATTAACTTATGGGGTAGGGAATGATAAGTACAAATTAACTTATGGGGTAGTGCTGTGGAATGAGCATTCTAGGCAGATGTGACTGCTATATGCAAAGGTTCTATGGTGGAAGGGCACTTGGAAATTTGGAAGACCTTAAAGGTTATATAACTGAAGGGGAGAGGAGGAGGAATATGTATGGTTAGACTAGAGGCTGGAGAGATGGGAGCAATAGGAAACCACAAAGTATTAATATTAAATGGGGGTTGGCTGGGCGTGGTGGCTCACGCCTGTAATCTCAGCACTTTGGGAGGCCAACGTGGGCAGATGACCTGAGGTTGGGAGTTCGAGACCAGCCTGACCAACATGAAGAAACCCCATCTCTACTAAAAACACAAAATTAGCTGGGTGTGGTGGCGTATGCCTGTAATCCCAGCTACTTGGGAGGCTGAGACAAGAGAATCGCTTGAAACCGGGAGGTGGAGGTTGCTGTGAGCCGAGATTGTGCCATTGCACTCCAGCCTGGGCAACAAGAGTGAAACTCTGCCTTGAAAAAACAAAAAAGAAAATTGGGGGTGGGGTGGAGAGTGAACAATTATCAGCTTTGCATTTTGAAGGATTACTCTGGTTGCAGTATGCAAATATGGCAGGACCTATATAAAAGATACTCAGGAAGTAAAGCTGATAAGACTTAATGATAGATGGGAAATGGAAGAGGTATTAAGTAAATGGAAGAGGTATTAACTCTTGGGTTTTGGGCTTGTGTATATTGTGGATAAAGGCAGGAGCACTGGAAGAGATCCAGACTTGGAGGAAAGGGTTGGGATACACAGAGATTGGTTTCAATTTCAGAAATGTAGAGTTTGGGTTGCCTTTGAGGTATCCTAAAGGAGATGTTGAGGAGGCAATTGGCTATATAGATCTGGAGCTTAGAGATGAGGACTGGGCTAGAGATACACACGTGTACATTTGCATACAGGTGGAAAATGAAGTTGTGGGTGTAGAGGGGTACCCAAGAAGAGAATATAGAGTGCAGTAGCAAGAGGCGTAGGACCAAACCTGGGAGAACTTTAAGGTAGTAAGTGGACCAATCAGGGCCAGCTAGCCACCAGCTAGAAACCAGCTAATCATGGTGGTCACTTCAGACATGGGTGCTGTGTTAGCACTTCTGTTTCCTGTTTAGTTAAAAATGTTCAAGTTTCATTGTCTTAGTCTCTCTAGTTCCTTTTCCCCATTAAAACTTTCAGGGGAGGATCTGAAATTCATTCCAGTGGAAGTGTAAATCCAAAGTAGGCCATACAGGTTCCTTTTCCCTGGGGCAGTTTAACTTGTTCCTTGGAACAAGTCCTTCAGCTATAGAGGCAGTAGGCTGAAGCTAAAGAGACTTAGCTGGAAGTTGGAGAACTGGAGTCTAGTTCTAGCTCTGTCACTAATTTGGTGTGTGGCCTTGGGCAAGTCCCTTTTCTCTAGGTTTTAGTTTTCCAATATGTGAAATGAAGATAAATATCTTTGATTCACAGAGCTGTTAAGAGTATCAAAAGACAGACTGTGAAAGCACTGGGTAGGTTACTAAATGTAATAGATCTGTCGTGAGGACTAAAAAGAATGAATCTCTAACTGTAAAGCTTTGAATAGCGGACCATGGATGTGTGGGGAGAAAAGGGAATCTGGGGACAGGTTGAGAAGGGGTTTTACTCCTTGGAAGAGGAAGGAAAGAGGCACTTCACGCCCCAGGAAGTTTCCTACATCTCCAGAATTAGGGTAGGGACTGCGATTTACTCTATCTAATGCTAACCACATGTCTTGGAAGGAGGTCTCAGTTCCTTAGAGGAAAACTCCATTTCTGAGGGCGTTTCTGATCTCCCAGGTTATGCCTGGAACTTGAAGCATCCGATTTTGGGAGCCTTATGTTTGCGTTGGGAGCGGGGTTCTTTGTTTTGTTTTGTTTCCTTTTGTTTTGAGATGGGGATATTGCTCTGTAGCCCACGCTGGAGTGTAGTTGCGTGATCACTGCAACTCACTGCAGCTTCAATCTCTGGGCTCAAGCGATCCTCCCACCCCAGTCTCCCTAGCAGGTGGGGTCACTGGAGCGCGCCACCAAGCCCGGCTAATTTTTTTGTATTTTTGGTAGAGACAGGGTTCGCCATGTTTCTCAGGCTGGTCTCGAACTCCTGGCCTTAAGCGATCCGCCTGCCTTTGTCTCCCAAAGTGTTGGGATTACAAGCGTGAGCCACCGCCCCTGGCCCTGGGGGAGGTTCTTAAGCATCCCCAAATCTGTATGGATATATATCTCAACGCCTTTCCCTCCCTCTGTTCCCCTTGCCCAGTTTGTCCCATGTGAGTGTTGTGTCTTGTTCACTGTGAAAGGTGATGAGGGTCGGTTGGGGAAATCTCAGATACCTGAGCAGGGAGGTTCTTAGTCATTCTGTGAGTGCCCCTCCCTTCTCCATAGATCTCTTGTCCCCTAGAACAGGTTTCCTGTTTTCCCGCCCGACTCACCCGCAGTCGCTTCCTCTCCAGTCTTGGCGTGCCACTGCCTCACGGTTACTCAGGGCAACTCCATGGCAACTACTTTCGTCACCACGACCCGGCAGGCGCCATAAGAACTAACGCGGTGCTTACCGGGACCTGTAGTTTGTCATGGGCGGGGCTCTAAGGCCGCGGGTGACGCTGGGATTTGTGGTTCTCTTTGCCTTCAAGTCCAGGCCGGGGTCCGGAAGCGGTGATACCCCTTCTCTTTCCCAGTGGCCCTCAAACTTCCTTTTCCCGGGTCCTTAAGCGTGCCCCGCGTAAGTCAACGGCCGACAGAGGCCAATCAGAGGGCCGCGCGAGGGGGCGGGGCCATAGTTTAAACTAATTGTGCGTTCACAACGCTGGCGCGAGCCCAGGATTAAGTGCGATTCGGGTGAGTAGGGAGGCAGAGCGCGAGCGCGCAGCCAGGTAACCGGCGTGGGCCCGCGTTTGGCGTGCGGCCTGGGCACCCGCAGGGGTGCCAGGCCTAAAAGGGGGGCTGGAGAGGCTGGTGCGAGCGAAAGGCCTCCTCCGTAACCGAGTCCGAAAGGGCAGAATCTAGCGGGGTAAGGTTTGTGAGGAGAGGCGCCTGAGGGGGAGGAGCCGGGGGTGCCTTAAAGGGGAGGGTCTGTTTGGGGGCGTGTCTGTGGAATTAAGTCTGAAGGTGACGGGGGTCGGGGGTAGGGCAAGTTCCTTAAAGGCTTGTAAGCGAAGGGTCGGGTCTTGGAAAATCTTCGTCTTTTATCGGTAACAATAGCAGTAGTCAGCATTTTCTGAGCTACACCGTCCACAATGATCTGCCAAATGTTTATCTTTTTAATCTCCTAACCACTTGTTATACTTTAAAGATGGGGAGCCTGAGGTTTGTAATGTTTAGCTTGGCCTCGTTTACGTAGCCAGTGCGAGGTTGGCTCTACTTGGGGTTTTGCGGGTTGGGCATAAATGGGGACGGGGAAGGTGCTGTGTGGGGGCGCGCGTTGTCTTGGACTGGTCAGTGTATTTTGAGCCTCACTTTTCATATATGTAAACAGTGACCTCACCTGCCTTACCTACTTCCTGGGGGTGGTTGCCCTGGTTAAAACAGGTATGTCTTTTTCTTTTTTTTTTTTTAAATAATTTTTTTGTTTGTTTTTGTTTGTTTTTTCATCCACGGACTCTCACAGATAACATGTTTCATACACGCACCTCGGAGAGTACAAATTTATGACTATAAGTGGGGTGACTGTGTGAAGATTGTGGGTGGGCCGGAGCCCACTGGGTTAATGCTGCCGCCTATGGGTACTCTCTTTTGCTTACCTCTGAGTTAGCGCTTGTCATCTGTTATTTTTTGTTTTGTTTTGTTTTGTTTTGTTTTTTGAGACGGAGTCTCACCCTGTCGCCCAGGCTGGAGTGCAGTGGCACGATCTCGGCTCACTGCAAGATGTGCCTCCCGGGTTCAAGCAGTTCCCTGCCTTAGCCTCCCAAGTAGCTGGGATTACAGGCGCCCGCCACCATGCCCGACCAATTTTTGTATTGTTAATAGAGACGGGATTTCACCGTCTTGGCCAGGCTGGTCTTGAACTCCTGGTGTCGTGGTCCGCCCGCCTCGGCCTCCCAAAGTGCTTGAATTACAGGCGTGAGCCACCACGCCCGGCCTGTCATCTCGTATTTTAAGAGTCTATGCGAGTTTGTCTGCCCTTCTAGATAATGAGAGACTTTTTCGTCACTGCATCCTAATGGCCAGGCAGGATTTGCGACATGTTATGGGAATAAATGTATGTTTTGGAATAATTTCTTGGGCTGAAAGGGCACAGGAACTTCACTTTCCCGTTTTCATTTAGTGGCATTTGAACCTCAGTATTAAGCTGTCCTCTTTTCTGGAATGGCACTCCCTCTTGAAAACGTGATGATATTTTCTTGCTTTAATACATAGTTCCCTCTCTCTAGTATCTGTTGCCTGGTTCTATGTTTCCAAACTTCTGGGTTGTCTGGTCGTTAAAGCTTTAATGGTGAGGGAGTTGGGCCTCTCTTTACTGCTGTGAATATATGAGAATCTGGGGCGAACGTGAGGATCATGTAAGGTGCTTTCTGTCAGCACAGATGGGTGTGTGTTTCTTCTCTCCCTCTTTCTGTGTGATATTTTCTTTTTTAGAGGAAGAACCACATACTTCTTTGTGAAAGCTTCCAAACTACTATTTTCTTAGCCTAAGTTCAAGCAAGGGATGACTAATTGTAATGTCTAAGTTTTTAGTTCAAAGCGAAAAGCTGTACATTCCAAAAGCTTAAAGATCTTACCTGAAAGCTAATTAAGAAACATAGAATTCTTTTTCACATGTGGAACATGGAAGTGGGAAGAATGCCTTGAAATAAGACTGAATTCTAGAATTGTTAGGATGAGGGCATAGCGCTGCTCGGGTAGCTGAACAGAGCTGATCAGCGGCTGTTTGGACAGCTGTGTTTAATTGATAAAACTATGATCAGAAGATATTAGGTTGGTGCAAAAGTAATTGCAGTTGTTGCTGTTGAAAGTAATGGCAAAAACCGCAGTTACTTGTGCATTAACCTAACATATGGTGTGGTCATTTAATTCAGCCTCTTACCCAGTGTACACTAAACATACAAAAGGTGTTGTCCAGACTCAAAGTGAGTACTTTCTAGAATGAGATCATTCCCAAAGTCAATCCATCTCTATGTTGAACAATTTTAATTAATAATTATTATTTTGTAGCTGGGCATGGTGGCTTGCCCTGTCATCCCAACTACTCTGGAGGCTGAGGCAAGAGGATTGCTTGAGCCTAGGAGTTCTTAGCTAGCCTGGGCAACAGAGTGAGACCCCAACTCAATTAAAATATGTATATTGTTTGGTATTGTTAGTGATTATTTTGTTTTACCCATGTATGTCTGCTTTTGGCTTTTTCACCGTTCTTCCCTGCATTTTATTCCTTCCTTTTTTATTGCATAGATATATACATCCCCCAGATGTTTGCTTCAGTGGGAGTCTGTTAGTGGTAAACACTGTCTTCATTTAAAAAATCTTTATTTCACTTTCAGTCCTTTTTTGAGACGGAGTCTCGCTCTGTCGCCCAGGCTGGAGTGCAGTGGCGCGATCTCAGCTCACTGCAAGCTCCGCCTCCCAGGTTCACCCCATTCTCCTGCCCAGCTCACTTTCAGTCTGGATTGGTATTTTAGCTGGGTACTAGGCTTCCAATTATTGCCTCTTAGCACTTTGAAAGTGTTTTTTCAGCCGGGCGCGGTGGCTCACGCTGGTAATCCCAGCATTTTGGGAGGCCGGGGGGGTGGATCACAAGGTCAGGAGATCGAGACCATCCTGGCTAACATGGTGAAACCCCGTCTCTACTAAAAATACAAAAAAATTAGCCGGGCGTGGTGGCAATCGCCTGTAGTCCCAGCTACTTGGGAGGCTGAGGCAGGAGAATGACGTGAACCTGGGAGGCGGAGTTTGCAGTGAGCTGTGATCACGCCACTGCACTCCAGCCTGGGCAACAGAGCGAGAATCCGTCTCAAAAAATAAATAAATAAATAAAAAACCGAAACTGTTTTTTCATTGAAATTCTGGCTTTTTGTTGTTACTCCTGAGAACTATGCTTACAGATTAACTTATTTAATTGTAGGTAACTGTCTTTCTTTCTGGTTGTTTTTAAGATCCTCTTTGCTATCATTTGTGTTCTGTACTTCCATTACATGGCGTGAATTTAATTTTCTTAAATCACTATATACTGGGGGCATATAGTAATTCCTTAATCTGAAATTTCATATATTTTCACTAATTGTGTAGAAATTCCCAATCATTACCTCTTTACCTCTCTCAGATCTCATGCTTAACTTATGTTGAACTTCCTCATTCTGTCGTCCACATCTTATTCCTTCTTTCATAATTTCCATTTCTATTTTTCTGTGTTAACTTGTGGATAATTTCCTTATATCTATCTTCTAGTTTACTAGTTAACTCTTCAGCTAGGTTTGATTTGTTTTTTGAATTCTTATTTTTATTAGCTAACTTTTTCATTTATTGGAAGTACTCTTTGATTCATTTTCAAATCTGCTTGTTTTTCATGATCTTGTTTTTGTCTCATGTTTTCAATTTTGTGTCTGTAATAATTTTAAAGAAAGTTGAGTTTTGGCAGATGTCTACACCTGTAAACAGAAACCATAATTGAGATACAGAGGATTTCTCTCACCCCCAAAAGATTTCTCATGCTTTTTTTTTTTTTTTTTGAGATGGAGTCTCGCTCTGTCACCCAGGCTGGAGTGCAGTGGCCGGATCTCAGCTCACTGCAAGCTCTGCCTCCCAGGTTTATACCATTCTCCTGCCTCAGCCTCCCGAGTAGCTGGTACTACAGGCGCCCGCCACCTCGCCCGGCTAGTTTTTGTATTTTTTTTTTTTTTTTTAGTAGAGACGGGGTTTCACTGTGTTAGCCAGGATGGTCTTGATCTCCTGACCTCGTGATCCACCCGTCTCGGCCTCCCAAAGTGCTGGGATTACAGGCTTGAGCCATCGCGCCTGGCCTTTTTTTTTTTTTTTTTTTTTTTTTAAAGATGGAGTTTTGTTCTTGTTCCCCAGGCTGGAGTGCAGTGGTGCAATCTCAGCTCCCTGCAACCTCTGCTTCCCAGGTTCAAGCGATTCTCCTGCCTCAGTCTCCTGAGTAGCTGGGATTACAGGCATGTGCCATCATGCCCACCTAATTCTGTATTTTTAGTAGCTACGGGGTTTCACCATGTTGGTCATGCTGGTCTTGAACTCCCAACCTCAGGTAATCCGCCCTCCTCGGCCTCCCAGAGTGCTGGGATTACAGGCATGAGCCACTGCGCCTGTCTCTCATACTTCTTTACAGTCCATTTTTCCTTTCACTCTGATACCAGGAACCACTGATTGTTTGTTTGTTTGTTTTTCACTACAGATTAATTTCTGCTTTCTAGAATTTTATTTTATTTTATTTTTTGAGATAGGATCTGTCTGGCTTTGTTGCTCAGGCTGGAGTGCAGTTGCAGGATCTTGGCTTACTGCAACCTCTGCCTCCTGGGCTCAAGCAATCCGCCCACCTTAGCCTACCAAGTAGCTGGGACTACAGGTGCACACCACCATACCCAGCAAATTTTTATATTTTTTGTAGAGACAGGGTTTTGCCATGTTGCCCAGGCTGGTCTCGAACTCCTGGGCTCGAGCAATCAACCCACCTCAGCCTCCCAGTGTGCTGGGATTACTGGCATGAACTACTTCACCCAGCCTGTTTTGAATTCCTAGAAGGTTTTTCCCTCCTATCTCACTAAGTGAGCAAGGCAAGCTTTTTTATTTCTCTCTGGACAGATTTTTTTTTCCTAGTTTATTATCTTAGTATAAATTTAAGAGTCTCGCCTCTGCACAGGGATCTCAGTGCCTTTTGTGGACTTAAGATCTGTCTTCTGAACCTATGAGGGTGTTATAAATTCCATACACTGCTACGACAGCTATGTCATCAGCTCACTCAATCCTCCTGACTAATTCTTTGTTTTTGGTTCCTGGGGATTTTTCTTACTTTCTTGAGAGCTCAGTTTATCCATATGTCAGTTCAGATCCAATCAGCAAAACAGAAACCACACAATAGAGTGAAATCCATAAAGGAGATTGGTTTAAAGCCTTGGTAGAGGGCGGAAAAGCAAAAAGGGAATATTAAAGTAACTTCGATATAATAACTGCATAAAGAAGTTTTCTCATC
Organism: Chlorocebus sabaeus; assembly: GCF_047675955.1. Classification (NCBI taxonomy): domain Eukaryota; kingdom Metazoa; phylum Chordata; class Mammalia; order Primates; family Cercopithecidae; genus Chlorocebus; species Chlorocebus sabaeus. Next base: position 68,511,067 of record NC_132904.1, on the reverse strand, counting down.
CAGGACTGAAAAACAGGGAGGAAGGCTGGGGTTACCAGAACCTAGAAGTCTAGAGGGATCTGGAGGAGCTGCACCCAGATTCTCTGGAGAGAGGGTGTTGCCTGGTGCTGCTGGTTTCTCAGGCCCTCATAGGAGGAACCTGGAGGAGCTGGCTTCTGTTGAGCCTTACTTAGCTGATGCTGGTGCCTTTGAGGGGCAGGAGGCTGGTTTTGGGAGGTTAGAAAGCAACTGGGAAGAACCAACTTCTGTTGTCAAGAAACATCAGGCTACAGGAAGGAGGAAGTCTCTTGTAGCTTTCTCTTGTCTTCTGTTTTCCCTTTATCACTCCCTGTTGACAGGGAGCCCGCTGGCAAATGCGAAATGGGGTTTAGTGGAGTCCAGGCCCCAGCATCACAAAGCGGAGCATAACGGTAGATTTGGAGCTGAGAGACAATACCTTAATAGCTGGCACAGTCTAAAAGGATGTTTATTATATTTTTCTGAGCACTTCCAGGCATATTTAATAGGAAGGTGTTCAGGTTATCTGGTCTGTTTTTTGTATTTATTAGTTTTATTTTATTTATTTGTTTGTTTATTTTGAGATGGAGTCTCACTCTTGTCACCCAGGCTGGAGTGCAGTGGTACAGTCTTGGCTCATTACAACCTCTGCCTCCCAGGCTTAAGCGATTCTCCTGCCTCAGCCTCCCGAGTAGCTGGGATTAAAGGCATGTGACACCACAACTGGCTAATTTTTGTATTTTTAGTTGAGACAGGGTTTGACCATGTTGCCCACGCTGGTCTTGAACTCCTGACCTCAGGTGATCCACCCACCTCGGCCTCCCAAAGTGCTGGGTTTACCGGCGTGAGCCACTGCACCCAGCCTGCTTGTTATTTTGAGACAGGGTCTTGCTCTGTCACTGGCTGGAGTGCAGTGGCGTCATCATAGCTCACTGCAGCCTCAATCTCCTGGACTCAAGCTATCCTCCCACCTCAGCCTCCTGAGTAGCTGGAACTACAGGTGCACGCCACTGTGCCTGGCAACTCTTTATTTTTAGTAGAGACGAGGTCTCGCTATGTTGCCCAGGCTGGTCTCAAACTCTTGAGCTCAAGCAATTCTCTCAAAGTGCTGGGATTACAAGCATGAACCACCACACCCAGCCTGATCTGTTCTATCAACAGTTAGTAATAGCAATAGGTGACTTTTTTTTTTCTTCCAGTATATGCTGTGAACTAGGCACTGTTCTAAGTACTTTACAGAAACTACTTCTTTTTATTTTTTTTGAGATGGACCCTCGCTCTATTGCCCAGACTGGAGTACAGTGGTGCAATCTCTGCTCACTGCAACTTCTGCCTCCCAGGTTCGAGTGATTCTCCTGCCTCAGCCTCCTGAGTAGCTGGGATTACAGGCGCACACCACTACTGCCTGGTTAATTTTTGGGGATTTTTTTGTGTTTTGAGACGGAGTTTCACTCCTGGTGCCCAGGCTGGAGTGCAATGGCGCAATCTCGGCTCACCGCAACCTCTGCCTCCCAGGTTCGTGATTCTTCTGCCTCATCCTCCTGAGTAGCTGTGATTACAGGCATGTGCCACCAAGCCCAGCTATTTTTTTTTTTTTTTTTTTTTTTTGTATTTTTAGTAGAGATGGTGGTTCTTCATGTTGGTCAGGCTGGTCTCGAACTCCCAACCTCAGGTGATCCACCCGCCTTGGCCTCCCAAAGTGCTGGGATTACAGGCATGAGCCACTGCGTCTGGCCTAATTTTTGTATTTTTAGTGGAGACAGGGTTTCACCATGTTGGCCACTCTGGTGTTGAACTCCTGACCTCAAGTGATCCACCCGCCTCAGCCTCCCAAAGTGCTGGGGTTACAGGTGTGAGCCACTGCATCTGGCCAAAGGCAGCCTTTTTATAGCAGTTTGAACTTCTGTACCAGTCTCTACTATTCTATGATTGTTGATTTGGTTTTCTTATTCTAAATACAGGACTTTATACTTAATTCTGTTACATTATTTCTTATTTTTTGGTAACATCAGACCTATTGAGATCTTCTTGCCTGGTTAAATCTAAAAACATTGTATTGTCTATGATTCACAGTTTAATGCCAAAGCTTGTCAAGCAGGCCTTCTAGGTTTTCATTCTAAGTCTTTGGTAAAAAGGCTAAACCTGATAGGTTTGAGAAGCAAATTCCATGTCACAGCACTATACATTTTACTCCAGTTAACAGAGGTTTTAGGGGAATGGTTTTGACTATTTCTCTGGAAAATTGGGGGAGAAGCTGTCTGGAAGGCCAGTATCTTGGGTCTCATTGAGGGGAGGAGAGAACCAAGGTAAAGGGTTGACCATTAGATAATCAGTCGCCCTAATAAGGGGCCATTTGGCAAAAGTAAAAATGATGTATCTGATGGCTGTAGAAGGGAGAGAAGGCATCATTGCATAGCATGATCCTGGGTTGAGGCCTCTTTTGGCAGCTGTGTCGCCTGCTCTTTCTGTCCTATTGAAGGGCCAGTTTCTTTGAAGTCTGCACAGGAAATGCCAGTGATTCAGCCTTGCAGATTTCTTCTGCTTTATTGCAGCTGAGAACTGGTTTATCTGGTGAGAAGGAAAGACTGCATGTATTTCAGGCATGTTTATTTGATACTTGAGTGCCTTCCTGTGACTGGCCAGAGACACTTGTTTTGCATGCTGTCAAATTTTTGGTACCCGGTGGCAAGGTGGATGCAATGTGACCTCAACACTTGGTCCTCTGAGGTCACATTGTATCCACCCTACCACTGGGTACCAACGTGTGGGCAGCAGCTGCATTCAGCCCTGTGAGTGGGCATTTGTTCAGTGCCTGTACTTCTGTGATGGCCTCAATGAGAAGTGAGGTAATTGCCTGCTTTTCTAGATTTCCTGTGGTGAGACAATGTGAGTTTTGGAGAAACCTCTTATTCCCTAAGAATTTCCTGCTATACCCCTCATGAGCTGCAGCAAAGTGGACTCTGATTGCTGACCTCCAAATGCCCAGTTTTCTTAGGTAGTGAGCAGATACCTAATGTAATGAGTGCCTATTATATCTGTCACAGATCTGAGTATATAAAAAAGTATATAATACAGGATTTCCCTCCTTACTAAATTTTTTTAGTTTGAAAATTTTCAAACCTATAGATATTTTGCAAAATAATATAACAAATACTTACATACTTTTCATTTAGCTTCCCTATTAACATTTTGCCAAATTTGCTCTCTATTTATCCTTTTCTGAATCTTTTTGACTGTTAGATGTAAATATCATATTATTTAATCCTTATTTCAACATTTCATAAGAAAAAAAGTATTTCATAAGAAAAAGGTATCTTCCTGTGTAACTTCAGTACTATTAACACTCAGGAAACTTAACATTGATTCAGTGCATCCAATGTATAGTACTTATTCAGATTTCTTGTATTTTCCCAATGATGTTTTTTATTGAGTTTTTTAAAATTCAGGATTCACTGAAGGATCACGCATGTATTTATGCACTTAGTTGTCATGACTGTCATATCTTTAGTCTGCTTTAACTTTGAACAGTTCTTTTTTAATCTGAATGCCTTTTTATCTTTCATAGCATTTGTCTGATTGTTTCTTCTGGATTAGATTCAGGTTAGGCGTTTTTGGTAGAAGAACTATATAGTTTAATACAATAGTTTGATGAGGCTGACACTAAAATACATAGAAGCAGTATCTGATTTTGTAAGACAGTATATAATTTTGCACTTATTTGTTCTATCTAATCTATAAACCCTGTAGGAATTTACAGAAGAAGGAATTCAGTAGGACTTGGAATAACTAGGAATGAAATACTTTGGCAGAAAGATGGGGTTTGGAAGATGAACAGAATTGGAGGCAGTTGGGATATGGTTAGATAAGCTGTGATTTGGGCTTCCCATCCTACTATTAAGGTTGTGTATCATGAAAAGTGACTTTGAGGGTTCTGTATCTTCCATGGTGTTTGTACTGCTAGAAGCCTAATAGTATAGAGCTCTTGCTTTGGCATCAGACAGGTCTAGAGACTGTGCCCAGCATTTTGCCAGTTACCTAACCTTGGAGAAGTTTCCTCATTTGCAAGATAAAGTATTAATAACTATTTAAAAGGTTACTGTGGCCAGGCGCGGTGGCTCAAGCCTGTAATCCCAGCACTTTGGGGGGCTGAGACGGGCGGATCACGAGGTCAGGAGATGGAGACCATCCTGGCTAACACGGTGAAACCCCGTCTCTACTAGAAAATACAAAAAAACTAGCTGGGCGAGGTGGTGGGCGCCTGTAGTCCTAGCTACTCGGGAGGCTGAGGCCGGAGAATGGCGTAAACCTGGGAGGCGGAGCTTGCAGTGAGCTGAGATCCAGCCACTGCACTGCAGCCTGGGCAACAGAGCGAGACACCGTCTCAAAAAAAAGGTTACTATGATGCTCACAATGAGATACCACATAAATATTTGAATTAAAATATTTGAATGCCTTTACGGGAGTGCAGCGTTTCCTGGATCTGCCGTGTGCCCCGCTGGATCATTTTGTTTTGTTTTGTTTTGTTTTGTTTTGTTTGGATACAGGGTTTCGCTCCTTTGCCCAGGCTGGAGTCCAGTGGTGCAGTCTCAGCTCACTGCAACCTCCCAGGTAGGTAGAACCCAGGCTCAATCCACCACACCCGGCTAAATTTTTGTGTTTTTGTAGAGACAGAGTTTTTCTATGTCGCCCAGGCTGGTCCCGAACTCCTGAGCTCAAGTGAGCCGCCCACCTTAGCCTCCCAAAGTGCTGGGATTACCGCTGTCAGCCACTGCACCTTGCCTGGATCATTTGTTTCTGTTACTTGCCTGACCCCTGACGACGTTTGAATTTACCACTCCTGGGTAATTGAAGGCAGGGAAATGAGAAAAGGCTTGGCTCAGGCAGAGAGAAGTGGGAAGATTGGCTTGATCAATTCAGAGTGTATTCTGTAGAATAGTGGGAAATAAGGTTGAATAAATGACTTGAGGCCATATAATGGAGGATTTGGAAAGTTAAGCCAAAGAATTTAGATAAGATGCTTTAGGGAGAAGAAAACTGTGGAAGATTTTTGAGGAGGAGGAGAGACACTTGAAAATGAGAGTGGTGTGGGGCCTCCTGAGGAAGCAGCTTTCTGACTTAGAGACTGAAATCCTAAGAGGGCAGGGCCTTCACAGTGCTGACCAAGTGTGGGTGTGGCTTGGCAGTCTTGCCACGGAAGGCCAGAATTTCTGCCCCAGTGACTCTTCCTGCTCTGCCACTGACTCACCTCATTGACCTGGCCTGCATGGCTTCCCTTCTGCTTGCTGTCCGATCCACAGAATGCTGGGGTTGCCCAGGATACTGTGAGGCTGAGCTGACCAAGAGCGGGTGGGTTAGGGGAATGAATAATCATTCCTGTCCCTTTGCCCCTTCCCTAGGTGGAAACAAAGCCAGACTGCCGGGGATCATCCTGTTCTAGTGTGTGGAGGCTTCTACCAGGAGGTAAGTCAAAATGGTTCCTGCCCTTTACTTTTTCATAGGTCAGATTTGTCCTGAGCAGGAGCTCTACTATTTACTTTTTCCCTGACTCAGGTTCTTCAAAATGACTGTCTTTGAATTATTTGAAGCAAACAGGTTACCGTAGGAGGAGAGCAGAGAGGTTTAATAAAGATATTTTTCTAACTGTGGTAGGGTGGTGTCCAGAGGTTTTCTTTGGACCTTGCTCTGAGGTAGATTGCCCAGAACTCTTGTGAGCCAGACACTAAACATTGGCCATTGAGGCCACTGCAGAGAAGTCCTGTTCTTTAAGCCATTATTTCTCCACTACTGGGTTTCAGAACCATTCTTGGTGTACTTTAGTGTCCCAAGTTATTTATGTCCCTTTTGATCAGGGGAATGAAGGAAGTGAGAAGCAGGGGAGGAGGAGCTGTATGCATAAGTATGTGTGGGTGCATTATGCTGGGAGTTCGGGTGTCTGGGTTTCTCATCCTGACTGTTGCTAACCAGATGTGTGACCAGGGACAAATTGCATAACGTCAATGGACTAAACTTTTCTCATATGTATAAAGGGACAGTTTGGATTATATGATCTTGAAGATTTCTTCCAGGGCCGAAATTTATCATTATATAATGTGTAATTATAAAGTAATGTAATAGTTGAACAAATGTGACAGATATTGTACATGTCTTGCCCCCTTGATTGTAATTATGGGGCAATTACAATGTTTATAAGTTTGACCCCTTCAAAGTAATTGTGTTCTCAGCCTTTAGATTTCCTTTGGTGATGGTGTCATTGCCTCAGATTACCTCTGAGCCAATCTTTGAGTATGCTCAGAGGTAGCACATCTTTACTCTTAGCTTGGTGGATTCAGTTTTTAGAAACAGCCAGAAGATGCCGTGAGCCAAAAAATCATGCAAGGCCATACCTTTTTTGGTGAAGAATGAGGTGTGACTATAAAACAGTAACACCGAATTTTTCTGTTTGTCTCACATGGAGTAGACTTTAAAAGCAGCTCCCAAAGAAGTGTTTTGTTAGAATAAGTAAATAACTTCCTAAAGAGAGTATTTTGATTGCAGTTTTCATTTGATTTAATAAGATTAGAAATGTCTGCTGGAAAACAAGTCACTTTCCTTTATAGTGACTGTGCATATGCTTGCTTATACATTGGGGTGACTAGATAGTGGAGAAAACTGGCCCTTCGTTTTTTTTTTTTGTAGACAGGGTCTCTGTCACCCAGGCTGGAGTGCAATGGCGGGATCTCGGCTCACTGTAACCTCTACCTCTCGGGTTCAAGCGGTTCTCCTGCCTCAACCTCCCTAGTAGCTGTGATTACAGGCATGTGCCACCATGCCCAGCTAATTTTTTGTATTTTTAGTAGAGACAGGGTTTCACCATGTTGGCCAGGCTGGTCTTAAACTCCTGACCTCAAGTGATCCACCTGCCTTGGCCTCCCAAAGTGCTAGGATTACAGGCGTGAGCCACTGCACCCTGCCAAAAACTGGTCTTTCTCCTGGTACTTTTCCCAAATCACAAGTGTGTTGAGGGCTGAAAAGAGTTGAAACATGTTGCTCTATAGGAAACTGCAGCTGAGGAGCCCGTTGCAGTCCCATCTCCAGAAGACCCACAGAAAGAGTTGGAAGAGTTCTTCAGGCTATGGCAACCACTGCCCACCAGCATACCCAAATCAATCAAGATGAGTCCTAGGTGGTGAGGCTGAAGCAGATGGTTTGGTAGCTCCAGTCTGTTTTAGGGAGAAATGATGTATTAAATCACTACATTGATTTGTTTTTTGTTGTTAGCCATTGTGGGTTTGAAAAAAGGTAGGCAGGAAGATGGTGAAGGGGTCAAGCATAGGGGCTGTTACCTTGAATATATGCAAATTAAGCTGATTATATTATAGTGCCCTGTAATCTGTTCCTGGAAATGGTGGTCTTGAAAACTGATCAGTAAAATGAGGTATTAGACAGCCTGTTCAAAAGATTCTGTCACTAAGTTACTGTATAATCATTTGCAGTTCCCTTTCTTTCTTTAAACATTGTTTTCCTCATTTTTATATTGGAAAAGTTAAGAGATGCTAAAAGTTCTAGATCTGAAAATTGGATAAGCCTAAGGAGGTCTGAGGTAGAGAAATGTCTATTCTAAGCTGTTTGACTACTGGACTTGGGGTAGGAGTGGAATTTCCTTTTTACTTCCTAAATTATAGTTACTTTACTCTCTACTTAGAGTCACAGCTGGATGATCAAACATTAAGTAGCTATTTAATGAAAAGCAGGCACTGGAAGCTTGCTGCTGAAAAACAATCACAGGTCATGTTAGTCCTGAGAAAAGTCATTCCTTGGTAGGACTTATTGTTTGAAGGAGGTGGTGGTGAATTTCATCAAAATGGACAGTGTAGATATTGTGATTCAGACAATTGTGAGACTTTGTTTCCTGCTGTTACTAATTTCAAGCCTTTCTTTAAAGGGATTCTCCTCATAATTGGTACAGTGGGGTTCATTTAGAGAAAGAAGAGCCTTATGTACCAGAATTAGAAGTTAATGCCCAAGAGCAGGGCCAATTGCTGGAGGACAAAGTGTCCTAATCAGTTGCTTTTCAATGCTTAGATCCTACAGGTGACCCCAAAGATAAAATAGGCTACTTTGTAGCCCAGATCTTCCAGCCTAGTGCCTAGCAAGCTCACTAAGGAGAGGAGGTGACCTGTAGAATCCACACCTCTTAATCTCCCTATTTCTCTTCTTTTCCCTCAGTGCCCTTTAGTTTTAATTAGGATTGTGTAAACGTAGTCATCTTGCCAGTCCTCATAAAGTGGCAAGCCCTTGACATTTTCTGCTGGTCACTCATGCTACGTATATAACTTGCAATTAGAGGGACTAGCTTCTTTGACAATTTGCCATCCATGGCTGTACCACTGAAAGAATTCAGATTAGGGCCAATTGGCTGTCATTTACTCAGGCAGCATATTTAGTACCTACTGTGTGCAAGCAGTGTGCAGGAGTAGAAATGATTTTAAAATGGTTTCTGCCCTCCAGGAGTTTAGTAAAATGAAACAAATATTACAGCTAGCATCCACCCAGGGAGGATTGTAATTAAGTTTGCAGAGGAACAAGCAATATGGGAGCATGTAGAGGAAAGAACAATTGTTCCTGATTGTGGGAGCGATAAGGAGAGTTTCTGAAGGGAGAAGGCATTTTAGCTAGGTTGTAAAGGAATAATAGGAGTTCAGTAGGTTTAGGAGACAGGGCATTTGATGGAGGTCACACCATGGGCAAAGGCACAGAGCTTGGAAAATGCCTGGCGTATATGGGGAAAATGTGCCTGAGATAGAGGATATTTTAGGGAATGAACTGAAGATGAGGCTGGGGAGGAAATTTTGAGGGTTGGATCTTAGAGAACCTTAAGTGTCATGCTAAGAGATTTGGATTTTATTCTTCATGGAATTAGCTATTAAGTGTTTTTGATTTACAGACTAACATGACCCAATCTATGTTATTTAAGTCTTGTCTGTTCTTCAGTGTAAAGTCTTAGAGGTTAGGTTGAGAGAAGGTGGTGGTCCTGGTTCTTATAATACAGTATAAAGTTTGTCAGGCATCTCCTGTTTGGGATCTTGATTCCTCAGTTATATTTACTAAAACAACTCCAAAAGCAAGAAGGCAGGAAGTGGTCCGAGCTGTGTCCCTTTAAACTGAGCTCACTACCCACCAAAGATGATTTTCTTAGGCATATACATTATGAACAGTCTTATTGCTAGTGGATTGCTTACTACTGATAATTCTTTGTGGATAAAATTTCTCACAAGGAGCGGGCTTTTCATTATAGGGCAGAAACCAAAAATATTTTTTGAGCCTGATTGGAAAATAGTATATACTCATTCTAGGACATGTGAAAAACACAGAGAAGTATAAGGAAGAAAACTGAAATCACCCATAATCCCACTATCTGGAGAAAACTACTGTTCTTATTTTAGCATAGTTTCTTTTAGTATTTTGTGCTTGAGTATTTCTGGTTTTGCAATTTCCATATCATATATTACCTAAAATTTTATATTCTGCTTTTTTCCCCATTTACCATTTTTTCATTATATACATTTATATATACTCTTCATAAATATTTGTAATGGCTGCATAATAGTCTATCATATAGGATTTTTATATGCTTTCAGGTTTTTTAAAATAATAATGGAATTTTTTTTCAAATCATTTTTGTAATAGATATAACAAGTCTCCAAAAAGTCTTTGCCCTAGTTCTGCCCTGCAGAAGTAACCATTATATATTAATAGTTTTTTGTGTATCTTTACATGAACATTATTATGCATAAGTTTTTGTCTATGTTTTTCGTTTTTTTTAATGATACATATCTACAAATAGATTACTAGATTAAACAATATGAAACTAATTTTTTCCTAATTGTATATGATGGTACTATTTAGAAAACATGAAAAATAATGTGTTAAGGGAGAAAGTAAAAGGCACCCCATAATTCTACAACTCGGAAATGAACACTATTTGGTATACTTCCTTACAAGTATACATACACATATGCAAACTCACAAGTATGTGGGGAGAGGGATAGATATGTATATGATATATCTATCTGTCTATAAATATTTGTATATATAGTTTTAAAAATGGGGCCATACCATAATAGTTTTATCCTGCCTTCTTTTTTTTTTTTTTTGAGACAGGGTCTCACCCTCTCACCCAGGCTTGAGTGCACTGTTACGATCACAGCTCGCTGCAGCCTCAACCTCCTGGGCTCAAGCGATCCTCCTACCTCAGCCTCCCAAATAGCTGGGACTACAGGTGCATGCCACTGTGCCCGGCTGATTTTTGTATTTTTTGTAGAGATAGGGTTTCACCATGTTCCCCAGGCTGGTCTTGAACTCCTGAGCCCAAGCAATTCACCTGCCTTGGCCTCCCAAAGGGCTGGGATCACAGGCATGTGCCACTGCACCCAGCCTATATCCTGCTTTTAAAATTCAGCATTTCTTGAGTATTTCCCTATGTCATTAAAATTATTTAAAACTTTTTTTTTTTTTTTTCAGAGATGGGGCCTTGCTTTGTCACTCAGGCTGGAGTGCAGTGGTACCATTGCAGTCCTAGCTCACTGTAGCCTTGAGCTCCTGGGCTCAAGTGATCTTCCTGCTTTAGCTTCCCAAGTAGCTGGGACTACAGGTGCATGCCATCATGCCCAGCTAATTTTTTTGTTTTTATTTTTTGTAGAAGTGGAGTCCACTATGTTGCCCAGACTGGTCTTGAACTCCTGGGCTTAAGCAATCCTCCCACCTCAGCCTTCCAAAGTGCTGGGATTATAGGCGTGAGCCACTGTACCCAGCCAAACTTATTTAAAACATTTTAAGTGACTGCTTAAGATTTCATCATATGTATATTCATGTCATAATTTAAGTTATTGTTAGATATTTAGTTTTTCTTCAGTTTTTCAGAATGATAAATAATTCTGTTAATGTCCATATATCTTTGTATTTCAGATTGTTTCCTAAACTTTTATTTCTGTGATTGGAATTGTTTGATGAAAGAACATGAGCTTCTTTTTTTTTGACCACAAGATCTCACTCTATTACCCAGGCTAGGGTGCAGTAGTATGATCACAGCTTATTACAGTTTCAGCCTCCCAAGCTGAGACTCAAGTGATCCTCCCACCTTAGCCTCCTGAGTAGCTGGGACTACAGGTGTGCACCACCACACCTGACTAATTTTTAAATTTTTTGTAGAGACATGGTTTCACTGTGTTGCCCAGGCTGGTCTTGAACTCCTGGGCTTAAGCAATCCTAACTTGGCCTTCCAAAATGCTGGGGTGATAGGCTTCAACCACTGTACCCAGCCAGCTTTTTTTTTTTTTTTTTTTTTTAATTTTGGTAAAATGTACATAACAAAATTTACTAGTTTAGGCTGGGTGCAGTGGCTCATGCCTGTCATCCTAGCACCAGCACTTTGGGAGGCTAAGGCGAGAAGATTGCTGGTCTCGAACTCCTGGCCTCAAGAGATCCTCCTGGTGCAAGTGTGAGCCACCATACCCTGCCAAATATGAACATTTTTGTTTCTTTGTTTCTTTGTTTGTTTTGAGACAGGGTCTCACTCTGTCACCCAGGCTGGAGTGCAGTGGTGTGATCACAGCTCGCTGCAGTCTCAACCTTCTGGGGTTCAAGTGATCCTCTCACATCAGCCTCCCGAGTAACTGGGACCACAGGTGTGCACCACCATACCTGGCTAATTTTTTGTTTTTTTGTAGAGATGAGGTCTCACTATGTTGCCTAGGCTGGTCTTGAACTCCTGGGTTCAAGCAGTCCTTCCACCTCAGTCGCCCAAAGTGCTGGGATTTTGGGCATGTGCCACCACCACACCTGGCCCAAATATCAAGGTTTTGTTTTTTGTTTTTTGTTTTTTTTTTGAGATGGAGTTTCACTCTTGTTGCCCAGGCTGGAGTGCAATGGCGCGATCTCAGCTCACTGCAACCTCCATCTTCGAGGTTCAAGCAATTCTTCTGCCTCAGCCTCCCGAGTGGTTGGAATTACATGCATGTGCTGCCACGCCTGGCTAATTTTGTATTTTTTTAAGGCAGTGTTCTCCGTGTTGGTCAGGCTGGTCTCGAACTCCTTACCTCAGGTGATCCACCTGCCTCAGCCTCCCAAAGTGCTAGGATTACAGGCATTAAGGTTGATATGTATTGCCAAGTTCCTATCCAGAGAACCACTTAATACCTGTTTATTTGTGTAAGAAAATGCACTGTTCTTTGTTTGTTTGTTTTTTGAGACGAAGTCTCGCCCTTGTCCCTCAGTCTGGAGTGCAATGGCGCGATCTCAGCTCACTGCAACCTCCGCCTCCCGGGTTCAAGCGATTCTCCTGCCTCAGCCTCCCAAGTAGCTGGGATTACAGGTGCGTACCACCACACCCAGCTAATTTTCTGTATTTTAAGTAGAGACAGGGTTTCACCATGTTGGCCAGGCTGGTCTCGAACTCCTGACCTCAGGTGATCCACCTGCCTTGGCCTTCCAAAGTGCTAGGATTACAGGCGTGAGCCACTGCACCCCGCCTAAAATGCACTGTTCTTTGATTATTAATTTCTCATTCAAAATTCTATATTAAGTTAAATTTCCTGGAGAGTATGATAGCTTTTTTTTTTTTTTTTTTTTTTTTTTTTTGAGACGGAGTCTCTCTCTGTCGCCCAGGCTGGAGTGCTGTGGCGCAATCTCGGCTCACTGCAAGCTCCGCCTCCCGGGTTCACGCCGTTCTCCTGCCTCAGCCTCCCGAGTAGCTGGGACTACAGGCGCCTGCCACTGCGCCTGGCTAATTTTTTCTATTTTTAGTAGAGACGGGGTTTCACCATGGTCTCGATCTCCTGACCTTGTGATCCGCCCGCCTCGGCCTCCCAAAGTGCTGGGATTACAGGCGTGAGCCACCGTTTTTTTTTTTTTAATCATTATTTTGTAAAACCAAAATTTGGGAGAGAATGCGAGGAGAAATTGAAAAGATCACTGATATTACCTAAATGACCCTGTTACTTAAAGTGACCTTTTGAAGTAAGAGGAAATGAAACAAGTTACACTGAGTTCCTCCACTGATGAAATGGGGAGGATGACACCTTCCCTGCCTGCCATACAGGAATTGAATGGCTTAAAATTCTCTGTAGAAATGACTTCTTTCATGGCCAGGATTTTCAGAAGGGTACAATCTAGAGGGGAGAATTGGCCTTCCTTTCCCACAATGGTCAGGGGCCCTTGACATGCTGGAAATGTTCAGCTGCTTCCTAGCGAATCTGCTAGCAAAAGGGAAGGAGACACCTGTGTTGGGTTGTGTGGTGTGGTGTGGGGTGGGGGTGGGGTGTGGGGTGGTGTGGTGTGTATGTGTGTTTGTTGGGGGTGTTTAGCAGTAGACATGGTGGAGCTTGCTTTGGTTTTGTATTATTGTGGTGTGTGGGTAGGAACTACATTGCCAAAATCACTGAAGGACAGTTGGAACCAGATTTGTTTGTTTCCCATTAGACAAAATTAAATAAGGGGCCAGGCAAGGTGGCTCATGCCTATAATCCCAGCACTTTGGGAGGCAGAGGCAGAAGGATTGCTTGAGCCCAGGAGTTTGAGATGAGCCTAGGCAACATGGCAAGGCCCTGTCTCTACAAAAAATACAAAAATTTGCCAGGTGTGGTGGCTCCCACCTGTGGTCCCGGCTACTCAGGAGTCTGAGGAAGGAGGATCGCTTGAGCCTGGGAGGTTGAGGCTGTGGTAAGCTGTGATTGTACCACTGCACTCCAGCCTGGGCAACAGAATGAGGCTCTGTCTCAAAAAAAAAAAAAAAAAAAAAAAAAAAAGAAACAAGGAAGATGAAGAGTAGTGCATAGGAAATCTTTTGGTGTTGCAACCCCGAAGTAAAGATAAGTCTTTTGACTTCATTTGAGTGTTTTGGGCTCTTTCCTTTGGGATTATATACCAGACCTATACTGCATATAAATTTATTAGAAAATGAACCACATACTGTAACATAGCCGTGCTCTGGCTGTGGCCAATTAGACCATCACTAATCCCCACTGAGAAGCTTTTCTTTTTTTGTTTTGGGACAGGGTCTTGCTCTATCACCCAGATTCTGGAGTGCAGTGGTGCGATCATAGCTCACTGCAACCTGGAACTGGTTGGTTCTCCTGCCTCAGCCTCCCAAGTAGCTGGAACTACAGGCACACACCCCTGTGCCTGGCTAATTTTTAATTTTTTAATTTTTTGAGACAGAGTCTTGCTGTGTTGCCAGGCTGGAGTGCAGTGGCACGATCTCGGCTCACTGCAGCCTCCAACTCCCTGGTTCCAGTGATTCTCCTGCCTCAGCCTCCTGAGTAGCTGGGTTTACAGGTACATGCCACCACAGCCAGCTAATTTTTGTAATTTTAGTAGAGATGGGGTTTCACCATGTTGGCCAGGATGGTCTCGATTCTCCTAACCTTGTGATCCGCCCACCTCGGCCTCCCAAAATGCTGGGATTACAGGTGTGGGCAACCATGCCTTGCCTAATTTTTTTTATTTTTTGTAGAGATGGGGACTTGCTCGGCCTCCCAAAGTACTGGGATTGCAGGCCTTCGCCACTGTGCCCAGACTTGAACTTTTCTTTAGTTTTCTTGTTTTGTGTGTGTGTGTGTTTTGTTTTTTTGACATGAAGTCTCACTCTGTCTCCCAGGCTGGAATGTGGTGGTGCAATGACGGTTCACCACAGCCTTGGCCTCCCAGGCTCAAGCAGTCCTCCCACCTCAGCCTCCCGAGTATCTGGGACTATAGGTGTGTGCCACCCCAGCTGGCTGTTTTTGTAATTTTTGTAGAGATGGAATCTTGCCATGTTGCCCAGGCTGGTCTCGAACTCCTTGGCTCAAGCAGTCCACCCACTTCAGCCTCCCAAGGTACTGGGATTACGGGTGTGAGTCGCTGTGCCCGGCCAAGTTATTGTTTCTGTTTAGACCCCAGTAGTAAATATTTTAGGCTTTGCAGACCATATGGTTGTAACTACTCACCTCTGCCATTGGAGAACAAAAGCAGCCGTAGACAATACTTAAATGAATGGGCGTGGCTATGTTTTAGTAAAACCTGATTTACAAAATATGGGCTACTAACTTACAGGCTATAGTTTGCTGGCTGCTGGTAGGGGGAAGTACACTTGACAAAAGAGGCCTAGTTTTGATGGGAAATTGTTAAAAAAAAAAGAAAAAAAAAAGCTTTG
Source organism: Chlorocebus sabaeus (assembly GCF_047675955.1). Lineage (NCBI taxonomy): Eukaryota > Metazoa > Chordata > Mammalia > Primates > Cercopithecidae > Chlorocebus > Chlorocebus sabaeus. The sequence goes on along the minus strand of NC_132904.1, from coordinate 68,495,904 downwards.
ATGTCTGCTACTTACTGGTTGTGTCACTCTAGCATCTCTGAACCCTCATGTTTAAAATCAAAATGGTAATACCTTTCATAAGAAATAAGAATGAACAGTTGCACATGTGAGGATATGTTTAACTTTTCTGGAAATAAGATATAAATTAAAACAATAATATGTTCTATCTTATATATTGATAAAATATGTTGGTAGAAGGGTGTAGATGGGAATTTTTATCCTCTGTTGGTGATACTATAAACTAGTACACAGTTTTAGATGGTAATTTGGGAATGTCTGTTAACATTTAAAATACACAAGCTTTTCAACCCATCAATTCTAATTATTGGTATATATTCTAGAGAAATATTAGCTTGTATGTAAAATTAGAGATGTGTTGCCAGTGTTATCAATGCAGCATTCTTTGACATGGCAAAACACTGTGAACAACTTAAATGTCCAGATGTAGCAAAATGGGAAAAAAAAGTTGTGGTACAGTCTTACCATAGGATTTTTTTAAGCTTTTAAAAGTGTAAGGAATTGCCAGCCACGATGGCTCACACTTGTAATCCCAGCACTTTGGGAGGGCAAGGTGGGTGGATTGTTTGAGCCTAGGAGTTTGAGAACAGTTTGGGCAACATGGTGAAACCCCATCTCTACAAAAAAATTAGCTGGGTATGGTGGTGCACACCTGTAATCCCAGCTACCGGGAGGCTGAGGTGGGAGGATCACCTGAGCCCAGGTGGTCGAGGTTGCAGTGAGCCATGATGGCGCCACTGCACTCCAGCCTGGGTGACAGAGTGAGACTGTGTCTCAAAAAAAATTATTTAAAAATGTGAGGAATCTATTATGTGCTGGTATGGAAACATATCAAAGAAATTTTTACGTGAAAAGGGCAAGTTGCAGAACATGTGGTATGATTACAGGTATGTGGACCAAACATACATACCTGTATATGACTATATACATGTATGTGTACATGCTTAGGAAAAATCCGAAAGATTGTACAACAGACCTCTAACAGTGGTCACTTGTGAGCTGGGGAGTGCCACTGGCAAATGTGGATTGAGGCTTAATGAAGAGAGAGTTTTACATTTTACTCTAGATACCTCTGTATTATATTATTTCACAGTGATAATGTATTTTTTCTCCTTCCCAATTGTTTGGAGAGCTCCTGGGCCTGTCTGCACTTGCCAGGGTTAGAAGTATGACAAAGTAGGCAACTCTTTTCACATCAATTGAGTTGGAAGCAGCTGCTGGGACCAAAACAGGGAGCACATGTAAGGAGAGGAGGGGGATAGCATGTGCAAGTGACTGGGAGAGGCAGCCAAGACAGGCCATTTTCAATTTACCAACAGTCACTATCACGTGTCTTATCTTAACATTCTCCAAATTACTTCGCTCTCTGTCATCACGCTGAACCCTGAGGATGATTCTCTGAGCAAGGGAGGTAGGGATGATGATAAGACCGGGAGTAATCAAAACATGGGACAACAAGGAAAGTATGTGTGTAGAAATAGTTTTTTTCTTTCACTTGAAATATATCAAGGATACTCATTACAGCATTGTTTGAAATGGTAACATTGAAAATAGCCATTCCCTCAATAGAAAAATATGTGAACACATTATTCCTTATATGGACTTCTATGTAGCTTTTTTAAAGTATGAGTTAGGATTTTAGTTATTGACGCTTGGGGGGAGATGTTGATAAATTGTTAGATGAGATAAGTTGCAGAGCAATGTGTAAAGTTTAAACCAAGTTTTCTAAAAACAGAGCAACAAAACCCTTTCCAATATATTTGTATTTATGTTTTTGGGGGGCACAAAAATATGTAACAATTTCTCATCTTGTAGGAGGCCTTGGAGAGGAATGGAAAGGGGCTGGGAGATTACCAATTTTATCTTTTATCTAACTTTGTATTGCTTCACTGGTTTTGAAGAACAAGGAGAGCAAACTTGTGTAAGCAAGAAACGAAGTTTTCTAAACATCGTTTCATCTTAATTAATTAATTAATTATTTTTTTTGAGACGGAGTTTTGTTCTTGTTGCCCAGGCTGGAATGCAGTGGCGCAATCTTGGCTCACTGCAACCTCCGCCTCCCAGGTTCAAGCGATTCTTCTGCCTTAGCCTCCCTAGTAGCTGGGATTACAGGCACCTGCCACCACGCCTAGCTTTTTTTTATTTTTTATTTTTGTGTATTTTTAATAGAGATGGGATTTCACTGTGTTGGCCAGGCTGGTCTCGAACTGCTGACCTCAGGCGATCCACCTGCCTCAGCCTCCCAAAGTGTGGGGATTACAGGCATGAGCCACCACGCCCAGCACAATTTTTTTTTTTTTTTTTTTTTTTTAAACTGAGTCTCGCCCTGTTCCCCAGGCTGGAGTGCAGTGTTGCGATCTTAGCTCACTGCAACCTCCACCTCCTGGGTTCAAGCAATTCTCATGCCTCAGCCTCCCAAGTAGCTGGGAATACAGGCACCTGCCACCGTGCCCAACTGATTTTTGTATTTTTAGTAGAGATGGGGTTTCACCACGTTGGCTAGGCTGGTCTGGAACTCCTGACCTCAAGGGATCCACCTGCCTCAGCCTCCCAAAGTGGTGGGATTATAGATATGAGCCACCGTGCCCAAAAATCAATTAAATGATTTTTAAAGGTTAACTTTTATTATTTTTTAGTGAGTTAATGAAGTAAAGAAGTATAAAAGTCAAAATAGAGTTTTAATATGGAATTAATATGTAAATCTTCTTTTGGATTTAAAGGAGGCATCTGGGTAGTGGCAAGAGAACGAGCATTCAGGGAACCGGCTTTCTAGTTGTAGTTACCAACTTTCTGATGTGTGAGCTTTAATTCAGTAAGGTTATTTAATAACTTGAAGGCTTTAGTGTCCTTATCTCTAAAACAAAGAGCTTGTACAAGGAGATGTGCTTCACAAATCTGTTATCCCACAATTGAGCTACCTTTTGAGATTAGAATATTATATTTCCTTTGTTTTAAAATGCTTTTTTTGTTTTTTTGCTTTTTTAATATTTTAACACTGAAATTGGGATGTATTTTATAATTGGTAGTATCTTTCAATTGTCACTGGCCATTTTTTTTTCCACATTTTTGTTATCTCTGAAATTGAGATATCTCAGCATTGATGATGTAGGATAGTTCCATTTTCAATGCCATTTTTGTTTTCATAACAAAAATCTTTGTCCTTTCCTGGGCTTCTGTTACTTCCAGTCCTGTCAGATTCATTCACATCACTAAGACATTCTGGATTGGGACAATTGGGTGGATATATTGTTTGAGTGTGCAGGAATTTTGTGCATCTTTTTATAACTGGTAGATGTCCTATATGTAGCTACTGTTTGAGAAATCGAGTAACAAATGTGACACATCCAACTTAGTGTTCCTCAGTTTTGATTTTGTTTTGCTTGCCTTTTTTTTTTTTTTTTTTTTTTTAAAGACATGGGATATTGCCTAGGCACGATGGCTCATGCCAGTAACCCCAGCACTTTGGGAGGCCGAGGCAGGCAGATCACGAGGTCAGGAGTTCAAGACCAGCCTGGCCAACATGGTGAACCCCTGTCTCTACTAAAAATGCAAAATTAGCTGGGTGTGGTGGTGGACACCTGGAATCCCAGCTACTTGGCAGGCTGAGGCAGGAGAATCACTTGAAACTGGAAGGCGGAGGTTGCAATGAGCCAAGATCGCGCCACTGCACTCCAGCCTGGGCAACAAGAGTAAAACTCCATCTCCAAAGGAAAAAAAAAAAAGAGATGGGATCTTGTTGTGTCACCCAGGCTGGGGTACAGTGGCACAATCGTAGCTCACTGAAGCCTCAAACTCCTGAGCTCAAGTGATCCTCCCGCATTAGCCTCCTGAGTAGCTGAGACTTCAGGCATGCCACCATACCTGGCTAATTTTTTTTTTATTTGTTGTTGTTTTTCTTGAGACAGAGTCTCGCTGTGTCACCCAGGCTGGAGTGAAGTGGTATGATCTCAGCTCACTGCAGCCTCCACCTTCCAGGTTCAAGCGATTCTTGTGCCTCAGCCACCTGAGTTGCTGGGATTATAGGCGTGCACCGCCACACCTGGCTAATTGTGTGTGTGTGTGTGTATTTTTAGTAGTGATGAGGTTTTACCGTGTTGACCAGGCTGGTCTTGAACTCCTGACCTCAGGTGATCTGTCTGCCTCGGCCTCTCAAAGTGCTAAGATTACAGGCGTAAGCCACCGTGCCCAACCAATTTTTTTCTTTTTTTTCCTTTTCTTTTCTTTTTTTTTTTTTTGAGAGATGGGGTCTCGCTTTGTCACCCAAGCTGGTCTTGAACTCCTGGCTCAAGTGATCCTCCCATCTCAGCCTCCTGAGTCGTTGGGATTACAAGTGCAAGCCTCTGCACCTGGCTTGCCTGTTATGTAATAATTAGAGTATGACATATATACAGAAAAATACATAAAGTTTACAGCTCAAGGACTTTCCACAAGGTGAACACACCTGTGTTACTAGCACCTACATCAAGAAACAGAACATTACCAGCATATCATTCGCCCCTTCCCAGTCACTATCCCCCTACTGTTTTATTTTTAAATGCAGTGAAAGTATGCATAGGGATGATGACTCTTGGTTCATAAGTGAGTGGCTCATGTTATCTCAGGCGAGTCTTCTGGAAAGAGCCCCAGATTAGGAGCCAGAAGACCATGGTTACATCGTGGCCTGGTTGCTTTTTAGCTGTATGACCTTAGGCAAGGTAAACTTAACTTTTCTGGACTTCATTCCTCTTTGGTAAAGTGAAAATAATAATGCCCTCACCTTAAAGAGCTGTTGTGAGGTTCATGTGACATTATTGGTAAACAGGAAATATCTTGTAAACAGGAAACACTTTGTTAGTTGTAAAGAGCCATACACAAATAATAGTCATTTTTGTTAAGAGCGGTGGGATCTCAAGCAGGAGAGAAAATGATGATCCCCAAATGTATTCTTTTTATCACCTTTGCTGTCTCGTTTTTTTTGTTAACGTTGGTGTCACTGGCTTTCTGTTAAATTCTCCCAAAACAAAAATAATATAAAGGTCCTAACAGAAATCCCCAGAGATCTGGAATTTCTCCTGAAGTTTTTTTTTTTTACTTCCTCTCTTAATGCTGAGGCCCACGAGATCTGTTCAAGGCAGAGACCTTGGTAAATCAACAAACTTCAATCGCAAATGAGTACGTCACCCATTTACAGGCCTTATAAGCAAGTATGATCCTCTGATAGACACTCTTCTGAATTTATTCACTGTTCCAAATGGAACCCAAATCCATATCTCTAACCCCAAATCATATTTTTCATTAGTTACTGATTATTTCTAACTGTTCATCCATTAGATATCTCACATCTAAGACCTAACCCTCAAACTGCTTGCCAATATAGCAAGACTGTTTAGATTTTGGACTTGGAGTGGGGCAGACTTGGGTTTGAATCTTAATTCTGCCACTTATTAGCCTCATGATCTTTTTTAATAAAGATCATGACAGGTTGCTTAACATTGTGAAAGATTTATTCTATAAGTCGAGGGTATTAATAGTATTTGCTTGATGGGGTGATACTATGTATGCTCAGATGAATGGTATGCTCAGATGAATGGAGATTGTTATTGTTACTCTTACTTTTTTTCTTTTTTTTTTTTTTTGTTGAGATGGAGTTTTGTTCTTGTTTCCCAGGCTGGATTGCAATCGTGTGATCTCGGTTAACTGCAACCTTTGTCTTCTGGGTTTGAGCGATTCTCCTGCCTCAGCCTCTCAAGTAGCTGGGATTGCAGGTGCCTGCCACCATGCCCGGCTAATTTTTTTGTATTTTTAGTGGAGATGGGGTTTCACCATGTTGGCCAGGCTGGTCTCGAACTCCTGGCCTCAAGTGATCCACCTGCCTCGACCTCCCAAAGTGCTGGGATTTCAAACGTGAGCCACCGTGCCCAGCCACTCTTACATTCTTGCCTTTTGGCACACATGTTCATTTATTTTTCACTCAAGCTATGAAATTTAGAGGTGCTTCAAGAATTTTCCTTTTCTCATTCTTCATTTATACAGTTGTCCCTCAGTATCTGTGGAGTATTGGTGCCTCCCACAGATGCCAAAATCCTTGGATGCTCAGGTCTCTTACATAAAATGGTATAATATATGTAACCTACACACATCCTTCGTATAGTTTAAATCATCTTTGGGTTACTTATATAATGCAATGTAAATAGTATGTAAATAGTTGTTACATTGTATTGTTTAAAATAATGACAAGAAAAAAAAGTTTATACATCTTCAGTACAGATGCTTTTTTTTCTCCAAAATGTTTTTGATCTCAGGTTGGTTAAATCCACAGATATGGAACCCATGGATACAGAGGGCCTACTGTAATTGGTTGTCAGGGCCTATCATAAATAGTTTTCAAAGCTACTGTTGCATCTTTATTGTCATTGCCTTACTTCAGACATACATTACTTGTTTGTAACAAACAATGGTTTTTGCACTGCATTCTGTAAAGCTTTACGGAACTATAGAACTGACTCAAGAACCAGGGAGAAGCAGAGGGAACAAGTCTCCAAATATCCCTTACTTCAAACTGTCTTCTTCTGTGTGTCCTGGGGTTCTATATAAAGGTTACATTTTAAATAGAGTTAATTTAAAATATATGGTTTGGAATCTTTCATTTATTCGAGAAGTACTTATCAAGACACTCATGCTGTGCCAGCCATTGTACTGATTTCTAAGAATTCAGTGGTGAGCACACAGTTTGTGATTTCATGGAACTTAAGGCAGCGAGAGAAAGATAAATTAATAAAATACAAAAAGGTGTAATTAGAAACTATGGGCTGGGCACAGTGGCTCATACCTGTTATCCCAGTGCTCTGGGAGGCCAAGATGGGAGCTTCACTTTAGTTCAGGAGTTCAAGATCAGCTTGGACAACATAGCAAGATCCTGTCTCTACAAAAATAAAAGAAAAATAGCCAGGCGTGGTGGCATGTGCCTGATAAAGTACTATTATTATTCCCATTTTACAGCTGGGGAAAATGAGGGCACAGAGAGAGTAAATAACTTGCCCAAGGTTGCAGAGCTATTAAGCTATAAACCCAGAATTTGTATTAGGTTGTCTTTAAGTTCAGACCTCATAATCTTAGCCATTATGCTCTATTGCTTTCCTCTTGTGTCTTACCATTCCAGTCTGTACTTCATACAGTTTCCCTTCTGAAACATAGCCCTGATCATGCTGTTCCTCTTCACGTTCTTCCTTTAGAAACCTTGATTGTCTTCTCATCACCTACAATTTCTTAGCATGAGGCAAGTGCCTCACAATTTAGTATTACTTACCGTTCTTTTTTTTTTTTTTTTTTTTGGGGACAGAGTCTTGCTGTGTCACCAGGCTGGAGTGCAGTGGCATGATCTTGGCTCACTGCAGTCTCCACCTCCTAGGTTCAAATGATTCTCCTGCCTCAGCCTCCTGAGTGGCTGGGATTACAGGCGCGCAACCACACCCAGCTAATTTTTGTATTTTTAGTAGAGACAGGGTTTCACCATGTTGGCCAGGATGGTCTCAATCTCCTGACCTCATGATCCACCTGCCTTGGCCTCCCAAAGTGCTGGGATTACAGGCGTGAGCCACTGCACCTGGCCTTACTTATTACCCTTCTTATCATCTGATGCATCTCCCTAAAACTGCATGCCATTGCTCAACTGTGATATGCTCTGTCTTTGCACGTGCTGTTTTCTCTGCCTAGAATATTCCTTTTTTACTTTTTGGTGAAGCTCTACTTATCCTGCTCATATTTTAAGTATTTAGCTTAAATGTCACTTCCTATGTAAAGCATTCCCCATCATTCCATCCCATCCTGAGTTAGTCCCTCACAGCTCCTTTAAATCAGTACCTTCTCTTATTTTCCCATTCTAAAGTCTTTCCATGAAAGCAAGAATCTTAGTGTTCTCTTTAGCTCCCCAACTTTCCCACACCCCTATATGCTAAGAGCATTGTCTCTACCTCTGTAATGCCTTTCAGATCCACCTGTTTTAGTTCCTACTGCCCCTGCCCTGGCAGTGCAGTTTTCTGTCTGCCTCTACAGCTGCCACCTAAGTCCATTTTCTGCCTCTGGCCTCACTGTTGCGCTAGAGTCATCTTTTCAAAAAGCACAAGTAGTATACCATTCTCCTGCCTAGGACTCTTCAGCGTCTCCCACTTCTCTTCAGTAAGTCACCCTGGGTTGTTGGCCCCCACTAGCCTTGCTTGTGTTATCTTACCTTCCTTTCAGCACACCCCAAGCCCATGTTCTTTGGCCTCATATTTTGGTTACAGATGTGTCTTTTCCTCTACAAGATTATAAACTCAAGTTTAAAGATTTGCCCTTGGGCCAGGCACGGTGGCTCACACCTGTAATTCCAGCACTTTGGGAGGCCAAGGTGGGCTGATCGCTTGAGCTCTAGAGATTGAGACCAGCTTGGGCAACATGGCAAAACCCCATCTCTACAAAAAGTACAAAAGTAGCCAGGCGTGGTCACGCATGCCCTGTAGCCCCAGCTACTTGGGAGGCTGAGGTCGGGAGGATCACTTGAGCCTGAGAGGCGGAGGTTGCAGTGAGCTAAGATTGTACCACTCTACACCAGCCTGGGCAACAGAGTGAGACCCTGTCTCAAAAAAAAAAAAAATCTTTGAATTCCTAGCACAGTATGAAGGATGTTTATATCATATTTATAGTCGAATATTCCTGATTAAATTTCATTAATTCTAAGTAAAGAGTAATATATCTTACGTATTTTGGAGAATATGTTTTGATATAAAGAAAGAACTTTGCCTTAAAAGGGATAAATTTCAGTTAGTAGGAAAATTGCTTGTGTGAAATTTTGTACTTCTCAGTGATTCCAGATACATAGGATTTATTTTCTGTAATGGTGATCAGGTTATTTATTAGCACCTTTAAAAGTGTGGATAGGCCTGCACGGTGGCTCACACCTTTGAATTCCAACACTTTGGGAGGTCAGTGCAGGTGGATCCCTTGAGCCCAGGTGTTCGAGACCAGCCTAGGCAACATAGTGAGACTTCATTGCTACTAAAAATTGAAAATAGCCAGGCATGGTGGCGCATGCCTGTTGTAGCAGCAGCTACTTATAAGGCTGAGGTGGGAGGATCACTTGAGCCCAGAAGTTTGAGGTTGCAGCGAGCTATGATTGTGCCACTGCACTCCAGCCTGGGTGACAGAGCAAGACCCTGTCTCAAAAAAAAAAAACCAAAAAGGTGGATATAGATCTGGTGCCATTTAGATACCTGTATTGCCCTTTTCATGAGCCGTGGCAGAAGCAATATGAACAATGAATGCAGAAATGCTTTGTATACATAAAGACCTATACTGATGAGAAAGATAGAGGATGTAGCAGAGATGTGCTGGAGAGAACACTGGATTTAGAAGACGTCTCTTTGAGTTCTTGCTCTGCAGCCTTACCAGTCGACCTTGAGGCAGGTATTTTCTTCTTACTGAGCCTTAGGATCCTAATTTATAAAATTGGAATAAACCTTGCCTCTTAGGGTTCTTTTGGGAAGATTAATTGAGATGTGAGACACAACCTTCCTTAAAAATCCTGAAGTTTGTTCAAATCCCTAGCACAATAGGTATTTTAGGGTTTTATTTTATCTGCCCATGTTAGGCACCATTCCCTCTTATTTCACTTATTAGTAACATATTGACAAGTTTGGTTCTTGAGGCAATCTATCTTCCTGTTTATAACTCATATTCGTGTTTGTTCATTTCTATCAGTGATTAAAGGCATTCTGGTATGGAAAAAGGAAAAGTCGACCTGGACAGAAAGACAGGGGTCTCAGTACTGTGTAGGACAGGGATGATAAAGTAGAGCAGTGGGGAGGAGAAGGGGTGAAGACCTAGGTATAGAAAGCTACTTTTCTTTAGGCTGTTTAGACAGATGTAGTTATAAATTGCATTTTGTGGCTTTTATTTATGAAAAGGTGCCTTGTAGTTCCTCAAGTGTGGCTCGAGTCACCTTTCATTGTATGCCATGCTAAGTTGGTACTACCAGTTTCCAAGGACCTCCTCCTTTCAACAGAGTATTAATGAAGCACGCATATGTGCCTCGCTTTGGGGATGGGTCCTAATAGGGTAACACACAATGTGCCTGTTTCTAGGAGATTTGCAATTTTTTGGAAAGAACACCCTAACTAGTGATGTTTTGACCAGATTCTGAGGAGATGAGTTCTACTACAAGATTTGTTGTTGAGAGTGGTATCCTGTGGAAAGAATCATGGGAATTTTTGGAAGTGGAAAGGTACTTTATTTATTTATTTATTTTAGAGACAGGGTCTCACTCTGTTGCCCAGGCTAGAGTGCAGTGGCATGATCATAGCCCACTGTAACCTCAAACTCCTGGGCTCAAGTGATCCTCCCACCTTAACCTCCCAAGTTGCCAGTACTACAGACACGCACCACCATGCCCAGCCAATTTTCATTTTTTGATATATATTTACTTATCTATGTATCTATAGATAGATAGGTAGATGGATAGGCAAATATATATATATATACACACACACACACACACATATTTACACACACACAAATATATATATATATATTTTTTGAGACAGGGTCTCACTATGTTGCCCACACTGGTCTCAAATTCCTTGGCTCAAGTGATCCTCCCATCTTGGCCTCCAAAAGTGCTGGGATTACAAGCATGAGCAACTGTGCCTGGCCCTGAAAAGGTACTTTAGAGCTGATCTGACCCTAGCTTGGGTCTCAGTAATTTGCCTCTGTGACTTGCATTAAGCCACATCGCTAGTAAGTGACCCATCCCCCCTCCAGGGGCTTTCAACACCAGATCTGGTGTGTTTTCTACCATCATGGAGGCTGTCTGCAGTAAGAGTATTCCCCCTCCGTTTCAGGTTCTTTCGCATTTCTTATAATTAATTCTGTGTTTGTGAGCAAACGTGCTAGATATGTTCATATGTTGCCTGTAGGGACAGAGCCGTTTTACTCCTCTGTGACAGTGAAACAGGGTGGAGAGGTTCTTAGCTGTTTTGTAGAAAGGCCTTCTTGAAAGAGAACTGAGTGGGCCTGTTGGATGTTATAATGAATCCTCTCTGGGTTTTGATTTGCTCTCTGCTTTTCTCCCCAGGAAGCCTCAGGCTTACCAACACTGCCTCATTAATCAGCCACTATCCTCTGGAGAGGGAGAATGAGGCCATGGTAAATAAGCTCAAGGTCAGGCTCCTGAAACAGCAGTCCTTCCCTTTAGCACCAGCGTTTCCTTACAGCCTCCCCCTCTCACCCTTGAGATATTGCCAACATCCCTTCTAGTAGAAGGCTTTTCTTGGTGTTTGCTGTTTTCAGAGGAGTTTTGGTCCTTTAATGTTTGTAAAGCTCTCGGATTCTCAGAAAAAAATTCTTTAGTGATTAGTTTTGAAAGTGGAGGTGTTTGATTATTTTGATTAAGAAGTTGATTTTCGGCCTGGTGCGGTGCCTTACTCCTGTAATTCCAGCACTTTGGGAGGCCCAGGCAGGTGGATCACCTGAGGTTAGGAGTTCAAGCCCAGCATGGTGAAACCCCATCTCTACTAAAAATACAAAAGATTAGCCCAGCGTGTTGGCAGGCACCTGTAATCCCAGCTGCTTGGGAGGCTGAGGCAGAAGAATCGCTTGAACCCGGGAGGTGGAGGTTACAGTGAGCTGAGATCATGCCATTGCACTCTAGCGTGGGGACAAGAGCAAAACTGTCTCAAGAAATAAAAAAAGTTGATTTTCATGAGGAAAAGCACACGGCTTGTTCGATTCGCTGAGAATGTGCTAGCTTTTATTCATTCACTCAATGATTGTCTATTTAACAGCTGTAGAGAATAATATAGGCTAACTGGGTACAGTGGTTCATGCCTATTATCCCAACTACTCGGGAGGCTGAGGTACAAAAATCACATGAATCTGGGAGGCAGAGGTTGCGGTGAGCTGAGATCGCACCACTGCACCCCAACCTGGGTGACAGAGCGAGACTCCATCTCAAAAAAAAAAAAAAAAGGATAATATAGGGACAAGGTAGACAACTTACTATTTACATGACTAAATCATGTAAGTCACCTAATTCCTGAGCCTCAGAGCCTCAGATTTCCTCATTTTTAAAACTACCCAGTGCTCGCTTCGGCAGCATGTGTACTAAAAGTGGAACAAAATAAAATAGGAACCATACAGAGATGAGCATGGCCCCTGTGCAAGGATGACATGCAAATTTGTGAAGAATTCCATATGTTTTTTTAAATTTTATTTAAAAAATAAAGTAAAATAAAACTGCCCAATACAATGCCTTCTAGTCTTTTCTCTGTCACTTATGTCCTGGCATCATAAAGTCTATCACTTTCGTTGCTGTTACTGTTGTAATTCGTAGCTAATCCAGAGTGTGTCCCCTGTGGTCATCTTGTCTAATCCTCAGGACAATCTGTAACTTTTTTTTTTTTTTTTTGAGACGGAGTCTCGCTCTGCCGCCCAGGCTGGAGTGCAGTGGTTCAATCTCGGCTCACTGCAACCTCTGCCTCCTGGGTTCACGCCATTCTCCTGCCTCAGCCTCCTGAGTAACTGGGACTACAGGTGTCTGCCATCACGCCTATTTTTAGTAGAGACGGGTTTTCACCGTGTTAGCCAGGATGATCTCCATCTCCTGACCTCAAGTGATCCGCCCGCCTCAGCCTCCCAAAGTGCTGGGATTACAGGCGTGAGCCACCGCGCCTGGCTGACAATCTGTAACTTTATAGACCTGCCTGGCAGAGTGGAAGGTTTGGGTAAGGGAATAACGACTCTAGAAGCTAGAACTCTAGAAGTTACAGGTCATGGAGGGCCTTGAGTGCCAGGCTAATTATTTGTGTTACAGTCATCCCATAGGGATGATTGGGGACTTGAACTCTCCTAGTATTTATTTGTTTTTGTTTTTTGAGACATGTCTTGCTCTATTGCCCAGGCTAGAGTGCAGTGGCGTGATCATAGCTCACTATAACCTCAAACTCCTGGACTCAAGCAATCCTCCCACCTCAGCCTCCTGAGTAGCTAGGACTACAGGCGCACACCACCATGTCCGGCTAATTCTTTTATTTTTTGTAGAGACGGGGATCTCGCTATGTTACCCAGGCTGGTCTTGAACTCCTGAGGAATTTGAACTCCTGAGCTCAAATTATCCTCCCACCTTGGCCTCCCAAAGTTCTGGGATTACAGGCATGAGCCACCACACCCAGCTCCAGTCTTTTTTTGTTTAAACTTTCAAAAATGATAATATAAATCCTGGTGCAATGGCGTATGCCTGTAGTCCCAGCTACTCAGGAGACTGAGGCAGGAGCATCACCTGACCCTTTGAAATAACCTTTGTGCTCCTAACCAGTCACCACCCTCCTTCAAACTCTATCTGAACTCTACTGAAATTTATTTATTTTAATTTAAAATTATTTATTTTTCTTTTTTTGTGACGGAGTCCCACTCTGTCACCCAGACTGGAGTGCAGTGGCACAGTCTCAGCTCACTGCAACCTCCTCCTCCTGGATTCAAGTGATTCTTGCCTCAGCCTCCCAAGTAGCTGAGATTACAGGCTCCTGCCACCACACTCAGCTAATTTTTGTATTTTTAGTAGACATGGGATTTTGCCACGTTGGAAAGTCTGGTCTTGAACTCTTGAGCTCAAGCGATCTGCCCGCCTCAACCTCCCAAAGTTCTGGGATTAAGGCGTGAGCCACTGTGCCCAGCCCTCCCTACCAAATTTAAAGTAATTTCTTTCCTTCCTTCCTTCCCTTCTCTTTTCCTTCCTTCGTTCCTTTCTCTCTCTCTCTCTCTCTTTCCCTCTCCTTCTCCCTCCCCCACCTCCAACGCCTTTCTTTTCTTCTCTTTTTCTTTCTTTTTTTGAGACGGAGTTTCACCCTTGTTGCCCAGGGTAGAGTGCAATGGCACGATCTTGGCTCACCACAACCTCCGTCCGCCTCCCGGGTTCAAGCGATTCTCCTGCCTCAGCCTCCCGAGTAGCTGGAATCCCGAGTAGCTGGAATCCCTCCCAAAGTGCTGGGATTACAGGCGTAAGCCACCATGCCTGACCCTTCTTCTCTTTTTCTAGAAAGGTTTTACCACTCCTTTCCCACTCTTCTGGGGACAGCGAGAATCAGGCAGGAGCCATGTGGCTGCCTGCTGCCTGTCTAGGCTGTGAGAGGAGCTGTGGAAATTCTGCTGCTGCCACAGGCGGGAGGAAGAGGAGGGAAACGCTGGAGAAACTGGCCAGGCTCCTTGGGCTGCCCTGAAGAGCTGGCCCAGAAACTTGGCAGCTTTGCAGAGGGGTTCCAGGGGAAGGTTCAGCCTCTCAGAAGCTGCACAGCTGGAAGCTGTTGCCTTGAGTTTAGAGCAACGGGCCAGGCTGGGGAGACTTTTTGAGACAGTGTCAGTTCTATCTGGGCTAGGAAACTTCAGGGCTGACCCATTGCCATATGTGGCCAGGACAGTTTTAGCAGGCCTCCCTCCTATTTTCGCCTTATACATTTTCTGGAGCATTGATAATGCCAGTCTTTAAGTTTGACCAGGCCTGTGATGGCTCATGCCTGTAATCCTAGCACTTTGGGAGGCTGAAGCAGGCAGATCACTTGAGCCCAGGAGTTTGAGACCAGCCTGGGCAACATGATGAAACTTTGTCTCTACAAAAAAAAATACAAAAATTATTCAGGCGTGGTGGCACGCACCTGTAGTCCCAACTACTCTAGAGGCCGAGGTGGGAGGATTGTTTGAGCCCAGGAGGCTGAGGCTGCAGTGAGCCATGATTGTGCCACTTGCACTCAAGCCAGGGTGACAGAGTGAGACTCTTGTCTCAAGAAAACAAAACCCCAAACAATTATGTTTGTCACTTTGTTTTTCTATAAAAGTTTTGGTATCTGCTTTGCTTTTGCTTTCATGGTGCTCCTTTGAATAAGAACTTCTCTTCCTGCTAATAGTGATTGCTAACTACAGACTACAAATCATACAGTGGGAATAGCCTACAGGGCCTGGAAGAAGCAGCAGGGTGAAGGGGAGCCTACAGCAATGATCCTTGGTCTGACCCCCACCCCCATCTCATCCCAACCACCCACCACAGTCATTCTCTGGTGGCCAGAAAGTTGAATTTGTAAACCTGACATCCAGATGTAGTTTGGAGAAGCAGATTTAAGGACTGCTAGTGTGCTAGGTGTTATGGGGGATCACAGAGAGAGAGAGGTAGAACTGGTTATGCCCTTGAGGAATTTCCATTCTAGATGTGAAGACAAGACTTTCATGCATATACACATAAGTGCCAAGAGTAAGAGGTAGTTACATTTTTCTTACCACCAGTGTAATATAAGATTATTAAAAATAAATGCAAGGCCGGGCGTGGTGGCTCACACCTGTAATACAGCACTTTGGGAGCCTGAGGTGGGCAGATCACAAGGTCAGGAGTTCGAGACCAGCCTGGCCAACATGGTCAAACCCTGTCTCTACTGAAAATACAAAAATCAGCTGGGCATGGGGGCAGGTGCCTATAATCCCAGCTACTTGGTAGGCTGTGGCAGGAGAATTGTTTGAACCCAGGAGATGGAGGTTGCATTGAGCCAAGATCATGCCATTGTACTCCAGCCTGGGTGACAGGGCAAGACTCCATCTCAAAACAAAAAAAACATACAGCATAGAAAGTCCCTAGGCCGGGCGCGGTGGCTCAAGCCTGTAATCCCAGCACTTTGGGAGGCCGAGACGGGCGGATCACGAGGTCAGGAGATCGAGACCATCCTGGCTAACACAGTGAAACCCCGTCTCTACTAAAAAATACAAAAAATAGCCAGGCGAAGTGGCGGGTGCCTGTAGTCCCTGCGACTCGGGAGGCTGAGGCAGGAGAATGGCGCAAACCCGGGAGGCGGAGATTGCAGTGAGCTGAGATCCGGCCACTGCACTCCACTCCAGCCTGGGCGACAGCGCGAGACTCTGTCTCAAAAAAAAAAAAAAAAAAAAAAAAGAAAGTCCCCAAGCGAATGTTCCCTACAATCTAACTCCTCCCCCAAGGTAACCCCTGTTAACTGTTAAATATTTGAGGAGTTAGGAATATTAAATCAAATATATTAAATACTTGAGCTGGACCCTAAAGTAAAACCTAGAGAGGCAGATTGATGGGAAGAAGGCAGACAGACAGAGGATCCAGCCTCCTCCTCCAGGCAGAATACCCTCTCTGGCTTCCCAGACAATTGGTGAGCCAACTTCTGTTTGGACACCTCGGTGACAAGGGACCAAAATGCCAAACAGGAATTAGTCTGCAGGAAGCACCCATCCATGCCTTACATGCTAGCCAGTGTGTTGGACACCTTATAGGTGTTATTGAATTCATTTTCATTAATTTTCATCACTTTTTTATAACGGGTGTCTTTATTCTTATTTTACAAATAGGGGTACTAAAGCTCAGAAGTTTCTTGCCAACATCAAATAGTTAGCAGCATGTGGTAGAGACTTCTACCATTTACTTGCTGTGTGATCTTGGCAAATTATTTAGTCTCGTAGCTCAATTTCCTCCTCTCTAAGGTTGGGTGATAAAGGTACCTACTTCATAAGGGAGTTTTTAAGATTAATGAGTTCGTACATGTTAGGTCAGTAGAATAGTGTCAGGTACACAGTATGTACTCAGTAAGCATTAGCTACTATATGTCTTTCTATCTATCTATCTATCTGTCCATTTATTTATGTATTTATTGAGACAGAGTCTTACTCTGGCACCCAGGCTGGAGTGCAGTGGCATGATCTCTGCTCATTCCGCGTTCAAGCAATTCTCCCATCTTAGCCTCCTGAGTAGCTGGGACTTTGACACTAAAAAAGACACTAATTTGTTTGTAAATCATGATGTTTTACTGGTTGTCTTATGTGTAAAACATTTTAGCCTATATGTTATAAACTGTAGCCAATGATTGTGACCTCTATAGTATACCTCACAGTAGAAAAAGACAAAGACAACTCTGGGCCAGGTGTGGTGGTTCATGCCTGTAATCCCAGGGCTTTGGGAGAAGCATAGAATTTTTAGAGAAGAATTTATAATAATGCTGTGCCTAGGCAACATAGTGAGACCCTGTCTCTACAGAAAAAAAAAAAAATTAGCCAGGCATGGTGGCACACACCTGTACTCCCACTACTTGGGACGCTGAGGCAGGTGGATCACTTGATCCCAGAAGTTTGAGGTTACAGTGAGCTATGATCTTGCCACTGCACTCCAGCCTGGGTGACAGAGTGAGACCCTGCCTCTTAAAAAAAAAAGAAAAAAAAGAACTCCACTTGGCTAATTTTTTGTTTTTGTGTTTTTGTGTGGTTTTTTGTATTTTTTGGTAGAAACAGGGTTTCGCCATGTTGCCCAGGCTGGCCTCTCAAAGTGCTGGGATTACAGGCATGAGCCACTGTGACCCACCAGCTACTACTTATTATACTCTGTTTTCTCTCTTCTTCTGACATCCTGTCATCTCCTCAGTTTAATTCTTCATATCATCCCTCACTTTTCTCCCCTGTACAGTTCCTCTCTCTGCCTCCTGTCCGTTCTTTACCCTGTCTCCACAATGTCTCTCACTGTAGCTTCCACCTGGGTTCAAGTGATCCTCCCACCTCAGCCTCCCGAGTAGCTGGAACTATAGGTGCGGGCCACCACACCCGGCTAATTTTTTATTCATGAAATTTTTTGTAGAGATGGGATCTCCCTATGTTGCCTGCGCTGGTCTCAAACTCTCGGGCTCCAGTGATCCACCCAAAGTGCTGGGATTACAGGTGTGAGCCGTCGTGCCAAGCCCCCTTTCCATTCTTTCTTACCCTCTTGTGTGCCCTCATTACCTGTCTCCTGACTGCAGCCTCCTGACTCACCTCATTGCTGCTAGTCTCATTCAGGTATATATCATCATAAACTTGGGGCACCGTTTTTGTCATACCACAGCTCTGTGTTAATAACAAACAAATAAACTTACAAATATTTGATTCCTTGGTTTGAGGTTCAAGATCCTCCTAGCTCTCTGACCCCACCTCACTCTTCAAGCCTTTTCTCCTACTGCTTCCATGCCTCCTCTCTGCTGCTTCTTCCTCCCCACACCTCTCTGTTTCCGTCTGGGGAAATGCTACCTGTGTGTTTCAAGGTCCAAATTAAAATGGCACTTCATTTTCGTAATCCTTCCCTACTTTAAACTGGTTAGAATTTTTCTTTACAGCTTTTATGGAAAGTAGTACACCAGTTTGAAATTAATCTTCAAGTCACATTTCATATCTCCTGTGGAATTACAACCTACCTCAGTGCAGATGCTGGGGCTTAATTAATTCATCTTTGTATACTTCCTACAGTTTCCTATAGGAGTGCCTTACACATAGTAGGTGCTCAATAAATGTTTGTGGCATAAGATTAGGCGGTGTCTGTTGACCATCTGGTGGGCTTCCCTTTCAACCTTGGTGATGGTCGCTATGTAGTGGGGGGAAATGCTGTGGTTTTGTCTTCTAAGAGTCAGACATCTTTTGTTTTCAGCCATGTAGGAGAAGCAGAGCCTAAAGTCCCGGTGCCTGCGTCTGTTAAGGGCTGCAGCCAGTGCCTAGAGTACTCGGTCTCGTGCCTTGGCCCCTCAGCCCCTCCCCACAAATGCTCAGCGGAACAGGGGATTAGGTTCTGGCAGCACAGCTGGGATTTTGGCGGCCATTCCACAGCCGACAATAGCACGCAGCACAGGACAGCGCAGGCCTGTACTCCAGGGCCAGAATCTGCCTGGGCTTCTTGTTTGGGTGGCGGAGGGGGAGGAGCGGGCACAGCGCGGCATCCTGGCCTTGCCACGCAGAAGGTATGGGCTGGAGAGATTCCCTCGGGGAATGGACTTAGGGGGTGGCCGTGTCCCAGAGCAGGGCAGGCGGTGCCTATGGAAGGTGGCAGGGTGCTTTGTGTGTGAACGGCATGGTTGTGCTTAAAGACACAGCCTGCCCTGGGGCCGGTAGGAAGCTGCCCCCGATCAAAGGGCCTGCATGTTGCTTGTTCTTCAAAGCCTCTGTTCCCGGGTCTTCCTCCCTGCCCTGCGGTCCGCCAGGCAGGGGCTGATCTAATTATCAGGACAGCCCTTGTCCTACCCTTCCATTGCTGTCCAGAGAGATGGACAGATTATTACTGCTGCCTTAAACTCTGGGTGGAAAACGGAGCGAAGGGGGAGTGTCCGATTGATCCCAGGTTTGTCAGGCAGGCCACTGTGAGATGTGTTTTGTGTGTTTATGCCACAGTTTGCCTTGACTCTTGCTGCTGTTGGAGTTCTGTAATTTTGCCTGCCTGCTTGTGCCTTCACCCGCAATCCGCCACCCCCATTCGTCCTGCTTTTCTTGTTCATGGACCAAGCCTCCAGCCTTCCCCTTTGCAGCCCCTCCTCTCCAGTGCACCCCCTCCCTCTGGGCCCCACCCCCACTGAGAGTCCCCTGCTTGCTGTCGCTCCCAGATCAGGGAAGCTTGCTGTGCCTTTAAAGAAAGCAGACTCCTGGCTGTGACGCACTTCTGGCTGTCAGCCAGGAAGATCGCTCCTGCCAGGCAGACTGAGAAGAAAACCAACAACTTTTCTTTTGTGTGTGGGGTTACTTTCCACTGGCCCCCCCTTCCTCCTCTCCTTTCAAGATTTAAATGCTAATGGCGGATTAAAACCTGTAGATGCGTTTGGCTTTAGGAGTCTGGTAAGGCCCCCCTGCACCGAGACTTTTTCTCTCTCACTCTTTCTCTGGGTTTTTGTTCAAACATGGAAGAGGGAGTGGGGTGGATTCTCCCCCCTCACCTCCCTTTCCTGCGCCATCCTTAAAGGGGAGGGAGAGAAGAGGGAGAGCAAGTAAACATACTCAGAAACAGGCGCTGTGGAGTAGAGCTTGCCAACATCCGGGAGTTGGCGCCTTTCAGAGCAAAGGGTTGCTTTCTTTCCCCCCTTGCGTAGATGTCAGCATGTTTTTGTTCAGAGAAGGAAAGCGTGTGCGCCTGCCCGTTGAGCTGTAGAGGCAGCTCATGAGAGGGCTTCATTTCTGCATGAGGCCCTGGGTGTGTGAGGCCCTGGGTGTGTGCGCGGGTGGTGGGCAGTAAAAAAAGGGTTCATTTTGTCAGCTAGTAGGGACCAGGGTGTGTGAATATAGTGGTGGGGGCCCAGGTGAGTGTGTGTGTGTAAGTGTGTATGTACACGCCTCTGTACAATACATGGCTGCGAGCCTGGTTGCAGGTCTAGTTCCTGATTGCAGCTCTTTTGCCATCATCCTGATCTGGACCCTCCAGAGCGTGGGGAGAAGGGGCAGACATCAGTAAGCCACTTTTGAAGAAATCAGAGAATCTTGGTTTCCCCTGCAATCCCTCTGTTGTTCCTCTCCAGGGCCTTGGGGTTCTGTGCCAAACTCTAGGCTACAAAGATGGGGTGGTCTGTGTTAAGAGGAGGAGGCCTGAGCCCAAGCTAGTCCCTTTAGAAGGACCAAACTGGTTTGCCCCTGACCTCAGGAAACTCTTTGGACTTGGACCAGACGGTCTACCCGGTACTCCCCAGGAATTGAAAAAGATTGTTTTTCTCTGTATGGCGTCTCTTGGGGCCACTGGTCCTTTTACCTTTTATCTTCTCAGAGGCAGGGGATGTACTAGCGTATTTCCTATGCTGTTTTTATAGCTTGTTAGCCTAGGGCAAGGTGGCTTGGCCCCTCTGGGGTAACCTGCCAGGTGAAGTCTGAGTGTTTGCTTGCATGTGCCTCCTGACCTATCCATCCCAGAGTTGGAGGAGGAGGAGGAGCCCCAAGATCAGGATTTTCACTCTTTGGATGTGAGAGTGTCTCAGATGGGGAGTATCTTTCTAAGAAAGGGGTACAGAGCATGGAATTCTTAGGCTACAGGCAGGCAGGGTCTCAGGGTAAGTGGTAGTAAATTTTGCAAGTGAGCACTGGTGCACGGATGGGGCAGCCATTTCCTTTGTGAGCTGTGAGGCTGTAGTCCTTTGGAACTATCAGGTGGAGAAGGGGGTGGGGTTCTGGGAAGGACCCTTTGAGGTGGGAGCTTGTGTGGGCTTTGGGCCCTGAAATTCTGGGAGTGGGAGTTAGCACTAAGAGAATGAGGGTTCAGCAGAAGCAAGGGCCCATGAACTGAGAGATACATGTAGTTTAACAACTCTCTGGGACCAAAGGTCACTTTGGTGTTATCTTGAGGTAGGGCTGGTGTTCCCTTGATGGGCAATAAGTGGCTAAGAGGCAGTCTCAAAGAAGCTGGCACCCAGGCCAGGGCCGGGGTAAGGAGAGCAGTACTGCTGCAGCTCAGACCCTCTGGCCTTTGGCCTATCACTTGTTCTGTACTTAAAACTGAAGCTTTTTCAGAACAGACTCCAGAGCTCAGCAACTTGACCCTCTGGTCCCACTTCTTGCGTCTGAGCAGGTGGTTTATATTAGCTTCAGCCCTGGTAGGAAATAATGGCTAGACTTTAACTCTTTAAGGTCCAGAGAGGGTACAAGCAAAGTGGCTGCATGTCTCTTTAGTGTCACTTTGCTTATCTTGATACTTATTTTCTGGAAACAGAGGAGTTACTATAAATGTGGGAATTGGTCCCGATGCCGGGGAGCTGCCTTGTCTCAGTTTGGGAAATGTAAAAAGGATGCAGGGCCTTAAGTTTATAACGTAACTGCTTCTGTGTCCTTGGTTACTTCTTGAGACCAAGGAAAAGAGAGGGTGCCTTACCAGCTCAGTGAGGCCTCTGTTTTAGATTCTGGGGGAATTTCTTTCTCAGAGAATCAGGTAGATGGGAACTCCAAAGGTGCCCTCAGAGGGCCTGGCCTTTTGTTTCTTTGTTTATTGAGTGAAGGTTGCGGGGGTGCCTGATCCAGCTGGGGTGGATCTCAGCAGATCCTTCTGTGAAATGGTTCCAGGCTACCATCGCAAGGATCTGTTTTTCCATCAGCATCACCCAGTGTACTGGGTGGGGCCTGCCTCAGATTTCAGAGGGAGGGTGGGGAGGATGGTACTCTGACTGGGAGCCCTTGGGTTCCCAGCCAAAGTCTGCTTAAAGCTATAGTCCCAATGTAGAAGACTTAGCTGTGCTCCTGGCTTCAGTCATTCCTTACCCAGAGAAAAGGGAATGGCTGGGGCTCTCCTGAAGCCTCTCACCCTGATGTTCTAGCTCTAAGAAAGTACTTCTTTACAGGCTTAGACCTGAAGAGCAGACAAGGTCCTTCAGGAGTTCCTAGTGGTGAATATTGGGTTCCTTGTATTTGTGTGCCTGGGGAACACAGAAAAGAATATTAGCCTTGACACTCATTTTCTTGAGCAGTGGAACTAGTTTTAGACAGGCTCTCCTGGGAGGACCTCAGGGTTGTATGTTTTGCCTCTGAGATGAAGAGGTTGGTTAAACCTCAGGACATTTTTAGTAGCACAGCTGTGAATCTTTCAAAGGGGGCAAGATCTGCCTATAGTTGCAAATAAAATTTCTGACTGAAGTGTTGGGCCTCATCAAAAAGACTGCAAGTCTATAAGCAGCAGTGAGGATGGGGGAGAGGTGATCTCAGCCTCATTCCTTGTGATTTAATAGCTCAGAGGCCTTTTTTTAAAGAAGCCCCAGTTGAGTGTCTGGCTGTTGCCACCCCACCACAGAGTCAACTGTGGTCCCTCAAGCTTTAGTCTTGTCAACCACAGAAAAGCCTTATTGCAGTGCAGTACTTGGGGCTATCTGCATCCATCCATGCCTGTCCTCAAGGGCTATACAATCTTGCCCATGGATAGAGCATACTTGATGATAATCATCCAAGACTGAGGAACATAAGCCCCTTAGCTTCTTTGCCCTCCTGAGAGCTCTCTTAACCATTTCATTTGCCATTGCCAAAGCCCAGGTGAATTGGCTCATTTCCAAGACTGATGCTGGCATGACATGTGGAATCATGTTGGATTATGCAGGGTCAGGAAGCACTTAATTGTAATTAGCATTTAGTTATATTTAGCATTTAATTATTTTCTTCTATTAGTGCTTCATGTATGTTTAATTTTACTCCCTCCCCTGCTATAAGCCCCTCAAAGGCAAGGACCATGTCATTGTCTCATTTTCTGTGTAGCTTCTAGCACAGGATGATCACACACACACATATATATATATATTTTGTTGTTGTTGTTGTTTTGAGATGGAGTCTCGCTCTGTCACCCAGGCTGGAGTGCAGTGGCACAATCTCAGTTCACTGCAAGCTCCGCCTCCCGGGTTCACGCCGTTCTCCTGCCTCAGCCTCCTGAGTAGCTGGGACTACAGGCACCCGCCACCACGCCTGACTAATTTTTTTGTATTTTTAGTAGAGACGGGGTTTCACCGTTTTAGCCAGGATGGTCTCAATCTGCTGACCTTGTGATCCACCTGCCTTGGCCTCTCAAAGTGCTGGGATTACAGCGTAAGCCACCGCTCCTGGCGAGGATGATCATATTTGGGGACTAAGAAAATACCTTTCGGTTGGCTGATAAACAGAGTATACTTGGATAGGAAGGACCAAGAGATAATGGGGAATGAATTTTCAGATTTTTGTATCTCTTTCCCTTACTAGACAGTGAGCACCTTGTGGGCAAGAATGGTGTCTTTCTTGATCCCCAACTTGCATACAGTAGACTGGTTCTGCAGAGCCCACACTCTGGAGATGCTAATATATGGGGAGACTTATAGGCGATGTGGCTCTTACCACTCTTGTTCCTCCTTCTAGAGTAGTTACAGACTAAGCACGTGTGGCAGGAGATGTGGGACAGGGCTCACTGTGCCCCTGGAGATTAGTGAAAATTGTAAGGGCTGCTAGGAGGTGTTGGTGAATATTTAGTTATCTGGCCTGTGGTCTCTTGGGTAGGTTGGCAGGCAGGTGGCAGAATCTCAATGGGAAAGGCAATTGGGGATGAGAACACCAGGACAGGTACCTAATTTTCATTAAATATTCCATGGGATCTCCTCCAGAATTGGACTTGACCTCATCCAGAGACCTACGTTTGGATATACTCAATCCCCCATTTGAACCATGTTTGTGAAACATTTCTGTGGAAGATATAAAAATCCAGAAACTGGAACAGTTTCCCCAAGGACTTGGGTGTTGTTGTTAGGTAGAATTTGGGTACCTGTAGAAAGAGCTGGAAATCAACATTTTTGCTTAAGAACAGTAATTATTGACAACCTACCATGTGCCAGGCACCGTACTATTTGCTTTATCTTTAAGCATCACAATAACCCAGAGAGGTGTATGTGGATCCCATTTTGCAGATAAAGAAAAAGACTAAAAGAGGTGATGTTGCTTGTCTAAGGTCCTATGACCCTGGTCACATTAAATCAGCATCCAGACCCAGGTCTGCCTGAAAACCATGTTTGTTCCATATTTAAGGGCATCATGTCCCAAAGAGTAGGGCTGAAGACCAACTTTGAATGTTGTATTTTCTGTGGAACTGAAAAATTACATGGGGTAGACATTGAGTTAAATGCACAATTATTTCCTGTCGTCTCTGATATAAGCTCTATAGTAGTTTTCATGTGTACTCAGCTTTCTAAAAATTCCCATGGTGTCTTGGTGGATTCAGTGACGAGCGATTTCAGTGTTGAGAGTTGGCAAATGGAACCATTTCGCCTTTATTTCTTGATCATGGATATCTGATATGATTAACTGCTTTTCTTCCTCTCTTGGGTTCCAGGCGCATTGGAGTGACTGTCTGGTATCACCAAGATGACACTCCACGCCACCCGGGGGGCCGCACTCCTCTCTTGGGTAAGTAGTCTTCCTCTCTTTTGTTGGCTATACTTCTCCAGGAAGCTTGAGAGGGTTAGGAGAGGAGTTTTGTAGGAGCCAGGGCTATGTAAAGTCTTCTCATTTCTAGACTAAATAGTTTTCCTTTAGACCACATGGAAATGCATTTTCATCTGCTCTGTGTATATTTTCCTGAATAAAAGGTTAAATGTGGGCTGGGCATGGTGGCTTATGCCTATAATCCCAGCACTTTGGGAGTCCAAGGCAGGTGGATCACCTGAGGTCAGGAGTTCGAGACCAGCCTGGCCAAGCTGGTGAAAGCCCCCGTCTCTACTAAAAATACAAAAATTAACTGGGTGTGGTGGCAGGCACCTGTATTCCCAGCTACTCGGGAGGCTGAGGCAGGAGAATCACTTGAACCCATGAGGCGGAGGTTGCAGTGAGCCAAGATCACACCATTGTACTCCAGCCTAGGCAACAGAGCGAGACTCTGTCTGAAAAATTAAAAAAAAAAAAAAAAAAAGGGTAAATGCTGACCTTAGTGACCAACATGTGCAGGGACTTTGGTCTTCAAAGGTCTTTAATCTTAGGACAAGGTTCTCGTCACTCTCTTACCCCCTTTCTGTCTATTGCCATTGTCCATCAGCAAGTGTTGCCTTGCTGATTACTCCATCAAAATTCTTTTGCTAGATCATTCATATATTTTCTGCCACAGACAATGGCAAATGAAAAAATAATAGAATGCATTGGATATTTAAAGCTAGAGAGGCTGGATGTGGTGGCTCACACCTGTAATCCCAGCACTTTGGGAGGCTGAGGCAGGAGGATCGCTTGAGCCCTAGAGTTCAAGACCAGCCTGGGCAACATGGCAAAACCCTATCTCTACAGAAAATTAAAAAATCAGCTGGGCAGGGTGTCGTGCACCTGTAGTCTCAGCTACTTGGGAGGCTAAGGTGGGAGGATCCCTTGAGCCATGAAGGTTGAGGCCACTGAGCCATGATTGCACCACTGTACTCCAGCCTGGATGACAGAGTGAGACCATGTTTCAAAATATATATATAAAAATAAAAAATAAATAAAGCTAAAGAAACAGAGGAGACCATGGGGTGTGGTGATAAATATGGGCCTCAGAGTCAGATGCCCAGCATGGAATCACAGCGCTGGTCCCTCTGACCCAGGGCAAGTTGGCCTCTCGGTATCCCTTTTTTTTTTTTTTTTTTTTTTTTTTTTTTTGAGATGGAGTCTTGCTCTGTCGCCAGGCTGGGGTGCAGTGGCACAATCTCGGCTCACTGCAACCTCTGCCTCCTGGGTTTAAGCAGTTCTCCTGCCTCAGCCTCCCGACTCGCTGGGACTACAGGCGCACACCATCATGCCCAGCTAATTTTTTTGTATTTTTAGTAGAGACGGGTTTCACCATGTTGGCTAGGATGGTCTTGATCTCCTGACTTCGTGGTCTGCCCTCCTTGGCCTCCCAGAGTGCTGAGATTACAGGTGTGAGCCACCGTGCCTGGCCAGTATCTTTTTTTTTAATGGGGATGATTTTAAATTAAAATACCTCATAGAGTTCTACTTTTTCTTGGCACCGTGAAAAAAATAAAATACCTCATGGGGTTATTACAAGGATAATGAGATACATTTAGTGTGCACAAGTACCCACACACTTGCAGTCATTTAGCATAATATCTCAATAAATCATAGTTCTTTGTATTTAAAATATTTCCTGGGCATGCTTGTTGATATAGGATATTTTAGTATTCACCCTGAGTACTGATTAATCAGGGCCAATTGGAGAGCCAACCATTTTTCTTTTTTTAAAAAACAGACATAGAGTCTCATTCTGTTGCCTAGATGGAGTACAGTGATGTAATCATAGTTCACTGTAACCTCAAACTTTGGGGCTCAAGCAGTCCTTTCACCTCAGCCTCCCAAGTAGCTAGGACCACAGGGGTACATGCCATGCTAATTTTTAAAAACTTTTTGTAGAGATGGGGTCTTGCTAAGTTGCCCAGGCTGGTCTCAAACTTCCGACCTCAAGCAAACTTCCCACCCTGGTCTCCCAAAGTGTTGGGATGGCAGACATAAGCCACTGCACCTGGCTGCCAACTTTTTTTTAAATTAGAGAATATTTAAAAGGAAATGAATTTTTAATTTCCAGTTAGGGTTGAGTTAATAAGATAGGTTGTTTTAGTCATGATCAAATCTTGAGTGAGGAAATATATGTTTAATGAACAAAATATTCATTCTTAGTCTTCAGTTTCTGAAATGGATGTAATTTTCTTTTGTGTAGCTTAAAATGGGTATTTTTATATTTATATATTTTATAATTATATTGCATGCCGTTTTATTCTCTATTAGGAACATTGTCTCTTCCTTCTCCTACTCTCCTCGCATTTCCCCCCAAAAAGGCTGGTTGGGTTTTAGGGAAACCTGAGCAACATCTCTAATTCAATGCAAGTAACTGAATGTTGGGGGCTTCTTTAGCCACATCATTTTATGTTGATTGGTTTATTTATTTAGGTTCTAGGCTTGTTTTTACAGTGACTACTACTGTTACAGAGAATAAACACAAGACTAATTTTATTTATTTATTTATTTAGAGACAGTGTTGCTCTGTCACCCAGGCTTGAATGCAGTGGTGTGATCACGGCTAACTGCAGCCTCCACCTCCTGGGCTCAAGCAGTCCTCCCACCTCAGCCTCTCTAGTAGCTGGGACCACAGTCATGCACCATCATGCCCGGCTAATTTTTTGTATTTTTGGTAAAGACTTGGTTTTGCCATTTTTTCCCAGGCTGGTCTTGATTTCCTGAGCTCAAGCGATCCACCCGCCTTGACCTCCCAAAGTGTTAGGCATGAGCCACTGCACCTGGCCTAAGACTAGTTTTATTTATAGCAGCTACTTATATCCTTTTCTCAAAAGTCACAGTAAATATGCGTGAGGCCAGCTCACACCTGTAATCCCAGCACTTTGGGAGGCTGAGGTGGAGGATCACTTGAGCTCAGAAGTTTGCAACCACCCTGGGCAACATGGCGAAACCCTGTCTCTTCAAAAAATACAAAAATTAGCTGGGTGTGGTGGTGTGCTCCTGTGCTTCTAGCTACTCAGGAGGCTGAGGTGGGAGGATCACCTGAGGCTGTGGAGGTTGAAGCTGCAGTGAGCTGTGATCGTGCCACTACACTCCAGCCTGGACAATAGAGTGAGAGCCTGTCTAAAAAGAAAAACAAAGAACATGCATGAAATTGTTAAAGTATTGTTATATGTGCCAGGTTCAGTAGTGCACACCTGTAGTCCCAGCTACTTGGGAAGCTGAGATGGGAGAATTGCTTGAGCCCAGGAGTTTGAGGTTGCAGTTAGCCATGATTGCATCTGTAAATAGCTGCTGCACTCCAACCTATAACATAGCAAGAGCCTGTCTCTTAAAAATATATATGAATATAGTTATAGAGAATTTTTTCAATTTAAACAAAAGTTGTGGAGCTAAAGCAAATTTTATGAAACTGTAGTAGCATGAAATAATGCATCTGTTATGTTAGTGAGAAGAGTGGCGTAGAACATACACATACACACACATGGTAATTCCAACTACAGTTTAAAAAAAATTACTGGCCAGGTGCGGTGGCTCAAGCCTGTAATCCCAGCACTTTGGGAGGCCGAGACGGGTGGATCACGAGGTCAGGAGATCGAGACCATCCTGGCTAACACAGTGAAACCCCATCTCTACTAAAAAAATACAAAAAGCTAGCCGGGCAAGGTGGCGGGTGCTTGTAGTCCCAGCTACTCGGGAGGCTGAGGCAGGAGAATGGCGTAAACCCGGGAGGCGGAGCTTGCAGTGAGCTGAGATCCGGCCACTGCACTCCAACCTGGGCGACAGAGCGAGACTCTGTCTCAAAAAAATAAATTAGCCGGGCACAGTGGCGGGCACCTGTAGTCCCAGCTACTTGGGAGGCTGAGGCAGGAGAATGGCGTGAGCCCGGAAGGCGGAGCTTGCAGTGAGCCAAGATTGCGCCACTGCACTCCAGCCTGGGCGACAGAGCGAGACTCCGTCTCAAAAAAAATAAATAAATAAATAAATAAATAAATAAATAAATAAATAAATAAAATTACCTAGGAAAAAACGAAATAAATACGTCAAAATGGAAAAAGTACCTGTATTAAAATACTAGAATTATTGGGAGTTCTGTTTTTTGTCTTCTGAATTTTCAGTAATTTATAACATAAAAATAAATTAGTGGTTTATTTTATTAATACTTAAATTATAGCTTGAAACTATTCTGTAAACAGCAGTTAATAATGAATAAACTGTTACAGGATATTTTAAGATTTGACAACCTTAAGCAACCCTGCAATCCTAAAGGGCAACTCTTAAGTTACATGGTGAGCCTGTTCCTCACTCTCATGTTTTATGTCCTGACTAGAGATGAAGGAACTTCTCTACTTCCTTAACTTTTAAATGATTTCTCACTTGAGAGCAAAATAATTCACAGGAAGAAAAGTCTTTTTATATCCATGAAAGGAACTGTGGCTGGATTATTACCCAATTGGTATATGTGATGAATCCAGATTCCTTAGGAGACTTTACATCAGCTAATTGGTATGATTTTTTAGTCTTGTTAGTGAACAGGCATCCATAGCCCTTGAATGTTTTACCTAGATTGCAGGTATTGATAGGAGATGGTTTAGCCTTGGCAATCTCTCCATTTTCTGCAGGTAAAATGGAATCTTGGCCTGAAGTTTTCAGAATCTTCTTAGAAAACTTACAATGAATGACCTGTCCTGACCAATTACATTGAGCTTTTTCCAAAAGACAGTATAAATATTTTATAAATATATTAGCAAACTCTTTAAGATGTCAATAAGTCACATTTTATTTCACATTAAAAAAAACTTTTAATCTGTTTTAATTTGGATTCATCTAAAAGATTCCCCTTTTTGAGATAGGGTCTTGCTCCGTGACCCAGGCTGGAATGCAGTTGCATTCATGGCAGCCTGGAACTCCTGCTCTCAAGCAATCCTCTGCCTCCCACCTTAGCCTCCTGAGCAGCTAGGACCATAGACATCACAGACATGCACCACCATGCTGGGCTGTTTTTTGTTGTTGTTGTTTTTTGTTGTTGTTTTAATTTTTTGGTGACAGGGTCTTGCTGTGTGGCCTAGGCTGATCTCAAACTTCTGGCCTCAATCGATCCTCCCTCCTCATCGTCCCAAAGCACTGGGATTACAGGCATGAGCCACCACACCTGGCCTAAAAGTTTTATTTATTTATTTATTTAGTTATTTAGTTATTTATTTTTTGAGACAGGGTCTCAATCACTCTAGTTGCCCAGGCTAGAGTACAATGGTGTGATAATAGCTCACTGTAGCCTTGACCTCCTGGGCTCAAGCGATCTTCCCACATCAGCCTCCCAAGTAGCAGGGACTACAGTAGCATACAGGCGCAAGCCACCTCACCCAGCTAATAATTTTTTTTAATTATTATTTTGTAGAGACAGGGTCTCCTTATGTTGCCCAGGCTGGTCTTGAACTCCTGGCCTCAAGCAGTCCTTCTGCCTCAGCCTCCCCAAGTGCTGGGATTACAAGCATGGGCCACTGCACCTGACCTTAAAGTTGTTTCTAAATGTGAAAGTATTTGACTGAAATAAATACTATCATGTCTGTAGAGGAATCATTGATTTTTTAAAATCCTCTTAATTCTATAGTGCATGCAGCTAACTTAACTGTTAAGAAATACAAATGTTATATCTACTTCATTATTTTAATTTTATTAGCCATAATAGTGCCTTATGTTTATTACTCCTTCCTTCCTTCCTTCCTTCCTTCCTTCCTTCCTTCCTTCCTTCCTTCCTTCCTTCCTTCCTTCCCTCCCTCCCTCCTTCCTTCCTTCCTTTTTTTTTTCTTGAGATGTCTCACTCTGTTTCCCAGGCCATAGTGCAGGGACACTATCATAGCTCATTGTAACTTCTCCAGCTCCTGGGCTCAAATGATCCACCCACCTCAGCCTCTTATGTAGCTAGGACTTATAGGCACCATGTCCAGCTTGCTTGCTTGCTTATTTATTTATTTGGTAGAGACAAGGTACTGTTATGTTGCCCAAGGTGATCCTAAACTCCCAGCCTCAAGCAGTCCCCCTACCTCAGCCTACCAAAGTGCTGGGATTACAGGTGTGAGCCACTGCGCCTGTCCTACTTGGTATTTTTTTTAAATGTGTTCTTGCATCCATAATCCATTTGAGCTCACACTGGTCCTTTGAAGTAGATAAGGTAGGGGTTCCATCCATTTGGCACGAGAGAAAACTAGTGCAGAGAGAAATAAAGTTTATAACAAAGGTTGCTGGCAAGTTTCTGGAGGAGCTGGGCCCAAAATGTATGTGTACTGGCTCCCGGCCCAAATATAGAGAATACATTTATAAGCAATAGAACCTAGTTGTCTGCACATAACCACTATGCTGAAGTTCTTTAAAATACCTTGTTTCTTAAAGCAGGCTCAGTCTCTCTCCCCTCTTAGTGCTGAATATGTGAATAATTAACGTAGCAAACCATTTCTTCTTATAGTAATAAAAAAGTAAACTTCAGCCCAGATTACTTCTGAACTTTACTGCCTATGGAATTCATGAGGTTTTCCTGTAGAAGTCGACGTGTATACTTATTGAATAACCTGTGTACCTGATGCATGTGACCCCTGGTGAATTTTCTAGTGGTAAAAACTGATTTAGATGTGTGCCTATCTGAAGCCAAAGAGTGGGAACAGGCAACTAAATCAGAATAAGAGGTTTTTCTTTGAGATTCCTAGCCCAGCTCATCATCTTCTTTCATTCCCACCCCGTTTCTTTTCCTTTCCTTTTCTTTCTTTTTTTTTTCCTTTGGAGACAGGGTCTTGCTCTGTCACCCAGGCTAGAGTACAGTGATGCAATCTCAGCTCCCTGCAGCCTCGACCTCCCTGGGCTAAGGTGATCCTCCCACCTCAGCCTTCTAAGTAGCTGGGACTGCAGGTGTGTGCCACCACACCTGGCTAATTTTTTGTATTTTTTGTAGGACAGGGTTTCACCATGTTGCCCAGGCCCGTCTTGAACTCCTGAGCTCAAGTGATCTTCCTGCCTCAGCCTCCCAAAGTGCTAGGATTGCAGGTGTGAGCCACCACGCCTGGATCCCTCCACCCACTTTTTAAAAAATCATCTTGTTCTCCTATTGTTTTTCCCTTCTCCCCTCAGCCAGAGTTTTATGTGTGGAAAGAATAAAAATGTGTTAATAAGATTTTATATCTTTGTGGGAGTGTATAGCATATATGTAATATTTATGTTTTGAATAGATATTTGAAAACTCAAGAGCTACAAAGGGCTATAATATAAAAATCCAAGAGATATAGAAACTTATAATGTAAACATTCAAGAAATACAAAGGGCTATAGTACATTCAAGACCTACAGAGAGTTATAATGTAAGAGCCTTTCTTTTCCCACCTCAGACTCCCTGCTGTCAAATTCCTCTCTTTAGAAGCAATGTTAGTACCAATTTATTGGTGTATCCTTCCAAAAGCATTTTATGCCTAAAAGTATACTCCCAGTGCTGGAACATCTTAGGAGAGTTTAAGCTTTTATTTAGTTGAAGCCAAAGGAAGGACTCTCTGATGGTTGCATTTCAGGTGGCTGTAACTGGATGAGTGAGTGCAGCAGCACTCCTTCCTGAAATTAAAAACCTGAGAATCATCAGTTCTTTTATTCCTATAGCCTACAACTGTGAGCACTCACATTGAGCCTCTGGGAAAAGGAGCAAACCACATTGCTTCTGGCGTTTGTAACGTCTCACTAGGCTGTTCCCCTTGATTCACAGGTGAACAGTCTACATGTGGCTGACCCTGTGGAGGCTGTGCTGCAGCTCCAGGACTGCAGCATCTTCATCAAGATCATTGACAGACTGTGAGTACACACCATACCTCTCTCTAGCCTCTAAGGCAAAGCTGATTGCTGGGGTGGGGGCTGTATTTGTTCTCTTTACTTGGTGATGGCTATGACCAGAAATCAGGGGCAGGATTGGGACATCATAAGCCAGGGTGGGGCCTAAAGGCAAGAATACATTGACTTCATCTTCCAGTCGCTGTGCCACTCCATGGGAGAGGTTTCGCGCTTGTCCCATTCTGAGGCTTCTGCACTCTTGCACAGGAGAGCCTCCAAGGCTCCATGCCCTCACATTCTTACAAGTGCTCACTCTTGGGCTCCCCATTCTCTTGTCCCACCAGAAGCCTTCTACAACCCTCTTTTCTTGACTCATCCCTACCCTATGCCACAAGCCCTCTTTGCAACCTTCTGAGGGAAGAAAGGGAAAGCTCTCACATCTGAAGGAAAGAAGAAACACCTAGAAATCTCATCTGTAACTTGTTAGCACAGTACAGATATGCCTCTTTCTAAGCCATTATAAAATAAATACACTTCTGGGGTTTTTACTGCCTCAATTAACGTTTTCTGAGGTCCAAGAGCATTTAAAAAGCTTGTTGTTACCATGCAGCAAGGATTGTAGTTTGGCCTTTTGGTCTGTGTCTTTAGCACATTTCCTTTGAACATCACAGTTATCTGGGAAATGAATAGAGTGGGGCTTCCTCCCAGTATCCTACCTTTTTGGGACCGAGCATAGATCAGTCGTTGTCTTTTTTTTTTTTTTTAAAGAAAGCACATTAGATTGTTTACCCCAGGCCAAGGATAAACTGAAGTGTTGAAGGTGTTTATGTGCCATACGTGGCAGTTAGGAACTGGTATTAGGGACTCACATCTCTGTGAAGCAAGCACTTTACCCATTCATAGGTAACAGCTCATAGATAGGGAAAGAAGGTCGAGTTAAGCTTATCAAAGGCCAGAACTGTGTCTGATTCATCTTGGGGTCTTCCCTACACTACATTGATTAGGTTTTAGTTAATGTTTGTTGAGTAAAGAGATGAGTTGGTATTCTCCATCAGCAAGGTCTAGTGGGGCTGAGTAGCCCAGGACAGATGGGTCTGCTAAAGTGGTTTTTTATTTGAAATGTGTGTTGGTCGTGGGTTGTCTTATAGGATTTTTTAAAATTCCGTATGCTCTAACCAGGACCTACCTTAGTACCTCTAAAAGAAGTCACTGTTCTTATTTGGGTCCAGACACTACCATTTTCTCTTCCAGTTACCCAGGCAGGACATTTCAACATCATCTTGACTTCTCTCTCTCCTTGGCGCTGATCTCTAATTGGTCATCATCCTCTCTGCTCACAACCAATGTCCCTCCCTCTGCCTCATTCTAGTTCTTCTAGCCTAGTTCTTCTCTAATCTGCCCTTATTGCAGTTCATTCCTATACATGAGTTCTCAATAATCTTTCTCAAATCTTGTTTTCTTTGTGACACTTCAGTGACTCTTCATCAAACCTCAGTGAGTATTCATTTTTAATAGGTAGAAATCTAAAATTTTCAGCCTGGTGTTTAAGATCTTTCATCAGGGGGTCATTTCCTCTCACCAATTTTGTGTCCTGCTTTTTTTTCTCGCCACTCAACACCACCTCATTTTTTTTTAATCTTATAGAAATTCTTAAATCCTGGATTCTGTTAATTGCATTATTATGGTGCGGCTTAACTTGTTCCACTATTCCCCTTGTTGCCTATATACTGATAATTAGATCTAAGCTTGATTCATTTTTTTTTTTTTTTTTTTTTTTTTGGCAAAGACACTTCATAGTTGGGGTTGTGTACCACCTGTAAGTCAGCATTTTGGAACTTCTATTGAAAATCATTATTTTGTAAACCCTAAGGAAGTGATAGATCCAGGCACCTACCATTAATGGCTGGTAAAACTATTAGGCTGGCAATACCTAACTCTGTTTAATTTTAACCTCACTAAAAGTGAAGCAGCCAGGTATAATATGCCTTGTATTGTAACATAAAATATGGGGCAGCATGCTTTTATGACCTCAGAATAGATCAAGGAACTTTTGCTTTTGAAGAGAGAAATTTCCTTGGCCTGGTGACAAGAGCAGTAGATGTGCCCAAGAGTAAGGATGTGTGTTGTCCTTGGGTTAGCCACTGTAGGTTTATAACCTGGTAGGAAATTTTCATAGGAAGCGTCAAAAATTCAAGATGCTCATTTTCAAGTTGTCTTCTAGGGTGTTGCCTGAACCTAGGCTGCAGTAGAAGGGGGAGTTGGAGGTAGGCGATATTAAAATCCCAGGTTAACGCTAATCTCCATCTCAGATCCAGCACATTGCAGACCAGCTTCCTTTTGGGAAATGGAGGTTCTTGGTTAATATGTTCTGGCTCTTACATTTCTGGTACTGCTCCTAGTGCCAACCTAAATCAGCAGCCTAGTTCTCAGCAGAAGGCAGCAGAGGATGGCAAGGTTGGAGGGTAGATAGAAGCTGTGAGAGTTGGATGACTCCTGTCTGTACACTGGACAAGGGGCGCCCTGAGAAAAATAATTCTTTTTTAAAAAAAAAGAAGCTGTGGGAGTTGAGGAGGGTTTAATTGCTTGGCCACTTGGCCTTCTCTATGGGAAAATTAACTGGGATCAACCCCTCTGACAAGTTTCCCTTTCTGTTCTTCTGTGCGTGAATAGCCTAAAGCAAAAAAGGCTGTCCCATCTCTTTGATAGCTGTGAGGCTTGAACAACAAAGTATAGTGGAGGCATTTTGCCAGAAAACTTACAGTTCTGATGTTTATCTTGCTGACATTTATTTCTGCTCTTCTCAGTAAAAAGCATCCCTCAGTTGTCAGTCAGCCCATATGTATTGAGCACCTACTTTATTCCTC
Source organism: Chlorocebus sabaeus (assembly GCF_047675955.1). Classification (NCBI taxonomy): domain Eukaryota; kingdom Metazoa; phylum Chordata; class Mammalia; order Primates; family Cercopithecidae; genus Chlorocebus; species Chlorocebus sabaeus. The sequence continues at coordinate 68,460,497 of NC_132904.1, read as the reverse complement.
GCTTTCAGCTAGTGCAGTTGGAGTGGGCAGTTGTAAATGGTGCAGTTGCATTCATGAGTGCTGCAGGAAGAGCTGGAGGACAGCGGAGGCATGACTGGCAGGAGTTGTGGATGGCTTCCTGACAGAGATGAGACTTCAGCACTGTCTTAAAGGACAGGCTGGATTTCTCTAGGACTACTGTTGTCCAAAGCATGCTCCATGCAGCTTTACTTACACCAGGCTTTGTGAGGGGTAGGGGGAAGGGTTTTGTGATCAAATAGGTTTAGGAAATAATGCATGTTGTATCTTCTATAAAAATGTTCAGTTTAGTTTAACCCAGCATTTCTCAAACATTTCACCTGAGAACCTCTTTTTATTTTTAGTTAATGGAATACTCTGAGGTAAATATTGCTCCACACTGAGCCAAGGAGTCACAACATTCCAGATTGTGGGTGGGTAGGGGAAATGGCTCATTTGGGAGTCTATAAGAGATTAGCATCTCTTTAAGACTTTGTAGGAGTCTCTGATCTCAGACCAACTATCCAGACAGAGTGCCTCTAGTGGGGGATTCACTTGGAAGAAGCCTTTGTAATCACATGGGGTATGGGGGGAGGTACACTCATAGTCTTGGCTTGGATGACGCTTGTGCTTTCATGATGTCTCTGGCATTGGAAGTTTCTGGACCTGCCCTGCCCTCCAGAAAGTTGGCTGAGAACTAGGGGTTTAGATTCTGAGAAACAGGGGGCCCACTAATCAGGATCTCCCACTGTAGCCTAGAGAATTCAGCTTTCTAACTGAAGTGGTATTTTACCTGCTGCTGCTTCTGAAAATGGAACCGCAGTTAGCTAGGGGATCCAGCAAAGTTCCCCCAATAGGCTGGAGGCTGAGATGGCAAAAGCCTCCCAGAGGAGGATCCCAGGGATTAGTATTCTTTTTTTTTTTTTTTTTTTTTTTTTTTTTTGAGACAATCTCCCTCTGTTGCCCAGGCTGGAGTGCAGTGGCACCATCTCTGCTGACTGTAATCTCTGTCTTGGGTTGAAGCAATTCTGCCTCAGCCTCCTGGGCTGTGTGAGAGCTCCCCCTGCTGTCTCCCTCTCCTCATGGTTCTCTTCATACTGCCTGCTCTTCCAGTAAAGCAAGTACAGACAAAAACCACTAATCGAGAATACTAGTCCTGGCTGGGCACGGTGGCTCCAGCCTGTAATCCCAGCACTTTGAGAGGCTGAGGTGGGTGGAGGTCAGGAGTTTGAGACCAGCCTGGCCAACATGGCGAAACCCCATCTCTACTAAAAAATTAAAAAATTAGCCAGGTGTGGTGGTCCATGCCTGTAATCCCAGCTACTTGGGAGGCTGAGGCAGGAGGATTGCTTAAACCCAGGATACAGAGGTTACAGTGAACTGAGATCGTGCCACTGCATTCCAGCCTGGGCGACAGAGTGAGATTCTGTCTCAAAAAAACAAACAAAAAACTAGTCCCTGGGATCCTCCTCTGGGAGGCTTTTTGCCATCTCAGCCTTCAGCCTAGTGGGGGAACTTCACCCTGTCACTTTAGAGCCTTGTTTCCTCCTGTTCTTTCAGTTCTTGGATGTGTTTTTCCTTCCCCATGGTCTTCTCTCACTCTTACCCTAGGTGTGTTCTCCAGGCTTCCTGACAGCTTAGAGTTGAGACATTCCAGATGGTGTAATCTAGCTTCCCATTCATCTGGGCTGCCTCCATCTCCTCTCGGCCCCTTTCCACAGAGCTTTTTTATATTTGCAAAGAGGATGATAGAATGCCATCTTTTCCAGAAGAACCCTATGCCTCAAGTCCCCACTTCCCACCCACCAGACAGTTCCTTCTGGATAAATAGTGTCCTGGTATCTGTCACCTGTCTCCCAATCTGATCTGGATCTCTTCTAGATCCAGCAGAGATCAAGACTGGAAGGAATGGGGAGGTAGTATGAAATGCAGCAGCAAAGAGGCAAAGATTGCTGAATACTCTGGTCCTAATACTTGCTCTTTTTCTAGCCATGGCACTGAAGAGGGACAGCAAATCTTGCAGCAGCCGGTGCCAGAGAGACTGGACTTTGTTTGCAGTTTTTTGCAGAGTAAGCACCTTTCTTATCCAGCTATGAAGAAGCTGCTTCCTCAGCTCGTGGGATTGGAGAGTGAGGAACTAGTTCATGAGTGTCTAGAGGAGAAAAATTTCAAGACTCCCCACTCTTTAACACAAAGATGAAAACAGCTGGTTCAGATCCCCTGGGTCTTGTGATGCCTCCATCAGTTGGTGTAAGAAGAGTGTCCCTTCAGTCCTAGAGCCCTTCTCAGAGATCTAGGTATAGCCAGAAGGTTACTTTTTAGGACCTATCACCTTGAACTTTTTGAGCACCTTAAGTTTCTGTTCCCCCCAACTTCAAGGAGATAGAAGCGAGAGTCTTTCCCTTGCAAGAAAAACTATTTTTCCCAGATAACTTTGAATTCGTTGCTTAGGCGATAGGTGTAGGGGCAGAGGCAGATTAAGGTTGATCTTGACCTCCCTCACTGCTTGTGTGACCTTTCTGGACATAGGTTCCCTATGTATAATATGGAGATGATAACTGCTCTTCAAGTGGATGGGTGGATTAGATAAGAACATATGCAAAGCTTCTAGTACAGTGCTTTTCAGCTCCCCTCCCCTTGTCCAGCCTTAGACCACACAGTCCTCGTCTTTGACATGGGGAGCTAGCTGCCATCTCCACTCCTAGAGAATTATAGGAAAAGTGAGGCTATATTTAGATAAAGCAAGGTGTTAATAATTGAGCCCAGACCCTTGGGCAGCATGAGAGTCAGGTATCCCCAGTTGTCCTCCTCTGACCCAGCTGCAGGTTTCCTCTGTGATCTCAGTTGGAACAGGATTCTAAGTGACCTGGCATCTCTGGGCTCTTCCTCTGTGGTGCTGAGAGAGAGTTGGTGAGTGGGTGGGAGAGTGCAATGTCATGACCCAGAGTTGCTGTGAATTCCCAGGCTGCTTTCTTCTTCCATTATCCCTGTAGCCCTTGGATTGACCCAGGATAGAACTGACTTCAGATGGAAAATTGTAAGGCAGGGGAAAGAGGGCATAGGAGTAAGGAGCCCTACATCTCATAGCTCCACCAGAGATAGCCATTCTGCTCCCCAGATTTAAGTGTTCTGGGATCTCAGGTATGGTTCCCAGGAAGTTCACCCTGTTTTCTACATTGTTGTCATTGCAGAAAATCAAAAACATCCCTCTTCTCCAGAATGCCTGGTGTCTGCACAGAAGGTGCTAGAGGGATCAGAGCTGGAACTGGCCAAGGTACTTATGGAATACCCGACTGGGGAGGCGGAGCAGGGTTGGAATGATGGTACCCGAGGGACCCTGCAGGGCCTTCTCTTAACCCAAGGGGAGATGATGAGTGCTTTATTTCTGGGGCTCTAGTACATTGGAGGTAGAACCAGGCAGCCACCTGTCTGAGTCAGAGGCTGATTTAGCCCAAGGATTCTAGGAGCCCATGATCTTATGACAGAGATTATGAAATAAACAATAGTTTACTAGACCATTACTACGGGCCTTGGTGGAGACCTGGCAGAAATCAGGTCTCACTCGACTATCACCATATTTTTATTATAGCTCAGTCTGCGTCATTCCCTCTGTTCTTTCTGGGTGCTGACCTATAGAGGGTACCTAAAGCTTCACACCCAGGGTTCTATGAGTCCAGGAATTGAGCCATGCAGGAATCTTGGTGCTCAGCTTTTTGTATAGTGTACGCTGTGTCCTCAATTGAAAAAAAAAACCCAAAATGTTTCCTGGAGCTATTAAGGATGGTGGCCTGGGGTTGCTGAATTCTAGGACTTTCAGAAGAATCGCCAGAATAGCTCAGAGTCCCCAGAACTACCCAGAATGGGGCCACTGAGACAAGAGACAGCACCACTCAGTGACTGCCTCCTGTTTGGCTTCTAGATGACCATGCTGCTCTTATACCACTCTACCATGAGCTCCAAAAGTCCCAGGGACTGGGAACAGTTTGAATATAAAATTCAGGTAAGCCCTTGTGCCTCCATGCCACCTAGCGGGCCTAGCCCATGCTTCACCTCACCTGACTTGTTTTTCTTTGAACAGCAGATACTGGTCTTTTTAAAAATACAGTTATAACAGTTATTGCCATTCATCATAGAAAATCTGGGAAATGTTGAAAAGCATGCAGAAGGAAATAACAGTTGCCGATAAACTCATTCCCAGAGGTTGCTAACATTTTAAAGGATGTACTTTCAAGTCCCTTTTTATGTGCATATATTTAACTGTAATATATGTTTTAGGATAATATATAGAAATTATTCTCTGTTCCTATATGTGTTTCTGCGTGTGTGTGTGTGTGTGTGTGTGTTTCCACAGAACTTGCACTTCATTTATCTCCTTTCCTCTGGTAGGGTCATCTGGAAGAGGCCAACATAGTTATATATAAAAGCTTCCTGGCTGGGTGTGGTGGCTCACACCTATAATCCCAGCACTTTGGGAGGCTGAGACAGGAGGATTGCTTGAGGCCAGGAGTTCAAGATCAGCCTGGGTAACATAGCGAGACCCTGTCTCAACAAAAAAGATTTTTTAAAAAAAATGAACTGGCCCTGCAGGCATGGTGGCTCAAGCCTGTAATCCCAGCACTTTGGGAGGCTGAGGCGGGCGGATCACGAGGTCAGGAAATCGAGACCATCCTGGTGGCTAACACGGTGAAACCCCGTCTCTACTAAAAATACATAAAACTAGCTGGGCGAGCTGGCGGGCGCCTGTAGTCCCAGCTACTCGGGAGGCTGAGGCGTAAACCCGGGAGGCGGAGCTTGCAGTGAGCTGAGATCTGGCCACTGCACTCCAGCCTGGGTGACAGAACAAGACTCCGTCTCAAAAAAAAAAAAAAAAAAAATATGAATTGGGTGTGGCAGTGTGTGTCTGTAGTTCTAGCTACTTGGGAAGCTGAGGAGGAGGAGTTGACTCCAGGAGTTGGAGGTTATAGTGAGCTATGATTGTGCTGCTGTATTCCAGCCTGGGTGACATAGCAAGACCTTGTTCCTTAACAACAATAACAATAAAAGCAACTTTCTGATTGTGTTACTTTCCTTAACAGTCACTTCGCTTGTGGTCAGGAGTGAAGTCAGTCAGGAACTCTGACTTGGGTACATCTTGAGGGGAGGTGGGAGGGAAGGGAGCAAGTGGGGTGAACATATCTCTAGTTGAATGTTGTTGGCTGGGTCATAGGACCTCAGCTCTGAGAGGGAGAATGGGATCCAGCAGGCTTCTAGGGCACAAGGGAGCCAGGGACTGGCACTGCCAGGGTGGAGCCCCTGGCAGCCATCCCTTCAGAGGCCTAACACCTCAGTGATGTTCTTTTTCTCTCTGTGGCCCAGGCTGAGTTGGCTGTCATTCTTAAATTTGTGCTGGACCATGAGGATGGGCTAAACCTTAATGAGGACCTAGAGAACTTCCTACAGAAAGGTGAGTAGGTACATACTCCTGAGAATCCCCTCATCTCTAAAATGGGGAATACTAGGATTCTGAGTTGTCAAGAAGTGCGGTGGGGGTTTGTTTCTGTCCCCAACACAAGGCAGAGTTGGTGGTCAGGAAAAGTGTGTGTAATGGAGTAGGTCGATTTCTGGGTCATGTATCATCTCAGTTCCTATGGAGCTCCTCCTTGCTGCCTGGCAGCAGTGATGTAGGATATTTACAAGTGATCATACCTACTTTTGTTTTTTATTTTTTAAACAATCATTACTCTAGGCTTAGAAGCTGATAATGCGCAGTCTTTTTTTTTTTTTTTGAGATGGAGTCTCTCTCTGTCACCCAGGCTGGAGTGCAATGGTGTGATCTCAGCTCACTGCAACCTCCGCTTCCCAAGTTCAAGCAATTCTCCTGCTTCAGCCTCCTAAGTAGCTGGAATTATAGGTGCACGCCACCACACCTGGCTAATTTTTGTATTTTTTGTAGAGATGGCATTAAACCATGTTGATTAGGCTGGTCTCAAACTCCTGACATCAGGTGATCTACCTGCCTCAGCCTCCCAAAGTGTTAGGATTATAGGCATGAGCCACTGCGCCCAGCCCACAGTCTTTTAAAAAATGTTTTTCCTATCATGTAGCACATGTTCTAGGTGGAAAGGCAGATACATAAACCAGGAAATATGATAAGGAATCTAAGCATGGAATATATCAATGGTCTCGGCTGGTGCTACAGTAGAAAGAGTGATCGTTCTGCTGGTTTTCTGATGAAGAGGTCAGCTGGTGGATGATAGGAATGTAAGAAGGAGGTCTAGGCGAGTTCTAGCCATTGAGTTTGATGTTCCTTGTATTCAGGTTCCTCATGAGACCTTCAGGTGGAGATGTTGGAAATATGAGTCCAGAATTCAGGAGCTGGCTCTGGACCAGAAGATAGGTTTGCAAGTCAGCAAGTCAGCATTGGATGGCCACTGAAGCCGTGGGCACTATGGGCAGAGCCAGGAGGCCCCATCAGATCTCTGGGAGCTTAGAGGGTGGGTAGAGGAGGGAGGAGCAGATGAGGAGACTAAGAATAGGTAATTAGAGGTAGGAAAGTCCTACAAAAGTGGTCACAGAAACCAAGGAAAGAGAAGGGTTTTGAGGAGGAGGGCATTTTGGAGGTACAAGACTTTGGGGGGAAGAATTCCAAATGGCAGTCAGTGGCTCTGATAGGAAAGGTTGTTGGGGGCTGCGAGGAGATCCTGCTCAGGGCTCCCCAAGCCGTCTCTGCAGTATGGACTTGAGGAAAAAGCTGAGCACTTGGTGCAGTTTCTGAACCAGAGAACACCCTCACTCCACTGTGCTCTGAGTAGTGATGCTCTGTAGAAATAGAAGCCCTGCACTTTATTTTGGTTAGAGACACGGAACTGTGGATAACCCAGACACCAGGTTCTGCCCAGTGCCTTCCTTGGTAGTTTACATATAAGTATCCACAGATTCACTCCCACTAAGGCCAAGTTCTCAGATTGCATAAAGATGCAAATCTTTTCACCTTCTTACTAATCTTTGTTGATTTATTTTGTCTATTTCTTACCCCCAGCTCCTGTCCCTTCTACCTGTTCTAGCACATTCCCTGAAGAGCTCTCCCCACCTAGCCGCCAGGCCAAGAGGGAGATTCGCTTCCTAGAGCTACAGAAGGTTGCCTCCTCTTCCAGTGGGAACAAGTATGTTCTGGGCCTTTCCTCCTGGGATAGGGCCTCAGCATCCATCTATTCCTCACATTCCTACCTTCTAGAGTTAAGCTGTTGACCAGCCTCTAGGAGTGCTTGGAGAATCCTGTAGATCTGGGATCTCCTCACCTACCCAGTATTAATGGGGGGAATTGGTTGGGATTTGTCATGCACAGAAGGTCTCCCTCAAAAGCTGTTCCCTGTTTATGGAATACCCTTCTTCCTCAAAGACTACAATGAAGTCCCTTCTCTTAGCACATCTCTGCAGAGCCAAGGATAATATATCACTTTTTTTTTTCTGACAAAGAAATTAAGGCAGTGAGAAGAAAAATTTTCTCAAGATCATGTCATGAGGCTTGAGGTAGCACTGCAAATAGAACCCAGGTGCACAGGCCTCCCAGCTGCTAGTGGACACTTCCACAGACCCCACTCCCTTCCTGCTGCCTGTTGCTGATTGCTTCAGATCTTAGACTCTTACCAATGCAACTGGGCCTTTTCCCTCCTCAGCTTTCTCTCAGGTTCTCCAGCTTCTCCCATGGGCGATATCCTGCAGACCCCACAGTTCCAGATGAGACGGCTGAAGAAGCAGCTTGCCGATGAGAGAAGTAATAGGGATGAGCTGGAGCTGGAGCTGGCTGAGAACCGCAAGCTCCTCACCGAGAAGGGTAGGTGGCTGGCATGCTGGCAGATGTGTGAATAGACTTGCCAGAAGGATGTCCCCTTGGCCTCTCATGTTGTCCCCTCTGCTGGACCCTGGAGCTTAGAGCTCAGCCCTGGGCCTGTGGTCAGGCTGACCTCCTGGAAGTTGGGTTCTGTCTTTGTCCCCATCTTCTCTTTCCCTTAGATTGGATACCATATTCCTCCTCCTCTGTATGCCTCCTCCTCCCTATGCCACCTCCTCCCTTCCCCTCCTGCACATAGTTCTGTGCCGATTCTCCTCTCCTCCTCCCTCCACTCTGGGCAGATGCACAGATAGCCATGATGCAGCAGCGCATTGACCGCCTAGCCCTGCTGAATGAGAAGCAGGCAGCCAGCCCACTGGAGCCCAGGGAGCTTGAGGAGCTACGTGACAAGAATGAGAGGTACAACTCTCCCTACATTCCTTCCCAGGCTCCCGCCCCTCCGTCCACCCAGCCAGGGGCCCATCCATACTCTCTTCTCGCTGCTTCCCTCCCTCGCAGCCTTACCATGCGGCTGCATGAAACCCTGAAGCAGTGCCAGGACCTGAAGACAGAGAAGAGCCAGATGGATCGCAAGATCAGCCAGCTTTTGGAGGAGAATGGAGACCTTTCCTTTAAGGTGGGTGTTAAGGTGGTGTGTGCATGGAGGCCTCTCAGGGCTGAGGTGGTCTGGAAGGCTCCCCAAGAGAGGGTTGAGAAGAATGTCCCAGCACCTGTCTTACGCTACAGTCTCTCCAGAGACCTGCATATTTTGCCCCTTTCCTTGTCCCATAATTGGCTGCTTCCCGGGTACTGGGTTGTGACCCTAAAGTTTGATTTGTGGTCCTGAATTAGAAGTGTGATGGCTGTGATTGGTTTGTGGAGGGTTGGCAGGATAATTGGAGGCATCCAGCCCCTGGGGTTCAGGGAGCAGACAGCAGTGGTAGGGTCAGCGTTGACCCTGGGTGATGGGGATTCTCACTTGCCCATCTCAGCTGCGGGAGTTTGCCAGTCACCTGCAGCAGCTACAGGATGCCCTCAATGAGCTGACAGAGGAGCACAGCAGGGCCACTCAGGAGTGGCTGGAGAAGCAGGCCCAGCTGGAGAAGGAGCTCAGCACAACCCTGCAGGATAAGGTAACCCTCTGCTGGGGTCACAGCCACAGTCTTGACCACATATGCAAAGCTGAATCCAGTTTACCACTGTGCTTTTCTGGGCCTTTGGGTATTAAGCTGCTTTGTCTTCAAGGTTTGATAGTGTGCTGTAATTGAAAGGTTGAAAGATTGTGGGCTTCAGTCTAGTACACCTTTCTTTTTTTAAAATTTATTTTTATTTTTTTCCCCAGTCAGTGCCCTCACTTTATAGTATACCTTTCAATCCTATCTCTGGTGTTTATAAGATGTGGATCTTGGACAAGTTAATCAGTCTGTTTTTCTAAGCATTCTTTCCCTAAAATGGGAGTAATAACGAGTAGCAGCCTTATCACCTATTATGAGAAAATGTATGTAAAGCACTTCACACATCACGTAGTGTAAAGTAAGCTCTCAGTGAACCAGTTGTTATGGTTGCTATTGGTAAGAACCTAACTTGGCCACTTAGTAATAACCGTGTAGCCCTTGATCTTGGCACTTAGCATCTGCTTCAGGTTCTTGCTCTGTAAGAGAAATAGTAATAGCTGCCTCTCACATTTGTAAGTGAATTAGAAATTCAGGAATGCACCCAGGCCGGGCACGGTGGCTCACGCCTGTAATCCCGGTACTTTGGGAGGCCAAGGCGGGTGGATCACCTGATGTCAGGAGTTTGAGACCAGCCTGGCCAGCATGGTGAAACCCTGTCTCTACTAAAAATACAAAAAGAAAAATTAGCTGGGTGTAGTGATGCATGCCTGTAGTCCCAGCTACTCGGGAAGCTGAGACAGAAGAAGCTCTTGAACCTGGGAGGCGAAGGTTGCAGTAAGCCAAGATCTCGCCACTGCACTCCAGCGTAGGCGACAGAGCAAGACTGCGTCTCAAAAAAAAAAAATAGGGATGCACCCAGCACAGCCTCTTACAGGTGCTTAGTGAACAGTGGTGAAGAAGTGGGTTTGGGCCTGGGGGATGTTGCAGCTGCTGCCAGTGCTGCCCAGAGGATGGTGGGCAGCTGGTGGTGATTTGGATAATCTAGGAATCAGGACTTATCTGGGGAAGGGTATACAGTAAGGAAATTTGAAGTAAACTCAGCAGCCTTGGGGAAGTAGTAAGAAGGTCACATTATGATTTTATTCTGCCTTAGAACTAGGTCTAGAGAGTCAGGTCCCTCATGCTCCCAGTTCCATGATTTCTGCTTTTTTCTAGGTCATGGCAAAGGGATATCTTGGTAACAAGATGATGGGCCCCATGTTTGTTGATGTTTATGAGGGCTTGTGTGGTAATCTGGTGCCTGTTCCACCTCTCTGTTCACATGGGTCTCATTTACTCCCAGAAATGCCTTGAAGAGAAGAACGAAATCCTTCAGGGAAAACTTTCACAGTTGGAAGAACACTTGGCCCTGCTGCGGGAGAACCCACCCCAGGAGAAGGGCGAGGTGCTGGGTGATGTCTTGCAGGTAGGAATGCACAGGGCGACCTGTGTGCTGGGAGTTGGTGTGGACTCACATTCAGTACCTTTGGGTTCCTGGTGTTCTGCCATTTCCAGAGGAGGCTTGGTGACTGAGGAGTCATGCTGATCCCAGTTTATCTCTTTATACCACCAGCTGGAAACCCTGAAACAAGAGGCAGCCACTCTTGCTGCAAACAACACACAGCTCCAAGCCAGGGTGGAGACGCTGGAGACTGAGCAAGGCCAGCAGGAAGCCAAGCTGCTTGCTGAGCGGGACCACTTTGAAGAAGAAAAGCAGCAGCTATCTAGCCTGATCGCCAACCTGCAGAGCTCCATCTCCAACCTCAGCCAGGCCAAGGAAGAGCTGGAGCAGGCCTCCCAGGCTCATGGGGCCCGGTTGACTGCCCAGGTGGCCTCTCTGACCTCTGAGCTCACCACACTCAATGCCACCATCCAGCAACAGGATAAAGAACTGGCTGACCTGAAGCAGCAGGCCAAAGAGGAGCAGGCCCAGCTAGCACAGACCCTCCAACAGCAAGAACAGGCCTCCCAGGGCCTCCGCCACCAGGTGGAGCAGCTGAGCAGTAGCCTGAAGCAGAAGGAGCAGCAGTTGAAGGAGGTAGCAGAGAAGCAGGAGGTAACTAGGCGGGACCACGCCCAGCAACTGGCCACTGCTGCAGAGGAGCGAGAGGCCTCCTTAAGAGAGCGGGATGCGGCTCTCCAGCAGCTGGAGGCACTGGAGAAGGAGAAGGCTGCGAAGCTGGAGATTCTGCAGCAGCAACTTCAGGTGGCTAATGAAACCCGGGACAGTGCTCAGACCTCAGTGACACAGGCCCAGCGGGAGAAGGCAGAGCTGAGCCAGAAGGTGGAGGAACTCCGCGCCCGTGTTGAGACAGCCTGCCGGGAACAGCATGAGGCCCAGGCCCAGGTAGCAGAGCTAGAGTTCCAGCTGCAGTCTGAGCAGCAAAAAGCAACTGAGAAAGAAAGGGTGGCCCAGGAGAAGGACCAGCTCCAGGAGCAGCTCCAGGCCCTCAAAGAGTCCTTGAAGGTCACCAAGGGCAGCCTTGAAGAGGAGAAGCGCAGGGCTGCAGATGCCCTGGAAGAGCAGCAGCGTTGTATCTCTGAGCTGAAGGCAGAGACCCGAAGCCTGGTGGAGCAGCATAAGCAGGAACAAAAGGAGCTGGAAGAAGAGAAGGCTGGGCGCAAGGGACTGGAGGCTCGATTACAGCAGCTTGGAGAGGCCCATCAGGCCGAGACTGAAGCCCTGCGGCAGGAGCTGGCAGAGGCCATAGCTGCCCAGCGCACAGCTGAGAGTGAGTGTGAGCAGCTTGTCAAAGAAGTAGCTGCCTGGCGTGAACGGTATGAGGAGAGCCAGCAAGAGGAGGCGCAGTATGGCGCCATGTTCCAGGAACAGCTGATGACTTTGAAGGAAGAATGTGAGAAGGCCCGCCAGGAGCTGCAGGAGGCAAAGGAGAAGGTGGCAGGCATAGAATCCCACAGCGAGCTCCAGATAAGCCGGCAGCAGAATGAGCTAGTTGAGCTCCACGCCAACCTGGCCAGAGCACTCCAGCAGGTCCAAGAGAAGGAAGTCAGGGCCCAGAAGCTTGCAGACGACCTCTCCGCTCTGCAGGAAAAGATGGCTGCCACTAGCAAAGAGGTGGCCCGCTTGGAGACTTTGGTGCGCAAGGCAGGTGAGCAGCAGGAAACAGCCTCCCGGGAGTTAGTCAAGGAGCCTGCGAGGGCAGGGGACAGAGAGCCTGAGTGGCTGGAAGAGCAGCAGGGACGCCAGTTCTGCAGCACACAGGCAGCGCTGCAGGCTATGGAACGGGAGGCAGAGCAGATGGGCAATGAGCTGGAGCGGCTGCGGGCTGCACTGATGGAGAGCCAGGGGCAGCAGCAGGAGGAGCGTGGGCAGCAGGAAAGAGAGGTGGCACGACTGACCCAGGAGCGGGGCCGGGCCCAAGCTGATCTTGCCCTGGAGAAGGCGGCCAAAGCAGAGCTTGAGATGCGGCTGCAGAATGCCCTCAATGAGCAGCGTGTGGAGTTTGCTACCCTGCAAGAGGCACTGGCTCATGCCTTGACGGAAAAGGAAGGCAAGGACCAGGAGTTGGTCAAGCTTCGTGGCCTGGAGGCAGCCCAGATAAAAGAGCTGGAGGAACTTAGGCAAACCATGAAGCAACTGAAGGAACAGCTGGCTAAGAAAGAAAAGGAGCATGCATCTGGCTCAGGAGCCCAATCTGAGGCTGCTGGCAGGACAGAGCCAACAGGCTCCAAGCTGGAGGCGCTGCGGGCAGAGGTGAGCAAGCTGGAGCAGCAATGCCAGCAGCAGCAGGAGCAGGCCGACAGTCTGGAACGCAGCCTCGAGGCTGAACGGGCCTCCCGGGCTGAGCGGGACAGTGCTCTGGAGACTCTGCAGGGCCAGTTAGAGGAGAAGGCCCGGGAGCTAGGGCACAGTCAGAGTGCCTTAGCCTCGGCCCAAAGGGAGTTGGCTGCCCTCCGCACCAAGGTACAAGACCACAGCAAGGCTGAAGATGAGTGGAAGGCCCAGGTGGCCCGGAGCCGGCAAGAGGCTGAGAGGAAAAACAGCCTCATCAGCAGCTTGGAGGAGGAGGTGTCCATCCTAAATCGCCAGGTCTTGGAGAAGGAGGGGGAGAGCAAGGAGTTGAAGCGGCTGGTGATGGCTGAGTCAGAGAAGAGCCAGAAGCTGGAAGACAGGCTGCGCCTGCTCCAGGCAGAGACAGCCAGCAACAGTGCCAGAGCTGCAGAACGCAGCTCTGCTTTGCGGGAGGAGGTGCAGAGCCTCCGGGAGGAGGCCGAGAAACAGCGGGTGGCTTCAGAGAACCTGCGGCAGGAGCTGACCTCACAGGCTGAGCGTGCGGAGGAGCTGGGCCAAGAATTGAAGGCGTGGCAGGAGAAGTTCTTCCAGAAAGAGCAGGCCCTCTCCACCCTGCAGCTCGAGCACACCAGCACACAGGCCCTGGTGAGTGAGCTGCTGCCAGCTAAGCACCTCTGCCAGCAGCTGCAGGCCGAGCAGGCCGCTGCCGAGAAACGCCACCGTGAGGAGCTGGAGCAGAGCAAGCAGGCAGCTGGGGGGCTGCGGGCAGAGCTGCTGAGGGCCCAGCGGGAGCTTGGGGAGCTGATTCCTCTGCGGCAGAAGGTGGCAGAGCAGGAGCGAACAGCTCAGCAGCTGCGGGCAGAGAAGGCCAGCTACGCAGAGCAGCTGAGCATGCTGAAGAAGGCGCATGGCCTGCTGGCAGAGGAGAACCGGGGGCTGGGTGAGCGGGCTAACCTTGGCCGGCAGTTTCTGGAAGTGGAGTTGGACCAGGCCCGGGAGAAGTATGTCCAAGAGTTGGCAGCTGTACGTGCTGATGCTGAGACTCGTCTGGCTGAGGTGCAGCGGGAAGCACAGAGCGCTGCCCGGGAGCTGGAGGTGATGACTGCCAAGTATGAGGGTGCCAAGGTCAAGGTCCTGGAGGAGAGGCAGCGGTTCCAGGAAGAGAAGCAGAAACTCACTGCCCAGGTAAGGTACTCAGCCCAACCACCCTCCCAAAGATCAGGAGCTGAGAGCGTAGGGACATCGATCCTGTGTTCCAGGGCCTCTGTCTCCTACACTGGAGTGTCTTGCCTTTCCTCATTCACTGGGTGGCAGAAAAGGAGAGGTGGCTGATGGAGTTCAAGTCTGTTGCCCCTGTCATCCTAAAGAAAATGTCAGTGGCCTCCCCGCTCCTGAAGGCTCTGTCACTAGAGAGTCAAGCTGTGATGACCACCAGCCCATTCAGAGGTGCACCTGCACTGGATGCCTCAGGAGCCACTGGGGACTAGAATCAGTCTAACTGGCATTTTTAAACTTACTGTCAATCTAGCGCCTTAGGGGAAAGTATCAGAGCCTCAGTGAGGTCAGCCTGGCAGCAGGGCTGGTGCCTCTTTGGCCTCATCTCACTCTGTCTCCATTGCTCCTCCCCCATGTACAGGTGGAGCAGCTAGAGGTATTTCAGAGAGAGCAAACTAAACAGGTAATGCCTGGGGTCCTCCCTAAGTGCTGGCTGCTTAAACGGTGACCAGTCTCAGTGCATGAGCCCGGCTGCAGCTTGCCTCCGCCAGCTCCTGTTGTGAACTGTTTGTGAAGGGGGCAGGGTCAAGCCATGGAATCCAGGCCCAGGCTCCCCAGGAGTGCGGTGTGCTGGGCTCTCTCGGGCTTCATCGCACCCGTCCCAGGTCGGCCTCTCCACCCTTCTGCACCTTCTCTCATCTGGCTATCAGGGACAAGGGGTAGCACTGGCTTCATCTTTCCCACACCTGAACCAACGACAGACACAATCTTTGGGATTCTAAAACTTCCCAAGTACTCTGTCTAGTTAAGGATACCCAACTAAGAGGAACAGCAGAATTACCTGTGGGCCTCGTTTAACATTGTGTCCCTTTTTACCAGAGTACAGCTTTATGGAAGCCTTGAAGGTGATATGCAAGGCAGCCCCCACAGGTTAGGGAGAATTGTGGGCTCAGGACACTTGCCCATCACTTTCTGGGGCTCTAACCCCAAGCACAGCATAGAGATGTCTGTAGCAGGAAGGCTGAGGGTGAAGTAGCAGGAGGGGTCTATACCAGATGGGGGCAGGGGAGTGGGGGGGTCACATGGTCTGGCTGCCTCTTTCTCACAGGAATCTTTGTGTTGCCTGAGACATCGAGGCTATAGAGCTAGTGTTAGAGCACCCTTTCCCTGTCACTCTCCTACCCAGCCACCCCAGGACTGCCGAAAAATTGGGCCCTCCTCTTCCTCTAAGGAGCCTGTGATAATGGGGGAGAATCAAAGTGAATAGCAAACAGTTAGCAATGGAGCCCTTGCCTCTCCCCTGTGCTGCCTGGTCATGCTTGAACTCCCAGAATACTTGAAGCAGCCAGGGGTGCATGGGGCTGTTATGTTCTTTCTTTTCCCCTACTCCCTGTGCTCCTCTTTGTGGGAGTTGGGTGGGCTTTGGAGTACATGTGCTACACCTGCTCTTGTCTTCCAGCAATCTGTTCCCCCAATGCTAACCACAGCAGCCATGCTGCTAGCACCAGCCCTAACAGCGTGTGGATGTTGGGAAGAGGTCTGAGCATCTGTGGGCTTGGGCTTTGGCAGTTTCTGGGAGGGAGGCATGAAAATTCATTGAGTATGTCGGCTAGAATTACAGACTAGGTCCTGGGAAGGTTGCGGCTGCAGAGTGGTGGCAGCAGCAGGGTGGTGGTGAGGTGGCAGCTGTCCAGAGTCAGTTCCGATTCTGGAGGTGACAGGGGTTGGGCAGGCCTCTTTCTCTGCAGGCTCAGGGTAGAGGCAAGTATGGACAGGTGGCCCTGGCAACATCTATGTGTTAGATTGCCTCACTCAGGCCCTGCCAAGCAGCCTGGGCAGCAGGCTGTTCCCTAATTGGAGGCCAGAGAAAGGGCCTGAGTTTATTCTAGGAACACTGGGGATCCTGGTCTGGGCCACCCCATGATGGGTGGACATCTGGGATGAACATCCAGGGGAAGTCCTCCTGAGTCTTCTGTCCTCCTCTTCCCTCCCCAGGTGGAAGAACTGAGGAAGAAACTGGCTGACTCTGACCAAGCCAGCAAAGTGCAGCAGCAGAAGCTGAAGGTGGGGCAGCTGGGGGAACGGTCTGGCCTCTGGACAGGGGAGGAAAGCTGTTCTCTAAGCTCTCGGGCCGTGGGGGTGTGGGGGCAGAGGAGGGGCACCCTGTGTTCCAGGCAGCCCTCCTAGGAAGCCTGTGGCTTAGAAGCCCCTGCATGTGTCTTCTGGGAGCTCTCAAGAGACAACTAGGGTGGTTCCCATCTCTCAACTGTCACTGTCCACTACAGCAGGTACTAGTCATGTGTGGTTATTGAAATTTATTAAAGTAAATCCAGTTCTTCAATCACACTAGCTACATTGTGTCCCTGCTCAGTAGCTACATGTGGTTAGTGGCTGCTGTATTGGACAGCGCAGATACAGAACTTTCCACCGTTGCATAAAGTTCTGTTGAACCATGTAAGTCCAGATAGTCTGGGCAGGGAAAGAATGAGTGTCACCAGTGTTGAATATTACAATGCAGTTTAATAACATTCTTAATGATTCCAACTGTGTCACCTTCTTTGGTTTAATACTTGCTTTCTGCAGTTCTAGGCTTCACAGCCTTTAGTCAGGGGCAAAAGAATTGGGCATCAGTGGTATTAGGACTCACTAAAGCCCTGGTGGGTCCTAGGAGTTGGTGGGAGCTCAGAACTTCATTTCATACCATGGTGCCACAGCATGTCTTGATTGCAATAAACAAATGTTTATTCTGCTCCTTGTGGGGCCTGTCCTGTGTTAGGAGAGGCAAAGGTGGGATGCTTCTATACAGTATCTACCGCAGAGTACTTGCTGGCCTTGCAGATGGACAGAGAATCAGGCCCTGTTCTTAAGGAGTTATAGTCTGGACAGGAGGCAGTGTGGGCATCATAAATAAGCCCCCACGGGCTTTTGGAGTTAAGTGGACCAAGTCTTACTCTGCCATTTAGTCATTGTTGCTATGGTCAATTTGCTTAAATCTTTGAACTCAGTTTCCTCCTCTGAAAAGGGGATGAAGTGACTTCTCAGAGTGGCTTTGAGGAGAAACAAGTTCCCCTGTCCTCAGAGAGCTCACATGCCAAGTGCCTCACTCCAGGCTCCGTACCTGGGTGTTCCTCGAGGATCGGTTCCCTTCCTCCTAGGGGAGGTTGTGTGTGCATGCAAAGAGGATGAGACAGTTTGTGTCTGATCTCAAAGAAGGCAGAGATAGGGCAGAAGCTGGTCAGGGAAAGGCCACTATGGATGTGGACTGAAGGGCGTGTGGACTTCAGGTTCAGTAGGCTCTAGTCGGGTGGAGTGTATCTGGGGTGGTGTGGTTTTCTTCCTCTTCCTAAGTGCAGGAGTCTGAAGCACCTCTGGAGCCCCAGTGGCTGATGCAGATGAGTGGACTTGGATAGAGGGGCCAGACCAGCTTTCCTGAGTGGACTTTCTTCTCAGGCTGTCCAGGCTCAGGGAGGTGAGAGCCAGCAGGAGGCCCAGCGCCTCCAGGCCCGGCTGAATGAACTGCAAGCCCAGTTGAGCCAGAAGGAGCAGGCAGCTGAGCACTATAAGCTGCAGGTAAGGAGCCCAGCCCCAGCCCATGCTACCTTCCTCCTGCCCTCCAGCCTCTGCCCCACCCACCCATCCTCTCTGCCCACAGATGGAGAAAGCCAAAACTCATTATGATGCCAAGAAGCAGCAGAACCAAGAGTTGCAGGAGCAGCTGCAGAGCCTGGAGCACCTGCAGAAGGAAAACAAAGAGCTGCGAGCTGAAGCCGAACGGCTAGGCCATGAGCTACAGCAGGCTGGGCTGAAGACCAAGGAGGCTGAACAGACATGCCGCCACCTTACTGCCCAGGTGCGCAGCCTGGAGGCACAGGTAAGAATTTGGCTGGCAGACTCACCTCACCCCTATCCCACTGGACCCCTGTGCCCTCTCCTCCTAGGCCACTGATGCCTTAGGTTTTTCTTCACTCTCCCCCTGGCCCTCTCCTTCTCAGGTTGCCCACGCAGACCAGCAGCTTCGAGACCTGGGCAAATTCCAGGTGGCAACTGATGCTTTAAAGAGCCGTGAGCCCCAGGCTAAGCCCCAGCTGGACTTGAGTATTGACAGCCTGGATCTGAGCTGCGAGGAGGGGACCCCACTCAGTATCACCAGGTCAGGAGGCACCCTTCCTCCCTATGTCTGTTGTTTATGGAGTACCCGCTGTTTATCAGGCTGTATCCTGGTGAGATAAATAAGATGTGATCCAAATTTATTCTTAGAGAAGAATAAAGAAAAACAGGTATTATACCAGATGTTTATTTAGGGCACAGTTGGAATAAAAAGCAAGCGGTCAAGAAAGGCTTCATGGAAGCTATCGCTCCTGCTGAGTCTTGAAAGCATCCATAGGTGTGTGTGCCAGGTTGACAGAGAAGAGCAGTATGAACAGAGGCTGTGAAAGAGCCTGACTAGGCTGAGATGCAAGGCCAGGAAGGCCCAAGATCCTAGAGGGCCATCTGGACTCCCCGTTGGAGACCGGCTATTAAGACTTGATCCTAAAGGCATTGAGGAAAACTTGGTGGCTCTAATTGAAAGGTTTAAGGGAGAAAAAAAAAGGAACCTTGGAAGAATTTGAAACTGAAGAGTACATGGTTAATTTCCATCTTAAAAAGATGATTCTAATAGCCAGTATAGAAGTTAGGACTGGAAATACATATGTTTTTATTAAACACTTACATTGTACTTATTTTGTGCCAGACATAAAGCACTCATAACAATTATACCTGATTTATCCCCCAACAACCCTCTGAGGTAGGTTTATTCTGTCTCCTTTAACAGATGAATCTGGGGCATAGAGGGGCAGTCACTTGCCCAAGGTCCCCCAGCGGTAGAGCTGGGGTTTGACCCTGTGCAGCCTGGCCTGAGTCCTTGCTTGTCACCACTCATCTGCCTCTGTCAGTGCCATGATGAGTCTAGGTGAGAGGAGATGAGACAAACCAGGGAAAGGACATGAGCATGGAGAGGGTATGGTTGAGAGAGCTGTTCAGGAGGCTTGGTGATTGGGCTTCCCAAGCAGGACAACGTAGGATTATGCCCATGTTCATGGTTTGGGGGCCTGAGTGGCAGGTGCTCGTATTCACTGAAATGGGAGATGAAGGAGGAATAACAGAGAAGTGGGCTTAGATTGGGACGTGTTTGCTGTGGAGCAGCCATGGGCATCTGGTGAGGATGGGACATCTGGGTCTGGGCATTACCACTATGAGGAGGTATTAGGAGAAGCCAGGGGAGTGGACTGAAGGGAAGGCCCAGGTCAAGGGCTTTCCTTGGTACCTCTGAAAATTCAGAGAGATAGGCTGCTTGACCTCATCTGCTTATAGTATGGGAAATGGTCACTTTGGAAAATGGCTGGACAAAATGCCTTCTAGCCCAAAGGACTGTACCTCAGCAGGTTTCCTTTCCATAGCAAGCTGCCTCGTACCCAGCCAGACGGCACCAGCGTCCCTGGAGAACCAGCCTCACCTGTCTCCCAGCGCCTGCCCCCCAAGGTAGAATCCCTGGAGAGTCTCTACTTCACTCCCATCCCTGCTCGGAGTCAGGCCCCCCTGGAGAGCAGCCTGGACTCCCTGGGAGATGTCTTCCTGGACTCAGGTCGTAAGACCCGCTCTGCTCGTCGGCGCACCACACAGATCATCAACATCACCATGACCAAGGTCAGGCTGTTGGGACAGGGGCTGCAGGGCAGCAATTCCCACTTCCTCTCAAGGGCGTCTTTGCATTGGGCACTCAGTCAGGAGCAGGCAGGGATGAGCAGCCAGTCCATGTTACAGTGGGAAAGCTGAGGTCTTAAAAAGGGCAGTGACTTGGTTAGGGGCACTTCTGAAGAAAAGGGCAGGGCTGGGATTAGATCCCTGCCTCCTGACTAAGGCTAGTGTTCTCTCCATGTATAGCACTGAGCCTGTACAGGGTGAAGGGAGAGAACATGGTGAAGCTGCAGCCCATCCAGTGCCTCCCAGCATGCCCCATGCAGCTGAGAGGCATTGTTGCTGCCCAGTGGACTGCCTGCCAGGCTGTGGGCCCTTGCCTTTGTTTCCACATCTTGAAGGGGAGGTTTGGGAGGAGGGGAGAGGGGCCCCGGTACAGCAGGGAGGACCTGTGTGTGCAGGGTGTCCCCTGCTACCAAGAAGTTGGGGAAGTTGTAGAAAATGGTAAGGGCCCTGGAAGCTTGGACTGAGGGACAGCAGAGGCTGTGGGATGAGCCTGACTAGTCAGGAGACAGCTCTGATACTTCCTAGCAGTGTGATTTGGGGCTAGTCACTTCATTTCTTTGCACTTCACCTCTAAAATGGGCCGATAAACACTCTGCATTCCCTCCCTCAAAGCATTATGAATAGACTCCATGAAAAAAATGTATAGAAAAGAGTCTTGACAACATCAGCACCACCTTGTGAGGGCTTCTGTCAACAAGGCCCATTTCTTGCAGACACACGTTAAGGGCCTTTGCAAAGCTGTTGGGAATGCATGGATGTGCCGTGGGATCTCAGGGCTTTGTGAGGGAATGGGAGGCTTCTGTATAGTGCCAGGGCCCACCCCATTGCAACAGATTCACTCTCTCTTCCAGAAGCTAGATGTGGAAGAGCCAGACAGCGCCAACTCATCCTTCTATAGCACGCGGTCTGCTCCGGCTTCCCAGGCTAGCCTGCGAGCCACCTCCTCTACTCAGTCTCTAGCTCGCCTGAGTTCTCCCGATTATGGCAACTCAGCCCTGCTCAGCTTGCCTGGCTACCGCCCCACCACTCGCAGTTCTGCTCGTCGCTCCCAGGCCGGGGTGTCCAGTGGGGCCCCTCCAGGTGAGGGGACTACAGGGACTTACTATACCCCAAAATTAGAATGGAAGGTGGATCGTGGCACAGGGAAAAGAGGAAAGCTTTTTAAAAATCCAAGGCTGGCCTCCTTGCTACCGTCCACCTCCACCTGCCCCTCCTTCCTGCAGCCTCAGGGCCTTCCTTACCTGCCCATCTAGGGGCTGGCTGTGTTAGGGGCACTCTTAGCCAGAGTTAAGGGCCTGGGATTCCCAGCACAATTGTGACACTTAGCTGTGGGGAGTCCTCCATGCCCTTAGGTGGTGATGGGCTGCTGGAAAGGCCAGGCTGGCCAGACTCTTCTTGGAAGCTCTTGTTCTTTGGGCACCAGAGAGCCCCTGGGAATCAATTCCTGGTCCTTAATTCGTTCCTCTGGGTGTTGGGCACCAAGCCTTGGCTGGTGAATAAGATGTAGTAGCAGCCTCTGCGTGTGACCTCTTCTGCCCTCTCCAAGGAGAAGGCGGCGAGCAAGCCCCTAGGATAGAAATAGTCTGTGTGCCATACTCCTGCACCTGTGGCACTGAATCAGATTGGTGTGCTGGGCTTCAAGTTTATGGGGTAGGTGGCAGCAAAGGCTGGCAAGATGCCAGGGCCAGCAGGCAACCTGCTGACTCTGGGCTCATTTGTTCCCACCTCCCTGCCATCCACAGGAAGGAACAGCTTCTACATGGGCACTTGCCAGGATGAGCCTGAGCAGCTGGATGACTGGAACCGCATTGCAGAGCTGCAGCAGCGCAATCGAGTGTGCCCCCCACACCTGAAGACCTGCTATCCCCTGGAGTCCAGGGTGAGCCCTGGGGTCACTGTGCAGGGCCTCCCATCCCTGTCCTCCCTTAGAATCCCACCTGCTGATCTAGCCTGAGCACTAGAGCCCTGGATCGCTGACTGGCCAAGGACAGGGAGGGTGACCTTGTCATGCTTCCAGGCAGAACAGACAGCAGGGAAGGTGCTTAGGAGTGAAGTCCCTGGGGATGAGCAGGAGCTCAGAGAGGAATCTGGTCGGGACTGCACTGCTTGTGGCCATTTGCCCGGGGTGTAGGTAGAAAGCAGAACAGGAAGGGAGGCCTCGTGAGAGGTAGGAAGGGTCCGCCTACCCTAAATGGCGGGCAAGTGCAGAGTTCTGGGACAGCCCCAGGTCCTGCTCCATCTCCACACAGCTACGGTCCACTGACTGCCTCTTCCACCCATGCAGCCTTCCCTGAGCCTGGGCACCATCACAGATGAGGAGATGAAAACTGGAGATCCCCAGGAGACCCTGCGCCGAGCCAGCATGCAGCCAATCCAGATAGCCGAGGGCACTGGCATCACCACCCGGCAGCAGCGCAAACGGGTCTCCTTAGAGCCCCACCAGGGCCCTGGAACTCCTGAGGTAGGCTTCTGGGTGTTGCTCCAGCATTGTGCCCAGGTCAGGCCCAGCTCACCAAGGACTAAAGGGAGCCTTCCCTCTCTCCCCTTCTCCTTCCCTCACTTCCCCTTCTCCGTCCCTCTCTCCAAGGGTCTAACCTATGGATGGGAACTGTTGGGAAGGGAAGCCTCTGGCCCAGAGTTGGGTAGGGGAGCAGGTTGCACAAGTTGACTTACAAGGTCCACTCAGCTCTAAGAGGACAAGACACCTGGCTTCAGATGTGACGACTCTTGCTACTGTCTGCCTAACTGTCCTGTTCCCCATAGTCTAAGAAGGCCACCAGCTGTTTCCCACGCCCCATGACTCCCCGAGACCGACATGAAGGGCGCAAACAGAGCGCTACTGAGGCCCAGAAGAAAGCGGCTCCAGCTTCAACTAAACAGGTGAGGCTGGGGCTGAAGGGGGATGAAGCGACGCCCTGGCAGGACCTTGCTGGCAGAGTGTCACACAGCAGGCTGGCCTGGGAAGGCAGCATTGGGTCTCCCGGTCTGACAGCCCTTCCTTGCAGGCTGACCGGCGCCAGTCAATGGCCTTCAGCATCCTCAACACACCCAAGAAGCTAGGGAACAGCCTTCTGCGGCGGGGAGCCTCAAAGAAGGCCCTGTCCAAGGCTTCCCCCAACACTCGCAGTGGAACCCGCCGTTCTCCGCGCATCGCCACCACTACAGCCAGCGCCGCCACTGCTGCTGCCATTGCTGCCACCACTGCCACCCCTCGAGCCAAGGGCAAGGTAGAGGCCACTGGCAGGATGGGGGAGGGAAACCTGATGAGAGCATGGGCACCCCCTAGACCGCCCCACGGAGTAGCATCCAAGACAGGCCCACGCCAGGCTGCAGGAGGGTGCAGGGTAAGAGGTGTCGCTGTCCTGGTAGCTACTCGTTACCAAGGAGAGAAGACAGATGGCCCCATTCTTACGGAGAGCACCCAGAGCTGCTCAGGCACAGCCAGCACCTGATAACCCCGGGGCTCACAAGGGAGGGGATCCAGATCGGGGCATGGGAGCAGGAAGAGGTCTTCCGAACCCGTGGGTGCAGGCTGGCATTCCAAGTTCTCATCTGGCCTTGTGACTGTTTCTTTCAGGCAAAGCACTAAAGGGCCAGTACCAGTGAGTGGCCCCACCTGTGTCGCTGATGCTGACCTCACCTGGTCCTCCTTCTACTGTCCCTCTCAGTGCCTTCTCTCAGCTCCCAGGCCAACAGTAGCCAAACCCCTAGAGACAGTGATGCCTGCCCGCACCCTGACCTGGTCCCTGGACCTTCACTGGCAACTTCTCAAGAGCTGGCCCAGGAGGCCTGGAGCATGGACAGTGTGGGCGCTCTCCCTACCTTGCCTCCTTTTTTCTTAAAGCAAAGTCACTTCTCCATCACAACCAGATTTGAGGCTGGTTTTGATGGCTGGGTCCTTGGGCCTGGCCAGTCTTCCTCTTAGCCTCTGGATCTAGAAGGGACCATAAGAGGAGTAGGCCCTGGTTCCTGCTCTCCTGGAGGCTGGGCCTAGCAGGGGCCCTCACTCTTGAAGTCCAGGACTGGGTCTGACCTGGTGGGAGCACCTGCCAGAGGATGCTCTTTCCCAGGATGATGGGCCTGTGTCTCAGGAGTGGGGTTAGGGGACAGCCTTCAGCGGCAGCTCACACCCTACCTTCCCCAGACTTGCACTGGGGTGGGATTTGGAGTGATGGGAAGGTTTTTAAGGGCCGGGGATGGATCTTTTCTAAATGTTATTACTTGTAAATAAAGTCTATTTTTCTCCCGTGAGTACTGAATTGCCTTGATCTATGTGGGAAAAGGAGGGGAAATCTAGGCTCTTTGGAGCCTACCTTGTCCCCACTGAGTCTTTCAGACCACCTCCTTTCTGTCATCCCTTTTCCTGGAGGCGCATCTTTCCAGGCTCTTCCCAGTCTCCATTACTGGCCTCTGCTCCTGGGGAGCATTATGAAATAAAAGAAGAGCTGTTCTCTCTTCTTTTTCAAGAGCCTGTGTTCCCCTGAAGCAGGTTTTGTCTTCAGCTTCTGTGTGGCAGTCCCTCTCTCCCATACTCCATACTCCCTCCTGGGACAGGCAAAGTTCCTGCGAGTGGAACTGAAGCCTAAATGAACAGATGTCAGGATGCCTCTACTGAATAATCCTTTATGAGGACCCATGTGGGGATGACACAGACACAGTGTGGAGCCGAAGCAGCCACTGCCCCCATCCCTTCCCTGGATCAGTCCATTAGAGTGAAGGAAAACAACAAAAAAACAACATACAGAAAGAAGACATGAAGTCTGCAGAATGTGGCCAGAGCTGAACAAGGGTAACTTCATTGAAGACGTGGCGTTTCAACCAGGCTTCAGAGTTCCCCTGCTGGGATGGTGAGGACGACGGGACTAAACGAGCAGAGACATGGGAGTGGGAGCTGTCTGGGGAAAGCAGGAATAGCTGGAGGCATCCGGAAAGTCATGTGGGAAATGTAGGTAGGGCCCTGGAGTGCAAGGCTAAGGCATCAACAGTCTTGGTGGTTTCTGAGCAGTAGAGCAGTGTGAGGAGTAGGATGTTAGGAAAGCTAATGGGGTAGGTAGAGAGAAAATGGCAGGAGGAGGAGGAGGCATTATTATAAGGAGGCTGCGATTTTCCAGGTAGGTGGGAATGGAGTTGGAATTTGGTGAGAGAAGGGACCCAAAGCAGAGGAGGAGGGGGTGCGTTGCTCGCCCACACGGCCTGCAGGCAGTCAGGGACTGTTCACTTCAGGTAGACGGGTAGGACCCAGGCTCTGGTCAAGGTCGTGCTGCTGCTGGCCCTGTGCTGAGTCTTAACCCTGCTGCTGTGGCCCTGTGCTGTGGCTGGAGGGCAGGGCTTCTTGGGTGGGGGGCAAGGTTGTCCTCAGCCCAGCCTAAGGAAGTGAAGGCAGACAAGGATCAGGCCAAGGAAACGAGGGACATCTCATCACTTTGCCCCAGGCCATGCCTCCCCTGCCCAAGACCCAAGTTCCTTTTTGTCTGGCTGACCTTGAGGAATGCTGGGCATTAGTTTAGAGGCTGCTCTGGCAGAGCCCACCCTTTCCTCCCCACATATGGAAGAAGAGCTCCTCCTGTTGCTGGAGGCCTCTTCTTGGGCTCCTCACCCAGAGCTGGGCCAGGATGACGTGACGCTGGACAACCTGTTCGGGGTCCATGAGCACACAGGAGAAGTTGGTGCTGTGCAGCGCAGGGGTCAGCTGCTCCAGCACCAAGGCCTTGTACAGTTGCGTACCTGTGCTCCCATGTTCCCGGCTGGAGCGAAGGGGAAGGAAAGGTCATGAGAGGGCCGCAGAAAAGGCCGCCTTCCCACCCACCTGGCTGCTGCGACCCTCACCTGGTGCTCCCCTCCCACAGCTGGCCTGGGAGGTGCTCAATGAAGGAACCATTGCCCAGCCAGTAGAGCACGCTGAAGTTGGGGAAGCGGCTGCAGGCCGTACAGGATAAGGTCAGCGTTCCATCTAGGGACACAGGCAGTAGTTAGCCCTTCCAAAGAGCAGGCCCTTCCCCTGCCCTGCCCTGCTGTGCCCTCCCTGCCAGCTCCCCTCAGTCCCCATGAATCTGGAACCTAGAGAACTGCTCTGCACACCACCCAGGTGGGAATGTCTGTTAAAGGGGAAGTGCAGTTGTCTCTGAGAGGCCCTAGCCCTAAACATAGGGGAATGTGAGGAGGGGTCCTTGGTTCACGTGATGACTCCTCTACTGAACCTGTCTCCTCAGGATGACCTTTTCTTTTCTTTTTTTTTTTTTTTTGAGACGGAGTCTCGCTCTGTCGCCCAGGCTGGAGTGCAGTGGCCAGATCTCAGCTCACTGCAAGCTCCACCTCCTGGGCTTACGCCATTCTCCTGCCTCAGCCTCCCGAGTAGCTGGGACTACAGGCGCCCGCCACCTCACCCGGCTAGGTTTTTTTTGTATTTTGTAGTAGAGACGGGGTTTCACCGTGTTAGCCAGGATGGTCTCGATCTTCTGACCTCGTGATCCGCCCGTCTCGGCCTCCCAAAGTGCTGGGATTACAGGCTTGAGCCACCGCGCCCGGCCAGGATGACCTTTTCTAGTGCCCAGCCTCGGTGACTTGGGAACCCAGGTGACAGAGGCAGTGCTGGATGGCTGCTGCTCCTCTGAGATGGCCAGAGGCCAGCAGGCTCTGGGTGGCGGGACTGGCCTTGGAGTTCACTGCAACCAAGGCTCTGGGAGGTCTGTGACCATTACTTACGTCTTGAGTTCTCTGTCCTACTTCATAGGGAGCATCTTGGGAGCTGTGCTAAGCCTGCACCCATGACAGTGGGTTGGGGAAGGAGAATGGTGCATGCTCAGTCCAGCTGGCCCAGCTGGTGGTGCATGGCAGAAGGGGGCTGGCGCTCAAGAGTCAACCCGACCCTGGGAACCTCTGTGCCCATAGCCCACCCTTGACCACTGTGCTTCTTACTCAGTGGCACTTCCACCTCTGGCCAGGTCACTTCCAATGCTGGACACTGCTTAGCTGCTGGGAACACTGGGGGCTGGGAGGGGCAGGGGTCCTTTGTGCTTCTAGATGAGGCAGTGGCAGCTGTGGTGGTCTGCGAGACAGGTGTGGCTCTGACCAGAAGAGTGATGATGTGGGCACACAGCAGGACCCACAAGAAGCTGAGGTCTGAGGAAAGGACAGTCACAGGTCAGCGGCTGGGCTGCCTGGGAGCGCTCAGCATCCTGGCTCGTATCTGGACTGGAGACAGAGTGGGCTGCCCGGGTAAGGATGTAACTCCAGCCCAGAGATGTCTGGGCTCTAGCCAGGGAATCAGAGTGGGAAGAGGGGCCCCTCAGCACCCACCCCTTTAGCCCCTTATTGAATAGAGTACAGAGGAGCTTTAGAATGGAGCCAGAGCCACAGCATCCGCCCAGGTTCTTAAAGCAGCAGCACCAGGTTTGTTGGCTGGTGTTTGCCTTGGGGTGAAGGCTCCTGGTTAGCCCATTGCTCCATTCTGTTCACAGACCTCACCCTACCCCTCCTGCCCATGCGTAGCCCCAAGGCCTACCTGGTGTCCAGTTGTGTCTCATGGTCATGATGCATGTGTCAGGAGCTGGTGAGCTGGCTCTTTATCTGTGACAATGTCCTCTTCTCTGGTGAAAGGTGGGGGAGGAGAATGGTAAACCACTCCCGCTTTTTCTCAGTAGCTGGCTTTTCCTCCCATAGCATAGCCTGGAGCTCCTTCAGCACTCAGAAACAGAGCTGGGGGGGTCATCAAGTGACAATCTTTCCCCACGCCAGCTCTCAGGACCACAAATGGTTATAAGATGCTTACCTAGTCCAATCTTACCCCTTCATTAGGGAAAGCAAAATTGAGACCCAAAGAGAGAATATGGACTCACCCAGTCACACAGGGAGGCAGTGCTCTCTCCAGCACCAGAGCTGCTTCTGGGAAGGGCAGGATGCCGAGCAATCCTTCTGGGAAAGCACTGCCCCCATCCTCTATTTCACTTTCACTTTTTAACCAGGGAATCCTGAGCAGCTGTTACACCTCTGCTTTAGCCAAAGTTCAGTGGCCAAAAACCTTCAGTTCTTGGGACCCCTACTCTCCAGATACCAGACTGGGATCTCTAACCTACCCCCACGCCACCCCCAGGGTCACCTAGGTGTGAACTAGGTAAGAGTCTCTCACAGATCAATTCTGTCCCATCCAAGTGTCAGGACTTTGGTGTTCACCTCCCCTCTTCACAGCCAGGTCTTTGTTTCCATATGAACAGGCATCTGCTTCCTCCTTCACCTTCACACTAATATTCAAGGGGACAACTTTCCTAGGCACTGGGGACCCCAAGTTGGACCATTTCAGGCTCAATGCCATACCAGCCCATCCACATCCTGGCCTTTCCCAGGCTCCCCACTCCCCCAGCCACCAGCCCCAAGGTCGGCTGCAACTCCCAGCACTCACCATCACACCCTCCGTCTCTCATCCTAGCCCCTCTGGCCAGAGCTACAGGTCTAGGTTCACTAGTAGTTCCAGACTCCTACCTGGCTTCCGAGAGGTCCTGAAGAAGCTTCCTTTCCAGAAGCTCCCCTCTAGGAGCTCCAAGACTCAAGTTAGCTGTGTCTAGCTGCATGTACACCCACCACAGGAAATACACCGAGAGCACTTCCCCCTTGTCTGTAGAACTCTCACGGCCAACCCAGGAACTGGCACACAAGCTCAAGAGCCAACCCTAACAGGAGGGAAGGGAGGGCACTTCCCGGGGAAGAGGCGGACTGGTTCAGCACTGGCTCCGGCAACAGAGGCTACACCAGAATATGAATCTGGTCACTGATGGGACAAATGGTGCTGGTGCTGGGGCTGCGGGAGGGCCAGGTTTCAGGGTGAGGCGTGTGAGGAACCTAGGATGCTAAATCTAAGGAGGTTCCCTCTCGGGGTCATGCAGTTATCCATGGAAGCAGAAAGACCAGGGCTGGGTGATCCAATGTGCATGCATACATTAAGTGTGGACAGGAGCTGCACGTCTGAGGTTTGTGACTCCTGTGATCAGGAGGGTGCAAGGGCTGGTGACAGAGCCAGGGAGGCCCACAGATGGAACTGGGTTTGGTGGATGCATCAGGAACACAGTCAGCTGTGATCTCAAGTTTCTTGTAGAAAAACCAGATTCATATTCCTAATTTAGACATAGGAGACTACAAGTCACATCCTTCTTCTCTAGGTATCCAGTTCACGTTTTTCCTCCTCTCAATTCCTCCCCCTACCTCTTGCCCCAGGGGCTTCTAGCACGTAAGATGCAGGGGAAATTCCTCCCAGGAACACCAGCATCTCCAGGAATTAGGTCAGGAGGCAAGGCTGCCTGGGGTTTCTGAGAGAGACAGTCCAGTGGGGGATGGTAGGAAGAGACAAGAGGACTCTGCCTTAGTGGAACCAAGGCCAGAGTTGGGCCAAGGGGAGATCAAGGGACTCAGGACTGTTACACATGAAAAGAGCTTTGGACAGCCTGGCCTCGGCTTCTCACCTGAGCCTGACATGGGGGTGGGGGAAAAAAGTGAAAGGGTGATCCCTGGGTCCTTTGACCAGCCCCATTCCCCTCTCTGAGGAGGGGAACAGCCCCACGGGTGGCATAAGCAGCAGGGTACCATGGGAAGCCACAGCTGGGGAAGAGAAGCCAAGGTTGAGTATGGCCCTAAGGAAGGCAAGTGGTGGCAGGACACTGGCCTCAGGCAGTGAGAACATAGAGCAACCTCAGTCTGAAAGCAGGCCCAGTGATGCCCCAGGCCCCCTTAGGCCACAGGACAGGAGCCTGGCATTCCACCACTCCTAGGGATGTCGGCAGGGGAACAGCCAGGAACAGCAGAAAGGCAGGCCCAACCATCCCCAGACCCTCAGGTCTCAGATGGGGGTTAGCAAAGGCAAGACACCCCTGGAGACCCCAGGGAAAGAGGTGGGAAGAAGAAAGCAAGATAAATGTTCAGCTTTCCAACCCAGCTCATGGAGCTTTATTCAGACGGGAGTGACAACATCCTGCTTGGTTCTTGCTGCCCTTGAAGGAGCAGGCCCTACTGGGTCATATTCCCTAGAAACCCAATGCCAAAGGCTCATGTTTGACCTCCCACTTTATTCAAGTCGCCTAGTACTAGGGCTGGGGCCTTCCTAGAAGCCCCCTCTCAGAACCTGTACTCACTTGGGCCTTATCCCTCTACCCACCCACCACTCTTGTTGGCAGGCCCAGGGGGGACCCATGAACGACAAAAATCATGTAGGGATATTCCCTGGACTGGGAATCCCCTGCCAGCTTCAAGGGCATATCATCTGACACAGGGAGAAGCTGACATCTGTCATATTCTTCTGCATCACGTGCAAACACACACACAGACACACACACATGCATACGCACTCTTAGGCTTTCAAGAAAGAAGTGATGTGGCAGAGTGACCGCTGGCACGTGTCACCACTCCACTGAAGGATCCACTGAAGAATGAGCTTGCACAAGGGGCCGTCAGTCATGGCTGCCAACAATTGCCCCACAGCCCAACTATATGACCTCTATTCTTGGCTGACCACAGCCCTGCCCACAGGCAAGTATCCATGGTGCTGATTCTTCCAGTTGTCCCAAAACAAATCTTCAATGAATTCTGAGGCCCCAAGGCTTCCCTTGTTGGACAAGTCACTGATAAGGTTCCACTTGCCTCAACCAGCCTATAGCTCCTGGACAGGGGGAGACAGAGTCAGACACAACACCTGTCCTGTTGTCCCAGACAGTGGGGGAGGGAGGACACTTGGGGCCTCAGTGCTCACCCGTGGCACCAGCCTGAGTACATTAGCTCTTCTATATAAGTGCACCAGGCTTGAGCCCCACACAGGGAAGAAGGGAGTGGGTGGGCTGAGGTCTTCAGCTACCTGGGAGCCCAGCAGTGTTCTCGGGCAGAGATGAGAAGGCTCCTTTAAACCAAAAATGTCAAGGGTCTGCCCCCACCCTGCTTAGGCAGGGAGGGTGAAGCCTGGAGGGGGGCAATTCCTATGCTCCACAATTTAAAAAAAAAAAAAAAAAAAAAAGTTTTTAAAATATATTCATCAAAATAGTTTTCTTTTAAAAAGCCCCCCACTGCTGACAGCCCCACTGGCTGGGTCTCCATCATATCCCTCCCCAGTCCGACACAACCGGAGGGGTCCTGAGTGGCCCAAGCGCCCCTTTGAGTCTTTCCCACCCAGGAGGTCTTTGTGGGCAGGGAGGAGAGTGCCCTGAGCTCCACGGCGTGTGGGGTGGGTTCTCCACTGATGCTCTTCGTCACTATTCCAGGCCCAGAATGTAGTTGATGCCTTGGACTAGGCCAATGATGACAGGCTGCCAGGCTACCAAGTATCGAAGCCAGTCCAGCAGTTGCCCATACATGACGTGAGGCCTCTCCCAGCTGTCAGTGTGTTAAAGAAAAGAGGCTCTGTGCAAGAGCTGCCAGGAGTGATCTAGCATGGGTGGTGGGGCTCCCTGGGTCTGCCCCACTTTCCAGCTGCTCCACAGCCTAGAGGAATGGAGGCTTTCTGGAAGGGCCCAGCCTCACTTCCTACTCAGCCTACTCCCAACTTTGCCCTCCCCCTCCTCTTCCTCCTCACAGCCTGTCCGTTGGAGTAGAGCTGAACGCAGAGAATGCAGGAGGCAAACAGAGGGGACTGGTACAGGAGGCAGGGCAACCCTGAGAGAGGTAGAGAGAGAAATCCTAGTTCCCCACGACTAACATGCAGGGATGGCCTCCAGTAACACATTCTCTAAGAAGGAACTGCCAGTGTAAGAAAACACAGCCTAAGGCTGACACAAATCTGTCTGTCTGTGACAATGGCTGCAAGGAGGCTGAGAATAGGTTGAGGGCAGAACTGAGGGCCCCAGGAAGACCCAAATGCAGGTCACACTGTCCAGTACTTTCTTCCCACAGCCCACTCCCAACAAGGACCCCAATAAAGGATACGGATTGCTGAACATCCTCTTGAGGTCTACCTTCTCTTTGCAGTAGGGACACGTCTGCTTCTTTCCCACGATGCACCAGCCGCGGATGCAGAACTCGTGGAAGCTGAGCACCGCTGGTCAAGGGAAATGGTGAGAGCCAGGGCGGCACTCCAGCCCCAGGCCAGTCTTTAAAAGATTCAAATCCTGCCTTCACGCTTTATCAGCTCTGTAATGTTGGGCAAGTCCCTCTGTCTGAACCTGTTTCCTCACATGTAAAGTAAGGATAATGATCCCTGTCTCACAAGATTGTTGTGGGGCAAAATGGAGACGACACGTGGCTCTCTCAACATAGGCACAGAATGGGAGCTGGGTAAATACGTGATAAATATTAGAAGTGTTATTCAGAATAGGGGATTTGATGCTAAACTGAGGGATCCCATTAGAGGGTCCTCTTCCCCTGTGACTGGTCAGATCTCAGGTCAGCTAGCATAGCCTCACTAGCTACAGCCTCAGGTTCCTCTCAGACCCAGCCAGGCTGTAACCACTGTTTACCTAAGAGTGGCTCTGATCTGTGGGAAAGCACAGGGAAGGCAGCCCTCTCGTGGCTCTCCTACACTCAAGGGTCTGGACAGCACACCTAGGGTCATGACCACCCCCTTTCTCTCCCTCACTGGAGTGTGCAGGTTGCAGGAGAGATGTGGCCCAGGAGCTCGAGGCAGGATACACATGATTGCAGGACAGCCTATACGTGTTCTCAATGATCCCCTCTTCACTGACGTCCACAAAGATCTGCTGCCCACACACAGCACACACGCTGTCTGAAAGATGCTTGGTAGGCATGCCCGACTCGCTGTAGAACTGAAGGAGAATAGCAGGAAGGAAAGATAGGAAAAGCTGTGAGAAGCAGCCAAAGTAGGAAGCTCCACAGAAGCCTCAGGACTTCTAGAGAGGAGGCACAGTGGCAGGGGGAGGCCCACAGTTAGAGGACATCTTTTTTTTTTTTTTTTTTAAACTGTTTAGAAAAGGTCATCTTTTACAAGTCAAAATGACATCATCTTTGCTGGGCAGATGGGGAGAAGTGACCGGACTAGAGAGAGTTGGGAAGTTAGATGTAACAGGACCTGTAGACTGGGCTAGATCAGCACCAAAGGATAAGGGAAAGAGGAGGGAGAAGGACTCGGGGCTGGTGATCAGGAGCTGTGTCAGGCAAGCCATTCTGTCGCTAGACTACGGTTCCATCAGAAATGGAGAGCAATATTCTCCAACATTTAAAACAGTGAAATATTAAGTGCCATGTTGGTTTGGTGACAAGGGCATTCTCAGACATCTGTGGCAGCAGCAAAAGGGGTTCAAGCCTTTTGGATAGCATTTAGCATGGTGTCTCAAACTGTCGCACCTTTTGACCCATTAATCTCACTTCAAGGAATTTAAAGAAATAAGAGGAAGTGTCAAAAAAGTTTCA
Source organism: Chlorocebus sabaeus (assembly GCF_047675955.1). Lineage (NCBI taxonomy): Eukaryota > Metazoa > Chordata > Mammalia > Primates > Cercopithecidae > Chlorocebus > Chlorocebus sabaeus. The sequence continues at coordinate 68,427,493 of NC_132904.1, read as the reverse complement.
CGAATACAGATATTCACTTAAGCATTATCATAAGTAAGAAAGTAAAGAGTTTGGCATGTCCTCAAAAAGTTAAACACAGAATTACCAAATGACTGAGCAATTCCATTCTCGGTAAAAACCCAAAAGATATGAAACTAAGGACTAAACACACTTAAACGCCAGTGCTCACAGCATTACTCACAGTAGCCAAAAAGTGGAAACAACCCAAGTGCCTATCGACAGATAAATGAATAAACCGAATGTGGCGTCACACACAATGGAATACTATTCAGCCATAAAAAGGAATGATACATTCTATACACAGATGAACTCTGAAAACACTACGCTAAGTGAAGGAAGCCAGAGACAAAGGCACAAATCTTGTATGATTCCATTTACAAGAAATATCTACAATAGGCATGTTCATAGAGATGGAAAGTATATTAGAGGTAAACCAGGGGCTGTGGGGAGGGGTAATGAGGAGTTACTGCTTAATGGGCAGAGTTTGTTTGGGATGATGAAAAATTTTGGAATTAGACAGTGACAATGTTGCAGAATTCTGCAAATGTAATTAAGGCACTGAACTGTATACTTCAAAATGGTGAAAATGGTGACATGGTCTAGAAATCTCTTCTGGGGAGTAAACTGGTTAAAGGAAGATCCAATGTCTACATAAATAGGTAAGAGGGAAATGAAGGTAAAACACAAGACAGTTGTTCAAAAAGGAACCTAATAAACTGTTTATAAAGTGATTCAATGTACTGTTTTCAATTTGATCCAGTAGAGAAAAAAATTAGAATATTCCCATGATACCGAGAGAAAAAGTCCCTGGCCTTAAACGGTACTAGATTAAAGTTACCCAAGGTGATGGAAATACTCCTTTTTGGGGTGGGATCTTGGGGGATGACACTGAGACAGAGAGCACTTCTGTATTGCTTAATTACAAAGAGAACATATTACTTTTATAAACAGCAAAACAACAAAGATATATTTCCATTCTGAAAAAAAAATTAGAAATATTTACTTGTGTTTCTCAGATTGGTTGTTAATTTACCCATATTTCAGCATCTCTTCGTGATGTCCACCTGCTCCTCTTGCAGCATTTCCTATCTCAGTGAAAGGTACTACCATCCAAGCAGTTGCCGAATCAGAAATCTCAGCTTAGAGACCTACATTTCTTTCATATTTTTCCCTTCAGTCTTCAGAACCAAACTATATCTAAGTCCTGTTAACCTCCAAAATACTTCTCCAATACAGTATGTCCTCTCTTAACTTCATTGATAGTTTCTTGGAAACTGTGACTTTACGTGAAACGACATATAACAAAACCAACTATACCACTGGCTAATTGATGAGTTCAGTTCCTGTGTCATATTTCTGTCACAAAGACATCACCAAACCTCTATTTAAGAGATACCAAATTGTCTCTTAAATAAAGACTCAAAACACTTTTAATATTAAATGTTGAAATGAAATGTGTAGCTTTACACATAAAGATTAATAAAGCAAGTATGAAAACTTCCCCAATTTTTGGTAAAGCAGTGACAGTGGCTGTTGTTGTAGCGGTTGTGGGTTAAGTCAAGGAATAAAAGTTCACAAAGTAAAAATTGTAAGAAGCAACTCCTACCACTGTGCAGTTCAAAAACAATAACCAAATATGGACTAGGCACTTTTGTGCCCCATCATTTATTGTTGTGCCTTTGCATGATTATTGTACACTTTGTGAATTTTTACTTATTTAGAGACAACATCTTGCTCTGTTGCCCAGGCTGGAGTTTGGTGGCACAAACAAGCTCACGGCAGCCTTGAAACTCCTAGGCTCAAGCGGCCTCCCACCTTGGTCTCCGAAGTAACTGGGACTACAGGCATGTGCCACCACGCCCGGCTAATTTTTTTTTTTTCCTCATTTTTTTGTAGAGATGGGGTCTCACTATGTTGCTCAGGCTGGTCTTGAACTCCTGGGCTCAAGCAATCTGCCTGCCTCGGCCTCCAAAGGGAGCCACTGTGCCCAGCCCCTCCCAGGATTTTTAGTATAAAAATCAAAATCTTTAATTTGGCCTACAGGCTTTTTTCTAGTCTAGTCACTACTTCTCCAGACACTTCTTGGCCATACAACCGCACTGGTCTTAGTTCCTCAAAAACACCCACACTATCTCCCATGATAGGACTCTTACGAATGCTCTTTTCCTCTGCCTGGTTCTCACTTCATCCACTTAACTCCTACTCATTGTTCAAGTCAGCTTCATAGTCACTTTTTCAAGGAAGCCATCTTTGAGCCCCGAGACTAGGTCAAATGACATTACTACATGTGTTCACAGCATCATGAATCTTTCCTACATAATGTTTATTAAAGTTGTAATTTTATTTTTATCTGTGTTTGTTACTATAATAGCCATCTCTCCCACCCAGTTTATCTGGGCAAAAACAATGTTTATTTTTGTACACTTTTGTAATTCGGACACATAGCTATGTGTCTAGACACATAGCAGGCATTACAAAGTATTTACTGAATGAATGTTAACTTCCTGCTGGATAAAGTGGCTCCTTCCTATAATGGCCCTAAAGAGAAAAATTACAGTTACATCTGAGATTTGGCTAATTTTTTTTTTAAACAATTTCAACTTTTATTTTAGATTCAGAGGGTACATGTGCAGGTTTGTTTCATGGGTATACTGCGTGATACTGAGGTCTGGGGTACGAATGATCCTGTTGCCCATGTAGTGAGCATAGTACCCAACAGATAGTTTTTCAACCATTGTCCCCACTCCCTTCTCCTCTAGTAGCCCCCAGTGTCTACTGCTGCCATCTTTATGTCCATGAATACCCAACGTTTAGTTCCCACTTATAAGAAAGAACATGTAGTATTTGGTTTTCTGTTCCTACATTAACTGGTTTACACTAAAGGCCTCCAGCTAGCATGTTGCTGCAACCGACATGGTTTTATCCTTTTTTATGGCTGTGTTGCTTTCCAAACTTTAAGGAAGGAATGTCCATGCATACGCACATCTTGAAGGATTTTATTTGGCTTATCTCACCTCTTAGTGCCTTTCTCGTCCATTAAACAAGTGACGTCAACTTGAACAATTTGGAGGTGTCAAGAGTCTATTAAGTATTTAAGAACCCGGATGAACTCACCCCTATGGTAGATGCCATGTAGTCTGCACACATTTCTGCAAAGTCCCGTTCCAGAACTCCATAGTAGAGGCCATAGAAGAGAAGGGAGATGCCAAAGTCCATGGCATCTTCTGGTTTGATCCTGCAAGGGAAGTATTAGAGCTAGAAAGACCCACCCTGAGACATATCTTCTTTGGATTACTACTCTGGGACACACAAAGCAGGGCCCAAAGCGAGAAGGCCCAAAGGCTAAAGCAAGTGTGGGCAAACTATGACCAAATCCAGTCTGCTGCCTATTTTTATATGACCCATGAACACCTCTTGAGGAGGCTAGCACTGTAGGCTGCAAAGACCAAGCTACAGTATCCCCTCCTACCCCTTTTTCTCACTCTGCTCTTAGTCCTTGCCTCCCCTAACTGGTGGCAATGACTTGCAGCTGCCCAGGACCTGGGCTCCTTGGGACCTACATGTTGGGGACTCCACTGTTGGTAAGTGCCGGACATTAAGTGAGCTGCCTTGCTGAACTGTCTCTCCTCCAGCTAGCCACCCAAGTTGAAACAGCTGAGCTATCCATAAGGAGGAAAGGGCATGCCAGAAATCTGGGTGTCACTGGAGCAGAGAGTGAAAATTATCCCAGTGGCCACATGCCCCTCCTTCTGAGATTGTCTCGGCTTATGACAACTGAGCACAAAGCATGCTCACTACCTGAGACCTGGCCCCCTCCCCAGGCAAACAGGGTGGGACAGGGTAGGAGCTTTCCCTCTTGTACCAGGCTAGAGTGCAGTGGCTCACTGCAACTTCCACCCCCCGAGTAGCGGGTTCAAATGATTCTCTTGCCTCAGCCTCCTGAACAGCTGGGACTACAGGCGTGTGCCACCACACCTGGTTAATTTTTGTACTTTTAGTAAGAATGAGGTTTCACCATGTTGGCCAGGCTGGTTTTGAACTGACCTCAGGTGATCCACCTGCCTTGGCCTATAGTCCTATTGTCCCATAAGACCTGAAATATTTACTATTTGGACCTTTACAAAAACGGCTTGTCAAACACAGGTTTAGAAAAAAAAAAAAAAAAGATAAAATTAGTAAATATTTATTAATATACAGTAGTTACTATAAAATTATAAACTACATATATAAATAATCTGTATCATGTCATCAAAGTTAAATTTTGGTCCAAGTCTATTTAACAAGAAGGATAAAGATCTTGCCTATAACATTAGAAGGTTTAATAATTCCAAGGACCAATAATTTGCAACCTTGAGTCTATAAATCTTTGTTATAGAAAATTATCTTTGTTAAAATATTTGTACAAAGAACCGTATGTATTTGCTTAGTTACAAATTATATTTATATACAAAGTTGCATTTGCTTATGAACCTTGAATATTTAACTCACTAGAAAACACTGATCTTACGCCAATTAATTTGATCAGTAGCACAAAAATGATCAAGATTCTCAATTCTGTTTTCCTCATTGTAGAGTTTAGGCAAGTAAAAAGAAACTGTAATTACAGAAGAATTATATTTAAAACATAATGCAGAGGCCAGGCGTGGTGGCTCACGCCTGTAATCCCAACACTTGTGGGAGGCCAAGGCAGGTGGATCACCTGAAGTCAGTTCAAAACCAGCCTGGCCAACATGGTGAAACCCCATCCTTACTAAAAATACAAAAATTAACCAGGTGTGGTGGCACACGCCTATAGTCCCAGCTATTCAGGAGGCTGAGGCAGGAGAATCATTTGAACCCGCTACTCGGGAGGTGGAGGTTGCAGTGAGCCACTGCACTCTAGCCTGGGCAATAAAGCATGACTCCATCTCAAAAAAAAAAAAAAAAAAGAAAACCCATAATACAGAATCTTGATTTTTTTGTTTAACCATACAGGTTAGAAAGTTTCCAGGAGATATCTGTTTTCTTCGACAAGATGTGTTTGACTCTACAGTGATGAATTCATCTAAACCCTTCAGGAGCCTGTTTATTCTTTCAGCCTGTACTACCCCCGGAAGAAAGAATTTCATGAGTGTGCTCTCACTATATAAAATAGGATTTATTTTATTTATATTTTTTTCGAGATGGGGGTCTCCCTTTGTCACCTGGGCTGGAGTGCAGTGGCACAATCATAGCTCACTGCAGCCTTGAACTTCTGGGCTCAAGCAATTCTCCCGCCTCAGCCTCTTGAGTAGCTGGGGATACAGGTGCACGCCACTACACCCAGCTAATTTTCTTTTTTTTTTTTTTGGAGTTGAGGGTCTCAATATGTTGCCCGGTTTGGTCTTGAACTCCTGGCCTCAAGCAGTCCTCCTGCCTCAGCCTCCCAAATAGCTGGGATTACAAGTGAGAGCCACCACACCTGGCCAGGATTTATTTTTACTTGTCCTAAAATAAACTCCTTTCAGAGACTCCTGCCTACAATATAACTAGGCTCAGAGAAGAGGCCAGTAATCATTCCATTCATTATCTTAAATTTGAATCCTAAATCTCTAGCCTCAGTGCACTGTCCTAGGCTTAGGGCTCCTCGTGATCCACTGTCCACAGCCACCAGTATTTCATCCAAGAAATCATATTTCCACCCTCATCTGCCTCACTGACTCACGGTATGCTCCAGTCTTTGAGCTCAGGATTTCTTGGCACCTGACTCAATTCGGGGTAGGAAGACCCGTAAGCTAATAGAGATCTTCTGGAAGGCTTATGACAACTGAGGCAATAGCCAAAATTCCATTCCTAGGAATGCACCCTTAGGAAGCAACAGAGCAGCGTTATCTATGACGGTACTAAATTGAAACAACCTAAGTGCCCAAAAATGAAGCAGGACTTAACATCCATGGCTTAACTTTCTACAACTGTTTCCTGAGAAATCTTGTCGAATGTCAGCTATATGACAGGAAACACTAATTATGACCTGTGATTAGTACAACGCATCTGGACTGGGACATTCTTGAAACTGGATGTGTTCCTGGGGGAATGGGGCTCCTAGGCCAGGGTGGCTTCCACACCGGTCTGTGTCATCTCATTCCCTCACACCTAAGCTCTGAGTCTACTGTGAAGACTGCAGACACTGCTCTGCTCTTTTTGTTTTGTATCCTTCTAAGTCAAATCTGTTGCTAGTTGTAGCCAACCATAGTCATGTAGGTTGATGGTCTAGCCCAAGAGTCAGCAAACTTTTCCTATAAAGGGCCAGACGGTAAATATTTTAGGTTTTGTAGCCCATATGATCTTTATCATGACTATTCAACTCTGCTGTTTTAGTGGAAAAACAGCCACAGGCAATATATAAATGAATAAGCATGACTATGTTCCAGTAAAACTTTATTTCATAATAACAGGTTGTGGGCTATTTGGCACAGAGGGCACAGTTTGCCAACCCCTGGCCTGGTTGAACATAAGGCCATTCATGCAGAGTGGATGTTGCAAATGAACAGTACACACCAATGAGAAAAACAGCTCTATTAAAGTGACAGAATTATGGATAGCAGGTTATAATAACTATTATGCTTACTTTGGTTACTAGACTTTTCCACTAAAATATAAAGCCTTGGAAAATATAAAATGATTTAGGACTTTGACACTGTATATATTCAGACATTTCTTGCTTTCTGCCAGCACAAATCATGGAGAGCCTGTCTTTGCCCATTCCTCCACAGCACCCAAGTCTCCTATCCTGGATATTATGTCCCTCCTGTTAATAACCACGACTTGCAGCAAGAGGTACATCTCAACAGCCACTCTTCCCCAAACTCCAGCAAAAACAAAAACAAAGGGTACTCACTTGAATAATAAGTTAAGACCAAAGAGGGTAAACATGACAGCCATGTAGCCAACGATGCCAGTGGCATAGCTGATTTTATAGATTAGCAGGAACCACTTATAAACCAACCTGGGGAAAGGAGAGAAAGTTAGTGCAGCTGACACAGAGATTCTGGCCTCAGTGGTCACTGGATCACCAGAATCCTTTATTCTCACATCAATGGGGACACCACGGTCTTTGCTCAGGACTTACTGAGCAACTTCAGTTACTATTCAAAGCTGCTCACTCCCTTAACTGCAGAAACGCCTCCATATATTCGAGAAGTAGTACTTCTTTGTATTTTCTTTTTTTTTTTTTTTTTTTTTGGAGATGGAGTCTTGCTCTGTCACCTAAGCTGGAGTGCAGTGGCGCGACCTCGGCTCACTGCAATCTCTGCCTCCCGAGTTCGAGCGATTCTTCTGTCTCAGCCTCCTGAGTAGTTGGGTCTACAGGTGCCCACCACCACACCTGGCTAATTTTTATATTTTTTTAGTAGAGACGGGGTTTCACCACATTGGCCAGGCTGGTCTCAAATTCCTGACCTCATGATCTGCCTGCCTCAGCCTCCCAAAGTGCTGGGATTACAGGCGTGAGCCACCACGCCCAGCTGTGCTTTGTATTTTCATGGTCTCAGACCAAGGAAAAGATTCCTAAAAAGGCAGTTTCTGCCTCACAGAAGGAGCACAGCTGACCTTAGACAGCTATGTCACCTCAAATGAGGAAGTAAAAAGTATTAAACACAACTATGCTCAGAAGATTAACAGGCAGGAAGGCTAGTTGTTCAGAAACAGAAATCAAGAGACGAATCCGAGGTAGAATGAGCTACAGGTTTTTTGTACCTGGGCCTGGTTAGTCTGAATACAGCTTTGCTCCTATCCACAGGCCAAAAATGAAATGATGTATAATGAATTTGCTTCTGAAATGAATCTTCTTCTGAGGGAGAAGAGAAAGGAGAGAGGCACTTAAGAAGTACCTTTTGAGTTGGATACAAGTGTGTGGTGGTGGTGAAGTAGAATGGGGTTGTTCATGCTCCTGAAGGAGGAGTAGTGTGCCCCAGGAGCCAATGAAGAACAGCGTACAATCTAATTGATGGATCTCAGCTACTAGACTCAGCAAGAAAGACGGTTTCCTGAATGAACCAGGGCCTTTTTTTTTTTTTTTTTGGCTAGAGACAGGGTCTTCTTGCAATGTTGCCCAGGCTGGCCTCCAACTCCTAGGCTCAAGGGATCCTCCCACCTCAGCCTCCCTGGGATTACAAGCATAAACCGCTGCTGCTTCGCCAAACCAGAGCCTTTTAAATGCTACAAGAGTGGGTTCCCGTCATTAGGAGCCACTACTCTATCTCTGATGGGAGCTAATGAACAAGTTAGCAATCTGCCTGAATAACCAGCACAAGTCTGTGTGGTTCCTGAGAGCTGACTAGGTTACTACCAACCCTGCAGAGCCCTAGGGAGGAAAGTCAAGGTCCTTCCCTGCCCGTGCCTCCTTGCTGTGGCCAGGCAAGCGGTGATGGTTTCTCAGGCTAGGGAAAGGACCCAAACATCTTCCTTCTAGTGCTGTCTTAAAGAATACACACAGTTCCATTCTCCAGGGTTTGCACTGATCAGAAGGAAAGAGACATAGTGAAAGGGACATGAAATTTTAGGTCAAAAAACTCAATATGGATTAAGTGATGTTTTAGTAGCTGGGTAACCTCAGATAAGTCAAATCACCTCTTTGAGATAAGAGAGGTGTATGGAGCCCATTTCCCAGTATATAATACATGTTCATGAAATGCTGCATGTATAGTACAAATAAGGATGTTTATGAAAGTGCTATGAGGCAAGGAACAATGGCTCACACCTGGAATCCCAACACTTTGGGAGGCTGAGGTGGGAGGATTGTTTGAGTTCAGGAGTTCAAGACCAGCCTAGGAAACTCAGTGAGACCTTGCCTCTACTAAAAATAAAAATAAAAAAATAGCCAGGCAAGGTGGAACATGCCTGTAGTCCCAGCTACTCCAGAGACTGAGATGGGAAAACTGGTTGAGCCGAGGAGGATGAGGCTGCAGTGAGTTGTGATCATGGCACTGCACTCTAGCCTAGGAGACAGAGTGCGTCCCCAACTCTGTTTTTAAAAAGTGCTTTGAAATTGTAAAGCACTATCAAATGTTAGTTACAGGGCCGGGCATGGTGGCTCACACCTGTAATCCCAGCACTTTGGGAGCCCGAGGCAGGCAGATCACTTGAGGTCAGGAGTTTAAGACCAGCCTGGCCAACGTGGTCTCTACCAAAAATACAAAAAAAAAAAAATTAGGCCGGGCGCGGTGGCTCAAGCCTGTAATCCCAGCACTTTGGGAGGCCGAGACGGGTGGATCACGAGGTCAGGAGATCAAGACCATCCTGGCTAACACGGTGAAACCCCGTCTCTACTAAAAAATACAAAAAAACAACCGGGCGAGGTGGCGGGCACCTGTAGTCCCAGCTACTCGGGAGGCTGAGGCAGGAGAATGGCGTAAACCCGGGAGGCGGAGCTTGCAGTGAGCTGAGATCTGGCCACTGCACTCCAGCCTGGACAACAGAGCCAGACTCCATCTCAAAAAAAAAAAAAAAAAAAAAAAAAAATTAGCTGGGTGTGGTGGCACACAAACTGTAATCCCAGCTACTTGGGAGGCTGAGCCAGGAGAATTGCCTGAGCCCGGGAGGCAGAGGTTGCAGTGAACTGCACTCCAGCCTGGGCAACAGAGTGAGACACTGTCTCTAAATAAATAAATAAATAGCAAGGAGTTACTGGCTGGGCACGGTGGCTCACAAATGTAATCCCAGCACTTTGGGAGGTCGAGGCTGGCAGATCATGAGGTCAGGAGATCAAGACATCCTGGCTAACATGACGAAACCTCGTCTCTACTAAAAAACTACAAAAAATTAGCCAGGCATGGTGGTGGGCGCCTGTAGTCCCAGCAACTCGGGAGGCTGAGGCAGGAGAATGGTGTGAACCCGGGAGGCAGAGTTTGCAGTGAGCTGAGATCGCACCACTGCACTCCAGCCTGGGCGACAGAGCGAGACTCCGTCTCAAAAAAAAAAAAAAAAGCTAGTAGTTACTATTATAAAAATCCTCCATATTAGAGACATATTTTCAATCATTTTAGCCAAAAGTTGGCACTGTTTGTGGTGTTCATGGTGACTCTTACATTGTTCTACTGCATTTTTTCTTCATATCACCTTATCTCCCTATGTGAGGTAGCAATTACTGTCCCATTTTTAGGGATGAAGAATTCAAGGCTCAGAAAGGTAAGGTCATACAGTTGAACAAGTGGCAGGGCTAGAGGTCCCAATTCACATTCATCCGGCTCCACATCCTGTATCTTCCACAATGGCCCTTAAATTACCAAAGCCAGAGAGAAACTTCTGGATCACCTATTTCACCTTATACAATGAAACTCCAGAAGGCCAGAGAAAGGCTTGCAGGAAAGTAGAACATAAGACTAGGAAGAAGAGCAGTCTACCACTGAAAGACTTTGGATCAGGTGGTCACAATTTTGAGGCTGGCCAGTCAAGCTCTCTTGGACCTACACAAACCTCTGTCATAGCACTTCCCAACTTCACTGCAACAGGAGCTTTCTCGTCCATCTCCTCCATTAAACAGAGTACTCCTTGAGACAGGGACCATGTCTTATCCAGCTCTGTATCCCCAGCGCTCAGCACAGGGCCTGGCACATAGTAGGTGCTTATTTGAATGAATGAGAAAATCTCTTTTTCTGTTGAGTACAGATATTAAATTACCTCACAAGCTGGTTGGGAGGATCAAATGAGAAACGAATATGAATAAAATAAAAAGAATTATACAGGCAGTGGCTGCTTTGTGACTCAAGAAGGAGGTATTGTTTATTGGAAAATTATAAATTTGCTAAGATTCATTCGTTCAACAAAAATTCGCAGAGGAGGCTACTATGTGCCAGGCCCCATGGCAGGGCTTGAATATACAGTGACAAACACAATGGATGTGGTTCCTGATCTCAGAGGTAAGAGTTTAGTGAGGGAGATAGATACTCAAAATAGTATTTAGTTATAAATTGTGGTAAGTTATATGAAGGAACACTACTGTGCAATATGAGAGAATATACTGGAAAATCTAATTCAGAGATCAGAGAAGGGTTCACAGAAGAAAACATTTAAAATGAGACCATAATGATCACCATGATTTGTTTATTTTTGTTTGCCTTTAATATAAGAAGACCTTGAAACCATAAAGTAAGCTATACAGAAATATCTGGGGTTTTTAATCGATGAATAGGGGAGGGGGTCTCCCAATAAGCTCGTTTTAGAGGGGCCCCATGCCAAGTAGTTTTGGCAGACAAAACCAGGAATTTTTTCAGTCTAAACCTATGTTCCTCCCATGCATTCCAACCCACTAGCTTTGGAAAACCTGGGCTCTTCCCACTATTTAAACTCTCACCTTGGGGTTGTCTGTACTAGAGGTTTTCGGGTGGCTCGGAAGGTGACAAAGGCTGTGACAGCAGAGAACAAGATCCAGATCACTAGGAACCTCCACCAGTGCAGCTTCACTGTGAAATAGAGGGGAACAACCCACATCTGAAAGAGGGTCACCATCTGAAACACAAACACAAGCACTTCAGCTCTAGCCAGATCCCTCTGCAGCTCTGTCCACAGTCCCAAATGCAGCTTGTTTTCTATTTTAGCTTGATCCTCTCCTGTACTTCCAGCTTTGGATAAAGGTAACTCCACTAGTGATACAAGTCAGAAACTTAGGACCATATTTGATTCCTCCTCCCTTTCATCCCTCACTCAACTATCTCTTGGATATATTCTTTCCCTTCCATTTGAGCTCTTGCTACCACTTGGCTGGCTGACTGCAATGAGCTCTTTGTTAATCTCCCTGCATTCAGTGTCTATCCTTTTGAGGAGTGAAAGAATAGTAACCCGAACACAAAATCTTGACCGTGTCATTTCTCTGCTTGAACAGTCCCCCTGCATAAAGGATAGGATCCAACATTCCTTTTATTTATTTTGAGATGGAGTCTTGCTCAGGTTGCCCAGGTTGGAGTGTAATGGCTTGATCTCGGCTCACTGTAGCCTCTGCCTCTCAGGTTTAAGCGATTCTCCTGCCTCAGCCTCCCGAGTAGCTGGGATTATAGGCACATGCCGCTATGCCTGGCTAATTTTTGTATTTTTTGTAGAGAGGATCCAACATTCTTAGCCAGGCTGTCAAATCCCCCATAATATGGCCCCAACCTACTATTTCAAGGGCCATCTGCCACTCCCCAGGCCTTTAAGCCAGGTTGTCCCCATCAGGTTGTCCTTCCCACCTGCCTTTCTGCCTGACAATATCACATCCAAGACACACAAGGCCTTCAGTCTCCTTTCCAGGCAGAAAGTGCTTTCCAGTGCTCCAAATGCATTTTGTTTTCTAACATCATTATAGTGCTTACCTAGAGTATGAGGCTGGGCTTGAATTCATTCTCTACCTGTATGTAAGCTCCCTGTGGGCAGTGACTAGGCCGTATTCCCATTTCCTCTACACTAGAAAACTGCTGGCACATGATATGTCCTCAATAAATTCCAATAAATAAAAGGAAAGTAAAACGAGAGTAGGATTCCCTCGGAGAGAGGTACATTTCTATTTTAAAGAGTGCCTGTTTTACTCTCCCTCCTTCAGAGCCTTCCCTCAGACTTGTTAGCTGAAGTTTTTTAAAGGCATAAAATAATTCTAACTCTAAGATAGAAGTTTGAAGTCATCGCCAGTCTTCTCTCCAATGCCTCCTAACTCCCTTCCCAACCACCCTTCTGTCACTAGATGTCACCCTTCTCCAGTGAGTAGCAGGTATAAAAAAAGATAGCACATAATACGTAATGGAGGTTTTCTTCCTGATGCCATCAACAAAATGAAAGAATATTTTTTAAAAAACAACAACAAAAAAGAGAGATACAGAGAGGAAAAGAGTGGCTAGTTTCCTGGCGTTCTATAGTAAACTAAGAAAGTATTTACTTGGCCAGGCATGGTGGCTCACACTTGTAATCCCAGCACTTTGGGAGGCTGAGGTGGGCAGATCACGAGGTCAGGAGATTGAGACCATCCTGGCTAACACGGTGAAACCTCGTCTCTAATAAATACAAAAAAAATACAAAAAAAAAATACAAAAAAAAAAAAAAAAATTAGCTGGGCGTGGTGGCAGGCGCCTGTAGTCCCAGCTACTCACTCGGGAGGCTGAGGCAGGAGAAGAGTGTGAACCCAGGAGGCGGAGCTTGCAGTGAGCCGAGATCGCGCCATTGCACTGCAGCCAAGGTGACAGAGCAAGACTCTGTCTCAAAAAAAAAAAAAGATTAGGGATTTCTAGACCAGTGCTATCCAAACGAAATATCATGCAAGTCACAAACATAGTTTAAAATCTTCTAGTTACATTTTTTAAAAGGTAAGAAGAAACAGGTTTTCATTTCAATAATATATTCTATTTATCCCAATAAATACAAAATATCTCAATATGTATTCAAGATTAAAATTATTTATGAAATGGCTTACTTTTTTTGGTACTAAGGCTTTGAAATCAAATATGTATTTTACATTTACAACAGACTAGCTACATTTCAAGTGGTCAGCAGGCACATGGGACTGATGGCTGCCATAATAGGTAGTGCAGCTTAGAGCTTCGTTTTAGTGTTTTTCTGTAGCTACCATTCTCTTACAGACTTCTCTGTGACCAAAAAAAGCCTCAGATGGTCAGGCATGGTGGCTCACGCCTGTAATCCCAGCATTTTGGGAGGCCAAGGCAGGTGGATCACCTTAGGTCAGCAGTTTAAGACCAGCCTGGCCAACATGGTGAAACCCCGTCTCTATTAAAAATTAGCCAGGCCTGGTGGCAGGCACCTGTAATTCCAGCTACTTGGGAGGCTGAGGCAGGAGAATCTCTTGAAACTGGGAGGTGGAGGTTGCAGCAAGCTGAGATTGCGCCATCACACTCCAGCCCAGGTGACAGAGTGTGAGACTCCATCTTAAAAAACAAAACACACACACACACACACACACACAAACGTCATTTTACAGGAAAAAAAGAAACAGAACAGGACAGAGAAAATGGTAAGCAGAACCACTTTGCTTTAGAGGTTCCCATTCTGTGTACCTGAGGGTACTGGCTGCTGGTCCATGAGCCATGAAGCCTCAATAACAATTCGCTGCACAGGAACCCACAACTGACTCTCTGAATGAAGCATTCTAAAACAGTCTGACCTTACATAAAAAGTGTGGAAGCACCAGGATGTACTAACAAACGGCTACCCAAATAATGCCCCAGGTGCCATTTTCTGTGAGACACTAGGAGCACCAAGAAAAGACATCACAACAAACAACTGCAGATTATTTAAACTAGGGGAAAAGGCAACCCAACTTATGAAACTAAAAGGGTGGCATATGGCAAGAAGGGGTGGAGGGTTTTTGGTCTTCACGCTATTTGCTTTAACAGGCTCATGGGACTATTTACAAAACAGTAGGCCCAGAGAAGAACTGAATCACATAGTCTGGTCACATTTGCTCTCTCTGAGAAAAAAACAGAAATTCCTGTTCTCCTGCCAGTTTTTCAAAAACTTGGCTGTTGCATTAAAACAACCAGCCTGCTCTAAGATGCTCTTTCCCACTCCCCACCAATCACCAATAGTATGTTCTGAAGAGGAATGTGAATCAAGGTAAGTTTCTCTACATGAGCTGCAGCTCTGCACATTTTGGGTGAGGAGAGAAGCAGAGATCCTGGATTCTATTCTGAGTTGGACAAAGACACAATTAGGATTAAGTCTAGGCATCAGGAAAGAAAAATCTTGTTTGTTTTGTAGTTTTCGGGCTTGAAATTTTAGGATGAAAAAACTACATCTAGAGATATACATCAAGTGGCCGGGCGCGGTGGCTCAAGCCTGTAATCCCAGCACTTTGGGAGGTCGAGACGGGTGGATCACGAGGTCAGGAGATCGAGACCATCCTGGCTAACACGGCGAAACCCCGTCTCTACTAAGAAATACAAAAAAAAACTAGCCGGGCGAGGTGGCGGGCGCCTGTAGTCCCAGTTACTCGGGAGACTGAGGCCGGAGAATGGCATGAACCCGGGAGGCGGAGCATGCAGTGAGCTGAGATCAGGCCACTGCACTCCAGCCTGGGTGACAGAGCGAGACTCCGTTTCAAAAAAAAAAAAAAAAAAGAGATATACATCAAGTATGTAAAGCTACATCAAGTCACACCAAGAGAAAGAGAGAGAGAGACTGTGTGTGAGAGAGAAGAGACAGAGAAGAAGAGGCAAGAGAGAAAGGGAAAAAAGGGGAGACAGAAAGGAATTTAGACATAGGATTAGGCTTTTTGAAACCAGATGGTGGAGTAGAAGCCCAGGAGACCGGGGTTCTAGTACTGTTCTGCCTCCAACTCACTGGGTCACCCTAAGGAGGTCCTTCCTCCTTCCTTGGAGGAAGGGATTGGCTTGATTTTTCAAACCCCTTCAAGTTCTAACAGGCTAAGTTTCTATCAACTAGTTCTGTATCCCAGACTTCCTAGGAGAGTAGAGACAGTGTTTACCCACTTACTCATTCAACCCATTAAGTATTAATTTTGCATTTAATGGGAAAAGGAGTACAGAAATAAACATGACCTCTAGTCCTCTAGGAGCTACCAGGTTAGCTGCAGGAAAAAGATCTAAATCAAACTCTAATTTTAATGATTCTGTTAGCCTTCAGACCATTTCCAGAAGTCCAAATAGAAATGATTAAAGAATGAACAAAATGAAATGATACACTGAAATGATCAGAAATTTTAGAATTAAAGCTATCTAAATATGAATCCCAATACAGCTAATTACTGTGTCAACGTAGGCAGATCGCTTAACTCTGATAAGCTTTGGTTCTCTAAACTACGGTAAAATGGTGTTAACTGTATCTATTCTCATAAGGTTGTATGGGTTAAATGAGTTAAGGCATGGAAACACTTAGAACAGTTCCTAATAATGTCAGCACTCATTATGAGTAGTGTAGCAAATACAAGCATTTGATATAATAGTTCTCGGCCGGGCGCGGTGGCTCAAGCCTGTAATCCCAGCACTTTGGGAGGCCGAGACGGGCGGATCACGAGGTCAGGAGATCGAGACCATCCTGGCTAACGTGGTGAAACGCCGTCTCTACTAAAAATACAAAAAACTAGCCGGGCGTGGTGGCGGCGCCTGTAGTCCCAGCTACTCGGGAGGCTGAGGCAGGAGAATGGCGTGAACCTGGGAGGCGGAGCTTGCAGTGAGCTGAGATCCAGCCACTGCACTCTAGCCTGGGTGACAAAGCTAGACTCCGTCTCAAAAAAAAAAAAAAAAAAAAAAAAAAAAAAAATAGTTCTTATATTTAAATGGAAGTAATATATATAAAACAAGTGTGGTGCGTAATTCATAATAAGCACTCAGTAAATGAGAGCTCTTATTACGGCTTTGCGTGATTAAAAATGCATAAAGTCACACATACAAAGGAGCAAAGACCAGAATGAGGAAACCGAAATAACTGACATATGAAAAGTGATGAGGTTATAAGCAATTTCTTATTAATGTTTAATTGTCCTTTCTAGGAAAAATAAATTATCAGAAAACACAAACCAAGAATTTGAGGCCATTTTCAGGTCCCCAGGCCGTCTCCATTAGGGAGTGAAAGCCAGCTTATGCTTGGGGCCTAGAAAGCAGCTGCTGGTGGAAGGGCAAGTTCCTGGGGAGGGGCAAGGCAGAGGAGCTGAGTGAACAGAACATTCTACCATGCGATAAAAGGGGAAGTTACCTGGTTTCTTTGTTTGGTTTAAAATTTCTACTGTAGGCTGGGCATGGTGGCTCACTCCTGTAATTCCAGCACTTTGTGGGGCTGAGGCAGACGGATCGCTTGAGCCCAGGAGCTCAAGACCAGCCTGGGCAACATGGCGCAACCCTGCCTCTTAAAAAATAAATAAATAAATAAATAAATAAATAAAAATAAATTTTTTTTTTCAGTTTCTACTTTAGTATTTATCGGCATTTTGCTTGGTAAATAAGTTTAAACTTCATTAAGGAAGGCATATAAATGGCAATAAACAGCTAAAAGTTATGCAGAACAATTGCAGGGCCTCTGGTGCCATCTCATGGCAACACTTATGGAGACACACTTGGTTCACTAATTTGCTCAAACACTTGTGCCTGATGCTATGGAAAGCATGAAAGCCTTGGCCCTCCAGGACTTGGCTGATGGGATATAAACACACGAATTAGGTGGCCAGTACAAAGCATCAAGTACTGACATGCGAATTCAGAGGAAAGATGAGGCAGGAGCTGTCAGGAAAACATCCTGGAAGAGGCAGAGTTCTGAATGATTCTAAAGGAGGTTTGGGTCTGGCCAGGTGGAAGGAGTAACACAAAAGTCATTCATCCTTCTTTCCCTGAATGTGCAAATACAAAGCTGAAGACTAGCCTGAAACTAACTCATTGATTTACTGAGGGACAAGAATAGCAATATCCTGCTTATTCCTCCACAAGGCTAAAATAGTTGAGATGACGATGTCAGATGCTAACAGTAAGAGCTATTTCACATTTAAATGGATTGCCTCTTAACTGAGATCTGGAACCATGAGTAGAAGGTGTGTTGGTAGAGATGGAATCAACACTACCTGACAACTATTTCTAATAAGAAAACCTGCAGATCCCTTTCATCTCAGAGAAATCAGAATTCATGAAAACAGATCATATCTTTCCCTGTGCATCAGGTGCCTTTCCAGTCCGCAGATGCTTGGCACTTTTGACTTTCAGGATTCTCATCTTACCACCTCTACGTCTCCTCATGTTGTAAGCTAGAGATCACCCTCCCACCCTATCTGGTTGAAAAGCAATATTGTGGATGAAATGAAACTATAAGCCCAAGTAGTAGAATAAAGGTAGAGACCCACAGCTAATAGAACAATCAGCTTGAAAATATGATGACAAATAGACTGCAGTCAACTGGAGGTAGGATTCTGGGACATGCTCCATGGCTCTGCTCAATATTTTCATAAATGCTTTGGAAGAAAGCACAACCTCCAAACTGTGGACAGCACAAAGCTTGTGGGGAGAGAAAGGGAGGCAGAGAACATGGAAAATAGAAGAAATAAGATCAAAATGAATAAAGTTTATATTTAGGGTTCTTTTAGCCCTAACATTCCATGAGCTAATAAGCTGAAATGAAGAATCAAAACCACAAGATGAAACCTAATTACCAAAGTATAGGACGGGGAAGGAATGGCTTAATAGTAGCTCACATGAAACAGGCTTAGGGGTTTCAGTTAACCACAAATTGCCAGGGAATATATGCCAACAGGGCTGCTGCCAACATAGCCAAGACAACCCTGCTTAACTAAGAAAATACTCAGAATGGGCCAGGCGCCGTGGCTCATGCCTGTAATTCCAGCACTTTGGGAGGCCAAGGCAGGCAGATCACGAGGTTAAGAGATGGAGATCATCCTGGCCAATCAGCATGATGAAACCCTGTCTCTACTAAAAATACAAAAATTAGCTGGGCGTGGTGGTACACGCCTGTAGTTCTAGCTACTCAGGGGGCTCAGGCAGGAGAATCGTTTGAACTCGGGAGGCAGAGGTTGCGGTGAGCCGAGATCGTGCCACTGCACTCCAGCCTGGGCAACAGAGTGAGACTTCATCTCAAAAAAAAAAAAAAAAAAAAAAGAATATACCCAGAATGGAGGAGGCAGCAGGTCTACTGTTCTCTACTCTGTTAAAGTATCCCTGGGACCCTGGGATCAGGGCTTGGGGCCACACCATACAAAGAACACTAACAAATAAGCATGGTCGTAAGACAGCAGGCCGTAAGAGAGCAGCTAGGATTGTAATAAAGGGTCTGGAAACCAAATCACATAAGGAACAGCTGAAGACACCAGGATATTAATCCTGGAGAAGACTACAGGAAGGATTCAGATAAATGATAGCTGAAGAGTCATCCAGAGGCCCAATAAACAGACATATTCAGTGTAGTTTCTATGACCTGGTGAGACACTACACGTTACTGGACACTCTACAAGGCAGAACACGGTTGGAGTTGTTTCCCTCCTATCGCACCTACACATAGTCATCCTTACCACATAAGTAAGGCCATTCCAATACGAATATATTTGCTACACAGCTCTTTCCTGATGCTGACCTGAAAAATCTGCCTTTGTCTCACTTCTGGCTCTGGGTCCAACTCATCTTTCAGAGGAGCACAAAGTAAATTTACTCCATGTTTCTTTTGATAACTCATTCTAATACCTAGAACTATGTCTTCTTTCCCATCTTTTCCACTTCAAGCAAATGAGTCAGTCAAGCAGTCACTTAATAAACATTTACTGAGCACTTACTGGACGCCATGCTAATGACTGGGGAATTCAGAGATGAAAACTAAAATCTCCTGAAGAATACAAGTCTACTGAGGAGAAACATATAACCACAATTAAGTGCTTTAACGGAGTAAGGGCTGGTGACCAAGAAAGTATAGAGGAGAGGCACTCCACTCAAAGGGGAGAAACCTCCCAAGGAAGGCTGCCTGAAAGAAGAATCCTTTGATCTCCGTCCTGATGGCCAAACAGGTCCAGATAGAAAAAGGCATCATGATGAGTATTCCAGGATGAGGGGGCATGGTATACTTGAGAAAAGACAGCTAGTATTTGAGGAAGGGGTGAGAAATGAGCCTAAAGAGGTAGATGAGACTCAAAGGAGGCCGATAAATATACCACAGCTACAAGTTTTCATTATATTCTGAAGATAGTAGTTTTTATTTCTCATAGAAAGTGAATTACAGCCCCTTACCATCTTAGTCAGAATTCTCTAATTCCACATTCCAGTAATCCTCTTAATATCTTGGTCTAAGAAAAATCTACAGTACTTTAAAGATTTCCAGGTAGGAGATTTTGCCACTCACCGTTTCCAGGAGGGAAAGCAGTTCAGGAGGGAGAGATCTAAAGATATACTGTATTTGGTAGTAGACAGAGATGATGAAAGCTTCTCCCTAGAGAACTTCAAAAACAGGATGGATACTTTTCCAGGCATAAACTTATCCCTTCCCCTAACATCCCTGAGGGAGCTAAAGAGTAATGTTAGGCTCTGACTAGATGATGAAAACTGAGCTATGCAGAAGCCAAAAGGCAAGCCTGGTTTGGGCTAGGTTTCCAATCCAGATCTTCTGTCTCTTAAGCTGCCTACCAATCATCACTCACTGAGTTTGTGGGGAAATCTGGAGAGGCTAGGTAGGCAAGATGATGAAGAGACTTAAGAGGAGGTTGAGAAAGTACCTGAGACCCAAGGAAAGGACTTAGGCAACAGGCGTTAAATAAGGAAACTCAAGAGGGTTAAAAACTTCTGACTACGGCAGAAATTGATAAAAATTTCCTGAAGCCTTTAAGAGGAACCTACAGAAAGAGCACTTAACCAAGAATCGGATTTTGGTTTTAGGTCCAACTCTCCAATTTAATGGTCATGTGTTCCCAGCAATCACTTCAGGATTCTGTACCTTGGTTTATTAATCTGAAAACTGGAGATAAATACCTACCCTGACTACCTTGCAGAGCTGTTATGAGGTTCCAAGAGAGAGTAAATGAGAAGAATGCAAGTCTGCTGAGGAGAAAGAACCAACCACAATTCAGTATAAGTGCTATAACAGAGTAGGTGGGGTATTTTTTAAATCATCAACACATCTCAACTATAAGCAATCTAAAGTATTAGTATTGCTAGAATTGAAAAGAACAGTATCTAAAATTTAGATACAGTATGATCTCTTACTCCAAACAACAGGGCTTTTTTTTTTGTATTTTTACAAATTTTTTGTTTTAAATTTTACATTTGTTCTTCTTTTAACCTTATTTATTTGGCCTCTTCTTTGTAAGTAGGGCTTTTGTTTTTTTGGGGTTTTTTTTTTGGTTTGCTTTTTGTTTTCTGAGACGGAGTTTCACTCTTGTCACCCAGGGTGGAGTGCAGTGACATGAACTTGGCTCACTGCAACTTCTGCCACCCGGGTTCAGGCAATTCTCCTGCCTCAGCCTCCCCAGTAGCTGGGATTACAGGCACCTGCCACCACGCCTGGCTAATTTTTGTATTATTAGTAGAGACAGGGTTTTACCATGTTAGCCAGGCTGGTCTCAAACTCCTGACCTGAGGTGATCTGCCCGCCTCAGCCTCCCAAAGTGCTAGGATTACAGGCGTAAGCCACTGCGCCCAGACTGTTTTTTGTTTTTGAGACAGGGTCTCACTCTGTTGCCCAGGACAGAGTGCAGTGGCACAATCACAGTCCACTGCAGCCTCAACCTCCCAGGCTCAAGTGATCCTCCCATCTCAGCCTCCAAAGTAGCTAGGACTACAGGCCTACGCTACCACACCCAGCTAATTTTTTTTTTAAAGATTGGGTCTTACTACGTTGCCCAAGCTGGTCTCAAACTCCTGGGATCAACCTATCCTTCCACTCTAGTCTCCCAAAATGCTGGAATTACAGGCATGAGCTACTATGCCCAGCCTACATTTCTTTTTTTTTTTTGAGACCCAGTTTCGCTCTTGTTGCCCAGGCTGGCATGCAAAGGCGCGGTCTCAGCTCACCGCAACTTCTGCCTTCTGGGTTCAAGTGATTCTCCTGCCTCAGCCTCCTGAGTAGCTGGGATTACAGGCATGCACCACCACACCTGGCTAATATTGTATTTTTAGTAGAGACAAGGTTTCTCCATGTTGGTCAGGCTGGTCTCCAACTCCCGACCTCACGTGATCCGCCCACTCGGCCTCCCAAAGTGCTGCTGGGATTATAGGCATGAGCCACCGCACCCAGCCGCCCAGCCTACATTTCTCTTAATGTGAAGGTTGGACTTGAGCTTCTAAGTTATGGACAGAACTTAATACTTCTCAGTGGACTGGAATACCTGCTCATCATCAGTCTCATAGCTGGCAATATCCATGTTGCTCTACGTTCTAGAGCCTATGACAGTGTTTCTCATCAGGGGTGATTTTGTTTCCCAGGGGACATTTGGCAATGTCTGGAGACATCTGGTTGTTACAAGTGGACAAGGTGTCAGTAGCATCTAGTGAATAGAGGGTAGGGATGCTATTAAACATTCTATAATATACAGGACAGCCCCCAAGAAAACAAAGAGTTATCTGGCCCAAAATGCCACTAGTTCCTCTGTTGAGAAACCTTAGTCTAGGAGAACAGAGCTAGTGTTTTTCCATTCAGTGGTCATGGATGCGCACTAAAAGGACACACCACCAACCTGTACTAGTGAAGAACAAAAAGTTTCATTCAGTTTGAAAGAAACAGAGCCTTATCAATTAATTCCATCATTTCTTGGCATGCCGTAAGAGGCATTTTTTTTGAAAGCTCTAATGGCTAATTTCAAACAGTTCATGTTTCTACTACTCAACAACAATCCCAGTGCCTCTCCTTTACACAACATTCTCTGGGGAGTCTTCCTGATTCTTTCATTACTATTCCTCACCCCACAGACATTCTAATGTGCTTCACATGTATATTTTTATTTGTACCTGTTCATACAAACTGTTTATTGCTTTCTCTGCTTATATTTTTATTAATTGGCATTGTGTTATACATCTTTCTGTTTCTTACTTTTTCCTCTCAGTACTATGCTTTTAAGGTCCTCCCAAGTTCCTATAGGTACTTAATGTATAGCTTTTAACTGTAAAACAATTTCACGATATGCATCCGTCACATTTTACCTATTTACTCCCTCAGAGACAGATATCCAGATTGCCTCCAACTCCCCAATGTTCAGCCATAATTAACACTTCAGTGAACACCCTCTTCCATGTCCCCTTAGGATGTGTCACAGGGTGTGTATATTCACTCTGATTCAGCAATGCCATGCTGCTATCCACAATGCCTGTACCAGTCTTCATACCCACAAAAAAGTATAAAAAAGCTCCTATATAGCCTCTGATCCTTGCCAACACTTGGCACTATTCAGCTTTCTAGTTTTTGCCAACCTAAAAATAGATGAAAAGCGATATCTCATATTTTTATGTGCATTTCTTTAATTACTAATGACTCTGAGCATCTCTTTTCATGCTTGATGGCCTTTTGGGTTTCCTCTCCTGTAAATATGTTCATATCCCTGGCCTGTTTTTCTGTTGGAGTTGCTGTCTTTTGTTGATTTGTAGGAGTTTCTCTGGATAGATATTAATCTACTGTCAGTTTTAATCATTATTCATCTCTTCTCCATTCAGTTATCAGTTAACTCTGCCTATCATATCTTTAACAGAACAGAAATCCTTAATTTATAAAATCAAATTTATCAAATCTTTCTTACTTGCTTACATTTTTATTTTTAAAAACTTCATTTGTTTATTTATTTATTTTGAGACAGGGTTTCATCTGTTACCCACACTGTAGTGAACTGCCATGATCTCAGTTCACTGCAACCTCAAACTCTTGGGCTCAAGTGATCCTTCCACCTCAGCCTCCTGAGTAGCTGGGACTACAGGCATGCACCACCACACCTGGCTACGTTTTGTATTTTTTGTAGAGATAGGGTTTGGCCATGTTGCCCAAGCTGGTCTTGAACCTCTGGGCTCAAGTGATCTGCCCACCTCAGCCTCACAAAGTGCTGGGATTACAGGCATGAGTTACCACATCCAGACTGCTTACATTTAAAAATTAGTTTCATAACTTTACCTTTCATAATTAGGTCTTCATGTTGAGTCCCCTTTGTATTCAGTATTATGTACAAACCTAGTTTTAATTTTTCTCCTTGTGGTGAGCCAGTTTTCTCAACTAATCTACTTAACAATGAATACCTTCTTACTGATTGGTGGTTACATCTTTATTGTAAATTAAATTCCTATCTGTCTCTCTGAGATCTGCATTTTGTCCCACTGGTCTGTTTGTCTATTCTTATAGCGTATCTTAAGGTAAGGTAAGTCCCTGTCTTGGTAGTTGCTTTCTTTCTTGCTTTATTTTTGAACTTTAGGTAGAGAAAAAAATAAATTATTCAAATTCTTTGGTTAATAAACATTCTCATCATTAGACCATGCATGGACTACTTTAATTTTTTAAAGTTATTATTATTTTGTCTTTTTTTAAATGACAGAGTCTCACTCTGTCACCCACACTGGAGTACAGTGACGTGATCATAGTTTATTAAAGCCTTAAACTCCTAGGCTCAAGCAATCTTCCCTCCTCAGCCTCCCAAGTAGTTGGCATTACAGGTGCACACCACCACACTCAGCTAATTTTTTAATTTTTAGAAGAAACAGGGTCTTCCTGCATTGCCCAGGCTGGTCTGGAACTCCTGGGATCAAGTGATCCTTCTACCTTAGTCTCCCAAAGTGCTGGGATTAGAGGTGTAAGCCACTGTGTCAACCAAAACTACTTTTGTGGTTTCAAAAACCAAAAAATTTTCCATTTTATCCATCTTTGAGTATACAGTTCAATAGTGGTATGTATTACTGTCTGTTACTATTCTGTAACAGATCTCCAGAACTTTTTTGTCTTGCAAAATGGAAACTCTATAGCCTCTAATTTCCCCCACCCCATAGCCATCATTCTACTTTGTTTCTATGAATTTGACTACTTTAGATATCTCATATAAGTGGAATCATATTGATCTCTTTGTGACTAGCTTATTTCACTTAGTATGTCTTCAAGGTTCATCCATCCTGTACCACATGACATAATTTCTTTACTTTTTACATGAATTATTTAATAACATGATACTGAACCCACAAATGAACCTAAGATGTAAAACATCTAAAATTACTTATATCTAGCTATGTGCTCTTCTCTATCCTATCCTGCAATCTCTCTTCTATACAAGGTTACCATTATCTGGAATCTTGATTGTATTCCCTTGCTTTTGTAAAATACGGTTTTGTCTTGGCACGGTGGCTCATGCCAGTAACCCCAATACTTTGAGAGGTCAAGGTGAGAGGATTGCTTGAGGCCAGGAGTTGGAGACCAGTCTTGTCAACACAGGAAGACCCCCATCTCTAGAAAAAAAATTTGTCTAATTAGCCAGGTATGGGTGGTGCACAACTGTGGTCCCAATTACTTGGGAGGCTAAGATGGGAGGATCAACAGAGCCCAGGAGGTTGAGGCTGCAGTGAGCTGTGATCATGCCGCCACACTCCAGACTGGGTGACAGAGAAAGACCCTGTCTCAAAATAAAGTAAAATATGGTTTTATCACACATATACATAATTTTAAAACATACCGTTTATGTATAACATAAACTTAGCCAAAAAAAGAAAACATACCACTTAAGTTTCCATTATTTTTACCTTTCTATAAAAAGTGTCAACTTATAAGTGGTCTTCTAAGGCTTATCTTTTGTACTCAATATTATACCACTAAGCTTCATCCTTACCATTATTTGTAGCTATAGTTATTTATATTTTGTTTTTATAAGTATGTCATAAGTATTATTTTATGTTATATTTCATTATGTGAATATATCACAACTTACCCATTCACCTTTACGTACTGTCATTTTCAAGTTTTTGCTACTGCAAATAGTGTTGCTATGAAAAATCGTAAGAGGGGCCGGGCACGGTGGCTCACATCTGTAATCCCAGCACTTTGGAAGGCCAAGGCAGGTGGATCACCTGAGGTCAGGAGTTCGAGACCAGCCTGACCAACACGGTGAAACCCTGTTTCTACTAAAAAATACAAAAAGTAGCTGGGCATGGTGGCGGGCGCCTGTAATCCCAGCTACTCGGGAGACTGAGGGGGGAGAATCGCTTGAACCCAGTAGGTAGAGGTTGCAGTGAGCTGAGATCGTGCCACTGCACTCCAGCCTGGGCAACAGAGCAAGAGTCTGACTCAAAAAAAGAAAGAAAGAAAAAAGAAAAATCCTAGAAGGGTGTACCAAAATCTTCTGGCATATATCTAGGAATTAAACTCCCAGATCATAGGGAGTTTAATTTAAAAACAGTTTGAAACTGTTTTTCAAAGTGGTTTCTCCACAAAAGAAACAATTTAACTGAGTACAGCCCCAGCATGGGAATAGAAAGGATCAACGAATATCTACTGACTGAACAAATAAATAGACAGTACACAATAAATACTAGCTAGTGTTATTAATTATGTCTACATAATTACATAGGTGGTAATGTCCCAACTATACTTATGCTCTGCTTCTCCTCCCTAGAACTGACCTTTAACCTATTGCAGATTTGAGAATAAGAGGTCCACAAGAACTGTAAAATTGGTGGCTATGGCTATTACCTAAAATATGCCTAGGCAGGCAGAAGAACTTTGTAAGAACCAAGACAGAAAATCAGGAATAGCAAGATGGGCCATCCAAACAGAATAGCAAAAGATAGAGTACTTAGCCAACAAGATCATTCATAAATTGGGCCAGGGGCAGTGGCTCACACCTGTAATCCCAGCACTTTGCAAGGCCAAGGCAGGTGGATCACTTGGGTGGATCACTTGAAGTCCAGAGTTCGAGATCAGCCTGGCCAACATGGTGAAACCCTTTCTCTACTAAAATACAAAGAGTTAGCTGGGCATGGTGACAGGAGCCTGTAATCCCAGCTACTTGGGAGGCTGAGGCAGGAGAATCGCTCGAACCCGAGAGGCGGAGACTGCAGTGAGTGGAGAGCACGCCACTGCACTCCAGCCTGGGCAACAGAAAAGGACTTCGTCTTTAAAAAAAAAAAAAAAAAAAATCATTCATAAATCTAGTCTATAAAAATTTCTCTACCAATTCTACAAATAAAATCAAATGACCAACTGAGGAAAGATATCCGTAGCAAATATGTCAAAAGGCTTATTCCTGACATACAAAGAGCTCTTACAAATCAGTAACAAACATTCCAAAAGAAACCTGAGCAAAGGAAAGAAAATGTACCAAATATACCACATGGCTCAAGCTGTGAATAATACAGCTTATGAATAATGCTTACGTATAGTACTTAATAATGTAAACAATGAATATTTATTTAAAAATTGGGAGGAGGAAATGTTTGTAGTATGTGAGGGGTATAGGTATAGCAGTATAAGATAATTATTACCGCCAGGCGCGGTGGCTCATGCCTGTAATCCCAGCACTTTGGGAGGCCGAGGTGGGCAGATCACAAGGTCAGGAGATCGAGACCATCCTGCCCAACATGGTGAAATCCTGTCTTTACTAAAAATGCAAAAAGTAGCTGGGTGTGGTGGCACGAGCCTGTAGTCCCAGCTACTCAGGACGCTGAGGCAGAAGAATCACTTGAACCCAGAAGGCAGAGACTGCAGGGAGCCGAGACCATGCCATTGCACTCCAGCCTGGGTGACACAGCAAGACTTTGTCTCCAAAAAAAAAAAAAAAAAACAACAACAACAACAACAAAAAACATATAATTATTACCTTCCAAAGTAGGAAGTCAATATATAATATTTAAAAGTAGAAAATTATACATCAGTATAAACATGTTATTTAAAAAACACAAATATTATATTTAAATATAATAAAGTAGAAATTTATACATCAGTAAAAACATGCTATTTAAAAAACACAAGGCCAACTGTGGTGGCTCATGCTATAATCCCCACCCTTTGGGAAGCTAAGGCAAGAGGATCACTTGAGGCCGGGAATTCAAGACCTGCCTAGGCAATACAGCAGGACCTAACTCTACAAAAAATGTAAAAACATATATATTAGTCAAGCATGGTGATGTGTACCTGTAGTCCTAGCTACTTGGGAGGCTGAGGCAGGAGGACTGCCTGAGCCCAGGTGTTTGAGGCCGCATTGAGCTATGATGGAGCCACTGCCCTCCAGCCTAGGTGAAAGGCTGAGATCCTGTATCTTAAAAACAAACAAAAAAAAGTATCAGAAATGAACTAAAAAAGTTATTAATAAAAGTAGTTGTCACAGAATAATCAGACACTGACAAGAGTTGGACAGGGGACCAATGTGTTTTGCTTCTGAAGTCTTGTAGAACTATCTGACTTTTAGAACTATAGTATGTATTACTTTGATAAAAATGGAAATATCAGGCCAGGCGCGGTGGCTCATGCTTGTAATCCCAGCACTTTGGGAGGCCAAGGTGGGCGGATCACCTGAGGTCAGGAGTTTGAGACCAGCCTGACCAACATGGAGAAACCCCGTATCTACTAAAAATACAAAATTAGCTGGGCATGGTGGCCCATGCCTGTAATCTCAGCTACTCGGGATGCTGAGGCAGGAGAATTGCTTGAACCTGGGAGGCGGAGGTTGCGGTGAGCTGAGATTGCGCCATTGCACTCTAGCCTGGGCAACAAGAGGGAAACTCTATCTCAAAAAAAGAAAAAAAAAAAAGAAAAAGGAAGTATCAAATATAGTCAATGATATGAACAAATAATTGAAAGAAACCAAATAACCACTAAGCATGAAAACATGCTCAACCTCACTAATTGTTAGAGAAATACTTAATAAATCAGGTATTTTCACTTTATCACACTGACAAAGATTAAAAATACTACTCTCTACACCTTCTTTAACATTGGGTAACAGCTCTGTTAAATCTGTGTTGATGGACTGTAAACTATAACAGCTATAACTTTTTTGGAGGGCAATTTAGCAAGTTCCATTAATAATTAAAACACATACATTTTTTGACCAGGCAATTTCATTTCTAGGAGTGTATTCTATAAAATTGCTTGCACAGGTATGCAGGTAATTTATGTATGAGAAGCTTACTAAATTGTTGCTTGTAACTGTGATAAACTGTTAATTACCAAGTCAATCGATAAAGGTAAGTTAAATTTTATTTTAGATCTATTTTCCAAAATACTATGCAGGCCGGGCGTGGTGGCTCACTCCTGTAGTCCCAGCACTTTGGGAGGCCGAGGGGGTGGATCACTTGAGCCCAGGAGCTCCTGACCAGCCTGGGCAACATAGTAAAACCCGTCTCTACAAAAAATACAAAAATGAGCTGGGTGTGGTGGCTCACACCTGTAGTTCCAACTACTTAAAAGGCTGAAGTAAGAGGATCCCTTGAGCCCAGGAGGCAGACGTTGCAGTGAGCCAAGATCACACCACTGTACTCCAGCCTGGGCAACAGAGACCGTGTCTCAAAAAAAAAAAAACAAAATTAGTATGCAGTCATTAGTTTAAGAGGATGACATACACACCAATATGGATAGACATTTGCGAGAGTATTAGGTGGAAAATGCTGCAGAACCTAATGGATGTCATAAACATCTAAAAATTTATAAACATACACTTGCAGATTTTTTCTATCTATAACAAATTGATTAACAGTGGTTCCCTCTGGACACTTTTGATTTCTATGTCACATACTGTTATATTGTTCAAATTTTTGATAACAAATATACATAACTTTTGCTGAATGAAAACCTCATCCTGTCTCTAGGCAGGTCTGCTTCATCCTCTAACAAGAAGACAGGCCTTCACCTCTTATGGGTAATTCAATTTGATACAGATTTCAGAGCTAACTGGGAGGACTTCAAGATGTCCAGTCAACCATTCCATAAAAAATCACAAACATCCCCTCCACAACATTCCTGACAAGAGGTTGCTAACTCCTACTAAAACACAGCTTATAATAGGAAGACCAGGCACGGTGGCTCATGCCTGTAATCCCAACACTTTGGGAGGCCAAGGCAGATGGATTGCTTGAGTTCAGGAGAGCGAGACCAGCCTGGGCAACCTAGCGAAACCCTCTCTCCACCAAAAATACAAAAAATTAGCCTGGTGCACGCACCTGTAGCCCCAGTTACTTGGAAAGCTGAGGTGGGAGGATCACCTGAGCCTGAGGAAGTCGAGGCTGCAGTGAGCCAAAATCGCCAAACTGCACTACTGCATTCCAGGATGGGCAATCAGAATAAGACCTTGTCTCAGGAAAAAACAAGGTATCCAACTGGAAAGGAAGAAGTGAAACTATCTCTACTTTCAGATGACCAATTTTACATATAAAAAATCCTTAAAAAATACTTTAAAAACTATTAGAGCTAATAAATTCAACAAAGTTGGAAGATTAACAGAAAACGATCAGTTGAAGTTCTATATATTAGCAACGAATAATTCGAAAAGGAAATTTTAAAACATTCCATTAACAATGGCATCAAAAAGAATAAAATACTTAGGAATAAGTTTAACAAAGGAGGTGCAAGACTTGTACACTGAAAATTACAAAACATTGATGAAAGAGATTAAAGACCCAAATAAATGAAAAGATACCCTGTGTTCATGTACTGGAAGATTAATATTGTTAAGATGGAAATATTTCCCCAAACAATCTAGAGAAATCAATCTAATCCTTATCAAAATTCCAACTGCTTTTGTTTGTAAAATGGAAACGTTGATATTAAAATTAATAAGGAATTGCAAGGGACTCAGAATAGCTGAAAAAATCTTGAAAAAGAAGAACAAAGTTGAGGAACATACTTTCCAATTTCAGAACTTACTACAATGCTACAGTAATCATAACAATGTGGTACCTGCAAAAGAACAGACATATAGATCAACGGAATAAAATTGAGAGTACAAAAATAAACCAACGTAATCTTTGATCAGTTGATTTTTGACAAGAGTGCCATGACCATCCAATGGAAAAAGAAGTCTCTTCAATAAATGATGCTGGGACAACTGGCTATCCATATGCAAAAGAACGAACTTAGATCCTTATCTCGCACCATTTACAAAAACTCAAAATGGACCAAAAATCCAAACGTAAGAGCTAAGACTATAAAACTCTTTTTTTTTTTTTGCAGTCCGGGAGGTGAAAGAGTCTTGCTCTGTCATCAGGCTGGAGTGCAGTAGTGTGATCTTGGCTCACTGCAACCTCTGACTCCCTGGTTCAAGCCTCAGCCTTCCGAGTAGCTAGGATTAGAGGCATGTGCCACCACGCCCAGCTATTTTTGTATTTTTATTAGAGACGGGGTTTCACCATGTTGGCCAGGCTGGTCTCAAACTCCTGACCTTGTGATCCGCCCACCTGGGCATCCCAAAGTGCTGGAATTACAGGCGTGAGCCACCGCACCTGGCCAAGACTATAAAACTCTTCAAAGAAAACACGGGGTAAATCTCTACGACCTTGGATTTGGCAATGGATTCTCAGATATGACACTAAAAGCACAAGCAATAAAAGAAAAAAATAGATATATTGGACTTCATCAAAATTTAAAACTGTTTATTTTTTTAAAATTTTGGACACTACCAGTAAAGAGACAAGACAACCGATAAAATGTGAGGAAATATTTGAAAATCATATATCTGATAATGGTCTATTATCCAGATTATATAAAATACTCTAACAACCCAACAAAAAGACAAAAAATTCAACCAAAAATTGGGCAAAGACTTAAACGAACATTTCTCTAAGGAAAATATACAAATGACCAATAAGCACATGAAAAGATGCCCAACATCATTAGTCATTAGGGAAATACAAATCAACACCACAGTGACATCCACATCCACTAAAGTAGCTATATAAATAACATTTTTTTTAAAAAATGGAGTGAAAGAAGTCTTGATGAAAATGTGGAGGAACGAAAAACCCAATCCACTTTAGGTTAGAATGGAAAATTGCACAGCTTCTGTGGAAAACATTTCGGCAGTTCCTCAAAACATTAAACACAGAGTTATCACATGACTCAGCAATTCCACTCCTAGGTAGATTTCTTTTCTTATTTTCTAAAGATATGAGTTTAAGTTTCTCAGTGTAAGATGTGCTATCATGTTAGCATATCCTCTCACCAATAAAATTTAGTATTATGTTTACAGGATGTGGCAGTAATGAGAAAACTGCACATTCCCAGTACAACAGGCCTCATTACGTCACAGACACGTTTCCTGTTAAGAATTAACTAGTGAATAACACATCAGTGGTTTTCTAACAGTGCTATGATGAGTCCTAGAGATTTCAGAGGGGGAAGCAGGGGTGTTAGGGTTACCCAACCCTCATATCAAGCAGAGCAGCCTCTTAACTGTTTTCCAGATTGAGTTTTTCCTTAAGATAATGTTTAAAGAAAGGATCCCACACTTAAGGAAAAAGTTCTTACTGAAAATTACTGCAGTGCATATATGTATACTCACTTTCTTCAGAATAGGTTGTAAAAATATTTGCAGATTAGCCAAAATTATATAATTTAAAATATTTCTACATATAAGCCCAGAAATGCCAAGGGGGCTTTCACTCATTTATGAGTTTACTGCACCCCCTGGCTCAAGCAATTCTCCCACCTCAGCCTCCCCAATAGGTGAGATTACAGGTGTGTGCCACCACTCCTGGCTTATGTCTTTCCACCTAAAGTGAATTTACTATAGACAGCATATCGATAAATGAGGGGATTTTTAAAACCAATCTGCCAATCTCTGTCTTCTAATGGAAGAATTTAATCCATTTATATTTAAAGTGATTACTGATAAGGAAGAATTAACTTCTGTCATTTTGCTGTTTGTTTTCTGTGTGTCATTCCCCCCACCCCCATTTCATCCATTACTGTTTTTTCTTTTTCTCTCTTTTTTTTTTTTTTTTTTTTTTGAGACAGGGTCTTGCTCTGTCTCCCAGGCTGAAGTGCAATGGCACGATCACAACTCACTGCAGCCTTCACCTCCCAGGCTCAAGGAATCTTCCCACCTCTCAGCTTCCCCAGTAGCTGAGACTACAGGCGCAGGCCACCACGCTCGGCTAATTTCTGTATTTTTTGTAGATACAGGGTTTTGGCATGTTGCCCCGGCTAGTCTTGAACTCCTGAGCTGAAGCCATCTGCTCACCTCAGTCTCCCAAAGTAGTAGGATTACAAACATGAGCCATCACACCGGGCCCTTTTTAAAAAAAACTTAGATTAGTGTAATCTAGATCCTGTAAGATTCATGAGAGGCTTAGTTTTCCCAGTCAAGTGATCTTTGCTCTCTCCAATTGAATAGTTTCTGATGATTATCTCCTTCATGAATCTGTCCCACAATGTTTCGAAGGGAAGACCTATCTTTTCTGCCTATGAACGTAGTCTTATGTTCTATCCTTTTCACCCTCTGAATCACCTGACCCTTAGACACACACACTCCCCAATACACTATTCATCATTCATACATAAAGTTCATTGTTATTGTCTTTCTCTACCTCCATGTGGCCTGGGTTAGGCTGGGCCCTAGAATACTTAGGAAGGGTCTCTTGATGACTGACAAAGAAGTAAGAAGGAAAGTGGCTTACATTGTAGGAGCGTGGGTGCCTCTGTTTCCACTGCACCAGGAGCAGCTGGGCCACCACCAAGGTAGCGATGAGGATGAGGACCATTTCAGCATGCATAGCTTCGTGGCCACGGTGCTTGGCATGCATGCGTGCATGCTCGACCCTGAAAGCCAAACACATGGGGTGAATCAAGTCAGGGATGCTGTAGTGATAAAGGGACAGTGCTTTCCAGGGATATCCCACCAGTACAAAGCTCAGAACACATTCCCTGCTTCATAGCCACAGGGTACCACACAAATTAGGGGCTAAGGACACACACACTAACAGACAGGCATGTGGAGATAAAATACAGGCTCTACGGACCCCAGCAACCAAGCCTAGATATTGGAATTAGAGCTAAGTGGTCTGCTGCCTGCCCCCATGGCAGAAACAGCTGACATCTTTCCTGTAACATGAAGGAGGTCCCAGGAGAAACACGCATCATTGCCTATTTCAAGCCTATTTCAACCTGACGCTGGAACGAGAAAGTAACCCAAAGAGGTTATAGCCATAAAGTCTCATACTCTCAGTCACTGATATTTATGACAGCAGTAAAGGAGTAACACTGCAAAGGTATGCTGATTCCAGGATTAAAGTCTTGCTTTATTCATTCTATCCTCTCTGCCAGGGTCAGAAATCCTTAAGACTAGTTAAAGCCTAAAAAATCTGGACTGCTTCACCTTTATACTAATCCAACAGTGACTTTACCATCAGTATCCACAGGTAAACAGCCTCCTCAAAGGTTCAAGGAAGTTTAGTAATTGGAGAGTACAGCTGGAAACATTTTATTAATCTAAAGCTGGCATTCTCTGGTCTTAAAGACTGGCAGCAAGTGATTCCCTCGGCCAACACTGGCTAAAAACTTGCTCTAAGAACAGTCACTACTACCACTCTGGGTCACAGTCATCCAAAGGAGAGGCATGAGGAAGGAATTAGAGGCTGGGTGCGGTGGCTCACACCTGTAATCCCAGCACTTTGAGAGGCTGAGGCCGGAGGATCACTTGAGGTCAGGAGTTCGCGATGATCCTGGCCAACATGGCAAAACCCCGTCTCTACCAAAAATACAAAAATTAGCCGGGTGTGGTGGTGCATGCCTGTGATCCCAGCTACTCAGGAGGCTGAGGCAAGAGAATCGCTTGAACCTGGGAGGTGGAGGTTGCAGTCAGCCGAGATTGCAACACTGCACTCCACCCTAGGCAACAGAATGAGACTCCGTCTCAAAAAAAAAAAAAAAAAAAAAAAAAAGAAATAGAAGAGAAGAAATAGAAAATCAAATACATCAGATAGTGTGGGAAAATTTAAATAAATAATAAAATCAAATACAAATGTAACTTGAGTCATAAGCTTTTATACAATTCCCATTACACCAGGATATTTAGGAGGGAGGAAAACGACAACATAAATGGTATCTTCATGGAAGTTCCATGGGCAGTGAAACATTAACAGCAAAAATAACCTGGAAGGATGAATTATAGATAAACAATAAAGCAAATATAACAAAAAGTTAAGTGTAGAACCCAGGTAGTTAAGTATAAAGGTGTTCACTGTACAAGTCTTTCAACTTTTCTACGTAGTTAAAGTTTTTCGTAACAAAATGTAAGGGGGGAAAACTTGGTGGGCAGAGTGGGGAAAAAAAGGCCAGTCGGTAAGCCTCAGCACCTAAGTGTTCATCTGATATAAAACTTTACCCTGGGTGGGAGAATCTGACAGAAAGATAATAGGATTCGGAGTTCGAAACTTAGATTCACACCCACCTATATGGCCATGGCCAATTAACCTCATATCTGTACATCACAATTTCTTCATCTGTCAAAAGGAGTCCATATTTTTTCTGCCTGCCTCAAGAGTTGCTGTGAGAGTAGGCTAAGAGGTTAGAGCACACTTAAAAACACCTAAGGGCTCTGAGGAGTTATAAAGATAGCAAGAGATAAGTTTCTTGTTCTCAGACAACATATACGTGAAAGGATATGCACAAAATGAAGTCAAAGAATGATCTAGAAAAGACCAGAGAAGTCAACCAGTTCAAGTCCCCACCCAATGCAAAAATCATTTTTGCAATCTTTGCTTGAATACTTCCACTGGCTGGGAGCACATGCCTTTTAAGGTAATCTATTTTAGAACCAGCAGTGTCTGGCACATTGTAGGTACATATATATATATTCTTTTTTTTTTGAGAGAGAGTCTCGCTCTGTCATCCAGGCTGGACGAACTGCAGCCTCAAACTGCTGGGTTCAAGGGATCCTTCTACCTTGACCTCCCAAAGTGCTGGGATTACAGGTGGGAGCTACCACACCTGGGCAGGTACTAATATTTGCTTATAAATGAATAAAATCCCAATGCTTTAGGGACAGAAAGCTCATTACCTCTCAATATACCTTGACTATTAAAGACATTTCTGACAATGAGACAAAAAAAATCTATCTTCTTATAGCTTCAGTCCATTAGACCTAATCCTATACTCCATAACAACAAAGGGCATATGGGCTCTTCTTTCCCAATGTTATCCCTTCAAAGATTTATCATGATGTTATTTAAACAAAACAAAACTATCCTTATCCTACCACTATTTTCCTGTGCCCTTTGAGGCTAACAGTTCTAGATCTTTTAATCACTATTCATATCACATGATATGAAGACTATTAATCTGGGTTGTCTTCTACACATGATCCAGTTAAAGATCTTTTTAATAATATGCCATGCTTAGAACAAAATATTTTTGACCTCAGCAGAGCAGACCACAGTGGCACTGCCACCTCTCTTACAGCAGATAGCATATTTCTACAAACATCTTCTAAATTATTCAGAATATTTTGGTAGCTGAGGTACACAACTGGTGCATACTGAGCTTAAAATCACCTAAAATCACACTGGGTTTGTCATGTGAACAGGTATTTTTGCCATTCTACGTTAAATCTAAATAAAATCAATAGGTTTTTTCTATTACATTCTACGGTTGATATCACCTCACTGGTTAGTCACCTTGTGAAGTTCACGGGGCAGGCACTCTGAAACCCTTTTACTGATGAGAAATCATTATAAGATATATGTTGACTCATCCTATTTACAAAACAAGTTAGTTGCAGAGTTGAGAACAGAAGATACATCTCCCATTTTCTTAACCAGAGCTCCCCATCCTGTATCATGGATAATGATGATGATGTTAATGATAATCATCTTCAAAGCAGTTAACACTTACTGGAAGCTTACCACATGCCAGGCACTCTTCTAAGAATTTCACATATATTAATCCTCACAACTCTATGAGGTATAGATATTGTTATGATCCTCATTTTACAAACGGGGCAAAGTAAGGTTGTGAGAAGTAAAGTAACTTGCTCAAAACTCACATAGCTAGTAAATTGTAGAAATGGTATTGAAACCCAGACAGATGATTTGGTCCAATCATCTACTTACACATTCAAGACTAAGAGAGCAACCCAGGTACTTAGAGAGATCCCAAAAGTCCAGTCCTACAGGTCATGAGCCACTGCCTCCTACTGACAGAAAAGCAAAATGGGTAGACGTATCACTCAATTAGCTGGGTTAACCTGCACTTCCTAGACTGCAAGGCCCGAACCGCCACACTTACCTCCATTGCTCCTCTGGAGAGAGGTCTGACATATCAACCTGTAGAAAGACACCACCAGAAAAATCCGTTACTGTCTTAAAACTGTGCCTGCCAATATAAGGTGCTCACACATTTATCGGTATCTTCAAGGAATTAGAGAAGCTTCAAGTCTTAGTATCTCTATGAAGCCTTACCAACCATTCTATTTCACACTGATCTCTCCCTTCTTTAACCACCTAGTTTGGCTTATGTCTATGACTGAATGTGTTGCACGTCTGTGCTAGGCAATAAGGGCAGAAGAGGACAAGAATCCTTAACTCCAAAGATACTCACAGCCTAGTGAGAAAGACAGACATAAACAGAAAACTTATCTATTACATAATAAAGACTAGCTATAGAATAAAGAGGTGCCTTGCCTTTTAATCTTTTAACCCAAACTGGGGTGTTTTAGACTAGGGAAGGCTTTATGGAGGAGATATGGATTATCCAGAAGAAATAAGAGAAATATGTTCTAGGCAAAAGGACTAACATAGACAGGAAGGAATAAAATTGCATAGTACACAAGCAATTGAGTGCAGCTAGAGCAAAAAGTATCAATCAGGATTAGTGGGAGACAGAGTTAAATATAACACCCTATGACTCTAAATGGCCCTATGGTAGCCACTAGGCTACACTGGACCCGGGCAAACTGAACTTAGTTCTTGCCCTGCTGCTATCAACTAATAATATCACTAGCCATCCAACCTCAAAGTTCTGGTTCTATTTGGTAGTCTTATCTTTTGAGTTTGTTTTTCAACCGTGGCACTACTGATATTTTGGGGTGGTTCATTCTCTGTTGAGGAAGGTGTCCTGTACATCACCATAGCATCCCACTAGTTGAAAACCACTGCTCTAGAGTAATACTATATTCTTTGAGTTTAGGGCTCAAGTCTTCTACCTCCTTGCAGTCATACACAAGCATACCCAAGTACTCAGTACATAAGTCATTCAATGCCTTCTTATACTGAATTGAGCTGAAAATGTTCTTTGATCTGGTCTACAGAAGAGAGACAAGGCCTTAGAAATACTCAAATCAATCAACAACCATTCCTTTAGTACTTAAGATGTTCAAGGTCCTCTTACCCACTGTTCTGATAACTTCAGGAAAGTATCGTAAGTTGAACATTTGAAATAATAACACAGGTAGAACTCCATTCTACTACTGAGTCAAATAAGCACATATTTACCAGGCATCCTTTATGTATGTGTACTGGAAATGCCCATCACTATTGAAGGCAGGCTTTCCAGCTTCTACATCTCCCAGCTAAGTCAAAAAATAAATTTACCAGGACTTTGCCTAACCAATCTGGGTAATGAAGTCAACATCCCTCCTTCCTTTTCCTATCCACACTGCCTCACAGAATTTATTCAGGTGCCCTGACTCAGGTCTTCATCTCCCAGAAGAATAGAGGTCAGATAGTATGAGAGGACACATAGGAGGTACCTGAGCAGGCAATTATGAATCACACTTCTAAATAACAATCCACGCACAGGTTTCAAGCTACATGTCAAAACTCTTTTCTTCTTCTTCTCCAACTTGGACCTGCATCTTACCAAGCCTGTCTATTCATTGTCCCAAGACATGTGGGACCCATTTCTGTCTCTGGGCCTTTGCATACCCTTCCCACTGCTTATAATGCCCTTCCCTATTTTTCATTGTTGTTGTTGTTGTTGGTTATCCACATCCTAGTTATCCTTTAAGAACCTAGCTCCAAATGCAACTTTCCTGATTCTCTAGCCTAGGGAATTTGGTCCTCCGCCTTTCTCCAGCATGGATATTTCTCTTTTTTACTCAAAGTGTGGCCCATGGACTGGCAGTACCAGTATCATCTGGGTGCTTGATAGAAACATAACATCTCAGGTACCACTCCAGACCCACTGAATCACAATCTGCCTTTTAATAAGAACTCCGGGTGATCAATATGTACATTAAATTTGAGAAGTACTGTTCTATGTTAGTCATTCAGTCTCATGTTGTCTTAGACATCCTTTCTAAGTGGTCTAACTGCTTGTCTCTAGCACCAGGATAGGGCAAGCAAGAGACCTGGGGCTCAAAATTTAAGGAAGCACACACTCTCAGGTACCCATCCTGCACTTGCATGACCTTAAGAGTGAATGGCTCTCTAGAGTTTATACCCCAGCACCTTGTTTCCCTCACCCTCGTCCTGGCCCTGTATATGTTTATTTGCTTCCATCCCATGAACCTATTAGTTCCTTCAGAGCCAAAACACACTTTATACTGATTTATGTCTTTCAAGGAGAATAGCACAGAGCTGAGCATATATTAAGCACTCAATGAGTACTTGTGGAATTGAAGAAAATTCTCTTTATTAAGGGAAGCAAGTATGCTGACAAACCAGCACCTCACCTGCAGATGCTTAAATTGTATAGAGTAAACAAACACTTGAAAAATAACTAACAAGCATCTGGGAAAGGAGTATTCATCTGACACCAAGGAAATCATGTTAAAAACTATGTAACAAAACAAAGCAACTACCTGTTCAAGGAAGCAAATCCAATGAGGGGGAAACTAGGAAAATCTGGAATACTGGGCCAGGCATGAAGGTGCCTCTCTTTGACATAATGGACCAAGCATGCTACTATTTATGGCTTAGTTTCTCCATCTAGAAAATAGAGAAATAAGACTTCTGACTTCATTATAGAGCTGTGAATAAAGTATATTTAAGGTGGGCCGGGCGCGGTGGCTCAAGCCTGTAATCCCAGCACTTTGGGAGGCCGAGACGGGCGGATCACGAGGTCAGGAGATCGAGACCATCCTGGCTAACCCGGTGAAACCCCGTCTCTACTAAAAAAATACAAAAAACTAGCCGGGCGAGGTGGCGGGCGCCTGTAGTCCCAGCTACTTAGGAGGCTGAGGCAGGAGAATGGTGGGAACCCGGGAGGCGGAGCTTGCAGTGAGCCGAGATCCGGCCACTGCACTCCAGCCTGGGCGACAGAGCGAGACTCCGTCTCAAAAAAAAAAAAAAGTATATTTAAGGTGATCAAGTGATTTCACTGCCTTTCCTCCTGGGAAAGTGGACATATTTTAAAACTACTAGAAGAGGATAGAGATAATTGAATGTTGGTGAAGCAGAGGACAGCAATGCTGTCAGAGCCTCAGGGAAAGCAGCTCAGAAGGGCAAGCACTAAGTAAGGCTGAGGACTAGACTTGAGGCTTAGAGGATCATTAGCACTTTATGGAGTACTATAAATGTTAAGAGTAAGACATGATCTGGCTTTAGTATTTGCCTCCTGACCAAAAAAGGTTATTTAAGTTACATCCAAACCAGTCTTCTGGCTCAAGTAAAAAAAATAAGGGAAGGTATAAACTATGGCTAAAATTAACCTGTACCATCTGGAAAGACATCTTTACTTGCTCTCTCATTAAGGAGTTTATTCATTTGGGGCCAAGCACTAACCCAGTCTGAAGGCACCTTGTCCAAAGCTCAGGTGGCTAATTAGGTAAGGCTCTCAAGGTAAGGGTACTTACTGATTCATGAGCCCTTATCTAACTCCTAAGACCTACAGCTTCTTAATGCTAGCCAATCGCTCCCAACTGGGATCTCACAAGGTCCCCAGTCATGCCCAGATTTGAAAGACGTTAAACCAAAAATAAATGCTAGGCAGAGAGCAAGAGAAAATTTTGCAAAGATGGAAAATGATGAGAAGTTGACTGCTACATTTTTTTTAGGTGCAGAAGACTCAGCGATTCACTAATGTATGCCCACAAACAGGTCTCCTGTCCCCCCAAAATATCATAAACTCTATGATCTCTGCATCTGTAGGCAGGCTGCTCATTTTGTTCCTTAAGGCCCTTTCTTTAACCAAACCACATTCTGCCTTACTGCAAAACTCTGGCCAAATCCTTCTGGTCTCTAGAAGGCTCTTTAGACAGACCACATTTATTGAAGAAACATCTTCTACTGCCTTGCTAAGTATGGTCTACAGCCTAGCACCAAGAGTACCCTGAGAGCTTGTTAAGAAACAGAAAATCGCAGACTCCATCTCAGACCTCCTGAGTCAGAATCTGAATTTTAATAAAATACTGAAGTAATTCATATGTACATTAAAGTTTGAGAAGCACTGCTACTACATCCCAGCACTCACATTCAAAAATTGCATCTACAGCCATATGCACCTATACACTTGACTCCTTATTTAACAACTTTACAGAGATCTAACTCACATACCACAAAATTCATCCATTTAAAGTGTGCTACTCTGAGTTTGGGCATGGTGGCTCATGCCTGTAATCCCAGCACTTTGGGAGTCTGAGGCAGAGGATCTCTTGAGGCCAGGAATTTGAGACCAGCCCGAGCAACACAGCGAGAACCCATCTCCACAAAAAATAAATAAATAAATTAGCCAGGCGTGGTGGCATGTGCCTGTAGTCCCAGCTACTTGGGAGGCTAAGGCAGGAGGATTGCTTAAGCCCAGGAGTTTGAGGCTGCAGTGAGCCCTGATCACAGCAATGCACTCCAGTCTGGGTGACAGCGCAAGACCCTATCTCTAAAAAAATAAATAAAATGTACTATTCTGTACAAAATCTCAGACAAGAGGAATATTTTTTTTCTTTGAGTTCTATTGTACAGCATGGGTAATACTGTTCATAACAGAATATTGTACATTTCAAAATTGCTGAGAGTGAATTTTTAAGTGTAGTCACCACAAAAAATGTTAAGTATTTGAGGTGATCGATATGTTACTAGCTTGATTTAATTATTCCACATTGTATTTATAATTTTTTTTTTTTTTTTTCCCGAGACAAGAGTCTCGCTCTATTGACCCTGCTAGAGTACAGCGGCGCGATCTCAGCTCAGTGCAACCTCTGCCTTCCAGGCTCAAGTGATTCTCTCGCCTCAGCCTCCTGAGTAGCTGGAATTACAGGTATATGCCACCACACCCAGCTAATTTTTGTATTTTTAGTAGAGACAGGGTTTCACCATGTTGGCCAGGCTGGTCTTAAACTTCTGACCTCAAGTGATCTGCCCGCCTCAGCCTCCCAAAGTGCTGGGATTACAGGCGTGAGCCACCGAGCCTGGCCATGTATTTATAAATTATAACATCACTCTGTATTCCACAAACTTACACAAATATATAAATTGTCAATTTAACATTTTTTAAAATTAAGTATACTATTCAGAGATTTTTAGTATA
Source organism: Chlorocebus sabaeus (assembly GCF_047675955.1). Lineage (NCBI taxonomy): Eukaryota > Metazoa > Chordata > Mammalia > Primates > Cercopithecidae > Chlorocebus > Chlorocebus sabaeus. Next base: position 68,385,727 of record NC_132904.1, on the reverse strand, counting down.
TTCACAAAGTTGTGCCACTATCACCACTATCTAAGTTGAGAACATTTTTGTCACCTCAAAATAAAATCATGAGCCAGTTAGCAGTCACTCCCTTCTCCCTGCAGCCCAAGGCAACCACTAATTTACTTTCTGTCTCTATCTATAGATTTGCCTATTCTAGACAATTCATATAAATGGGATCATAAATATATGGTGTTTTGTGACTGGCTTCTTTTCACTTTGCATAATTCTTTCAAGGTTCATCCACTTTGTAGCATGTACTGTAGTTCATTCCTTTGTATTGCCACAGAATATTCCATTGTATAAACATCACATTATTTATCCATTCATCAGCTGATGAATGTTGGCATCGTTTCTACTTTTTTGCTATTATAAATAATGCTACTATGAACATCCATCTTTAAATTTTTGTGTGAATATATGTTTGCATTTCTCTTGAGTGTATACCTAGAAGTAGAATTGCTGGATTATATGGTCTCTGCTTAACCTTTTAAGCAACTAGCAAACTGTTTTCCACAGCAGCTGTACCATTTTATAGTCCCACCAGCAGTGTGTGAGGGTTCCAATTTCTCCATATCCTTCCCAGTACTTACAATCTCTTTCTGATTAAAGCATCTAGGGAGTATGAAATGGTATCTCAATGTGGTTTTGATTTTCCATTTCCCTGATAGATAAATGATGTTGAACTTATTTTCATGTGCTCTTTGGCCATTTGTGTATCTTCTTTGGAGAAAAAGTCTATTCATAGCCTTTATCCATGTTTTTTTTTTTTTTTTTTTTTTTTTTTTTTTAAAGAGACAGGGTCTTACTATGGTGCCCAGCCTGGAGTAAAGTGGCTATTCACAGGCATGATCATTGTACATTAGAGCCTTAGATCCCTGGGCTCAAGCAATTCTCCCACCCCAGCCTCCGATGCAGCTGGGACTACAGAGGACTACCGTCTGCAGGGGCCTGGGTTGTATCTCACTCCCACTTTTCACCCCAAAAAATTGGTTCAGGGCAACAAACTACCCTTCTCAGTGAAGAAAAAAACAATGTACATCCTAATCTGGCACAGGTCTTTACTTGCTGTATGTCAATGGATAGGGTACCTCTCTCTACACCTCAGTTTCCTCATTTATAAAATGAGAGAGTTGGCTTAGATGACTTTCATTACTGCATTTTTTTTTGTTTTTTTTTTTTTTGAGACGGAGTTTTGCTCTTGTGCAATGGCACAATCTCTGCTCACTGCAACCTCCACCTCCCGGGTTCAAGCGATTCTCCTGCCTCAGCCTCCCCAGTAGCTGGGATTACAGGTGCAAGCTATCACGACTGGCTAATTTTTGTATTTTTAGTAGAGACAGGGTTTCAACCTGTTGGCCAGGACAGTCTCAAACTCCTGACATAAGTGATCCACCAACCTTGGCCTCCCAAAGTGCTGGGATTACAGGCGTGAGCCACCATGCCCAGCTATATCAATAAAAATCTACCAAGCGACTACCATATGCATACACCAAAAATGTCCATCACTCAGAGGATGACCTCCCACCCTGGCTTCAAGCATCTGCTAACTATAAAGGACCCTAAACTCTGAAATCCAATCCTCTACCTCTTTGGCTAAGCAACCTAGCATTTTACACAACTCAGCTGATCCTTCTATATTGAAGACTGATCAACCTACACAAAAGATAATTCTTTTTTTGTGGTTTTTGCGTTTTTTTGTCTGTGTTTTGTGTGTGTATGTGTTGCTGTGTTTTGTTTTTGAGACGGGGTCTTGCTCTGTTACCCAGGATGGAGTGCACTGATGCAATCTTGGCTCACTGCAACCTCTGCCTCCCAGGTTTAAGCAATTCTCTGCCTCAGCCTTCAGAATAGTTGGGATTACAGGTGCGTGCCACCACGCCCGGATAATTTTTTGTATTTTTTTTCAGTAGATATGGGGTTTCACCATCTTGGCCAGGCTGGTGTTGAACTCCTGACCTCGTGATCCACGCACCTCGGCCTCCCAAAGTGCTGGGATTACAGATGTGAGCCACCGCACCCGGCCGTGTATGTGTGTTTTAAGATGAAGTCTTACTCTGTCGCCCAGGCTAGAGTGCAGTGGCACAATCTTGGCCTCCTGGGTTCAAGCGATTCTCCTCCCTTAGCCTCCCAAGTAGCTGGGATTATAGACATGCACCACCACACCCAGCTAATTTTTGTAGTTTTAGTAGAGATGGGGTTTTCACCATGTTGGCCAGGCTGGTCTTGAACTCCTGACCTCAAGTGATCTGCCTGCCTGGGCCTCCCAAAGTGTTGGGATTACAAGCATTAGCCACCATGCCTGGCCTGTTTTTGTTTTTTTGAGACAGGATCTCACTCTGTCGCCCAAGCTGGAGTGCGGTAGTGCGATCATAGATCACTGCAGGGTCGACTTTCCAGGCCCAAGCAATCCTCCCGCCTCAGTTTCCTGAGTAGCTGGGACTATAGGCATGCACCACGACACCCAGCTAATTCTTAAATTTTTTGCAGATAAGGGGTCTCCACATGTTGTCCAGGCTGCTCTTGAACTCCTGGACTCAAGTGACCCGCTCACCCCAGCCTCCCAAAGTGCTAGGATTACAGGCGTGAACCACCATGCCCAGCCGAGACTTCATTCTTTCACAAAACATTAGAGAGGAATAAGCCCAACCTTTGCCCTTGATGTATTCACAGTCCAAGAGTAGGGAGAGACAGACTATTAAACATAATATAATATGATAAGGATAACCTTTGACATATACACAAAATGCTGTGTAAGCCCCAGAGAAAAAGATTAGCTAGCTCATGAACCTGGTAGGTTCAGCACAACCAGGCTGACTGTCTCTATCTGGTGGGGTTCAGATACTGTGGTCTTCTGTGTGATTAAGATAACAAGTGAAGTCCAAAGGTTCACAGGCTACCACATTTATAGCTCCCCATTCTCCTCTCATTCACATTCTTCCCCAACTCCTTAGCTTTGCCAAGAATTCAAGGCTAGTAAGTTGAAGTGGAAACCTCATCTTTCAGGCCACCAAAGTCATAAATCAGCTGGAGATCATGCAGACACTGGATATGCTTAGCCTGACAAGGGTGGCACACTTTGGGCAGTAGAGTGAAAGTAGATGTTGGCTGTAACAGCAAATGTGGCTGCTGCAGCTGCTGCCTGCCCTTCACCCCCACCCCTCCTACCATCATCAGAAAGCACATCCTCCAGGGCAGTTGAGTTGGTAAGTTTTTGTTTTTGTTTTTTGAGACAGTTTCACTCTGTTGCCCAGGCTGGGGTACAGTGGCGCAATCTCGGGTCACTCCAACCTTCACCTTCCAGGTTCAAGTGGTTCTCGTGCCTCAGCCTCCCAAGTAGCTGGGGCTACAAGTGCACGCCACCACACCAGGCTAATTTTTATATTTTTAGTAAAGATAGGGTTTCACCATGTTGACAAGACTGGTCTCAAACTTCTGACCTCAAGTGATCCAACCGCCTCAGCCTCTCAAAGTGCTGGCACTACAGGTGTGAGCCACTGCACCTGGCCAAAAAGCTTTTTAAATTAAACTTTTCAAATTTGGGAGCACCTAAGTTTGCTTCTTTGGTTCTTCAATTGCTATCCCATCAAATTCCTATTTTTCAGTCTGGCTTCCTCCTTACCTGGTCCTCCTCTCTCTCTCTTTCCTATATGCACTGCAGTTTTCCATATACCCAAACATTTTACCGATCTCTAAAGATCCAATCCAGGTGTCATTTCCTCCAGAATCCTTCAGAACAGAACTATCCTATAAACTCCTAAGGCCTTTACAGCCTGGACGGTTCATGTGCTGATCATATCTAAACATCTATAAAATCTCCCTTGAGTTTTTCATTGCCATAGTGCCTTAGTTCCGACTTTATCCCTTGCTCTTTCTCTAACAATTGCAGTGGCCTCCAAAATGATCTCCTCGACTCTAACCTTGCCAGCACAGATTCATGACACAGGAGCAGACACAGTGATCTTTATTAGACACACATCTGACTGCATCATCCTACTACTTTGAGAAACTTTAATGACTTTCTAATGCCTTGGGGTTAAAGTTCAAACTCCTTAGTAGGACACACAAGGGACTTCATAATATGGCCCACCCAGCTATCTTATTTCACCACTCTCCACCAAATGGCTTATATTCCAGCCACACTAAACTATCTATCTCTTTCATCCCTCAGTGCTTTCTTTGGCTGCTGCCGTCTTTTCTCTCTAGAATTCTCCCCTCACCCTCACTCTTTCACTGCCAATTTTTTTTTTTTTTTTTTTGAGACAGGTCTTACTTTTACTTTGTCACTCAGGTTGTAGCACAGTGGCTTGATCATAGCTCACTGCAGTCTCAACCTCCTGGGCTTAAGGGATCCTCCTGCCTCAGCCTCCTGAGTAGCTAGGACTATAGGTGCATGCCACCATGCCTAGGTAATTTTTCCATTTTCTGTAGAGATGGGGTCTCAATATGTTTGCCCAGGCTGGTCTAAAACTTCTGGGTTCAAGTGATCCTCTGGCACCAGACTCCCAAAGTGATTGGATTACAGGTGTGAGCCACCATGCTTAGCCATATCATCCATTTTAAGTGAGAAATTCAATTACTGTTAGTATATTTAAAATAAGATTCAACCAGCCAGGCACGGTGGCTCACATCTGTAATCCTAACACTTTGGGAGGCCAGGCAGGCAGGTCACCTGAGGTCAGGAGGTTGAGACCACTCTGGGCAACATGGTGAAACCCTGTCTCTACTAAAAATACAAAAGTTAGCCAGGTGTGGTGGCACATGCCTGTAATCCCTGCTATTAGGGAGGCTGAGGCAGGAGAATCGCTTGAACCCGGGAAGCAGAGGTTGCAGCAAGCTGAGATCACACAATTGCACTCCAGCCTAGGTGACAGAGTGAGACTGTCTCAAAAAAAAAAAAAAAAAAAAAAGAGCCAGACGTGGTGGCGAGCACCTGTAATCCCAGCTACTCAGGAGGCTGAAGCAGGAGAACCACTTGTACCCGGGAGGCAGAGGCTGCAGTGAGCTGAGACAGCACCACTGCACTCTAGCCTGGGTAACAGAGGGAGACTCTCTCCAAAAACATAATGATAAATAAAATAAAATAAGACGCAACCATCTTATTTTAAATCATTTCCATCATAAAACAAACAAACAAAAAAACACAGAACAACAAAAAAAAAACCTCATGCTCATTTACTAACTCCTCATTCCCACCCCCAAACCCTGGTAACCATTAATTTCTTTTATACTGCTATATATTTGCCTTTTTTGGACCTTTCATACAAATGAATTCATGCAGCAGCTGAGTGTGATAGCATATGCCTGTAAACCCAGCTACTCTGTGGAGGGTGAGGGGGAAAATCGTGTGAGTCAGGAGTTACAGACCAGCCTGGACAACACAGCAAGACCTTATCTCAAAAATAAATAAATTCATTTATTGAGTGTGTGATCTTTTGTGACTGTCTTCCTTCACTTATCAAAATGTTTTCGGCCAGGCACGGTGGCTCACACTTGTAATCCCAACACTTTGGGAGGCCAAGGCAGGCAGATCATGAGGTCAGGAGATCAGGACCATCCTGGCTAACATGGTGAAACCCCGTCTCTACTAAAAATACAAATAATTAGCCAGGCGTGGTGACGGGCGCCTGTAGTCCCAGCTACTCGGGAGGCTGAGGCAGGAGAATAGCGTGAACCTGGGAGGCAGAACTTGCAGTGAGCCGAGATCGCGCCACTGCACTCCAACCTGGGCAACAGAGGAAGACTCCGTCTCAAAAAAAAAAAAAAGTTTTCAAGGATCACCCATCACCCATGTTATAGCAGTTATCAGGAGTTCACTCCTTTTCTTACTAAATACTATTCCATTGTATAGCCAGACAATTTTATTTATCCTTTCATCAGTTGATGGACATTTAGGTTGTTTCTACTTTGGGGCTATTATGAGTAACGTTCCTATCAACTCTTGTGTATAAGTTTCTGTGTGAATTTTTCTTTCTTTCTTTTTTTTTAAAGACAGAGTCTTACTCCCAGGCTGGAGTGCAGTGGCACAAACATAGCTCACTGCAGCCTCGACCTCCTGGGCTCAAGTGATACTGCCACCTCAGCCTCCAAAGTAGCAGGGACTACAGAAACGAGCCACCATGTCTGGCTATTTTTTATTTTCAGGGGAGACGGGGTCTCCCTGTGTTGCCCAAGCTGGTCTTGAACTCCCGGGTTCAAGCAATCCACCCTCCACAGCCTCCCAAAGCGCTGGAATTACAGGTTTAAGTCACTGGACCTGGCCCTTTTGCCCATTTTTTGCTAGGTTTTTTTTTTTTTTTATTGATGAGTTGTAAAAGCTCTTTATATGTTCTATAGACAAATATCTTATTAATATATGATTTGCAAACAGTTTTTCCCATTTAGCCATCCTAGTGGATCTGAAATCGTTCAAGGATCTTTTGAGTCTCATTCTTTGTATTTCAGAGAACTAGCTCATAATCTGGTATACGGTATGTGTTCAATAAATGACAGACATGTTAAATAATATTAACTGCTTTGGAAACAAGGATAAATGGCTTACTTGTTCAGCATCCCCTTCACACTTAGTACTAGACACAAAGCAAATGCTTGGAAAATACTCAGACACTGAGTAACTCTCTCTTGAACAAACAGTAGGGATGATATTGCAGAAGAATCCAGAGGAACTGGGAAAGCCATCTGAAACAGCCAATGGCTGCTAAGTTTAAAAGTGACTCCTTTTGACACAGTGGCCATGTGAAAAAAATTAAAAATCTTAAAAATAAATAAATAAAAGTGAATCTTGGCCAGGCATGGTGGCTCATGACTGTAATCTCAGCACTTTGGGAGGCCGAGGCAGGAGGATCACTTGAGGCCAGGAGTTGGGAGATCTGCCTGGGTAACATAGCAAGACTCCATCTCTACAAAAAATTTAAAAATTAGCCAGGTGTAGTGGCACACACCTGTAGTCCCAGCTACTCAGGAGGCTGAGGCAGGAGGATCACTTGAGCCCAGGAGGTTCAGACTACAGTGAGCCATGATCACACCACTGAACTCCAGCCTGGGTGACAGAACGAGACCCTATCATAAAAAAAAAAAAAAAAAAGTGACTCTTCCTTATAAGAGAAATACTAACATAATCCTACTTGATCTTTAATAGCCAGCAGTAAATACTTTCCAAACTTAACATAGCATACAGCTAGGACTGAAGGAAGCTTTAAGGAGAAGGGAAAACCAAAGTTCATGGCTGGTAGTATCAGAAGGCCTAGGTCAGTGGGATAAGAAATATATCTACTATCTTTTCCTTCCTTCCTATTACTCAATCTACAAACTTAATCCAGGTCCTTCAACCTCATGTACTTCATGAGTCACTGTGTCACCCAAGTTCAAATCTTCTGGTGTCCTAATGCTGTCTGTGAAAGTAAGAACTCCTTAGTAGACTACACAATGCCCTCCACAGGAGCACTGAGAGTGAGCTCTCAGGACCACACAAGGCCATGACCTGACCCCTAGCTGTCTTTCCAGTTTTACCTTCCTCTGCTCCCAGCTCCTTTGGGACTTAACATATGCTCTTCTGCAGTATATATAATACATCAGAAATTATGTGCATTTTAGAATTAGATAAATCTGGAAGCCCTACTTGCCGGGATTAAGGCAAATTTTTCCTGTCCCTTAATCCCTCCTTCATTTCTGCCCCAAGAATGATCTTTCTATAATGCACATCTGATCCATGTCATTCACCTAAGTTCCTTTTTTTTTGAGACGGAGTCTCGCTCTTTTGCCCAGGCAGGAGTGCAGTGGCACAATCTCGGCTCACTGCAACCTCCACCTCCCAGCTTCAAGTCATTCTCCTGCCTCAGTCTCCCAGGTGGCTGGGATTACAGGTACACAGCACTATGCCTGGCTAATTTTTTGTATTTTTAGTAGAGATGGGGTTTCATCATGTTGCCCAAGCTGGTCTGGAACTCCTGACCTCAAGTGATCCTGCCACCTCAGCCTCCCAAAGTGCTGGGATTACAGACATGAGCTACTGCGCCTGGCCAACCTAAATTCTTAAAGCTCTTCTATAGCTAATCATCAGCTACAGATAAAAAATCCAAACTCCTCAGCACAGCATATAAGGCCTTATGTGTCATCACATCTGCCTCCCTTTCCAGTCTCCCTACTTTATCATTACTCCCCACCTTCTACTCTGAGGTTCCAGTAATACTAAACTGCATACAGTTCCCTGAAGGTGCCATTCCCTTTCTCACCTCCCACCTTGCACATGCTGCTCCTCCTGCCTAGAGGGCTCTTCTATTCTTTCTTTAGCTGGTTAATTTCTAGTCACTTTCACACTCAGCTATGGTATCACTTCTAGGGATACCTTTTCTGATCCCTTGCCTGCCATTTCTGGTGCTCCCTGAAATCTCTGCTTCTTCGTATTATAGCAATTATTACATCTGTTTACTTTACTAACTTTTGTACTACATCAAGAGAGCCTGAGAGCAAGGCCTGTGTCTTTGTTACCTTTCACATCTAATGCAGTACCTTGCTAAATTCGCAGTGTGTGACCAAACAAGAAACAAGTGAACAGGATTCTCCCAACACACACATGAGGCTGGCAGAACAAATGACTTTATTATTATTTTAAAGCTGACAGCATTACCTATTGACATGTCACAGATAACAGCTGCATAGCAGAGCTAAGATAAAAAGCCAGATCTTCAGAGCACCAGAACAAGGTCCAAACGTCCTAATTAACACTAAATGGTACCTAATTAACATTAAATGGTACCATGGTGATGCCATTTATTTAAGTCAAAGCAAAAAATTCCAAAAAATATAAAAGTCAAGCTTGATTATTTTCTTTCCCTTACATTACATATCCAATCCACCAGCAAGTCCTGTAGGCTCTATTTCAAAACATATTCTAAATTTATCCACTTTTCTCCATCATCTCTGCTATCCCTGCTATGGTTTGAATGTTTGTGTTCCCCAAAATTCACATGTTGAAATCTAATCTCCAATGCAATAGTATTCAGAGGTGGAGGGAACCTTTAGGAGGTGATTAGGTCGTGAAGGTGGAGACCTCATGAATGGGATTAGTGCCCTTACAAAAGTGGCTTTAGGGAGGCTATGTATCCCTTCTGCCATGTGAGGACATGGCAACAAGGAGCCCCCTTTGAAGCACAGAGCCCTTGCCAGACATCAAATCTGCTAGAACTTTGACTTTAGACTTCCCAGCCTCCAGAACTGATATATTTTTGTGTGTGTGTGTACATATATATATATATATTTTTTTTTTTTTTTTTTTCCTTTTTTTTCAAACAGAGTCTTGCTGGAGTGCAGTGGCACGATCTTGGCTCACTGCAACCTCTGCCTCCCAGGTTCAAGTGATTCTCCTGCCTCAGCCTCCTGAGTAGCAGGGATTACCAGTGCCTGCTACCATGCCCAGCTAATTTTTTTGTATTTTTAATAGAAACAGGGTTTCAACATGTTGGCCAGGCTAGTCTCAAACTTCTGGTCTCAAGTAATCCGCCCGCCTCAGCCTCCCAAAGTGCTGGGATTACAGCCATGAGCCACTGTGCCCGGCCAAATTTCTGCTGTTTATAAATAACCCAGTCTAAGGTATTTTACTATAGCAGCCCAAAAGGACTAACACACACCCTCAACTCTGAAACACTATCATCTCCCATCTGGACTATTACAATAACCTCCTAACCCTCTCATTGAGTCACCTCCTACAATCCATTCTTCTCAAAGCAGCCAGAAAGATCTTTTTAAAAATGTAAATCAGCTCACATCACTCCCATTTTGAAACCCAATCAAAGTCTTCTCATTATACTCTCAATAAAATTAAACATGTACCACAGCAGCTACAAGGCCTTATAAATCTGACCTTGCCAGACTCCCTGACCTCATACAACACCATTTTTCCTTTGCTAACTATGATCTGTCGCACTGGCATTCTTTTTTTTTTTTTTTTTTTTTTTTTTGAGACGGAGTCTGGCTCTGTCGCCCAGGCTGGAGTGCAGTGGTGGGATCTCAGCTCACTGCAAGCTCCGCCTCCCGGGTTTACGCCATTCTCCTGCTTCAGCCTCCCAAGCAGCTGGGACTACAGGCACCCGCCTCGTCACCCGGCTAGTTTTTTTGTTTTTTGTATTTTTTAGTAGAGACAGGGTTTCACCGTATTAGCCAGGATGGTCTCGATCTCCTGATCTCGTGATCCGCCCGTCTCGGCCTCCCAAAGTGCTGAGATTACAGGCTTGAGCCACCGCACCCGGCCTCGCACTGGCATTCTTTTTGGTCCCAGGACATACCTTGCTCATTCCCATTAATTTGTACTTAGAACCTTCACCTGAAACATATGTGCTTCCAAATCTGGAAATTGCTAGGTCTTCACCATTCAGGTCTTGGTTCAAATAGCATTTCCTCTGAGGCTTTCCATAACCACCCTATTTAAAGTAGCCCTTCTCTTCCAGTCATCTTTATCACATTATGTTACTTTTCTCAAAGCACTTGTCACCATCTGGAGTTATCCTGTTTATTTGTTATCTGCTTTACCACGTTAGAAACTAAACCTAATATGAGGAAGGACCTCGGATGTCTTGTTCACTGCTGAATTACCGGGACCTAGAAAAATGTTTGACACTAAAGTCACAAGTATTTGAAGAAGGAAATAATGAATAATTAATACAGACCACAAACTTAATAAATGTTTACTGAATACATGAGTGAATGAATTAGGGAGATAAATAAAGGGCAAAACACAAATAAGTGAAAGCACTGCTATTTAACACTTTTATAGCTACTCACTTTTCTCCACCCTATTGTCTTTGCTCAAGCTCAGGTCGCCATCATCTCGCTCCTCAAGTACTGCAATATCTCCTAACTGATTTATTCTCCTTTTTCCAACCTGATCCCTCCAAAAGTAACTTCCAAACTTCAACTAGACTTGGTCATTGAGACACAGATCTAACATGTTACTCCTCTGCTCAAGACTCTTCAGTGGCTCTCTACAGCCCAGGCTTTTTAGCACAGTCACTCACTGCTATCCCCTTATGTTTAACCTAAATTCCAGTCATACAGAACTTCGTACAGTTTCCAGAATATTCCACGCTGTTTAACGTCTCCAAGCCTTGCATATCTTTTCATTTTGCTGGACCACTCACTCTTCCTTACCTCACTGATTTTGACTATCTATTGAACTCAAACTTAATCCTCAAGAACAAACTCAAACATCTTCTCCATTAAGTCTTTAAGGATTCCTGAAACAGAGTTAATCACTCCCTCTTTTGTGTCATGACAGTACTTAACACATGCTGACACTATACTACAATCATCTGTTCCCATGTCTGGTTTACCTCATGAGACTATTAATCTCCTGAGAGAGTTTTCATCTTTGTGTCCCCAGCACAGTATCTAGCATATACCAGTACTCAATAATTGGTGACTGAAGGAATGAATAAATGTATCCAAACTCCTCAGTCTGGCATTCAAAAATCAACCTCATGGTGGCCCCAACCTACCTTTTCTAATTTAGCTCTTACTCTTCTCTTACTTGCTAATCACAAATACATCCTCATTTCTCAACATTTACCTTGAGTGTTCATTCCTAATGCTCTAATGAAATTCAAATCATCCAGGAAGGCCGAACTCCACGAAGTCTTCCCTAGCCATACCAATGAGAGGGACTTACTTCCCCTACAATACTTTGTTTTTTTCTACTGGAAAAAAACATTTAGTACTTCCTATTTTAAAATTACGGCCACTATCTTTCCAACTGGACAACAAGTCTTATTTTTCTAACTAGACTGTAAATTCCCTAAATACAAGAAACATGGTTTTCTCTCAACCCAAATCCCTAACACAGTGACTTGCACAAAGCATGCAGTTATCAGTAAATACGTCATTAGTGAGGAATCATATACTTAAGGATTAGAGATTTCATGCCTTTATTCTTTTATACATGTGCTTTTACCTTGGCCTAAAGAGGCCTCCTATCCACACGGTAAACTTTTAAGAATCAGCCTAAATGCCATACCCTATCGGAAGTCTTCTTTAATGCTCCCAAATAGACTTAAGTACTCCTTCTTCTGCACACCTGTGGTATCTTGTACATAATTTAAAACTCCACTCATCATACTATATTGTCATTATCACTTGATGGGTTCCTCTCCCAACTAGACCACAACCTCTTTAGAGCAGAGATAGTCTCTTTATCCATTTATTAATTTCCAAGACTAAAAAGAGTACCTGGCATAATTAAGTGCACAATAAATATATAGTGACTTTTGAAAATAGTGAATCCATGTCATAGTGTATACCAGCAATAGTGTACATTATAACATGAAGACATGAGGTTGTATCACCAGGTTCAAATACCACCTCCACTTATAAGCTATGTGACCCTGAATAAATTACTTTTCTGTGTCTCAGTTTTTCTCATCTGGAAAATTAAGATCATAACAGTATTAAAACAGAATTAGCTCTTCCTCTTCCAGTAAGCAGCCTAAGATGATCTGTGAAAATGGTTGCCTATTAATTTGACCCAGAACATCCCACAAAATCATGCAAATCAAGACATGAAAATCTTCATATAAGGAGACGCAAGAAACTGCCCAGGCCATGGGGGTGGAGGGAAGTTGGGGGGGCGATGCAAATCCAAAAAGCCACAAAGTACCTGAAAGATATCACTTTATAGAAGCAATGTGGCATCAGTAAGTGTGCCTAAGTCAAACAGTGAGGCTGGGCACAGGGTTCATGGCCCAAAAAGAGTGAGTTTTTGCTGCACACACTTAAAAAGGCAGAGTAATGCTGAACTTAACAGTTTAGATGAGCTAGGTGCAGTGGCTCACACCTGTAATCCCTGCACTTTGGGAGGCCAAGGTGGGCAGACCGCCTGAGGTCAGGAGTTCAAGATCAGCCTGGCCAACATGGGGAAACTCCATCCTACAAAAATATAAACATTAGCCAGGCATGGTGGCGGGTGCCTGTAATCCCAGCCACTGGGGAGGCTAAGGTGGGAAAATCGCTTGAACTCGGGAGGCAAAGGTTGCAGTGAGCCGAGATCGCACCAATGCACTCCAGCCTGGGCGACAGAGCGAGACTCCATCTCAAAGGTTAAAATAAAGAGTTAAGATGTATTAATAGATTATCTGGTCATCGAACATATCCAGGTGCATGAAGCACCCAGGATGCACTGCCATATTTACAGAGCTTAAGACCAAATTAATCTATACATGAGCTCCCCTGCCACACTGAGATGATCCTACCAAAAAGGAGAAAATCATTACTTAACCAAAAGAGGTGGTTGCACAGAAGAAAAAGATCCCAGAAGAAATGGATCAAACAAAAACGTATCGTAGGAGAATAAATTCAGGATAAAATAAATTCAAATAAAAGGTTTTTTAAAAGAATTAGGGTCAGGAGCAGTAGCTCACACCTGTAATCCCAGCACTTTGGGAGGCCGACACAGGTGGATCACCTGAGGTCGGGAGTTCGAGACCAGTCTGACCAACATGGAGAAACTCCGTCTCTACTAAAAACACAAAATCAGCCAGGCATGGGGACGCATGTCTGTAATCCCAGCTACTCAGGAGGCTGAGGCAGAAGAATTGCTTGAACCCAAGAGGCGGAGGTTGTGGTGAGCAGAGATCCACCACTGCACTCTAGCCTGGGCAACAAGAGCAAAACTCTGTCTCAAAAGAAAAAAAAAAAGAATTAAGAGATTACACTTATAAAATGCTTACTTTACTGCCTGGTACATAGTATGCACTAAAAAAGTTAGCTATTCCTGTTATCATTAAAATAGGAGAAAAGACTTTTTGCAGGGCACTAAATGACAAGCTCAGAGGTAGTTAGGCTCAATCCTATGGGCAACAGGGAGTAAAATGTCACATGAGGCTTCTAAGTAACAGAATGCATTGAGTTACTGATAACACCCTGTGAAAAAGGAGGACAAAATGAACAGAAACCTTGGCAGGGGTTATGCTCTCTGCCTCCCCTTTCTCCAGTCTCTCCCTAGCTGCCCGGGGCCAAAAACCCCACGGTCATGATCCAGCATCCTCTTGGGAAAGTTTCACTTTAGAGGGAACTAATGAGTTTACGTTTACCTACAAATTTTTCTCTGAGGAATAAAGGTAACAAATGACTTCAAGGGAAAACACAAATAACATAGAGATGAGATATGACAGAAGATGGATTATATTGGGTTGCCTTCCATTGAGTAAGATTTCAGACCAAATAAAGCCAGGAGTACTGGGGCCTACATCCCCCAGAGGCATTCTCTGGCAGTGTTTGTGCCATGGCAAGTCAGAGATGCAAAGAAGCAGAATCTGGGAAAAAGTATGACGAGGACTAAAAAGTTGAAGCAATACAGAAATAAGAAACTAATCCAATCAGAGGGACACTCCGACAGAGGCATTCAAAGAAGCAATAGTCTGACCATGGAATGATTAGCTCGCTATCATTAGACGGGTTCACATACACACTGGTGTCCATTTTCTGGGGATGTTCAACATGGGTGGATGGACTAGATTTAAGATTCATTTTCCAATACAAAAATTAGCTGGGCGTGGTGGCAGTGTCTGTAATCCCAGCTACTCTAGAGGCTGAGGCAGGAATCACTTGAACCCAGGAGGCGGAGGTTGCAGTGAGCCAAGATCGCACTCCAGCCTGGGCAAACAGAGCGAGACTCTGTCTCGAAAAAATAAAAAATAAAAATTCAAGTTCAACAAATATTTGAATAACTACTCCATGTAGCCACTGTGCAAGATGAGGTGCTGAAAATACAATGATGAAAAAAATGATAAGGTGCAGTCCCCTCAAGGAGTTCCCTGCCTAATGGAAGAGACAATACGATATGGTAAGTGCTGACGGAAACCTGTACAGGGAGCTATGGGAGCAGAAAGCAGTGCTGATGACTCACTGGTAAGGACCAATTTGGCATTAATCTAAATGAATTCAATGAAAATATTTCATAGGCAGTTTAAAAACAAATACTGATATGGTCAAATAGTACGCATGCCAGTCACACTTTGCGATTTAGTCACCATTCCCTTTATCTTTGACAGAATCCACACCTACGAGCATTCTTATTTACTCAATAAATATACTGATATGGACTATGTGCCAAGCACTGAGCAAGGCACTGAGGAACGTACAAAGATGAGAAAAATAGTTCTTGCACTCAAAGAATTAAAACATTCCTCTTCATCTTCATCTTTCCTTCCCCTCTTCTCCTAACCCCCTTACTGATCGACTGACATATTAAATTCCTTCTGGAAGTAGATGTGTTATTAAGCCATAATAAAAAAGTGACCTGAAAAAGGCCGGGCCCAGTGGCTCACGCCTGTAATCCCAGCACTTTGGGAGGCTGAGGCAGTGGATCACGAGGTCAGGAGATCGAGACCATCCTGGCTAACACAGTGAAACCCCGTTTCTACTAAAAATACAAAAAAAAATTAGCCAGGCGTGGTGGCGGGCGCCTGTAGTCCCAGCTACTCGGGAGGCTGCGACAAGAGAATGGTGTGAACCCAGGTGGCGGAGCTTGCAGTGAGCCAAGATCGCACGACTGCATTCCAGCCTGGGCAACAGAGCAAGACTCCGTCTCTTTAAAAAAAAAAAAAAAAAAAAAAAAAAAAAGGTGACCTGAAAAATAAGCAAGGGTAAGCTGGGGGTGGCAGGTATTGGAATGGGAATTTAAATGGGAATCTGCCAGGGTATCTGCCACAGCATGAGGTTTTGACTGAATTCCAAAGTCAAAGGTGATGGAATAAGAGGTTATATGTAAAGTCCTTTTGTCTACTCCTTCCCCATCACCATTTTTAATTCTGTCATCCCAATGTTAATTATGAGCACAGATTATTAAGAATAATTATAGGCCAGGCGTGGTGGCTTATGCCTATAATCTCACACCTATAATCCCAGCACTTTGGGAGGCCAAGGCGGGCGGATCACGAGGTCAGGAGATGGAGACTATCCTGGCTAACACGGTGAAACCCTGTCTGTACTAAAAATACAAAAAAATAGCCAGGCGTGGTGGCACGCACCTGTAGTCCCAGCTACTCAGGAGGCTGAGGAAGGAGAATCACTTGAACCCAGGAGGCAGAGGTTGCAGTGAGCCAAGGTCGCGCAACCGCACTCCAGCCTGGACAACAGAGAGACTCCGTCTCAAAAAAAAAAAAAAAAAAAAAAAAAGGAGAAGAATTATATCTTCATTCATTCATTCATTCAGTCATTCACTAGTATTTACTGAGTACCTGATGAGAGTTATAAGAAACATGGCCAAAATAAAACTCTGGGATCCAAGTCTTTCAAAGCTGCAAAAGATCTCAAAGGTCACCTAGTCCAAACCCATCATTTCACAGACAAAAAACTGAGGTACAGAGAGACTGGAATCTTTCCTGAGTTCACATATTTATACATTTATTGAGTCATACTCTATGCCAGGCACAAAGGATAAAGGAATGAAAAGGCCTTCCTTTAGAGGAGAACACAGTCTGGTGGGAAAGACAAATACCATGACTCCAGTTAAATCACCTCCAGAAAGGAAGACCCAAATGTACAAAATGGAAATGTCTAGCGTAGAACAGGATGGGCAGTATAGAGTACTCATATTGCCCGTCGTGGTTAACAGCACAAGCACTGAAGTAGTCTTGGATTTTAACCCCAGTTCTGTCACTTACCTGGCTGTATAACATTGGGCAAGTTACTTAAATTCTCTATGCCTCAGCTTCCACATCTATAGAATGAGATAGTAATAATAGTACATATCTTATAAGGTTATGGTATTAAATTAGATCATGAATCTAAGGGCTGGGTGCAGTGGCTCATGCCTGTAATCCCAACACTTTGGGAGGCCGAGGCAGGCAGATTGCTTGAGTACGGGAGTTTGAGACCAGTCTGAGCAACATGGTGAAACTCTGTCACTACAAAAAGTTAGCCAGGCATGGTGGTGCACACCTGTGGTCCTAGCTACTTGGCAGGCTGAGGTGGGAGAATCACTTGAGCCTGGGAGGCCGAGGTTGCAGTGAGCAAAGATCACTCTACTGCACTCCAGCCTGAGTGACAGAGTGAGACTGTCTAAAAAAAAAAGAATGCATTTAAAACACTTGGCACAGGACTAGGCACAGAATAAGTAATCTGTATTATTTCACCCTCAGCACTCTTTTCTGCTAAGCCCTGGCTTCAGAACCCTTCTCAACACAGGCTTCTAAGTATCTATGATCAGGTGGCTGTCTCTGAGATAAAACAAATCTGCTATTCCTAGTATAGAATATGAGTCCACTGTTTACTACTTTATGGCTTTTTCCCCACTACACTTGCCACCACTCACTTTACATGCCTAAAAAAATCCAGAGGTAGTCAGATATCCAGACTAAACTTCAATCACATATTCCTTGATCCCTCAGTAAGATATTGGCTCAGACCAAAAATCTCTAGAGAAGAAAATCCCTGGCAACAAGGTATATTTACTAAATGTCTATAGGGAGAGAACCACAGGTGACAGAACAAACAAAAACCCAGTGATTAATGCTTGAAGCAGCAAGGGATGGGAACTTCCAGTCTGCCCGCTGGGGGTTTACCAACTTATCAGGGAAAAGGAGACGTAACACTGACTGCCACTTCCTCCGTGATGTACCTACCGCACCCCCCTCACTATCACAGTATCTGTGACATATTTTGCATGTACTTATCACTCTTTCTCTACTCATACCAGTCTGTGAACTCTCTGAGGGCAATTATCACACTTTATCCATCTTGGTATTAACAGGCACACCAAAGTGCCTGGCACACAAATGTTTCAGAAGTTTGAGGACTAAGTTGAGAAATGAGGGAACAAACTTAAACAGAGAAAACAATAAAAGGCAAGGGGAAAAGGTATCAGTGTAGATCAGAATAGTCCAAGAAGCCAAGGGAGCTAGAACTTTAAGGGGCAGGTGGAATTTCAAAAGGCATTAAGGGAAAAGAAAGGTATTCTAGGCAGACTGGACAGCACCAACAAAGCCTGGCAGTAATTAGAAACAGTACATAGAGTGCTACAGCCAGAAAGAGCTAGAGACGATTTCATCCAATAATTCAATTCTCATGGGGATGTCATAAACATTTAATAAAAAAGCATATACCATTAGGCAGAAGAGCTGGCATATCACAAACATCCACTAAATGGTAGCTATCATACTACTAATCAAAAATAATGATTATCAAATACTTATTGGGTGCCTACTGTATGCCAGGAACATACTGAGTGAAGAGAATACAATGGTGAGCAAGATACACTTGGACTCTGCTCTCTCACGAAGCTTACAGTCTAGTGGGGAAGGCAGACAATTTTATAATGCTTGGTGGGGCTGGCCTAGGCAAAGTACAAGTAGGCTGAAGGAACATAAAGTGGGGTCACCCAGGCTGGGCGCGGGGGCTCACACCTGTAATCTCAGCACTTTGGGAGGCCAAGGTGGGCGGATCATGAGGTCAGGAGATCAAGACTATCCTGACTAACACGGTGAAACCCCGTCTCTACTAAAAATACAAAAAATTAGCTGGGCATGGTGGCAGGCACCTGTAGTCCCAGCTGCTAGGAAGGCTGAGGCAGGAGAATGGCGTGAACCCGGGAGGCGGAGCTTGCAGTGAGCCGAGATCGCGCCACCGCACTCCAACCTGGGCAACAGAGCAAGACTCCATCTCAAAAAAATAAAAAAAATTTTTTAAAAATTTAAAAAGTGGGGTCACCCAATCAATGGACTATAACAGAAAAATCCTTGGCTTTCAAAGGGTGGCTTCAAGCACCTTAGGGGTTCTGTTGAATCCATTCAAGGACCACAAGGCTTCAGAGTGAGATTTTGTTTGAATAAAAGGATTCATGACTAAATAAAGGTTTAAAAACCACCAATCTAGGCCGGGTGCGGTGGCTCACGCCTGTAATCCCAGCACTTTGGGAGGCCGAGACGGGCGGATCACGAGGTCAGGAGATAGAGACCATCCTGGCTAATACGGTGAAACCCCGTCTCTACTAAAAAATACAAAAAAACTAGCCGGGCGAGGTGGCGGGCGCCTGTAGTCCCAGCTACTCGGGAGGCTGAGGCAGGAGAATGGCGTAAACCCGGGAGGCGGAGCTTGCAGTGAGCTGAGATCCAGCCACTGCACTCCAGCCTGGGCGACACAGCAAGACTCCGTCTCAAAAAAAAAGAAAACACCAATCTAGTCCAATCTCCTCTTTTAACAAGAGTAAAACAGGGCCAAAGAGAGATAAATTATTCACCTGAGGCAATAATATTAATACCTCAAGTTAGCCGCAGGCTGGGATACCTGCTTTGAACTCTTGCTTGAGCTGGAAACTCCTCACTGAATCTGCATGATTTCATATCATTTTGGTAGATAAATAGGACTTGGGAGTGGACACATCCAGATTCACAGTCACTAGCCAGGCAATGCCCTGGCTGGCCCTATTGGGTATCGAAGTGCTTTTCTACCTTAATTCCCAAGTTAGCTTTCTGTGCCCAAAGGGTGCATCTAATTCCTTTCAGAGGTTGGTTAGCCTCCCCTTTGAGGAGGAAATCACTAGCTCCAGGAGTAGACTGACACAGTGGCTCACACCTGTAATCCGAGCACATCCAGGAGGCCGAGGCGGGCGGATCACCTGAGGTTGAGAGTTCAAGGCCAGCCTGACCAACATGGAAAAACCCTGTCTCTACTAAAAATACAAAAAATTAGCCGGGCATGGTGGTGCATGCCTGTAATTCCAGCTACTGAGGAGGCTGAGGCAGGAGAATCGTTTGAACCCAGAAGGCAGAGGTTGTGGTGAGCCAAGATTGCACCACTGCACTCCAGCCTGGGCAACAAGAGCAAAACTCCATCTCAAATGAAAAGAAAAGAAAGAAAATGTTATTTTCTCCTCTGCCAAAACTGCTCTTTATCTCAATGAACCCTGACATACATAACTAAAGCTTTGAGATATACATAATTGTCTCAAGGGAGAGCCCATGACTAACAAACCATAAATAAGAACTTCAATGCAGTATCTACCCTTTCCAAAGTGTCTTCAAATATATCTCATTGAACCACAGCCAACTGTAATCACAGAAATGTAAAAGTCAGAAGGGGTCTTAGAGGTCATTTCCACAACCACTTCACCTAACCAACCAACCGGTATCCAAACACCTATAGTCTCTAGTGATTGGGAGGCAGAAGACTACAACACTTCTTTAAAAATTCCCCTGCTGTGATCACCTGCCAATTTCTCAGTCCCTTCCTCCCATCTTAATGATCTCAATCAGGTAACCCAACTCCTCCAACTCATCCCACTACCAGACAAGTCTTAGTGCTTCCCAAGTCCACTTCTCCCTTTCTCTGAACCTCATCTTCAATCATCCCCAATCCTCCCCACTCTTCCCACACCCAACACACAGCAAGGGGCCTCTAAGATTCTGATCCCTCAGAGATCTCCCTGGTTCTATCTCTGACAACCAATCCCCTTCCTCCTACTCCTGTGATGTCTCTGTCCATATGGTGGCATGTGCAGGATCACAAACACCACTAGATCTCAATGCCTCTGGCTTCAGAATCTTTTCATTTTCCTTTTTCACCTCTCTCTCTGCTTCTCTGCCCTGTCCCTTCACTCCTTTCACACTCAACATCTCCTTTCTCCTAGTGATTCCTCCAAGGACCACTGGTAATTTAATATCCCAGTCTTTAAATGCCTATTAGATAGGTAAAGGGAACATACAATCTCAAGGAGCTCACCTTCAAGGAACTCATAAGTCTAGAAGGAGAGAGAGAGACACTTATTTATTGTTTAAAACTCAGCAACTCCGGGAAGCCTTCCCTATCCCAAGCTGAACTGTTACACACTTCTCAGTGCCACCATTATATCTTTAATGCAATGACTATTCTTGTCTGTCTCCCACCACTAGATTGTGGGCTCTTCAACAGAGGAGCCCCTTGTCTCCCTAGCACCTGGCCCAGGATCCGGAGCAAAAGTCATAATATTTATTAAGTGAATAAATGTATGAACTCCGGCATACAATCATTTATTCATCCACTTGTTCCTTCATTCGTTGACGAAAACTTTACTGAGCGTACATTAGATACAAAGTCTTAGAATGTAAGGACAAACAAAACATATCCAACTTTAAGATAACTCAAAGCTACACTACTAGTGGATTAGCACTCTTTCCAGGTCTGTGTCCCCAACCCCCATCCTAGGCTTAGACAGAGTCCTCTCCCACAGAGGAAGCCCTTGAAGAAATTCACGCCTCTCCAACTCAAACTACCTCTTAGCCCTTCGGTCCTACCCTAAGACCCACAGCTAGTAATCACAAAATCTTAACACCCCCACCCCTCCGACCTCTCTCTCTGTCCTCCATCTCCAACCTTAAAGCTAATGCAAGTCTTCTACTCCCAAGGCCGCCTCGGAGTCGCCAAGTCAGGAGTGCCTCTGACTTCCCTCTCCACGCACCCGCCCCCTAGTAAGCTCCTTCCCTCTCAGGATCTTTCCCGTCTCTCCTAAGACCTCCACCTCCCGATACCTCACTGCCCCTCCCCTCAGTCTCAGGCTGAGTCTCTCCTCGTCTCTCAACTCCGCTTACCTCATCCAGCTCCCGTTCCCCAGCTGCACCACCTCCAACCTCCACCTCCACCACTGCCGCCATCTTCACGGCTTGCCCCCTCACCGCAGTCCCCGCGCGAGCCAGCTGCTTCCGCCGTTCAAGTGCTCCTAGCCAATCGGCGGCTCGGACTCCAGCAGAGGGGGCGGGGCATCAAAACAGGCGGAGACTGTCAGGCATCAGGAGGTTATCTACCTGATGCACGTTTCATGATCAAGGAGAGAGGAGTCCCGTGCCCTTGCAAGCTTCAGGAAGGGAGCGTTCTTGGAAAATGAGAAATTTGAATCGCATTATTTTCAGTGGAACTATTTAACCAATTCTTCCCTTTGCAGAGCCAAATGGGAGAGTTCCTAAACGGGCAACTTTCGCGACGCTCCCTCAGTGTGGCCTCCAAGGAGCGAGACGTGGGGACTAGGAACTACGTTTCCCAAACTGCACTGAGGCTGACCCGGAAGTTTAAATTCCGCTCCCTCCACGAGAAAGAGTTGTAGTGAGTGAAAATAAACATTAAAACACACGCAAATGTATTTTCCTGGCTGCAGCACCTGCCGTCTTGCCTCGGTAGGAGTCATTTTCAAAAACAGCAGCTTCTTGAGGCCCAGAACGCGTTCCTGTACTACGGAAAGCGGAAGAGTAGCTCTCGGGGTCAGAAGGCGAAGGTTAGAGGGCCGAATTGGCGGGAGAATAGGTTGGTGGTCCACGATCTGAGGCAACGGTGGCTCCGCGAGGTCCACGGTCCCAGGTGAGGGGCTTTGGGATTTGTTGATGGGGAGGGGAGTGGCCGAGAGGGAGGAGGGGTGGCCATCAAGGAAATGAACAGAGCAGCCTGTTCCCGATGAACAGTGAAAGCAGAGGTACGGCTTGAGCTCCAGAAACTGAGAGCTGAAGAGCCTTGCGGGACCTCCACGGCCCCCACATTCCGCGTCTTAGTTAGGCTGTCATGCCAATTCATACATCTCTGCACACTTTTCTAACCCACATCCTGTGGCCCCCGCTTCTGCCGTACCCTCGTTTTTGTACACCATACTGCCCCACCCCTACGTATGCCTTCGTAACTGATTTTTCAGCAGCATGTGAACTCGATACCTTGCAAGCCTGTAGCCCCAGTGCACACGCCTCTGGGCGTCCGCCTGGATCTGTCTGGTGAATGGAACTAGGTTGGCTTGTGAGTCCACAGAACGTCTAGAAAAGTCAGCTTTATATTGGGACCAACAGAAAATTACAGGGAATTATTTACATCATCTACAGGCATCTCATGTACTTAAAATAAAAATAATTATTTTCATTTTGTGAAACTTAATACGGAGAATGTTATAAACACTGTACACCCATCACCCTAAATTGACTATTGGCCTTATGATTTATTTGCTTACTCATTTTTTAAAAGCTAGATAATACAATAAAAGTTAAACTTACCTGTTTTTTCTACTCTCAAGCCCATTACCCTCTCATCTTCTCCAGAAGCAACTATTATGGATTAGAATTAGCTTGTGTTCTCCCAATCCATTTTTTAAAATTATACGTAGCCATGACTATACAGTATTGTATTGTGTTTCATTTTGTTTTTTAATCCAAGTGCTTTTTTTTTTTTTCTTTGAGACGGTATCTTGCTCTGTTACCAAGGCTGGAATGCAGTGGTTCAATCTGGGCTCCCTGCAGCCTCCGCCTCCTGGGTTCAGATGATTCTCGTGTCTCAGTCTCCCGAGTAACTGGGACTACGGACACGCCACCACGCCCAGATAATTTTTGTATTTTTAGTAGACACGGGGTTTCGCCATATTGGCCATGGTCTCGAACTCCTGACCTCAAGTGATCCACCTGCCTCGGCCTCCCAAAGTGCTGGGATTACAGATGTGAACCACTGTGCCCAACCTGAGTGATACAGGGTCTGGCTCTGTCACCCAGGTGGACTGCAGTGGCGTGATAACTGCTCACTGTAGCTTCCATCTCCCAGGCTCAAGCAATTCTCCCACCTCAGCCTTCTGAGTACCTGAGACTATAGGCATGTGCCACCACAGCTGGCTAATATTTTAAATATTTTGTAGAGATCGGGTCCCACTATGTTGCTGGTCTTGAACTCCTGGGTTCAAGCAATCCTCCTGAGCCTCTGCCTCCCAAAGTGATGAGATTACAGGTGTGAGCCACTGTACCCAGCCTTTTAGGTATAATTATTTGTCTTTATTTTATTTTGTTTTATTTTATTTCATTTTTTGAGACAGAATCTCACTTTGTCACCCACGCTGGAATGCAGAGGGGTGATCTTGGCTCACTGCAACCTTTGCCTCCCAGGTTCAAGCAATTCTCCTGCTTCAGCCTCCCTAGTAGCTGGGATTACAGGCATGTGCCACCACACCCAGCTAATTTTTGTATTTTGAGTAGAAATAGGGTTTCACCGTGTTGGCCAGGCTGGTGTCAAACTCCTGACCTCAAGTGATCCACCCACCTCGACCTCCCAAAATGCTGGGATTACAGGTGTGAGCCACCATGCCCAGCCTAGGTATAATTTTTTAAATATGTTGTGAGGTAGGGATCTACTTTTATTTTTCTTCTCATTGTCAACCAATTTCCTGAGCATCATTTATTACTTTATTGCTTCTGACAGAATCATGATGCTGCTCTGAAGTGTGGGAGATCATGAACATGACAAAAATCCACATCCTCAAAGAGCTTACTACTTAGTGAGGAGGCACACAGGTTAAACAAGTAATTACCAAAAAATGGCAGCAACAGTTTTTGTAAGGGAAGGAGTTCTCAAATAACTTAATCTTGTGAGAACTACAAGCAGTTTGATTGTCGGAATTGCCAAACCAAGAGTGTTTATTTATTTATGTATTTATTTATTTTTGAGATAGGGTTTCACTGTCTCCTAGGCTGGAGTGTGATGGTGCGATCTCAGCTCACTGTAATCTCTGCCTCCCAAGCTCAAGCAATCCTCCTGCCTCGGTCTCCTGAGTAGCTTGGGCTCCAGACACACACCACCACATCTGGCTAATTTTTTTTTTTTTTTTTTTTTTTGTAGAGATGGGATTTCGCCATGTTGTCCAGGCTGATCTTGAACTCCTGGGCTTAAGATATCCACCGTCCTCAACTTCTCAATGTGCGGGGATTACAGACGTGAGCCACCATGCCTGGCCTGAGTGTTCATTGACGATGAGAGATGGTGGAGTTTTTCGCATCAAATCACAAAAATATACTGTGAGTTTGTTCAAAACACAGGCTATGTCTTACTTATTTTTATTATTTTTATATCTCCAAAATCTAGCAGAAAGAAGGAAAGATATTTGTGTGCCCAGTGAGTTCCCATAGTGGGAATAGTGAGCTTTAATTAATCTGAGCCCTAGAGAGGAGACTCAGGACTCATTCTTCATTCTTCTGTCTTTGAAGCCTTAGCCCCATATTGGCTGTGGCCTGTGAGGAGTGCTTGATGTTTAGATGGCATTCACTAAGAGTTTGTTACTGCTATTGCTACATTCTACCCCACTTTGAATCCTTTATGACTGTGAGCCCTTTGGAGCACAATTTTTATGGTCATTCATTCAACAGACATTTGCAAATCAGGAACTATATTCTCCCTTTTACATTGGGTACACACAAATGAATCAGACATGAAACCTGTCTCCCAAGAGCTTACAATTTGTCAAGGGACAAAGAAGACATACCCCATATAATTGTAATATGAGGCACTCTGTTAAAGGCTAAGTGAGGATTGACAGGATGGAGCTGTCACCTTAAGCTGTTTCAGCAGAGGAGAGGTGACATTTGAGCACCAAAGATGCATTAGATTTGGTAAATGGGAAAGAGAAAGAACATTCCAAGCATAGGCAATGACATGAGCAAAATCTTGGAGAAAAGGGAAAAAAACTTTTGGTGGGGAGGGTAAGCAAAAAGACCATTATGGCCAGGAGTATATCAAGAGTCACGGACTCATATTTTCAGGAGCCAGATGGGTAATAAACATGAATAAAATAGACAGGGTTAAATATTTGAAAATATTCTACCTAAAGACATTCAGACAACTTTAAAACTCCTCTCAGCAAGGAATTGTTGAAGCAAGGTGATGGATGCATGAGTTCATTATACTAATATGTGTGTTTTTGCATATATTTAAACATTTACCTAAAATGTTTAGCAAAACACGAAGTACAAATACCAATGTGAATTTTTTTTTTAGAGTTAGGGTCTCACTCTGTCACCCAGGCTGGAATACAGTGGCACCATCATGGCTCACTGCAGCCTCCAACTCCTGGGCTCAAGTGATCTTCCTGCCTCAGTCTCCTGAGTAGTTAGGACTACAGGCCCATGTCACCACACCCAGCTTACCAAGGGTTTTGCATAAATCAGCAAGTCTTTGAAGATGTCTAGTAGAGGAATAACTTCATGAAAAGCTAAATGTAGGAAGATTCATTTTAGGAGAAGAAGAAAAAAAGTTGTGTCATATATTTTGTTGAACATTTGTTGCCTATCCTTACCATGTACTAGGCTCTAGTGATATAAAGGTGTATAATTTAAGGCACAGTTCATGCCCTTGAGAGCTCACGTATATACAAATCCAACATTAACATCTTAATATATTATTTTGCACTTGCTGCTGTGTTGCCTTCTGGTTGCATTCGAGTTATTTTGTGTTTTTTGGAGCCTCATCAGCTGATCCAAACCTACTCCCTGCCACCACTCCCACCAGGCACATGTTGGTCATGGACTAACTTGGCCGGGTGCAGTGGCTCACACCTGTAATCCCAACACTTCGGGAGGCCGAGGCTGGTGGATCACGAGGTTAGGAAATCGAGACCATCCTGGCTAACACAGTGAAACTCCGTCTCTACTTAAAATATAAAAAATTAGCTGGGCGTGGTGGCATGTGCCTGTAATCCTGGCTACTTGAGAGGCTGAGGCAGGAGAATGGCATAAACCTGGGAGGCAAAACTTGCAGTGAGCCAAGATCGCACCACTGCACTCCAGCCTGGGTGACAGAGTGAGACTCTGTCCCAAAAAAAAAAAAAAGAAAGAAAGAAATGAACTGACTGCTGCAAATAACTCCTGTTATCACAAGCACAGCTAGTTTGTTTTTCTTCTGTTCTCTTTTTCAGGAGTGATACGAGGATTCTTGCTTTTCTGGAAGCTAACACATAGTCAGTGCCAAAGTAGTGACAGAAGAAATCTTGGGAGGAAGCATTTTTGCCTTGTACTTGAAACAGCTGCTGGGCCACCATGGCTCCTGTGAAGATCAGCCATGTGGTATCATTTTCTTCTCAGGTATATTAATCAGCAGGCATGATTTGTTTTCTTGATAACTGAAAGGAGTGAAAAAACACTTTCACTCCTTTCAGTTAACTCCAATCTACTTTCAGGAAACTCCACTTTCAGGAAACTCCCAATCTAACAGAAGAGACATTGTGAGGTCAGAGTCTAAGAGAAGAAACAGCTCTTGCCCTCAGGTTGTTCCCACAGAAGTGCAGGAAGCACAAAAGAAGTGTTCTCAGAAGTTGAAAGTACACAAAGCAGCACCCTCAGGATTCCAGCCAGTTTGAAGGGCGCTGGCAAAGCTGTAAGACCAGAAACTGCACCAGGATCCTCAGAAGGGGAGTTCCATCATTCTATCATTGAGAACAGGGCAGGGCACTTGAGGTAATCCCAGACTTGTGAGGATATCACCACCACCATCAAGTGTGATCTCAGCCTCCTTCCTGAAAGTTCTACAATATCCCAATTAGGGCTAGATTCTAGGCCCTGAGACCAGGCCTGATCTGATGTGGTGATTCTTAGGGACTTCCCACCCTTTCCTCTCCTGTCACTGCTCTATTTACTCCTACTCGCCCTCTTCCTCTTCTGTTATCCTGGTCTTTCTCAAGGGGTGCCATTGGCATTTGGGGCCATAAGTCTGTATTTTGTAGCAATATCTTTTGCATGATGAGATATTTAGCATCCCTGACCCCCAGGTGTCTTAGTCATTGTGACAGTCAAAAACATCCCCACACATTTCAGGGAGATCCTTAGACCAGGCATGGGACTCATGCCTGTAATTCCAGCACTTTGGGAGCCTAAGGCAGGAGGATCTCTTGAGCCCAAGACTTCAAGACCAGCCTGAGCAACACAGGGAGATCCCATTTCCACAAAAAGTTAAAAATTACCCCTGTGTGAGAGCATGTGCCTATGGACCCAGCTACTCAGGAAGCCATGGTGGGAGAATTACTTGAGCCCAGGAGGTTGAGGCTAACAGTGAGCCATGATTGTGCCACTGCACTCCTGCCTGGGTGACAGAGTAAGACCTTGTATCAAAAAAAAAGAAAAAGAAAAGACCCTTAGAGGATCTTTAGGAACTAATATATTAACCCCTATTCTAAGAAAAAAAATATTACACTTACCCTCCTTACCTGCATGGTCAGGCTAAACAATTTGCTTCATAGACTTTTTATTTTTTTTAGACGGAATCTCACTCTGTTGCCCAGGCTGGAGTGCAGTGGTGTGATCTTGGCTCTTCACAACCTCTGCCTCCTGAGTTCAAGTGATTCTCCTGCCTCAGTCTCCTGAGTAGCTGGGACTATAGGCACATGCCACCATGCCCAGCTAATTTTTGTATTTTTAGTAGAGATAGGGTTTCACTATGTTGGCCAGGCTGGTCTCAAACTCCTGACCTCATGATCTTCCTGCCTTGGCCTCCCAGAGTGCTGAGATTACAGGCGTGAGCCACCACGCCCAACTGCTTCATAGACTCTTAGCCTTATAAAATGCTAGAGAACATTAACTAGTTTCAAACTTCGTGTTTTCAGCTGTACTCTGTAGAGAGACCCACTTCTGGAAGTTGAAAGGGAGAAGGGGACAAGTATGTCCTTAGTCCTCCCTACCTGTGCTCTAACCAGAGCTCTCCTTTTATTTATCAAAAAAACATGCACATGTGCGTGTGCACACACACACACACACACACACACACACACCAGTGTAAGATTTCAGTTAAAAGGGTTTTATTGCTAAAACAGAAAAGGTTGAAAACCATGAGTCTGGTCTCTCTCTTTCACTTATGGATGAAGACATTTAGATTACAGGGCTCATACCTGTAATCCCAACACTTTGGGAGGTTGAGGTGGAAGGATAGCTTGAGGCTGGGGTTGGAGACCAACCTGAGCAATGTAACAAGATCCCATCTCTACAAAAAAATTTTAAATAGCCAGGTGCGGTGGCTCACAGCTGTAATCCCAGCACTTTGGGAGGCTGAGGTGAGCAGATTGCTTGAGCCCAGGAGTTCAAGACCAGCCTGGGAAACATGGTGAAGCCCCATCTCTACAAAAAATACAAAAGTTAGTCGGGTGTGGTGGCATGCACCTGTAGCCCACCTCCTCAGGAGACTGAGGTGGGAGGTTCCTGAGCCTGGGAAGTTAAGGCTGCAGTGAGCTGCGATTGTGCCACTGCACTGTACCCTGGGCAATGAGCAAGACCCTGTCTCAATTAAAAATACAAATTAACTAGGTGCAGTGGCATACACCTGTAGTCCCAGCTACTCACTTAGGAGGCAGAGGCAGGGGGATCACTCAAGTGATCTTTGCAGGGATTTGAGGCTGCAGCGAGCCATGATTGTATCACTGCACTCCACCCTGGAAAAGACCCTGCCTCTAAAAAAAAAAAAAAAAAAAAAAAGAAGAAGAAGAAATTTGTTTGTTTGTTTGTTTATTTGATATAGGGTCTCACTCTGTCGCCCAGGCTGGAGTACAGTGGCCCAGTCTCGGCTGACTGCAACTTCCGCCTCCCAGGCTCAAGCGATTCTCCTGCCTTGGCCCCCAAGTAGCTGGGATTACAGAAGGAAAGAAATTTAGACCCAGAGAGAGAAAGTAGTTTACTCAAGATTTGTCAACCAAAAATATCTGACTTTAGGTTAGAACTCATAATTTATATCTCAATATCATTATTATTGATTTCGATTAATCACTTTATATCTAAGCATCAGTTATAAACTTAGAATAAAAATCTTCGACTTTCTTATCCCACAGAATAACTATAAAGATAAATAAATGTCCTTGAAAACATCTTGGCTGGGCTCGGTGGCTCACGCCTGTAATCCCAGCACTTTGGGAGGCTGAGGTGGGCAGATCACCTGAGGTCGGGAGTTCGAGACCAGCCTGACCAACATGGAGAAACCCCATCTCTACTAAAAATACAAAATTAGCCAGGGGTGATGGTACATGCCTGTAATCGCAGCTACTCGGGAGGCTGAAGCAGGAGAATTGCTTGAACCCGGGAGGCGGAGGTAGCAGTGAGCGGAGATCACGCCATTGCACTCCAGCCTAGGCAACAAGAGCAAAATTCCATCTCAAAAAAAAAAAAATCTTATAAATGAAATAGCGTATCATGGTGGTTAAGAGCTCTGCTTTTAGGCCGGGCGCGGTGTCTCACACCCGTAATCCCAGCACTTTCAGAGGCCTACGCGGGCAGATCACAAGGTCAGGAGATTGAGACCATCCTGGCTAACATGTGAAACCGCATCTCTACTAAAAGTACCAAAAAAATTAGCCAGGTGTGGTGGCGGGCGCCTGTAGTCCCAGCTACTGGGGAGACTGAGGCAGGAGAATGGCATGAACCCGGGAGGCGGAGCTTGCAGTGAGCTGAGATCACGCCGCTGCACTCCAGCCTGGGCAACAGAGTGAGACTGTCTCAAAAAAAAAAAAAAAAAGCTCTGCTTTTGGCTGGGCGCGGTGGCTCACACCTATAATCCCAGCACTTTGGGAGGCCGTGGTGGGTGGATCACGAGGTCAGGAGTTCAAGAACAGCCTGGCCAAAATGGTGAAACCCCGTCTCTACTAAAAATACAAAAAATTAGCCGGTCATGGTGGTAAGCACCTGTAATCCCAGCTACTCAGGTGGCTGAGGCAGAGAATTGCTTAAATTCAGGAGGCGGAGGTTGCATTGAGCTGAGATTGTGTCACTGCACTCCAGCCTGGGTGACAGAGTGAGACTCTTGTCTCGGAAAAAAAAAAGAGCTCTGCTTTCAGAAACCTGGGAATTCTGCTTTGCTTTGTTATTGAGCCTATGGCCTTCAGTAAGTTTCTGAACCTCTCAGTTTCAGTACTGATCTGTTAACTTGAAAGTAATAGTAACCACCTAAGAATTGTTGTGAAGATTAAAGGAGGTCATCTGGTAAATGAGATAGAGAAAAATGATACCTGTAAACCACTTGGCACATGATAACAGAATTCCTATGGCCTCCCATCTAGTGCCTTGTCTATCATGTTAGGATGACTGGGACGGTTTGGAGTTTTAGGGACCCCTCATTTGTGGGCATCCTTTTTCCCTTGGGCTCAGTGAGATTCCTGATTTTCTCCTCCTCTCTTACTTAGGATCCCAGGTATCCTGTAGAGAACTTGCTAAACCCAGATAATCCAAGGAGACCTTGGCTCAGCTGCCCTCAGGACAAGAGTGGACAACTGAAAGTAGAACTACAGCTGGAGAGGGCAGTGCCCATTGGCTACATTGATGTGGGTGAGTTCTCTGTGGCCTAGGAACCTCTGAGGAAGGACACAGGAATGATAGTCCCCTCTAACTACTCCACTAGCGTGTCTCAGTTCATTCTGGCTGAGCAGCCTTTATGGAATAAGTTTTACCTGGGTGTCAAAGGGAAATGTGGCCCTTGCCCTTGGAGCAGATCTGTGTGGAGAACTCCAAGGGCTCTATTCACGTAGAATACAATGTGAATGGTGCTCCTCAAATTATGCAACATAACTACCATGCTTTGATCTTAGTGGTTTGGGTAAAACCTTAGGACACTGAGGTAATTATAAATCCCGGCCAGGCACAATGGCTCATGCCTGTAATCCCAACATTTTGGGAGGCCAAGGCGGGAGGATCCTTTGAACCCAGGAGTTTGAGATCAGCCTGGGCAACATGGCAAAATGCCGTCTCTACTAAAAGTTCAAAAATTAGCCAGGTGTGATCATGCACACCTGTAGTCCCAGTTATATGAGAAGCTGAGGTAGAAGGATCATCTGAGCCCAGGAGGTTGAGGCTGCAGTGAGCTGTGATAATGCCACTGCACTCCAGCCTGGGCAACAGTGAGACCCTGTCTCACAAAAAATAAAAATAAATCACAACAAATAGAACCTGCATACACCTGTAAATATCAGTGTCAGGAGGATGCTGGAGAGATGAACTGTGCAAGGATAATCCAAGAAGGCTGAGTAGGAGTTTATGGATTGAGAAGATTGACCTTAGAATTCTCTGGAATCTGGAACTGTCAAGTCCACTGGTCTGTTTCGTCAGGACAGAGAGATGTCAGGCTCCCTAGCAAGGAATTAAAAGAGACAGAATTTAGCGCTCTCTACCAGGGCCAGAGGACAGAGAAGCAACAAGTCTCTTTAATCAGGGGAAGGGTTCTGGCTGGAAGGAACATGGTGAATGTGTGACATTGGTATTTAGTGGACAGGAGTCTCATTCCACTCCAGTTACTGGCTCCCTGTGGGATTCCACATATCGATAAACCTTTCTGGCTTTCAACTAGCTGTGAAATAAAGAAGTGACTTCCTTCCACCCTATTCCTTTGTCTTCAGGTGTCTCATCCCTCTTAACCTTCTCTCAACCTTTTGTCCCCAGGTAACTGTGGCTGTGCATTCCTGCAAATTGATGTGGGCCGTTCTTCCTGGCCCCTGGACAGACCTTTCATCACCCTGCTCCCTGCAACCATGCTAATGTCTCTAACTGATTCAAAGCAGGGGAAGAACCGCTCTGGGGTCCGCATGTTTAAAGATGGTAAAGAGGGCAAAAGCAGAAAAGATGGGGGTGGTCTTTATGAGCAACAGAGATGCAGTACTAAAGAGGGCTGTGAGTGCTACTAGGTGTAGACTGTGAGAGGGAGCCTGTGCAGGGGCTTAGTTATATCTGTTGGAGGCAAAGGGTGGTTAAGGAATGGTGTGCTTGTGTGTGAGATCTGTGTGCTGAGGATGCATGCTAGCTGGAGAGATGGAGATTTATGAACTATTTATATTTATACATAACTTGTGGTTCGGTAGGGCCCAATATATAGAACACACACACTTGTTGATTATTTTTGTGGCCGGATGCGGTGGCTCACGCCTGTAATCCCAGCACTTTGGGAGATCAGGGTGGGTGGATCATCTGAGGTCAGGAGTTCGAGACCAGCCTGGCCAACATGGTAAAATCCCATCTCTACTAAAAATACAAAAATTAGCTGGGCATGGTGGTAAGCGCCTGTAATCCCAGCTATTGAGGAGGCTGAGGCAGAAGAATTGCTTGAACCTGGGAGCCAAAAGTTGCAGTGAGCCGAGATTGTGCCATTGCACTCCAGCCTGGGCGAAAAGAATGAAACTCTGTCTCAAAAAATAATAACAATAATAAGTTTTTGTGGGTATAAGTGTGGATGTAGGATAGATGTTTTTTGTTTTGTTTTGTTTTGTTTTGTTTTGTTTTGTTGAGACGGAGTCTCGCTGTGTCACCCAGGCTGGAGTGCAGTGGCGTGATCTCGGCTCACTGCAAGCTCCGCCTTCCGGGTTCACGCCATTCTCCTGCCTCAGCCTCCCAAGTAGCTGGGACTACAGGCGCCCGCCACCACGCCCGGCTTTTTTTTTGTATTTTTAGTAGAGACGGGGTTTCACCCTGTTAGCCAGGACGGTCTCGATCTCCTGACCTTGTGATCCGCCCGCCTCGGCCTCCCAGAGTGCTAGGATTACAGGTGTGAGCCACCGCGCCTGGCGGATAGATGTTTATGTAAGTGATGGAAGGCTACATAGTGGTTATAGTTATATAGTATATAATGTTTACTGAATTCTGTTTATACAAATCTCTGTTCACTAGGCACTACAGAAAAAACATAAGATCTGATTCCTAGCCTCTAGGAATGTACAGTCTCATAAGGATTTGTCTGTTTTTAAGTTGGAAGTATTTGTAATGTTGTAAAGGAAGAGTGACATTGGAGGGGCATATGATTTGGAGGAAGTGAAGTACTGACTGGACAGTGTTAGGAACTAAAGATGTGGAAGGTTTGTGATATCGGAATGTGATACTGTGAGCATGTAGAGCACGTGGTGGTGTGAGGGAGGTTGAAGTCTTATGATCCAGGAAGGGTTGATATATATCTCAGGTAATCCACTGGGCCCTTACTCTGCAAGTAACTTAAAATGAGATATTGATGAGGTCCCTGGAGAAGGAATAGAATTCATGCTGAGAATGGTGTGGAACTGTGACAGAGGAATGATGACGAGAAGGCAAGGGACTGGATATGAGAATGCCCTGACTGGCCTGCTTGGCGTTACCATACCCTGAGCACCTGAGCCTAACGGGACATTTACTGATGACCTCCTTCCTTTTGTTGGAAGTTACTCTCTATAGCTCCTTTCCTTAGTAGTGACCTTTTCGTCCTCTTTTTCTCCCATTTATGCATTTCCATTCCCCACTTATTTTCTTTCTCTTTTTCCCTTGAGTTGATTTCCTGGCTCCAGCCTCAGGAGAGTTATGGGATCGACTTCGCCTGACCTGCTCCCAACCCTTCACGCGTCATCAGTCCTTTGGCCTGGCCTTTCTACGGGTGCGTTCTTCTCTGGACTCCTTAGATGACTCTGTGTTGGGTCCCTCAGCCCTTGTGAACTCTGTGCTGAACAAGGTATGTATGATGGTGGAGTGAGGATTTAATGTTTGCCCTTCCTTTGCAGGTTTCTGGTTAAGAAGCTGGTGCTTGTTTGAGGCATAGACACACCCACACATACACACACACACACACAAATACAAGTATCAGTGGGCTTGATACCCTTTCTTACAGGTAAGAGTGAACTCCTCTCTCTCACACGAGGAATAAGCAAATGAGTGAGCCTTGGATACAGTATACACAAAACTTTTGGACCATTTGCTCTTTAGCCATAAATAAATTATTCTTGGATCCAAACTTAACTTCGTACTTTATTTCTAAGTTATTGGGTGACTGTAGCTTTTATGAGACTTTTCCTTTGAGCACTGTAAGTCCCAAAGCTCCCGTGTAGTTTCTCTGTCATTATTGCCTTAAACAAAGTTATATCTTTACATGTGTGTTCTGCAGTTTCATTTGTTCCCCTGCTTTTCTCCCTGTACAACACAATATAGGCATACCTTGAAGATGTTCCAGATTTGGTTCCAGATCATGACAATAAAGCAAGTCACACACATTTTTTGGTTTTTCAGTGTATATAAGCCAACAATTATCCGAACCTTCAGCGAGTCTCACACTGTTGCCCAGGCTGGAGTACAGTGGTGCGATCTCGGCTCACTGCAAGCTCCGCCTCCTGGGTTCATGCTACTCTCCTACCTCAGCCTCCCGAATGGCTGGGACTACAGGTGCCTGCCACCACACCCGGCTAATTTTTTGTATTTTTAGTAGAGACAAGGTTTCACCATGTTAACCAGGATGGTTTCGATCTCCTGACCTCGTGATCCGCCTGCCTTGGCCTCCCAAAGTGCTGGGATTATACACGTGAGCCACCGCGCCTGGCCAGCGTGTCGTAATCTTTTTGCTAGTGGAGAATCTTGCCTCAGTGTTGATAGCTGCTGACAGATCAGGGTGGTTATTGCTGAAGGTTGGGCTGGCCCTGGCAATTTTGTAAAATAAGACCATTAAGTTTGCCACATCAATCTACTCTTCCTTTCATGAAAGAGTTCTCTGTAGCATGTGATGCTGTTTGATAGCCTTTTAACCACAGTACAACTTCTTTCAAAATTTGAGTCAATTCTCCCGAATCCAGCCACTGCTTTATCAACTAAGTTTATGTCATAGTCTAAATCTTTTTTTATCATTTCAATAATGTTCACAGCTCTTCACCAGGAGTAGATTTCATCTCAAGAAACCACTTTGCTCATCTATAAGAAGCAACTCCTCATCTGTTCAGGTTTTATCTTGAGATTGCAGTAATTCTGTCGCATCCTCATGTTCCATTTCTATTTCTAGTTCTCTTACTATTTCTTTTTTTTTTTTTTCTGAGACAAAGTCTCGCTCTGTTACCCAGGGCTGGAGTGCAATGGCATGATCTCGGCTCACTACAACCTCTGCCTCCCGGATTCAAGCAATTCTCCCACCTCAGCCTCCAGAGTAGCTGGGATTACAGTCACACAGCACCACGCCTGGCTAATTTTTTGTATTTTAGTAGAGATGGGTTTCACCATGTTGACCAGGCTAGTCTCAAACTCCTGGCCTCAAGTGATCCACCCACCTCAGCCACCCAAAGTTCTGGGATTACAGGCGTGAGCCACCGCGCCCGGCCTGCTTCTCATACTATTTTGTGTCGCATTTGCAGTTACTTCCTCCCTTGAGGTCTTGAAAGCCCACAAGAGGGTTGGAATCAACTTCTTCCAAACTCATGTTAATGTTGATATTTTGACCTCCTCTCATGAATCACCAGCATTCTTAATGGCATCCAAGATGGTAAATTATTTCCAGGAGGTTTTCGTTTGCTTTCCTAGATCCATTAGAGGAATCACTATCTATATGACAGCTATAGCCTTACAGAATATATTTCTTAAATAGCAATGCTTGAAAGTTGAATTACTCCTTGATCTGTGGGCTGCAAAATGGATGTTAGTAGGCATGAAAACAACATTAAGCTCCTTGTTCATCTCCATCAGAGCTCTTGGCTTAGATGCATTACCAGTGAGCAGAAATGTTTTGAAAAGGAATCTTTCGTTCTGAGTACTAGATTTCAACAGTGGGTTTAAAATATTCAGGAAACCATGCTGTAAACCGATGTACTGTCATCTGGGCTTTGTTGTTCCATTTATAGAGCACAGGCAGAGTAGATTCAGCATAATTCTTAAGGGCCCTAGGATTTTTAGAATGGTAAATGAGCATTGGCTTCAACTTAAAGTCACCAGCTGCATTAGCCCTAAAGAGAGAGTTAGCTTGTCCTTTGAAGCCAGGCATTGACTTCTCTTTGGCTATGAAAGTCCTAGGCGGCATCTGTTTTTTTGTTGTTGTTGTTGTTGTTGTTGTTTTTTCTTTTGAGACTGAGTCTTGCTCTGTGGCCCAGGCTGGAGTGCAGTGGCGCAATCTCGGCTCACCACAACCTCCACCTCCCAGGTTCAAGCAATTCTCCTGCCTTAGCCTCCCGAGTAGCTGGGACTATAGGCACACACCACCACACCCGGCTAATTTTTGTATTAGTAGTAGAGATGGAGTTTCACCATATTGGCCAGGCTGGTCTCGAACTCCTGACCTTGTAATCCACCCGCCTCAGACTTCCAAAGTGCTGGGATTACAGGCATGAGCCACCACGCCTGCCCGGCATCTTCTTTCAATAGAAGGCAGTTTCATCTACATTGAAAATCTGTTGTTTAGTGTAGCCACCTTCATCAGTGATCTTAGCTAGATCTTCTGGGTAACTTGCTATAGCTTGTCCATCAGCACTTGCTGCTTCGTCTTGCATTTTAATGTTAAGGAGATGGATTTTTCTTCCTTAAACTTCATGAACCAATCTCTGCTAGCTTCAGACTTCTCCTCTGCTGCTTCTTCACCTCTCTCAGCCTTCATAGAATTGAAGAGGGTTAGGGCCTTGCTCTGGATTAGGCTTAGGATAAGTGTGTATCATGGCTGATTTGATCTATCCATACTGTTAAAACTGTATCCATGTCAGCAATAAGGCTGTTTTGCTTTCTTATCATACATGTTTTCACTAGAGTAGCACTTTTAATTTTCTTCAAGAATTTTTTCAGCTGGATGTGGTGGCTCACGCCTGTAATCCTAGCACTGTGTAAGACCAAAGCAGGCAGATCCCTTGAGCTCAGGAGTTCAAGACCAGCCTGGGCAACATGGCAAAACCCTGTCTCTACATAAAATACAAAAATTGACCAGGCCCAGTGGCTCATGCCTATAATCCTAGCACTTTGGGAGGCCGAGGCAGGTGGATTGCCTGAGCTCTGGAGTTCAAGACCAGTTTGGGCAATACGGTGAAATCACGTCTCTACTAAAATACAAAAAATTAGCTGAGTGTGGCGGCGTGCACCTGTTGTCCCAGCTACTTGGGAGGCTGAGGCAGAAGAATTGCTTGAACCCAGGAGGCAGAGGTTGCAGTGAGCCAAGATCGTGCCGCTGCACTCCAGCTTGTGCAACAGAGCGAGACTCCATCTAAAAAAAAAAAAAAATTATCTGGGCATGGTGGCACATGCCTGTAGTCCCAGCTACTTGGGAAGCCAAGGTGGGAGGATCACTTGAGCCTGGGAGGCAGAGGTTGCAGTGAGGTGAGATTGCACCACTGTACTCCAGCCTGGGTGACAGTGAGACCCTGTCTCAAAAAAAAGAATTTTTTCTTTGCATTTACCACTTGGCTAACTGTTTGCCACAGGAGGCCTAGCTTTCAGCCTACCTTAGCCTTTGCTATTCCTTTCTTACTAAAGCAGTCATCTCATCCCTCTTATCCTTCTCTCGTGGCCGTGCTTTCCTGCAGATTGATGTGGGCCGTTCTTCCTGGCCCCTGGACAGACCTTTCATCACCCTGCTCCCTGCAACCACAAAGTGAGAGACATGCCACTCTTCACTTCATTTGAATAGTTAGAGGCCATTTTAGGATTATTAAATGGTCTAATTTTGATGCTGTTGTATCTCAGGGAGTTGGGAAGCCTGAAGAGGGAGAGAGACAGGGGAATGACCAGTCAGTGGAGCACACATACAATGTTTATCAATTAAGTTTGCCATCTTAGGCTAGGCACAGTGTCTCATACCTATAAGGCTGAGATGGGAGAATCACTTGAGGTCAGGTGTCTCTGAAAAAAAAAAAGACCTTGTCTCTTTTAAAAAAAAAAAAAAACAGGCATGGTGGCACACATCTGTAGTCCCAGCTACTTGAGACTGAGGAAGGAAGATCACCTGAGACCAGGAGTTTGAGGCTGCAGTGAGCTATGATTAGTGCAGCTGCATTCCTGCCTGGGTGACAGAGCGATACCCTGTCTCAAAACTAAAAAAAAGTTTACCATCTTACGTGAGCACAATTCGTGGCACCCCCAAAACAGTTACAGTAGTAACATTAAAGATCACTGATCATAGATCACTGTAACAAATGTAGTAATAATGAGAAGGTTTGAAATGTGAGAAATACCGAAATGTGAGAGTTACCAAAATGTGATGCAGCAACAGGAAGTGAGCACATACTGTTAGCAAAACGGTGCTGATAGACTTGCAGCGTTGTCACAAACCTTCCTTTTTTTTTAAGCACACAGTATCTATGAAGCACAATAAAATGAAGTATGCCTGTACTCCTAAGATAAGATATATGGATTTCTAGCCCTGAGGTTATATCAATTTACTTCGATTTGCTCAACCAGGCTTCTAGTTTTTTTCTTAAGCCTATTCTGACTCCTCTTGCTTCGTTGTTACACTTGTTTATCTTTCTAAGCCAGTACCCTCCATCATATTTCATTCATAAAAAATGAGTGTTTTATCATACAAAGCTAGAGTCATGGAATTTTAGAGATCATCCAACCCCCACCATCTCATTTTCCATCTCAGATAGGAAAACTTCTATATGTTCAGAGTCCTACAGTGAGTCAGAACAGCATAAGGACTAGGTCTCCTGTCCCTACACTGTGCCTACACTACACACTCTGCCTCTTGTGCACACAAGAAACTTTCTTAGAAGTTTCAAACCTTTCACAACCAAAAGAATCCCAGTTCACATGAGCGAACTTCACAAGAGTCAATCCTTTTGAGGTTCCTGAGAAAAAGAAGAGGCAGCACTGGGCAGAGAAAATGAAGTTAGAGCAGAAAGAACAAGAGTAGATCCTTTTGTCGTGCAGTTTTAGGAGAGATCCAGAGAGCTAAGACAAAGTCAAATTTGGTCTGAGACTACTCTTCCATTGTGGAAAGGGCTAAAAAATGTAAAAGGACCGACAGTTGCAGTTCGGTGTGCCCTACCAGGTTCCACTTGCTGCAGTGCTAAGAGCTGACATGAGTGGAGCTCGATCTCTGTGATCCTGCCTAGTCAATAAAATGAAGCTCCATGAGATTAGGAACCTGTCTGTCTCGTTCTGTAATGAATTCCTGGCACCTAGAACATTGCCCAGAGCAAAGTAGCCTTTTAGTGTAAATGTTCATTATATAAGTGACCTTTTAAAGGGGAGTTGTAGATAGAGTCACCATAAAACTTATCATCCAAACCAGGACACTTTAAGGGCAAAGGAGAATGCTATTAATAATTACACTAAGTCCAGGCACAGTGGCTCATGCCTTTAATTCTAGCACTTGCGGAGACCAAAGTGGGAGGATCATTTGAGCCCAGAAATTCAGGACCAGCCTGGGCAACATAGCGAGATGCTGTCTCCACAAAAAAAGTATTTATTTATTTTTTTATTTTTATTTTTTTATTTTTTTGAGACGGAGTCTCACTCTGTCACCCAGGCTGGAGTGCAGTGGTGCGATCTTGGCTCACTGCAAGCTCCTTCTCCCAGGTTCATGCCATTCTCCTGCCTCACCCTCCCCAGCAGCTGGGACTACAGGCACACACCACTACGCCCAGATAATTTTTTGTGCTTTTAGTAGAGACGGCGTTTCACCGTGTTAGCCAAGATGGTCTCCATCCCCTAACCGTGTGATCTGCCCACTTCAGCCTCCCAAAGTACTGGGATTACAGGTGGGATTACAGGAGTGCAGTGGCGTGATCACTCACTACGACCTCCACCTCCTGGGTTCAAACAATCCTTCCGCCTCAACCTCCCAGTAGCTGGAACTACAAGTGCATACTACCAGGCCCAAATAATTTTTTTTTTTTTTTAAAGACAAAGTCGGGGAGGGCGCAGTGGCTCAAGCCTGTAATCCCAGCACTTTGGGAGGCCGAGACAGGCGGATCATGAGGTCAGGAGATCGAGACCATCCTGGCTAACTTGGTGAAACCACGTCTCTACTAAAAATACAAAAAATTAGCCAGGTGCGGTGGCGGGCACCTGTAGTTCCAGCTACATAGGAGGCTGAGGCAAGAGAATGGCGTGAACCCGGGAGGCGGAGCTTGCAGTGAGCGGAGATTGCGCCACTGCACTCCAGCCTGAGCGACAGAGCGAGACTCCGTCTCAAAAAAAAAAAAAAAAAGACAAAGTCTCGCTCTGTCGCCCGGGCTGGAGCACAGTGGCATGATCTCGGCTCACTGCAACCTTCCACCTCTATTTTTTATAGAGACCAAGGTCTCACTATGTTGCCCAGGCTGGTCTCAAACTCCTGAGCTCAAGCAGTCCTCTTGTCTCAGCCTCCCACTGTGCTGGGATTACAGGCGTGTACCACCACACCCAGCCTCTACAAAAAATTTAAAAATTAGGTGCAGTGACTCATGCCTGTAATCCCAACACTTTGGGAGGCCAAGGCAAATGGATCGCTTGAGCCCTGGAGTTTGAGACCAGACTGTGCAACATAGCAAAACCCCATCTCTACAAAAAAATAACAAATTAGGCATGGTGGTGTACGCCTGTAGTCCCAGCTACTCAGGAGGCTGAGGTGGTAGGATCACTTGAGTCTGGGAGTTCAAGGCTTCAGTGAGCTGTGATTGTTCCATTGCACTCCAGCCTAGGCAACAGAGCTAGACCCTGTCTAAAGAAAAAAATAAATAAAAATTAGCCAGGCATGGTGGCCCGTGCCTGTCGTCCTAGATACTTAGGAGGCTGACGTAGAAGGATCACTTGAGCCCAGGAGATCAAGGTTGCAGTGAGCCATAATCATACCACTACATTCCAGCCTGAGTGACAGAGTGAGGCCCTGTCTCAAAACATAATAATAATAATTATCATTATTATTTTTATACGGAGACAACAGATACAAGGTAGGACTGTTCCAGGCAAACCAGTACCTATGTTCACCCCAGTTTTAGGATAAACAAAAGTTTCTCAGGGTTCTTTTCCATTTTGGCCATCTACATTACCCTGCACTTCTAGGACTATGGTGGGATGGAGGTCAAGGGGAGTCAGCAACTGCAGAGCCTTGTCAGAAGGGTATCGAACATCAGCAGCAGGGTGAAACATACATGCAGGTACTTCGTGAAACTGTAGCGAAGGAATGACCTGAAACATTTCAGCAAGAGACAGATGGTACATGTAAGTTGGGATTACAGATTGATGGCACTCAGTTTTATAATTTAGGATGCCTAAAACATCATAGACTTTTTTCCTAATGAATCATTTTAATTGGTATGTTATAGTGAAAGCAAAACATAGGGCTTTTAACTCTGTGAAACGGGGTTATTATGATCACCAGTTTTCTCG
This sequence comes from Chlorocebus sabaeus, assembly GCF_047675955.1. Taxonomy (NCBI): domain Eukaryota; kingdom Metazoa; phylum Chordata; class Mammalia; order Primates; family Cercopithecidae; genus Chlorocebus; species Chlorocebus sabaeus. The sequence goes on along the minus strand of NC_132904.1, from coordinate 68,343,977 downwards.
TAAGAAAAGCACAGAGAAATTTAGTGGGGTGACCCAGGTCACACTGCCAAATAAGTCTTGAAGTGGATTTGAACCCGGGCCACTTGATTCCAACTAATCTTTGCTCAGAAGCTAATAATTAATCATTTTATAATAATTAATTTCCTGATAATCTCACTTAGAGTTAAGGTTAAAATAAACTGTCTCTACACACCTATCTAGTTACCCTTTCTAGTGGCATTCACTGTAACATTCATGAGACAAGGTAAAGAAAAAATGAAAACCCTGGAAAATTAAAGAAAAAAATTTCAGGATTATTGCTAGGTCCAAGAAAAGATTGTAATGGTAATTAGAAAATATTAAAGAGTTAATGAGAATGAAAATACTACTCAAGTTTGTAGAATGAAGCCAAAGCCATTTACCTTTAAAATAACCTGTGATAGAAGAATCAGAGTTGAAAATTAAAGACAAAAATTTTTTTACGGTAAGGGAAAAAGGAAATTTCTATTAATAAAAAAAGAAAAAGGAATTAGGAGGCCGGGAGCAGTGGCTCACACCTGTAATCCCAGCACTTTTGGAGGCCGAGGCAGGCAGATGACTTGAGGCCAGGAGTTCAAGACCATCCTGGCCAACATGGCAAAACCCTGTTTCTACTAAAAATACAAAAATTAGCTGACTGTGGTGGTGCACGCCTGTAATCCTAGCTACTCAGGAGGCTGAGGCACAAAAATCACTTGAACCTGAGAGGCAGAGGTTGTAGTGAGCTGAGATCATGCCACTGCACGCCATCCTAGATGGCAGAGTATGACTGTGTCTCAAAAAAGAAAAAATAATTAGGGGCCAGGTGCAATGGCACGTGCCTGTAATCTCAGTGGTTTGGGAGGCCGAGGAGGGATGATCGCTTGAGCCCAAGAGTTTGAGACCAGCCTGTGCAACATAGTGAGACTTTGTCTCTACAAAAAAATTTTTTTAATTAGCTGGGCATGGTGGTGTGAGCCTGTGGTCCCAGCTGCTTGAGAGGCTGAGGTGAGAGGATTGCTTGAGCCCCAGAGTTCAAGGCTACAGTGAGCCATGATCCTGCCACTGCATCCCAGCCTGGGTAGAGCAAGACCCAATTTTTTTTTTTCTTCTTTTTATTTGAGACAGGGTCTCACTCTTGTCACCTTGCTGGAGTGCAGTGGTGCAGTCACAGCTCACTGCAGCCTTGGCTTCTGAAGCCCAAGAAGTCCTCCCACCTCAGCACCTCAGCCTCCCAAGTAGCTAGGACCACAGACATGTACCACCATGCCTGGCTAATGTTTTTATTTTTTTATAGACAGGGTCTTACTATGTTGCTCAGGCTGGTCTGAAACTCCTGGGCTCTAGCAGTCCTCCCACCTTGGCCTCCTAAAGTGCTGAGATTACAGCCACGAATCACTGTACCGAGGGTGAGATCCCATCTCTTTTTTAAAAAGTAGGGGTATAATCACAGATAAATTGAATTTTGACAAAGAATTAAGAAACTAGCATACTACAATATAAATAAAATCTCTATGCAGAAATTATTTGGGAGATTATTGCACATAGACATTTCTGGAGCAAGGAGGTTATAAAATGCCTGTGATAGGTATGGTGGCTAATGCTAGAGACATATCTATATGCATACATACACACACATCTCTTTATAGATGGCTAGAAACTGTGGTAGGTTTTTAGTTGCAAGTTAACAAAATTGTTCACAAAATAAATCATACTAAAAACTAAACAATATTATTTGATAATATTTAGAGGGAAATAATGAAATAAATGTCCCCAAAAAGTTCCGTCATTTGAGTAGTTTGACAGTTTGAGTAGGCCCTGGCACTAGGTAGCAGTGTCCCCTGGTGGTGAATCTTGGTATTTCATATCTCTCAATTTTTTTTCCTCAGGGTTCTGATGCTCAGGAGTCTGGTCCTAGCCCCTGGCTAGCTAATCCTTCCATCCGGAGGACCTTCTTCCCACATCCCCATACGTATGTACTTGACAGAGTGGAAGTCTCCCAGCCACCTCTCAGATCTTTCTCCTGGAAAAGAAATGCTATCAAGTCACTGACAAGCACACAAGACCAGCCTGGGTTCACCAAATTAATCACATACTCTAGGCCTAACCCTATCTGTATATTAAACTAGCTTTCTTGCTTAAATGCCATTGACATGAGTGAGCAGAATAAGACCGACATTTCAAGTGGAACCAAGTACTCTCTCTTTCCCTGCAGGGATACCAAGGAAATTTCAGAGCTCAGGAATATCCTAACACAGATGCAGCCAGGGACTCTGGGGCGTTCAGCCCACATGGTGCTTTCTGCTGCCCGCAGGGTGCCTCCAGTCAGTGTGGCAAGCCCAAAGAACAACCATGCAGAATCAGGTTCCAGTCCTCCAGGCAGGGCAGGTGAGTCCACATGACCTGTTCCTTCCTGTCCCTAGCAATGCCCTTCCTCCCTGAATCTACCATTGCTCTACAGGGATGGCTCACTAGTGGAACTTCATGTGATAGAAAAGATAATTGTTGGTGTCTTGTTACCAGAAGACAAATCAAATATTGTATAGTAATTGAAAGAGCACTGGCCTAGGAATCAGCAATCCTTATCTCTTTGGGTCTCAGCTGTATACCACAGAAGGAAAGATGTAGTTTATTATTTTAAGAGAAAGAGACTAGAAGGGAACTCATAATTTTTGGGCACCTACTATAAGCTGGGCCCTGGAGCTATGAAAGCACTTTAAAATATATTAAATGCTATACAAAGTGTTTCATAAGTTCAGGATAACCAGACAAATGGAAGTTGATAGTTTTTATTGTCACTCATTTGACAGATATTTATTAAGCATCGTTTGTGCCAGGCTCTGTGCTAGACATCAGGGATACCGCAGTAAATAAAATAGCAATGCTCCTTCCCTAGTGGAGAAACACATGTCAGTGTCACACAAATAAATTTAAATCTTCAAACTGTGATGAGTACTGTCAAGGAAAAGCATAATTGGATGACTGGATGTAGATTAGAGAATCCAGGGAAAGTGCCGCATAGAAATTAGCATTTCATCTAAGACTTGGAAGAGTGAGAAAGGCACACTCTTTGCCTCCAGGCAAAGAGGGTAGAAAGAATATTCTTAGAAGAAGTAACATCACATGTGAAGACTGTTTTGTTTAAGAGCTATATTTAATGAGCATTTTTAATACAGAGCCCAGAGCAGAGGAGCAAAACTCTGAGAATGATGTGGGCAGAATGAAAAGAAGGAAAGTGCAGCACCAAAGGTAAGTAGATCAACATGAAAGACCCAAATCACCTCCCCAAACCTTATTGCCCTTTTGCAGCTGTCCTTACCCCCAGTCTTGTTTCATTAAGGTCAGAGTGTATCCTTGTGTCTGGGTTTAACCTGTGGGTCTAGACCTAAGGGCACTGAAGAAAAGATATCCTTGTCCACATGTTGTCAGGTTTGGAACTAGGCAAAGAGGCAGTCCTGTAGTGAACCAGAATCTGAAGATGAGTATGCTGTATTTCATGGGCTTCATCAAAATCTAAATCTTTGGCTGGGCACAGTGGCTCACGCCTGTAATCCCAATACTTTGGGAGGCCAAGGTGGGTGGATCACCTGAGGTCAGGAGTTCAAGACCAGCCTGGCCAACACGGCGAAACCCTGTTTCTACTAAAAATACAAAAATTAGTCGAGTGTGGTGGTACGTTCCTATAATCCCAGCTACTCAGGAGGCTGAGGCAGGAGAATCGCTTGAACCCAGGAGGCAGAGGTTGCAGTGAGCTGAGATCACGCCATTGCACTCCAGCCTGGGCAACAAGAGTGAAACTGTCTCAAAAAAAAAAAACAAAAAACTGAATCTTTTCTGCTTCAAAGGACACTGTCAAGAAAGTAAAAGACAACCCATAGAATATGGAGGAAAGTATTTGCATATCATATATTCCGTAAGGCTCTTTTTTTTTTTTTTTTTTTGAGATGGAGTCTCGCTCTGTTGCCCAGGGTGGAGTGCAGTGGCCAGATCTCAGCTCACTGCAAGCTCCGCCTCCCGGGTTTATGCCATTCTCCTGCCTCAGCCTCCCGAGTAGCTGGGACTACAAGCGACCGCCACCTCGCCCGGCTAGTTTTTTGTATTTTTTTTTTTTTTAGTAGAGATGGGGTTTCACCGGGTTAGCCAGGATGGTCTCGATCTCCTGACCTTGTGATCTGCCCGTCTCAGCCTCCCAAAGTGCTGGGATTACAGGCTTGAGCCACCGCACCTGGCCCAGTAAGGCTCTTTTATCTAAAATATATAAAGAACATTTACAAGTCAACAATAGAAAGATACTCTAATTTTTAGAATGGACAAATAATCCAAATAGAATTTTCTCCAAAGAAGATATATAAATGGCTATTAAGCACATAGAAGATGCTTAACATCATTAGCCATCAGAGAAATGCCAATCAAAACCCCACAATGATTATTTCACACCTGCTAGGATGATGTAATAAAAAAGATGGACAATAACAAGTGTTGGCAAAGATATGGAGAAACTGAAACTCTCATACATATTGCCAGTGGAAATGTAAATTAGTGCAGCTGATTGGAAAACAGTTTAGCAGTTTTTCAAAATGTTTATATGGAGTTACCATATGACCTAGCAGTTAGCTCCTAGGTGTATACTTCCAAAGAACTGATAACAGGTGTTCACACAGAAACTTACAGGCAAATGTTCAGAGCAACATTATTAATAATAGCCCAGAAATTGAAACAACCCAAGTGTCTATCAGCTGATAAATAAAATGTGGTATATCTATGCTGTGGAATATTACTCTGCCATAAAAAAGGAATATAGTACTGATACCTGCTCCAACATGGATGAACCTTGAAACCATACTAAGTGTAAGAAGTCAGTCACAAAAAACCATATAGTATATGATTTCATGTCCAGAATAGGCAATTCCAAACCACTAAAGTAGATTAGCAGTTGCCAGAGTCTGGTTCAGGCTTTCTTTTCTTTCTTTTTTTTTTTTTTTTTTTTTTTTTGAGACAAAGTGTTGTTCTGGCACCCAGGCTGGAGTGCAGTGGCACAATCTCAGCTCACTGCAACCTCCACCTCCTAGTTCAAGCCATTCTCCTGCCTCAGCCACCCAAGTAGCAGGGACTACAGGCGTACACCACCACACCGAGGTAATTTTTGTGTTTTCAGTAGAGATGGGGTTTTGCCATGTTGGCCAGGGTGGTCTTGAACTCCTGACCTCAGGTGATCCATCTGCCTCGGCCTCCCAAAATTCTGGGATTACAGGCATGAGCCACTGTGCCCAACCTGGGTTCTGGGTTTCTTTTGGGAGTAGTGAAAATGTTCTGGAATTACATGGTTGTGGTTACAGAACTCTGTCAATACAGGGTTTTGAATTGAATTTATATATATATAAACAATTGAAAATTGACGGAGTTGTGCTTTCTCACTCAGTCTGGAATGCAGTGGCATGATCTCAGCTCACTGCAACCTCAGCCTCCCAGGTTCAAGCTGTTCTCCTGCCGCAGCCTCCCAAGCTGGGTCTACAGGTGCACGTCACCACACCCAGCTAATTTTTGTTTTTTGTTTGTTTCTTTGTTTGAGATGGAGTTTTACTCTTGTTGCCCAGACTGGAGTGCAACGGGGCAATCTCAGCTCACCACAACCTCTGTCTCCCGGGTTCAAGAGATTCTCCTGCCTCAGCCTCTTGAGTAGCTGGGATTACAGGCGCCCGCCACCACGCCCAGCTAATTTTTGTATTTTTATTATAGACGGGCTTTCTCCGTGTTGGTCAGGCTGGTCTCAAACTCCCAACCTCAGGTGATCCCCCCACCTCGGCCTCCCAGAGTGGTGGGATTACAGGCGTAAGCCACTGCGTCCGGCCTAATTTTTGTATTTTTAGTAGAGACAGGCAAATGTTGGCCAGGCTGGTCTCAAACTCCTGACCTCAGGTGATCCGCCTGCCTTGGCCTCCCAGAGTGCTGGGATTACAGGTGTGAGCCACCACACCTGGCCTTGAATTTATATTTTTAAAGAGTGAGTTTTATGGTATGTGTACTATATTTCAATTAAAAAATAATAACCCAAGGGCAATAATGGAATCTCTGTTCTCAGATGTTCAAAGGTTAAATGTCTTCCCTCAAGTCTGGTATATCAGGTGGGAAAACCAGGACCCCAACCCAGGGTTTCTAGGTCTACATTAACTCTTCTGCATTATTTTTGCTCTGATTCCAGACTCCTTCAGCCCTTATGGCCTCTTACTAATAGCTGGTCTTTAACTGTTCTTTCTCACAGGCCTTTATCCAACTCTAATTCTCGGCCAAACAGGAGGGAGACAGCAAGAGCAAGGCAAAAAAAACAGCACCGACCCCAGGCCCAAAGTAGTGGTGACCAGAATAGTGGACTGTGCCCGATTTGTGCAGGTAAGATGCTTGTGCACAGGGAGTTGTTGTATGACAACTAGGCATTCCTTGAGGGAGGAATAGGAGATCTGAGAGTACTGCCAAGAAACATTTGAATTTGGAGTGCTGGCTTCTGTCATCTCTGCAGCTCTCAGGTGTGGAACTGTATTTTTAGTCAAGTGTAATTCAAGACAAGTGTGTACTGAGCACCTGTTCACACTGTGCCGGCTAAGCTGAGGAAGGGACATGGGCCCTGCCCTCTGGAGAAGCATGAAACCAAACAATGTAAAACACAATCGGAGAGGGCCTAGAACTTCCTTCGTAACTTTTTCCTATATGTCCAAATGCTGGTTGCTGTTTCAGTCTCTGTTCAAATGGTTCCTCTTTGCCAAGTGTTCTCTTATCTGCCCAGATCATCTTTCCCAACTAAGCTTCTGCAGGATTCTCTGATTCCCTTGGACTTAGCACTTCTCACCGTCTGCTGTGTATCAATGTTATTTGTCTTCATAGCTTATCCAGACTTCTTGGGGTGACATCCTGCCTGGGAGCAGGCCATTTTGTTTACCTCCTTCTCTCCCCAAATAGGCTCCTTCAGGATTGAGATTCTTCCCCACCATGCTGCCACTTGTGGAGAGACCTCCCCACCTCACCCAGCTTCTCCCTCCTCATCATCTTCGTCCCAGTCTGTACTGTGGATGTCCTCCCCAGAAAGTTCACCCCCTGTCTCCTGGGTTCAGTGCCCTATCTGCCAGTTGCAGTTCTCAGCAAGAGAAATAGAAGAGCATGCCAGTATATGTGGGGACTTCCCTCAGGCATGAGCCATGAGGTCCTGTGGTTTTGCCCCACCCTCTATGACTGAGATGGGGACTGAAAGAGCTGAGAAGGGCTGATGAGGCCGAAGCTCCCTTTCTCCTCCCCTCCACTCATTCCCTCAGGACTCTGCCTGAGGGCACCTCTGTGCCTAGCCTGATCCCCATTCCCAGTTGTCAAGGCTTCTGTGACCATGGCATCTGATTCTCCTAAGGCCAGCTCTGTTCTTTTCCCCCTTGGAAGACTCCTTGGAACTTTTGGGCCTTGGGACACCATCCAGAATGTCTTTCCCTCTGTGAGTGGTGCACATTCTCATGCCCATTTTCCTGAAAGGAAAACCGAGGCCTAGTGAAGAGCAAATGCTGCCTGACAGATAAAATCCCGTGGTGTGCTGGGAATGTGCATATGGGTTTTGAGCACGAGGCTGACATCCAGCATCCCATGAACTGAGCTCTCAGTCTCCTTTGTGGACTCCTGTCCTGGGTATAATCAGGTAATGGTGATGCTATGTGACACTAAGCAAGTTATTTATTTTAGCATCCAGAATTAACAGAGAAAAAAATCTCCCAACCTCCTGCTCACAGAACTGTGATAGGGACCAGATTGGTTAATGAGTAAGGAGTAGTTCTAGGCTTGGCTGTAGAACCTTGGGCAGATCCCATTCCTCATCTACACAAGGAGGTGGTTGGACCAGAGGATGTCAAAGCTTCCCTCAAGCTGTGATATTCCAAATTCTGTTCCCACCTCCTTGAGCAAATATGTCTTTCCCTTTCCCAGAAGATTTCACTCTGTGGTACTAACACTGGTTCCCCTGGTCCCCAGGGTATAGAGCAGAGGGGGAGCAGCTGGTCCTGCAAAGAGAGGGCCCAGGGCAGGGTTTTGAATAGATAGGAAAGAGGATGCTAGGCACAGTCAAGGAAAAGACTGAGCAGGAGTTCAGTCCTTCGGTCCCTGCCAGCACAGGTGCCTGCATAGGTGGGCACAACCACGGACCCCATCACCGTAAGAAGCCTGCTCCCCTACCTTCTCCTATTCTGCTCCCGTTTCTACCCATGAATAAAACAAAAGATTGGCCCAGAGGCACTGCAGGGGCATCCTAGCTGCCAAGCAGGTGGCAGACATCACTATGTAGGTAGGAGAAGAGCCCCTGGAACCCTGAGCTTGGACCCAGAAGAGAAGAGCAGTGAGGATGGGGCCAGGCCTAATAGAAGAGAGGGACGAGGCAGTGCCAAGGGGGAGAAAGGTCCCCCAAAGCAGGGGAGGGCAAAGCGGGAGGATTGGTGAAGAAAGAGGATATTGGGATTCTGCTGGGGTCCTGGTCAGAACTGAGGGGCTTGACAAAAACCCAGTTCAAAACGCACACAAAACCCTCCTGTGTGGACATGTCCGGGCCTGCCCTTGGGAGAGGCTCTGGGACTTTGAGAGGAAAGAGCATCTGGGAGATGAAGTCAGCAAGAGAGGAGCTGGGTCTGAATAGATCCTGTGCACCTGTATGTGGGGTTAGGCTGCCAGGGCAGCCCACCCCTGCTTTAACCTACCCTTGCTCAAGGTACCCACACGTAGCCCTGCTGTTGGGGGGCTCCTGTGAGGGTGGAAATCAAGCTTGGGAAGGGGCCCCCATTCTCTCCCCAGTGGGGGAAGAAAAGAAAACCCCCACTGTACAGTCTTGATTTTCCTAACCTGAGAATCTACACAATAAAATGATGAATAAGACAATATTTGCCAGTGTGTATTTGGGACAAGGAAGAATATAATGGTGGCTGGATATAGAGGGTTAAGTGCTAGAACATGGAAGGGTGAAAGAGGCCCCATCACAAAGGGGGTTGAAACTCAGGGTCCTAGCCTCTCCACTCCTTCATCCACCAACAGCCTAACTGGACCGAGATCATGAACAGGAAGCTCACATTCCCACCTCCACTCCTGGCTGCCATCTAGGAGGGCCAACTGGGCCTTGTGCAGCAGCTGCTGGAGTCAGAGGTTAAGGCCACAAGCAGTGGGCCAGGTGGGCCCCTGCACAATGTGGAAGAGGCCAAGGAGCACTCCTGGAGGGAAGCACTCAACTTGGCCATCCACCTGGGCCATGAGGCCATCACTGATGTGCTGTTGGCCAGTGTCAAGTTTGACTTCTGCCAGATCCATGAGGCCCTGCTAGTGGCAGTGGACACAAAGCAACCAGCAGTGGTACATCGCCTGCTGGCCCACCTGGAACGGGAGAAGGGTCGCAAAGTAGACACCAGGTCTTTCTCACTGGCTTTCTTTGACTCATTAATTGATGGCTCCCGCTTTGCACCTGGTGTGACTCCCCTCACCCTGGCCTGCCAGAAGGACCTGTACGAGATAGCACAGCTGCTCATGGACCAGGGCCACACCATTGCCTGGCCCCACCTGGTCTCCTGTGCCTGCCTCAAGTGCAGCAACGCCCGCCGCTATGACCTGCTTAAATTCTCTCTGTCCCGCATCAACACCTACCGTGGCATTGCCAGCAAGGCCCACCTCTCACTGGCCAGTGAGGATGCCACACTGGCTGCTTTCCGGCTTAGCCGTGAGCTCAGGCACCTTGCACACAAGGAGCATGGTTGGGCCTGTGGTAGGTGTTCTGGGAAGTTTGGAAGTCACAAAAAGAGGACGAGGCCTGGCCTCTGTTCTCAGGAAACCTCTAGTTTGATGGGGAGTCAAGAATCCCCCCAAGAGAATTTCATTCTAATGGCAGAGAACAGCCACTCCAGAGGGGCCTAGTCTTATGGGGTAGGCACAGCCCCACTCCAGGGGAGCCCTGGGTCTGTCTGAGGGAGGAGAGAGAACAGAAACAACTAGAAGAACAGCTGGACAGACTTGGAGATGATGTTCAGTAGAATACATCACGTCTGAATACCTGCTAGGTGTTCCCACCCGGAGCATGGTATGTTGTGGCTCTCAAGCGTATGATCACAGCAGGGAAAAGTCAGAGAGAGGGGACAAGGTGCTCCCAGTACACTTGTCTTCATTCAGTGCCGCTGTGAATGGTGCTAACAGGGCTTCCAAAGCCCAGAAAACAGGTCAGGAAAGCCACAGCTGTTGTGTTCAGGGAGGACTCTTTGGAAGAAGTAGCATTAAGCTGAGCTACGGAAGTGGGTGGTTACATACAAGTGAAGAGGAGCAGGGAGGGTATTTGAGATAGGGCTGCAGTCCACTCAAAGGCTCTCAGGTAGTGAAAGTATACATGGTGATGAGTGAAGGGGAGACACTGCAGGAAGGACTGAGAATGCATGAAGAGGAGCCTGGAGGCAGGGACTAGCAAGGGTCCTGGAATGCCGCCAGTCCAGTATGTCCATCCCTCATCCCCTGACGGATCCTGTGTGTCAAGCTAGACTCGATCCCCATCCCCATCCCCAAGATGACCATTAGGTGGGGAAACCAACACGAATGTTAAAATACAGGGCTAAGGAGGTTGTGACCCGGGGTGGTGGAAGGATAGGAGAATGAAAAGCCCCCACTGCACAGCTAGCAGGAAAGGGAAGTCCTTTCCAAAGGACTTTCCCTCCATTCTCATAGCAGCCTAAGAGACAGTCATAGCAGGAAGTATCATCCCCACTTTATAGCAGAGAAGCTGAGGCCTGGGAAGGGGAAGTACCTTGCCCAATGTGGTACCACCTGAGGACAGTGCTGGGACTCAGACCTCACCTCCTGAAAGCCATCCCTGGATGCTCTCTAGGGTAAGGGCCTCAAGTAAAACCCAGGAGATAATGGATAAATTGGAGCCAAGGACTGCCTTAGGCCAGGCACGGTGACTCACGCCTCTAACCCCAGCACTTTGGGAGGCTGAGACAGGAGGATGAGGAGGCCAGGAGTTCGAGACCAGCCTGGGCAACATAGCAAGATCTCATCCCAATTTTTTTTTTTTTTTTTTAATTTTTTTGGAGATAGTTTCACTCTTGTCACCCAGGCTGGAGTGCAGTGGCGCAATCTCAGCTCACTGCAACCTCCACCTCCGGGGGTCAAACGATTCTCCTGTCTCAGCCTCCCGAGTAGCTGGGATTATGTGCCCACCACCACGCCCAGCTAATTTTTGTGTTATTAGTAGAGATGAGGTTTCACCATGTTGGCCAGGCTGGTCTTGAACTCCTGACCTCAGGTGATCCGCCCACCTCGGCCTCCCAAAGTGCTGGGACTACAGGCATAAGCTACCGCGCCCGGCCCATGAATTTATTTTTTAACATGGTTGAGTTTGAAGAGTCTGTGGGGTCTCCAAGGGAAAGTTACTTTACCTCTGTGATCTTCAGTTCTTGGAAAAAAAAAAAAACCGGGAATAATGTCTACCTCATATGGTTGGAAAGGAGATGACAGATATGAGTCTACGGCCTGATATGTAACACATTCTCAGTGTATGTCTGAATAGTGCGTGACTGAATCTGAGAAAGGGGAGTCACGTGGGTGGAGCAGTCTAGAAAGGCTTGCAGGAGCGAGAGACACCCAGGACTGAGAGCCCTACTCCCCTTCCTTCCCTTGGAAGCTGGGCCGCCTGCTAAAGATCCCAGTACTGAAGTTCCTGCTGCACTCCGCCTCCTGTCTGTGGTTCCTCATCTTCCTGCTGGGAGAGTCCCTGGTCGTGGAGACACAGCTGAGACTTTCTGTGGTCGAAGCCAGAGTGTCTGGGAGACTTCACTACACATGATTTGGGTCACAGGTATAAGTATAGGACCCTTTATTTGTGGCAGTGTCCCTTAGGGGCCCCCCTTCCTGTCCTTCACAATAAGCACCCCAACAGGGGGATCCTGCTTTGTAGATGACCCCTGAACATATAACCAGACCCCTCTGGGCTGTAACACAGTACAGGGCCCTTTCCCTCACGCCTAGTTGGGGACCTAGCCCTGTGGTAGACTCCCTGAGCAAGGACCCCTTCTTCCCCCTCCCTGGCATCAGTCACTACCTAGCCTGGAGGTTTCTGTCCTCTCACAAATAAGACCCTGGTCCGCAGTGCGAGGTGGGAACATACCTTGGTGTCATGGCAGCCCCCAGGTACTGCAAGACAGGCTCTCCTGGAGGTCATGGAGCAGAAAGTCTCACAGACCAAATGAAAGGACTCAAATCATACAGCGAGTTAAATCCGTAAGCAGTGTAATTATGATGGTGGTGTAATGAGGATCAGAGTTGAGGTTTGAGTGGCTGGGAGGTTTGAGTGGCAATGGACAGAAGGTACCTGGAGCCAGGCATGGTGGCTCATGCCTGTAATCTCAGCTACTCAAGAGGTTGAGGTGGGAGGATTGCTTGAGGCCAGAAATTCAAGACCAGCCTGGGCAACACAGAGAGACTCTATCCCTCAAAAATAAAAGAAGATTGGCTGGGTACAGTGGCTCACGCCTGTAATCCTAGCAGTTTGGGAGGCCGAGGCGATCGGATTGCCTGACCTCAGGAGTTCGAGACCAGCCCAGGGAACATGGTGAAACCCCATCTGTACTAAAATACAAAAAATTAGCCAGGCATGGCAGCGTGCGTCTGTAATCCCAGCTACTCAGGAGGTTGAGGCAGGAGAACTGCTTGAACCCAGGAGGCGGAGATTGCAGTGAGCCGAGATTGCGCCACTGCACTCCAACCTGGGTGACAGAGCAAGACTCTGTCTCCAAACTAAAATAAAATAAAATAAAAAACAATAGTAATAAAAGAAGATACCTTGGCCCAAGACTTGATCTATGGGAGAAACACAGTGACAGTTATGTTTGGCCACAGCTGTAGCTTGCCAGTTATCCTGATGAGCTGCTATTACTTTTATATGCATTATTTGGGCAGAGGACATGTGGAAAGAGAACGGCTGGTGCCAGTGGGTAGCTGATTTAAGATCTCATGAATACTGAGGGCCTCATATGCTTCAAGCATATTCAGTGTATCATGAATATTTAGAGTCCATCTCTTTCTATGTATGTTCACACACACATACTCTACTAACTGTGTTTGTTCAACATGTCAACAAAGTAACTAGCCTATACTTAACACATAAGTTTCATCCATTCCATTTGTTTTCTTTTCTTCTATAGCAGAACTGAGTATTCACAAACAATTTAGCAAATGCAGTTTATAAGAATCCCCAGAGCTTCAGCCAGCCTCTGGCCCGTCAGCTCAGCAGGCCAAATTGGTGGCGCCTTCCTCGGCTGTCCTCCTCTCATTTAGCTCTGGCTTGGTTAGTGAACTCCAGAGCCATCAGTATACCAAGTCCACTGCTCCACCCTATACCAGGCCAGTCAGTGATGCCAGAAAGGAAATCTGGTGCAGAAACTTTAGGGAAAGAAAATAAGAGCAGCCCAAGAGGGAAAGTTTCTCATCCTATTTACTGAACGTGGATTGACCTGTGCTGAGTGGAGAGGAAACCAATAGAATTCCCACCCATGGGAGAAGAAAAGTCTTAGAAACATATGAAACAAACCTATTTATTCATGTAATACATGTTTCTCGATGCCCTATCATGAGTGAAACCCTAAGAGTACATGGAAAAGTTCAACATGGCCCCATCCATCCAACACATATTCACTGAGCGTGTACCCCACCCTCACAGGGCATTCCTGCTCTACAGAACTGATTTCAGTTCCCGACCACATGATATTCACATTTGTCTAGGCCTTTGCTCATTCACTTTTTCTAGAGCACTCGCCCCTTCCTGCACTGCCCCTTCACCTGGCTGGCTCCCACTCCTCCTTCAGGTCTCAGCTTAAACGCCACTTTTGGAGGTTTCCCTGGCCCCTAAATCAGGGTGAGGGTCCATTCCTAAACACCCGTAACAGTCCCTCTGTCCCCCTGCTCCTTAGTCTTAGCATTTACCACACTGTATGAGACCCACTTGGGTTACCCACTGTGTTCCTCACTGACTGTAAGCCCTGGGAGGGCAGGGACTGTCTTATTCACCAGAGGTTCCCACTGGCACATGGTAGGAGCTTACTAAATGTTTGTTTAGGCTGGGCGCAGTGGCTCACGCCTGTAATCCCAAGACTTGGGGAGGCTGAGGCGGGTGTATCTCCTGAGGTCAGGAGTTCGAGACCAACCTGGCCAACATGGTGAAACCCTGTCTCTACTAAAAAATACAAAAATTAGTCAGGTATGGTGGCATGTGCCTGTAATCCCAGCTACTCGGGAGACTGAGGCAGGAGAATTGCTTGAATCCAGGAGGTGGAGGTTGCAGTGAGCCAAGATCGCACCACTGCACTCCAGCCTGGGGGACAAAGAGCAAGACTCTCTCTCTCTCTCTCTCTCTCTCTCTCTCTCTCTATATATATATATATATATTTTTTTTTTTTTTTTGACGTATTTGTTTAATTTGTTCTGGGCACCAGGGACAGAGATGAGTGGACATAGTCCCTGCCCTTGAGGGGCTCCAAGTTCAGGGGGAGGCAGGGTAGAGACAGACCTGTGGAGCGATATCCTGCAGTGCCCTGCAATGATGGGATCACAGTGATATGAGCTGTGAGAACACAAAACCCCGAGAAATTCACTCCACCTGCTTAGGGAAGGCTACTTGGAGGAGATAACATGTGACCTAGGCCACGAAGGTGAGCTGGGCTTCCAGAGGATGTGGAAGGACATTCTAGGCAGAGGGAACAAACAGTGAGTGGAAAAGCACATGATTGTACCCAGGGAATGCGAAGGGTGCAACGTGGGCAGGACCGCCTAGCTAATGGGGTCCAGCTCCCAAGACCCCCAGCCCCAGGTCTGGTACTGGGCCTCACTGGAACACAGGTACCCTGAGCAACCTGAGAATTTGGAGCCCCTTCAAGTCGATACTCTGTATTTTTTTTTTTAACTTTTTAAAAATAGTTTAATAGAGATGGGGTTTCACCATGTTGCCCAGACTGGTCTCAAACTCCTGGGCTCAAGCAATCCTCCTGCCTCGGCCTTCCAAAGTGCTGGGATTACAGGCGTGAGCCACCGCACCCAGCCTCAAATCAATATTCTTCAATTATTTGTCCAGTATTTACTTGGTGGAGGGCACGGAGAAACAAATTTCAGTCATTCTCTCCTAATAAACAGCCTGTCCCAGGTGATACTCACTTTCTGAGTGTCTGCTGACTGAGATCATTGGTGCAGTCACGCCAGCAGTGTCTGCATCAGCAAGGAGTCTTTTTTATGTTCACATAAGATCACTTGTTCCGGAGTAGATTACATGTTTACATGTCATTGACCACCCCATAATGTTTTAGCACCCCACTGCCATTCATAGGTTCCCCCGCCTCGTAATCTAGCTCTGACATAGAAGGAGAAGTTCAGTCCAATCCTGTCCTGGGCTCCCTGCCACCCCGCTTCAGGCTTCCTGTGGTTTGAGTGCAAGGAAGTGTGGATTGAGGGCCTGCGCAGTTACCTCCTGGACTGGTGAAACTTCCTGGATATGATCTTCCTGTCCCTGTACCTGGCTGCCTTCGCACTGCGCCTCCTCCTGGCTGGGCTTGCCCATATGCACTGCCAGGACCCCCTCCCAAGCAACTGCCTGCCACTATTTCACCACGGCTGGTGAGTGTCCCTTCAACTCAGCCCTGAATCCCCCAGTTCTTCTTTCTTGGCTCTTGGCTTCCAGCCACAGCCCCCATTCCACCCCGCACAGAACGAAGCAAGTGACACACCGAGGATCCCCAGTTCTTGGCTGGGGTGCTCTTCGCTGTCACCAGCATGCTCAGCTTCACCCACCTGGCCTACATTCTGCCGGCCCATGAGTCGCTGGGCACTCTGCAGATTTCCATCGGCAAGATGATCAATGACATGATCCGGTGCATACCGGCTCTGCTCTGAGCTCTGCTCTGAAGACTCCACTTGACTTCCTTCCAAAACTCCCCAGCTCTTGGGTAACACAGGAATCCTTGACCTGCGTTCCTCCAGAGGCGTGCGCTCCAAAGACCCCTGAAACTACAGGCAAAATTTGGAGGGTAAATGTATATTTTTCTGCAGAGAGGGTCTACAATTTACATCTAATTCTCAAACAGGCCCATGACCCCAGAAAAGATTACGAACCATAGATAACAGAAAGAGCCCTTGGTTGGGAGTTCTAGTCCCAGTTCTGTCAGTCTCCATGACCCCTCTGTGGGCCTCAGTTTTCCCATCATTAAGGAAAAAGCGATGGCACTGGACTTTGGGGTCCCTTTGGGTCCTTTCCACTCGGCAGCTGCTCTTTGAACCCCTGACCTTATCTGGCCTTCTTGGTCCTTATCACCTAATCATGTCCAGCAAAACCTGGCCTCTCACCTAATCAGGGCCTGTAGTTAATGCCTGCCTCCCTGGGAGTCCCCAGCCTGAAGCAGGACTACAGTGAATGTCCTTAGTGGGAAAAACCTTAGCTGCATCTATTAATATTAACAACTTTAGCTCAGCTTAGCTTGGGGTAGAACCTCCCACCCCACCCAGGATCCTTCTGGCCTCCCCGTGGCAGGCCAACTCATTCTCACACGTGGCTCTGACTCTTCTGATGATAACTCCTATTCAGTGGGATTCTGACTCCCAGCTGTCCCTGTGTCATTCCTTTAGAATCTCAGCATCTCATTCCCTCCCTGAGAGACCACTCCATCCTCAGCTTTGACTGCTTGGACTTAGTACCCTTTATTCTTTTTTTTCTTTTTTTTTTTTTTTTTCTGAGACGGAGTCTTAGTCTGTCGCCCAGACTGGAGTGCAGTGGCGAAATCTCGGCTCACTGCAAGCTCCGCCTCCCGGGTTCACGCCATTCTCCTGCCTCAACCTCCTGAGTAGCTGGGACTACAGGCGCCAGCCACCATGCCCGGCTAATTTTTTGTATTTTTAGTAGAGATGGGGTTTCACCATGTTAGCCAGGATGGTCTCGATCTCCTAACCTCATGATCCGCCAGCCTCGGCCTCTCAAAGTGCTGGGATTAAAGGCGTGAGCCACTAGGCCCAGCCTCTATTGTTAATAATAACCAAATTTGGCCAGGCACAGTGGCTCACACCTGTAATCCTAGCACTTTGGGAGGCTGAGGTGGGCAGATCACTTGAGGTCAGGAGTTCAAGACAAGCCCAGCCAACATGGTGAAACCCAGTCTCTACTAAAAGTACAAAAATTAGCTGGGTGTAGTGGCACATGCCTGTAGTACCAGCTACTTGGGAGGCTGAGGCAGGAGAATCGCTTGAACCCGAGATTGAGAGGTTGCAGTGAGCCAAGATGGCACCACTGCACTACAGTCTGGGTGACAGAGCGAGACTCCATCTCAAAAATAAATAAATAAATAAATAACCTGCTGGACGCGGTGCCTCGCGCCTGTAATCCCAGCACTTTGAGAGGCCAAAGTGGGCGGATCACCTGAGGTCAGTAGTTCAAGACCAGCCTGGCCAACATGGTGAGACCTTGTCTCTATTAAAAATATAAAAAAATTAGCCGAGCATGGTGGCACACACCTGTAATCCCAGATACTCAGGAGGCTAAGGCAGGAGAATTGCTTGAGCCCGGGAGTCAGAGGTTGCAGTGAGCCGAGATCATGCCCCTGCACTCCAGCCTGGCCGACAGAGCAAGACTCTGTCTCAATAAATAAATAAATAACCGAATTGAATATTTGTTGAGCAAAAAGCCAGGGAGGACTTCATCCCTCTTCCCGGAGCCTGACTTCTCTCAAGGCAGAGACCTGCTCTGACCCTCCCCTGTCCTACCCCCTGCCGGGTTTATGTTCATCCTCATGATCATCCTGACCGCCTTCCTCTGTGGCCTCAACAACATCTATATGTCCTACCAGGAGACGGAGCAGCTGGGCAAGTATGCAGGGGCAGAGGCAGGATGGGAGGTGGAGAGCCTGGGACCTTGCAGCTTGGAGCCCTAGTGATCTCTCCTTTTTCCCTCCCTCCCTCATTTATTCACTCAACTAATTCTCTTGTTTGCTCACTCCCTCTTTGATTCTGTCACTCTTTCTTTTGTTCATTTATATATTCATTAATTTACTCATTTTCTCCTCAAACTTTTTATTTTGAAAAATATCAATCCTATGAAAACTACAGTGGATACCCCTAAACCTTTCACCCAGCTTCACCAATTGTTAATGTTTTACCACACTTGCTTGATCTGTTGCTCCCTTTATTCTTTTTTTTTCCTGAAACACTTAAAAGGAAATCGTAAATACAATGACACTTCATCCCTAAACAGTTCAGGATGTGTTTTAAGAACATAACCACAAAAGCATTATCACACTAAAAAAATTTAACATCCATACCATTATATATATGTATATATTTATATTTATATATATTAAATATATAAATATATATATTTTTTGAGACAGAGTCTCACTCTGTTGCCCAGCTGGAGTGCAGTGGCTCAATCTCAGCTCACTGCAACCTCTGCCTCCCGGGTTCAAGTGATTCTCCTGCCTCACCTTCCTGAGTAGCTGGGATTACAGGCACACACCACCATGCCTGGCTAATTTTTGTATTTTTAGTAGAGACGGAGTTTCACCATGTTGGCCAGGCTAGTCTTGAACTCCTGACCTTATGATCCGCACGCCTCGGCCTCCCAAAGTGCTAGGATTATAGGCATGAGCCACCGCGCCCGGCTTCATGCCCTAATATTATTTACTATACAGTCCTTATTGATATTTCCCCAGTTGCCTGGAAAAAAGACTCTGTAGTTTTAAAAATCTGATATCCAATCTAGGATCATATGTTACATTTTGTTGTGATATCCCTTTAGCCTCCTTTAATCTCGAACACACCCCAACCTTCTCTTTGTCTTGCATGAAGAGTGTAGACCAAATTGGATTTATCTATTAATTATTGATCATGGCCGGGCGTGGTGGCTCACGCCTGTAATCCCAGCACTTTGGGAGGCCGAGGCGGGCGGATCATGAGGTCAGGAGATCCAGACCATCCTGGCTAACGTGGTGAAACCCCATCTCTACTAAAAATACAAAAAAATTAGCCGGCCGTGGTGGCGGGCGCCTGTAGTCCCAGCTACTCGGGAGGTTGAGGCAGGAGAATGGCATGAACCTGAGAGGCGGAGCTTGCAGTGAGCTGAGATTGTGCCACTGCACTCCAGCCTGGGCAGCAGAGCAAGACTCCGCCTCAAAAAAAAAAAAAAAATTATCGATCATAATTAGATTCAAGTTAAGCAGTTTTGGCAAGAACATGACCTAGCTGATTGTGTGTACTTTCCACTGCATCACAGCGGAAGGTGCATGATGTCAGTGTGGCCAATTGGTGAGGCCCATTGCTCTAGCAAAGTCTTCATTGTAATGGTACCAGGGAAGCCCTTTTAGTAACAGGAAGCTATGTTGAGACACTGCTCCCTCAAAAGCTTTCACCCAGTGGATTTAGCATCCATAGATGATTTTTACCTGAACTGGCTATTATAACAGTGGTTTCAAGATCGTGATTTTCTGCCTCTGTCATTTCTTCTCCATTTATTCACTGGCATTCTTCTGTAAAGAAGTGCTTTCACCTACTTTCTTTTTTTTTTTTTTTTGAGTCAGAGTCTCACTCTGTCACCCTGGCTGGAATGCAGTGGTGTGATCTTGGTTCACTGCAACCTCCACGTCCTGCCAGGTTCAAGCAATTCTCCTGCCTCAACCTCTTGAGTAGCTGGGATTACAGGCCTGTGCCGCCATGCCCGGCTAATTTTTGTATTTTTAGTGGAGACAGGGTTTCACCATGTTAGCCAGGATGGTCTTGAACTACTGACCTCAGGTGATCTGCCCACCTTGGCCTCCCAAAGTGCTGGGATTACAGGCGTGAGCCACTGCATCCAGCCTTTCCTCTTTTTTTGAATATCACTATGGACTCAATATGATAATCCATTACAGTCATTATTCCCTTGGGTGTTTGATTCTTTCTAAATGTGGCTAATAATTAATTGATATATTTGTGTATTCACTCATTTATTGTTCATTCACTCCCTTTATTTATTTATTTATTTATTTATTTATTTATTTATCTAAGATGGGGTCTTGCTCTGTTGCCTAGGCTAGAGTGCAGCGGTGCAATCTCGGTTCATTGTAGTCTCTGCCTCCCAGGTTCAAGCAATTCTCCCACCTCAGCCTCCTGAGTAGCTGGGATTACAGGCACACCACCGCACCTGGCTAATTTTTGTATTTTTAGTAGAGACGGGGTTTCACCATGTTGGCTGGGCTGGTCCCAAACTCCTGACCTCAGGTCATCCACCCTCCTCGGCTTCTCAAAGTGCTGGGATTATAGGCGTGAGCCACCGTGCCCAGCCCACTCATTCACTTTTAAAAAATTTTTTTCTTTTTTATAGAGACAAGGTCTTGCTCTGTCACCCAGGCTAGGGTGCAATGGTATGATCATGGCTCATTGAAGCCTCGACTTCCTAGCCTCAAGCCATCCTCCCACCTCAGCCTTCCTATTAGCTAGGACTACAGGCATGCACCACCACACTCAGCTAATTTTTTATCTTTTTGTTGAGATAGGGTCTTGCCATGTTGCCCAGGCTGTTCTCGAACTCCTGGCCTTAAGTGATCCTCTGGCCTCAACCTCCCAAAATGCTGAGATGACAGCATTTCACGATGTCATCGTGAGCCACCACACCCAGTCTCACTCACTTTTAAAATTCATTCACTTTCTTAGTCATTCAGTTGTGGTAGGTTTTTTGTTGTCGCTGAGTTCATACCTATTTACTGACACTTTCTTTTAGTAGGTTCTGTTTCCTGGTACCGGAAGCACAGGCAGGAGAAATAAACCAGACCCTTTGTCATAGAGAAGATAGCCATGTGCACAAATGAGCTCGATTTGCGACAACAAATGCTGTGAGAAAGGAGAGTGTATACTGAGGGTGCCCAGCGGAGGAAGCACCTTCCTCTGTCTTAGATGACCAGGGCAGGCAGGAAGAGAGAATCTGGACTTCACCTAGAAAGGTTACAGACTTCAGAGAAGACATAGGGCATTCGGAGCAGAGAGGGGGCATGGGCCAAAGCAGGGAGGTATGTTTGGAGAATAGCAAGATGCCTCCCATGGTTGGCACATGGAGAGAATTTTGTGAAAGGAAGTGACAGAGGGTAGCTGGGCCCACATCAGAAGCTCAGGGAGGTCTTGGTGAGAAGCTTGGGCTTTCTCCAGGAGGCCAGGGAGCTCTAGGTGGCCTCCTGAGCAGCTGCCCAATCATAAATTCTTTGTGAGTGCAACTGCCTGATAGTTTTATTGATGATGCTAAAGGACCCACATTTGGTCAAGGCTCTCTCATGGTTCCAGTGTATATGGAAGCTGTACTCAGACCTATGCTCTTACAAAGAATTCTTGTTGATGATGCTAAAGGACCCACACTTGGTCAAAGCTCTCTCATGGTTCCAGTGTATATGGAAGCTGTACTCAGACCTATGCTCTTACAAAGAATTCTTGTCCATAGCCTGCCTTCAGGCTGTTAGCTTAAAGGAACTGAGCTTACTGTGACTCTTAGTGCCAGGGACAGGAACTACTCATACCAGCCTGCTTTGTGGCTCCTGGTGACATCACTTCACAGTGGCAAGGGAAGGCCAAGCCCTCCTGGGCTATTCATTCATGAGTGACTGCTAAGTAAGTCAAAAGTTTTTGCTGTTGTTTTTTGAGACAGGGTCACACTGTGCCACCCAGGCCAGAGTGCAGTGGCACAGTCACAACTCACTGCAGCCTTGAACTCCTGGGCTTATGCTCTCCTTCCACCTCGGCCTCCCAAAGTGCTAGGATTATAGGCGTGAGCCACCACACCCAGCCACAAATTTAAATTGTTGGTATAAGTAATATCCATCTCACCCCCCGCACCCCAGAACATAAGGCCATGAAGACAGGAACGTGCTTGTCTTGTCCACTGATGTATCCTTAGCACCTGTGACACTACCGTGTGCTCAGTAAATACTGGTTGACTGAAAGAATAAGATTTGGAGCTCAGAAACAGCAAGTGTCTGTACTGGCCAAGGTGGTCCAAAGGGCTGCATAGAAGTGGGCACTCTTGGCCGCATCCTGGGGGTGGGAAGGAGTATGTGTGGGTGAGCTCAGGCTCTTCTCCTACCCCTCATTTTTTGTTCCTTACTTGGCCTGGCATGCCAGTTTCAATGCGACGTTCCAGTTTCTGTTCTGGACCATGTTCAGCATGGAAGAGCGCAGCATGGTGGGCAGTTTCTGGTGCCTGAGTTTGTGGACCGGGCCCTCTATGGCATCTTTACCATCGTTGTGGTCATTGTGCTGCTCGATATGCTCATTGCCATGATCACCAACTCCTTCCAGAAGATTGAGGTGTGTAAACAGAGGCCAGTTTAGGCCAGGGAGCAGAAGGGAAAAAGGAATGGAGAGGAATAGGGTGCAAAGGGGCAAGACATGTGGCATTGTGCTCTGCCTCCACTGTTGTCTTGCTTGTGGCTTTGGACAAGTTTTCCTCTGTAAAATGAGGGTCTTAGTGATGCTATTAGTATCTCCAGACACCAAGTCTAGTGCTGATTCCCCTTTAGGGTTGGGCAGAGGAGTGTGTTGTAGAGAAGAAAACGGGAACATGAGAGGGAGAGGGAAGGAAACGGATGGGTTAGGGTCTGTAGGCTGGAGAATAGGCTGGGCAGGAACTGGATGTCAGAAAGATGAAAGACAATGGTGGGGAGAGAGGAAATGGGGGACAGTGGAGGTCGGAGATAAGTATGGGGAGAAGAAAGAGGCTAGCTAGGATTATAGGCACACTGGAGAATCAAAGATGTGAGGAGTGGGGAAAAGAAAGTGAGTGGGCAGGGGGGCCATGTGCTAACGAGGTCCTTGCACCACCCCCTGCTGCCTGGCTCCCGGAATGATGCTGACGTGGAGTGGAAGTTTGCTCGCTCCAAGATCTGTCTGTCCTGCTTCCGAGAGGGCCTGACACTGCCTGTGCCCTTCAACATCCTGCCCTCCCCAAAGGCTGTCTTCTACCTTCTCAGGTGATGACCTCAGAGCTCCCACTCCCCAAATCCCCAGCCCCTGCCCCCATTTCCCTGTCCTCTAACCAACTTCTTCCCACCATTGAAATCTCTCAGGAGAATTTGACAGTTCATTTGCTGTTGCTGTTCCTGCTGCAAAACCAAGAAGCCAGACTATCCCCTCATCCCTACTTTTGTGAGTACCTCCTCAGCTTGTTGCTGGTCGCCCTGGTGTCAGGCCTTCACCTGTATTGTCTATACCATCCACTTGTCTGCATACCCCGGGCTTATCTATCTTTCCAGGTATGTTCCCCAGAAAGCCTGTCTCAATTTCTACTCTCTCACGTGGCTTCCCTTTCCCTCTTCCTGGCTCTGGCCATTTCCTGAATTTCCAACCCTGTGTCATGCAGCCTAAACAGAAGTCCTTGCCATCCTCCTCCCAAGCTAGAAATACTAAGATCCAGACAGAACTTTTTGTCTTAAACTGGTCCGAGACATACTTGAACATTTTTTAAAAAAACATGTTAAGAAGTCAAAGAAATGTCCCACAAACAGGGCAGTTAGATGGCTGATTGTGGCCTGAGAGAGGAGGCCAAGAGGCCAGACATCCAAGGAGCTCCCCAGCCCAGTCTGGCCTGGCATGAAGGTGCCTTCCTAATTCAGGTACTGCCAGGTCTGTAGGGGGCTCTCCCCTCTTCACCATCAGCCTCCCAGCCCTCACCCACCCCTTCCTGGTCCTCTCACCATCAGCCCTTCCCCAGCTTCTGGCCCCTGTCCTTCTACCTTCCAGGTCCACACTGTGGGGTGGAGGCCAGGGGCTAGGTGGGTCAGGGACAGAAAAGTCTACACAGACTTTGCTTGGGCCTTTTTTGCCTGGGGGTTGGGGGGCATGGGCAGTGATCAGATGTAGAGGACTACGTGCTCACAAACAGGGCGT
Source organism: Chlorocebus sabaeus (assembly GCF_047675955.1). Classification (NCBI taxonomy): domain Eukaryota; kingdom Metazoa; phylum Chordata; class Mammalia; order Primates; family Cercopithecidae; genus Chlorocebus; species Chlorocebus sabaeus. The sequence goes on along the minus strand of NC_132904.1, from coordinate 68,320,070 downwards.
TCCCCATAAGTCCTGCTCTCGCAAATGAAGCAGGGCGTTGGGGGCCTGTTTATATGTAAATATCTTGAAAATCCAGAAAGTCAGGGAAAGGTCAGAAAAACAACAATGTGTCTTGTGACTTGGCAACGTTCCACAAACGACTGTATAAAATAAAGCAGAGCGCGCCATTCGAGGCGGCCGCCATGTTTGTCTTGTCTTGTGTTGTCTTGTGTGTTCATTCCTTTGTTTAGGAAACACGCGGACCCCAACAATCAGAGGAAGGTTGGAGGTAGAGAATCTCCCCCACCCTCTTGTCTTCCCATTCCAGGCCAATCTTGGGGCAGGGGCTGTGCCTGGGAAGGAACAGCATGGATCCTACTGCCTTCACATCATCAACACCCTGGTGCAGCGCTACATAGAGACTGCCCAGCGTAAATTCAAGGAGACCCAGCAGAAAGGTTCGTCGCCTACCTCCAAGCCCTCCCCATTCCTGTTCTTTGCTCAGCTGGGATAAAGGCCCCATTCCCGGAGTCACATCCTCATTCAGCCTGCATAATATGTGGCCCCATCCTGCCCTGCCCTTGGAAGGGCAACCTGCACAGCATGGCCCCTTGCACTCCATCACCCTCTCTCTGACCCATCCGGGCATTTATCCCACTCATTTCATGTAACTGCTCATTCCTGCCTTCAGGTGCGTTCAGTTATTCTCCCATTTACTCCCTTACCCAGTCACTCATTCACCTCTTTCATTCACTCACTTACTGACTCATTCCACCAACATTCATCACTATGGCCTCTTTCATTCCAGGCCCTGTCTTGGAGGGAGGGACGGGGCAGGGACACATGGGAAGCTTTCAGTCTGGTGAGGAAGAGAAACCATCACACTGGGCATTAAGTGCAGCTAAGACAGACGCAAATTGCTATCAGTGCCTGAAGGGAGAAGGAGCGCGTCATTTTCAGAGGCTCATAAGAAGGCAGAAGGATAGAGTAGCAGAATGGACAAAGCGGGGAGGGATGTGAACTGGGCCCTGAAGGATGCGGTGAGCTGGCTGGCCATAGACTGGGGAGAGGGCGGAGGGGGGACGCATGAACGTCTACCCATTAACACCTTTCCCCATGGCTTGTCATCCTTCTCTGGCACCCAGACTTCCCTTCTTTCCAGCTCCTCAGCTCCTCCCTCCCCACCCGATCGGATTCACCTGTCCCAGTTTCACCCACCCACCTGACCCCTAACCCATACACCCGTTCCTCACTTCTTCCAGTTCTCCCTCAGGAACTCCGGATATGGCAACCCCTGGGATTCTGTAAAGGGTAAAAGGGGTACAGGGCAGGCTCATCCTCTGAAAGGCCCCTCAGTACTCCACCTCCTCCAGACCTGGGCAACAGACTCACAGAGCTGACCAAGACCGTATCTCGACTGCAAAGCGAGGTGGCCTGTGTGCAGTGAACTCTGGCGGAGGGAGGCACACCCCGGCCTCCTGACAGTGCCAGCATCCTCAGTCACTGCATCACCTGAGTGCACAACAGCTTCCAGAACCTGGGGCCTCCCATCCCTGAGACCCCAGAGCTGACAGGGCCTGGGATTGTGGGGACCCAGGAATCATCAGGAACCGGGCTTTCGGACAGTGGAGGGGCGAGGACTCTGGCTTCTGGAGATTCCGGCCCACGCTCCCCAGCTCATGTGCTAATACATAGGGAGCAGGAAGCAGAGGGGGCTGGGGACCTGCCCCAGGGGGAGGATTCGGGGACTAAGGGGAGGTCCTGATACAGTGGAAGGCTCCCTTCTTCTGATACAGTGGAAGGGTGGTAGCCTAGGAGGGTAAGGGTGGGGGGCCCCTTGGGAGGAGCCTGCGCTGCTTTTCTTGCTTCAATAAAGTTTCTGTTCTGGATGTGAGAGGCCTCCGGGCTGTGTGAGAATCTCTGTCTCCTGATGTTTTGAGGTCCTCGCCCTTCTTTCCCCTGAAATGGACCCTTGTGGGAGCAGGACAGAGAGAAATGACTTGCTCTGTGGTCCCAAGTGTCTTGGGCTTAGGATCCTACTTTGAGTTTCCTCAGATCTTTCATGGACAGAGTTCCGGACCAGGAGGCAGGAGGCCGGGGAGATGGGAGGTCGGGGTTCAATGGGAACCCTCTGACCAGTTGCTTCCTTCCTTGTCTTTGCACTCCTCACCTCGCAAGTGGGGCTGAGGAATCACCTGCCTGCTTTCCTGCCTTCATGGTTGTCGTGAGGACCCCCTAGCTGTTCTAACTTCTGGATTTGCAAGTTAGAGTGTGACACGGGTCTGCACAGGAGACTGTGTCTAGGAGTGACCAGGAAGTTACTATTATTATTTTTGAGACGGAGTCTTGCTCTGTCACCCAGGCTGGAGTGCAGTGGCGAGATTTCCGCTCACTGCAAGCTCCGTCTCATGGGTTCACTCCATTCTCCTGCCTCAGCCTCCGGAGTAGCTGGGACTACAGGTGCCCACCACCACGCCCAGCTAATTTTTTTGTATTTTTAGTAGAGACAGGGTTTCACCGTGTTAGCCAGACTGGTCTCAATCTCCTGACCTCGTGATCCGCCCGCCTCGGCCTCCCAAAGTGCTGGGATTACAAGTGTGAGCCACCGCGCCCAGCCCCAGGAAGTTATTTTTTTAGTCCCTCAGTCAGTCCCTCAGCCTAGCAAGGCCAGAGTGGGGCAGATGGTCTAGTCTCATGGAATAAACCAACCATAAAATTCCATGTCTCCACACTGCAATACCTTTTAATCAAGTGGCTGCCTCAATAAAATTCCATGTCTCCACGCTGCAACACTGTTCAATCAAGTGGCTGCCTCAGTACTTCCCTTGCTTGTCCCGGGAAGTCCCCACCACATAGCAGAGTTCCCTCAGCCCTGCCGTGGCCTCCCCAGCCCCACATCCGGGTTGGGGAGAAGGCTGCTAGGGCTGGGTCTGGAACCACGTTCTTGCTTCTCAAGGCTGTTGGAGGCGCCTCTTCTTCATATGAAGGTCACCCATTCCCAGGGCTCCTAAGTGGCAGATGTTGGACTTTCAGGGCCCAATCCCTGAGAGCTGAAACTCCCCAGGGGCCAAGAGCAGGGTCTTCCAGGGGGGCAGAGAGGAGGCCCCCTCAGATTGTGACTGGCTGCACCCCTGCTGGAGGGAGAAGAAAAGGAAGGGGTCAGCAGGGTGAGGGGGAGTCAAAGCAGCTGAGGGAGGATGGAAGAGCGACTCACCTGGTGCAGACACACAGCCCCGCCTCTTCTCCCCTGCAACAGACAGCAGAGTGAGGCCTCCATGTGGACAGACTCACACCCAAACTGCCCGGCCCATCAGGCCTTGGCAGGGCCATTTCCCCTCTCAATCTATTTTCCCTTCACCTAAAGGGAAACTTCTGACTTCCCTTCCTCCTCGGTCCTCCAGGAAGTTTTTCCAGATTGCATTTCCATCCCTCTTCCCACCCAAGACCCCGTCACTCTTCCATCTGTCCCTGCCTTAGCACTTGGGAGTGGCACATACATGCCCTATTAGCCTCATCGAGTCCAGGGCCCCCTGAGACCTGAAGCAGTCCCCCTGGCTCTTTCTGCTGCTTGCTAATCTCCTTAACCAGGTTCTTTTGGTCTACTAGACTGTGTAGCAGATGGACCCTTTTGAGGACATATAGAATCATCTGAGAATGTTCACAAATCTGGAAAACACTTATAGGACCCAAAAAAACCCGAGTCACAGATGACATTAACTCCAGCTGACTTCCAGCCCTCAATTCCCCTTTAACCAAGTGGGTCTCCTGAAGGCCCTGGGGATTATTGTGTAGGGACATTCTGGCTTATTTCACCCACACTGCCAGTCCTGCTTCCTCCATGCACAGCTCACCACCCAGATAGGCGCAGTTAAAGTGGCTGCAGGTCTGATTATAGCTCCAGAGAGTCACCAGGCTCTGGGCTCCATCCTGAGAGAATCTGGTGACCAAGAAGACTTCATGGGGGGGAATCAGCACCTCGCGCTCCTTGGGAAAGACAGAGAAGGCCTGGATAGGGGCCCCAAAGCAAGTCGTTAGAGAAAAGAGGGTGGCATTACCAAATCTGCAGGCCACTGCCTTATCCAGGGAGCTGGAGGCAAACTGGCCTAAGCGGACAGAGTCCCCCAGCCTTTTGGGTTCAAAGCGAAGGCTGCCCACACCTCGGAACACCACCTCCCCAGGCCCTGTGCTGCAGCCCCCACCGCCTCGCAGCAGCTGCAGGGCCCGGATCAGGTAGAAATGCAGGGCCTTGAAGGGAAAGTGCCTCATGTAGAGCTCCCGGGAGCCTCCGCCTGTCCGCACGGCCTGATTCAACTTCCAGTACAAGGTGTTAGATGAGTTGGTGTAGACCATAATGGCTATTCCATTCTGGGCTTTGAAGCCGGGGGGTAGGGTGAGCCCTCGATGCCTGTCCTCCCAGGCCTCCTGGGCTGCCTCCCAGGATTCCCGCAGCAGGGCATGGTGGGCCATTTCCGCCTTTAGCAGGGGGGCTGCCTTCTCCTCCATCTCCTCTGCACAACCCACATAGGCATCGTCAAAGGTGTCTGGAGCCAGGCCCAGGGGCAGGATGGGAACAGCCTGGGCCTGTGGAGGAAGGAAGAGAGGTGCCACACCGAAAAGAGCATAAGTTCAGAGCACTGGACATGGGTCCTGGGGGCAAACCCATCCAGAAACACAGAATCTCATTTCTATCCCCAAATATCAGGTATATGCAATTTGGCAAGGACCCAATAAGAGGCTTAAATAGCACAGGCACTGGAGTCAGACAGACATGGGCTGAAATCTTTTTTTTTTTTTTTGAGACAGAGTCTTGCTCTGTTGCCCAGGCTGGAGTTCAGTGGTGAGATCTCTGCTCACTGCAAGCTCCGCCTCCCAGGTTGGAGTGATTCTCCCACCTCAGCCTCCCAAGTAACTGGGATTACCTGTGCATGCCACCATGGTTGGCTAATTCGTTCTTTTGTTTTTGTTTTTTTGAGACGAAGTCTCACTCTGTTGCCTAGGCTGGAGTACAATGGCACGATCTTGGCTCACTGCAACCCTGCCTCCTGGGTTCAAGCAATTCTCCTGTCTCAGCCTCCTGAGTAGCTGGGATTACAGGTGTGCAATACCACACCCAGCTAATTTTTTGTATTTTTGGTAGAGACAGGGTTTCACCATGTAGGTCAGGCTGGTCTCGAACTCCTGACCTCAAGTGATCCACCAGCCTCAGCCTCCCAAAGTGCTGGGATTACAGGCATAAGCCACCGCGCCCAGCCTGAAATCTTGACTTTACCACCTATTAGCTGTGAGATCTTGGGCAAGTGTCATAACTTTTCTGGACTTGAGGATACTTCCAACCTCACAGTTATTATGAAGACAGCATAAAGAGCATTACCTCTGTACAACCTAAAAGGGATCATCCTGTCATTAGAAAGGTTCCTGCGGTCGGTGGGAGGTGGGACTAGATGACTACCAAGCACTTTTCTGGCTGTAAGATCTAGCAGGCAGGTGATGTGCAAATACTACACACAGCAAGTGTCCAGCTACCTGACCCCCAGCCCCAGTCTCCTCAGGCTCTCTTTCCCTCTCATCCAGCAGGAAGCCCTTGCAGGTAGGTGCTCAGCCACCACACCAAATCACTGTCAGCTCTGAGACGCCTGCGTCCTCCCCTGCTCTGTACCCACATTTGGGGTAGGGGTGGTAGGGAGGACGAGCCTTGGCTGGGAGAGGCTGCCAGGACTGCAGCACACAGGTAACCCAAGGAGGCTTTGCCGGACTGTGCCTGCGCTGGGAGATGAGAGGTGGGGAGGAGAATGTTGGAGGCATCCAGAGAGGAATGGAGGTGGGGGTTCTAGGAGACAGAATGGGAACCTGGGGCTCCCTGCAGAGATGGAGGTTCCTGAGAGGAAGAGAGTTAAGAGTGGAATCCTAGGGAAGAGTCCCTGGGAGAGGGCTGTGAGGAGTCAGCCCCCAGTCCACTTCCTCAGGGTCTGCCCCTCAATGTCCCCCTTGGGGACGGGAGATGGTTCCTGGAGTTACCTGCCAGGTGTGGAGACCGAGGCAGCCGAGGGCCATCATCAATGACGCCAGTGCCATGCCTGGAGGAGACGTGAGGGCCAGGAGTCCGGGTGAGGGCGGGACCAGTGGCGCTGGAGTCCTGGTTTCGAGGGGCTCGAGGGAGATCTGGACCCTGTCTCCAGGCGCGCGGGATCCGGGGTCCAGGATTAGGGCCCTGGCGGGGCGTGGGCGGGGCCGGGGGCGTGGGCGGGGCCTGGAGTTTATTGTCCGCCCTCGGCTCCAAGTCTCCGCTCCAGACTCCCGACGCCCCTTCCTCAGAGTCTCCAGTCCGGGGACTTTTCTGAGACGGTAAAGGCGGGGCCTCAGTTTGGCTCCGCCAGAGAGGAGAGGGCCGGGGGCGGGCGGAGGACCCACCTGAAGGTTGTGGAGGCCGCAAGCAGGAGGTAGCGCCGAGGGCTCGGGCGGGCGCTGCGCTGTCCCCGGAGTCCGGCTGAAAGCAAGGTTCCCGAGGCTAACTAGAGCCCCCGCGCTGGTAACCCGACACCCCTTTCCCAGCGCCGCACGCGGGGTGGGAGCGGCCGCGGCGGGGCAGGGGCTGAGGGGCAACTCCCCTTCTCCAGGACTGCGGGGTCTTTCTGCGGGACCCTCTTTGGCTGTGAGGGGGAAGGAACTTGTGAGACTTGGTCTCTCCCTCAGGCGGTCCCTGACCCGCTCGGCCCCTGGCCCCCAGACGACCAGGCCAGGGGGCCCCGCGGAGGTCCCGCCAGCCAAAAGGTCGCCCCTGGAGCACTCTGAATTGCAGAGTTTGCATTTGGCCCACACCTTGGGCCACGTGCTCCAGCATCTGAGCAGCGCCCACTCCCTCCCTTCTCTGGGCCCTCTCCCCATACCCCTTCAGTGGGATTGGGCCAGAGACAGAGCCCTTGGTCGCAAATCCACAGGATCCAGGCTCGCCCCTCCCCCAGACCGCTTTCGGGGCCGCTCAGACTCAGGTGACCCATGTTTGTAAACACTGGCCTTTCCCCGACCTCCTCTGGGCTTATCTATAAATAACCTGGCTCTGAGTTTTGGATGCCGCGTCAGAGGCCATGGGGGAAGGGGCCAGCGGAGGAATTCGTAGCTCAGGGAAGAGCTTCCCAGCAGCCTGAGCCAGGAGGAGGGAGGGTCGCTGAAAGCTAGGATTTCTGAGGGTTCCGAAAGCTAGGATTTGGAAATGCTGCCTGCTGGAGCTGAGGTAGGCACGAAAGATTAGAGCTACCCAAAGGACTCCAGCCTGGTCTGGCTCATTAATTTCCCCCATCCCTGTCCCCTCATCCCCTCAGACTGTCAAATAAAAAGTTTCCTCCACCTAGAATCCTGCCATCTCCCAGAATCCTTTCTGTAGACCAAACGGGAAGACATACTGTGGGTCCAGTCTTGGAGGAGGGTGGGGAGGAAGGTGCTTCTGAGTGCTTGTTAGAAAAACAGCTCCAGGGCAGGGCGCAGTGGCTCACTCCTGTAATCCTAGCACTTTGGGAGGCTGAGGCGGGAAGATCACGAGGTTAGGAGTTCAAGACCAGCCTGGCCAACATGTTGAAACCCCGTCTCTACTAAAAATACAAAAATTCGCCGGGCATGGTGGTGGGTACCTGTAATCCCAGCTACTCAGAAGGCTGAGTCAGGAGAATTGCTTAAAACCAGAAGGTGGGCCGGGCGCGGTGGCTCAAGCCTGTAATCCCAGCACTTTGGGAGGCCGAGACGGGCGGATCACAAGGTCAGGAGATCGAGACCATCCTGGCGAACACGGTGAAACCCCGTCTCTACTAAAAATACATAAAAAACTAGCCGGGCGAGGTGGCGGGCGCCTGTAGTCCCAGCTACTCGGGAGGCTGAGGCAGGAGAATGGCTAAACCCGGGAGGCGGAGCTTGCAGTGAGCTGAGATCCGGCCACTGCACTCCAGCCTGGGCGACAGAGCGAGACTCCGTCTCAAAAAAAAAAAAAAAAAAAAAAAAAAAAAAAAAAAAAAAAAAAAACCAGAAGGTGGAGATGGCAATGAGCTGAGATGGAGCCACTGCACTCCAGCCTGGGCGAAATGCCAGAAAGAAAGAGAGAGAAAAAAAGAAAGAGAAAGAAGTTGCCTGGGCTAAAGGCAAAATGAGAAAGAGAGAGAGAGAGAGAGAAAGAGAAAGAAAGAGAAGTTGCCTACATATCCTGCCTGCCCCGCTCTCTGGAGGAAGCTGAGTGTTTACAGTTGCTTGAAGAGAAGATACCATCTGGGGACAGCTTGGCCTGCTGGGACAGCCCCGAGACCAGATCTACTGGGATCACTGCTTTGTCCCTCTCCACTCTCTGGCTTTGGGGGATTGCTTCTCCCATCCCAGGACCTGGAACCCAAAATAAGGCCCCAAGAGATGGACTCAAATCTAGTCATTGGGGGCCAGGCACGGTGGCGCACACCTGTAATCCCAGCACTTTGGGAGGCTGAGGCGAGCAGATCCCGAGGTCAAGAGATTGAGACCATCCTGGCCAACATGGTGAAACCCCATCTCTACTAAAAATACAAAAATTAGCCTGGCATGGTGGCGGGCGCTTGTAGTGCCAGCTACTCGGGAGGCTGAGGCAGGAGAATTGCTTGAACCCGGAAGGCAGAGGTTGCAGTGAGCCGAGATTGCACCACTGCACTCCAGCCTGGCGACAGAGCGAGACTCCATCTCAAAAAATAAAAAACAAAAAACAAAAAAACAACAACAAAAAAATCTAGTCATTGGCAGGGATCCTAAGTGTAGCAGAAAGAAGTCCTCCAAGATCACCTGGCGAGTCAGAGCTGGAACTGGGGCCCAGAATCCAGCCTCCTTCGTTTGAATCTCTCCTGGCACCTTGCTAAGTCTCAGTGTTCACGTGAAAGGTACAAAATCTAAGGAGATGCTCTCTGAAGCTGAGGTGCTGAAGCTTCCTCCTCTCTTCCTCCTCCTTGACTAACCAGAGTACAGGACCATAGCCAGCGAGGAGGCAGTTGTCCCAACCTGGATCCCTAGTGCTTCAGTCCACCTCCTATCTGGCTTCAGGGATTCTCTTTTTTGTAGGACGAACACTGGGCAGGTCAGACTGAGCAGAGGCTGGTGTTCCTGAGCCCTGAGGAGACATCCAGAAATAGATGGGGGAATGTCGTGTTTCTGAGCAGCTGTGTGGGGGAGGTGCAAGGGGTGGGGATTGACAATATCAAAAAGAAACTTGTCCTCCCCTCTCCTGGTGGCCATGGTGGAGACCAGCAGCAGCTTCCCCACCCAGGACAAGGCCTAGGTAAGGAGCGCACCCCTCTCCCTGGGTGTTGGGCAGGAAAAGTGGTTTTGAGGTGAAGTTTGGGAGATGAATGGTGGAATTTTAGGAGTCATGAGAACAAGTTTCCAGGAAACTTTGATGAAGTTTGGGATACCTAGGAAGGTTGGGGTCCCTGGGAAGTTTGAGATTCCTGTGGGGAGATTTGGGTTCACATTCCCAGGAGGGTATGTTCAGCAAGGGCCTGGATGAGGAACTGATGAAAGAATGGCCCCAAGCGGGATGAGAGGGAGGACAGAACGGCAACTCCCTTGGGCTAGAAAAGAGTTACTCAGCATCCCCAGCAATTTGGCCCATGCCCACCCTGTCCCTCCGGCTCCCACTACATCTCCCCTGACACTGGTCACCAAGGCCAGCCACCCACCTGCTCTGCAGTGGTCTACGCTGTTAGCTGAGCTGAGAAAGTTCCTCAGACTCTCAGCAAACATGCTGAGGCCTACCCAGTGCCTGGTCTTGGCATACATGCTCCCTGCCCTCAAGGAATTCACCAGCCAGGAGAGGAGCCAGGCACATATAAGGGCAGCACAGTGTAATAAGGACAGTGACAGAGGACAGCACAGGGTGATATGGGAGCCCAGAGGAGTCAGAGGGCTTCCTGGAGGAAGTGACCCCCCCCCCCGGGTTAAGCCTTGAAGAGTGGGTAGCCAGGAGAAGGGTGTCCCAAGGAGAGGGGACAATGTGTGCAGAACCCCAGGGAGGGTAACCATGGAGTCCCACCTGCGACTTTGTTCTGCACTACAGAAGCCAAGCAGGAGTGGCAGGTGCGAGCTGCAGAGGGCGTAGAGGGCCAGGATAAGGATGTTGGCCTCTGTTTTGAGGGTATGGAGGGATGTTTTGTTTGTTTGTCTGTTTGTTTGTTTGCTTTTTTTTTTCTAGATGTGTTCTTAATCTCTTCCCTCATAATTTTCGTCTCTGCATTTTTCCTCTATACTTTGAGATATTTCTTCCAGTCAGTTTTGGCACAGAGGGCTTTTAAGCACATAAGGAACATGACCAGTTTAGAAACATCGCCCTCCCTGGGCAGGCAGGTTAGTGGGGCTGACTGTGGAGGGGGAGATCAGTGAGGAGGCACGGGCAAGCCTGAGCCAGGGCAGGGAGTGCGGATGTTGAAGGGAAGGAGAATCTAGGATGGACCCCTATCTCACCCAGCGTTAGTTGGCAACTATGTGAATGTTTGACAAATGATTGACTGAATGGACACCCAGGGGACCATCACGGATGACTGGGTGAATTATGGGGATGGTTTATCACGTGAGACTTGCCATGGCAAATTAACAGGAGCCACCATGAGCTAGATTAAGCCTAAAGAGGATTTTATCACAAGGATACCATGGTATCTCATGGAACCCAAGGACCAGATGCAAAGAGACTCTAGAAAGCCAAGGAGGAGTGCGGCTCCACCTGACCTCTGGCTTCAACCATCAAGCAGCTCGCCCTCTGCCTTTCAGCCTTCTCTTTTCCTTGCTCTGGGGATCGCATCTCTTCCCTGATTTCAATCGCCTGTGACTCTCATGTCTCCTTGATTGTCCATTCCGCTACCTCTTGGACATCTGCTTCGGGGAGTTCACATTTCCCAAAGTGAACTCACCATTTCCCCTCCAAACCTGATCATTAATTCAATACATTTTTATTGAGCATCTGCTTTGTAATGGGACTACAATAATGAGCAAAATGAGCTTTTCAAGTCTCCTCTGGTATAACATTGTGCCTACAGTAACAATAAGGCATTGTGAACTTAAACATGGGTGAAGAGGGTACATCTCACATTAAATGTTCTTGCTACATGAAAGCCAAAACCAAAACAAAAGTAAATAAAACTAAAAACAGGCCAGGCGCGGTGGCTCATGCCTGTAATCCCAGCACTTTGGGAGGCTGAGGTGGGTGGATCACCTGAGGTTGGGCGTTCAATACCAGCCTGACCAACATGGAGAAACCCCATTTCTACTAAAAATGTAAAATTAGCCAGGCATGATGGCGCGCGCCTGTAATTGCAACTACTTGGGAGACTGAGACAGGAGAATCGCTTGAACCCGGGAGGCAAAGTTTGCAGTGAGCCGAGATCGCGCCATTGCACTCCAGCCCGGGCAACGAGAGCAAAACTGTCTCAAAAAACAAAACAAAACAAAAAACACAAGGCTGGGTACGGTGGCTCACGCCTGTAATCCCAGCACTTTGAAAGGCCTAGGCGGATGGATCACCTGAGGTCAGGAGTTCGAGACCCGCCTGGCCTGGTCAATATGGCGAAATCCCTTCTCAACTAAATACAAAAATCAGCTGGGCGTGGTTGTGGGCACCTGTAGTACCAGCTACTCGGCAAGCTGAGGTGGGAGAATCGTTTGATTCTCAGGAGGCAGAGGTTGAAGTGAGATGAGATCGTGCCACTGCACTCCAGCCTGGGCAACAGAGTGAGACCCTGTCTCAAAATAAATAAATAAATATAAAAATAAAAATAAAATGAAAATAAAGGGATACACAGAAACTTGGAGGTGACGAACATGTTTATTCCCTTGATTGTGGTAATGGTAACATGAGTGTATACTTAGTTCCAAAATCACCAAATTGTATATATTAATTATGTGCAGTTTTTTGTGTACCAATTATACTTCAATGAGGCTGAAACAAAAAAAGTAAAGTTTCACAGGGCTGTGTTGGAGCAGGACACTCTGCAGTCATGTAAGAATGGTGGAAGAAGATGGGCAATAAAAGAGGGGCCTCGTTTTTTTTTTGTTTGTTTTTGTTTTTTTTTTTTGAGACGGAGTCTGGCTCTGTCGCCCAAGCTGGGGTGCAGTGGCCGGATCTCAGCTCACTGCAAGCTCCGCCTCCCGGGTTTACGCCATTCTCCTGCCTCAGCCTCCCGAGTAGCTGGGACTACAGGCGCCGCCACCACGCCCGGCTAGTTTTTTTTTTTGTATTTTTTTAGTAGAGACGGGGTTTCACCGTGTTAGCCAGGATGGTCTCGATCTCCTGACCTCGTGATCCGCCCGTCTCGGCCTCCCAAAGTGCTGGGATTACAGGCTTGAGCCACCGCGCCCGGCCGTTTTTTTTTTTTTTTTTTTAAGTCTACTCTACTTCTCCTCTGTGTTTCTAGTTTAAAGAATGGAAACCTGGGTGTCATCTTTGATTTTTCCCTCTCTCACGTCCCCTATAGCCCATCAGACGTCAAGTCTTGTAAATTCTATCTCCTAACTCTGTGTGTCCTCACTGCCATTCTCTTAGGTCCTCTGATTCCGTGTCCTCAGTCTGCCTTCAAGCCTCTCCTCCCCCCAAGCCTCTGATCTATCTTGTTTACTGTAGAGCAGAGGCAGACAGAAACTGAGTTGCAGAGACGCAATGAGAGATACAGCTGGCCCCGTGGGCTTTTGCTGCATAACCATTTTGCCGTGTGCCACAAAATCTCAGTGGCAAACAAACATTTACTCCCAGGCTCATGGTCTTCGGGTTGACAGCAAGTGGCTTATCTAAACTGGACTTGGTTGGGCAGCTCTGCTCAGGCCACTGGTCTGGCTCAGCTGGGGTCTTCCTCGCTCTGGGCTGGGCTCAGGCCTGTTCCTCATGTGTTCATTCTGGGGGTCCAGACTAAAGAAGAATCTTCCGAAGAAAAGACTCTCAGTTTCCTTCCCCCAAAAGCAGACCCATAGACAAGTACATGGGTGCAGTGAACTTCTTTATAAAGTGATCCCAAGAAATACAAGTCAGGGATTGGCAAAGTCAGATAGAGAAGAGAAAAGCAGCCAATTAAAAGCCTATTACCACTGTGATCAACTAGTCCCACCGGGGACCCTCTATGGGACAGGAAGTCTGACTTCCAGACCTCATTGGTTGAAGGCTGTCCTTGGGAACATTAAATCCCCTACACTTTTGGCCTGCCCTGTGCTTGCAAAAAAACAGGCTCCCAGGGTGATGAAGAACGCCTCAGACACAGAAAAATGTGAGCCCTAGAAGTGGGAGGCTGACAGCCTGCGTGAGAACTATCCACTGCACCTGCATGTGGACTCAAAGACGGTGTCCGGGAATTTGGGCTGAGGAAACCACAGGGTCAGGTACACTCTCTTTTACCCTGAATCCTTAGATCAACTGGCAGGAAGGCCTCTGATTGGCCTTCTTGGGTCATGTGTCCATCCATGAGCCAATCACAATGGTCAAGGCCTTAGGGCACCAGTCCTGGGGCATGTGTTCCTCTCTTGGGGTGCATAGAGTGAGAAAAAGCCTCACCTGAGCCCATGACTGGATTCTACACACAGGAAAGTGAGCAACTAGTAACAGCAGCTCTAGCCTCCTTGGTGAACTTCAAGAGACCACAGACAAGAACTCAAGTCTTTTTTTTTTTGAGACGGAGTTTCACTCTTGTAGCCCAGGCTGGAGAGCAATGGTGCGATCTCGGCTCACTGCAATCTCCGCCCCCCAAGTTCAAGAGATTCTCCGGCCTCAGCTTCCGCACAACACCATGCCCGGCTAATTTTTTGCATTTTTAGTAGAGATGGGGTTTCACGATGTTGGCCAGTCTGGTTTCAAACTGCTGACCTCAGGTGATCCACCCGCCTTGGCCTCCCAAAGTGCTGGGATTAGAGGGGTGAGCCACCGCACCCGCCCAGGGAAGTGGGTTTTCATAGCTCACTGCAGCCTTAACCTCCTGGACTCAAGCAATCCTCCTACCTTCAGCCTGCCGAGTTGTTGGGTCTACAGATATGCACCACCACACCCTGTAGCCTGGCGTATGTATGTATGTATGTACGTATGTATGTATTTTAATTTTTGAGACAGAGTCTCACTCTGTCGCCCAGGCTGGAGTGCAATGGCGCGATCTTGGCTCACTGCAAGCTTCGCCTCCTGGATTCAAGCTATTCTCCTGCCTCAGCCTCCCGAGTGGCTGGGATTACGGGCACCTGCCATTATGCCCAGTTAATTTTTGTATTTTTGTAGAGATGGGGTTTCACCACGTTGGCCAGGCTGGTCTTGAACTCCTGACCTCAGGTGATCCACCCGCCTCGGCCTCCCAAAGTTGCCCGGACGTATTTTTTTATTTTTAGTAGCGATGGTGTCTCACCATGTTGCCCAGGCTGGTTTCAAACTCCTGGGCTCAAGTAATCCTCCCACCTCAGTCTCCCAAAGTGCTGGGATTACAGGCTGGAGCCACCATGCCTGGCTGTTGTTCATAATTTTATCCTTAGTACCTGACATGCTACAGATGCTAGACAAAAAAAAAAAAAAAAAAAATTGTTGAATAAATGAGTAAGCAGCTTTTGAGGGGGAGAAGATAATGAGCTCCATTTTGGACATGTGGAATTTGGTAAAAACTACTGCTAACTCCATTGCCCAGAGAAGCTCATACTTCACATTTAAATTGTGTATTGGCAATTACAGGTCTTAGATTTGAAGATTAATTATAGACACATAGAATCCCAGTGTCTTAGAGTCACTGAACTATCCAAACTTAGGTCTCCCCAGAGCCAGAGATGATAAAGCAGCGACGCTTAACCTAAATGAGATTGGGGACAGAAGCTTAACCACCCTGATATTTATGTAACATTTGTTTGAAGGCGCATATATTCATTTTCTAAAGGGAGGTTTCAGCTTTTATCAGATTCCAAAAGATAAAGGCCCATTGACTATATTACCATTTGTGTACAGAAAGAAAACAGAGGCTGGAAGCTTTGACTCATGCCTGTAATCCCAGCATGCTGGGAGGCCAAGGTGGGTGGATCGCTTGAGCCCAGGAATTCGAGATCAGCCTGGGCAACATGGCAAAACCCCATCTCTACAAAAAATATAAAAATAAGCCAGGCATTGTGTTGTGTGCCTGTAGTCCCAGCTACTTGGGAGGCTGAGGCAGGAGGATCGATTGAGCTCAGAAGGTCAAGGCTGAAGTGAGCTATGATCATGCCATTGCACTCCAGCCTGGGCAACAGAGCAAGACCCTGCCTCAAACAAACAAAAAAAGTAGATACCATTTTGCCTACCAGTTAAATGGAAATTAAAAAGAGATCAATCATATTCAGCAATGGCAAAGATGTGGAATAAAGGGCACTCTCATCCATTGTTGGTGGGGTGGTAGTTTCTATCAAAATAAAAAGTATTCATATTCTTTAAATCTCATTTTACTTCTCAAAATCTTTCCTATAAAAACATGCACACAAGTAGACAAGGATTTATATACCTAAATATTCACTGTAGTATTATGTATAATATTTTAAAATTAGGAAAAAAATCTAAGTGTTCATAAGTATGAAATGGTTAATTATGGTTTATACCGTGAGATAAACCAAGCTGCCATTATGTGAGCAAGGGAGGTATGTATGTACTGACATGGAAGGAAGTTCATATTTTTTTCCTGAGGAAAAAAGGTAATAAAGTGTGTATGTGTAAGCATGTTTCCTTTTAGTTCTTAAAAAAATGACAATAGGGTCAGTGCGGTGGCTTATGCCTGTGATCCCAACACTTTGGGAGGCCGAGGTGGGCGGATCACCGAGGTCAGGAGTTCGAGACCATCCTGGCCAGCATGGTGAAACCCTGTCTCTACTAAGAATACCAAAATTAGCTGGGCGTGGAGGCAGGCACCTGCAGTCCCAGCTACTCCAGAGGCTGAGGCAAAAGAATCACTTGGACTCAGGAGGTGGAGGTTGCAGTGAGCCAAGATCATGCCACTGCACTCCAGCCCGGGCAACAGAGTGAGACTTGGTCTCAGAAAAAAAAAAAAGAAAGAAAAAAGAAAAGAAAAGAAAAAAAAAGAAAACTGCCAGTTTCAATCCAGACCCAATGCCTGGACACCCTCTTCTTGGAGACACTTCAGGCACTCCACCTGTCCCCCAACAGGGAGGGTGTGGAACGCTTGTGGTTCATGCTGCTTGCTTTGGGGAAACCATTATCCTCTGTTCTCTCCTGCTTTTCTGATCCCCTCTTTCCCCAGCACCTGGGGTTTATATCTGTCCCTCCCTGGAAGCATGGAAGGTTCATTCCACAAGAGGACTGCAGGGAGTGGGGGCAACCGGTGGACCAAGCCCTGCTCTAAGTCTGTTCCTGGAGTCCTGCTAAGGCCCCACCAGCTGAACACTCCTGGATCTGCCCCCATCCCAACCCCACAACCCCTGTGAGGTGAAGCCCAGCTGTCACCGTGGCTGTCAAGTCCCTTCATGACTGGCCCATCTTCCCAACGTTCCTACCCTGCGAGCTCTGCCAGCCTAGATGACATGTCTTTCCCTCTTTACATCCTCAGTTCCCACCTCCAATACATTTGCTTTTTCCATTCCTGCTGCACAATATCTGCCAGTCTCCACTTGCTGACATTTTAGTCTCTTGTTCATCCTGCAAGACCCTGTTCACGTCACTCCTCCAGGAAGTCACGCATGTTCCTTCCAGCAAGAAAGGTCCTCTCTCTTCTGAGCCTCCATGTCTGTCTTGTGACTCTCAGTGCCAAGCACTAGGAATGGCACAGACTAAGTGTCGATTCATGTTTATTAAACTATACAGATTAACACTGCAATTTTCCAGATGAGGAAACTGAGACTCAAAGAGGGACAGCAACTGGCCCAGGGTCACCAGCATGCAGATGCCTGCTATGATGTCTCTGCTTCTTGTGTCTGTGGGCCTCATGGAAGCACTTCAGGTATGGGCATCCCCCACTGTTCCCACCCCAGCAGGGAACTGAGCCATCAGCTTCTTCTGAACCCTGGAAGGAGAGAGGAAAGAATGCCTGACGCTTCCCTTGGGGATCACTCAGCCCAAGGGGACAGCCCCAGATGCTAGTCTTGGGGAAATTATAGCCAGAGGTTCCCAATCCCCTTCCCCTCCAGGTGTGTTTGGGGTCCTTCCTGCCTTTCTCAGTGGAGGGGAGAGCTGGATGGCAGGGGACTCATTCTCTCAGGGGCCTATCCTCTCAGTCCCTGCTGCTCCTGCCCCCTCAGGCCCAGAGCCACCCCATCACACGACGAGACCTCTTCTCTCAAGAGATGCCGCTGGACATGGCCCTGGCTTCCTTTGATGACCAGTACGCTGGCTGTGCTGCTGCCATGACAGCTGCTCTTCCAGATCTCAACCACACGGAGTTCCAGGCCAACAAGGTGTATGCAGATGGCTGGACACTGGCAAGCAGCCAATGGCAGGAGCGCCAGGCCTGGGGGCCAGAGTGGAGTCTCAGCCCTACCCGTCCACCCCCACCACCCCTGGGCTTCCGCGATGAGCATGGGGTGGCCCTCCTGGCCTACACAGCCAACAGCCCCCTGCACAAGGAGTTCAATGCAGCCGTGCGTGAGGCAGGTCGCTCCCGGGCCCACTACCTCCATCACTTCTCCTTCAAGACACTCCATTTCCTGCTGACCGAGGCCCTGCAGCTCCTGGGCAGGGGCCAGCGTCCACCCCGGTGCCACCAGGTGTTCCGAGGTGTGCATGGCCTGCACTTCCGGCCAGCAGGGCCCGGGGCCACTGTGAGGCTGGGGGGCTTTGCTTCCGCCTCCCTGAAGAATGTTGCAGCCCAGCAATTTGGTGAGGACACCTTCTTTGGCATCTGGACCTGCCTTGGGGCCCCTATCAAGGGCTACTCCTTCTTCCCTGGAGAGGAAGAGGTGCTGATCCCCCCCTTCGAGACCTTCCAGGTGATCAATGCCAGCAGACCGGCCCAGGGCCCCGCCCGCATCTACCTCCAGGCCCTGGGCAAGCGCAGCACCTACAACTGCGAGTACATCAAAGGTAGGAGGGCAAGCGCCAGTCAGCACCTGTGCAGAAGGTGGGCCTTCCACATCCACCAGGGACTTTGGCAAACCCAAGCCCCTACCTCCTGTGTCCCAGGGATACATAAATACAACCAGTCATATCCACCAGCTCCCAACCCCTTCCATCTAAGGGGAGACATAACCTTTTGAGGGGTGCACTTACTGCCCTTGAAGGGATCTAAGCCATAGTTGGCCACTTGCCTGCTGGGTGGCTGGAAAGGTTTCCTGGCCAAGGGAGGGGTCTCTGACCATTTGGGCGGGCAAGCAGGCCTGGTCGGGCTTTTCTCCTGGTCAGAGGCTGGAAGGGAATTATTTTCCAGCCAGATTATTGATACCTAAATAGCTGTTGCCAGAAATGAGTAGGAGCCCCAACCTCAGTTTCTGAGAAGAGTGCATTTATGAGCTGGAAGAAGAATTCTGTGCTGGGTGGGGTGGTGGGGGCAGGGAGACAGCAGCTGGGTGCTGTGCCCCTAAGGTCACACTCAGGCTGTGGTCGGGAAGTGGTGGACGCTCCTCCTGTCCATGTCCCCAGCACGGCCAGAAGGAGAACCACGGGGATGGGCCCAGGTTCTTAATTTCTGAAGGGCTAAGGACTTCACTTCCTATCTTGGACAGCAACAGGAGCATGCATGAGTTGACATAAGGTGAGGAGGGCATGCAAAGAACACAAACCAGGCTAGGGCGAGGCGTGGAAGAGGGAGAGGTGAGCGTGGCAGGGAGGCAAAGTTACAGGCCCAGGGAGCAGGAGTGCCCCAGAGTCGACCCTGGCTTTGATGGCCCACTTCCTTCTGGCCCTGCTTCTCATGGGTTGAGGCAAACCTAGTCAAGGAGGTTCCACCATGAAAGAGCAGAATTAGGGGGAAATGGACCAACTTCTCCTAGAACAAGTCAGGGATGGACCACCAGGGCTCTGAGGTCCCTTTCCATCCTGAGAGCTCCTGAGCCTTTCATTCTTTACTGTTTCTTTTCTATAGACAAGGAGTGCAAGTCTGGGCCTTGCCATCTGGATAATTCAGGTAAGGGCTGTAGGCACCTGTGGGACTCAGTTCATCCCTGACCCCATCACCTGGATCTTTTTTTTTTTTTTAAGACGGAGTTTTCACTCTTGTTGCCCAGGCTGGAGTGCAATGGCACAATCTCAGCTCACTGCAACCTCCGCTTCCCAGGTTCAAGCCATTCTCCTGCCTCAGCCTCTTGATTGCAGCTGGGATTACAGGCGCATGCCACCACGCCTGGCTAATTTTTTGTATTTTTAGTAGAGACCACAGCCTGAGCTGGACCTTAGGGGCACAGCACCCAACTGCTGTCTCCCTGCCCACCATGTTGGCCAGGCTGGCCTCGAACTCCTGACCTCAGGGGATCCATCCACCTTGGCCTCCCAAAGTGCTGGGATTACAGACGTGAGCCACCGTGCCCGGCCCACCTGGATCTTTTATAAGGAAACAACCTCATTAATAATAATAATAATAAAAGTGCACTCACTGAAGTGGCACCTTGGGGGTTGCCAGCCTTAGCCAGGAGAAGAGTGTGTGGGAGAGCAGATGGTTGGGGGAGCAGAGGCACCTGCTCTCCAGCCTGGGTCTGCCTGTCCTTTGCAGGAAAAGGCCACTGATCAGGCCCCTGAGAGATTCAGGCTGCAGTGAAGTGAGGGATGGATGGGCTGCTCCCCACAACATCCTCCTTTGGTCCTTCTCTGCCTCCCAGTGCAGAACCCACTGTCTCTGTTACTGCCCTCAGGGCTCCCTCAAACCCACCTTTGAAGGCCAGCTTTGGGTGCTGGAGGCCTGGGCTCTAGTCCAGGCTCTGCTCTTTCTCTATGACCAACCCATTCTTTCTCTGTGCCTCAGTTTCTCGGTGTGTATAATGAGCAAATTGGACCAGATGATCTCCAGCTGTGACTCTTCTCTTCCCTCAGACACTTGGTGTGCCAAGGCCTACCCAGGTCACCATGTCTCTAGGTGGGAATGGGCCATTTCCAGGGAAGAAACAGCAGCTCCTCCCCAAGCCTTTAGAACTCCTCTGTCCTTCAGAACTCTGTAAGTGGGCAGGAAGGACCCCCCAGCTTCCTCTGATCCACTCCAGGCACATCATGCCATTTATTCTCACCACGCCCCAATGGTACTGTCATCACCTCTGTTCTGCAGATGACAGTACCAAGGTACAAAGGCACAAAGAGAAGCCAGGTGCGGTGGCTCACGCCTGTAATCCCAGCACTTTGGGAGGCCAAGATGGGCGGATCACCTGCAGTCAGGAGTTCGAGACCAGCCTGACCAACATGGAGAAACCCCGTCTCTACTAAAAATACAAAATTAGCTGGGTGTGGTGGTGCATGCCTGTAATCCTAGCTACTTGGGAGGCTGAGGCAGGAGAATCTCTTGAACCTAGGAGGCGGAGGTTGCTGTGAGCCAAGATTGTGCCATTGCACTCCAGCCTGGGCAACAAGAGTGAAACTCTGTCCCAAAACAAAACGAAACAAAAACAAAAACATCAAAGGTGCAAAGAGGAGAAGCAAGCAGCCCTGTGCCACCCAGCTACTAAGAAGTGGAGTCCAGAGAGCCTGGCTCTAGAGCCAAACTCTGAACCACCACACCAGGATGGTTTCCATCCCTTCCCAGACATCATCCCATCCCATCCCATCCCATCCCATCCCATCCCATCCCATCCATCTTTATTGCACAGTAATCTATGGGAAGGAGGCGGAACAAGAGGCATTACCCATTTCATATGGTCAAGTGAGACCCAGAGACAAATTATTTGCTCAAGGTGACAGTGAGTTCATGGCAGAGCCAGGATCAGAAGCCAAGTTTCCAGCCTCCCAGGCATCTTTGAGTTTTGATGATATAATTCCAGTAACTGGAAAAGTTTAGGATTTCTCCTCCTAGTCCACCCCACACCTCTCCTACCAGGGTTTGGGCAAAGGAGCCAAGTTCATCCACAGTAGATCCCACTCTGATCTTAAATCCACGTTACATCCCACTCTGAAGCACCTTATTTGTGGCAATAGAAAGCAGTTAAGTTAGACACAATGACCTCTGGAAGAGAAACTGTGACTCTAATTGGTCTCCTCGTCTCTGTCTACCTTCCTAAATTCTTTATTTGAAAAAATTTTTTTCACTCTGTCACCCAGGTTGGAGTGCAGTGGCACCACTACGGCTCACTGTAGCCTCAAACTCTTGGGCTCAAGTGATCCCCCCACCTCAGTCTCCCAAGTAGCTCGGACTACAGATATATGCCACCATGCCTGGCTACTTTTTGCATTTTTTGTAGAGAAGGGGTCTCCCTATGTTGCCCAGGTTGCCTAAAATTTTTTAAAGCAGTCAAATTTAGCAGTGGGGGCATTGTACATCAACTTTAGTGACACTAGTGTTAGTAAGTTCTGATAACCCATTACCATTGGACCAGCGCCTCCCTAAACTTGATCTTTATCTCTGTTGCCTGTGGCAATTTTGTATATCAGGCTGTCCAGCTCACTCTGCCAATCTCTCCACCTTGAATCTGTGTGTCCCCACTTTGCTCCTGTGCTCCTAAATACCTCTTTTTCTCTCTCTCTCCCAAAACCTCTCTGCCTGTTTTCCCTGCAGCCATGGGTCAGAGCCCCCTCTCTGCAGTTTCGTCTCTGCTGCTGCTGCTCTGGTTCCTTGCAGTGAGGGCCTTTCCAGACAGTCCAGGCCTCCTTTGATGCATGAGACACGGGACAGCCTCACCTGCTGCCTCTGCCCATCCTGAGGATGTTGGCAATGTGTACTTTCAGTGTAACCAAGATTCCTGGCAACCCCATCTGCAGGGAACTCTGGGACCTTGTCTGGTAGCTGCCAGACCTGCTGGTGGAGAAACAGGAGACAATTTGGGGACTGAACCTTACTCAGGGCTCTAGGAGTGAGACTCTGAATAAAGGGTTGGGCCGGTGGTGTGGGGGGTACTTCAAGACAGGCAGCAACTCACTTGGAGATAGAAAGACTTCAGTTGATTTGGGGGGTGACTGGAGAGGAAAGCACTTCGCAGTTGATACCTGTTGGTGTTACTCAGATGCCTCACATGTCCATCTGGAAAGCTCCTGTTCACTCCTCCAGGAAGCCTTCTGTGACCTCTCCCACCCAGCTGGGGTAGTGACCCTGCCTCTATGCTTCCACAGAGCCCTGAATGCTTCCGTATACCACATATCCATGTCTGTCTGCCATGTCAGACTGTGAGCTTCCTGAGGGAAGGGACTGGGTCAGAGGCACAGAGGTAGTGTCAGGAAATGTGTGAAGCTCAGAAAGGAACAAATACCTGTGAGTGGCTGGTCCCTGCACTGCCCCTGCCTTGGACACTGTCAAGCTCTCAGTGTCTGAGTGTGAGAATGGGGTGGACGGTGCCTAACTCCAGCACACAGAGAGAAGGAGAGATGGAAGAGAGAGCTCTAGTCCTCCATCAGCACCTCAGTCAAATCCCATTCTTTTGTCAGCACAGATGTAACTTCTGCTCTAATCCATGAGTCCTGAGGCTCCTCTCATCATGGCTCACTGTAGCCTCAAACTCCTGGGCTCAAGAGATCCTCCCACCTCAGCCTCCCAAGTAGCTGGGACTACAGATATGTGCCACCACACCTGACTAATTTTTGTGTTTTTTGTAGCGACAGGGTCTCCCTAGGTTGCCTAAGTTCTTTTTTTTTTTTTAAGCTCGTCATATTTAGCAGTGGGGGGTTATATACCAACTTTAGTGACAGTGACATTAATAAGTTCTGATAATCCACCACCATGGACACCAGCGATACATGGACAGCTGGGAAAGCGTTATTTCTGGATGTGTCTGTGAGGGTTTTCAGCAGGAGACTGGCGTGTGAGTTGATGGACTGAGTGGCAAGTTCCACTCTCAATATGGGAGGGCATGGAGAAGACAAAAAAGTAGGAGAAAGGCAAATTCATGCTCTTTCCTGGAGCTGGGACATCCTTCTCTTACCATTAGACATTAGAACTTCAGGTTCTCAGGCTTTGAACTTGGACTTGGACTTGCACCAGTGGCCATGAGACAGACCTGAAGTACAGACAGACCTGGACCCCCAGCTTCCACTACCACAGACCTCAAGGGTAATACAGGGCATCGA
This sequence comes from Chlorocebus sabaeus, assembly GCF_047675955.1. NCBI lineage: Eukaryota > Metazoa > Chordata > Mammalia > Primates > Cercopithecidae > Chlorocebus > Chlorocebus sabaeus. The sequence continues at coordinate 68,296,996 of NC_132904.1, read as the reverse complement.
GGAGGTGCTAGGTACACGCTTACTTTATTGAGTCGGGGATGTGGGGCCAAATGTCTGTAGGGCCTCCTGCTCTGGAAACTCAACTGAGAATCCCCAATCCTTTTCCCTGAGCCTCTCGGCAGGGAAAGGTAAGAGCCAAGGCCCTGCAAAGAAGCCACCTAGGAAGGAAGACAGGAAACGGAGCAGTTCAGTTCAGTTTCTCATGATAACCCGCATGCTCTCCACTGAGAGCTCTAGTACCCAGCACAAACAATTCTGTCCCTCCAAGACTGTACTCTGTGACCTTGGCCTTTGTAGAGTTCTTCTTTTTTTTTTTGGAATTAGGGGAGTGGCAGGCTCTGGATTTCCATTAGTTAGGGTGTGTACACAATGAGTGCTCCCTTGTGGATTGTGAAGTCAAGTGTCCCAGGGTCTTAGGAGTAGTGGGGAGAGACTGGCTGGCTTACAGACCAGCAACCACTTGGCCATGGCTGTCCTTTTCTGGAGGAGCTGTGGCTGCAGCAGATCCCTGTGACTTAGTCCTACCCCTCACAGGGCCTGCACCAGCACCAGGAGGCTCATGACCAGGGCCATGGAGAAGAAGATGCCCAGGAAGAAGCGGTCCATCACACGGGCCAGGCGCTTCCAGTCCTCATGGCAGCGCTGTGCAGCTCGGTGGCTGCGGAAGGTATTGGCAATGGTGGCTACATGGTGCAGTAGGGCTTCCTGGTGGCACAGACATCGTGGCTCGTGGCAAGGGCCCGCTGGGGGGCCAGCCCCTCCTTCGGGAGACTGGGGGCTAGGGGATAACTCAGGTGGCCTGGACTGCCCACAGGGCTCCCCTCTTTCCTGCACGCACAGGCTCTGTGCCAGGTGTCCCAGCAGGAGGGCCCTAGCCCAGGCTGGCACTGGGCGGGCACTGGGACCACAGTAATGCAGGTTCATGATAAGGATAGTGAGTGCTGTTGAGAATGTGACCATGGTCATAGTGGCCATGTAGTACTTCCCTGCAAGAGAGAGAGAAAGCCAATTGGGACTCAAAACAAAAAGCCTGTGGATCCTGAGCTTCCCAGTCACCTCTACACAAATGGAAATGAGCCCACCATGAGGCTCTCCAGACCCTCCAAGCCCCATGGATGGAAGCAGGAAGGAGGTAAGGGCCAAGTTCTCCCCATCCTTCATTCCTACACGTGGGTCATCAGAAGCTACTGCTCCCTAATTGCTCCCCTCACTGCTGGAAGCTGCACTCATACACAATCCAGGACAGTCCCACTCTCAAATAACGATGGGCATGAGCTGGGGCAAGATACAAATCCTTTTTGTACAAATGGGATAACCAGAGGACCTACTTCCTAGGTTTGTGGTGATGTTTACCTGGGTTAATAAAGGTCAAGTGCTTAGGGGAGTGCCTGGCACACAGTGAGCAGTCGACGGATTTTGCCTATTACTAGGATCTGGGGATACTGATGTTCCACCATCAAGACCCAGTCGTGAGGGGTGTTCTCCCTGGAAGGAGCTAATCCTTTCCCCTCAGTCTCAAAATTGGAGGACGTTCCCAGGACGCCCCCGCCTCATTCTCTGAAGCGGGCCGTTCGGCAGACCCAGGCCCTATCGCGGCCCCGCCCTCGGGGTGCCCCGGCGCGTCGTCAGGTCCCCCCGCACCTCCGCTGCTCACCGATGAGCGGCACGCTCTCGGCCGGCGGCATGCTCTCGGCCAGCAGCAGCTGGAAGACGGTGAGCGCCAGCAGCACGGTGACGCCCAACGACACCTTCTCGCCCGAGTCGGCGGGCAGGTGGAAGGCGAGCGGCGCAAGCAGCGAGATGAGCACGCAGGGCAGCAGCAGGTTGCACACGTAGGCGGCGGCGCGGCGGTGCAGCAGCAGCGTGAAGGTGACGTCGGGGTAGGGCTCTGAGCAGCAGCCGTAGGTGAGCACGCGCCGCTGCGCCGGCATACCCAGCACGCGCCACTCCACGTTCTCCACGAAGTCCGCCAGGCTGGCGGCAGCGCCGCGTGGCCGCACATCCAGTTGGTGCCCGCTGTGAGTCCAGGAGCCGAACGTCAGGCCGCAGCGCTGGGCGTCGAACGGGAAGGCCGCCACGTCCACGGGGCACGAGCTGCGCGTGATGGCCGGTGCGTCCCAGCGCACAGTGCCATCGTGGCGCAGGACCACGTTGGTGCTGGCCGAGCCTGGCGACTGCGCGTCCGCCCTGCGGGCAGGCGGGGCGGGGCTTGGCTCACCTAGGCTGTCCAGCCCGAGAAGCAGCCCTGGAGGCCAGGAGCCCAGGGCAGACCCCCAGGGTCTGAAAGAAACCAAAACTTCTCCCCAGAATATTGAGGCTCATTGAGTTCGAGACACGACGCAGGGGAGCACCTGGCCCCAACAGCTGCTGGCCTGATGGCAAGACACCAGCCCTTCCTTGCTGGAGACAGCACTTGCTTTTCCAAAGGGCACCAGTAGGTGCCAGAGGAATCTGGGAACAGATTTTACCCTCTTCCCACGTTTTCCCGCCTTTTAAAGGCTGGAACTGCTCTCCTTTGTCTTGCCACTATTTACAACTTACTGGATCTTTCTTGAATTTCTATTTAAGCAAGGCCTCTAAGCCACTGCCTTCAGAGAGAAATACTTTTGAACTAAGCCCTCTCCCGTGATGGGTACAGCAGGTTAATAAACTTCTGCTTGTGGCCGGGCACGGTGGCTCACGCCTGTAATCCCAGCACTTTGGGAGGCCGAGGCGGGTGGATCATGAGGTCAGGAGATTGAGACCAACCTGGCTAACACGGTGAAACCCCGTCTCTACCGAAAATACAAAAAAATTAGCCAGGCGTGGTGGTGGGCGCCTGTAGTCCCAGTTACTTGGGAGGCTGAGGCAGGAGAATGGCGTGAACCCGGGAGGTGGAGCTTATAGTGAGCGGAGATGGCGCCACTGCACTCCAGCCTGGGAGACTGCGTCTCAAATAAATAAATAAATAAATAAATAAATAAATAAATAAATAAACTTCTGCTTGTTTTTCTTTCGTTAATTTGACTCTCGTTTTCAGAACAAAGCAACACAGAGGGTGAAGTGCACCTAGAGAGACCCGCTGCTTGGAAGGGGTGGCACCTGAAGGGCCCAGAAGGGACACAGACGTAGCCAGAGGACGTATAAACAGGCCTCTGCAGAACCCAGAGGCAACTCCGGGACACACAATGACTTCCCTTGGGGGACATCTGCAAAACTTATAGAGGGGCCCCAGAGAAAATAAGGCAGTGTTCCAGATGTCCTGGGGGAAAGAGAACCTTAGACAGGCTCTTGGGGGAGCCTTGAGAGACTCAGGGCTAAAAATGTGCCCTAGAGAGGTCCTTGTGATCCAGGAATCTGCCCTGGACCACACAGTAGGTTCCCAGGAGACGTTCAGCCTGGGCTGGCCTGGGATAGCCTAAAGTGGGGGTGCCATGGAGGGGCTGTGAATGCCTGGCAGCTTAGAAGGGTCCTGGGGAAAAGTTTCCAGGGCAACATGGCAACCGGGTTGTGTGGTAGGGAGAGGGGATCAGTGCACACCCATGGCTAAGGGCAAGTCTAGAGAGGGGTAGGAGAGGGGAAGAGCCCAGATAGGCAGTACTTGTTATAGAGTACGATGTCTGGCCGCCACACAAGACTGCTGGGGATGCGGATGGCATCCAGGCCGCCATAGGCATTGGGGTCCCATTGGAGGTAGGCATCTGTCCACTCCTGCCGTATCCACAGATACAGGGTCAGCACCTGGTTCCGTTCATCCTAGTGGGGGCAGGGGATGGCAGAGATGTGGACATGTATATGCATATCCTGCCCCGTCTGTGTACACTCCCCTGCAGGGCTCTGGTCAGCACCCACAAACCTGACTTGTCCATACTGTCCAGTTCCCACCCAGACCTGACCTTGCCATGTGACCTTAGTGGGCTCTTCTCTTTTCTGGGCCCATTTCCTCAGCAGTTATATGAGGTGAGAATCCCCGCTTAGCAGGGATTCAATAAGTTCAGGAGTGCAAAATATTGGGCACAAGGTAGGCACCCAACAGTCAGTATCCAACAGTTGGTAACTGCTATCTTTGTTAATATTAACATTTACAGAAAAGGAATTCCGTGGAGAAAAATCCCAGTCTCTCACCCCTTCATTTCTTGACACTGTGACAGGTAAGACTCCACAGCTGTACCACTACTACAACGCACCATGTCGATGATCTGGGACAGTGTCACCTCCAGGGTCACATTCAGAGTCTGGTCTGTGTCTGCCACAGGTCTCAGGGCACTTGTGTAGTTGGCGAAGAGGTCACGGAACAGCTTGAGAGCCAGCCGGCCCTCAGCTCCCAGGCACTCTGGAGGGTCAGTAAGGAGGGTTGTCCATCCCAGGCCCTAGTCTCAGGGCCTTTGCTCACACCCTCCACTCGCAGGGCTGAGGCCCTGTCCTTATGAGTGTCCTCCTGTGTCTGCCCTTTCTTGCTCTAGCTGTGGCTCTAGTTCCTCCCTGGCTTGCCTGCAGGGACACACAAGATAAAGGCCATGGAGTGAATTGTTACTATCTTTTGGCAGTACGCTGAAAAATTTCTCCTCCACCCTTCCCTTTTCAAGAACCTGGAGTCTGCCTGCCTCTCCACAAATGCTAGAGGGATCCAAACAAGCCACAAGAGTCCAGACTTTCACCTAGGGATTCTGAACCCCACTGCTCTGCCCCTTCCTGTCTCTCTCAAACCTGTTTCCACTTCTCCATCTCAAGCTGGTTTCTTCAAAACTTCTGATGCGATGGAACATTCCTTCCTTCTGAAAACACACTCTTCCCCAGGCTTTCCTGACACACATTTTCCTCAATCCCTGACCTAAATATTGTTCCCATGAATACTGTCCTTGGCTCCCTTCTTTTTCTTCATCCCAGATTTTTCTCCTGAGCTCCAGACCCAAATAGAGTACAGTCCACTCCTGAGTTTCCCACAGGCACTTTCAACTGAACTCGCTTCCTCCCTCCATGCTCTGAAACCTACTTCCTATCCCATGTTTCCTATCTCAGCAAATAGCATGCCCTCAGTTGCAATAGTGACCTCAGCTGGAAATCTGGGAATTATCCCTCCCTTCTCCCTCTCCTGCCTCCTCCTCTTGGAATCCAGTTAATCTCCAGATCCTGTCAGATCATTCAAATCCTCCAGATTTTGCTAAACATGATCTTGAGTCTGCCCTCTCCCCTCCAGGCCGGGCCCTTCCCTTCACTGTCACCCTCTCCCCTGAGGCTCACCTCCTACCCCTCCCATGCCCATAGACCATGCTTTTAAGCATGTATATCTGACCAGGCTAGTATGCTGCTGAAACCTTTCAGTGCTGCCCCCATCGTCTGCAGGAGAAAGACCTGGCCTGACCGGCAGGCCCTTCAGCATCTGGCCCCTCTGATTTTCCCAACCCTGTCTCTGGAAGCTCCCCACTCATTGTTCCCACCTTAGCCAGCAAGTCTCCTCTCACCCACTTCAGCACCCCTCTTCTCCACACTCCCCGAATAGAGAGCTTGTTCTCAAAACAGGTACTGAGGAGAAACACAAGAGAGACTACATGGAAACGGATTTTGGGAGAACAGGAATAGCATCACCACGAGCTTCATACCTGCAGGGAGTAGAAACAGAAGCAGAAGGCCCAGGCTGAGGTGGTGGCTCCGGAGCCCCATGGTCCTGGCACTGCAAGAGGTGGGGCAGGTCTCTGGGTGTGACACCTCCTGGCCAGACCTAGGGCAAAATTAGGCCCAGCTGGCAAGGATGGTATGGACAGAACCTAGAAGTCAGAAGTAAGACTGAGATCTCTGGCGGGTCCAACCACCCTCCAGCGGGCCCTGCAGCCCCTCCAGTCTTCTGACCCTCCAATTTGTGCCTGCCCCTGGAGTTTAGTACTTGGTCTTTCTTCTTCTCTGCTGGTCCTTGCCTCTTCTGGCCTCTGCCCTTTCCTATGCTCCCCACCCGCTTTGCCTTTCACTCTGTCTCTGTTTCCTTCTCTTTCCCTCTGTAACTTTCTTGGTCTCTCTGCCTCCCTGACTCTGATTGCCCCCTGCCTGCCTCTTTCCACTCTCTCTCCCTTTCTCCTACTTCTGTTTCATCCCTCATTCCTTCCTTCCTTCTTCCATTCCCCATACCTGGACTCTAGATGGGCCTGCTGCTCTCTCAGCAGAACAGGGACCAGGGACTCCCTTGATCAGCCCAGAGTCATCTGAGGCACAGGACAGCAGCCCTTCTCTCTTTGCCCTTTCATTAGCTTAATTATACCTGTGCATTACACAGGTGTTAAGACACCTGTCCCCATGACAACAGAGCAAAGGAAACTGATACCTCAGGCCTCTGGGGCTTGAATTATTCAAACTCTGTAAAGCAGCACATAGACTCAGCGCAGGCCCATCCTCGGGGGTTGGAGAGTACAGGTATGGTGGGTCAGGGTATGTGGAAGACCAGGGAATGTTTAAGAGTGTGAGGGGCCAGGGTCAGTGGATGGATAACTGTCCTCTCATCTTAGCCACCATTGCCTGAATTCTGGAGGTGGAGGTTCCCCTTAGACTTGCAGCTCTCCTTGCAGTGTGGGACTAGACACTCTAGGCTAGGCACTTTGGGTCAAGCAAGCCCTTCCCTCCTGGTGGGAGTGGTCCTCTCCTCAGACTCCCTGCAGTCATTCCCATCTGAGCCTGTTTTTTCTCCTTGCCCAAACACTGTGGGCAGTGTGGGAGAGCAGGGCAAGCATAGGCTTCAGAGTCACTTTCGGCCCTGTCTTATGAGTGCTCTCACCTGGGTAAGATATCGAAACCCTCTGGGTTTCTGTTTTCTCAATCTGGTAATTGTATTAACAGTACTCATCTTGAAAACTGCAAGGATTAAATGAGATAACCTGATAATGCAAGGCACTGTCTAGCACGGTGCCTAAGGTACAGCAGGCCATCAACAATATTTACACTGTGGTCCTAGTGAGGTAGCCAGGCTATCCTCAGGAACACACATTTAGAGTCACAGGTATTTATCATGCACAGAGTTGTGATTATTTTTGTTCAAGGTGACCAATTGCCTGACCAACAGCAGCACATACTTCCCTGGCAATCACATCCATAGCCATGACTTCGGGCATCATGGATATGCCAGTGATTCCCTGCTCTTTCTCCATCCCAGTCCCCTCTCCTAGGTACTCTGCTTAACTCCAACATCCCCCTCTGGATGTCACACAGCATTTCACATCATTTCACACTGAAGCTTCAGAAATCCAGCCTTCACTTACTCAAGCTAGTAGAGGGGAACTGTCCTTAACTTGTTAAAGAACAACTACCAAAAAAACCCTACAGCTAGGGTATACTTAATGGTGAGAAACTAGAAGTTTTCTCCCTAAGATTAGAATAAGGTAAAGATGTCCCCCTCTTGCCACTCCTATTCAACATCATATTGAAGCCCTAGCTAGTCCAATAAGACAAGACAAGGAAATAAAAGATTGGGAAGGAAGAAATAAAACTATCTTTGTCAACTGTTTTCTTATATACCAGCAACGAACAATTATAATTCAACATTAAAAACACATTGCTGGCCAGGCGCAGTGGTTCACTCCTATAATCCCAGCACTTTGGGAGGCTGAGGTGGGTGGATCACCTGAGGTCAGGAGTTCAAGACCAGCCTGGGCAACATGGTGAAACCCCGTCTCTACCAAAAATACGGAGTCTTGCTCTCTCACCAGGCTGGAGTGCAGTGGTGTGATCTCGGCTCATTGCAACCTTCGCCTCCTGGGTTCAAGTGATTCTCCTGCCTCAGCCTCCTGAGTAGCTGAGACTAGAGGCACGCGCCACCACGCCCAGCTAATTTTTGTATTTTTAGTAGAGATGGGGTTTCACCATGTTGGCCAGGATGGTCTCTATCTCTTAACCTCCCGATCCATCCGCCTCAGCCTCCCAAAGTGCTGGGATTACAGGCCTGAGCCACTGCGCCTGGCCAAAAGATAATTTTTAAAAACAGCTATGTGAGTAGAGAGATGCAATGTTCATGGGTAGGAAGACTCAATATTGTAAGATGCCAATTCTTTCCAACTAGATATATACATTCAATGCATTTTTTTTTTTTTTTGAGACAGAGTTTTGCTCTTATTGCCCAGGCTGGAGTGCAATGGCACGATCTTGGCTCACAGCAGCCTCCGCCTCATGGGTTCAAGCGGTTCTCCTGCCTCAGCTTCCGAAGTAGCTGGGATTATAGACATGTGCTACAATGCCTAGCTAATTTTTTTTTGTATTTTTAGTAGAGACGGGGTTTCTCCATGTTGGTCAGGCTGGTCTCCAACTCCTGACCTCAGGTGATCTGCCCACCTTGGCCTCCCAAAGTGCTGAAATTACAGGCATGAGCCACTGCACCCGGCCTCAATGCAATCTTAATCAAAATCACAGCAAATTATTTTGTGGTTATCAACAAACTAATTCTAAAGTTTACAAGGAAAATGAAAAGACCTGGAATAGTAACACTGAAGAGGAGGAAAATTGGAGAACTGACACAACACTACCCAACTTCAAAAATTACTATAAAGCTACAGTAATCAAGACAGTGTGGTATTGGCAAAAGAATTAACACACGGATCAATGGAACAGAATAGAGAGCTTGGAAACAGATCTCAACTGATCTTTGACGAAGGACCAAAGGCAATTCAATGGAGAAAGAATGGTCTTTTCAACAAGTGGTGTTGGAACAACTAGATATCCATAAGCCAAAAAAAAAAAAAAAAGAAAAGAAATTGGAACTAGACATAGATTTTACATTTTCACAAAAATTGACTCAATTATAGATATAAACATAAAATGCAAAACTACAAAACTTCTAGAAGATGATATAGGAGAAAATCTAGGTGATCTTGGCTTTGGCAATGACGTTTTAGATACAACAGTAAAAGCACAATCCATGAAAGAAAAAAATTGGTTAGTTGGACTTTATTAAAATTTAAAACTTCTGCTCTGCAAAAGACACTGTTAAGATGATGAAAAGACAAGCCACACATTGTAATAAAATATTTATACAACACATATGCAATAAAACATCTTGTATCCAAAATATTAAAGAACCCTTAAAATTCAACAATAAGCCAGATGCAGTGGTGTCCCCTTTAGTCCCAGCTACTCAAGAGGGTGAGGCAGGAGGATCGCTTGAGCCCAGGAGTTTGAGTCCAGCTTGGGCAACATAGTGAGACCCTGTCTCTAAAAAAACAAAGCAAACCTCAACAATAAGAAATAATCCGACTAAAAATATGGACAAAAGATACACAGCAAAGAAGATAGCATCAGCTGATTAATGGATAAACAAAATGTAGATTACTGCTACAATGGAGTATTCTTCAGCCATAAAAAATCTATTGAAGTACTTTGACATGATACAACATGGATGAATCTTGAAAACATACTAAGTGAATAAGCCAGATACAGAAGTCCACATACTGTGATTTCACTTATATGAAATGTCCAGAATAGGCAAACTCATAGAGAAAGCACATAGGTTATTGGTTCCCAGGGAATGGGGGTGGAGGGGAATTGGGAATAATTGCCAATATGGAGTTTGAGTGGGAATGAAAATGTCTTTTTTTTTGAGACAGGATCTCACTCTGTCACCCAGGCTGAAGTGCAGTGGTGCAATCTCAGCTCACTGTAACCTCCGCCTCCCAAGCTCAAGCAATCCTCCTCCTCCTCAGCCTCCCAACTAGCTGGGACTACAGGCACACACTGCCATGCCCAGCTAATTTTTTAAAAATTATTTTATTTTTTGTAGGGATGGGGTTTCACCTAGGCAGCTCTCGAACTCCTGGGCTCAAGAGATCCACCTGCCTCAGCCTCCCAAAGTGTTGGGATTACAGGTGTGAGCCACCACACCTGGCCAAAAATCTCTTGAAATTACTGGTGTTGGTTGCACAATAATGAATATACGAAAAACCATGGTAGTGTAAGTACACTATAAAACGGTGAACTTTATGTTATGTGAAATATCTTTTTTTTTTTTTTTTGATACAGAGCCTCACTGTGTCTCCCAGGCTGGAGTACAAAGGCACGGTCTCAGCTTACTGCAACCTCTGCCTCCCAGGTTCAAGTGATTCTCCTGCCTCAGCTTCCTGAGTAGCTGGGATTACAGGCATGTGCCACCACATCTGGCTAGTTTTTGTATTTTTAGTAGAGACAGGGATTTACCTTGTTGGCCAGGCTGGTCTCGAACTCCTGGCCTCAAGTGATCTGCCCACTTTGGCCTCCCAAAAGTGCTGGGATTACAGGCATGAGCCACTACACCCAGCCTATATCTCCATTTTTAAAATGCTACAAATGTTTTATATTGGTAAATAATTTGAATACGTGTTCCTCAAAAGAAGATATATAAGTAGCCAATGAGAATAAAAAGAGATGTTTAACATCATTCGTCATCAGGTGTCTTAGTCCATTCTGTCGGCTATAACAAAATACCATTTTTTTGAAGGCTGAAAAGTCCAAGATCAGTTTCCAGTGAGAGCTGGTTTCCCGATTCATAGATGGCACCTTCTTGCTGTGTCCTCTCGTGGTGGAAGGGGCAAGGCAGCTCTCTGGAGTCTCTTTCATAAGGAAAAAATTTCATTCATGAAGTCCACCCTCATGACTAATCATCTCCCAAAGGTCCCACCTCCTAACACCATCACATTTGTGATTTGGTTTCAATATATGAATTTGGAGGCATGGTGTGGTGTATAAACATTCAGACCATAGCATCAGAGAAATGCAAATTAAAACAATTAGATACTTCTTCAGATCCACTAGGATGGCTGTAATCAAAATAGTACATAATGAGTGTTGGTGAAGATTTGGAGAAATCAGAATCCTCATACATTGATGGTGAGAATGTAATATTGTGCAACCACTTTGGAAAAGTTTTGCTTAGAGTTACCATATGTTCCAGCAGTTTCACTTCTAGGTGTATACCCCAGACAAATAAAAACATGTGTCTACACAAAAACTTGTATATGAATGTTCATACCAGCATTATTCATAGTAGACACAAAATGGAAACAATAAAAATGTCATTCAACTGATGAATGTATAAAAAAACATGTTAAGCCAGGTGCAGTGGTGTATACCTGTAGTCCCAGCTACTCAGGAGGCTGAGAGAGGAGGACTGCTTGAGCCCAAGAGTTTCAGGCTATACTGCACTATGATCATGCCTGAGAAATAGCCACTGTACTCCATCCTGGGCAACATGGAAATATCCCATTTCTAAAAGAAAAAAAAAGTCATACGTCATATATCCATAAAATGGAATTTATGGCCATTTAAAGTAACACAGTACTGACACACATGCTACAACATCAAAGAACCTTGAAATATTATGCTAAGTTAAAGTTAGTCGTCACAAGACCACATATTGTATGATTCCCTTTATATGAAATGTCCAGAATTGGCAAATCTATAGAAACAGGAAGTAGATTAGTGGTTATCTAGGGCTAGGAAGATTGACAGATGACGGCTAAAGCCTTCAGGGTTTTTCTGGGACAATGATGAAAATGTTCTAAAACCAACTGTGATTATTGCACAACTCTGAGAATATAGCAAAAATAATTGCATACATTAAATGGGTAAATGTATGATATGTGAATTATATCTCAATAAACCTGTTAACAAAAGTTCATAATCCATCATGAGTGAGAGTTAGCGGAAAAAAGAAAACAATTGCAGAAATAAGAAAGAGATCACAGGCACTGGAATGTTAGATAATGATAATTTGAATAGTTAATTCATGATTTTCACAACATCCTTTAAGGAAGATATTATTATTATTTTGAGACGGAGTCTCGCTGTGTCACCCAGGCTGGAGTGCAGTGGCACGATCTCGGCTCACTGCAAGCTCCACTTCCCGGGTTCACGCCATTCTCCTGACTCAGCCTCCCGAGGAGCTGGGACTACAGGTGCCTGCCACCATGCCTGGCTAATTTTGTTTTTGTATTTTTAGTAGAGATGGGGTTTCACCGTGTTAGCCAGGATCATCTTGATCTCCTGACCTCATGATAAGGCCGCCTCGGCCTCCCAAAGTGCTAGGATTACAGGCGTTGAGCCACCGCACCTGGCCAAGGAAGATATTATTGTTTCTATTTTACAAATGAGGTAACTGAGACACAGGAATAATTTACCTAAGATCCCATAGCATAGAACAGTGGACCTGGCATTTGAACATATAGCTGGGTTAAGGAGACCATTCCTTTCTAAACTACACTGCCTCTTTTAAAAACAAAATAGTGATCGTGAGACTGCACTGCAGCCTGGGTGACAGAGTGAGACCTTGTCTCAAAAAAAAAAAAAAAAAAAAAAAAGTGTATGTGTAATGTGATTTAATACTACCTTACTAAAATTAATAATATAAAAATTAAAACAGCAGATTAGACATAGCTGAAGAGAGATAACCAATGAATTCCAAGATAGATCTGAAAAAATTACCTAGAATACAACCCAAGGAGACAAAAATAAAGTAAGAGATGAGGAAACAGGCCAGGCGCAGTGGCTCAGATCTGTAATTCCAGTACTTTGGGAGGCCAAGGAGGAATTGCTTGAGCCTAGGAGTTGGAGACCAGCCTGGGCAGGGCAACACAGAACATAGGGACACCCTGTCTCTACAAAAACATAAAAAGTGAGCCAGGCATGGTGGTGTACATCTGTAGCTATTTGGTAGGCTGAGGCAGGAGGATCCCTTGAGCCCAGGAGTTTGAGGCTTCAGTGAGCTATGATCATCGTGCTATTACAGCCCATCTTAGGTGACAGAGCGAGACCCAGATTGCAAAGGCACTATAACAGAATGAAAAGACAAGCTAGAGATTGGGAGAAAATATTTCAAAATCATATTCAACAAAGGACTCAAATATAGAATCTATAAAGAATCCTCACAAAACTCAACTATAATAAACCATTGTTTAAATCCATTTGTGCCAGAGGTTGCAAATTTTTTTTGTGTGAAAAATCAGACCTTGGCAATGATCTTGAGTAGTAGGATATAGATAACTTCCACTAGCTTAATAATGAAATGAAACACTAGGCATAGAGAGGTTAAAAAAAGACAAGGTCTGGCTCTGTTGCCCAGGTTGGAGTGCAGTGATGCAATCACAGCTCACTGCAACCTCTGCCTCCAGAGCTCAAGCCATCCTCCCACCTCAGCCTCCTGAGTAGCTGGAACTAAAGGTGCACACCACCCAGGTAATTTTTGTTCATTTTTTAAGAGACGAGGTCTCCCTATGTTGCCCAGGCTGGTCTTAAACTCCTGGGCTCAAGGGATTCTCCCTCCTCACCCTCCCAAGGTGCTGGGATTACAGGCGTGAGCCATCGTGCCCAGCCAATACAAGGTTTAAATAAATCCTTAGGAAAGTCTAAGAAATGAACATTTAAAGCAGAAATTAATAGATTACCATACAGAACTCCAGTAAAATTGATTAATAAGTCTAAGGACTGGCTATTTGAATAACAAAAAATCTGGAACAATTTTCTGGAATTACAAATTAACAAAACTGAGCTAAAGATGAAATATCTAAAAAGAGCAGACACTCTGCAGGCCTTTGCTCAACTTTTCCAACATTTAATTCTCCAGACCTCTGTTAACTTTGATTTTGGAATTATTTCAGGGTTCTGTTGAGAAAATAAGTTATTTGAATGTTGTAGACTCCACAGATCTATCGAATGTTGAGGTAACTGGTTCCTGTTTTATGTTTTTGAGAACTTTTTTTGAAATCAACTTTTTTTTACTATTTCAACGGGATTTTGGGATGTAGAAGATTAAGATTGTTAGGCTGGGCACGGTGGCTCAAGCCTGTAATCCCAGCACTTTGGGAGGCCGAGATGGGCGGATCACGAGGTCAGGAGATCGAGACCATCCTGGCTAACCCGGTGAAACCCCGTCTCTACTAAAAAATACAAAAAACTAGCCGGGCGAGGTGGCAGGCGCCTGCAGTCCCAGCTACTGGGGAAGCTGAGGCAGAAGAATGGCGTGAACCCGGGAGGCGGAGCTTGCAGTGAGCTGAGATCCAGCCACTGCACTCCAGCCTGGGCGACACAGCAAGACTCCGTCTCAAAAAAAAAAAAAAGATTGATTGTTCAGGCTGGGTGCAGTGGCTCACGTCTGTAATCCCAGCACTTTGGGAGGCCGAGGTGGACGGATTACGAGGTCAGGAGATCGAGATCATCCTGGCTAACATAGTGAAACCCCGTCTCTACTAAAAATACAAAAAAAAAAAAAAAAAAATTAGCCAGGCGTGGTGGCGGGCACCTGTGGTCCTCGCTACTCGGGAGGCTGAGGCAGGAGAATGGCATGAACCCGGGAGGTGGAGCTTGCAGTAAGCCAAGATTGCACCACCACTGCACTCCAGCCTGGAGGACAGATCGAGACTCCGTCTCAAAAAAAAAAAAAAGGAGATTGTTCATTGTTCATCACCCTTATCTTGAACTGGAAGTTGATATTCTCTTTTATGCAACATGGCTTCTATGATAAACCTTTGATTTAGAACCTTTTTTTCTTGCTCTGTTGCCCAGGCTGGAGTGCAGTGGCACAATCATGGCTCGCTGCAGCCTTCAACTCCTGGGCTCATGCGATCCTCTTGCCACAGCCTCTTGAGTAGCTGCGACTATGCACACACACCACCATGCCCAACTATTTTAGAGAGTCTTGTCATGTTACCTGGTGTGGTCTTGAACTCCTGGCCTCAAGCAATCCTCCCACCTTGGTCTCCCAAAGTGGATTACAGGTGTCAGTGAACACTCCTGGCCCACAATTCCTAACACTGCTAAGAGCTAACCATTTCTACAGCATACTCACTTTTTGAAACATTCCTCTGGTAAGGAAACCAGGTTGGAAAGTCCAACTAAGTTCTGTGACTCACTGAGGATCACATATTGAGTCAGTAGTGGAGGGGATTCCAGCTGAGTAACCCTTCTTCTGAGGTGTCTAAGTTACATGGAAGTTTCAGCCACAGAGCTGACCCACTATGCTTTCTCATCTCTGAATTCCTCAAAGTCTCAGAAGTCTTTGGTCTAATCTTAATGGGAATTTGCTCATATCTTCAGCTTGACAAATCAAAATAAGATCTGGAATAGTACTCATGCTACTCAATTGATTCCTCTTGAAAACAGCCCTATGTGAAGTAACATCAGGGATCATTATCCCCTTTACAAAAGGGAATCCGACTTAGAAAGGTGAAGCGTCACTCAAGGTTTAAAAACAAAACCACTACAGTAGAAGAGCGAGGAGGCTTTGAATGGTATATTCTATTGGGCAATTTGAGACCTGGAAATCTATGTGTATAAATATATGTATAGCAATCAGTATTAATCAATAATCAACTCCCTTGCCCCTAAATCTCCCCTTATAAATCTAGCATTTGGGCTAATCTATCTCTCAGTTTAGCACCAAATTGTTCTCTCTTTAACCCAAGGCCTGTCTCCATTTAGAAGGCAAATTCAAAAACAGGCTAAATCAAACAAGGCCATCATAAAGATCCTCAGGGCAAGAAGGCTCAAAAATACAAAGGGAAAGCCAATACCAGGAATGCTATAAACATTTTATTTATTTATTTTTTAAGAAAGTAACTTCAGAAAAAGAGGAAAATATCTAGATCATTTATTTATACATATATATATTTTAATAAAAACCTTTACATAATCTTCATGCATAAAGATCCAGGTGTGGCCATATTGCCTGAGACAGCCCTAACACCAGCTATCTCATGCCATTACCTGGGGCTCCCTATAGCTGTCAGCAGTGTAGCAAAGGCCCTCTGCCTGCCCCTAACGCCCAACTCCATGCCTGCCTCAGTCATGGTTTGCTTCTGGAAGGGATGATGGAGGGTGGAAAATGCTTTAGAGCTAACATGGGATGAACAGGGAGGGTTACCCAACCTGCCATTTTTTATCCAAACTCTTCAGGCAAATCCAGACAGAGTCTCGGCAAGATGACTGAAAACCAGGGACCAAACCAAATTCTGGGAGCTTCCCATAGACATGTCACATATGACCAAGGGCTCCTGCACATAGTAGTAGCAAAGGTATGGTGTTCATGGAACACTAAAGGCAGGAACAAAAGAAGCTCTGAAGATCAATCCCTCCATGGCAGGCATTCACTTCTGCCCTAAGTGTGTCAGAAAGATCCCATTCTGTTTCCTAACTCAGGCCAACCCTCCTCTGCCTCCAAAATTCAGTGTTAACTAACCAATTACTTAAGAGACGGATCCCTCTTCCTTCTGTGGACAGTTCACCTGTTAAGGATCCATCACCACCTGTCTCACTCCTCCTAAGGAGTCCTAGTATAAAAGGGCCAGGGTAGGAGTAGGGTAGCTGGTTGGCATGGAGGGTCACAAGGTCCAGAATGGCTAGGGGTGAAAAAGGATTCCCTGGTTCTTTGGGGGATTCTGCCAAAGGAGCTTTATTGACCATTTATTAAAAGGAAAAACACTGGTCTTGAGGATGGTAAAAAGAGAATTGTCTCCTCTTCTGGGTTCCAGAAGCCCTTATGCTATGTTTAGTATTAAGAGAAGCCCTGAACAACTGGAGGATGCTGCTTGTGGCAGCAGGGAAGGAGGGTAGATGCCATAGCCAACCCAGAGAATGGCAAACAGTGCCAATCCAAACAAGGCAGGGAACCTCTGTGTGGTGAGTGTGAACGGGCATGTGAGTGTGATGCAAAGAGTCTGGGGCTCACAGGCTCCCAACAGCGAGTTCTCGCAGATAGGACTGGGTAAGGCTGCGCAGTTCGTCCATGGCATAGTCCTCAGGCATGGGGAGCCGGCCAATGTGGGGAGCCAAGAGGCGCAAAGGGACTCGCTGAGGGTCTGGTGTTGAGTCGGAGGTTCTATCAGGAGCATGATGCAGACTCAGCACCACCCGCAGCAGGTTGGCTACACGTTTGGCCATGTCTAGAGAGAAAAACTAGAGTTAAGCACTGAGCATGGGTCTAGAGAACGGTGGCAGGCACTGAGGGTGGGGTGTAAGATAAAAACAGGAAGCAAGAAGGCAGAAAAAGTGAGGAGATTAGAGGCTTACCTGACTGAGCTAGGCGATCTTTAGCATTGTAACACTGAATCTGCTCTATGCGACTGCACAGTGAAGTCACTTTGATGTGTAACTGCTCCAGGTCATAACCTGAGCAATCCACCTACAAAGAAGCAGAGAAGTCAATTAATCCAAGGGGAGTTCCTATCACTCAATACCACCTATAGACTCTATACAAAACCTTGAAACAACAGTGAGGTGAGGGAGGGGAAAATCCAAGATAACACAGGGTCAAGCCACCACCATCTAGTGGAGGACAAGGCACTAATTATGCAGTAATAGACAAGAGGAAGGTAACACAGTGTACACAGCCTTGGACTAGGAAAGTTTTGAGATCCCGAACAATACAGCAAGCTTTAATAATACAGCACCAAAAATCAAGATAAACTGGGTTCAGAGAGATGGTATGACTTCTTAAGAGCACACAGGAAGTAAAAAATGCAGCCTGAACCAACATTTAATTTAGGTCCCCTGACTCCAAGTTTATAGCCTTTTCTAAAACACCAAAAAAGCTGGGTGCAGGCGGCAGGAGGATCAAGAGCAAGACAAATTATTTGCTCTCATGAAACTGACAGAAACTAAATAAGAAAACATGAAACAGTAATACATCCTGAAAAATCACAAGCCATGGAGATAATTTAAACAGGTGGATATTGCAGAGAGAAACTGGATAGCTACTTGAGACTGGAGGACCAAGAGAGGCTTCTTCAAGGAGGTCATATTTAAGTCGAGACCTGAATTACAAGGAGAGAGCTCAGCTTTCCAGGCAAAGAGAAGACAGCTAAAACTCCCATAGGTGAGAATTCAAAGGAGATTTACATGGTGACATGTGGGGTAAGGGGGAAAAGCAGAACAAGCCAATACTAGAGAAGTTTTATGTAACACAGGCTTTTTTTTTTTTTTTTTAAAAGGGGGGTCTCGCCATGTTGCTCAGGCTGGTCTCAAGCAACCCTCCTGCCTCAGCCTCCCAAAGTGCTAGGATTACAGTCATGCACCACCACATCCAGCTATGTGCTGGCACATTGATAGTTCTCTTTGCTTAACCCCTATACTTATGAAGTTACAGTAACTGCTGCTTTACTTGTATATATCTCCCCCACGAAATCATTATTTTGGTAAGGGCAGAACACATATTGTTTACTTTTATATTCCCCAAACCCACTACAGTGCTTGGCACACAGTGAGTTCTCCATAATAGGTTGTGTGAATAAATTACTCAATATTCAATGAGAAAGTGGTTTCTTCAAGTGATTATTTAGAAATGATGCCCTTGATTCATATGAAAAGTACAGCAAACATTGAACTATGCCTATTATGTGTCAGGTGCTGTACTAGGAGTTGGAACTTTGATGAGGATAATAATAGGTAACAATTATTAAGCATTTAGTAGAGGCTAAGGTCAGGAGTTTGAGACCAGACTGGCCAACATGGTGAAACCCCGTCTCTACTAAAAAAAAAAAAAAAAAAAAAGGCTGGGCATAGTGGCACACGCCTGTAGCCTGTAATCCCAGCTACTGGGGAGGCTGAGGCAGAACTGTTTGAAGCTGGGAGATGGACGATGCAGTGAGCTGAGATTGTGCCACTGTCCTCCAGCCTGGGTGACAGAGCAAAACTCTGCCTCAAAAAACAACAACAAAAAAGCATTTAGTACATGAAAGGTACTATGTTAAACACTTTATGTAGATTTGGTTTAATCTTTGTGAAAATCTGTCAGATATGAGCTGTAATTTGTACTACTGTCTACCCCACTCACCTTTCTCTTTCAGATGGAGACAAAGGAAGTAGTTAACTTGTTCAAGATTACATAGCCAGTGAATTTGGAAGCCACAAATCGAATCTATGAGTCTGATTCCAGAACTTGAGCTGTTAACCTCTATACTCTATTGCCTGTAACCTTAAAAGACCTTCCCAAAAGGGGCTTATAGCAACCTTGAAATATGAATAAGTAAATACAACATGGTCTGACAGGTGCACTAGTAGAATAATGTACTAAGTATCCTGGTAGTAAGAAAGTGCAATTAATTATCTCTGGGGGAAAAGCAGGGAGAAGTAGGGGTAACAGCAATCTAGATCTTAAAGGATGAGTTTCAGTGTGCTAGGTAAAGTGTGGAACATAATATGGTTTGTCAGAAACACCAGAAGTAATTTAGTGTGAGCACAGCAGGCCAGCAAGGCTGGAATGTGGAATAAGATTGGTAGGAGTAAGGCAAGAAAGGTAAAAGCCTCTAAAAGGACTTGAATCCTGTATTTATTATAATGAGTTTGGTTTCTGCACCATAAACAAGCAGTGGAGACTCATTTTACAACTACAAAGACTGACCTTAAGGCTGGGTGCAGTAGCTCATGCCTGTAATCCCAGCACCTTGGGAGGCCAAGGTGGGCCGATCACTTGAGGCCAGGAATTTAAGACCAGCCTGGCCAATGTGGTGAAACACCATCTCTACTAAAAATATAAAAATTATCTGGGTGTGGTGACACACACCCTATAGTCCTAGCTATTTGGGAGGCTGAGGCATGAACATCACTTGAGACCGGGAGGCAGACATTGCAGTGAGCCACGATCACACCACTGCACTCCAGCCTGGATGACAGAGCAAGACTCTGTTAAAAAAAAAAAAGAGTGACCCAAGACATTTTAATGAAGACTTTAAAAACCATATTTGCAATTTTTTTTTTTTTTTTTTTGAGACAGAGTCCCACTCTGTCGTCCAGGCTGCAGTGCAGTGGCTGGATCTCGGCTCACTGCAAGCTCCGCCTCCCGGGTTTACGCCATTCTCCTGCTTCAGCCTCCTGAGTAGCTGGGACTACAGGTGCCCGCCACCTCGCCCGGCTAGTTTTTTTGTATTTTTTAGTAGAGACGGGGTTTCACTGTGTTAGCCAGGATGGTCTCGATCTCCTGACCTCGTGATCTGCCCGTCTTGGCCTCCCAAAGTGCTGGGATTACAGGCTTGAGCCACCGCGCCCGGTCCGTATTTGCAATTTTAAAACATGCCAAATGATGTGTGAAACAGCAATCCTCACCAAATCTCCATTCTTACTTTATCTTTCATCTTTGGGCTTCTCACTCAAACTAGAGCTGAACAAGGGGAAGGGACTGTCTATGGACAAGTCTCAGGAATGTCTATTGCACACACTAGTTGGTAATCAACATAAAGAAGTGTTTTTAAGTTTCGAAACAGCTCTCAAACGGTTATATCAAATGAGCCTCAGCAAGATGCCTGCTTTGACAGTGCTATCTCTGTCAATGTGTTCTCAAGTGTATACTAAAGCCTTGTGAGGTCTCTAAAGATTTAAGGGCCTGAGAAAAGGAAAATCAGACAGCAGTTTGAGGATCTCAGGTACCTGCTGTATATGGTGGAGCATTTCAATTACTCTAATATAGTCCAGGTAAACAAGCCCAGATGTTTCCCAATCCTGAATTAGGCTGCTGCGCTCTGGAGGTGCCAGGTCTTCCAAGAACCCCTTCAGGTAGTCATAGTTCTCATTAATGATGGCATCTGAAGAAACAAAATATTAAGCACAACGTCTGCACAAGTGCATAGTTTCCAAAAGTACAGAAGACATGGCAGGAAAACATAAAGGAAGGAGAAATAACGTTGGCTGGACTTCAGAATTAAAAGCAGGCATACCTCAGAGATACTGTGGGTTCCATTTCAGACCACCACAATAAAGCAAGTATCACAATAAAATCACAAATTTTTTGGTTTTCCAGTGCATATAAAAGTTATGTTTACACTATACTATTGTCACTTAATTGTGCAACAGCATTATGTCTAAAAAACCAATATACATACCTTAATTTAAAAATATTTTATTGCTAAAAATGTTAATCACTTGAGCCTTCAGCAAGTCATCTTTCTGCTGGTGGAGGGTGCTTCCTTGATGCTGATGGCTGCTGAATGATCAGGGTGTTGGCTGCTGAAGGTTGGAATGGCTATGCTAATTTCTTAAAATAAGATAACTGAAGTCACTTCTCTCGAACCCAGCTGCTGCTTCATCAACTAAGCTTAAGTAATATTACAAATCCTTTGCTGGCATTTCAACAATTTTCACAGTATCTTCACTAGGAGTAGATTCCATCTCAAGAAACCACTTTGTTTGTCTACAAAGCAAACTCCTCATGAGTGACACCAGTTCAGTCACATCTTAATGCTCCATTTCTAATTCTAGTTATCCTGCTGTTTCCATCACATCTGCAGGTACTTCCCCCACTAAAGTCTTGAACCCTTCAAACTCATCCATGAGCGCTGGATTCAATGTCTTCCATACTCCTGTTATTTAATGTTGATATTGTGATCTCCTTCCACGAATCACAAATGTTTTTTATGTTTTTTAGTTGCGGTCTCGCTCTCTCACTCAGGCTGGAGTACTGTAGCGCGATCTTGGCTCACTGCAACCTCTGCCTCACAGGCTCAAGTGATCCTCCCTCCCACCTCAGCCTCCCGAACAGCTGGGACCACAGGTATGTGCCACCAGGCCCGGATGATTTTTTCTATTTTTGGTGCAGATGGGGTTCCACCATGTTGCCCAACTTGATCTCGAACTACTGAGCTCAAGAGATCCGCTCATCTTGACCCCACCAAGTGCTGGAATTACAGGTGTGAGCCACCATACCTGGCCCCAAATGTTCTTTTTTTTTTTTTCTTCTTTTCTTTTCTTTAAGACAGGATCTCCCTGTCACCCAGGCTGGAGTACAGTGGTGTGATCATGGCTCACTGCAGCCTCAACCTCCTTGGCTCAAGCAGTACTCCTGCCTCAGTAGCTGAAATTACAGGCATATAACACCATGCCTGGCCAATCACAAATGTTCCTCTCCCACCATCCGCCCCAGAGAGGGTCTCACGGTGTTGTCCAGGCAGGAGTGCACTGGCATGGTCATGGCTCACTGCAGACTCAACCTCCCTAGGCTCAGGTGATCCTCCAATCTCAGCCTCTCAAACAGCTGGGAATATAGGCACACACCACCATGCTCAGCTAATTTTTATATTTTTTGTAGAGATTGGGTTTCACTACGTTGCCCAGGCTGGTCTCGAACTCCTGGAGCTCAAGCAATCTGCCTGCCTTTGCCTCCCAAAGTGCAGGGATTACAGGTATGAGGCACCATACCTGACCCACAAATACATCTACAATGGTGAATCCTTTCCAGAAGGTTTTCATTTACTTTCCCAGATCCATCAGAGGAATCACTATCTACATGGCAGCTATAGTCTTATGAAATGTATTTCTCAAATATAAGGCTTGAAAGTTGAATTACTCCTTGGCCCATGAGTTGCAGAGTAGATGTGTTAGCAGGCATGAAAACAACATTAATCCTCCTTATACATCTCCATCAGAGCTCTTGGCTGAGTAAGTACATCATCAATGAGCAGTAATATTTTGAAAGAAATATTTTTCTCTTTCTGAGCACGTTTCAACAATGGGCTTAAAGTATTCAGTAAACTGAGCTATAAATAGATTTGCTGGCCAGGCGCAGTGGCTCACACCTGTAATCCCAGCACTTTGGGAGGCTGAGGCGGGTGGATCACGAGGTCAGGAGATCGAGACCATCCTGGCTAGCATGGTGAAACCCCGTCTCTACTAAAAATACAAAAAAAATTAGCCGGGCGTGGTGGTGGGCGCCTGTGGTCCCAGTTACTAGGGAGGCTGAGGCAGGAGAATGGCGTGAACCCAGGAGGCGGAGCTTGCAGTGAGCCGAGATTGTACCACTGCACTCCAGCCTGGGTGACTGAGCAAGACTCCGTCTCAAGAAAAAAAACAAAACAAAACACACACACACACACACAAAAACAGATGTGCTGTCATCCAGGCTTTGTTTTTCCATTTATAGAGCACAGGCAGAGTAGATTCAGCACAATTCTTAAAAGCCCTAGGATTTTTAGAATGGTAAATGAGCACTGGCTTCTACTTAACATCACCAGCTGAATTAGCCCTAAAGAGAGAGTTAACTTGTCCTTTGAAGCTTTGAAGCCAGGCATTGACTTCTCTTCTCTAGCTATGAAAATCCTTGGTGGCATCTTCTTACAATAGATGGCAGTTTCATCTACACTGAAAATCTGTTGTTTAGTGTAGCCATCTTCATCAATGATCTTAGCTAGATCTTCTGGATAATTTGCTCTCCATCAGCACTTGCTGCTTCACCTTGTACTTTAATACAATGGAAAGACAGCTTCTTTCCTTAAATTCCATGAAGCAACTTCTGCTAGCTTCAAACTTTTCTTCTGCAGCTTCCTCACCTCTCTCAGCCTTCACAGAACTGAAGGGAGATTAGGCTTTTGCTTAAGGGAATGTTGGGGCTGGTTGCATCTATCCAGATCACAAAAACTTTCTCCACATCAGCCAGAAAGCTGTTTCACTTTCATATCATTTGTGTGTTCACTGGAGTACACTTTGAATTTTGTTTAAGAACTTTCCTTTAACACAACTTGGCTGTTTGGCAAAGAGGCTTATCTTTTGGCCTATCTTGGCTTTCAATATGCTTCTCGCTTCAAGTTTTTGTTTAAAGTTAGAGTTGTGCCACTCTTCCTTTCATTTGAACATTTAGAGGCCATTGTAGTAACTGGCCTAATTTCACTATTGTTGGGTCTTAGGAAATAGGAAGGCCCAAACAGAGGGAAAGACATGGGGATGGCCAGTTGATGGAGCAGCCAGAAAATGCATATTCATCAACTGACCATCTTAAATGGAAGCAGTTGGTGGCAATGAAAACAAAACAGCAACATCAAAGACTGCTAATCACAGATCACCATAACAGATATAACAATGAAAAAGGGGCCGGGCGCGGTGGTTCACGCCTGTAATCCCAGCACTTTGGGAGGCTGAGGTGGGCAGATCATGAGGTCAGGAGATCGAGACCACCCTCGCTAACATAGTGAAACGCCGTCTCTACTAAAAATACAAAAAAATTAGCCGGACGTGGTGGCGGGCACCTGTAATCCCAGCTACTTGGGAGGCTGAGGCAGGAGAATTGCTTGAATCCGGGAAGCACAGGTTGCAATGAGCTGAGATCGTGCCACTTCACTCCAGCCTGGGCGACAGAGCAAGACTCTGTCTCAAAAAAAAAAAAAAAAAAAGAAAAAAAAAAAAAGAAAAAGTCTGAAACAATGTGAGAACCACCAAAATGTGAAACAGAGCTAGACATGAAGCAAGCATATGTTGGAAAAATGGTGCTAATATACTTGCTCTGTGCAGAGTTTTCCAAACCTTTAATTTGTAAAAAATGTAGTATCCGCAAAGTACAACAAAATGAGGTATGCCTGTATTCTGAAATTCTCCAACGGAAAATGTGAAGAATTTCTAGTTTCAGGTCCTTAAGAAGATTTCCAGTGTTGCTGGAGAAAATTCTCATAAGTAAACAAAGAGCTTAATAATATTAGCACACATCAAGGGTATTTCTGGGAAATGATAACAGTATTGCTATCTACTCCTGCTCCTCTAGCGCCTTATCCTGGCTAAGCCTCTTCTGCAGAGAGCTTTTGCAAAGTGTGATTTGATTCAAGATGGCCATGTCCTATGTTGAGTCTTATTTCCAGTCTTACCCCATTATGGAGGTTCAGAGGCTGGTAGAATTTGAGGTGATTCCAGGAGATGTGGGACCCAGCACTCACCAGAAGCTAAGTGTCGGATGATGAGCTTGTGGCAGCGGTTCCAGTGCCCAGCCTTAAATAAACAGAGGGCCTCTAAGTGCTTGTCAGATTCCATGTGTGCTCGTACAGCTTTGGCCTCGTGAATCCATTCGGCAGGTACACAGAGCTTCTGGGTAAGGAAAGTCTCTTTAGCCCAAGATTCAGGGGTCTCCAAAAGCTGGCAGTGCCGGGTAAGCAGCTCTCGAACAGCCTTCTCACGTACGCTACAGGGAGAGATAAGCTAGAATAAATCCCATCCTCATTCATGGAGAAGGCTGCCCCAGGCAGCTTAGAGTGGACCTTGGGGCAGTCTCTTCAACTGCAGGTCTTTTTTTTTTTTGATGGAGTTTCACTCTTGTTGCCTAGGCTGGAGTGCGACGGCTGATCTTGGCTCACCGCAAATTCTGCCTCCCAGGTTCAAGTGATTCTCCTGCCTCAGCCTCCAAAGTAGCTGGGACTACAGGCATGTGACACCACACTTGGTTAATTTTGTATTTTCAGTAGAGGCAGGGTTTCTCCATGTTGGTCAGGCTGATCTGGAACTCCCAACCTCAGGTGATCCCAAAGTGCTAGGATTACAGGCGTAAGCCACCACACCTGGCCTAAACTATGGGTGTTGGTCACTTTAAGCTTCACTAAAAAAATCAAAAGTGATCACACAATATTAATTTTTAAAAATAACAGCATTGGCCAGGCACGGTACCTCACGTCTGTAATCCCCACACTTTGGGAGGTCGAGGTGGGTGGATCACATGAGGTCAGGAGTTCAAGACCAGCCTGGCCAACATGGTGAAATCCTGTCTCTGATTTAAAAAAAAAAAAAAAAAAAAAATTAGCTAGGCATGATGGTGGGCGTCTGTAATCCCAACTACTCGGGAAGCTAAGGCAGGAGAATCGCTTGAACCAGGGAGGCAGAGGTTGCAGTGAGCCGAGATCTCGCCATTGCACTGCAGCCTGGATGACAAAAGCGAAACTTCGTCTCAAAAACAAACAAACAAAAGACACAGCATTAATTTTTAAAAATAAAGTATTTTCATGTTCAAAAAATTGGGGCTCGGCCGGGTGCACTGGCTCATGCCTGGGTGAGAAAAATAAAAAATAAAAAATAAAAAAATCCAAATCTAGGGGTGGCTTCCCACTCCCCGGAAAATGCTTCCCCCAACTGGGATTTCCTATTTCCCATCTAGTAACAACATTTCCTTGCCACTACCTAGAAGATCTAGACTAGGACTAGAATGGGAGAATTATGTTCCATAGAGCAATCCTCTTAAGTTAGTTCCCAAACTTCTCCCCTCCCTTTCTCCCACATGGTCAGTACAAGCATACAAAAGTAGCTTTAAAAGATAATGTCTCTCCTAGGTCTTTGTTTCTTCTCTCAAGCTGTCAGCCTTCCTAATTCATTCTTTCTCTACCTCTACATCAAAGCCCCTTTAAGGAGAGTCCTTTTATATCTGGGCCAAATAACTAGTCATTTAATTTCAGATCAAAACTATTCTCCTCATTGTGAACTCTCTTCTGAATTCCTAGGCTTTTCAATGACTTCCACTGTCATCACAACTGCCTCCTTTTTTACATTCGTTTTCAGGAAACAAAATCTGCTTCTTCACAGTCAACTCTGAAACATTAGTCATCCTATCAGCCAGTCTTTTACCATGTGAAATCCTTTATGACTGTGTTTAAATAAACTTAAAAAAATAGCCTGGGGTCATTTCATTGCCTGTTAAGGGGGAAGAAGAAAGAGAAATTGCTTAATGAGAAGACTATCCCAGATGCTTTATACTTTTACTCTTTTAATTTCACAATCACGTTTAAATAGAAACTAATGTTATGCTTCTACAGGCCAAAAAAAAAAAAAAAAAAAAAACGGGGGGGCTTAGAGAGTTAGAGACTATGTTTATCCCAAGTCAAAAGTCAGCTTTACCCTACGTCAAAGTAAGTACGTGGTAGATCTAGAATTTATACCCAATTTCCCTCCACACCACGCAACACAATAGTGTAGCATAGTGATAAGAGTACAGACTCTGGATGAAAGTTGGAAACCTCACTCTGCCATTTACTAGCTGTGTGACCTTGGACAAAAGTTAAGCTCTGTGCCTTGGGTTACTGATCTGTAAAACAGAGATAATAGGAGTGTCTATCTTATAGGTCATAATGAACATAAAACAGTTAATATATATGGTGTAGAATATAAACGTGTAAAAGCACTTCAAGTACTACATAAATGTTCATTTTTTGTAATTACTATAATACCATACTGCTGTCATTAACAAAAATCTCCAGACTTATCTTGTTCAAACTGTAGTGAAGAGGCACTTCTCCAGTTTTTTTTAAGGACAGAGAACCGGCCGGGCGCGGTGGCTCACGCCTGTAATCCCAGCACTTTGGGAGGCCGAGGCAGGCGGATCACAAGGTCAGGAGATCGAGACCACGGTGAAACCCCGTCTCTATTAAAAATACAAAAAATTAGCCGGGCGCGGTGGCGGGCGCCTGTAGTCCCAGCTACTCGGGAGGCTGAGGCAGGAGAATGGCGTGAACCCGGGGAGGCGGAGCTTGCAGTGAGCCGAGATCGCGCCACTGCACTCCAGCCTGGGCGACAGCGCGAGACTCCGTCTCAAAAAAAAAAAAAAAGGACAGAGAACCAAAACATATATACCTACGCACAAGACTGTGTTAATAAACACAACACTATCAAGCTTAAGGGGTAGGTTGGTGACAAGGGATGACCAGAGAAAAAGCAAGCCAGTGGATGGAGAAAAAGCAGGGACCTTTTTGCTAACCCATTACATCACTGCCATGGAGTCACTGAGGCAGCTCAGCCAACACTATTTCTGTGTAATTCCTAAAAATGCCACATTCACCTGAATCTGGGATTCAGAAAAGAGTCCACAATGAGGAGAATAGTTCTGATCTGAAATTAAATGACTAGTTCTTTGACCCAGGCATAATGCTATTGTTCCATCTGGGCATATCCTCTCATTTCCACTTCATTATTTCCTATTCCAATTTTACAGGTTCTTTGACTCTTACCTCTAGAAAGAATTTCTCTGATCAATGCAGTTCACAGAGATCTTTTTTTCTCAGTCTGCTGAGAGACTTTGTGATAAATATTACAATCTGGCACTTAATCAAAGGAAGTCTCAGTTTTAACTGGTTTACATGAATAAAGAAACAGTCTGGGCTAAGGGTTTAACTATCTTGAGGTTTATCACAATGCTAGATCTAACACACATTCTACACAATTACTTGCTAAACTGAACCGTAAAAGACTGTGATTCCTTTGGAATTACCCTGTAGTGCTAGATGTACCCAGTGGGTTCAATGGCTTCTCACTCACCATGAGTTGTCAATGTGCAGGAGGACAAAGATGGCCCACTCCCAGAGTCCCTCACTTTCCAGCTGGCCAGCATAACTGGCCTGTAGCACACCTTCACACTGCGCTGAGAGATGGGTGTAGTTAAGAGCCCTCAGCACTTCCCACAAGTGCCAGCTTAGGCGGTAGTCCAAAGGATCTGCTGTTATGCTTCGAGGCTCCAGCAGCTGGTTGAGATCATAATGTCTGCAAAGAATGTGTTGAGAGTCAAAATACACAGCCAGGAGACGGCCTGTATTGATATGTCAACTGTTCTGCTTATGTCTAAGACAATAAAAGAATCTGAGGGTAAAAAGCATTATAGGCCTTCTCTCCCTCCAAGCCTATGTTTTATCAATCTATCTCTGGGTTCAGCCAGACTTTAAATCCTACAAAGAAACAAGGCACCTTCTCTTCTAAGGCTGTGTGATCTAACAGGTTTGCTGGTAATGTTTTGGCATATGCATTTTACCATCCTGATACAGGGAGTCTTCACAGTACTCACCCTTCCATTCCTTCATTATAATGTCATTACCTTTTTTTTTTTTTTTTTGAGATGGAGTCTTGCTCTGTTGCCCAGGCTGGAGTGCAGGGGCATGATCTCTGCTCACTGCAAGCTCTGCCTCCTGGGTTCATGCCATTCTCCTGCCTCAGCCTCCCGAGTAGCTGGGACTACAGGCACCTGCCACCATGCCTGGCTAATTTTTTTATATTTTAATAGAGACTGGGTTTCACCGTGTTAGCCAGGATGGTTTCTATCTCCTGACCTCGTGATCCACCTGCCTCAGCCTCCCAAAGTGCTGGGATTACAGGTGTTGAGACACCGCGCTCGGCCTCTACTTTTCTTAACCATGTAAAAAATATAACTACTTATTATCTTTCAGATTGCTGTATAATCTGAAGTTATTGGATGCTAATTTTCCTGTTTGAACAGCTAATTAGTCTTCACAATAATTATTTCCTTCTAGAGCTAGTATTTTTTACCTTTTTTTTTGTGGCTTCAGTAGATACTATTTTTTATATAGCAGTCCAGGTGCCCTGGGTTTTCAAAGTGTCCTGCAGATAATTTTGTATTTTTCTTCTGCTGGGAGCCCAGGGATTTCAATGGTCCCAAACCAGTTGATATAAAAAGTTATTAGCTTGCAATTCACATATGTAGTTTATACTACTATTAATTCACATACTAGCTTGCAATTCACATATGTAGTTTATACTACCAGGATCTTTAGATCTTTAGATCCCACACCTGAAAGTTTTACAGATCTGAGGATTGGAGTACAAAGCAGTAAACTAACTGAGATCACCCAAGATCTCAGACATCTTACAACTGCCTTACACCTCCCTATGTAATGAGTAAAGGTTTCCCACACCAGTGCTATTGAACAAAACATTGTGCCTTGACCAATTTGAAAGCCACTAGCTACCTGTGGCTAGTAAATATTTAAAATGTAGCAACAGGACCGGGCGTGGTGGCTCACACCTGTAAACCCAGCACTTCAGGAACCCGAGGCAGGTGGATCACCTAAGGTCAGGAGCTTGAGACCAGCATGGCCTATATGGTGAAACACCATCTCTACTAAAAATACAAAAATTAGCTGGGCATGGTGACAGGCACCTACAATCCCAGCTACTAGGGAGGCTGAGGCAGGAGAATCGCTTGAACCCAGGAGGCAGAGGTTGCAGTGAGCCAAGATCATGCCACTGCACTCCAGTCTAGGTGACTAGAGGAAAACTCTGTCTAAAAAAAACTAAGACCTGGCCCAGTGGCTCACCTGAGGGCAGGAGTTTGAGACCAGCCTGGCCAACATGGTGAAACCCCATCTTTACCAAGATGTAGCTACAGTCAATGAGTAAATAAATTTTAAATTTTATTTAAATTAATTGGCTGGGCTGGGCGCGCGCGAGGTGGCTCACGTCTGTAATCCCAGCACTGTTACTACAGTGTTTTCACCATTAAAATTTATGATCTTGGTCTTTCCTTCTTGCCTTTGTACAGGGCCAAAAGAGAGGCATTGGCCACTTTGACAACCTTAAAGCAGACTCCAGGAATATCACCAACAGCATGACCTTTTCAACCAAATCCAGCAATTCTGGAAAATTTTTGAAAGAGAAGGTGCAAATTTTATCTAAAGGTTTTAGTCATACTAATTATACATTTCAAGAGACCGAGAATACATTTACTATCCCATTCTGGCTTTGGTTTCTCTATCCATTTCTGATATTTTGAAGTATCCTTTTCTTTCTCTCTTTGACATATTTAAAACTGCACATATCTAGAGTACACAATTTTGATGAGCTTTAACATATGTAGGCCGGGCGCGGTGGCTCAAGCCTGTAATCCCAGCACTTTGGGAGGCTGAGATGGGCGGATCACGAGGTCAGGAGATCGAAACCATCCTGGCTAACACGGTGAAACCTCATCTCTACTAAAAAATACAAAAAATTAGCCGGGCGCAGTGGTGGGCGCCTGTAGTCCCAGCTACTTGGGAGGCTAAGGCAGGAGAATAGCGTAAACCGGGGAGGCGGAGCTTGCAGCGAGCTAAGATCCGGCCACTGCACTCCAGCCTGGGCGACAGAGCAAGACTTCGTCTCAAAAAAAAAAAAAAAAAAAAAAAAAAAAAAAAAAATACGTAGACACCTGTTAAGGCACCATCACAATCAAGAAAATAATCATAGCAGGGTGCAGTGGCTCACGCCTGTAATCCCAACACACTGGAGGGCTGAGGTGGGCGGATCACTTGAGGTCAGGAGTTCGAGACCAGCCTGGCCAAGATGGTGAAACTCTTGTCTCTACTAAAACTACAAAAATTGGTAGCGTATGCCTGTATTCCTGGCTACTTAGGAGGCTGAGGCACAAGAATTGCTTGAACCCAGGAAGCGGAGGTTGTGGTGAGGTGAGATCACACCACTGCACTCTGACAGAGTAAGACTCCATCTCAAAATAATAATAATAATAATAATAATAATAATAATAATGACTCAATTGTAACCTCAACCTCCTGGGCTCAAGCGATCCTCTCACTTCAGCCTCCTAAGTAGCTAGGACTACAAGTGCATGCCACCATGCCCACCCGATTTAAGAAATTTTTTTTCATAGAGATGGGGTCTCATTATATTGCCCAGGCTGGTCTTGAACTCCTGGGCTCAAGTGATCATCCCACTTCAGCCTCACAAACTGCTGGGATAATACAGGCATGACACACCATACCTGGCCTTTCTTATTACTGAATTTTCAGAGTTATTGATGTATTCTTGGATACAAGTTTTCTGTCAGATCTACAAATTGTAAGTATTTTCTCCCAATCAATGGTTTACCTTTTCATTCTCTTAATAGTCTTTCTATAAGAAGTAGTTTTGAAATTTTGTTGAAGTCCAATTTACCAATTTTTTTCTCTTATGAATTGTGTATTTAGTGTCCACCTAAGAAATCTTCTGCCTAACCTACAGTTGCAAAAATTTTCTGCTTTGTTTTCTTCTAGAAGGTTTACAGTTAAGTTGAAATTTAGGTTTGTAATCCATTATGAGCTGGATAAACAATAGAGATAACCAATGAAGCCAGAAGGTGGTTCTTTGAAAAGGTCAATATGATTGCTAAACTCTAGGTAGACCAACCAAGAAAGAAAGAGGACGCAATTATTGAATACAAATTACCAGTATCAAAAGGAAAGAGATGTTGTTAAAGATCCTACAGATATTTAAAATGGTTAACAAGGAAATGTTGTTAATAACTTGATGCTAATAAATTTTGTGACTTTAGGCCAGGTGTGGTGGCTCATGCCTGTAATCTCAAGCACTTTGGGAGGCCAAGGCGGGTGGATCACGAGGTCAGGAGATCGAGACCACCTTGGCTAACAAAACAAGGCTGGGTGCAGTGGCTCATGCCTGTAATAGACATTTTAGCAAAGATGTACAGACAGTAAATAAGCACATGACAAAGTGCTCAACATCATTAGACATTAGGGAAATGCAACTGAAACAATGAGAATTTCCAGTATGGGAAGATGAAAAAGTTCTGGAGAGAGTGGTGATGATTATATAACAACGTGAATGTACTTAATACCACTGAACGGTATGCTTAAAATGGTTAAAATAGTAAATTTTAGTTACATTTTACTACTAGATGATTAATATAGTTAAATACTGGCCAGGTGCAATGGCTCACACCTGTAATCCCAGCACTTTGGGAGGCTGAGGCGGGGGGATCACTTGAGGTCAGGAGTTCAAGACCAGCCTGGCCAACATGGCAAAATCCCGTTTCTACTAAAAATACAAAAATTAGCTGGGCTTTGTGGCGCATGCCTGTAACCCCAGCTACTCAGGAGGCTGAGGCAGGAGAATCGCTTGAACCTGGAAGGCAGAGGTTGCAGTGAGGCAAGATCGCGCCACTGCACTCTAGACTGGGCGACAGAGAGACTCTGTCTCAAAAAAAAAAAAAAAAAAAAAAAAAAATTATATATATATTTAAATACCGTGTATTAAAATAAATCACATTAAAGATTTGAAATGAGATGAGCTATCTGTGTGACTAGAGAAAAACAACCCCAAAAACCTTAAGTATTTCTAAGGTAATGTAAGAAGACATCTCTGCTGCATGCAGTGGCTGACACCTGTAATCCCAGTACTTTAGGAGGCCAGGGCAGGTGGATCGCTTGAGCCCAGGCGCTTGAGACCAGCCTGGGCGATGTGGCAAAATCTTGTCTCTACAAAAAATACAAGAATTAGCTGAGTATGGTAGTGCACTCCTGCAGCCCCCAGCTACTCGTGAGGCTGAGATGAGAGGATCACCTGAACCCGGGTGGTTGAGACTGCAGTGAGCCATGATCATTCCACTGCACACCAGCCTGGGTGACAGAGCAAAACCCTGTCTTAAAAACAAAACAAGGCTGGGTGCAGTGGCTCATGCCTGTAATCCCAGCACTTTGGGAGGCTGAGGCAGGCAGATCACAAGGTCAGGAGATCGAGACCATCTTGGCTAACACGGTGAAACCCTGTCTCTACTAAAAATACAAAAAAATTAGCTAGGCATGGGGGCGGGTGCCTCTAGTCCCAGCTACTCGGGAGGCTAAGGAAGGAGAATGGCGTGAACCCGGGAGGCGGAGCTTGTAGTGAGCTGAGATCGCACTACTGCATTCCAGCCTGGGCAACTGAGCAAGAATCCGTCTCAAAAAAACCCCCAAAAAACAAAAAACCAAACACCAACTCTGAGATAGTTCTAATTACATGGTTAGAAATAACAATAGCATGTGTTAATATATTATTGTCGGACACATAAACCACCCTGCATTTCTTTCTTTTTTGGAGACAGGGTCTTACTCCTATTGCCCAGGCTGGAGTACAGTGATGCAATCATGTCTCACTGCAGGTTTGACTTCCCATGCTCAGGTGATCCTCCCACCTCAGCCTCCTGAGTAGCTGGGACTACACACCACCACATGCTGTAAATTTTTTTTTTTTTTTTTAAGTAGAAACAGGGATTTGCCATATTGCCCAGGCTGGCCTAGAACTCCTAGGCTCAAATGATCTGCTGGCCTTGGCCTTCCAAAGTGTTGGGATTACAAGCATGAGCCACCATGCCTGGCCTGCGATTTTTTTTTTTTTGAGACAGAGTCTTGTTTCATCACCCAGGCTGGACTGTAGTGGCGCGATCTTGGCTCACTGCAACCTCCAACTCCCAGGTTCAAGTGATTCTCCTGCCTCAGCCTCCTAGGTAGCTGAGATTACAGGTGCCTACCACAACACCCGGCTAATTTTCATATTTTTAGTAGAGACAGGGTTTCACCATGTTGGCCAGGTTGGTCTCAGACTCCCTGACATCAAGTGATCCACCCGCCTCAGCCTCCCAAAGTGCTGGGATTACAGGCGTGAGCCACTGCGCCCGGCTGCCTGCATTTTTTTTTTTTTTTTTTTTTTTTTGAGACGGAGTCTCACTGTGTCGCCCAGGCTGGAGTGCAGTGGCGTGATCTCCACTCACTGCAAGCTCTGCCTCCCAGGTTCACACCATTCTCCTGCCTCAACCTCCAGAGTAGCTGGGACTACAGGTGCCCGCCACCACACCCAGATAATTTTTTTGTATTTTTAGTAAAGACAGGGTTTCACTGTGTCAGCCAGGATGGTCTCAATCTCCTGACCTCGTGATCCACCCACCTCGGCCTCCAAAAGTGCTGGGATTACAGGCATGAGCCTCTGCATCCGGCCACCTGCATTTTTTAATAAACATGTACACACAGATACACATATACACACACAAACCAAGATACCACATGTCCAATAAAATGGTAAAATTTAAGCAACTAATAATACCAAATTTTAAAGAGGATTTGGAACAACTAGAGATATTACACATTATCCGTGGGAATACAAAATGATACAATCACTTCTGGGTATGTTCACAGCAGATTTATCAATAATGGCCAAAAATAAGAAAACCTAACTGTCCATCAACAAATGAATAGATATATAAATCATGTACTCCCCTCCCCCCAAAAAAACCCCAAACTAACTTTTGATACATATAAACATGAAAAAAACCTCAAAATTATTATGCAGAATCAAAAAAACTAGGCACAAGAAACATACAGTATGATCTCCACATAAAATTCTAGACCAGCAAAACTAATTTATAGTAACAAAAAACTAGTCAGTAAGTATCTGACTGAATGCAAAGGGCACACAGTTGTTTTTCAATGGCAGTGGAAAAATCAGCTTAGCTGTGATGCTACTTACAATGCAATAATCACTATAAAACTTATCACACTGCATACTTTACTATATGTAAACTATACTCATTAAAGTTGATTAAAATAATTTTTAGACTTCTAATTCTAGTTGTAATGCTGTTTCCATTCAACTACTATAAGTCATATTTGGTAGTTTATATGGACTTACAGTAATTTGGGGGCATATAAAAGGGAAAGGACACAGCAAAGGACTCCCTTGGGGCTCATGGAGCACGCAAGTGACAATAAAGCCTGGCTCTGGTTTACCTGTCACTGTAGAGTTTTAGAAGGTGAAAGCAGACATCTCGAAGTTGTGCTTGTGAGTTTTGCTCCTCCGCTATCACACAGCCAGAACCCTCCAGATATGAAGGAAGTGGGGAGCAGGCGTATCTGTCGCTGTCAGAGGTATTCTGAAGGAATAATTTGATAAAACAATACATTAGCTCCTAATCAGTTTTACTAGATGCCATCATGTTTCTTTTTTTTTGAGATGGAGTCTCACTTTGTCACCCAGGCTGGAGTGCAGTGGGGCAATCTCGGCTCACTGCAACCTCCACTTCCCGGGTTCAAGCAATTCTTCTGCCTCCGCCTCCCGAGTAGCTGGGATTACAGCTGCACACCACCACACTTGGCTAAGTTTTGCATTTTTAGTAGAGACAGTTTTTGCCAAGTCGGCCAGGCTGGTCTGGAACTCCTGACCTCAGCTGATACACCTGCCTTGGCCTCCCAAAGTGCTAGGATTAGAGGTGTGAATGACCGCACCCACCCTAGATGCCATTATGTTTCAAATACTTAAGACACCTGTATTAAGCATGCATAGACAGCCATATGCAGTGGCTTGAGCCTATAATCCCAGCACTTTGAAAGTGGGAGGACTGCTTGAGCCAAGTAGTTCAAGACCTGCCAGGGCAACATAGCAAGACCTCATCTCTACAAATAAAAAAATAAAATTGTATTTTTTTGTAGTTCATAAGCATGATTGGGTGTTCATGCATGCATGTGTGAGATGTGCCACCCTCGAACCTTGTGATAACAATGGCATATTACCCATCTGACATAAAAAGATAACAAAATTTTTTTTTTTTTTTTAATTAGCCAGGTATGGTGGCATGCACCTGTAGTCCCAGCTACTCAGGAGGCTGAAGCAGGAGGGTCACCTGAGACTAGAGTCCAGGAGGTCAAGGCTGCAGTGAGCTGTAATTGCCCCACCGCACTTCACTCAAGTTTTGGGTGACAGAGTGAGATCCGATCTCGATTAAAAAAAAAAAAAAAAAAAAAGCTAGGCACAGTGGCTCACACCTGTAATCCTAGCACTTTAGGAGGCCGAGGCGGGCAGATCACGAGGTCAGGAGATCGAGACCATCCTGGCTAACATGGTGAAACCCCACCTCTACTAAAAATACAAAAAATTAGCCAGGCATAGTGGCACATGCCTGCAGTTCCAGTTACTCAGGAGGCTGAGGCAGGAGAATCACTTGAACCCGGGAGGCAGAGGTTGCAGTGAGCCGAGATCGTGCCATTGCACTCCAGCTTGGGCTACACAGCGAGACTACATCTCAAAAGAAAAGTCAATAGAGGCCGGGCGCGGTGGCTCAAGCCTGTAATCCCAGCACTTTGGGAGGCCGAGACGGGTGGATCACGAGGTCAGGAGATCGAGACCATCCTGGCTGACACGGTGAAACCCCGTCTCTACTAAGAAATACAAAAAACTAGCCGGGCGAGGTAGCGGGCGCCTGTAGTCCCAGCTACTTGGGAGGCTGAGGCCGGAGAATGGCGTGAACCCAGGAGGCGGAGCTTGCAGTGAGCTGAGATCCGGCCACTGCACTCCAGCCTGGGCTACAGAGCAAGACTCCGTCTCAAAAAAAAAAAAAAAAAAAAAAAAAGAAAAGTGAATAGACAACCCAAAGTATCTATCAGGGAGTTTAAACATTTTTTGGTCAATGATGGATTTCATTTGTCTTCGATGGACTGGTAAAGATTTCAAATAGCTATCACTAACCCCCCATACTTATCTTGCCACAATTCTTAAGATACTCAAGTTTCTTTAGTGTTCTCTTACTCCTGACAAGTAATTCTGAGAGAACAATATGAAAGACAAGCATGAAATATGAACAGTAAGATAATTCAAGAACTGATGTTAAAAGTAACAATACTTTTAACCTCAAAACTCACAAGGAATATAAAATATTATATTTAGAGGCAAATTTCAGAACTAAGTTTGAAGATAAACCAAATCTGAGGTCAGGCTGTATAACAGGGAATTCCCAAAGAAATAAGACAGCATCAGAAATGAAGAAGAACCCTCTGATTTAGAGGCAGGAAACCAGCAGTGGGAGAGTCAACTGTGGAATCTCACGATATTAAATAAAATAAAAACAGACACTTGGGGAAGTAGCCTTGTCCAGAGGAAGGAGTAAAAGATAGTTTCTCATCAGATTTCTTGGCTCCACTTCAATTTTACAATACTTTAAAAAAAGGCAGTTACTTAAAAGTATTATGAAATGTAATTTGATAGGGTTTTTTTTCTCTGCAGGATTTCCCTGGCAAAAACATAACACCCAGCAAGATTTTTGCTTAGCTCTACTGGCCACATATACCTGAAATGCTTCTTCATACATGCTGAGCGCCCTAGAAATGGAGGCTGTTGGTGGAAGCAAATACCAAAGATGGATAGCCAGAGAGCGTTTCCAATCCAATTGGGAGCACACGTTTATTTGCTTCTTTTCTGAGAGCTGCCACACCTGTGGGAAACAAAATCATTACCACGGCTATATTCTACCTTGTCATTACCTGTGTGTGCAATAACACTGAAGTGAATATTCACTTATTCAAGGAACATTTTAAACGATTCAGATATAAAACATACAAATATAATAAAATATCAGGAAGTGAGGGGAAATATTGATTATTTACTTATTTTTATTGACCAACTGATCGATCGATTGATACACAGTTGCACTATGTGGCCCAGGCTGGCCTTGAATTCCTGGTTTCGAGCAATCCTCCCTCCTCAGCCTCCCAAAGCACTGTGATTACAGGAATCAGCCACCGTGCCTGGCCCCAGGATTTAAACAAATAATCAATCAGTACTCAAATGAGATGAGAGCCATTGAGAGCAGAGAGGAGATCTTCTCACTGTCTATGGTTGTCAATGTATAAAGCTTTAAAATGAGCATCAATTCTGACCAGTTACATTTTTATTTCTGAAAATTTAATTTATAATACTTTAAGATAATAATGTAAGAGGTAGGCAGTGATAAGAGAAATGGTTTAAAATAATTACAACCCAACAGTCATAAAATGGAACGTAAGTGGCTATAAAAAAGAATAATGCCAGCCAGGCGCTGTGGCTCATGCCTGTAATCCTAGCACTTTGGGAGGCCGAGGTGGTTGGATTACCTGAGGTCAGGAGTTCCAGACCAGCCTGGTCAACACAGTGAAACTCCATTTCTATTAAAAATACAAAAAAAAAAAAAAAAAAAAAAAAAGCCGGGTGCAGTGGATCACGCCTGTAATCCCAGCA
The DNA here is from genome assembly GCF_047675955.1 of Chlorocebus sabaeus. Lineage (NCBI taxonomy): Eukaryota > Metazoa > Chordata > Mammalia > Primates > Cercopithecidae > Chlorocebus > Chlorocebus sabaeus. Next base: position 68,258,797 of record NC_132904.1, on the reverse strand, counting down.
CTTTGGGAGGCAGAGGTGGGTAGATCACCTGAGGTCGGGAATTTGGGACTGGCCTGGCCAACATGGTGAAACCCCGTCTCTACTAAAAATACAAAAATTAGCCAGGCTTGGTGGCAGGCGCCTGTAATCCCAACTACTGGGGAGGCAGGAGAATCGCCTGATCCCAGGACACGAAGGTTGCAGTGAGCCACGATTGTGCCACTGCACTCCAGCCTGGCCAACAAAAGTGAAACTCCATCTCAAAAAAAAAAAAAAAAAAAAAAAAAGAATAATGATTCATGACATGGGGCCAGGCGCGGTGGCTCATGCTTGTAATCCCAGCACTTCAGGAGGCTGATCAGGAGATCGAGACCATCCTGGCTAAGACAACAAAACCCCATCTCTACTTAAAATATAAAAAATTAGCCAGGCGTGGTGGCAGGTGCCTGTAGTCCCAGCTACTCAGGAGGTTGAGGCAGGAGAATGATGTGAACCTGGGAGGCGGAGCTTGCAGTGAGCTCAGAAAGCACCACTGCACTCCAACCTGGGCAACAGAGCGAGATTCTGTCTCAAAAAGAAGCTGCAGGGCTGGTGTGGTGGCTCATGCCGGTAATCTCAACACTTTGGGAGACCTAGGTGGCAGGATCCCTTTAGGCCAGGAGTTCAAGACAAGCTTAGGCAACATATTGAGACCCTATCGCTATAAATTCTTTTTTAAATGAAAAAAATAAAAATAATCACAGAATGCTTTGTATATTTCATCTGTATATACAAACATGTAAATAGGAACAACATATATGTGGATGTAGACTTAAAAATTAGCTATGTATGGTGGCATGTGCCTTAGTCCCAGCTACTTGGGAAGCTCAGGTGAGAGGATCACTTGGACTTAGGAGATGGAGGATGCAGTGAGCCAAGATCACCCCACTGTACTCCTGCCTAGGCAACAGAGCCAGACCCTGTCTCAAAAAAATTAATTAACAAAAATAGAATATTTCTGGGAAGATAAATTATCTATATTGTTTACTGCTATATGATATGGGATATGATATATTTTAACATTTTAATTTCTATACAACTAGAATTTTAAAATAGTGTGCATGCCTGTCTTTATAATTTGAAAACAAATTGGCCAATGTGTAACACATTTTGTGTAACTGTGCACAATTTACAAAGATCACTCCTTGCCTCAACCTCAAACCAGCTTCGATTTATGAAAAAGCTGATGTGAGATATTATGGTAAAAGTAGAAGATACCGGTTTTCCAGCCAACAGAGCAAAGATGCGCAGTCTTTCATCCTGGATGAAGCAGTCGGCCTGGAGCTGATGCCAATCCACCAATTGCATGGTGAGCAGCTCCCGGACTGACTGGCTACCCACAAACTGAGATAAAAGAAGAGCCAGACGATGATCACCTATAAGAGAAATGGAAGTTTTTTGGTTATTACTAAGGGTTTACGGACTTGGTCAAACACTTGGGGGCATCATCTTTATTTCTTCCAGGCTTCAGAAGGGAGGACTTAAAATCGGTAACTGCTTTCTACAGTAGTGCCAAAATATTGATCAAAAACTTACCATTTTCTGCTTGGACAGAAAATTTGCAAAGTAGTTTAACCTACTTTGCAAATTACATATAGACTTAGTAACATATAGAAATCAACAACAGATCTACCACTACTTCTGTGATACTAGGCAAGACACCTCAGCTACAAAATGGAAGAAAAGAGCCCAACGTGGTGGCTCATGCTTGTAATCCCAGCACTTTGGAAGGCCAAGGTAGGTGGATCGCTTGAGGTCAGGAGTCTGAGACCAGCCTGACCAACATGGTGAGAGAATCGCTTGAACCCATGAGGTGGAGGTTGCAGTGAGCCAAAATTGCACCACTGCACTCCAACCTGGGCAACAAGAGCGAGACTCCATCTTAAACATTAAAATGAAAAATGGAGGAAAACACTGGGCACGGTGGCTCATACCTGTAATCCCAGTGCTCTGGGAAGCCAAGGCGGGCAGATTAGGGGTCAGGAGTTCGAGACCAACCTGGCCAACATAGTGAAACCTTGTCTCTACTAAAAATACAAAAATCAGCCTGGTGTGGTGGCACATGACTGGAGTCCCTGCTACTCAAGAGGCTGAGACATGAGAATCACTTGAACCCAGAATGCAGAAGGTGCAGTAAGCAGAGATTGCACCACTGCACTCCAGCCTGGGTGATACCAAGACTCTGTCTGGGGGCGGGGTGAGGGGGAAAGGAAAAAAAAAGGCTGGAAGCAGTGGTTCACGCCTGTAATCCCAGCACTTTGGGAGGCTGAGGCAGGCAGATCACCTGAGGTCAGGAGTTCGAGACCAGCCTGGCCAACATGATGAAATGGCATCTCTACTAAAAATATAAAAATTAGCCAGGTGTGGTGGCACATACCTGTTAATCCCAACTACTCAGGAGGCTGAGGCAGGAGAATCGCTTGAACCCAGGAGGCGAAGGTTGTAGTGAGCTGAGATTATGCCACCACACTCCATCCTGGGGGACACAGCAAGACTCTGTCTTGCAAAACAACAACAAAAAAACACCCCCCAAAAAACGGAGGGGGGAGTAGTAAAGCAAAAGCTTTAGTAACCTAAAAGGCAGTACCTTTACCAGAGGTTTAGCCTTTGAGTCAAAAAAAAAAAAAAAGGAAGAAAGTGGAGTTTATGAACGAATAGACCTAAGAATCTGACTTTTGGCATTTTCCTTCCTATTACATGTTAGTGTTCTGGTGAGTATAACCTTTTTTAAATGATTCATAATCATTCTAAGTTCATAGAAGATTAATCCCAAAGATAAATTCTCACTGTAGAAATGCAGAAAGACCATAAAAGTACCAGACTGAGGCTGGATGTGGTGGCTCATGCCTCTAATCCCAGCACTTTGGGAGGCTGAGGAAGGAGGCCAGGAGTTTGAGACCGGCCTGGTCAACAAATAGACCCCATCTCTATTTAAAAAATAAAAGAAAAATAAGAAAGCTACGAGGTTAAATGTGTAGTGATAGTGGAATGCAACAAACCCTTTATATAGCTTACTGATTCTGGCTTTTCCTGTGATTTGTTCTTTATAATCCCAAAACTAGCCAAACCCTTCAAAATAAATCCAGTCGATGGCTCCAATTAGTTGGCTTTGGATAAATGAGGTTCCAACAATCAAGGTTTGAATAAGGATCTAATCATATTAGATTAAGCTGAGCTATGCCATCCTGTATTCTTATCAAGACTTATGGCCAGACACAGTGGCTCACACCTGTAATCCCAGCAGTAGGGAGGCCAAAGTGGGTAGATCACTGGAAGTCAGGAGTTTGAGACCAGCCTGGCCAACATGGTGAAACCGTGTCTCTACCAAAAAAAAACAAAAAAGAAAAATCAAAAAACCAGCCGGGCACGATGGCAGGCACCTGTAATCCCAGCTACTCAGGAGGCTGAGGCAGAAGAATTGCTTGAACCCAGGAGATGGAGGTTGCAGTGAGCTGAGATCATTCCACTGCACTCCACTCCACTCCAGCAGCCTGGGTGACACAGAGACAGATTCTGTCTTAAAAAAAAGAAAAAAGAAAAAAGAAAAAAGAAAAAAAAAAAAAAAAAAGATTTATATCTAGGCAGTCATTAAGCACCTGCTGAATTGCCTCATTAGTGAAACAGAACTTTAAAAAGTAAATATATGCATACAAATTCCTTTTAAAAAGCCAGTGAGTACCTCAATCCAGAAATTCAACTTCTATGTATTTATTTGAATGAAGTGAATTGATACAGAACATATTTTATAGCAATTCAGAGTACTGCTTATAGTTGATTTTGATTTATAGTTTATCCATGCTTTCCAGTTTTATTACGAATGTAATGTAACATAAAATTTAAATTTTAATCAAGTAAACAATGTTTAAGGTCCTGAAAAAAAGAATTAGAAGACACAGTTCGGCTGGGCACAGTGGCTCACACCTGTAATTCCAGCCCTTTGGAAGGCAAACGTGGGGGGATCACCTGAGGTCAGGAGTTCGAGACCAGCCTGACCAACATGGTGAAACCCTGTCTCTACTAAAATACAAAAATTAGCCAGGCGTGATAGCAGGCACCTGTAATCTCAGTTACTTGGGAGGCTGAGGCAGGAGAATCACTTGAACCCAGGAGAAGGAGGTTGCAGTGAGCCGAGATGGCACCATTGTACTCCAGCATGGGCAACAAGAAACTCTCTCTCAAAAAAAAAAAAAAAAAAAAAAAAAACCCGTCATGGTTCCTATTCTACAGGAATAGGTGGGTGTGATCCACCCCACTTGGCCTCCCACAGTGCTGGAATTACAGGCATGAGCCACTGCGCGCACCTGAAGTATGTCTTCTAATTCTCTGTTTAGGACCTTAAACATTGTTTACTTGATTAACATTTAAATTTTATGTTACATTACATATTCCACAGGAACCAGTAATCTTCCTGGGAAGTCCACAATTAACACTCATAGACTAGCAGTCAAAGGGAAATGCACAATCGGGGGGACAGGAAGGAGGCAATGAGTAGGAAGGCGACAGGGGCACAGAGAAGGACCATAATCCTTCCCTACCTGACTGCTGGGCCAGAGAGCAGGCCTCACTGATCCTTTTGCCTGTAAGGTAGCTGAATACAGCTTCCACAGGGCTGCTTTTATGGGTTAAGGAGACTTCCTCTTCAATCTGAGGTGTGGCAGTACAGGATAGCCAGCGGGAGAAAGCTCTTCTTCGCTCTAGAATTTGAATGTATTCACAGGGTTCATTTAGCTGGCTGTCAAGCTCCTTCAGGTGGCCCCATAGGGCTTCACATAGTGTCCATGTCAGGCTCCAGTGCTTCACAACTAAGGCAGGAAGAGAAAAACAATGTTATGAGACAAAGCCTTACAACAACTTCGCAGAGGGCATCCTTCTAACTGTGATGTTAAAAATACATAAATTAATAAACATCTCAAACAACCACTCAAGTTGATTACCCTGAATCTGTCTCTACCTCACTCAGCTTCATCTTACAATTTCCAGAAGTATACGGTATAAATAAATGCTTGCTCACGTCATGTTTCTGTGGTACTTACGTAACAAATGTAACCGTTAAATAGGTTCCCCAAGCCTAATTATGGCTAATGTCATCTCAGATGATGTCTACTTTGATCATATTCTATCTACAAAAATCAATCGACAAAAGCACTGTTTATCATTTAAGCCACTTACAAGTATGCACTGGTAAAATAACTTACACATTTGAAAAGACAATGAGACAATTAAGTAAATACAAAGAACTGAAGGAACATAAAAAAATCCCAAAATGTGTGGCACAGGACATTCTAAAACAGCCCATTTTCAATAAAGGTGATGTGCAAAACAAAATGATTTTTCTATTGTTTGAAATATTAACAGAATGATTTTTCTATTGTTTGAAATATTAACAAATTAGAGAACTCCTTTATCAAAGTATTGATTCAGAAAAACATGGTCATGATAGGGGAGAACGGTAATCATGAGAGAAGCCAAGAAGAGGAAATACAACAAAGTTGTTGAGAAGACCAATAGTACTGGAGCTGGACATGGAAGAATGGACAGGATTTAGAAAAGCAAGAAGGGGCCGGGCGCTCACGCCTGTAATCCCAGCACTTTGGGAGGCCGAGGCGGGCAGATCATGAGGTCAAGAGATGGAGACAATCCTGGCCAACATGGTGAAACCTCATCTCTACTAAGAAAACAAAAATCAGCTGGGCGTGGTGGCGCGTGCCTGTTGTCCCAGCTACAGTGACAGAGTGAGACTCTGTCTCAAACAAAAAAAAAAAAAAAAAAAAGAAAAACAAGAAGGACTGTATCTCTCTCCCTATGTTCTCTGGATTGGGTAAGAAACGCAATTTTATAAATTCAAGGATTTGACTGGCTACAATTCTTTGTGGAAGAATTTGTACATTAATGGGTAAAAGAACAAAGTGACAAGAATATAGTGACAATTTCTTCTTGTTTGGGAATCTGCTTAAACTCAGCCTCAGAAAATGACAAGCACAGGCATTTACCTACTAGACTGGTATCAAGAACTCCTGTGTACACTACCACCCCTATTACTGGGACATCAAAGATTAAAAACATAATGTATACTCACTTTGTGCTTCTGGTAAGTCTCCTGATGTTTCTTTAACCCAATCTGCATAGTCATGAATGACAGCAACTCCCGGATTGGGGACAATGAGAGGGCACAGTTCATCCACATGGACAGTGCTGTGTTTTAATTTGAGCTCCAGAGGTGTCTGATATAATTTCATGTCTTTATCTGGCTTCCTTTGTCTCAAACTGAGTTTTTCTAAGTGAACTTTGAATGGGGACTCAGTTAGGCTACAAGAGCAAATGAAGAATAGAATAGAAAATGAACCTAAGACAGAAGCTAAGATTTCACTTCAACCAAAGCACTGTTTCTTTTTGTGGTTACAAACAGAATGCAAACATTTCACTGTGGTTTTAAAGAAATTTTGTTCCTTAAACTATACTGAACTTATCTGCTATATATTGGGGGAAAAAATCTGATTAATGCATTCAGAATACAAAGGCTTCTTAGGCCAGGTTATAACAGGCATGCGAATCCTAACAGTTAGATTTCCAACTGGGTAAAACTCAAGGGTCAAAAGTTATTGTGGGATACCTGTTTCTCAAATTATTCTTGGGTATCAAAAGTCATGAGGCTAAGCTTATAGATACTAAAGAACTGATTCTAAATTACAATGGGCATATATATAGCTAAGCTGGGCTTGTTCCAATTTTTTTTTTTTTTTTTTTCTTGAGATGGACTCTCACACTGTCACCGAGGCTAGAATGCAGTGGGATGATCTCGGCTACTGCAACCTCCGCCTCCTGGCTTCAAGCGATTCTTCTGCCTCAGCCTCCCTAGTAGCCGGGATTACAAATGTGCACCATCATGCCCGGCTACTTTTTGTAATTTTAGTAGAGACGGGGTTTCACCATGTTGGCCAGGCTGGTCTCGAACTCTTGATCTCAAGTGACCTACCTTGGTCTACCCTGCCCTAACCTTGGTCTCCCAAAGTGCTGGGATGACAGGCGTGAGCCACTGTACCTGGTCCCTTGATCCAATTTTCAAGACTGATATTAATAACCTTCAAAATTCACAAGATAATGCTTAACCTAGAATAACTAAATTTAGGATCAACATTCTTAATTGTGAGGTTCAAGAGACATTGTTGTTTTTTATTTTTTCAAAGTCAACTTTAAAAGTGAAGGATAGTCTGGGCAGGGTGGCTCATGCCTGTAATCTCAGCACTTTGGGAGGCCAAGGTAGAGCAACACTTGAGCTCAGGAAACATGGTGAAACCCCATCCCTACAAAAAATACAAAAAATTAGTCAAGCACGGTGGTGTGCACCTGTAGTCCCAGTTACTTGGGGAGCTGAAGTGGGAAGATCACTTAAGCCCAGGAAGTGGAGACTTATGCACCTGCACTCCAGCCTAGGTGACAAGTGAGACACTGTCTCAAAAATACATAAATAAATATGAAGGATAATAGGTGATCACCGGCCGGGCGCGGTGGCTCAAGCCTGTAATCCCAGCACTTTGGGAGGCCAAGACGGGCGGATCATGAGGTCAATGAGGTCAGGAGATTGAGACCATCCTGGCTAACATGGTGAAACCCCGTCTCTACTAAAAAATACAAAAAACTAGCTGGGCGAGGTGGCGGGCGCCTGTAGTCCCAGCTACTAGGGAGGCTGAGGCAGGAGAATGGCGTAAACCCGGGAGGCGGAGCTTGCAGCGAGCTGAGATCCGGCCACTGCACTCCAGCCTGGGCGACAGAGCGAGAATCCGTCTCAAAAAAAAAAAAAAAAAAAAAAAAAGGTGATCACCTTAATTTAATCTGTTGTAAAGATGACATAATCTGTTATAATTATAAAAAGTAAATATGAAAATGTCACATGTTTTACATAGGACACTGCACACATACTGCCTGACAGCTACCAGAAAAATTTATATATTATCTGTAAGGCATACATATTTATTATATATATAAAGTATAGGCAGAACTATACCCACATATATGCACTTGTTAATCGGGAAGGTAGAGAAACATATAACTATATATGAATAGACTATAACATACATACATATACACAGAATGTCCAAATACTTATACATGGATTCTCCACGGTTCATACACCTACTTTATGAAAGACACAGGAAATGTGCTTAGTTGAGAATATCATTTGTATATGAAGAAATCACTAATTTTTAAGCAAAAAATCAGGAAAAAAACAGCTAATTCAATAAAAAGGCTGAAAACCAAAGGAATGCTGTAGTATTAGCTTTGGGTCTGTTACTTTTCCAACTAAAGTTTAGCCATTAGGTAAATAATATATACTCTTCATAATCTGATGGTGCAAAACAGTCATCTTATTAATCATTTATTTATAATTACACAATTATCTTCTACTATTTAAAATTGGGCCAGGTGCAGTGGCTCTCGCCTGTAATCCCAGCACTTTGGGAGGCTAAGGTGGGTGGATTACCTGAGGTCAGGAGTTCAAGGCCAGCCTGGCCAATATGGTGAAACTGCATCTCTACTAAAAATACAAAAATTAGCTGGGTGTGGTGGCATGTACCTGTAATCCCAGCTTATCAGGAGGCTGAGGCAGGAGAAGAGCTTGAGATCGGCAGGCAGAGGTTGCAGCGAGCTGAGATTGTGCCACTGCGCTCCAGCCTGGGCAACAGAGCGAAACTCCGTCTCAAAAAAAAAAAAAACAAAAAAAATACACACACTCTCTAAGACTGTATCTAGAAAGATGACAAAGCAGGGCCCTAACCTCCTGATAATGAACAGTTTTTTTCACCTATCATGTTGTCTTTCTCAAAAAGCATCATGAAATGTGACTCACGATTTAACAGCTACTGGATTGGGCAGGAATCCAAACTCCATAGAATCAGCAATCTGATGATTTTCTAGTTCATGAGAGCCATTCAGCTGTTCTCCACTATTAGCAAGAGTCCAGTTGGGACCCCAACCAACACGAAATGAGCGTCCCATGAATAGGGCCATGTCCATCAAGAGTTTTCCCTTGCCATAGGTGACAGACTTTTCACGAGGGACTAGGCCTAGTTGCCTACGTGTACCCACTGTTTTCAACGGAACCTCAGGGGCTGGGCTGGGTATTGTGAACACAGAAGTGAGGGGTGGAGGAACAGACCAACAGGATGTGGATGGGATATTCATTAAAGATGCTGTTCTGGGAGTACGACATTCTTGCACAGAGGCACTTGGTGAAAGAAAAGCTCCACTTGTAAATTTTGATTGTAGTAACCCACCAACTGAAATGAAGAGGGAATGAAGGGGAGAAAGACTATTAACAAAACACAAGCTATTGTTTCCTGAACAAGAACAAAAATCAGTAAGGCTGAAATCATTCGACGTTTTATCAAATTACTTATATCAGATGTGGATGACCAGAAGCAGGCTAAGTCAGATTTTGCAAAAATTACTCTTTGAACTAGGAAATCAGGACAAGATTCTAATGATGATGATAATGACATCTACAACAATAATAAAAGCAACAACACTATTAATACTGTTTAAAAATATGCAGCAGACTCTGTATAAGCCATCTGTGTAGGTTATTTCATTACACTCTTCAAAAACTTTCTTTTAGGAGACAGAATCTCACGCTGTAGCCCTGGCTGGAGTGCAGTGGCATGATCTCGGCTCATTGCAACCTCTGCCTCCTGGGTTCAAGCAATTCTCTGCCTCAGCCTCCTGAGTAGCTGGGATTACAGGCACCCACCACCACACCTGGCTAATTTTTCTGTATTTTTAGTAGAGACTGAGTTTCACCATCTAGGCCAGGCTGGTCTTGAACTCCTGACCTCGTGATCCACCTGCCTCAGCCTCCCAGAGTGCTGGGATTACAGGCATGAGTCACTGCACTTGGCCTCAACAACTTTTAAATGATTAGCATTACTATCATTCCTACTGTATGTATGAGAAAACTGAGCTCAGAGAAGTAACTTGTCCAAATTCACAAAGTGACAGGACTAGGAGATAAGCCAAGGTTAAGTCTCGCACCACTGCTCACGCCCTTATCAGAATCCTAAAGGTAATGATTTCTTAGGACATATAAAAGTATGATCAAAACTCAAATTCCTATTCTACTCTTAGCTACAGTCAATGAAATAAGAACACACTAGGTATCTTACAATTGCACATGTGACCTTCTGAAGGACAGTTCTTAAAAAAAATTTTTTTTAACATTTAAATTTTTATCTAGCTAGCTAGCTATTATAGGGAGGGAGTCTTGCTATGTTGCCCAGGCTGCTCTCCAAATCCTAGCCACAAGTCATACTCCTTCCTCAGCCTCCTAAAGCGCTAGGATTATAGGCATGAGTCACTGTGCCCCGCTGAAGGACAGTTCTTATTACCAGTGCCTGTTTCCCAATTTTACATGGCTTTTGTCTAAAGCATGGAGTTAAGAGTTACTAAAGTATCAGATTTAGTATCCATTATGGAAAAGGTTATTAACAATGTTTGATACTTTATTGGTTAAAATATTTTCTTTCTTTCCTCTATACCAAAGGGAAGTTAAAAATACGTTTAAAAAGCAAAGTTGATAATAAGGGAACTCAAAAGAATTGAAAAATATTTAGTTTTTATGGCAATATAAACAAATGTTTTTCTGCCAGTTCCTCTGGCTTTCAAAATACGTTGAAACTACATCTGCTTCAGTTTTTTGCTGATATTAAAACTTTATTTCCAATCCCACATAGTTACAAGGCCACTAGAAAAGAAAAAACTTTAAAATCAAATATGTAACCACTTCCCTGGGAATTTAAAAAGGTTTAGCAAAATGTAAAAATCTGATGTGCTCTGTGCATTATGAAAAGCAATACTTGTCCCTAGAAGACAGTAGGACAGTGCTGTTGGGACTGCACAACAAGAGTACAGTGCAGGACAACTTGCTGAACTCTCTAAGTAATGTTATAAAAATTGGGAAGTCAGAACTTACTATCTAATTCACAATCATAAGCAAACAAAAACTTGAACCTAAACAAAGCACAAATGCTTTTTTTCTCCATACACTTCTGCATCTGCACAAACAGAGGTAATTACAGTTCTTAAAAACCAGCCACTCCTGCCAGGTGCAATGACGCATACCTGTAATCTCAGCACTTTGGGAGGCTGAGGCAGGATGATCACTTGAGGCCAGAAGTTCAAGACCAGCCTGGGCAAGATAGCAAGATCCATCTCTACAAACATTTAAAAAAACAATTAGTTCAGTGGTGGTATATGCCTGTAGTCCTAGCTACTCAGGAGGTGGAGACAGGAAGACTGCTTGAGCCCAAGAGCTCAAGGCTGTAGTGAGCGCGACTGCATAACTGCACTCTCAGTCTGTGCAACAGAGAGAGAGACCCTGTCTCTAAAAACAAAAAACCTGGCTACTCTTAATGAATACTTATGAGTACAATTTCTCTTATTATCCTTATGTCACAGGTATAGCTGTCTGGCAGATATTTGCTAGAGAAGTCCACTTGGGTGAGAAGAAGAAAAGTGAAAAGCAGGATTTGATGACTGTATAGCTTTCTTGTAAAATAGCATCTTTTATACTGTACCTAGTGAACGAGTTTTCATTGAGTGGGATGCTGAAATGGGGAGTCTCGGAGAACAGATTTCTTGAGAAGTATCTGCTTTGGAAGGAAGGCGACTGAAGCGTTGATCCAGTGCCATATCTACATCTTCCTCATCAGTAAGCAATGATGCTTTCATGATCTAAAAAGGTAATACCTATAGAATGAATGTGCTTCCCAGAATCAAAAGGCAGTACCAAAAAAATGCAGTTTACAACAACCAAAAATATTGCTCCTCCTCAAGGCTGTGTACAGAGCTAGTATATTTGTGTGATGGATGGACCCCATTACACTGTAAGTGCTTGAAAGGCAGAATTCATACAATACTTCTATCTATAGCATCTCACCAGAGCCTGGCACACAACAGCTGCTATGTTTGCTGATAAAATAATTTTAAAGTCAAACATAAGCCAAAGGTTAAACACATAACATGCCAAAAGACATTGGGATAAAGGGAAGTAAAGACATAGTTTAAAAAAACCTGTGCTACCAGGTATTAAAATTTTTAAATTTTGTGGAGCACATACAGAGTCTTAAAAGTACCCTGTGATGTAGACAAATATTTTACAGAGAAAAATCAGTACTCACAGATGTTAAATGACTTGCCTGAAGTCACAAAGTAATAGTTACAAAATTGAGATTGGGGCAGGGTTCAGTGGCTCATGCCTGTAATCCTAGCACTCTGGAAGGCCAACGTGGTCAGATCACCTGAGGTCAGGAGTTTGAGACCACACTGACCAACATGGTGAAACCCCGTCTCTACTAAAAATACAAAAAAAAAAAAAAAAAAAATTAGCCAGGTGTGGTGGTGGTACATGCCTGTAATCTCAGCTACTCGGGAGGCTGGGAGAGGGGAATCACTTGAACCCAGGAGGTGGAGGCTGCAGTAAACCAATATTGCACCACTCCATTCCAGCCTGGGTGACAGAGCGAAGAAACTGTCTCAAAAACAAAACACAACAAAATTGGGATTGGAACTAGGACTCTGGATTCTAAAGCAGTTAAAATCAGAAGCCCTATCTACTAGTTCTCAATATAGCCTTCTCTCCTTGAATAAGAGAATGAGGCCCAGATATTGGCCATATTCTTGTATTTTTTTTTCCCATTACAGTGAGCACTCAATGGTCTTAATAACCAAGGAAGATACCTGATCCTATGCAATAGAGATAAAATATTACTTTGGCTTTCTGTCGTAAAAAAGGTGGGTTAGGACGTCACCTGTAAGACATGTGGATTAATTCCCAGTGAAGATGCAATATGTGTCGAGGCAGACACAGGTTCCTGATCCTCAGGCATGCTCTCTTCTAACATGGTATCCAAAACTGGCTCCTGGGTGATATCTACCATGTCACTGTCCAGTTCCACAACCCTCCCTAACTGCTCCACCTCTGGGCTCTGGCTCTGTAGACAGCAGAAAGATCAGGAAAGCAGCATTAAATTACACCAAACAGACAAAGAGATTCTAAATCAGATTTACTTTATTCAGAATATGATATAGCAATTATTAGATTCAGCCCATTATATAGTGAGGTAAGGTAGCAGATTTGCTAGAGTGATTTAAAATCAATTGCCCCAAAATAACCCTTACAAAAGTACTTTGATCCAAATAAGGATTCATGTAATCATCCCATTCTAATATTATGACCTGGTGTCTGGGACCTAAACCAGCACCCATAGTGAAACAAATGGTGGTCTTCAGAGACAAAGATTATGCTTTACTTGATCTAGCTAGCAACTACAATTTTCTGATTTACACAGGGTCACCTTTTCCTAACACTGCCTTGTAGCCAGAAGCCACTGGAAAAAGAGAACAAAAGGTACAAATATCAAAGTCGCCAGTAACTTTGGTTTTTCTTAAAAACATTTAGAAATAAATTTCTAGTCAACACAATCTTGGGTCTGGAACTTAACTTTTGGGTTACTGAATCCTAAGGTTAGCTGGGCTCTACTTGTGCAGTACCACGTAAGACACGAGCACTATCTACTCTTCCAAAAAACAAAGTAATAATATTAGGAACAATTTTAATCTGGGAAGAATCCCTTTATGTTTAAAAATGTCAAGAGTTATATTTACATTTAGTAAGCAGTTTCAAAGACAACTATGACAGTCTATGATTTAAAAGGGTAAACACTCAAAGCTGAAACACACTGTAAATTAATTGGTACAATACAAATTCAACTACCTATATCCTAAATGTTAGCAAATGACTAAGCCAATATTTGAAATATTTTCAAACCAAAAAAAATTCTAGACCGGGTGTGATAGCTCAAGCTTGTAATCCCAGCACTTTGGGAGGCCAAGATGGGCAGATCACTTGAGGTCAGGAGTTCAAGACCAGTCTGGCCAACATGGTGGTGAAACCGTCACTACTAAAAATACAAAAATTAGCCGATGTAGTGGTACATGCCTGTAATTCCAGCTACTCGGGAGGCAGCGGAGGTTGTAATGAGCAAAGATTGTGCCACCGCACTCCAGCCTGGGCAACAGAATGAGACTCTGTCTCAAACAAACAAACAAAAATCCCGAAGGAGGAAAAGCCCTGATGATAAAACCCAGGGCTCCCATTTAAATTTTAAGAACAGTGGCTGGGCACAGTGGCTCACGCCTGTAATCCCAGCACCTTGGGAAGCTGAGGCAAGTGGATCGCCTGAGGTCAGGAGTTCGAGACCAGCCTGGCCAACATGAAGAAACCCTGTCTCTACTAAAAATACAAAAATTAGCCAGGTGTGGTGGCGGGTGCTTGTACTCCCACTTACTTAGGAGACTGAGGCAGGAGAATCGCTTGAACCTGAAAGGTGGAGGCTGCAGTGAGCCGAGATTGTGCCATTGCACTTCAGCCTGGATGAGAGTGAAACTTCATCTCAAAAAAAGAAAGAAAGAAAAAAGGCTGGGTGCGGTGACTCACGTCTGTAGTCCTAGCACTTTGGGAGGCCAGAGCAGGTGGATCAAATGAGGTCAGGAGTTTGAGACAAGCCTGGCCAACATGGTGAAACCCCGTCTCTACTTAAAATACAAAAATTAGCTGGGCATGGTGGCGCATGCCTGTAATCCCCGCTACTCGGGAGGCTGAGGCAGGAAAACTGCTTGAAGTCAGTAGGTGGAGGTTGCAGTGAGCCAAGATCATGACACTGCACTCCAGCCTGGGGAACAAGGTGAGGCTCTGTCTCAAAACATATATATAAAAAATAAATAAATTTTAAGAACTCTGGGAAAACTCCTACTTCGTAAGTATATATATATTTGGCTCAACAGATTGTGAAGGCTTGATAAAATGGTTTATGGCTTACTGTTTTCTGTGTCTAGCACATCACTAAGTTCAACACTTATTTACTTATTTCTACTACCTAATACAGTGCTTGGCACATGGTAGAGAAAGCAGTAAACTATAAAAAGACAAGAAGAGTGAGTGGGAGGAAAGAAAAAATGGGGAGGGGGAGAGTGGTTCCAATTTACTACACTATTCACCAAATACTGCTAATATCAAGAGATGCTCATCGTGAACACTGTTTCAGATAAAATGAGAGGATTTCATTAAATAACTAGATTAGAGATCTAAGGGACTTATCGTATGTTTATGAAGAATGCTAAAGATCAAGTTTTTATTTACTCTATTCACACAAACAGACTTCAAAGCTACAAGATATCTAATAAGTGGACAAGGGGGAAGCGAATTACTATGAAACTATGGTTAAGTGCCTAGAATACCTTCTAGGTAAATTTTGTTAAAGTATATCTAAGTAATTACAACAAACTCCCCCAAAGTTGTCTATGTACTTATTTTCCTGGATATCTTGGCAGATCAGGTACCCTTTTTAGGCCAGTCCTGAAAAGAAAAGTGTACTTAAAAAAAAAAAAAAAAAGATGGCTCAGAAGTAACTGAGGAAAGGGAAGAGAAAGCCTACTGGGAGGTCTATGGAAAAGGAAGGCATGTACAGGAAGAAGCAGTCAACTAGGACACCATTTTAACTCTCCCTTTCCTACAGTTAATCTCTTGAAGACAGCATCACATTTATTACCAAATAATGGCATGGCCCATTACAAATACTAACTGCACAGATTATATATGTAAAATGATTCTCTAAATATATGGAGGGTAAGGTTTCAAAACTGAAACCTTTAATGACTTGAGATATCTCAAAGACTGTTCCTCATTCAAACAAGACTGCCAATACCTAAAGATACAGCATTGCTTAATTCAGTAGGAAAAGTAAGATATATCAAGACACCCTCATTTAACAGAGTGAATGACAAGTCCAAGGTCAAATAGGTATTTAAATAATTCATACTGTCCTCTCAGGTAAACAGTTTGATCCAATATAACTACTATTGTTGCCTGTCTCAAAAAGAACTAGTTTTCTAACTGTAAAGAATGTTTCTGGCTGGACGTGGTGGCCTATACTTGTAATCCCAGCACTTTGCAAGGCTGAGGCAGATCACTTGAGCCTAGAAGTTCAAGACCAGCACAGGCAATATACTGAGACCCCATCTCCACAAAAAATAATCACTTTTTCCTTTAAAAAAGTTTAAAACTTATTTAGGCAGGGCACTGTGGCTCCCGGTTCTATAATCCCATCATATTGGGAGGCCAAGGCAGGATACTCATTTGGCCAAGAATCCGAGACCAGCCTGGGCAACATAGCAAGATCCTGTCTCTAAAAAAATAAATAAATAAATTAGCTGGCATGATGGCATGCACCTGCAGTCCCAGCTAGTTGGGAGGCTGAGGTGGGAAGGATTGCTTGATCCCCAAGAGTTCAACCAGCCTAACACAGGAAAACTTTGCCTCAGGGAAAAAAAAAAGCTACTAACTTATTTGAATGGATTCACTTAGTTAACAATACTGCTCCTGAGCAAGCCAACTAGCCTGCCTTGATGTTACTGAACACAAGTCACTCTTCAATTAGAAGGCCGAGGTAAAAAACCTACACGTAGTATCTGAATGCCAAAGGCCTGAGGTCTTTCAATACAGTTTTGCAATGTGATTGCACATTTCAACCACCTGGGGAGAAGCATTAAAATATAAATATGCCTGAGCCCCATGCCAAATCTGTGGAATCTAAGTTAAGCTTACCAGGGCATTGATGCAGCCAGGTGGAAATTGGATCCCAGACCAGGATTTTGAAACTAATGTTCTAACCACAGAACAAAACACTCTGCAACTACCTTAATTCATCTGTGTGACTAAGGTTTATCTGCCAACCAACATTTTCTCTAACCTAAAAGGTACAGGAGAGAAGATCACATGAAAATTTAGTTACCTTTATGTTTTCTGGTTGCTTAGACTTGCTTGCTTTTTTTAAGAGCAAAAGTGAGGCTTAAGAACCAACTGGAAACAGGGACTGACGATATTATATAAAAGGTAATGGAATAAATGCGACTATTAAAGAAAAATACACATCTTCCTAAATACCTAAAGAAACAGGCCTTTCTCCCCCATGAAAAAAAATAAGATGAAGTTGTGCAATCAACCTCTTTAAGGGGTGACAGTATGCAGTCATTTTGACACAGAGAAGTCTGCTGTTTCCAGTTTACTCAAATGGCACAAGTAGTTTCCCCATGCCAAGTAAAATGTAGGGTCTTTGGTGCTAATAACAAACCCACTGGCATTTCCCATCTGCCTCACTTGGGTCAGTGAGCAATAAATATGAAAGAATTCTCTAGAGTCCTACATTTCTGCTCCAACATACCAAGCTCAAGGCCTTCGAAAATAACACAAGTAAACAAAACCTAAAGTCTGGATATCTAAATACCTCTATCCATTTCTCTCATTTTTGCTCTTCCCAACCAAAAGGTCAAAGCCCATTTCCACTTCCTCAGTCAAAGCTACTTGCCCATTTCAGGCTAGGTGTGGTAATTCACGCCTGTAATCCCAGCACTTTGGGAGGCCAAGGTGGGAGGATCACTTGAGGCCAGGAGCTCAAGACAACAAAGTTGAGGCCAACATGGCAAAATCCACTCTGTACTAAAAACACAAAAAATTAAACGAGCGTGGTGGTGTGGCCCTGTAGTCCCGGATGCTTGGGAGGCTGAGGAATGAGACTGCTTGAACCTGGGAGGCAGAGGCCACAGTGAGCCGAGACTGCTCCAGTGCACTCCAGCCTGGGCAACAGAGTGAGACTCTTTCTGAAGGAAAAAAAAAAGTGGGGAAAAAAAAAAAAGCTACTTGCCCATTTTAAATCCTTACTACCTCTTTTTGCTAGAACCTTGATCTGATATTTTTGGGTGCTCAATTTTTCAAAGAGCTCTCACATACACAACTGTCAATATAGGAGTTTATAGTTATTTTTCTACTATTTCTATTCTGGTAATTAAAGAACCTGGAAACTATTCATTGTCAACATTACAAACATTTTCCTGTCTGTCCATAAATGAAGCTTTTCTTTTTCAGCTGGGCCAACTGTAAAGAGGTATCTTTAAGATCCTACATATTACTTTTATTACAGAAAATAAGGCCATCTGACTCCTTCCCCTTAGAAATATATATATATTTATAAGAAATATATATATAAGATTATAAAAAATTAGGAAAGAAGGAGATGATACAAAGCATATGAGACAAAATGAATATGGATAACTGGAAAACCAAGTCTATTTATAGCATTTCACTTGTCAATGGAGATTTCTTAGGGGCATTCTAAATGCTACAAAGATTATAAACAAAAGTCAATATATTTCCAGTTTCCCACATTTATCATACCCTCCCCTCACCCTGTACGCGCAAACATGTATATACACACATTCTCCAGAAATGCCTCCCAAGAGATTATTTAATAAATCATAAAAACCACACATTTCAGCAGCCATAAGAATTATAGCATGGAAAATCCCAAAGGTCTAGCTTTCAGCAGCTGAGAGGTAGAGGATGCTTTACAAAGAAATCCCGTATCAATGATACAAGTAATTGTGATAAATAATGTAGGCCCTAATCTCCCCAAGCCAAATAATTCATTTACATTCCAAAACTATTTTTCATAAAGATTATGTACTATTAAAAGGCAAATAACAAGGTTACCCAAGTATACGTAAACAATTTGAAAAAAATGGAGATCAAAAACCCTTTCAGAAAGCTAATTTAACTTTTAAAAAACATGGAGGTAAAGAAAAAGATTAAACTGCACATCAGGTATTCCATAAAAGCAGAATTTACTGTGCATGAACCCACATGAGCAAATCTTAAGTTAATCACTGAGCAGAGATTTCAGCAAATCCAAATGAGAGAATGAAGGGTTTAAAAATGACAATGTGTAGAGGAATAATCCAAACAGCAAGATAATTCTTTAAATCTCTCAAGTAAAAAGACAGACGCCTGCATGACCTCATGCCCTCCCTTGTACTTGATTGCCAATGTTTGTACTCTCCAAGGTTCCAAGGGTCATAAAACAGCTTTGTATTAGCTGAATGACTTGCTTTCAACTTCGGTATCACGGATTCCATTCAAATTCACTGTCCTTTCTCTACCTGAGGTGGAGGTGCAGGTTTGCCATTAAGAGCCATCTGCAAAGGGGTAGTCTGGCCTGCAGGAGGCAAAGGAGCAGTCTTCAACTTCTTTGTACTAGTTTTAGATGGATGCTCCTCCTCCTCTTCATCAGAATCCTGAAGGCCATATTTAGAAAAATGGGAGACCTAAGGAAGAGAGGAACCCCACAAAATCAACTTAAACATTATGCTTTCACAATACCTGCCTTTGCAATCTTGCAGCATTACCTTAAGAAAAAAGAAAAAGGGAGAAATACCAAAGTATTTGAAGCAAAATATGTCACCTATCACACTTCTATGTAAGATTTAGAAGACGTCTGATGTATGTACTAGTTGCTCGCACTAGTAAATTAATAAATATTACATAATATATATTAAAATGTCACTTAAACTGTAATCATTAATATAGGAAACTTAATCCAAAGACTTACGATTTTCACAGACACATATTGTCTGTTATCCTCTATCTACACAAGGGCCTTTAACAAGTTAAATTCAACCAGCCCAGAATGGGAGGAAATCACTGGGTTAAACTACTAAGGACAGTCAACCTCTTCATCTCCAAAAATCTTTAAAAGTAAGAATGACAATTACATAGGAAGAGTTGATCCAACAGAAAACTGCCTGATGAATTACTGAAGTCCCTAATGATAACAAACATTAGAAAAACTACACCTTAGAAATGTATTTATAAACCCTCACAGGAGGTGGGTAGAAGACTTCAATCATGAGCCCACAGAGTTTATAAGAGCTCATTACCGCTGAATTTTAACTAGCTTTGTAGCTTGGAGCGAATCATAATGTATCTGTACATCTCTTTCCAAATTAAAAAAAATAAATTTAGAGAATTTGGCTGGGTACAGTGGCTTACACCTGTAATCACAGTACTTCTGGGAGGCCGAGGAGGGAAGATTGCTTGATCCCAGGAGTTGGAGACCAGCCTTGTCAACACTGAGAAATCCCATCTTTACAAAAATTTTTAAAAAGTAGCCAGGCATGGTAGTTCATGCCTGTAGTCCCAGCTACTTGGGAGGCTGAGGCAGAAGGATTGCTTTAGCCCAGGAGTTTGAGGCTGCAGGGAGCTATGATCCTACCATTGTACTCCAGCCTGAGCAACAAAGCAAGACCCCCATCAATCAATCAATAGAATTTAGGAAAGGATCTCTTCCAACATAAATGTTTTATGACCCCAAATATAGTTTATAATTATAAAGTCTGAACTGGGTTAAATGACTATACCTTAAACACCCAAGAACCAGTTTCAGGCCGGTATTCTTTGAATTGAGCTCCCTGTTTCCTTGAAACTGCTTCCAATCTTCCTTCATAGTTGATATCAGCAAGGCGATCTGGGCTCTTTATTAAACAACGAGATGTTTTATCTGTTGGCCAAACTCCATCCAATGTAACTTCAGCCTTCCTGTAAAACATAACCAATTAAAGTAACCAGTTAAAGTAAAAACGCTTCATATATAAGACCAGAAAGCCACCTAACACATAAATAGTGAATAATGGTAACTATGTTGCCTTGGAATTATTCTGCATGTGTCATAAAGTGAATTTTGCCCCATAAGCCTAAGAGCAAGGAGGCACTCCTACACTGACTAACTCAGTATCTGGTTCTAGAGTCAGATCACATTTATTTAAATTACCACAGTACATCAATTATTTTCAATCTAATTTTCACACTTAAGCTAGGAATCACTAACTTAAGTTACAGTCCAGTGGTACGAACCAAGTCTTATGTAGGTCTTAAAGGGTTACTGTACTATATAATAATAAAAAACAGCTACTACCTATTTACTAAAAACAAATGCTTTGAAAATGAAGTATGAGGAATATTGGTGTGAAGATGACTACAAGAGTGGTAGTGTACCACTTCTAATATTAACACCAGAGTTCAAGTGCTGTATCCTATTCATTTTGTATGCCTTACACCTAAACACAGTGACTAGGATGTAATAGGTAGATGCTGCTCTCCATTTCCTGCTTCTTGGATCCCCTGGCAAATACCACTCTACTTTGTTTCTATGAAGTTGACTTATCCCAGATACATTACAATATACTACTTGACTTTTTGTGACTGGCTTACTTCACTTAGTTTGTCCTCAAGGTTCATCCATGTTGTAGCATATATCAGAATTTGCTTCCTGAGGCTGAATAACATATATTTTTAAATTTTTAAAATAAAAAATACGGAACACTTCTGAATTTGTGTGTTATCCTTCTGTGGGGCCATGTTAATCTTCTCTGTAGGCTGAATAGTGTTTTATTGCATGTATATATCACATTGTTTACCCATTCACTTATCAGTGAACATTTGGGCGACTTTTACCTACTGGCTGTTGTGAATAGTGTTGCTATGAACATGGGTATACAAACACTTGAAATCCTGCTTTCAATTTTGCATATATACCCAGAAGCGGAGCTGCTGGATCAGACAGTAATTCTCTCTTTAACTCTTACGGGAACCACCATACTGTCTTCCACAGTGGCTGCACTGTTATACATTCCCATCAATGGCACACAAAGGTTCCAATTTCTCCACATTGGCAGACACATGTTAATTTCTTATTAGACTGAGTCTCGCTCTGTCACCCAGGCTGGAGTGCAGTGGCACATTCTTAGCTCACTGCAACCTCTGCCTCCCAAGTTCAAGTGAGTCTCGTACCTCAGCCTCCCAAGTAGCTGAGACTACAGGCGCCCACCACCACACCTGGCTAATTTTTGTACTTTTCGTAGAGACGGGGTTTTGCCATGTTGGCCAGACTGGGCTCAAGTGATCCACCTGCCTCGGCCTCCCAAAGTATTGGGATTATAGGCATGAGCCACCGCGTCTGGCCATCTTTTTTTCTAGTAACCATCCTAATGGGTATGGTACCTCATTGTGGTTTGATTTGCATTTCTCTAATGATTAGTGATGTTGGGCATCTTTTCATGTACTTCTTGGTCATTTGTATATCTTTGGAGAAATGTCAATTCAAGTCCTTTGCCAATATTTTCTTGTTTTTTGTTTTCAGAGACATGGTCTCCCTCTCTCGCCCAGGGAGGAATGAAGTGGCATGATCACAGCTCGCTGTAACTTCTGTTCGAGACCAGCCTGGCCTCAAGCAATCCTCACTTCTCTGCCTCCCAAAGTGCCGGGATTACAGGCATAAGCCACTGCACCCATTTTCTTTGCTCTTTTTTTAAATGGGTTATTATTTTGTTGTTGCTGTTGAATTGCAGGATTCTTTACATTCTGGCTATTAACTTCTTATCAAATATGACTGGCATATATTTTCTCCTATTCTTATAGGTTGCCTTTTCACTTGCCTTTTGCTGTGCAGAAGGTTTCCAGTTTGATAGAGTATCATTTGTCTATTTTTGCTTTTGTTGCTTACACTTTTTGATGTTGTATCTGAGAAATCATTGCCAAAACCAATGTTATGAAGCTTTTCCTCTGTGTTTTCTTCTGAGAGTTGTACATTTTTGGATCTTACACTTAGGTATTTTATCCATTTTGGTTAATCTTTGTATATGGTGTAACTTCACTCTTTTGTATGTGGATATCCAGTTTGCCAGCATCCTTTGTTGCAGAGATTGTCTTCTCCCGATCAAATACTTTTCTTTTTTTTAGTTTTTTTATGTGTGCTCCACACCACTCTACCCCCAAGTAATTTTTATACCTTACTGAAAATCATTTAAGGGTGGGCAAGGTGGCTTACACCTATAATCCCAACAATTTGGGAGGCCAAGGCAGGCCAAAATCTTCAGCTCAGGAGTCTGAGACCGGCCTGGGCAGGCAACATGGCAAAACCTCATCTCTACAAAAAATACAAAAATTAGCTGGGCATGGTGGTGCATCCCTGTGGTCACAGCTATTCAGGAGGCGAAGTGGGTGGATCACCTGAGGTCAGGAGTTTGAGACCAGCCTGGGCAACATGGCGAAACCCTGTTTCTACTAAAAAACAAATATTAGCTGCACATGGTGACGGGCACCTATAATCCTAGCCACTCTGGAGGCTGAGGCAGGAAATCACTTGAACCCAGGAGGCAGAGGTTGCAGTGAGCTAAGACTGCACTCCAGCTTGGGCAAAAGAGTGAAACCCTGTCTCGAAAGAAGAAAGAAAGAAAAGAAAGAAAGAGGAGAAAGGGAAAAGAAAAGAAGGGGAAGGGGAAGAGGAAAGGGAAAGGAGGGGAAAGGAAAGAAAAAGGAAAACAAAAAAGGAAAGGAAAGCAGAGCACAGTACAGTAGAGCAAACTAAAGCAAAGCAAAGGATCAATCGATCTGCTCAGATTTTCTCTCTCTTCCTGATTCAGGGTTGGTAGGTTATAAAGATAAATGATTTTTAACTACAGACCTTTCACTTGACTAAAGAGATATTATATTAGAAGCTAGGCTCTCACACTAAAATAGAGAGTTAAGTATAGCCACAGCAGAAACAGGAATAAAGCAAAACACTATTAAAAAGAGTTTTTGAAATTAGCAGTTGGACCCAATAAAATCAGGGAGGCTGGGCACAGTGGCTCACACCTGTAATCCCAGCACTTTGGGAGGCCGAGGTGGGAGGATCACTTGAAGTCAGGAGCTCAAGACCAGCCTGGCCAATATGGTGAAACCCTGTCTCTACTGAAAATACAAAAATTAGCCAGGCACGGCGGTGGGCGCCTACAATCCCAGCTACTTGGGAGGCTGAGGTAGGAGAATTGCTTGAACCCGGGAGTTGAAGGTTGCAGTAAACTGATGTTATTCTGCTATACTACAGTCTGGGCAACAAGAGCGAAACTCCGTCTCAAAAAAAAAAAGAAATGAAATAAAATAAAATAAAATAGAATCCAAGGGATGTAAAAAAAAAAAAAAATTAAAAAAATAAAATCAGGGAAAAGGAGTTCAAAATCATAACATAGCATTTCTTTGCCATTTATACTTTTAAGTCAGAGACAATATACGTACTTTAGTAAGGAAAGCAAGCTACAGAAGCATACATCTAAACACATTTATGTTGACAGAAAAAAAAACTATGATTTAGCTGATAATTTTCTGATATACATAAACTCTTACCTATTTAGCCCTTCACCCACAGGCGGTTTTTGGTTATCATCTAAGTAGACAATTACTTCTTTCCTTCGGATATGCACAATATCATCCAAATTTAGATTTGTCAAATTCACATCTCCTTCGAAATAGATTGAACCATAACCTATAAATCAGAGCAAATAGTTAAAAATTCATTCTGTATAAAGGCAAATACCTACTTTACAACTATAGTGATTAAACAATCACAAGGAGAAGACAGTTTTAAATATTAGTATTTTAAATCATCCAGCAATTCCTAGACTGGTAAGAATGGGGACTTAGGGAGTAACTTCAATTATGTTGTTACCTGATTTAACATCTGTATTTCTCTTTTCTTTTTTTGGCGAGGTCTTGTTCTGTTGACCAGACTGGGGTGCAGTGGTCCTGGCTCACTGCAGCCTGAACCTCCTAAACTAAAGCAATCCTCCCACCTCAGCCTCCCAAGTAGCTGAGACTACAAGCACTTATCACCATGCCTGGCTAATTTTCTTTACTTTTTGGTAAAAGTGAGGTCTCACTATGATGCCCAGGGTGGTCTGGAACTCCTGAGCTCAAGTGATCCTCTCACCTCAGCCTCCCAAAGCGCTAGGATTACAGGCGTGAGCCACTGCGACAGGCCTAACATCTGCATTTTTATAAAACTTCCATTAGCCTCAAAACAACCTTCTTAAATCTCTTCCCATCTATCTACAATGCTGTTACATAAACAAACTTTTGTACTTGGCCTGGCATATGGCTTAAAATGCCTGAGCTCTTTTTAATACAATATAGCACAGTGACATTCCCTACAAGAAAATTATCAGTAATAACTTAATAACATGAAGTTGATGCTAAGTGTTACACATCTCTTGCCTACTATTCAATTTTCTCAGTAGTTCTTGGTATTTCCAGTATTTTCTTTAATTACAGAAGATTAAAATGACCCAAATAGTTACTAGCACCAAACAGGTATATCTAAGCCCAAAGAATATTATATGGCTCTGTGCTTCTCAGGAGGTTGAAGCAGGAGAAATGCTTGAGCCCAGGAGTTGAGATCTGCCAGGTAATGTAGCAAGAACCCATCTCAACAGAAAAAAAAAAAAAAAATTTACATGGTTCCAGTCTTTGTTGTTTTATTACTTATCAATCACAGTATCTAAGATTCAGGCCAAGGTGGGCCCAAATGTAGGAAAACACAGATTCAGCTACCAAAAGCTTCCTCTAATTACAAAAATAAGGTGCAACTCTCTGGCTTAATCACTAAATGCTAAACTCACACTTACCTTTCCGACCAATAGTGAAGTCAGAGACAATGCACTCTCCTTTTTCATTGGTAATTTTAGCAAGGTCATCCATAGATGGAATAGTATAGTAACCAACCTTAGTGAGAACAATACCTGTGACAAGAAAAAAAAAAAAAAATAACAGAAAAAATAAATAAATAACCTGAAATAATCAGCAACTAAATCATCGTATAAAGAGAAAATATATCGGAGTGCACAATTTTTCCAAACTAATTTTCTACCAAACATGATTCCTAGGAGAAGGGGTGTGGGGGGGTGCGTGTGTGTGTGTGTGAAAAAAGCTTCATGGTCAAACAGGTTTGAAGAACATACATATGATACAACAAAGAGTCTAAATCTTACAGTAAATAGCCTATTAAACTCTGCTTAGCCTCGTGTTTTTCCAGACTTAACCACAGAACATTCTTTTCAAAGAATATCCATTAACATCCCAGACTGTAAAAGGTATCCCATAAAACACTCTGAGAAAGGCTTAATCAGCTTTTTCTTTTATTTGACACACAAGGATACCAAAACCTACAGTGGAAATAACTTGCATTGGCTTAAAATGTAATTTAACAGTAGAAGATATAAAACCCCAAACCCAGTACTTCTTGTTTCATTGCCTGTTTCCCATAAACCTCTTGTATCTTTCAAATTTATACTCCCAAATAGAAAGCTAAAAGAAAAATGAAAAATCCAGCCAGGCAAGGTGGCTCACGCCTGCAATCCAAGGACTTTGGGAGGCTGGGGTGAGTAGATGACTTGAGGTCAGGAGTTCAAGACAAGCCTGGCCAACATGGCAAAAATCTATTATCTACCAAAAATACAAAAATTAGCTGGGTGTGGTGGTACATGCTTGTAGTCCCAGCTACTCGAGACTGAAGCACAAAAGAATTGCTTAAACCCAGGAGGCAGAGGTTGCAGTGAACCGAGATAGTGCCACTGTACTACAGACTAGGTAACAGAGCAAGACTGTCTCAAAAAAGTAAGTGATGGCTGGGCGCAGTGGCTCATGCCTGTAATCCCAGCAGTTTGAAAGTCGGAGGTAGGTGGATTTCCTGAGGTCAGGAGCTCGAGACCAGCCTGGCCAACATAGTGAAACCCTGTCTCTACTAAAAATACAAAAAATTAGCCGGGTGTGGTGGCAGTGGCCTGTAATCCCTGCTACTTGGGGGGCTGAGGCAGGCGAATCGCTTGAATCTGGGAGGTGGAGGATGCAGTGAGCCAAGATTGTGCCATTGCACTCCAGCCTGGGAAACAAGAGCGAAACTCTGGCTGAAAAAAAACAAACAAACAAACAAACAAAAAAAAGTAAGTGATATTTGATGGCCAAAGGAAAAGAACTATTACACCAGGCGCTGTGGTTCACGCCTGTAATCCCAACACTTTGGGAGGCCGAGGCAGGCGGATCACCTGAGGTCAGGAGTTCGAGACCTGCCTGGCCAACATGGTGAAATCCCGTCTCTACTAAAAATACAAAAATTAGCTGAGTGTGGTGGTGGGTGGTTGTAATCCCAGCTACTCGGGAGGTTGAGGAAGAAGAATCGCTTGAACCTGGGAGGCAAAGAATGCAGTGAGCCGAGGTCGCACCACTGCACTCCAGCCTGGGCAACAAAGAGCGAAACTCGGGAGGGAGGGAGGAGGGGAGGGAGGAAGGAAGAAAGGAAAAATTAAAATAGAAAAAAAAAAGACCGAAATAAAAAAAAGCAGAGCACTGAAAAACTCAAGGAAAGTAGTGGAACACTGGTATGCTTGCTTGTTCTATTCACTCCTTGTCCTACTTGCGGTTAGATATAAGGCTAACTTGCTCTCTGAGAGAAAAGTATTTCAGGCCAACATCAGATCAAATTCCAGTCTCCAGCAACACCCACTTGTATGCTTGCTTCTTGGAAGGGAACTCTAAACTGGGTGGCAGCAATAAGAAAACTAGAACTAATATAAAACTTCATGTTAAAAAGATATATAGTAGCATAATAAATTCATGTAGATATACATACACAAATACAGATTAAGCACCTGGAATTATTATTATTATTTTTTTTCAGGATCTTGTTCTGTCACCCAGGCTGGAGTGCAGTGGCATAATCATAGCTCACTGCAACCTTGAATCCTGGGTTCAAGCAATCCTCCCACCTCAGCTTCTGTAGTAGCTGTGACTACAAGTACGCGCCACCACACCTGGCTAATTACTTTCAAATTATTTGTAGAGATCAGGTCTTGCTATGTTGCCCAGACTGATTTCAAACTTCTGGGTTCAAACAATCCTCCCACCTAAGCCTGCCAAAGTGCTGAGCCACCACACCCAGAAACCTGGGATTCTTAATGTCAAAGTACAAAGTTCTTTCCTTATGATACTAAGTGACCAAATATATATATAATGGCAATAAGAAAAATTTTGCAGACACTTCAAGAATACCACAAAACACCCAAAATGGGCTGGGCATGGTGGATCGTGCCTGTAATCCTAGCACTTTGGGAGGCCAAGATAGGAGGATCGCTTGAGCCCAGGAGTTTGAGACCAGCCTGGGCAACATGGCAAAACAAAAGATGCAAAAATTAACAGGGTGTGGTATCATGTGCTTGTAGTCCCAGGTGCTCGGGTGGCTGAGATGAGAGGTCCTGATCCCTGGAAGTTGAGGTTGCAGTGAGCCAAGACTGCGACACTGCAGTCCAGACTGGGTGACAGAGTGATACTCTGTCTCAAGAAAAAACAAACAAAAAACAATAAGCAATCTACCTGAGTTTACAAAGCTATGGGAAATATCAGGATAGTTTCTTTGGCTATAACATTTGGGTTCTTTAGGCTACACCAGGATAATTGAAGATGTATCACAATAAGCAATCTACCTGAGTTTACAAAGCTAGGGAAAATATCAGGATAGTCTCTTTGGCTATAAAATTTGGGTTCTTTGGCTACACCAGGATAATTGAAGATGTATCAGTTTTAATACTCCAAGGTCGAAAGAGTATGCGAACTCGGAATCAACTGAAGCATAAAACTGTTTAAATATTTAAGCTCTCCTATGTGGGATCACATAAAATAACACTTAAAATGCCAAACAGCTGACTTCCATATGTTGAGTATCTGCAACAAGCAAGTCATCTCAAATGACTGGTAAGAGATTAAACACCAATCTGAACCTGACCTGCCGGATGCATATGGTAAGAATTATTTTCTATTTCTTCTCGGTCATCTTGAAGTGACTCATCATGAAAAGAGGTTTCTTCACTGCTTCCTTCCAGCCCATTTCGCAAAGCAGCACGCATGTTTAATGCAACAATGGTATCATCCACACTGTTGCTGTTGTTGTGTTTATTTCCAGCACTTTCTGGGGTTTGAGGAATAGGTTTGGCAATAGGATTAGTATAAAAACGTGACACAAGGGAATCTTCATCTCCGTCCTGCTGATGATTCTCATCAACAGGTTTGCTTAGGAAACTAAATCTGAAAAGGAAAAGAAATAATACTTTAACCTCTTGTAGTAGTAATAACAATGATAACAGCTAACTAATACTGAGCCTTTACTAAGTGCCTGGCACTGTTCTGGATAGTTCCATGTATTAAAAATTCACTTAATACTTACTATAGCAGTACTGTGAAACAGATAATTACTGTCTCTATTGTATACTCTCCTTTGTGGAATCAAATAACTGGTTAATTTTAAGATTAAAAACAAAAAAAAGTTAGATTTTTAAGATTACAATCAACAAAATGTTAGAAAATGCTTTGTAAATAATAATTTAAAAAAACACACTAGAATTTTATCCAAAAGAAAAAAAACAGGAGTGCAAAGGTGTCTATACAACGAGTTTCTTCTTTTTTATTTTTCTTTTTCGTGATACAGCCCTCGGGAGGCCCTGAGAACATGTGCCAGCATATAAGGATTTTTACTAAAGCACTGTTTTGAGTAGAGGGATACCAGATAATCTAAACGACCACTAATAAGGAATTGGTCAAGTTATCTTACATTCACAATAATGACTTATGCAATCATTTAAAAAAGAAAAGACACATATATTCATACAGATAATGGAAAGGCATTTCTAACAAAATAAATGGAAATAAGCAGTTTACAGAATACATCTTTCATGCATAATCTTTTTTTTTTTTTTTTTGTGAGACAGAGTTTTCACTCTTGTCACCCAGGCTGGGTGCAATGGCGCGATCTCGGCTCACTGCAACCTCCACCTCCCAGGTTCAAGCGATTCTCCTGCCTCAGCCTCCCGAATAGCTGGGATTACAGGCATGTGCCACCATGCCTGGCTAATTTTGTATTTTTAGTAGAGATGGGGTTTCTCCGTGTTGGTCAGGCTGGTCTCAAAACTCCCGACCTCAGGTGATCAGCCTGCCTCGGCCTCCCAAAGTGCTGGGATTACAGGTGTGAGCCACCGCGCCCAGCCCATGCATAATCTTTATATTATAAAATATATTTATAAAAAAGTAAATTTCGGCTGGGTGTGGTAGATCACGCTTGTAATCCCAGCACTTTGTGAGGCCGAGGTGGGTGGATCACCTGAGTCAGGAGTTCAAGAACAGCCTGACCAACATGATGAAACCCCATTTATACTAAAAATACAAAAAAAAAAAAAAAAATAGCCGGGAGTGGAGGTGCATGCCTGTAATCCCAGCTACTCAGCAGACTGAGGGAGGAGAATTGCTTAAACCTGGGAGGCAGAGGATGCAGTGAGCCGAGATTGTGCCATTGCACTCCAGCCTGAGTAACAAGAGCAAAACTCCACCTCAAAATAAATAAATAAATAAATAAATAAATAAATAAATAAATAAATAAATAAATTTCTAAAATGAAAGAACATATACCTAACTATTAAGAATCACTGTATAAGACTGGGCACGGTGGCTCACACATGTAATACTAACATTTTAGGAGGCCAAAGCAGACAGATCACTTGAAGTCAGGAGTTCGAGACCATCCTTGGCTAACATTGTGAAACCCTGTCTCTACTGAAAATACAAAAATTAATCAGGCATGGTGGCAGGTGCCTGTATTTCCAGCTACATGGGAGGCTGAGGCAGGAGAATTGCCTGAGCATGGGAGGCTATCTTGGCTCATGCCACTGCACTCCAGCCTAGGCGACAGAGTGAGACTCCGTCTCAAAAAAAAAAAAAAAAAGAAAGAAAGAAAGAAAGAAAATAATCAGACAAAATATCCCTTATTTTAAAGGGCTGAAGGGTGTCAAATGCATGCTAACCCTGTCCAAAACAAGATACACAAATACCAAAATAGTTCTGAAGCACTGAATCAGAACTCCAATAATTTTAAGGTTTAATGAATTCAAAACACAAAAATATGATTTGATTTCTATGTGCTCATAAGCTGTAATACTTCTCTGCAATATTCACCAAACTTCAAAAATTTTCATAAACTCCTAAGAATGTCTTAAAAATGAGACTGACTCTCTACTAAGAACAACTCAAAACAGAATTCAGTGTACCTCTCTCCATTTTCTGGATATTCAGATGGTGAAGCTAGATTTTCTGAATCACGATTAACGGGAGAAAAGAGATTGCTATTATTAAGGTTCTTCAAAACCAACTTCTTAATGCTCTTCCTATAAACAAGAAACCGAAAGAAAAAGAAAAAAATTACTCAGGCATACAGATGTGTCCCAGACATTATCTTAAAAACTGGAGTCCAATGGTGCACTTTTGCTCAACTCTTATACACCTAAGAATAATCTAACAAGTTTCATTTATAAACGCTTCCTAGGATTGTATAGCCAAAACACAAGGCATCAAATACACTGCACTATCGTCTTTAGAAGAATAAAGCTAAACACCTTCAAGTCACAGTGGAAAATCCCCTTGTAAAACTGTCCTCCTCCCAGCCCCGAGCACCTTATCCAGACACTTCGCTCACTCATCACACTATGTTTGTATTTCAATCATCTGTATACTCTCTAAATGCTCTCTCTCTTTTGGCAGTGCAAATGTATGGCGGTCTCACCACAGAACTCATCATGCTGTCTTGAATGAAAAAGGTAAATGGATATTTGCTGACTAAAAAGTTTTTTCTTTTTACTTTCCTCAGTTTGCCCAGAGAGAGATTTTTTTAAAAACATGACAAGAAAGTATTGATGTAAAAAAATCCTGGATATCAAATGATGTAAATGATCGATCACAAACACCTAAAAAGTTCAGGTTTCTTTCTTTTTTCTTTTAGACAGAGTCTCGCTATGTCACCCAGGCTGGTGTGTAGTGGTACAATCACTGATCATGGCTCACTACAGCCTTGACTTACTTCCCAGACTCAGGTGATTCTCCCACCTCAACTTCCAGAGTAGCTGGTGACTATAGGCACCCACCACCATGCCTGGCCAATATTTTGTTGAAACAAGGTTTCGCCAGGTTGCCCAGGCTGGTCTAACTTAGCCTAATGTAAGAGCACTGTATTCGTTCACTACAGAGTACACATTCTTTTCAAGTACACATGAAACATTTACAAACTAACAATATACTGGGCCATTAAAGGAACTCTCAAATTTCTAAGAATTGCTATTGCTATCATCCTTTTTTACTTTTCATTTAGAAATTAATAACAAAAACATAAAAAACCAGAGTTGAACTAAAAGGAAAATTTACATATTTAAATGCATATATTTGAAAGAAGGAAAGCTGAAAATCAAAGCGGAAAGAAGAAAGCAACAAGATAAAGATTAAATATTAATAAAATATAATAAATTAAAAACTGATGAAACAGGAAACAATCACAGGCGCGAGAACATCAGTAACGTCACAAGTTAGTTATTTGAAATTACCAGTAATATTGGGAGATCCCTGGTCAAAAAGAAAAAGAGAAGGCACAATAAAAATCAATGTTAGGAATGAAAAAGTAAGTGTCCGTATAGATGCCACTGAGATAAAAAAAAAAAAAAAAAAAAAAGACAAGGGTATTTTTAAACAACTTTATGCTGATAAATTTGAAATTTTAGTTATTGAAATGAATATATATTATAAAACTATAACTTATCAAAAGTGACTCAAAATATAAAAGAAAAAGCTGACTACTACTCTAACTCTTAAATACTTTTTTCCCAAATAGTCTTATAAATACTACTTCAGACCCATGTATCATTACCAGTACCAAACATCTGATGTTACCATCAGATTTTATTACCAACTTTTCTTTTTGAGACAGGCTGGAGTGCTGTGGTGGTATCATAGCTCACCGCAACCTTGAACTTCTGGGCTCCTGTGATGCTCTCACCTCAGCCTCCCAAATAGCTGGGACTATCGGCGTGTGCCATCATGTCTGGCTAATTTTTTAAAAAATTTGTTTTCAGAGACAGGGTCTCATTTTGTTGCCAAGCTTGGTCTCACTGGCCTCTAGTGATCCTCCTGCTTTGGTCTCTCAAAGTGCTGAGATTACAGATGTGAGCCATTGTACCCAGCTAGAAATTATTACCTTATACAAACATTTCTAGAAAATAGAAAGAGGAAATACTCTCCAGTTTGTTCATGAGGTCAGCATAATCTTTATACCAACACAGGAAGACATCATCTCAAAAAAAAAGCCCCAGTGGCGGAGGGGGGGCGGGCAGTATGTGGAATTTAATGAACACAGAGGGCAAAACTCTTGAACAAAATTTTACAAAGTTAATCCTACAAGCAAGAAAGTTGCCAAACACTACTCAGGCATGTGGAAAGGACTTAGGAGCCAATCTGAAAGGGCTCCTTAATGGCCAAATATGAGACAATTTGAACATCACAGAAAACAATAACTGCAATGCACTGAAACATAGCAACTGGGGTTGGGGGTAGGAAGAGAGAGTAAATAAACATTTCAAGTAAAGGTAGCATGGTGGATTGCGTTGTAATTTCAGCATTTCAGGAGGCCGAGGTGGGAGGATTGTGTGAGCCCAGGAGTTCAAGACGAGCCTGGGTAACATAGTGAAACACCATCTCTACTAAAAAGTAGGAACATTACTCTACAAAAATTTTTTAAAAATCAGCCAGGGACAACGGCATGCACTTACAGTCCCAGCTACTCAGGAAACTGAGGTGGGAGGATCACTTGAAGCTAGGAGTTTGAGACCAGTCTGGGCAACACAGCAAGACCCTGTCTCTACAAAATAACAAAAATTAGCCAGGTGTGGTGGCACGCACCTGTAGTCCCAGCTACTCAGGAGGCCAAGTCAGAAGAATTCCTTGAGCCCAGGAATTCAAGGGTGCAGTGAGCTATGACAGCGCCACTGCACTCCAGCCAGGGTGACAGAGTAAGACCGTGTCTCAAAAACAAAAAAATAAACCAAAAATAGGGTCGTCAGAGTAGTCTTCATTGATGTGACATGTGAGTAAAGAGTGACGGGGTTCTGGCCAGGCACGGTGGCTCATGCTTGTAATCCCAGCACTTTGGGAAGCTGAGACGGGCGGTTCACCAGGTCAGGAGATCGAGACCATCCTGGCTAACGTGGTGAAACCCCGTCTCTACTAAAAACACAAAAAATTAGCCAGGTGTGGTGGTGGGTGTCTGTAGTTCCAGCTACCCGGGAGGCTGAGGCAGGAGAATGGCGTGAACCTGGGAGGCAGAGCTTGCAGTGAGCCAAGATTGCACCACTGCACTCTAGCCTGGACAACAGAGCAAGACTCCATCTCAAAAAAAATAAATAAATAAAATAAAAAAGAGTGACAGGGTTAGCTAAATGGATATCAAAGGGAACAATTGGGGCAAATGCCCAAATAAATAGCATGCCCATCCTGTCCTAATAGGAGCAAGGAAGCAGTAAGTTTAGAGTGGAGTAGGCAATGAAGAGAATGGTAGATGTGTTCAGAGCAGTAATGGGAAATACTACCTTCGAGGACTTTATATGCCAAAGTAAGCACTTTGGTCTCTATTTGAGTAAAAAAATGTGAACCACTTCAGGGTTTTGAGCAGAAAAGGGAAATGATCTGACTCATGCTTCAAAACGACCACTGTCGTAGCAATGTTTAGAATCAGATGCAAAAAAGAGTAAAAACAGAAGAGTGGGGCTGGGTGCGGTGGCTCACGCCTGTAATTCCAGCACTTTGGGAGGCCGAGGTGGGCAGATCTTGAGGTCAGGAGATCAAGACTATCCTGGTTAACACAGTGAAACCCTGTCTCTACTGAAAAAAAAAAAAATAAGCTGGGTGTGGTGGTGGGTGCTTGAAGTCCCAACTACTCGGGAGGCTGAGGCAGGAGGAGAATGGCGTGAACCCAGGAGGCGGAGCTTGCAGTGAGCCGAGATCGGGCCACTGCGCTGCGCTCCAGCCTGGGCGAGAAAGAGACTCCGTCTCAAAAATAAATAAATAAATACATAAATAAAAATAAAAACAATAAAAACAGAAGAGTGTATCACGGTAATTCAGGCAAGAGACAGTGGTGGCTTGCACTACGGTAATAGCAATGAATGCGGTGAGAACTATACAGATTCTAAGTAATCTACAGGGTAGAACCAAGGGGATTTGCTGATAACTTAGATGAGGAATGTGTGACAAAGTCAAGGAAGATTCCACAATTTCTGACCTGAGCAACTAGAATGACAGAAATGCAATCATCTGAGACAGGTTTTGGGTAGAACAGGTTTGAGAAGGAAGACATGGACATGTTAATTTTAAATAAACGTCTTTTAGACATCAAAGTGAAGATGTAGAGTAGGGTAAGATATAAGAATCTTGAGTTTGGGAAAGAGGTCTGGGCTGGAGATAAAAATTTGGGAATCATCAGACTATAGATGATATTTAAAGCCACAAGAATAAATTGAAGCACTTTGGAAATAAGCATAGATAAAATGTGATCAACTACTGAGCCAAGGGTATTCTAATTTACAGATGGTGGAATGAACAGCAACCAGTAAAGGGGACTGAGAAGCAGCAACTAGTGAGGCAGGAAGAAAACTAGGAAATTGTGGGGTCCTGGAAGACAATTATGAAAGTGAATCAAGGAGGAGGGACAAGATCAACTGTGTAAAATGCTTCTGTTACATTAAGGCCGTTGATAGGTAGCTGGGTGCGGTAGCTCATGCCTGTAATCCTAACACTTTGGGAGGCTGAGGCTTGAGCCCAGGAGTTGGAGACCACCCTGGGCAATAAAGACAGACCCCATATCTACAAAAAAAAAAAGAAAAAAAGAAAAAAATTAACTGGGCATGGTGGTGTGGGCCTGTGGTCTCAGCTATTTGGCAGCTGAGGTGGGAGGATCTCTTGAGCCCGGGGTTAAAGGTGCAGTGACATGTGATTGCACCACTGCACTCCAGGCTGGGCAACGGCATGAGACTCTTGTCTCAAAAAAAAAAGAAAAAAGATGACGTTTGACAGCAACACCACAGAAGTGAAGCCAAGGAGGTCAGATGGTACTAACAGCAAAATACATGTCCTCCCACTCTAATCCTTTCTTTCTACTTGTGTGTCTGAAAATCCTAAGGCCTGGTGAAACTGATCTCGAGCTACTGACCTGATGATAAGACTACTATAAACCTTTTTACCTACTCTGAGCAAAAACAGGGTATAAAATGCTAGGACAAGACCGGGCACGGTAGCTCACACCTGAAATCCCAGCACTTTGGGGGTCTGAGGTGGGTGAATTATCTGAGGTGAGGAGTTCAAGACCAGCCTGGCCAACATGGCGAAACCCCGTCTCTATACAAAAATTAGCTGGGTGTGGTGGCACGCGCCTGTAGTCCCAGCTACTTGGGAGGTTGAAGCAGGAGAATCGCTTGAACCCAGTGAGCCGAGATCGTGCCACTGCACTCCAGCCTGCGTGACAGAGCAAGACTGTCTCAAAAATAAATAAATAAATAAAATGCTAGGACAGACATAAATAATACGCAGTCCCTGCCTTCAAAATAATTTACTGATATTCTAAGAAACACATAAAATTAGACTTTCCACCTTTTGTGAAGCAGATTACCGTATTTTCTTTTTTGTATGGAGGCCGAGTCTCCTCCTGTCACCCAGGCTAGAGTACAGGGGTGCAATCCCAGCTCACTGCAACCTTGCCTCCCTAGTTCAAGCGGTTCTCCTGCCTCAGCCTCCCAAGCAACTTGGATTACAGGCGCACGCAACTATGCCCAGCTAATTTTGTATATTCAGTAGAGATGGGGTTTCACCATGTTAGCCAGGCTGAACTTGAACTCCCGACCTCTGGTGATCTGCCCACCTCGGCCATCCAAAGTGCTGGGATTACAGGCGTGAGCCACCGCGCCCGGCTGGATTACCACGTTTTTAGGGAAAGAAAGTTGCATGTAATGTTTTTAACTTATTAACCTTCATAGACAAAGAATTGGGACTGAAAAAAATGGTTTGTTCTCCAAAGCTTACAAAATGTTCCACCCAAAAAAACCCACCTCTTTTTTTCTGACTAGAAAAGTACTTGTTAAAAAAGCCTGTGTGTGTATATCTAGAAAAATAACCAAGAAATGACATGCCATGACATTCTCTCTTCTGATGTTAAATAATGTTAATAGTCTGATTTTTAATTTTCCTCAGGTTTTTGTTCCATGCATGTATCAACACTTTGAGGTATATTTGCTCTAAAGCATCATTTAAGTGTAGTTTTCTGTGTTTACCAATGACTTTTCTACATACTCTTCTGTATTTTTTCTGTGTAATTATTTTTGGTTCTATATTTGTATAAAATTATAATGTATTAAAAAAAAAATACACTGGGCACAGTGGCTCACACCTAGCACTTTGGGAGGCCGAGGCGGGGGATCACCTAAAGTCAGGAGTTCGAGACCAGCCTGACAAACATGGAGAAACCCTCTCTACTAAAAATACAAAAAAAAAAATTAGCCAGGCATGGTGGCGCATGCCTGTAATCTCAGCTACTCGGGAGGCTGATACAGGAGAATCACTTGAACCCGGAAGGGAGAGGTTGTGGTGAGCCAAGATCGTGCCATTGTACTCAAACATGGGCAATAACAACAAAACTCCATCTCAAAAAACAAACAAAAAAAACCCCCAGATTCTTCTTAATCTATTTGACCATTGTGAGTTTTAAGAAAAAAGAAAAAGTAGTCTTAGCACAGTGGGTCACACCTGTAATCCCAGCAATTTGGGAGGCCAAGGTGGGAGGACTGCTTGACACCAGTTTGAGACCAGCCTAGGCAACATATGCAAGACACCATCTCTACAAAGAAATTTTTTTTCAAGTAGCCAGGCCTGGTGGTGCATACCTGTAGTCCTAGCTACTTGGGAGGCTCATGTGGGAGGACTGCTTGAGCCCAGTAAGCCATGATCATGCCACTTTATTCTAGCCTGGGCAAAAAAGAGAGACCCTGTCTCTTAAAAAAAAAAAAAGGGAAAGAAAAAAAAAACATAAAACATGGCCAGATGTGGTGGCTCACACCTCTAATTCCCAACACTTCTGGGAGGCTGAGACGGCTGGATCACTTGAGCCCACGAGTTCAACACCAGACTGAACAACATAGGAAGATCCTATCTCTACAAAAATAAAAAAAATAGCTAGCCATGGTGGCACAAGCCTATAGTTCCAGTTACGTGGGAGGCTGAGGTGGAAGGATCACTTGAGCTGTGGAGGCTGAGGCTGCAGTCACTGCATTCCAGCCTGGGAGACCTGAACTTTTAAAAACAACAACAAAAAAAACCCTAATTATTCAAAACCAAAACAAAATCATGAATATGTAAAATAAGAGGCATATTTATCAAAATATTTTTATGTTAACTATGAGTTATCCCTGGGAATGATCGGGGGACTCTTATTCTTCTCTGTGATGTTCCGTATTTTTCAAATTATAAAAAAGTGGACTGGCTGGGCACAGTGGCTTGGCACTATAATCCCAGCACTTTGGGAGGCCAGCCGGCAGATCACATGAGGTCAGGGTTTCAAGACCAGCCTGGCCAACACGGTGAAACCCCGCTTCTACTAAAAATACAAAATTAGCCAGGCGTGATGGCACACACCTGTAATCCCAGCTACTCAGGAGGCTGAGGCAGGAAAATCGTTTGAACCTAGGAGCCAAAGGTTGCAGTAAGCAAAAATAATGCCATTGCACTCCAGCCTGGGCGAGAGAGTAAGACTCTGTCTCAAAAACAAAAACAAACAAAGTGGACTGTATTACATCTGTAATATATTTAAATAAATAATTGTATATTGTTTCATACTTAAGTTTATATCAGTATTTCATACTTAATTTCTGTTAACAAAAATAAACTCACTTGGGCATGAATGCTCCATTGGCTAGGGATGGTTCATCGTCATCCAGCCCATCAAAAAGATGTGACTTCGCTGTGCCTGTTGTTTGTAAAGCCTTTGGCCGGACTCTAGTGGCAGGGCGGGGTGTCAATTTATAATGAGTAGGTGTAGTAAGAGCCTTCTGGGCTGCTGGATTTGTTGGTTTCAATCTCTGAAAAACAAAAGCATCAAGGAAATTTTTACTTTACTTTAAATGTATTGCACTGGCCTTAAAAATCACAAGACCAGATTTCAACCCTCATCTTTGCCATTCACTTGCTCCCATAAAACAAGGATGTTAACACCTAACTTTGTACATGTTGAGTATCCCTCATCCAAAATGCTTGGGACTAGAAGTATTTTGGATTTTTTTGTATTTTGAAATATTTGCATTACACTTACCAGTTGAGTATCCCAAATGTGAAAATCCAAAATGTCCCAATGAGCATTTCCTTTGAATGTCACGTCAGTGCTCAAAGTTTTGGATTTTGGAGCATTTTGGATTTGGGATGCACTATCTGTATGTATGTGTGAATACTAACAGAACTGTCTTTATCGTTCTAGAATTGATTTGTACTCATCTTTCCAGCCCCTAATTAAAATGATTTGTCTGACATTTAAAAAATCTAATCAAGAGAATGAATCTGTTAGCCAGACAGTGGTGGTGTGCACCTGTAATCCCAGCTACTGGGGAGGCTGAGGCATGGGAATCGCTTGAACCCAG
The DNA here is from genome assembly GCF_047675955.1 of Chlorocebus sabaeus. Classification (NCBI taxonomy): domain Eukaryota; kingdom Metazoa; phylum Chordata; class Mammalia; order Primates; family Cercopithecidae; genus Chlorocebus; species Chlorocebus sabaeus. The sequence goes on along the minus strand of NC_132904.1, from coordinate 68,219,503 downwards.
GAGGTGGAGGTTGCAGTAAGCTGAGATCACACCACTGCACTCCAGCCTGGGTGACAGAGTGAGATTCTTTCTCCAAAAAAAACCAAAGATAACGAATCTGAAAAAAGTTTTGTAAATTAAAATGTACTAATACAACATATTAATATTCTCTTCGTTCTATAGTTTATCTTGCAATTATTCTGCTTTGAAAAACAGTATGTTCATTTGATGAAAACATGGTATCAAAAAAATCCTAAGCCACAGTCATTACTTTACAATTAAACCAAAAATCTTATGCTTCAAGAAAAACTGAGACTCTGTCATGAATTAATATTCAACTTCTGTGAAATCCAAATCGCTCTGGGAAAAAAAGGACAGATACCAGCTTGTATTTATTCATCTTTTAGTACACATTAATAATTAAAAACATTAAGTCAAACTCTGGGTACCAGAAATAAAAATAAAGTTACTTCCTCTGATTACTGAGGAAACTACAAGTTAGTGGAGGACACACAACTAAATTTCAGGGTGCTTCAAATGGCATCTCTACAATATCATACAGCATCCTGAGGATGTTCTACATTTGTTTTCCTAACAGTATAAATGAGATTACATAACCACTTCAAATAACAACGTCTAGCATATCTCGCCTGTCACAATTTATTCTTCTCTTCCCAGTGCAAGCTGTTTACACTTAACAATGAATCTTTGTTATTCCTAGATTGTTGTGATCTTTCACAATTCTGTCTTTGTTTGGAATGCTTGACCTAGACCTGCCAAGTCCTACATACCCATACAAAAAAGTTAAATGTTCCTCTTCTGAAAACAAAGCCTTATCAAATTCATCCAAGCATCTATGATATTTTCACTATTATATTTTAAAATTTGTCTTAAAACTCATGTGACATAGAATTCACCATTTTAACGCATCTACTTCAATAGTTTTTAATATATTTACAAGGTTGTGCAACCATCACCACTATTTGATTCCTGAAAACTTTGATGACTTCAAAAAGAAACTCAGTTCCTCTCAATTTCTTCCCTTTTCCTTTGCAACCATGAATCTGCTTTCGTTCTCTATGGATTTGCCTATTCTGGGTATAGCATATAAATCAAATCATGTGACTTTTTGTGTCTGGCTCCTTTCACTTAACATTTTCTTTCTTTTTGTTTTGAGATGGAGTTTCCCTCTTGTTGTCCGGGCTGGAGTGCAATGGTGCAATCTCGGCTCACTGCAATCTCCACCTCCCAGGTTCAAGTGATTCTCCTGCCTTAGTCTCACAAGTAGCTGGGATTATGGGCATGTGCCACCATGCCTGGCTAATTTTGTATTTTTCTTTTTAGTAGAGATGGGGCTTCACCATGTTGGTCAGGCTGGTCTCGAACTCCTGACCTCAGGTGATTTGCCCACCTCAGCCTCCCAAAGTGCTGGGATTAAAGACATGAGCTACCATGCCCATCGTGCCCGGCCTTCACTTACGTTTTCAAGGTTAATTTATGTTATAACATGTATCAGTACTTTACTCCTATTTATGGCTGAATATTCCATCATATAGATATAAAACATTTTGTTTATCCATTCGTCATTGACAGACACTCTTCTATTATCACATATACTCTACTGAACCAGTGTAAATTTAAGTGCTTGTCTGTCCGATCTTTGTCACTGGTTAGCAACCTTAACAAATTCTTGTTTATTTTCATTTTGTATCCTCAGCACTTAACAACACAATGCCTTACACATATTCAGCCACCTAAAATTAGGCTGCATAAATAATTTTCGTCTAATCATTTACATGTCACTTTAAAAGGTACTTTCATATTCTTATCTTGCTTCTCATATCTAGTTTACAGGATTAAATTTAAGAACATAGTAAGATCCCATTTCTTTTTTTTGAAACGAAGTTTTGCTCTTGTTGCCCAGGCTGGAGTGCAATGGCACAATCTTGGCTCACTGCAACCTCTGCCTCCCAGGTTCAAGCAATTATCCCGCCTCCCAAGTAGCTGTGATTACAGGTGCCCACCACCATGACCAGATAATTTTTGCATATTTAGTAGAGACGGGGTTTCACCGTGTTGACCAGGCTGGTCTAGAACTTCTGAACTCAGGGGATCCACCCGCCTCAGACTCCCAAAGAGCTGGGATTACAGGCATGAGCCACGGCGCTGGGTAGATCCCATTTCTTAAAAAAAAAAAAAAAAACAAATCAAAAACCAAACCAAACCAAACCAAACCAAACAAAACAAAAAAACAGAAAATAAAAAGCTGAGGGATACATGTAATGACATAAGTGATTGAAAAATAGTTTCTGTATATTGAGCAATTTACTAAGATCCTGGTGTGCATTATCTCATTTGGCTCTCAACACTGAACACTATTACTGTCCCCGTTTTACAGAAGAAACAAATTTACGGAGGCAAAATGACTTTCTCATTTTCCAGTGTCTCACAGATGATTAGTGGTAAAACAAGGATCAAACAGACCAAAGACTACACTTTTAACACCATGTGAGTAAAAGATCATGTTTTTACACTAGAGTTTTAAGAGATTAAACACAAAGCTATGTAAAAACCAAGAGGTTAAGATTTTGGTTATGCCACTTAAGAGCATTATGATTTGAGGAAAGTCAGCCTCTCTAAGCCTTAGTTTGCTTATTTATAAAATGACAATAGGGCTGGGCATGGTGTCTTATACCTGTAATCCCAGCATGTTGGGAGACTGAGGCAGGAGGTTTGCTTCTAGGAGTTCGACACCAGCAAGACATCATCTCAGAAAGAAAAAAACTTAAAAAAAAAATTGTTTTAATTAAAAGTGAGAATATTAATATCTGCCTTATTTCAGGGCCTTATCTTCAGTGTAGTGGTCATTTCACTGTTACAACACCGTCCAGATACAGCAAAAATAATTTACCCCCGGCTGAGTGAAATAATGTCTTAAAAAATTAATCATGCCTAGCTTTGCTTAATCCCTTAATATATACATGCAAAAAATTACATTCTGCACATTCAGTTTCTCTTTCTTTGATACGATATTTTACAGAAGTATCCTTAAATTTACCTCTTCCTTCTTCTTAGGGTCTGACATGGGATTCCGGAAGAGAGGAGAGTCTCCAAAAGGTGAGTATGTTAGACTATTGATATGCTGCTGGAGAACAGCCTGCTGGGCAGCAGAAGCATTTGGATCTGTCAAAGCTTTTTAAAAAAAAAGAAAACAAAATTATATATAAAATGCAAGGATACGATGCACTTATAACACAGAGCTCAGTATTCTTTTTGAAGAAATGGTCTTCAAAATGTTCAGATCAATGGTATCATTGGGGCAGAATGTGTGTAGAGCAAACTGTAAAGAAAATCAAGAATCAAATAAGCTAATAAGTCAAATTTAGGAAGAAGTATTTCATAAGATACAGTACTCACATAAATTCACTTACACAGTGTTCACTGTCACTACTAATCAAAGAAAGGAAAATTTAAACCCTGATGAAATATTTTATGCATACCTATCACTGAAATAGCTGCATAAAAAGCCATAGTCTTTGACTTCTAGAGACATATAGACGGGTTTGTCTAAAGGCAATAATATGACAGTATACAGGGCAAGTACTGTGTGTGTGTGCACGCGTGTGTATGTGTATGTAATTGTCTAAAGGAAATAATATGACAATATACAACAGGGCAAGTACTGTGTGTGTGTGTGTGTGCGCGCGCACACACACACACACCCAGGCTGGAGGGTAGCGGCATGATCTTGGCTTGCTGCAACCTCTGCCTCTGGGCTCCAGTGATCCTCTAACCTCAGACTCCCGAGTAGCTGGGACTACAGGGGTGAGTCACCATGCCAACAACAGCTAATTTTCTATGTGTGTGTGGGGGTGGGTTTTTTTTTAAGAGATGAGGTTTTGCTGTGTTGCCTTGGCTAGTCTTGAACTCCTGAACTTGAGCTATCTGCCCACCTTGGCCTCCCAAAATGCTGGGATTACAGGCGTCAGCCACCACACCTGGCCTCTATTTTTTAACCTCATACTTTTAATCATGAAAATTTAACTCAAGGACTTAATTAAACTAGAAAGAAAATAAAAAAAAATTCCTAAGCATTCAGTGCATATTACATATAACAGTCAAGATATGGAAACAACCTATGCATCCAACATTAATAGTTGTAGGCTGGGTGCGGTAGCTCACGTTTGTAATCCCAGCACTTTGGGAGGCCGTGGCGAGCAGATCACTTGAGGTCAGGAGTTCGAGACCAAGCTGGCACACAAAAAATTAGCTGGGCATGGGGGTGCACACCTATAATCCCAGCTGGAACCCAGGAAGTGGAGGTTGCAGTGAGCCGAGATTGCGCCACTGCACTCCAGCCTGGGTGAAAGAGCGAGACTCTGTCTCAAACAAACAAAAAAAGTTGTAAACATCATGACATATCATCATAGGTTATGTAGTTATTAAAAATAATAATTACCTTTGATTCATTAAGTAAAATTTCCAGAATAAAAATATTATGTACATTAAGGCTACAGAGGAAGGCAGCATACAAAAAAAAATGTGGTTTCCCCCGCCCCCCCAATCCAGGTGTCTTCCTGAAGAAAACGGTTAGGTTATCCTTCTAAGTTTATTATTTACATTTATTTAACATTCAAATAATATAAACTGAAAGAAAAAAGAAATCACTAAGTCTAATTTTCTCTCAAAGTATAAGAACTTCTGTTATCAATTGCAGAGAATGTAGGGAACAGACATAAGTAACAAAGAAGACTATTCACGATCTACCATTGTAACAAGTAAAACAATAAGAAAAAAAGCAAAACCACTACAGTATACCCTGACTGAAGGAGAAATCTCTTTGCAAGATAAAAATCTCTTTCCAAAAATACTGCTCAAAACTCAAATCATACTAAAGTCATTTTACAGGCAAAAATGCTACCTTTTTCCCTTATAAACATTTACAAATAAAGTTACTGCCAAAATATAATACAATAATCCACAGTAAAGGAGTGACATAAAACATTCTGAAAAGTCTCACAAGGTTGTAGGGAGTGGGGAGAGGCAGTATGGAGAACAAAAGCAGTTAAAAAACAAAACAAAACAAAAAAACAAAACAAAAAAACCCAGAATGGGCTGCTATAGATAAATTAATGAAAATGAAGTATATCCACCTTAGTCAAAGGTTTCTTAAAATTGATGTATTCAATAAATACTAAAATACCATAAGTTCATGTTGATATCTAATAAGACAGGACAAGTTTGCTCAGGATTTCAAACCAAGAGATGTCCATTTTAAGAGCACAAAGTAAATCATCTATATTGAGAAAGTTCCTAAATCCAATTTAAGAGCAAAAAATAAAGAAAAGCATTTTTTTAGGGGTACACAGTACTACAGATTAACAGCATACTGTTATTTTGTGGACTATGCAAGCAGACTCAAGAAACATTTTATAGAACTGCAAACCACACTGGTCATTTTGTTACTGGACAGGCAATTACTCATTTAGGAAACTGACCTGTCTTAGTTGATCTCATCATTTAACAAATACAAATCACTCTACCTGGGTGTGCTCAAAAAAAAAAACAAAAAAAAAAAACACAAACCAAAAACTTCCTTTAACAAATCCAAACACAAGAAAGTGTATGAGTGTGTATTTGTATGAATACATACAAACTTTGTGTTAACTGTAGTATTTAAAGACATAGGTAAGAGAGTATCTTGATAGATTAGCTAAAACAAGAAAACAAACAAACACTACTTAAGCAACTACTGGTATTGCATTCAAGCTTGGTCAAAATAATTTGAAAATTTTCCAAAGAACAAATTCTGAAAAAATTTTGAAAGAAAAGATTACAAAAAACTAAATCATAACCAAATGATTAAAGGGATTGGGAAAAGTATACAAACCAAGTCTTCTGATGAAACACAAGAATCTGATGATACTTTATCCAGAAAAATGCCAGTGGGTTACCACAAATAAATTATACTAGGGCGAGGCATGGTGGCTCACACCTATAATCCCAGCACTTTGGGAAGTTGACGTGAGCAGATTACTTCAGGTCAGGAGTTCATGAATAGCCTCGCCAAATGGGATCTCTACCAAAAATACAAGAATTAGCCGGGCATGGTGACGCGTACCTGTAGTCCCTGAGTAGGCTCAGTCTACTCAGTCTTCCTGAGTAGGCTGAGACAGGAGAATTGCCTGAACCTGGAGGTGGAGGCTGCAGTGAGCCAAGATCGCACCACTGCACTCCAGCCTGGGTGACAGAGCGAGACTCCTCTCAAAAAAAAAAAAAAAAAAAAAAGACAGAAAGAAAGAAAAGACATTATACTAGACTGGTTTTGCTTAGCTTTAAGAAATAACAGTAGAACCACTGGGTGGAAACTCTATGGAGGCAGGATTTGGTTTCTAAACAACCAGAACAGAACAACAGACTGTACCGCCTATAAGGAAGCCACCATACCTGAGGTTTTTTTAAGACAAGCTAGACTCACATAGTTCTAAAGTACTTTCAACTAAGATTTCGCGGTACAAAGATGTACATTCTAAAAGTAAATACAATTACCTTTAAATGGGCAGTAATGTTAAGACACACAACTTTAATACTAACTAAATTATTGTGTCAGGAACTTTGGAAAAAGAGATGGATCATTAAAAACTAGTCAGAAAGCTATATAAGTAAAAATGGCACTATTAACAATAATTTATACTACTTCCTTCTACTACAACCAATGAAAAATGAGAAAAAAATAAAATAAAAACATAATTATTTTTTTTAGACGGAGTCTCGCTGTGCAGGCTGGAGTGCAATGGCGCAATCTTGGCTCACTGCAACCTCCATCTCCCGGATAAGGCAATTCTCCTGCCTCGGCCTTGCAAGTAGCTGGGATTACAGGTGCCTGCCGCCAAGCCAGGCTGATTTTTGTATTTTTAGTAGAGATGGGGTTTCACCATATTGGCCAGTCTGGTCGAACTCCTGACCTCAGGTGATCCACCCGCCTTGGCCTCCCAAAGTGCCGGGATTACAGGCGTGAGGCACCGCACCCAGCCTATTTTTAATGATAAAGCTAAGTATAAAGTTCGCACAGAGATCAATGAAAACTCGAAGTCACTTCCTCTCTCTCCAAAGACCTTATTAAAATCTATGGCTACGGCCGGGCGCGGTGGCTCAAGCCTGTAATCCCAGCACTTTGGGAGGCCGAGACGGGCGGATCACGAGGTCAGATCGAGACCATCCTGGCTAACACAGTGAAACCCCGTCTCTACTAAAAATACAAAAAACTAGCCGGGCGAGGTGGCGGGCGCCTGTAGTCCCAGCTACTCCGGAGGCTGAGGCAGGAGAATGGCGTAAACCCGGGAGGCGGAGCTTGCAGTGAGCTGAGATCCGGCCACTGCAGTCCAGCCTGGGCTACAGAGCAAAACTCCGTCTCAAAAAAAATAAAAAAAAATAAAAAATAAAATAAAATCTATGGCTAAAAAATATTAAAATGCATATATATATACCCATAATGACAGAAAATGGGAAGGTGGCAAATGAACACATGAGAAAATCTGACAAATTTCTAGGGGAAAGATGTGGACAGAGGACTGATCAAGCAGGATACAGAAACCTACAGTTTAGAGTACACTCAACAGCAATTACAGCTAACCCTTGAACAACACAAGTTTGAACTGTGTTGATCCACTTACATGTGGATTTCCTCCTCTGCCATCCCTGAGAGAGCAAGACCAACCCCTTCCTCCCCCTCATGACTTTCTTAATAATATATTCTTTCTTTAGCTTACTTTATAGTAAGAATATAGTACGTACTACATATAATATACATAATGTGTATTAACTGTTTATGCTGTCAGTAAAGCCTGGGAATCAAAGATTATTTGCAAATTTTCAACTGTGTGGGGGTCAGCACCCCTAACCCTCATATTGTCCAAGGGTCTACCAGTATGATCAAATGATGCATATCTACCTTGGAGAATCCCAGATGTCTAGGGACTTGGGAATACCAGGTTTGAGGAAGTAAAATTGAAACCAGGAAGAGGAAAGAATTAATGGAAAGTCTAAGACAGACGTGGTGGCTCACACCTGTAATCCCAGCACTTTGGGAGGCTGAGGCGAGAGGATTGCTGGAGGTCAGGAGTTCAAGACCAGCGTAGCCAATATGGTGAAACCCAATCTCTACTGAAAATACAAAAAATAGCCGGGCGTGGTGACATGGGCCTGCAATCCCAGCTACTCAGAAGGCTGAGGAAACAGAATCAATTGAACCTGGGAGGTGAAGGTTACAGTGAGCCAAGATCGAGATCACACCACTACACTCCAGTCTGGGACAGAGAGCAAGACTCTGTCTCAAAAAAAAAAGATAAATGAAGTTTATATAGAAAACTACATATTGCCATCCTCCTAATCACTGGTGCTCAATACACAGGTCAAAGTATGCCTCTCTCTAAGTAAACACATAAAAAGGAGAAGGGCAACTACTGTGGTTACTGATAACATCCCAGAGCTAAGAATTTGACATTCTAACATTTAGAGGACCCTCTGTCTGATCATAGTTGGTTTCTAGATTGCTCACTCTAAAGTAAAACCTACTGGTAAACGAGCCCTACTCACATACAAAAAGTTGCCAGTGAGCTTTTAAATATAAATACATATATATAAAATATATATATATATATAAAAAATATATATATATATATATATTTTTTGTAGACAGAGTTTCACACTGTCGCCCAGGCTGGAGTGTAGTGGCATGATGTCAGCTTAGTGCAACTTCCGCCTCCTAGGTTCAAGTGATTCTCCCGCCTCAGCCTCCAGAGCAGCTGAGATTACACGCATGTGCCACCATACCCAGCCAGTTTTTCTATTTGTGGTTGACATGGGCTTTTACCATGTTGGCCGGCTGGTCTCAAACACTTGACCTCAAGCAATCTGCCCACCTCAGCCTCCCAAAGTGCTGGGATTACAGTCATGAGCCACTGTGTCCAGCCTATTTTTAATCTTAAATAGGAATGAAAAGGACTACCAAGCATTAAAGACTGGTGGCAGGCACCTGTAATCCCAGCTATTCAGGAAGCTGAGGCAGGAGAATTGCTTGAATCTGGGAGGCAGAGGTTGCAGTGAGCGAGCCGAGATTATACAACTGCACTCCAGCCTAGGGGACAGAGAAAGACTCTGTCTCCAAAAAAAAAAAAAAGATGAGAAAACAAATAAGGGTAATAAAAGCAAAGGGAAGGGTACTAATATCCTCATTTGACAAAGAAGACTCAAGAAACACTAGCACCTTGTTGACAGAATAAGAAAAATATGTAAGTATGTAGCTTAAATTTGCAAAGGTGTCTCAAAACGTGACACCTGTATCACGACAGTATGGGACATAATTTAGTGGTACAGAAACATCTATCTATTCTATTTATCTCAGTTACTCTATTTATGCCAGATGACAACCAGTTTTTCACTTCCTGTAGAACATCATTTTCTTTTCCTTTTTCTTTTTGTTGAGACGGACTCCCACTCTATCACGCAGGCTGGAATGTAGTGGCGCGATCTCGGCTCACTGCAACCTCCACCTCCCGGGTTCAAGCGATTCTCCTGTCTCAGCCTCCTGAGTATCTGGGATTACAGGCAGGCACCACCATGCCCAGTTAATTTTTGAATTTTTAGTAGATACGAGGTTTCACCATGTTGGCGAGGCTGGTCTCAAACTCCTGACCTCGTGATCCACCCGCCTCGGCCTCCCAAAGTGTTGGGATTACAGGCGTGAGCCACCGTGTCTGGCCCATAATTTTCCTTAAAAAGCTATTTAAATTAAAAAGTAAGTTAATTTCAGCCAGGCGCAGTGGCTCACGCCTGTAATCCCAGCACTCTGGGAGGCCGAGGTGGGCAGATCACAAGGTCAGGAGATCGAGACTATCCTGGCTAACATGGTGAAATCCTGTCTCTATTAAAAATACAAAAAAATTAGCCGGGCATGGTGGCGGGCGCCTGTAGTCCCAGCTACTCAAGAGGCTGAGGCAGGAGAATGGCGTGAATCCAGGAGGTGGAGCTTGCAGTGAGCCAAGATCGAGCCACTGCATTCCAGCCTGGGCAACAGAGCAAAACTCCATCTCAAAAAAAAAAAAGTAAGTTAATTTCCTTAAGTTCAAAATAAATAATAAAGTGGTAAGTGGACACTTCCAAAGTTCGGAAGGAGTATTCAAATGAATGAAGTATGAAAAACACCTCAGGCTGGGCGCGGTGGCTTACACCTGTAATCCTAGCACATTGGGAAGCCAAGGTGGGTGAATCACGAGGTCAGGAATTCGAGGCCAGCCTGGCCAACATGGTGAAACCCCGTATCTGCTCAAGATACAAAAAAAAAATTAGCTGGGCATGGTGGTGTGCACCTGTAATCCCAGCTACTTGGGAAGCTGAGGCAGAAGAATCACTTGAACCCAGGAGGTGGAGGTTGCAGTGAGCTGAGATCACGCCATTGCACTCCAGCTTGGGCAACAGTGCAAGATTCCTTTTCAAAAAAATAAAAGAAAGAAAAACACTTCAATAGATAAAACTAAATATAGGAAATATAGTAAATTTAGTAAACATAATTATATTGGAAGAAGTAAATAAAGTAGAGGTGATACGTGAGCTAAATTCTCATTTACCATAACAGGTTAAATTTACTTACATTTAATAAACCAAAACAGCAATATAAGCACATTTAGAGATATTAATTAAATTGTATATCAGATGAATTAAAAAGAGCTAACAAAGTGGTTTCTTTGAGAGAGGAGGCCTAGGAGCAGGGAAAGCAGAGTAGGCCAGGATCTATTAATAAGCCCTTCTTTATTACGCAATTGTTTAATGACACGCATGTATGTAATGCCTTGCTAGGAATGGGATGGGGTGGGATGGAAAATCAGGTCAGCAAGTTTAGCAAAAAATTAAGAAAAGCCTTCTAAAGTGACTGATACTTACCTACTGGGGCCTGGGGGGCTCCAAAGCCCAAAGTGGCTGTCGTAGTATTAAATCCAGGGGCCCCAAAGGCTCCTGTACCAAGAGGCCCTCCAATCTTAGGTTGGTTGTTCCCAAACAAAGATGCCTGTCCAGCACCAAGAGCTATGGAGACAAGAGGAAAGAAAAAAGCACCACAGAAGATCCTTTCAGTGTTGTGCCAGAGGTCAGTTACTTAAAAATACAATACATTTGGAAACTTCATAATGACCACTCATTTCAACAAAGGGGTGAATATGGTAAGTGCTACTTCAGGTCAAGCACTGGGTCAGTACGTTATACACACCACAGGTAAAATACTAAAATCTCTCTGTGCTTCAGTTTCCTCAACTATAACATGAAGTAACATATAGCTTAGACATTTATCCTAAAATTAAAATGAATAAACATTCATAAAGCATTTAGAAGAGATCAGGTACATACTATATGCTCATCAAAATTAGCTGGTATGTCTGATGTAGAAACTATTATTCCCATTTAACAGAGGAGAAAACTTAGGGTTTAGTAATTAGCACGATGCCACAATGTTATAAATGATAGAAACGGGGTTCAAACCTAGGTGTACTTGACAACCAGGCCTCTTAACTGCCTGCCACTCTACAGCAGAACAGATTTCCAAAGAATCTTTAAAAATTATTCTTAAAATTCAATACTTGCAAATCAAAATACTCAACACAATCATGTCATCTTTCTTAGAGACTGAACTATAGAAAAACTAAATCCAACATATTGTCTTTCACTAATACAATGTAACACTTTCAATTTTACCATCTCATGAAAACCGCTTTATCTAGACAAACTTGTTTTACAAAAAGCTCAATATCTCCTGGTGAGGTTACTAAACAGACTCAAATTTCAGCACGAACCAGAGTGGCTGGACTAAGAACTCATTTTCATCAGAGGGAACCCATTTTCATCAGAGGGAACCCATTGCAGAAACTTGTATTGCTGAATTTTGCTTAGGGAATCCTTGTTGTCAGCGGTGATTTTAGAAGTGTAAAATAGGGGAGAATATGGTGAATACAAGTTACTGGCATTATCAAAAAAAAAAAAATCCATTCAATTTCCCAACATGTTTCCCCAAAATTACTGGCAATTTATAAGATTTAAGGTTCCTTTAAAAAAAAAGAGAGGAAGAGACCGGATCTCATTATGTCACCCAGGCTGAGCCCTAGGTGCAAGTAATCCTCCCACCTTAGCCTCCAAGTAGCTGGGACTACAGGCATGCATCACTAGGCATGGCTTCTGAAGTTCTTTTTAACATATCAACTGCACCTTGAAACAAGTATCATTTACCAGGAAAATCACTTTAAAGATATAATACTTGCAGGTCAAAAATATTGTATGGGAACTGCTTTGAGATCACAATCAAAAAAGAACAAGAAGTTTATACCAAGACAATGCACACAATATAAATCAGTAAGGATGACTACTGAACAAATTACTCTGACTGTCCAACCTCATTAAAAATAAGACAACAGGGCCGGGTGCAGTGCCTCACACCTGTAATCCCACACTTTGGGAGGCCAAGAAGGGTGGATCACCTGAAGTCAGGAGTTCAAGACCAGCCTGACCAACATGGAGAAACCCCGCCTCTACTAAAAATACAAAAATTAGCTGGGTGTGGCAGCGCATGCCTGTAATCCCAACTACTTGGGAGGCTGAGGCAGGAGAATCACTTGAACCCAGGAGGCGGAGGTTGTGGTGAGCTGAGATCACACCATTGCCCTCCAGCCTGGGCAACAAAAGTGAAACTTAGTCTCAAAAAAAAAAAAAAAAAGAGACAACATTGTAGCAATAACAATATTTTACCTTAAAAAGGACAGCTTTGGGACAAAGAATAAGACTTCTTTTAAAGTTCTAAACCATTAGTAATTAACGTAAGCTCCAAGAAATACTAAAATTATATTTCTTCATCAAAGGAAATAGTTTACAGCACCAATTACAGAATTTTTTATTTTCTGGTAGTCTAATACCTCCTTGCCTCCAAATAAAAACTTAGGTAAAACTCAAATATATAAAATAGATGAAAAATTCTACTCTAAATGTGTATTGCCCTCACCTTTACAGCATCCCTGGATGATGACCAATGAATCAGTCTAAAATCACTGTACTGTATTTCAATAATCCACAGAAGAATAAAAAAAGGCACTGTGGGCCGGGCGCGGTGGCTCACGCCTGTAATCCTAGCACTTTGGGAAGCCAAGGAGGGCAGATCACCTAAGGTCAGGAGTTCGAGACCAGCTTGACAAACATGGAGAAACCCTGTCTCTACTAAAAATACAAAATTAGCTGGGCGTGGCGGTACATGCCTATAATCCCATCTACTCGGGAAGGCTGAAGCAGGAGAATCGCTTGAACCCAGGAGGTGGAGGTTACAGTGAGCCGAGATCACGCCATTACACTCCAGCCTGGGCAACAAGAGCAAAACTCCATCTCAAAAAACAACAACAACAACAACAAAAAACAAGGCACTGTGAGGTTTGGGTTGTCTGTAAAGGAATTATCATAAAATGACTACTGACTATTGCAATTTATCAATGGAAAAATAGGTATTTTTATCCAGATTTGCCTTGTTTTATGTACAAACGGCTTTTTGTTTAATGAAAGAACTAATGGTCCAGAATATGAGAGACATTCTGAGTGCGATGTTGTGTGATATAATAAAGTTTTGGTAATTTGTCAAGATAGGAAAAATGTGCTATATTTATGATTAGCTGTAGCAGTTATAAAGAAGCTATATGGGGGGCAAAATGGTAATAGCAGCTTTAGAAACTCCACAGAAAATCAAGAAAAAATTGAAAATGGTTATTTTCCTTTTGAGACATTCCAAAATTGTTAGAATTTATTAAATTGATCTGAGGCATCTATTAGCACCAGAAAGATTTTTCTATGTGTCTCTTAGTATTACAATCAACCTTACTATATGTAGCCATTACTTCAAGGAAAATCTGTAGAACGAAGGTTTACTATTATTAATAAGTAACCAAGGCAATGGTGTGCAATTGATAGTGCTAATGATAGTTAATATCACTATAAAACAAGAAATGATTATGTCCATGAATTAATGGATGTTTCTTAGTCTGAACACATAGTGCAGGAGAAAATCACATGCCAAGGGACAGTATAAAACCTTTTATACTAAGATTGGTTTCTTAAATCTAAGCATACAAAAAAATCTTATGTATCTGTACATTTAACATTTGTATATCAACTAATCATTAAGTACCCAAATGCCCATGTTACAGGAGGCTTGAGTTTGAATCTCCATCACTGAAAATAAGAAGTTGCAGAGAAACACCCATTTAGCTAATGCCTCCCAAAAATAAAGCTGAAAGCTACAGCACTAGTCTACCTGTTAAACAACGAAATGCAGAGTTCAGGAATGTGGGTGTTTGTTAAACCATGAAATGCAGAGTTCAGGAATGTGGGTGTTTATATGCAAGTCTCAGGAAATGTTCCTCTCAAAGCCAAGGGCCTGCTTCAGCAGATGTGATAATTAGGGAATTGCAACAGTGTGTGTGCCTGGTGACTCACAATTCTCATTTCCCTACATGATACACTGCTGCTAAGGTTGTGGGTGTACAATTCTTAATTGATTGTATCCATCTTTTAGTTTATAGGAGAGGCATGTATAAGGAATATACAACAGCGACACAAATGCAGTTTGTTGTGAGAGAGAACTGTCGGAGGAAAACAGAATATATTAAAATAAAATGTTAGGATATTACATTATTGTGGAACAAGAGACAAAAGCATCAGAAAAGGAGTTACAGAGTCTTGGAATATGGGGGAAGACACTGCTAATCAAAACCTACAAGATTCAGGAGCCAAAGAGAAAGTAATTCTGATCACATAAAAATAAAACTTGTGGCTGGGTGCAGTGGCTCATGACTGTAATCCCAGTACTTTGGGAGGCTGAAGCAGGGGTATCACGAAGTCAAGAGTTCCAGACTAGCCTGGCCAAAATGGTGAAACTCCATTTCTACTAAAAATACAAAAATTAGGCTGAGGTAGAAGAATTGCTTGAACCCGGGAGGCAGAGGTTGCAGTGAGCCGAGATCACGCCACTGCACTCCAGCCTAGGCAACAGAGCAAGAGTCCATCTTGGAAAAAAATAAAATAAAACTTGCGGTGGGCAGGGGGGGAGGGATAGCATTAGGAGATACACCTAATGTAAATGACGAGTTAATGGGTGCAGCACACCAACATGGCACATGTATACATATATAACAAACCTGCACATTATGCACATGTAACCTAGAACATAAAGTATAATAATTAAAACAAAAAAAAAATCACAAAACAACTTGTGGCCCAGTGCAGTGGCTCAAACCTCTAATCCCAGCACTCTGGGAGGCTGAGGCAGGTGGATCACCTGAGGTCAGTAGTTCAAGACTAGCCTGGCCAACATGGTGAAATTCCGTCTCTACTAAAATTACAAAAAATATTTTAAAAAAAGAAAAGCCTTCGTTAATTTGAATTTGAGCAAAAAAGAAAAGAAAAGCCTTCCTTAATTTGCCCGTACCAAAGCTATTTTTTCCTACAGGGTTGGAAGAAAACATGTGATTTCAAATGATACATTCTGCTTATGTTTACGGATCACACGGTACAACGAAATGAGAGCTTTTAAGTTTTAATTTCTTGCAAAATTTATGTGGCAGAAGTTGGATAAGTTGAAAAGCTCAAATGAAATTCTTTCTGGGGTATAATGGGGAATTTTCATTAAAAAAAAAAAACACCTATTATATAACCAAAAAGAGTTAATATCCACGATACGCAAAGCATCCTTAAAAATAAATTAAGAGGCCAGGCACGGTGGCTCACGCCTGTAATCCCAGCACTTTGGGAGGCCGAGGCTGGTGGATCACTTGAGGCCAGGAGTTTGAGACCAGCCTGACCAACATGGTGAAACCTCGTCTCTAACTAAAAAAATGCAAAATAAGCCGGGTGCAGTGGCGCATGCCTATAATCCCAGCTACTTAGGAGGCTGAGGCAGGAGAATCACTTGAACCTGGGAGGTGGAGGTTGCTGTGAGCTGAGATCACACCACTGTACTCCAGCCTGGGCAACGAGAGAAACTCAGTCTCAAAATAAATAAATAAATAAATAAACAAACAAATAAATAAATAAAATGTAAATTAACAAGAATCTCAAGTTAGTAGTAGGTGCAGAAAAAAAGAAACAGTAATCCAATACTTTGAACAGAGAACTGACTCAAATGGCAAATAAAAAACCAAAGATATTTACCTTTGCCAGTAATCAGTGAAGTACAAATTGGAATTCACCAATTTCTACTATCATGTATGCAAAGACAAAAAAGCCCAACAATATGGAAAATACAGAAACATGGACATTTTATATAACGTGAGCAACACAAACTGGCATTATTTTCGAAAGGCAAATTAGTAAATCCAACCAAAATCTGAAATACGCATTTCTTCCAACACTGCAATTCCAAGTTGATGTAGCAATCCTACAATAAACTAACACATGGAAAATTATGTAACAAAAAATCTTCACTGAGGGCTTTGCCAACATTATCAAATAACTCAAATGTCCATCAATAGATGAAATGTTAAATAAGTAAAGGTATATGTATGATGTGTGTAAATGGTGTGTATTTAATGGAATACTAAAAAATTTTGGGGGGAATGAGAAAAAAGTCTCATTCCCATCAACGTGTGTGGTGAGCAGTGGAATGATCACTGCTCACTGCAATCTCGACTTCCAAAGCTCAGGTGATTCTCCCACCTCAGCCTCCGGAGTAGCTCGGACTACAGGCACAAGCCACCAAGCCCAGCTAACTTTTTGCATTTTTAGTACAGACAGGGTCTCCCTATGTTACCCAAGCAATCTGCCCACCTCAGTCTCCCAAAGACCTGGGATTACAAGCATGAGCCACCTCATCCAGCTCTAAATAGGGTTTTTAAAAATGAGATTGATCTATATGTACTGACCAAAAGAAAAACTGGTATTATGTGAAATGAAAATGCAAGTTACAGAACACTATGTAAGACAGTGCTTTCAAACATTTTCGACTCCAGCACATGCTTTGAAAAACACTGAGCTCCAAAACACATAAACACAAACACAACTGAAACAAAGTTTCATAAAAGAATATTAACCTTAATATTTCAAACGATTTTTTTTTTTTTTTAAAGACAGAGTCTCATTCTGTTACCCAGGCTGGGGTACAGTGGTACGATTATAACCCACTGCAGCATCTACCTCCCAGGCTCAAGTGATCCTCCCACAGCGTATCTCATTCAGCTGCTTGAGTAGCTAGGACTATAGGCACATGTCACCATGCATATCTATTTTATTTATTTATTTATTTTTATAGTATCTTACTATGTTGCTCAAGATGATGTTAAACTCCTGACCTCAAGCAAGCCTGCCTAGGCCTCCCAAAGTGCCGGGATTACAAGCATAACCCATTAGGCCCAGCCTACTGATTTTTAATTCTACTTCATTTTCTTAAAATGCTGATTGCAGGCAACTATATTAATTATAACCAACTAATGCATCTCAGCCTTTGGCTTAAAAGTCACTCATACAGGGTATAGTTTCCATTTAAAAATATAATCCTAGGCTGGGCACAGTGGCTCACACCCATAATCCTAACACTTTGGGAGGCCAAGGCAGGGGGATCACCTGAGGTCAGGAGTTTGAGACCAGCCTGACCAACATGGAGAAACCCCATCTCTACTAAAAATACAAAATTAGCTGGGCATGGGGGCGCATGCCTGTAATCCCAGCTACTTGGGAGGCTGAGGCAGGAGAATCGCTTGAACCCGGGAGGCGGAGGTTGTGGTGAGCCAAGATCGCACCACTGCACTCCAGCCTGGGTAACAAGAGCGAAACTCCATCTCAAAAAACAAACAAGAATATAATCCTAACCCCTAAATATAAAAGACATGTATGTATAGATGTGTGTGTGTGTGTAAACATGTCCGAAAAATGCATAGAAAGGGGTCTGACAAGATACATGCCCAACAAACTTTATCACTTCACAGTTGAAAAAGACGGGGCTTTTCATGAAACTTCTAATTGTTAAAAACTTTTTACCAGCACTTACATCTTTTATCTTAAGCAGGGAGCATTGATTCATGCCTGTATTTCCAGCACTTTAAGAGCTCAAGGCAGGAAGATGGCTTCAGCCCAGGGGTTCGAGACCAGACTGGGAAAAACAGGCCAACCTCATCTCACCAAAATATTAAAAAATTAGCCGAGCATGGTGGCTTGCATCTGTTGTCCCAATTACTAGGGAGGCTGAGGTGGCAGGATGGTTTGAGCCCGGGAGGTAGAGGCTGCAGTGAGCTGTGATCATGCCAATGCACTCCAGCCTGGGCAATAGAGCAAGAACCTATCTCAAAACAAAACACCTTTTATCTTAAAAAGAAAACTGAAGGCTGGGCACAGTGGCTCATGCCTGTAATCCCAGCACTGAAGCAGGCTGAAGCAGGAGGATCACGAACTCAGGAGTTCAAGACCAGCCTGGCCAACACAGTGAAACCCTGTCCCTACTAAAAACACAAAAATTAGCTGAGTGTGGTGGCGTGCAACAGTAGTCCCAGCTATTTGGGAGGTGGAGGTTGCAGTGAGCCGGGATTACGCCACTGCACTCCAGCCTGGGGGACGGAGCAAGACTCCATCTCAAAAAAAAAAAAAAAAAAAAAAAGGAAAATTGAAAAAAATAAAAATAAAAACCACAAAAGCAGCTCATAGTATAAAATGAGGTTCCATTAAGAAGGAAATGACAGCCAGGCACAGTGGCTTGCACCTGTAATCCCAGCACTTCGGAGGCCAAGGAGGGAGGACCACCAGAGGTCAGGAGTTCAAGAGCAGCCTGACCAACATAGTGAAACCCCGTCTCTACTAAAAATACAATGATTAGCGAAGCATGGTGGTGTACACCTGTAATCCCAGCTACTAGGAAGGCTGAGGGAGGAGAACTGCTTCAACCTGGGAGGCGGACATTGCAGTGAGCTGCGATTGCACCACTGCACTCCAGCCTGAACTACAGAGCAAGACTCCGTCTCCAAAACAAAAAACAAAAAAAAAACAAACAAAAAAAAGAAGGAAATGACAGATGAATGCTCAGATGATAGAAGGGAAAAAAACAGATTAACTGAACAGTGGAAGCAGAGACTATGGAAATGGTTTAACACTAACTGACCACACCTGCAGGCAAATGAACTGAAAAAGTAGGCTAAACTCTGTTTAAACAACCTGGTTTTACTGTACACGCGAAAACATTTACATATCTTATGACCATCATCGCCCTCCAACTGTTTAAAAACAACTAGGCAGGTAGAAGGGTTGGTATCTTCAAAGGCACTGAAAAACAGTTGTTAACAGTAGGAATCAGGGAAAAGGGGTGACACTGGTCTATATGACAATCGAACTAAATGAAATTCTCCTTGCAAAGGAGAATTACATCAGCATGTGCTCTTATTGCTCTGCCTTTCTATTAGGGCTTACTTTGATAAATAGTTTAAGGCCTCAAATCCCTGTTACAAAAGTAACATGGGGAAACTGAAAGTTAATGTCCTCATGACAATTCTCATATTAAACACTAACAATCTCAAATAGACCGACTATCAGAGGATACTTTGTAGAAAAGAGAGCATACAGCTTCTAAGACAAATGTGCCAATGTTTAAAACCCTGGTAAAGCATAACTGCTGGGAATGTTTTATAAACCCAACTAGAAAAATGAAAAGGTAGACTTCTTAATTCCGGTAATATAATCAAATAGATCTCTCATGTTCCAGAAACTAGAAAGTCAAGTTGTGTCACTTCCTAGATCTCATGGTAGCAGTTTCTTACCTGTTCCAAATCCTGCACCAAGCCCAGTTCCAAGAGTCCCAGGTGCTGGTTTACTTCCAAAAATACTATTCCCACTGGTATTTGTGCCAAAACCTAGGAAAACAAAAGAATGAGTGGACTGTACTTTTAATATAACTCTCAATTTCCTCTATAAGGGTGTTTACCACAAAGCAGTCTGACTCTAAGTTGTGAACCTTTCAGTTAATATTTAGGACTCCTAACTTGTAGGATAACTTTAAAAAAACATTTTCACATATGCTAACAAGTCTTCATATTTACTTAATTACATTTCAGCCTTGAAATATCAACTCAGAGGCCAGGCGTGGTGGCTCACGCCTGCAATCCCCCACTACTTTGGGAGGCCGAGGCAGAAGGATCACCTGAAGTCAGGAGTTCAAGAGGAGCCTGGCCAATGTGGTGAAACCCCGTCTCTATAAAAATACAAAAAAAATTGGCCAGGCATGATGGTGGGTGCCTGTAATCCCAGCTACTCAGGAGGCTGATATGGGAAAATCGTTTGAACCCAGGAGAGAGAGGTTGCAGTGAGCCTAGATCGCGCCACTGCACTCCAGCCTGGGCGACAGAGCAGGACTCTGTCTCAAAAACAAATAAAAATAAGCAAACAAAATAAAGAAGTATCAATTCAACACAGGATATCAATATTCAAGCAAAGTGAATGTGTTTGAGCTTTGGGAACATTGCCTTTGTGAGGCCCAAAGCTTTCAATGCATGATTCAAGTTTATTTAGAAGAAAAATTCACTCCTCCTAAGTTGTACTAAAAAAATAAAACAATTGGCCAGGCGTGCTGGCTCACACCTGTAACCCCAACACTTTCGGAGGCCAAGGTGGGCGGATCATGAGGTCAGGAGTTCGAGAAGAGCCTGGGGAACATGGTGAAAACCCGTCTCTACAAAAAATACAAAATTAGCCAGGCATGGTGGCGCATGCCTATAATCCCAGCTACTTGGGAGGCTGAGGCAGGAGAATCACCTGAACCCGGGAGACAGCAGTTGCAGTGAGCCAAGATCGCGGCACTGCA
Organism: Chlorocebus sabaeus; assembly: GCF_047675955.1. NCBI lineage: Eukaryota > Metazoa > Chordata > Mammalia > Primates > Cercopithecidae > Chlorocebus > Chlorocebus sabaeus. The sequence continues at coordinate 68,198,676 of NC_132904.1, read as the reverse complement.
CTCCAGCTTGGATAGAGTGAGACTCTGTTTCAAAAAAAAATGCAATACAATAAAATAAAAATAAAACAATCAACAAAGACACTTTAACTGAACCTAAAGGTCCTTGCTAAGAAAAAAATTACCTACAAAACTCTCTATAGTAGCTTTTATTTTGAACAGATGAACCAGGCCTGGATGTAAGGTGTAACTGATTACACATGAGAAGTCTCCTTCACTATGAGCCACCATTTAGACAAAATCCTATAATTCCCCTTTAAAATCCACAGGTATCAGCCAGGCACGGTGGCTGGCAACTGTAATCCCAGCACTTTGGGAGGCCAAGGTGGGCAGGTCACTGGAGGTTACAAGTTCAAGACCAGTCTGGCCAACATGGAGAAACCCCATCTCTACTAAAAATACAAAAATTAGCCGGCATGGTGATGCACACCCAGAATCCTAACTACTTGGGAGGCTGAAGCAAGAGAATCACTTGAATCCAGGAGGCAGAGGCTGCAGTAAGTCGAGATCACACCATTGCACTCCAGCCTAGGTGACATAGCGAGACACTAGCTCAAAAAAAAAAAAAAAAAGGAAAAAAAACAAAAACAAAAACAAAAAACCATAGGTATCAAAGAAAGATCCTATTCTGTACTGCTGCCATTACTTTTCTTTTGTTCACCTATGTTCACAAAGTTTCATTATTCCTTTTGGAACTAAATATCAATGAAACAATTAATGAATATGTCATTAATTTCTCGTAAGAGAAAAAAATAACTAGTCAGAAAACCCTGTTTGTAAAACATATGAAGTCATTTAAAAGTCATAAAGTACTGGGCACGATGGCTCACACCTGTAATCCCAACACGTTGGGAGGCAGAGGCAGGTAGATTACTTGAGGTCAGGAGTTTAAGACTAGCCTGGCCAACATGTGAAACCTCTTCTTTACTACCACAAAAAAAAAAAAAAAAAAAAAAAAAAAAAAGCTGGCTGTGGTGGTGCACGCTTGTAATTCCAGCGACTTGGGAGGCTGAGGCAGGAAGATCGCTTGAACCAAGGAGACAGAGGGTTGCAGTGAGCTGAGATCACACCACTGCACTCCAGCCTGGGCAATGGAGCAAGACTCCGTCTCCAAAAGAAAAAAAAAATCATGGAGGGAAACCAGTCCAAAAAGATAACAAACACAGTAAAGAGACTATTTTGGAACAGACGAAAAAGTATCACTAATATCATACTTTGTCATGTCAGTACTTGGATTATTATCTCAACGAAAAAAAAATCAAGAAAAAAGCTGAAGAATGTAAAAGTTCAAAAACAATAGTATTTCATGTCATTTTAAAATCCAAGCAAATAGGCCGGGCACAGTGACTCACACCTGTAATCCCATCACTTTGGGAGGCCTAGGCGGGTGGATCACAAGGTCAGGAGTTCAAGACCAGCCTGGCCAAGATGGTGAAATCCCGTATCTACCAAAAATACAAAAATTAGCAGGGCGTGGTGGCGGGTGCCTATAATCCCAGCTACTCGAGAGACTAAGGCAGAGAATTGCTTGAACCCCGGAGGTGATGGTTGCAGTGAGCCAAAATCATGCCACTGCACTCCAGCCTGGGTGACAGAGCGAGAATCCATCTCAAAAAAAAAAAATAAATACATAAAATAAAATCCAAACAAGTAAAGTGACTTAATTGCTATATATTTGACTCAGACATTCATTGAATCTCTTTTTGAAATGTTCTAATAGCTATGCCACAAAAATGGAGTGCTGCCTACTCAAGCATCATCAATTTTCCCTGATGAAAAAATAGAAAATGTACTTGGAGACTTTTCTTTTGAATAAAAATTTAATCAAAAGGGATCTTACAGCCCCATAAGTAGCAGAAAACAACATACTCGTGAACTACCTCAAACCCACAGGAGGGAAATAAATCCCAACTTACACTGTTTATACCACACATTTCCTCCGATTCTCATGGACAAGTTTATTGACTTGTAAAATTCAATTTTAAAAATAACAATTAAAAAGACAATTCAAATTCAGCACACAAGTTAGTAAGGCAACTCAGATAAAGATGACACCTTTCATTTTCCTATCACTGAACATGACTGTAAATATATTCACACATCAAAAAAAAAAAAAAAAAAAAAAAAAGAACTCTAAGCAAATCAGATATCTGCAACCATAGATTAACATCATATATATCTTAAAAAAAAATTTTATCGGCCGGGCACAGTGGCTCATGCCTGTAATCCCAGCACTTTGTAAGGTCAAGGCAGGCGGATCACCTGAGCTCAGGAGTTTGAGGCCAGCCTGGGTGACATGGTAAATCCTGTCTCTATAAAAATACAAATATTAGCCAGATGTAGTAGCACATGCCTGTAGTCCCAGCTACTCAGGAGGCTGAGGTGGGAGGATCACTTGAGCCCAGGAGGCGGAGGTTGCAGTGAGCTGAGATCGCACCAGTACACTCTAGCCTAGGAGAGAGTGAGAGAAGAGAGAAGAGAAGAGAGAAGAGAGGAGAAAGAAGAGAAGAGAAGGAAAGAAAAGAAAAGAAAGGAAGGAAAGAAAGAAAGGAAAGAAAGGAAAGAAAGAAAGGAAGAAAAGGAAAGAAAGGAAAGGAAAGGAAGGAAGGAAGGAAGGAAGGAAGGAAGGAAAGAAAAGAAAGAAAGAAAGAAAGAAAGAAAGAAAGAAAGAAAGAAAGAAAGAAAGAAGAAAGAAAGAAAAAGAAAGAAAGAAAGAAAGAAAGAAAGAAAGAAAGAAAGAAAGAAAGAAAGAAAGAAAGAAAGAAAGAAAGAAAGAAAGAAAGAAAGAAAGAAAAAGAAAGAAAAGAAAGAAAGAAAGAAAAGAAAGAAAGACGAAGGAAGGAAGGGAGGGAGGGAGGGAAGAAAGGAAGGGCCGAGTGTGGTGGTGGTTCACACCTGTAATCCCAGCACTTTGGGAGACTGAGGCGGGCAGATCACCTGAGGTCAGGAGTTCAAGACTAGACTGGCCAACATGGCGAAACCCTGTCTGTACTAAAAATACAAAAATTAGCTGGGCGTGGTGGTGCATGCCTGTAATCCCAGCTACTTAGGAGGCTGAGGCAGAAGAATCGCTTGAACCCAGGAGGCAGAAGTTGCAGTGAGCTGAGATCACGCCACTGCACTCCAGCCTGGGCAACAAGAGCGAAATTCCGTCTCAAAAAAAAAGGAAGAAAAGAAAAATAGCATTTAATTTTGAACATGAAGCATGTTACAAAAAAAAAAAGAGCTTTTATTAAACACACACATTTTCAAAGGGAGTGGAAATTGGTTCTTGAGGGACTACAATATCACAGATTATGATAGTTTGTGGCCCTCCAAAGAGTCACACAACATAAACAGACACACAGTATATGTGTGGTATGAAAATCTCAGGGGAAGGGAGAAGATGATTAAGAAAATACAGGCCGAGCGCAGTGGCTCACACCTGTAATCCCAGCACTTTGGGAGGCCAAGGAGGGTGGATCATGAGGTCAGGAGATCGAGACCATCCTGCCTAACACGGTGAAATCCTGCATCTACTAAAAATACAAAAAAAAATTAGCCAGGCATAGCGGTCGGCACCTGTAGTCCCAGTTACTCGGGAGGCTGAAGCAGAATGGCGTGAAGCCAGGAGGTGGAGCTTGCCGTGAGCCCAGATCGGGCCACTGCACTCCAGCCTGGGCAACAGAGGGAGACTCTGTCTCAAAAATATAAATAAATAAATGAAAGAAAAAACAGTCCCATTACAGCAGGTAAAACTTAAAAACAAAAAAATAGTCTACAAAGGGTCCATGGGGAAGGGTAACTGATAACAGAAAAGGTTGAGAAACGCTAACTGACCCTTAACCATCTTTCCATTTTAATTTTATAGGTAAGAAATAAGTAGGGATGGGTGCGGTGGCTCACACCTGTAATCCCAGCACTTTGGGAGGCCGAGGAGGGCGGATCGCCTGAGGTTAGGAGTTCCAGACCAGCCTCGCCAACGTGGTGAAACCCCATCTCTACTTTAAATACAAAAATTAGCTGATTGTGGTGGCAGGCGCCTGTAATCCCAGCTACTCGGGAGGCTGAGGCAGGAAAATCACTCAAACACAGGTGGTGGAGGTTGCAGTGAGCCAAGATTGCGCCATTGCACTACAGCCTGGGAGGGAGGGAGGAAGGGAGGGAGGTGAGGGGAGAGAGAGGGAGAGAGAGACAGAGACAGAGACAGAGACAGAGAGACAGATGCCAAGTATCTCATCCATGGTAACCAAGTCCACTGTCTCAAAACGGTTGTTACAAACAGAGTATGACCAAAAGGAATTACAGGAACTATAATCATTTCTGGCAGTGAATGAGCAAAATAACTAAAAGGGATTATAAAAATGAAACAAAACACATCAATTTAGGAATTGGTACCTACCAATGACCTATCTACCTTCCTCATGTAGTTGACAGTTAGATAAAACATATTAATCTTCCAACAGATGTTCAATATGATCTTTCTCCAGTACATTACAAGACCGTTCAAAGGCTCATTAAAAAACTGAGTTAACTGCTGACCTATACCAAATAACCATGTCTTTGTACTCATCTCCCAAATAGAACCTATCAGTGCCTAGTGATGTCTCACACAAAATCCTCAAGAAATATTTGAACCACTATTTCCCTCGACAAACAAAATAAACTTCCTATATCTGATCTGACTTTTGAAAACATAATTAGGTAGTTATAAGACATATTGAATTTTGAAAACATAATTAGGTAGTTATAAGACATATTGAAAATACTGACTGGACATGGTGGCTCACGCCTATAATCCCAGCACTTTGGGAAGCCAAGGCAGGTAGATCACTTGAACTCAGGAGTTCAGACCAGCCTGGCCAACATGGTGAAACCTTGTCTCTACTAAAAATACAAAAATTAGCCAGGCACAGTGGTGCGTGCCTGTAATCCCAGTGACTCGGGAGGCTGAAGCGGGAGAATCGCTTGAAACCGGGAGGGCGGAGGTTGCAGTGAGCCGAGATCGAGATCATGCCACTGCACTCCACAGTGAGACTACACCTCAAAATAAAATAAAAAGTAAAAAATAAAATAATAGTAAGAATATCATGTTCCATAAAACTGGTTTAAATTTTTACAGCATATCTCCAAGACAGTAGGTTAAGGTTTTTAAAATTATTGTTCAATCTTCTCTGTATTTTCCAGATTTTTAACAACGAATATGTATACAATGAACACGCATTCAAAATTTTTGAAACAGTAAAAAATAAACTACTGAATAATCCCCCAAATCAGAAAGGTTTCAACTTTCTTATATTATTTTTCTTATTTTATTTTAGTTTTTTAGAGACCTGCTTCCACTATGTCGCCTGGGCTGGAATGCAGTGGCAATTCACAAGTGTGATCACAGCACACTGCAGCCTTGAACTCCTAAGTGATACTCCTGACTCAGCCTCCATAATGGCTGGGACTACAGGTGCTTACCACAATACCTGGCACATTTCGACTTTCACTAAGAATAACCAGGCCGGCCGGGCGCGGTGGCTCAAGCCTGTAATCCCAGCACTTTGGGAGGCCGAGACGGGTGGATCACAAGGTCAGGAGATCGAGACCATCCTGGCTAACCCGGTGAAACCCTGTCTCTACTAAAAAATACAAAAAAAAAAACTAGACGGGCGAGGTGGCGGGCGCCTGTAATCCCAGCTACTTAGAGGCTGAGGCAGGAGAATGGCATAAACCTGGGAGGTGGAGCTTGCAGTGAGCTGAGATCCGGCCACTGCACTCCAGCCTGGGCGACAGAGCGAGACTCCGTCTCAAAAAAAAAAAAAAAAAAAAAAGAATAACCAGGCCAGTTGCAGTGGCTCACACCTGTAATCTCAGCACTTTGGGAGGCTGAGGCGATATAAAGATCCTGTTCTCCACTAAAAAAAAAAAAAAAAAAAAAAAGAACAAAAAACAAAAAGCAAAAACAAAACAACACAACAAACCAACAACAAAAATAAGAACAACCAAATATCTCCTGTATACCACTACAGGTTTGAAACCTGGCCTCATACAATGTGTCACTTAACCAAATGTGTTTCCTTTATGGTTTCTAAGCTATTGCTGAGGTAATCCAAAGTAAATGAAAAGCAATTTACATGCCTACTAATTATCTCAAGCCATATCCAGGACTTTAAACCTTTCCCTCTGGTACTTCACATCAAGCTATGGCTTACCTGAGAACTTTTAAATATTTCCAATCATACGAATCAGGAGAATAATGTGTGGTATAGTCAGTGTAACTTTAAGAGAGCCAAACCTGCTTTTTATATGTACCAAAATTAGAAGTGTTTGTATTGGTTCCTAAAGTCAGGGTTGGTTTGTTACCAAAGAGCCCGCCACTGGTTGTACCAAATGAAGGTGCACTGGTTGTGCTGCTTCCAAATGTAGTAAGCTTGTTATTGCCAAACAGGGTCTAAAAAAAATAGAATACAGGAAAATTTAAAATAATATTAAGACACACACCAAACTAAATATAGGTTACCTCAGGTATATTGGATTGGGTACGGGGTGGGGGAAAGATGCCCTAACATTTATAAAAAAGGTAGAAGAAAGATGAATAAAGGCTATCAAAAAATATAAACACAGAATGCTTCTGGCCTGAAAAGTTAATGGTGACCCCTAAGGATTACCACTGAAACACAATGAATCCAATGAAACCGGATTTCAGTGAGGCAAAGAAAAAAATAACAAGGCGATCAAGTATCTTTTTACCTGTTACGAGACATGTAGCAAATATTTACTTTGCCAGAAGAAATCATTACAAGAAAAACTTTGAACATGCTACAACATGGACGAACCTTGAAAACACTACGCTAAGTGAAAGACACCAATCACAAAAGACCATATATTATGATTCCATTTACATGAAATGTTCAAAATAGTCAAATCCATAGAGAGAAAGCAGGCTTAAGATGATCAGAGGAAAATAGGGAGTGACTGCCAATGACTATGGCATTTCTTTTTGGCATAATGAGTATGTTCTAAAACTACTGATAGTTGCACATTTTGTCGATATACTAAAAACCACCTAGCTGTACACTTTAAAGAGACAAATTGTAAGGCATGTGGACTATACATCAATAAATCTGTCACTAGAAAGTACTGGAAGCTGGGCACAGTAGCTCATGCCTGTAATCCCAGCACTTTGAAAGGCCAACGTGGGAGGATCACTTGAGGCCATAAGTTACCAGCCTGGCCAACATGGCAAAATCCCACCTCTACTAAAAAATACAGAAATTAAGGCCAGGCGTGGTGGCTCACGCCTGTAATCCTAGCACTTTGGGAGGCCAAGGCAGGTGGGTCATGAGGTCAGGAGTTCAAGACCAGCCTGGCCACCATGGTGAAACCCCATCTCTACTAAAAATACAAAAATTAGCTGGGCATGGTAGCGGACGCCTGTAATCCCAGCTACTCAGGAGGCTGAGGCAGAGACTGCAGTGAGCCGAGATCGTGTGCCACTGTACTACAGCCTGGTCAACACAGCGAGACTCCATCCCAAAAAAAAGAAAAAAAAAAAAAAATTAGCCTGGCACGGTGTCACATGCCTGTAATCCCAGCTACTTGGGAGGCTGAGGCACGAGAATCACTTGAGCCAAGAGGGAGAGGTTGCAGTGAGCCAAGATCATGCCACTGCAGTACAGCCTGGACAACAGAACAAGACTCAGTTTCAAAAACAACCACCACCACCACCACAACCAAAGTATTAGAATGTCTTGAAGCATTATCTAATTTTCTCAATTTTTCACCTCAATTATCTGTCCAAAGTTTAAAAAAAGAAAAGAGAAATTTCAATCTCCATGAAAACAGGACCATATGTTTTAGGAACTTTGTGTTCCTTTTTTATAAGATGGAGTTTTGCTCTTGTTGCCCAGGCTAGAGTGTAATGGGGAGATCTTGGGTCACTGCAACCTCCACTTCCTGGGTTCAAGTGATTCTCCTGCCTCAGCATCTCAAGTAGCTGGGATTATAGGCACCCACCACCACACCCGGCTAGTGTTTTTTCGTATTTTCAGGAGAGATGGGGTTTCACCATGTTGGCCAGGTTGGTCTCGAACTCCGACCTCAGGTGATCCACTGGCCTCAGCCTCCCAGAATGCTAGGATTACAGGCGTGAGCCACCGCACCTGGCCCTTTTTTTTTTTTAACCGACTCACAACAGCAAGTTCAAAGCTTCTTCCATGAGTATCTCAACAATTTCAACAACCTGATCAACCCCAAAAACATTTCATTCCCAAATATCATACCAATTTATCACCTACAAAGGAGGGAAGAACTAGGAGTTAAAAATCATCTGATTCAAACAAAGCAAAAGAACTTGAATTTAGACTCAACAGTTTAACCAATGCTATCAGAAGTACAATGCACATAAGCACTGAGGCAAAGAAATTTTAAAAAGGAAAGAATTTACTAATTGAAAACAAACCTGAAGTTAACCTGAAATTACATCTTACATCAAATTGCCTTTTGTTCTCAAAATCAAATCATATTAGGCTGGTACAATAATATACCCAATAAAAAAATACTTGCAAGAGTCAAATCCTTAGAAGAAAATTCCTTTAACAAATCTACACACATCTTCAAATTACAGTCAACTGTAGAAACCTACCGAACCAACAGCACCAAATCCAGTATTGGTCTGCCCAAAGAGACCTGTTCCTGTTCCAAATGCTGTCCCAGTGCTGGTGTTTGTAGCTGTCCCAAAAAGACCTCCAGGCTGTGAGGCTTGGGTTACTCCAAATAAACCCTGCAAAGAAGTTTATATAGATTAAAAGATACCCTACAATAGTTTCCGCAACGAGTCTCAGATTAACAACAAAAAAAAAGTTACAATTTTTTCAAACTTATATGACAAATACTAGGCTAAATAACTTAGATTTAGGTGAAAAGAACTAATCACTATCAAGCTGGGGAGTGGACTTAAAATCAAGTAACCAAAAATAATCAGCGAAAATAAATCAACACGGACTGAGGTAGGAGTGTTATGTTAAAGACCCTTATTCCTTTTTTTGATAATGGAGTTTCGTTCTGTTGCCCAGGCTGAAGTGCAGTGGCACAATCTCAGCTCACTGCAGCCTCCGCCTCCTAGGTTCAAGTGATTCCGTCGCCTCAGCCTCCCAAGTAGCTGGGACTACAAGGGCACACCACCACATCCAGCTAATTTTTGCATTTTTAGTAGAGATGGGGTTTCACAATGTGCCCAGGCTGGTCTCAAACTCCTGACCTCAGGTGATCCATCCGCCTTGGCCTCCCAAAACGCTGGCGTGAGCCACTGCACCCAGCCAAAAGCCTTAACTCTAAATGAGACACTATACTCATTTCCAATGAGCAATCTGCATCATCCTATGTTTAACAATGTATTTTACTTATGCATTAATAAAGGAAAAATACTGTGCTAATAGACTTGCTGAAGAGGGAATTCACTGTGCTGTTTTTTAAAGTTTTACTGAGACACAATTCACACACCACAAAATTCACTCATTTATAGTGGACTATTCAGTGATGTTTTGCATGTTCACAGTTGTGCAAACATCCCTACTATCTAAATTCTCACCACCCCCAAAAGAAATCCCAGACCCATCAGCAATTACTCCCCATCCCTAGGGAACCATTAATCTTTTCCTGTGGATTTTTAAAAAATTCTGAACATTTAATATGAATGGAGTCATTAAAAATGTGTCTTTTGTGACAGACTTGTTTCATTAGCACGTTTTCAAGGTTCACCTGTGTTGTAGTATGTATCAGTACTTCATTCCAATTTATGGTTAAACAATATTCCATTATATGCATATACCACAATTGGTTACTCATTCGTTGTTAATAGATCTTTAGGTTATTTCTACATTTTAGTCATTATGAATAATGCTGTTATATTCATTTGTGTACAAGTCTGTGTCTTATTTTTCTTTGGTAAATCCCAAGATGTGCAACTGCTGGTTCATATCATAACTCTAACATTTTGAGAAACCACCAAACTGTTTTCTTAACAGGGTGGCACCATTTTACATTCCTACCATCAATGTATAACGGTTCCAACTTCTCCAGGTTCAATACTTACTACTGTCTTTTTTTTTGTTTTTGTTGAGTCTCACACTGTCACCGAAGCTGGAGTGCAGTAGCGCGATCTCGGCTCACCACAACCTCCGCCTCCCGGGTTCAAGAGATTCTCCTGCCTCAGTCCCCCAAGTAGCTGGGACAACAGGCGGGCACCAACATGCCTGGATAATTTTTTGTTATTTTTAGTAGAGACGGGGTTTCACCATGTTGTCCAGGCTAGTCTCGAACTCCTGACCTTGTGATCTGCCCGCCTTGGCCTCCCAAAGTGCTGGGATTAAAGGCGTGAGCCATCACGCCTGGCCTATTACTGTCTTTATTATATCTTTCAAGTAGGTGCAAAGTGGTATTTCATTTTGGTTTTCATTTGCCTTTCCCTGATGACTTATGACGTTAAGCATATTATCACACCACTTACGTATCTTCTTTGGAGAAATGTCAATTCAAATCCTGGGCCCTTTTTAAATAAGTTATTGTCTTACTACTGAATTATAAGAGTTATTTATATATCCTGGATACAAGTCCTATATCACATATATGATTTTCAAATATTTTCTTCCATTTACAGGTCTTCTCTTCATTTTGATGATATCCCCTTGATACATAAATGTTTTTCTGCCACCTTTTTTTTTTTTTTTTTAGAGATAGGGTATCACTATGTTACTCAGGCTAGAGTGCAGTGGCCTATTCATAGCACGATGATAGTGCACTGCAGCTTCTAACTCCTGATCTCAGTGATTCCCCGACCTCAGCCTCCTGAGTAGCTGGGACGACAAACATGTGCTAAAAGGCCTGGCTAAAAGGTTTTAATTTTGAAAAAGCCCAATTTATCTATTTTTTCTTTTTCTGCTTTTGCTTTTGGTGTCGTATCTAAGATATTAGTGTCTAACTAGGTTTCTTCTAACAGTTTTATAATTTTAGCTCTTGCATTTAGAAATTTGATCAATTTGGGCTGGGCGCAGTGGCTCAAGCCTGTAATCCCAGCACTTTGGGAGGCCGAGACGGGCGGATCACGAGGTCAGGAGATCGAGACCATCCTGGCTAACCCGGGGAAACCCCGTCTCTACTAAAAATACAAAAAATTAGCCGGGCGAGGTGGCGGGCGACTGTAGTCCCAGCTACTCCGGAGGCTGAGGCAGGAGAATGGCGTAAACCCGGGAGGCAGAGCTTGCAGTGAGCTGAGATCCAGCCACTGCACTCCAGCCTGGGTGACAGAGCGAGACTCCGTCTCAAAAATAAATAAATAAATAAATAAATTAAAAAAAAAAAGAAAAGGAATTTGATCAATTTTTGGCCAGGCATCGTGGCTCACACCTGTAATCCCAGCACTTTGGGATGCCAAGGCAGTCGAATCACTTGAGGTCAGGTGTTCGAGACCAGCCTGGCCAACAGGTGAAACCCCGTCTCCACTTAATACAAAAAAATTAGCCAGGCACGGTGGTGCGCACCTGTAATTCCAGTTACTTGGGAGACCAAGGAAAGAGAACCGCTTGAACCCAGGAGGCAGAGGTTGCAGTGAGCCAAGATCGTGCCACTGCACTCCAGTCTAGGCAACAGAGCAAGACTGTCTCAAACAAAAAACAAAAAACTGATCAATTTTAACTTTCGCAGTTAACTCAGTGCTGTGAAGAAAGAATCCAACCTCATTATTTTGCATGTGAATAATCAGTTGTCTCAGCATCACATGTTGAAAAGACCATTCTTCTTCACTGAATTGTTTTGGTATCCTTGTTGAAAATCAATTGTCTACAAATGTGAGGGTTTATTTCTGGACTCTCACTTCTATTCAATTGGTCTATGTCTCTCCTTATGCCAGTAACACAATTACTATTGCTTTATAGTAAGTTTTAAAATTGAGAAGTAAAGCCAGGTACAGCTGCTCACACCTGACCTCAGTGATTCCCCGACCTCAGCCTCCTGAGTAGCTGGGACGACAATCATGTGCTAAAAGGCCTGGCTAAAAGGTAATCTCAGCACTTTGGGAGTGCAAGGAGAGCAGATTGTTTGAGGCCAGAAGCTCGAGACCAGCCTGGATAACTCAATGAAAACCCATCTCTACAAAAACTACAAAAATTAGCTGGACATGGTGGTGCCTGCCTGTAGTCCCAGCTACTTGGGAGGTGAGGTGGGAGGATCGCTTAGCCCAGGAGGCGGAGGATGAAGTGAGCTGAGTTCACGCCACTGCACTCCAGCCTGGGTAACTGCAGCGAGGCCTGTCTTAGAAAAATAAATAAAATTGAGAAACATGAAGGCCAGGCATGGTGGTTCATGCCTGTAATCCCAGCACTTTGGGAGGCCGAAGCGGGTGGATCACTTGAGGTCAGGAGTTCGAGACCAGCCTGACCAACATGGTGAAGCCCCGGCTCTACTAAAAATACAAAATTAGCTGGGTATGGTGGCGCACGCCTGCAATCCCAGCTATGTGAGAGGCTGAGAAAGGAGAATTTCTTGAACCCGGGAGGCAGAGGCTGCAGTGAGCTGAGATTATGCCATTGCACTCCAGCCTGGGCAATAAGAGTGAAAAATTCCGGCTCAAAAAAAAAAAAAAAAGAGAGAGAGAGAAGCCTCAGGGTCCTCCAACTTGTTGTTTTTCAAAATTGTTTTGGCTATTCTGGGTTCCTTCTTGTTCTTCCTTCAGTGTTTTTTTTTTTTTTTTTTTTTAATTTATTTATTATTATTAAACTTCAAGTTGTAGGGTACATGTGCACAACGTGCAGGTTTGCTACATATGTATACTTGTGCCATGTTGGTGTGCTGCACCCATCAACTCGTCATTTACATCAGGTATAACTCCCAATGCAATCCCTCCCCCCTCCCCCCTCCCCATGATAGGCCCCGGTGTGTGATGTCTCCCTTCCCGAGTCCAAGTGATCTCATTGTTCAGTTCCCACCTACGAGTGAGAACATGCGGTGTTTGGTTTTCTGTTCTTGTGATAGTTTGCTAAGAATGATGGTTTCCAGCTGCATCCATGTCCCTACAAAGGACACAAACTCATCCTTTTTTATGGCTGCATAGTATTCCATGGTGTATATGTGCCACATTTTCTTAATCCAATCTGTCACTGATGGACATTTGGGTTGATTCCAAGTCTTTGCTATTGTGAATAGTGCTGCAATAAACATACGTGTGCATGTGTCCTTATAGCAGCATAATTTATAATCCTTTGGGTATATACCCAGTAATGGGATGGCTGGGTCATATGGTACATCTAGTTCTAGATCCTTGAGGAATCGCCATACTGTTTTCCATAATGGTTGAACTAGTTTACAATCCCACCAACAGTGTAAAAGTGTTCCTATTTCTCCACATCCTCTCCAGCACCTGTTGTTTCCTGACTTTTGAATGATCGCCATTCTAACTTCATGTCTAAAACACCAAAAGCAACGGCAGCAAAAGCCAAAATTGACAAATGGGATCTCATCAAACTAAAGAGCTTCTGCACAGCAAAAGAAACTACCATCAGAGTGAGCAGGCAACCTACAGAATGGGAGAAAATTTTTGCAATCTACTCATCTGACAAAGGGCTAATATCCAGAACCTACAAAGAACTCAAACAAATTTACAAGAAAAAAACAAACAACCCCATCCAAAAGTGGGCAAAGGATATGAACAGACATTTCTCAAAAGAAGACATTCATACAGCCAACAGACACATGAAAAAATGCTCATCATCACTGGCCATCAGAGAAATGCAAATCAAAACCACAATGAGATACCATCTCACACCAGTTAGAATGGCCTTCAGTGTTTTTATCATGTAAAAGTGTCAAATGTTTTATCTGTATCTACTGAGGTGATCATGTGGTTGTTTTTTAAATTATATTACCACAGTGTATTACAATGATTAATGATGATATGCTGAACCAATCTTCCTTGGATAAATCCCACTTAGTCATGGATTATGATCCTTTTTTGTTTGTTTGTTTGTGTGTTTGTTTTGAGATGGAATCCCGCTCTGTCGCCCAGGCTGGAGTGCAGTGGCACAATCTCGGCTCAACTGCAACTTCTGCCTCCTGGGTTTAAGCAATTCTCCTGCCTCAGCCTCCTGCGTAGCTTCGATTACAGGTACCTGCCACCATGCCCAGCTAATTTTTGTATTTTTGGTAGAGATAGGGTTTCACCATGTTGGCCAGGCTGGTCTCGAACTCCTGACCTCATGATCCACCCCACCTCAGCCTCCCAAAGTGCTGGGGTGACAGGCATGAGCCAGCATGCCCGGCTGATCTTTTTCATATGTTACTGAAATCAGTCATCTAGTATTTTGAAGACCTGGGGGTACAAGCATATTTTTTTTTTCTTGAGATTAAGTCTCGCTTTGTTGCCCAGGTTGGAGTGCCACAGAGCGATCCCAGCTCACTGCAACCTCTGCCTCCCCCTGGGTTCAAGCTATTCTTGTGCCTCAGCCTCCCAAGTAGTCAGGATTACGGGCAACAACCACTGTGCCTGGCTAAGTTTTGTATTTTTAGCAGAAACGGGGTTTTACCATGTTGGCCAGGCTGGTCTCGAACTCCTGATCTCAAGTGATCTGCCCACCTCGGCAGTGATGGGATTACAGGCATAAGCTACTGTGCCCAGCCCATACTTGTTTTTTAATCAGTAAAAGTATCTCTAATTTTAAGACGAGGTAAATTCCAAGTTCTGATCAATTACTCACATATCACTTCATTCTTTAATTTCATACTTCTCTAAAAAAGGTCCCTAGAAATAAACTAGTAATGACCATGAGGACCTTCTCTTTGGACACAGTATGGCTCTAAGGTGTAGGTCTCCCTTTAAAAAAAAAAAAAAAAAAAAAAAAATTTCTTTGTACGATTCCCCCTAAGGGAACTAGATGAAAGCTCCCTTAGTTCCTGTTGTTGGCTATATTCCAAAATATAGTCAGTAATAAGTATTTTCTCCTATCCCCTATAGAATGGCTACAGTCAATCTTCCAAGGCATAGCTTCAAGAGGGCCAAGTCCAGCCCACTAAGTAGTTCCTACTTAGTGATGAGAAAAATACTTTCAGAAAGGATAAGTGACCACCTCAACAGCATCTCAACAAGTAAAGAGTAGAGCCCAGGCTAGAATCTAGGTCTTAATTATTCTAAGACTTTGTTCTCTTCCCTTCATTAAATACCCTCAACTCTTTTTTTTTTTTTTTTTTTTTTTTTTTTGAGACAGAGTCTGGCTCTGTCGCCCAGGCTGGAGTGCAGTGGCCGGATCTCAGCTCACTGCAAGCTCCGCCTCCCGGGTTTAAGCCATTCTCCTGCCTCAGCCTCCAGAGTAGCTGGGACTACAGACGCCCACCACCTCGCCCGGCTAGGTTTTTTTGTACTTTTTAGTAGAAACGAGGTTTCACCGTGTTAGCCAGGATGGTCTCGATCTCCTGACCTCGTGATCCGCCCGTCTCGGCCTCCCAAAGTGCTGGGATTACAGGCTTGAGCCACCGCGCCCGGCCCCTCAACTCTTAAGATCTGCAGTAGAGGTAGAATTTGCTAGTTAGACATGATTACTTAACTCTACAAGTAAGACCTGGAGGTAAATAACGGTCTGTTTCCTTACCATGGTGTTGGTGCTTGGCTGTCCTAGAGTGCTGGTATTACCAAAGGAAAAGCCAGTGTTCTGGGTGGTTGTGGCCTGGCCAAATGGTTTGCTGAAGAGGCTGGTAGTCTGCTGATTCTGTTGGCCAAAGAGACCACCTGGATTTGTTCCAAATCCAGTTGTACCTTTTAGGAAAAAGAAAAGAAAAAAAATGTAAACACCCAAAAATACAAAACCTTCCATTATCCAGTTATTTCAAGTCCTTATGTTATCTACTACCCTTCATTCACTACTTGATAACCTTTTCATTTTCCATCCTTCACCTAACTCTAGATTTAAACTTTAACTTCTATAATAACACCCTGACCCCAAGAAGTCTAACTAGGCTAAATGATCTTCCCTTGTAAGTCCACAGCTTCCTTCTATTTTACAAGATAATACACTAGAAGTCAGCATGTGTATTTTAAACTTACTAGTCTAAGTTACTGAGAACAAAGGCCTCTTCTTTACATGAATATATCCAGCCCAGAGTCTGATATGTAATATTCAATAATGAATATGGGCCAGGCACAGTGGCTCACATCTGTAATAACACTTTGGGAGGCCAAGGTAGGAGGATCACTTGAGGACAGGAGTTCCTGAACAGCATAGGCAACACAATGGGACCCCATCTCTACAAAAAAATTGTAAAAGTTAGTCAGGCATAACGACTTGTGCCTGTGGTTTTAGCTACTAGGGAGACTGAGGTGGGAGTATGGCTTGAGCCTGGGAGTTTGAGGCTGTGGGGAGCTGTGATGGAGCCACTGCACGACAGCCTGGGTGACAGAGCTAGACAGTGTCCTCCAACTCCCACCAAAAAACAGAAAAAATTAAGAAACATTAGCCAGGCAGAACGGTGGGAATATTACTTGGGCCCAAGAGTTCAAGGCTGCAGTGAGCTATGATTGCTCCACTGCACTCTAGCCCGGTCAACAAGGTGGGATTGTGTCTCGAAAACAAACAAACAAACAAACAAACAAAACACATACTAAACTAAATCATGGAATATCAAGATTGAAAAGTACATTTGGATGGACATGGTGGTTCACACTGGTAATCTCAGTACTTTGGGAGGCTGAAGCAGACAGATTGCTTGAGGCCAGGAGTTCGAGATCAGCCTGGCCAACATGGCAAAACCCCGTCTCTACTAAAAATACAAAAATTAGCCAATGCTGGCAGGCACGGTGGCTCACGCCTGTAACTCCAGCAAGCTGGGAGGCTGAGATGGCGATCACCTGAGGTCAGGAGTTCCGATCAGCCTGGCCAAGATGATAAAACCCCATCTGTACTAAAAATACAAAAAAATCAGCCAGGCATGGTGGTGGGCGTCTGTAATCCCAGCTACTTCAGAGGCTGAGGCAGAGAACTGCTTGAACCTGTGAGGTGGAGGATGCAGTGAGCCGAGATCACACCACTGCACTCCAGCCTGGGCGACAGAGCGAAACTCCGTCTGAAAAAAAAAAAAAATTAGGGCTTGGCACCATGGCTCACACCTATAATCCCAGCACCCTGGGAGGCCGAGGCTGGTTAATCGCCTGATGTCAGGGGTTTGAGACCAGCCTAGCCAACATAGTGAAACCCCAACTCTATTAAAAATATAAAAAATTAGCCAGGCATGGTGGTGGGCGCCTGTAACCCCAGCTCCTCAGGAGGCTGAGGCAGAAGAATCACTTGAACCTGGGAGTTGGAGGTTGCACTGCACCGCAGCTTGAGCAACAGTGAGACTCCAACTCAAAAAATAAATAAAATAAAATTAGCTGGGTGTGGTGGTAGCACATGCCTATAGAGTGGCTGAGGTAGGAGAATCACCTAAGCCCAGGAAGTCAGGGCTGCAGTGAGCTGTGATCACACCACTGCACTCCAGCATGGGCAACAGGAGTAAGAACCTAAGACCCTGTCTCAAAAAGAGAAAAGAAAAAGTAGATCAAATATTACTTAAATATGTATTTTTGAGTGTGTATGTGTATGTACATCTCTTCAGAAGGCTATGAAAAGCTCTAATTTTTGCTTTTCTATACAGAGGCAAACTGGTGGATGGAGAAAGTGCAGAAGCAAAGTATATAACCTCTGGTTAGTTTTCTATATTTTGTGAACTTTGTATCATATATGTGCATTACTTTTGCAAAAGTAGTATTTTTGTAAAGTAAATTAGTCATCAACTTTAACTCCTCTTTCATATCCCACATTAAACCAATCCATCAGCAAATCCCATCAGTTCTATAATCAAACTGGGTCCAGAACCTCATCTTCTTTCTTTTCCATCCTTATTATTTTGAGGCGGAGTCTTGCTCTGTCACCCAGGCTAGAGTGCTATGGTGTGATCTCAGATCACTGCAACCTCTGCCCCCCAGGTTCAAGCGATTCTCCTGCCTCAGCCTCCCAAGTAGCTGGGATTACAGGCACTTGCCACCACGTCCAACTAATTTTCATATTTTTAGTAGAGGCAGGGTTTTACCATGTTGGCCAGGCTAGTCTTGAACTCCTGACCTCAAGCAACCCACCTGCCTTGGCCTCCCAAAGTGCTAGGATTGTAGGCATGAGCCACCACATTTGGCCTCTTTTCCATCCTTGCCCAAGCCACTAACACCTCTCATGCTGGTAATAGCTTTCTAAGTAATTTGTTTCTCCTCTTTCTTACCACCTACTCTCAATATAGGAGACTTCAGAATCATCCTTCACTCACAATCACATGACTTCTCTGTCTAAACAACTCTCAGGATTTCCTAAATCAAGTAAAAACTCAAGTCTTGATATTAGTCTACAAAGTTGTATAAAATATGGCCCCCATATCCCCCAGTATTTTCCCTTGCCCTCTCTTCAAATGGCCAAAACTCAAGAGTTTTTACACTCAGTTTCCACTAGCTGGAATGTTCTTCCCCCAGCAATCTGTACAACTTGCTCTTTCATCTTCTTCAGATACGTCACTGCTCAAACATCACCTTCTCATGTGAAGCATTCCTTAGTCATCTTCATCTTAAACTGTCTTTCTCCCTTTCCCCACATATATCCAGGCATTCCTTCCTATTCCTATGGTATCCCTGAATTATTATTTTTCTCCATAGCACTTAACCCAAAATGGCAATTATGTTTTAGTTTTAGTTATCTGTCTCTCCTCAATATAATCTAATATGTTATCAAGTGCTTACTAGTTCCAAAGGCAGTTTTGTTCTGACCATATGCAAAGCCTGAATTAGTGGTGGAGGAACTGAAGAGTCCTGTTGCACTGGAAGTGGCTGGAGAAGACCCAAACAAGCCAGTTGTGGTACCTGCTCCCACCTGGTTCTGTGGGCCTTTCCTGTTAGCCTGATAATCCTCTAAACGAAGTTCCTGAAGGGAGGGAAAACATATTTCTAATCTTAACATGTAGCTAAAAATAATTATTTAGGAGGCTAAATACTTGAATTTAGTATTCAAGTTCTACTTTCACATAGGAACCATGACTAAAAGAGAGAAAACTAAGGAATGACATTATATCATTAAAGAAAAACATTTCCAACAAACACTAAAATTCATACCATAATTATCATAAAACTACAAGCCAAAGAGTCAATCATATCTTAATCTCAGTTTTCTTTTACAAACAATACACTCTTTCGGTAAAATGTCATAAAATAATCCTAACTCTCCCTAGCCCTAAAATATAAAAATAAAATAAAAATTATAGTGAATTAAAAGATGCAGATTCTGTGGGGCAAAAAATTTAGAAAAAGAATAAAGTTTACCAATTTTGTCTCAAGTCAATATGTTCCTGGCACAGCCCAATAAAGCAAGCATAGTTTGGTATGCAGAAAGAAGCAATCACTACAATTGGGAACGACTATCACAATGTACAACAACCTACTACATAAGCAATAAGAATGAACAAACTAACTTCATGCAACAACATGGATGAGTATCTCAATGTTGAAAGACAGCCATTAAAAAGTACATAATGTGGCTGGGCACTGCAGCTCATGCCTGTAATCCCAGCACTTTGGGAGGCCGAGGCGGACGGATCACAAAGCCAGGGTTCAAGAACAGCCTGGCCAACACAGCAAAATCCCGTCTCTACAAAAAATCAAAAATTAGCTGGGCATAGTGGCGTGCAGCTGCAATCCCAGCTACTCCGGAGACTGAGGCAGGAGACTGCTTAAATCCGGGAGGCAGCGTTTATAGTGAGCTGAGATCATGCCACTGCACTCCAGCCTAGGCAACAGAGCAAGACTCCATCTCAAAAAAAAAAAAAATTTAGCTGGGTGTGGTGGCCCACACCTGTAATCCAAGCTACCAGGGAGGCTGAGGTGCAAGAATTGCTTGAACCTGGGAGGCAGAGGTCATAGTGAGCCAAGATGTGCCACTGCACTCCAGCCTGGGTGACGGGGACACTGGCTCAAAAAAAAAAGAAAGAAAAACTTTTATTAAGCTGTATGACTTTGCATAATTTTACTAAAAACACCTTCATATGCATGCATACACATTGCCCAGTGTAACAGAAGCAACATCCAATCAGAACAGACGATTAGACTGGGCTCAGGGGCTCATGCCTGTTATCCCAGCACACTGGGAGGCCGAGGAAGAAAGATCACTTGAGCTCAGGAGTTTGAGACCAGCCTGAGCAACATAGTAAGACCTCATCTCCACAAAAATATTTTTAAACATTAGCTGGGCGTGGGGCACATGCCAGCAGTCCCAGCTATTTGAGAGGCTAAGGACATGAAGCCTGGGAAGCTGAGACTGCAATGAGCTGTGATTGTGTCACTGCATTCCAGCCTGAGCTAAAAAGCTCAAAAAAAAAAAAAAAAAAAAAAAAAAAAAAAAAAAGACCATTGGGGTGCTATACCTTCACATATCCCTGAATATTATCCCTGCCTCAACAAGTAGATATCTAGAAATAATACTTGATTTTTAAAAATAATTTGGTTAATTTTTTACATAAACCCAAACTGAACCCCTCTATCCTAAAGATAATCAAAACCATTTTTAAAAGCTACATTCCAATAGAATCAAAAAGGTTAGACTGACATTCTGTATTGTATTTTACTGACCTCTAGTGACTTGCTTTCATATTCTTTCATAGCAGTAATACACTGGTGCTTGGTACTTATGTTAGTGCTAACTCCAGCTTTGACCATAGTATCTGTACCAGTTGGAGGCTGCAAAGAAATAAAGGCGAATTTGTAGGTCCGAGTTTTATATTGCTACTCTCTCAGACACAATTTCTCAACCACTGAACTCTAAAACTAGTCCTCCCAGGTCTTTTATACTGAGATGGTTTCAAGGGTGCTTGATTAAATATACTGCATTTCTGATCTCTCCCCACATCAAGATTATCTGAATAAATCAATCTTAGTAACAAAGTAATCACAAACCCAAGGATTAATCCCATAACCCAAGCCATCCAATTACATGCTAAAATACATGCAATACTATGCACAAGGAAAGTTTTACCCAATATATACATTTAAACCTCTATATCTATGTTCTCCTTGCTATTCTGCCCTGTAATGTTGCATTAAAAAAATAC
This sequence comes from Chlorocebus sabaeus, assembly GCF_047675955.1. Classification (NCBI taxonomy): domain Eukaryota; kingdom Metazoa; phylum Chordata; class Mammalia; order Primates; family Cercopithecidae; genus Chlorocebus; species Chlorocebus sabaeus. Next base: position 68,177,559 of record NC_132904.1, on the reverse strand, counting down.
AGAGGGCCGGGCATGGTGGCTCACGCCTGTAATCCCAGCACTCAGGGAGACCGAGGCGGGTGGATCACAGGGTCAGGAGTTTGAGACCAGCCTGGCCAATATGGTGAAACTCCATCTCTACTAAAAAATAAAAAAAAAAAAAACAATAAATTAGCCAGGCATGGTGGCACGCACCTGTAGTCCCAGCTACTCAGGAGGCTGAGGCAGGAGAATTGCTTGAATTCGGGAAGTGGAGGTTGCAGTGGGTCAAGATTGCGCCACTGCACTCTGGCCTGGGCAAGAGTGAGACTCCATCTCAAAAAACAGCAGCAACAACAACAACAACAACAAAAATATGGAAACCGACCAGGCGCAGTGGCTCACGCCTGTAGTCCCAGTACTTTGGGAGGCCGAGGTGAGTGGATCGCTTGAGGTCAGGAGTTCAAGACCAGCCTGGCCAACATGGTGAAACCCTATCTCTACTAAAAATACAAAAATTAGCTTGGGTGGGTGACTGTAATCCCAGCTACTTGGGAGGCTGAGGCAGGAGAATCACTTGAACCCAAGAGGTGGAGGTTGCAGTGAGCCAAGATTGCACCGCTGCACTCCAGTCTGACTGTCTTCAGAAAAAAAAAAAAAAAGAAATATGGAAACCTGTTTTTCCCCGATAACCTTACAAGGAAAAAGGCACAATAAGTAAAACTAATGATTCCTGCTTGTACTGCCAGTTTTCTCAACTATTGTGCTTTACAAAAGGCATCACACAGTATTTTTCACTATCGTTTATATTTTAACTTTAAATTCGGGGTTGTAAATTTAGTACTATGAATTAACCAATTTATCTGAGAAATTCTTCATTTTCTGGAGTATATTTCAACAAGTTTTATTTCTGCCAAAGATTTCCATAGGCTAACTGCACTTCCAGCGTACCCTAAGAATCCCCCAAATATTTACATCAAGTGGTATTCCATATGTTCCTGTAAACAAAATCTTCCGCTCTAGCCCTCCACTCAACCCCTCTCAAAAAAAAACACACACACACACAAAAACTTTATGGCCCCATTTAGCCATTTCATCAACAAAACCTGTATTTTTAATCTGGTACAGAATGTTGATGAGTTACTCTTATTTGCCCCCTATTCTTTATTTCTATAAAGAATAGTTGACCAGGCCGGGCATGGTGGCTCATGCCTGTAATCCCAACACTTTGGGAGGCAGAGGTGGGCAGATCACCCAAGGTCAGGAGTTCAAGACCAGCCTGGCCACCACAGTGAAATGCCATCTCTCCTAAAACTACAAAAAAATTAGCTAGGTGTGGAGGTGGACTCCTATAATCCCAGCTACTCGGGAGGCAGAGGCAGGAGAATCACTTGAACCCAAGAGGTGGAGGCTGCAGTGAGCTGAGATCACACCACCGCCCTCCAGCCTGGGCAACAAGAGTGAAACTCCGTCTTAAAACAAAACAAAACAAACTAAACTAAACCAAACCAAACCAACAGCTGACCATTCAGAAGCAAATTTTTAACACAGTAAATTCAAATTCTACCTTATACCAGCTTATTATAAAATTTTATGAATACACATTTAATTGGGATGAGCCTAATTCAAATATACATCATAATCTAGATTTGCATTTCACAAGTTTCCCTGTCTACTATACAACTTGTTTTTAACACATTGTTCAGGAAGTGTCAAGCTAAGCTGGATGAGAAACAATTTTACTATTCATCCTGCAAAGAAATATACATGCGGGAAAAAACATTCCACAAAGATTGGAAGAAAATACGTACGTTAAATTTAATAGTAGTCCCAGTAGGAGCAGCTGTAAAACTACTTGGCCCAAAGAGGGAGCCAGATGTGCTGCCAAAAGGATTAGAGGTGGTATTTGTGGTTCCAAAGAGTCCTCCACTGCTAGTACTGGTTCCAAAATCTAAAAATAAGAAAAATGAGATGATAACAGTAAGAAATTTAAGAATCTATAAGATGCCTTGGAATTGGGCTATGGCACTAGCGCCACAGTACTTTTTCACCTTCTTTTTTTTTTTTTTAAGACAGGGTCTTGCTCTGTCTCCTAGGATGGTGTGCAGTGGTGCAATCACAGCTCACTGCAGCCTTGACCTCACAGGCTCAAGCAATACTCCTGCCTCAGTCTCCCAAGTAGCCGGGACCACAGGCATGCGCCGCCACACTCAGCTAATTTTTTTAAAAAAATTTTTGTAGAGACTGCCTCTTGCCATGCTGCTCAGGCTAGTCTCAAATTGCTGGGCTCAAACAATCCTCCCACCTCGGCCTCCTAAAGTGCTGGGATTACAGGTGTGAGTCACTGCGCCTGGTCTCACATCCTGAAATTTTTTACCTTTCAAGTCTCCCAAGCAAATATATTCAAATAGAAATTTTTTTTTTTTCCTTTTTTTTTTTTGGGAGACCGAGTCTTGCTGTGTAGCCCAGGCTGGAGTGCAGTGGCACGATCTCAGCTCACTGCAACCTCCACCTCCCGGGTTGACGCCATTCTCCTGCCTCAGCCACCTGAGTAGCTGGGACTACTACTGGTTGGCCGCCACCACACCCAGCTGATTTTTTGTATTTTTTCTTTTTTTCAGTAGAGACAAGGTTTCACTGTTGTTAGCCAGGATGGTCTTGATTTCCTGACCTCGTGATCCACCCACCTTTGCCTCCCAAAGTGCTGGGATTACAGGCATGAGCTACCGCGCCCGGCCCAAACAGAAATTTCATACAGAAAAATACATACTTCCAAGCTCACAACTTTCAAGTGAAACAAAGTCTGAATCCTTTGGTCATGTAAGTGTCCATAAAGACCTAAGGTCACACTTGGAAGACAACTTAAAAGAAATACCTTGTTTCATCATAAATTTTATCTCATTTCTCCTTTTCTCGTTTAACTAGATGCTGAATGAACTTGTCTTTCTGAAAACATCTTGTCACAGACTTCAAGAGTGGTCACAGTACATTTTATTTACATACATTATGACATATACCTACACATAACCGAAAACTTTAGAATATACAAGTGGTCCTATTAGAGAAATCAAATATAGGTTAATGGAAAATTTCATCCCCTAAAATTTCAGAAAACTTAGCAGTCACTGTCAATTACTTTACAGAAACTAATAAAGAAATAGCAAATCCTTGGATTACTTTACGTTTCCAAAAAGCTGAGTTTAAAAAAAAAATTACACATAAATGAATTTAATTGTTGCTAAGGAATATACTGCTGAAAGTATCAGAGACACTACTTCTAAAGAAGTTATGCCAGGTGCGGTGGCTCACGCCTGTAATCCCAGCACTTTGGGAGGCCAAGGCGGATGGAACACGAGGGTCAGGAGTTTGAGACCACCCTGGTCAATATGGTGAAACCCCATCTCTACTAAAAATATAAAAATTAGCTAGGCATGACAGCGGGTGCCTGTAAGTCCCAACTACTCGGGAAGCTGAGGCAGGAGACTTGCTTGAACCGGGGAGGCAAAGGTTGCAGTGGTGAGCAGAGATCACGCCACTGCACTCCAGTCTGGGTAACAGATCGAGACTCCATCTCAAAAAAAAAGAGGTTATATATATGGTGCCAATTTACTAAGCTATAGAAATGTATTGCCAATATTTAGAATTAGTAACATCCTAATTACCACGTTAAAGAGTACTACGATTTTTCACTGGCAAACTGTTACTACTTCTTTCTAAAACATGTCTTAATATATAGTTTAAAGCAAATAGGCACATTTCTTTTGAATTACTACTTTAGACTGTATTATATATTGTCATGGTTAAATATTTCAATGTTACACAAACAACTTTCCCTCTGGAAAATACTGATGGCTGGCTAACTATTCATTCTTCTATACTCTTGTGCCAGGAATGGCATCATTTGATCAGGCATACCTGATGAACTAGCAGTGGTTGCCTCAAAGTATAGCGCTGTGTGGAGAAGTATCCCCAAGACATGTTTGGACTTAAAGTGAAAAAAGCCATCAAATAAAAACATCCGCATGGACAAAGAATGGAGGAGTAACCATGTCATGTCCAATATGTCATTCCTGCTCTAGTCTCTTCATGCCAAATATAAAACAGAGACAAGAAGGTGCCTCTGCAGCACAATATGGCTGACTATAACATATTCCTCCTTGAAATTCTCCCATCTTAACATGAACTACACTATTCTGACCTGGCTTTTCACCCTTTCTCTGGCCATTCTACATCAGGAAGCTCTTCCTCTGCATATCCCTTAAGTAACAGTACTTCAAATTTCCATCCTTATAGAGATGTACATGCTGTCTTCCTTTTCAGCCTATTAACCTTTTCAGTACATACTGAAGTTTTCCTCTTCCCATATTTTTGCCAATTCGCGGGAAAAGAGGGTAGATGAACATAGAAAAAAGGAGAAAAGACAACACATTCAATAAGCAAACCAAATTATTAGATGCAGAGCTCCAGCAATATCCTACTTACTCCCAAAGCCAGTTGGTTTATTTTGTGCAAAGGCATTGTTTTGGGATGAGAAAAGACTGGTCCCTGTGCTTGCAGTTCCAAACAAGGTATTTGCTGTTCCTGTTGATGTACCAAACCCAAAGCCAGTGCTTGTGGAGGTAGCTGGCTGGCTAAATGAACTGGTTCCAAATAATCCTCCTGAGGAGATGGAGAAGGAGGGAAAAAGTTAAGTAGATCAGAGCCGCTAAGTCAATGCCTATACCAGCTACAGACAAACCAGTTATATCACAAATGAAGACCCTACCTGGTTTAGTCTGTGAATTTCCAAACAGGCCTCCAGTATTGTTGCTAGAACCAAATGCAGATGTTCCAAATGCCCCTCCACTAGTAGTGCCAAAGCCAGTATCTGCAAAAGCAAAATCCAGATTAAATTAGAATTTAGAATAAAATCTGCATAAGATGACCAAATGAAAAGGCGTTTTAATATTTCTTAAACTTCTGAATTTGAACTACTAGTCTAATTGAAAACATTTTTTCAAACTCCCATCAGAGTATGAATTACAGAGTAAAAACCAAGCCACCGACATTTTATTCATTGTCCCCAGGGTAAGTATGAAAATTTGAAGTCAAAAAGAGTGACTTTTCAATAAAAGTTACAGATGTTCATAGGTTAAAAAAATAAAAAGAAAAGTGCTGGCCGGGCGCAGTGGCTCACACCTGTAATCTCAGCATTCTGGGAGGCCAAGGCAGACGAAATCATTTGAGGTCAGGAGTTCAAGACCAGCCTGACCAACATGGTGAAATCCCGCCTCTACTAAAAACTCAAAAAAATTAGTGACACTCCATAGTCACTGAGATAAATGGTCTTTCATCAGGGGAACACATCAGAACAACCTGGGAAGCTTTTTCAAAATACACACGTCCAGGTTTCAACTCTAGAAATTCTAATTCTATAATTTTTGATGAGATATGTATTTTGAATAAAACTTCCAAAGGTGACTGTGACGGGCACTTTTAGTTAAAAACCACAGACATGGATCTAGAGTTCTCTAAAAACGAGGTCAGGAGCCACTTAAGAAAACTTCCTTGCCAGGCACAGTGGCTCACGCCTGTAATCCCAGTACTTTGGGAGGCCGAGGTGAGCGGATCATGAGGTCAGGAGATCGAGACCATGCTGGTTAACACGGTGAAACCCCGTCTCTACTTAAAATACACACACACACAAAAATTAGCCGGGCCTGGTGGTGGGTGCCTATAGTCCCAGCTACTCGCGAGGCTGAGGCAGGAGAACTGCTTGAACCCAGGAGGCAGAAGTTGCAGTGAGCCAAGATCGCGCCACTGCACTCCATCCTGGATTACCGAGTGAGACTCCACCTCAATTAAAAAAAAAAACAAAAAAAAAAAACAACTTCCTCTATTATTAATTTTATTAGGTAAGATAGAGGCTTGTTAGTTATGCTTCTTAAACAATCCTTAGCCCAGTGCCATGGCTTATGCTTGTAATCCCCTCGCTTTAGCAGGCTTAAGCAGGAGAACTGCTTGAACCCAGGAGGTGGAGGTTACAGCAAGCTGAGAAAAATGAGCCAGGCATGGTGGTGTGCAACTGTGGTCCCAGCTACTTAGGAGGCTGAGGTATGAGGATTGCTTGGGTCTGGGAGGTTGAGGCTGTAGTGAACCATGATACTGCCAATGCACTCCAGCCTCAGTGAAAGTGCAGGATCCTATCTCAAAAAATAAATAAATAAATTTCATCAATTACAGAAAGTTTCTGGGATTTAAAATATTCTGTTAAGATGCTCTCCTCCCCCTGGAAAGAATGAGATAAAAACAAGACTGGGAAAATGCTCATTATTAAAGTTGGGATATAAGTACACAAGAGTTCATTATACCATTCTTTCCAGCCTTGGATGAGTATAAACATTTTTAACAAAGTGTCACAGTTCTTTTAGAATTTGTCTAGCAGGGTTCCCGGTTTTTACTGGGAAAAAAAAAAAATTTTTTTTGGGGGGGGCTTTCTGGTAAAAAAAAAAAAAAAAACACACACACACAACAAAACATCTCCAAAAAAAAGTTTAAATGTAAATAAGGATTGCTACAGGCAATTAGTCATACACGATATTGTGTAAGACATTAGTCATATACAATACTGGGTAGGAAGGGAGTTAGATCTCAGGAGGGTTGATGGGGATTAGACACTTCCACATTTTAAAATTTCTGTGACACTTGAATGTCACATCATGTTCACAGGGTAAATTCCAGGGCAGTTATTTCATAACTGCATTTTAGACTTCAACATTAAAAGAATTATTTTCTGGTCTGAAAATCAGTAACAAATTATAACTTTCTGTTAAACAAAATAATGCAAATATTTTAAGTATCTTCTACTGATGATCAGAAGAAGGCCATGAAAACTTAGAATTTATTTCTACTTTCTTAAACACTGTTAAAGAGATCTTATCCTAGTTATTTTTTCAAGATGACTTTGCTATAAATATGAAAGTATAAATAAAATTCCCACCTAAAGCTTATCAGAGTGGATTTGTTCTTAGTAAGAAGAGAGTAATTAAGGTTTCCCCCTTTTATCCTTTTTAAAAACTTACTCTGTCCAAATGTTGAAGTTGTACCAAAGCCACCTGTGCCACCCCCAAAGGGTGTTCCAAATGATTTGTTAAACATCTTCAAAACGAGTCTTTGTTTCAGAAAGCTGGGAAAAAGAAAACATTATCACTCTCTTAAAGACCACAAAATGGAATGTAATTGTTTTAGAAAATCTATCATTCCACAAACTTAGGCCTATTCAAACTATCGTATATACTCTCATTCAATATCCTCAAACTGTATGATAAAATAAACCTTGTAAAATGATCCTTAATCTACAACGTTCCTGAGCCGAACAGTAAGATTAAACCTCATAATTTGAGGTAAAACTTCAGATCCCAACATTAACCATCCATTTAAAATAATGTTTTCAATCTTTTTTTTTTTTTTTTTTTTTTTTTTTTTTTTTTACCTAAGTCCCCTTTTTAATCAGTACGTATTTCAGATGTACAAGGCAAGATGTTTATATGATCCACCTAGGAGGTTATGAATCATACCCATCAAAAATTATAACCATACTCTGTTACCCCAACCACCTAAAAAGTTAACATTTTTGTCAGGTTTTCTTTTTTTTTTTTTTTTTTTTTAAAATGGAATGGTATGCAGTGGCTCACTGCAACCTCCTCCTCCTGGGTTCAAGTTATTCTCCAGCCTCAGTCTGAGTAACTGGGATTACAGGCATGTGTCTAATTATTTGTATTTTTAGTAGAGACAGGGTTTCACCATGTTGGCCAGGCTGGTCTTAAACTCCTCATCTCAAGTGGTCCACCAACCTGGGCCTCCCAAAGTGCTGGGATTACAGGCATGAGCCACCGCACCCGGACAAGACTTTCTTTTCCATAGTTTGCATTACAAAGTTTATTTTTCCCCTATCTTCGAGGGATATAAAACATGATAATAGTAAATGTTTTTCAAATTATGCATGCCCTGCCTTCCATCTCTAAATCCCAGAGATTCTGGTGCCCTGATATTCTCTTTGAGATTACATTTTAAGACTATTCTCTATGGTCCCCTACTTATCTCTCTTCTACTTCTAAGATTACAGAAAACCTTTGATGAAAATCCCTCACCTCTGGCCAGGCACAGTGGCTCAACCTCTAATCCCGGCAGCTCGAGGGGCTGAAGCTGGCTGATTGCTTGAGCCCAGGAATTCGAGACTAGCCTGGGCAACATGGTGAAGCCCTGTCTCTACAAAAAATCAAAGTTGGACTGGTGTGGTGACAGAGGACTGCAGTCCCAATTACTTGGTTGGCTGAGGTGGGAGGATTGCTTGAGCCCAGGAGATGGAGGTTGCCGTGAGCCATGATCCTGCCACTTCCCTCCAGCAAAGGTGATAGGGTGAGACCCTGTCTCAAAAACAAACAAAAAAACCCTTACCTTGGCCAGGAGCAGTGGCTCACACCTGTAATCCCAGCACTTTGGGAGGCCAAGGCGGGTGGATCACCTGAGCTCAGGAGTTCGAGACCAGCCTGGTCAACACAGTGAAAGCCGGTCTCTACTAATAGTACAAAAATTAGCCAGGTGTGGTGGTGCATGCCTGTAATCCCAGCTACTTGGGAGGCTGAGGCAGGAGAACTGCTTGAACCTGGAAGGCAGAGGTTGCAGTGAGCTGAGATTGCACCACTGTACTCCAGCATGGGTGACAAGAGTGAAACTCTGTCTCAAAAACAAAAACAAAAACCCTCACCTCATATAAATTATTTCACTCCTGTATCCAAACTATGCACCTGGTTATTTAACGAACTGGACCAAACTGTTCCAAGAACAACTACAAAGAAAAGTTTGGTTACCCCCCATCTGAATAAAAACAGCTGTATAGTTTACTCAAAAGAGCTTCCCCCCTCCACAAATTTTCCTTAAATTTCGATGCCTGCTACCTCTTATCTGCCAGTAGACAATAGGTTAATAAGTAAACTACTTTCAGTATAAAAACTCCGAAAACAGCCAATCATGCTTATCTGGATTTTGTGACAGGTATGATGATTTTTCTATTATAGCCACACAATGTATGCAGAGTATCTTTTCTTCTAGGAAACTCACGCCGTGTTCATATAATAGAATTAAATATTACATTTTGATGTCTTCTCCAAATTCTAGTGTCCCACTAACACTTCTAGTCGCTCTAATACCCAAACATTTTGCGCAACACTGAAAAAGATAAGGCTGTTCCTTAAATAAATGATGCTTTACAGAAATATTATCTCTCCTAAAATACCCTAGGAAAAAAAATTAAATATTTATCTCAATATCCAAAAAGTGAGTAACTCCTTTGATTAAACAAAGCTCACTAAAACCAGTGGTTCTAGAGGGCCACATCAGAATTAGGCGGCAAGCTTTCCAAAATACAAACTCTGGCCGGTTACAGTGGCTCACATCTGTAGATCCCAGTGCTTTGGGAAGTTGAGGCAGGAAGATCTGTTTAAAGCCAGACCAGCTTGGACAACAGACCAGCTTGGACAACACGTCTCTATTAAAAAAATAAAATAAAATGCAAACGAGGCATGGTGGTGCACACCTGTATGCACCACCAGCTACTAGTGAGGCTGAAGCTAGAGAATCACTTTAGCCCAGGAGTTCAGGCCTGCAGCAAGCTACGAATGGTGCCACTGCACTCCAGCAAGCAAGCAAACAAACAAAAATACAAATTGCCAGGCTCCATTCTAGAAATACTGAACCAAAATGTCTAGAGCTGGGGTATAGACATTTGCATTCAGAAAAAGTTCAAGTTACTCTAAAGCACACCCTTGGCCGGGTGCAGTGGCTCATGCCTGTAATTCCAACACTCTGGGAGGCAGGGGCAGGCGGGTCACCTGAGGCCAGGAGTTTGAGACCAGCCTGGCCAACATGGTGAAACCCTGTCTACTGAAAATACAAAAACTAGTCGGGCGTGGTGGTAGCACCTATAGTCCCAGCTACTCAGGAGGCTGAGACAGGAGAATTGCTTGAACCCTGGAGGTAGAGCTTGCAATGAGCTGAGACCATGCCACTGCACTCCAGCCTGGGCAACAGAGTGAGCCTCCGTCTCAAAAAATACAAATGAATAAAATAAAAAAATAAAATAAGGTTATGGCAAAAAATGACGGATTTTTGGCTTCTCATGAAAAACCTGATAATTAACCAAACTATGACTATAATCACTTCATGTCAATGACAGGCTGGAGCTTAGTAGCAATTCCCTCTATTTACCTCTCTTCTGTGAGAGCATGCACTCTCCAAAGTGCCACAATACCCACCCAATATCACTCATTTACATCAACTGCCTGGCTCCCGGGTTTTCAGTTTGTGACTACTGACACAATCAGAGAAATAACATGTAGCATTTTACTTCCTCTATTAACAACAAGGCTGGATGCAGTGGCTCACGCCTGTAATTCCAGCGCTTTGGGAGGCCAAGGTGGGCAGATCACTTGAGGCCAAGAGTTTGAGACCAGCTTGGCCAACATGGCAAAACCCCATCTCTACTAAAAATACACAACTCAGCTGATAGCAGTGGTGCACACCTGTAATCCCAGCTACTCGGGTGGCTGAGGCAGGAGAATCGCTTGAACTCAGGAAGTGGAAGTTGCGTTAGTTGAGATCACGCCACTGCAGTACAGTCTAGGCAACACAGTGAGACTCTGTCTCAACAAACAAATAACAGAAGAACTAGATAATACAGATACTTGCATTAAATATTTTCCACTCCATTTAGATTTTACTCCAAAAATGTAGTAAAATCCATTCAAAAAAAAAAGTAATCCTAGAGACAGAAATAAACCCATTAAAGTTTAAAGGCATATCACACTTAAGCCTTTATCCTTTCAAATATGTTAAACTGGCCCAAGCTGAAACCTCCCCCAGGAAGAAATACAAGATAACATTTGAGTTCTTACAATGTCCCAGGCACTGTTCTAAATGCTGTTTATGAATTATCTCATGTAAACTTCCCAAAAATCTAATGATGTAGGTATTTTTATCTCTATTTTACAAGGATGAAATTAAGGCACAAGAATCTATTTGCCCAAGACAAAGCTATTGTTGACCCCAGCGTGGCCGATGCTTCTAGAATCTAGAGCCTACAGCTCCTAGAGAAACAACACTGCTAATTAAAGGGAAATGACCTTGCATTCACTATAAACGAGGAACCTACAAAACCAACATTTGGCACCACAGATCCAGCACTATCAGGGAAAGACACTTCTCTGGCAAATATGTGAGTTCTAGTCACCAGAAATAATCTCTTTCATGGAGTAAGGATAATGTATAAGGTATACCCATGGCAAAGATGAAATTTACAACAAAGATTAACTTTTCTCCTTTTTTTCTTTATGAAGGGACTTATACCTGTTGCAGGTTTTTCTTTTTGGTATATTTAAAAAGAAAAAAGAAAAATGAAATTGTGTTACATAGAAAAGAGAACTTTAACTTTACCCTTAATTTTACTCTGCTCTCTATGCTCAAAAATCTCCTAATTCAGATTCTCAGATACAAGAAGTATGACTTATAATACACATCAGTAGTCCAATCAATGGACAAATATTCTGACACTGTCCAAAGTGAAGTTCTATAAACTGATACACTGCTTTACACATCTAACTTTTATGATCTCTGTAACTCTGAGATCTGTAACTCTCAGTTTTCTACCCAGAAAAGTGGTGGATATCCTGAAATGTGGTCAAAACAAAACAAACAACTCCAGGCAACTGTCAACTTTAAGACTACCTGAAAGACGCATATATGCACGCTTCCCAAGACATTTCCAATTTGCTGCTAACTCCAGACACAAATGATAAGTAGTTTTTCCTCTCCACTTCATTAAGCTCCTTTGTATCAAAGCCAGCAAAGAGCAAAAACAATAAATATGTGTTAGATGAATGGATTAGTATAATACTTCCCACTTGACAAAGCATTTTTTCATACGTCCTCTCATCTAATCTTCATGAAAATATCAAGAGGCAGGGATTATCACACACAGTCAAACTGAATGAAAATTTTTGCCCTAGACAAGAGGGCTGGGAAAGGAGGCTGGGTGGAATTCCAGGAAGAAGAGATTAATTAGCCTAATGTAACCTAACATATCCCAACAAAACTATCTGGAACCTTCTGTTTTACGGTATCCTCCCTAGGATAGATCTTTGATCAAGCCATTCCCTTGGTTAGAACATCATATCCTCTATAAGGCTGGGCACGGTGGCTCACGTCTGTAATCCCAGCACTTTGGGAGGCCGAGGTGGATGGATCACCTGAGGTCAGGGGCTCGAGACCAGCCTGGCCAATATGGAGAAACCCCGTCTCTACTAAAAATACAAAAATTAGCCAGAAGCGGTGGCGCATGCCTGTAATCCCAGCTACTCGGGAGACTGAGGCAAGAGTGGCTTGAACCCAGGAGGCGGAAACTGCAGTGAGTCAAGATCACGCCACTACATTCCAGCCTGGATAACAGAGCAACACTCTGTCTCAAACAAAAAAAGAACACCATACCCTCTCTAAAAATCATCTCCTTTTCTTCCTAAAAATTGTTGCTCAAGCCTCACCTGCTTTCACAAGACTGTCGCACACCCTTAAACTCTTTATTACTATAAAAACACTTCAAAGGCCAGGCGCAGTGGCTCATGTCTGTGATCCTAGCACTCTGGGAGGCTCAGGCGGGCAGATCACGAGGTCAAGAGATTGAGACCATGCTGGCCAAACCCCGTCTCTACCGAAAATACAAAAATTAACTGGGCATGGTGGTGCGTGCCTCTAGTCCCAGCTACTTGGGAGGCTGAGGCAGGAGAATCACTTGAATCCAGGAGGCAGAGGTTGCAGTGAGCCGAGATTGGCCCACTGCACTTCAGCCTGGCGACAGAGTCAGACTCCATCTCAAAAAAAATAAAACACTTTACTTCCCCTCCTCCTTTCCAACACTGATTACGTAAATTAGTATCACTCAGCTGCTTTTAGTTATGCAATATATTTGTTATTATACCTGCCACCTGAGTGTTTTACCTGTTTGCTGCTCTGGGTTAAAAAAAACATCTTGACTTTGCTCACTGGGTGTAAATTAATTTTAAATAGTCCATAATATCTTACATAGCTCCTTCCTAACAGCACTGAGCAGCATTTTTTCCATTCCCTTAACATAACCCTAATCATTTTAGAGTGAAGAGTATATTAGCTTTGGTGTGAGACATCTGTGTTTAAATCTCTGTCACTCCGCTAGGTGCGGTGGCTCATGCCTGTAATCCCAGCACTTTGGGAGGCCAAGGCTGGTGGATCACTTGAGTTCAGGAGTTCGAGACCAGCCTGGCCAACATGGTGAAACCCCGTCTCTACTAATAAAACAAAAATTAGCCTGCACGCTACTCAAGAGGCTGAGGCAGGAGAATTACTTGAACCTGGGAGGCAGAGGTTGCTGTTGAGCCCAGATGATGCAACTGCACTCCAACCTGGGTGACAAGAATGAAACTGTTTCCAAAAACAAATAAATAAATTTATAAAAGAATATATACCTAACTATTAAGAATCACTGTATAAGGCTGGGCACAGTGGCTCACGTATGTAATCCCTCCACTTTGGGAGGCCCAAAGTAGGCGGATCACCTGAGGTCGGGAGTTCAAGACCAGCCTGAGGAACATGGAGAAACCCCATCTCTACTAGAAATACTAATTAGCTGGTTGTGGTGGCACATGCCTTCATCCCAGCTATTCGGGAGGCTGAGGCAGGAGAATCGCTTGAACCCAGGAGACAGAGATTGCAGTGAAGTAACAAGAGTGAAACTCCATCTTAAAAAAACAACAAAAAAAATCCTGTCAGTTACCATTGTTTTGACTCTTAAAATCTAAAGTTAATTCAAATTAAAAAGTTAAAAAAATAAAAAATTCCTCTGCCGGCCGGGCGCGGTGGCTCAAGCCTGTAATCCCAGCACTTTGGGAGGCCGAGACTGGCGGATCACGAGGTCAGGAGATCGAGACCATCCTGGCTAACACAGTGAAACCCCGTCTCTACTAAAAAATACAAAAAACTAGCCGGGCGAGGTGGCGGCGCCTGTAGTCCCAGCTACTCGGGAGGCTGAGGCGGGAGAATGGCGCAAACCCGGGAGGCGGAGCTTGCAGTGAGCTGAGATCCGGCCACTGCACTCCAGTCTGGGCGACAGCACGAGACTCCCTCTCAAAAAAAAAAAAAAAAAAAAAAATTCCTCTGCCACTTGCTACTGTGTAAGTCATAATATTCAATCTCTCAGACCTCAATTTCTACATCTGAACAACAGGGATTGCACAGCCTACACCAAAAGACTGGCAGGAGCACAAAGTTGCCTCATACTAGAGCTCCTCAAAAGCAGCATTTGGTTTAGTTTTTCAACTGATATTTTACAGGTATTTATAATTTAAAAAGTGTAATAAATGTCCCCTCACTTTAAACTTTGGTTCATCAATGGCTAGCTAGAATGCCATAATTTCTTATTTCTCCATGCTTAAGTGTCATCCACTGATCACTTAGCACAAGTATAAGGCACCACTGCAAACAAAAACAAATTCCATCCCTGTATAAACACAATATATTGAGATTAGTATGATCACTCAATCTCTTCCATCGATCTCACATCTTTATTCTCAACTATCCATCTTTTTAATTTACAAATTCATTTACCTATTTCTGTTTTCTTTTTGGTTTTTGTTTTGAGACGAGGTCTCACTCTGTTGCCCAGGCTGGAATGCAGTGGCATGATCATGGCTCACTGCAGCCTGGAGCTCCTGGGTTTAAGTGATCCTCCCACTTTAGCCTCCCAAGTAGCTGAGACCACAGGTATGTGCCACTATGTTGCCCAGGCTCGTCTCTAACTGCTGGACTCAAGCCATCTTCCTGCTTTGGCCTCCTAAAGAGCAGGGATTATAGGTGAGCCCTGTGCCAGGCCCATTTACCTCTTTTTCTTTCTTTCTTTTTTTTTTTTTTGAGACACAGTCTTGCTCTGTTGACAGGCTGGAGTGCAGTGGCGCGATCTCGGCTCACTGCAACCTCTGCCTCCTGGGTTCAAGTGATTTCCCTGCCTCAGCCTCCCGAAAAGATGGGACTACAGGCACCCACCACCACACCTGGTTAATTTTTTGTATTTTAGTAGAGATGGGGTTTCACCACATTGGCCAGGATGGTCTCTATCTCCTGATCTCGTGATCTGCCTGCCTCAGCCTCCCAAAGTGCTGGGATTACAGGCGTGAGCCATCGCACCTGGCCCCATTTACCTATCAAGAAGGTTAAGCGTGCAAATACTAGTAAGCTCTGTGTCAAAGGAAGTAAAATTAAACAAAGATGTGAAGTGATGAGTGACTATAACATTTATGGAGGATGAACTGGTCCCTTCGTGAACAGACCAGCCCTAATCCAGGTGCTCAATTCTTCTCCCCTTGACCAATGATTTTTAAATATTTTTTAGCTATGAAACCCGACATATAAAACAGACATAAGCAGAAACTGCTCTGGCTGAAGTGAAGAGGGAGTAGGTACAGTAGAACACCATCAGCTCTGCCCCATGAAGCAGCTTAGAGCTCTATGAACCAATGTGAAATATTGTTCGAGATTAGTGGTTCTCAAAGTGTGATCCAAAGACGCCTAAAAGTCTCCAACACTTCTTCCAGGGGTTCCATGAAATCAAAAACATTTTCGTAATAAAACTAAGACACTTTGCCTTTCTTCTTTACTGTTCTGACCTCTGTGCTGAGGTGCAATATCAATGGTGTGTAAAAATGCTGGAAACTCAGCATGAATCAAAGCAACAACCCAAATGGTGCTGAACTAACACGGAATTCTTCCTTGTTACCCATTTACTGCGGGCGGCAAGCAAGCCACCTAGGTGCCCAGGCAAGAGATTGAGGGCATGAGCTGTTCCAGTATAATAAAATATGTAAAATAAGAATAGTTATACTAGATACAGGTAATAGATATGATTATGTATGAATATCATTAATCATTAGCTTGTAGCAATTATTCTTTACTCCAATATTATAGTAGTCCTTGCTCTACAATTATAACTGAAGAAAAACCAGGCCATAAGAGCTGATGGGACATAGTGAGAAGTGACCAGAAGACAAGAGTGCGACCCTTCTGTCAAGCCCGGACAGGGCCACCAGAGGGCTCCTTGGTCTAGCGGTAATGCCAGCGTCTGGGAAGATGCCCGTTGCCAGGCGGACCGTGGTCCAGCGGTAGCGTCAGTGTCAAGGAAAAACACCCGCTACTTAGCAGACCAGGAAAGGGAGTCTCCCTTTGCTCAGAGGAGTTCAGAGAAGACTCTACTCCTCCACCTCTTGTGGCGGGCCTGACATCAGTCAGGCCTGTCCGCAGTTATCCGGAGGCCTACCCGTCTCCCTGTGATGCTGTGCTTCAGTGGTCATGCTCCTAGTTCGCCTTCATGTTCCATCCTGTACACCTGGCTCTGCCTTTTAGATAACAGTAGCGAATTAGTGAAAGTACTGAAAGTCTCTGACATGCAGAAATAATGGCGTAAGCTGTGTCTCTCTCTCTCTCTCTCTCCTCTTTGCCTCAGCTGCCAGGCAGGGAAGGAACACCCCTCACCGTCCAGTGGACACATGACCCATGTGACCCTACCTATCATTGGAGGTGGCTCTCACTCCTTACCCTGCCCCTTTGTCTTGTATCCAATAAATATCAGCGCAGTCTGGCATTCGGAGCCACTACCAGTCTCCACGTCTTGGTGGTAGTGGTCCCCCAGGCCCAGCTGTTTTTTTTTTTTTTTTTTTGAGACGGAGTCTCGCTCTGTCGCCCAGGCTGGAGTGCAGTGGCCGGATCTCAGCTCACTGCAAGCTCCGCCTCCCGGGTTTACGCCATTCTCCTGCCTCAGCCTCCCGAGTAGCTGGGATTACAGGCGCCCGCCACCTCGCCCGGCTAGTTTTTTGTATTTTTTAGTAGAGACGGGGTTTCACCGTGTTAGCCAGGATGGTCTCGATCTCCTGACCTCGTGATCCGCCCGTCTCGGCCTCCCAAAGTGCTGGGATTACAGGCTTGAGCCACCGCGCCCGGCCCCAGCTGTTTTTTATCTCTGTCTTATGTTTTTATTCCTACAGTCTCTCATCTCCACACAAGGGAGAAAAACCCACCGACGCTGTGGGGCTGGACCCCACAATTTACAATACAAAAAATTCCACTTTCACTTAAGAGGGTCCTTAACGAAGCAGTAAAAATTATTAGTTGTATTATTTCTCAACACTACAGCACACTTCTTTTAATTTGGTACTGGAAAATACTCAAAAACTTCTGCATACTCAAATACAAAGGATATCAAGGGGCACACCACCTGTAATTACTTCTGAAAGCTAAATGAAGTTGTTTTTCTCATGGAACACCATTTTAATCCCCCCTACTTTCTTTCTTTCTTTCTTTCTGAGACAGAGTCTCGCTCTGTCACCCAGGCTGGAGTGTAGTGGAGCGATCTTGGCTCACTGCAACCTCTGCCTCCCGGGTTCACGCCATTCTCCTGCCTCGACCTCCCGAGTAGCTGGGATTACAGGCGCCCGCCACCACGCCCGGCTAACTTTCTGTATTTTTAGTAGAGACGGGTTTTCACCGTGTTAGCCAGGATGGCTTGATCTCCTGACCTTGTGATCCGCCCGCCTCAGCCTCCCAAGCGCTGGGATTACAGGTGTGAGCCACCGCGCCCAGCCCACCATTTTAACTTCAAAGAATGATTGACAAACTATTAAGATTTGGTACTGGCCGGGCATGGTGGCTAACACCTGTAATCCTAGCACTTTGGGAGGCCAAGGTGGGCGGATCACTTGAGGCCAGGAGTTCAAACCCAACATGGCAAAACCCTGTCTCTACTAAAAATACAAAAAACTAGCCTGGCGTGGTGATGTGTGCCTGTAGTCCCAGCTACTCAGGAGGCTGAGGCAGGAGAATCGCTTGAACCTGGGAGGCGGAGGTTGGAGTAGGCTGAGATAGTGCTACCGCACTCCAGCTTGGGCAACAGAGCAAGACTCCGTCCCAAAAAAACAAATAAAAAGGTTTGAGTGCAGAGTCAAAGAACAGTTAGAATTATTTGAAAAGGCTATCAAAATACTCCTCCCTTTTCCAATTATGCATCTGTATGAGGCTAGATTTTCTTCATATACTTCAACCAAAACAACATATCATGTGTCAGAATGCAAAGATTGTTACACCTAGTGGTCTTTTTTTTTTTTTTTTTTATGATATGGAGTCCTGCTCTGTCGCCTAGGATGGAGCACAGTGGTGTAATCTGGGCTCACTGCAACCTCTGGCTCCCGAGTTCAAGCGATTCTCTGCCTCAGCCTCCCAAGTAGCTGGGACTACAGGTGCGTGTCACTGTGCCCAACTAATTTTTGTATTTTCAGTAGAGATGGGGTTTCACCATGTTGGTGAGGCTGGTCTCAAACTCCTAACCTTGTGATCCACCCGCTTCAGCCTCCCAAAGTGCTGGGACTACAGGTGGTGAGCCACCATGCCCGGCCAGCTATCACTGTATTTTTAAGAATTTTTCTTTCCTTACTAAAATAAAAACTGCAAGTATTTCCCATTACACTGAATTAAGTACAAATTCTTCAATGTGGTAATTATGGCTGGGCATGGTGGCTTACATCTGTAATCCCAGCACTTTGGGAGGCCGAAGCGGGTGGATTGCTTGAGGTCAGGAGTTCCAGATCAGCCTGGCCAACATGGTGAAACCCTGTCTCTACTAAAAATACAAAATTAGCTGGGCGTGGTGGCACGCACCTGTAATCCAGCTACTTGGGAGGCTGAGGCAAGAGAATTGCTTGAACCCAGGAGGCAGAGGTTGCAGTGAGCCAAGATCACGAAATTGTACCATTGCACTCCAGCATGGATGACAAGAGCGAAATTCCATCTCAAAAAAAAAAAAAAAAAAAAAAAAAGAAAGAAAGTTAAAGAGTTTTTCATGGAGTCAGCCATGGTGGCTCATGCCTGTAATCCCAGCACTTTGGGAGGCCAAGGCGGGCTGACCACGAGGTCAGGAAATCAAGACCATCCTGGCTAACACAATGAAAACCCGTCTCTACTAAAAATACAAAAAATTAGCCAGGCATGGTGGCGGGCGCCTGTAGTCCCAGCTACGTGGGAGGCTGAGGCAAGAGACTGCCGTGAACCCGGGAGGCGGAGCTTGCAGTGAGCTGAGACTGCGCCACTGCACTCCAGCCTGGGCGACAGAGCGAGACTCTGTCTCAAAAAAAAAAAAAGAAAAGTTTTTCGTGGATATTTTAACAAAATGTAATGCAAACAAATGCCAAGCCAAAGTGTTATTTTAATAATATATTTGAAAAGTTTTCACTAGAGTAGTAGTCTCAATAAAGGGCAATTGTGACAATTTCTTCAGACATTCCTGATTGTTAAAACCTGCAGAGGATGTGTTATGGGTATCTAATGGGTAGAGGTAGAAATGTCGCTAAATATCCTACAATATACAACAGAGGCCCCACGATAATTATCTGGCCCAAAGTCTCAAAAGTTCCAAAGCTGAGAAACCTTTCTCTAGAGCCATACTGTGCCAAATACTTAGGGTCAATTTCAAACAAAAAGAATGCACCAAGTTCTCAGGAAATGTTTACCTACCTTGCCTCTAATATGTACTGTTTTTTGTTTCTTTTGTTTTCTTTTTTCTTGAGTCAGAGTCTCGCTGTCACCTAGGCTGGAGTGCAGTGGCACATCTCAGCTCACTGCAACAGATGCTCACTGCAACCTCCGCCTCCCGAGTTCAAGCAATTCTCCTCCCTCAACCTACCGAGTAGCTGGGACTACAGACGCAAGACGCCAAGCCCAGCGAATTTTTTTTGTTGTTTTTTTAAGTAGAGACGGGGTTTCACCGTGTTGCCCAGGCGGGTCTCGAACTCCTGAGCTCAGGCAATCCACCCGACTCGGCCTCCCAAAGTGCTAGGATTACAAGTGTGAGCCACCGCACCAGGCCTTTGTTTTGTTTTGAGACAGGGCCTCACTCGGTTTCCCAGGTTGGAACTGCAATCACAGCACTGCAGCCTCAATCTCCCGGGCTCTGGCGATTCTCTGATTTCAGCCTACCGAGTAGTTGGAGTACAGGTGCAAGCCACCACACCTGGATAATTTTTGTATTTTTCATAGAGACAGGGTTTCCCCATGTTGCCCAGGCTAGTCTTCAACTTCTGGGCTCAAGCAATCCACCTGCCTCAACCTTCAAGGTGCTGGGATTACAGGAATGAGTCACCATGCTCGGCCAATACTTATCGTCAAATCCCTGAATTTCTTATTCCCCTAACCTTTCAACAAATTGCATAACTGCATATAGTCTCATTATTGGAAATTAAACATTAGTACCATCATTCTTTACTTTCCAGGTTAACTACCACCACATAAATCATATTACAAGAAAATAATAACTAATTTTTTCAAAGCTGTAAATTTAGTTCCTTAAAAATTCTGCTTGCTCTTAGTTATCTAGCACCTAGTAGACATAAACAAAGTCAGGTACCAGCTAGACGCAGTGGCTCATGCCTGTAATCTCAGCACTTTGGGAGGCTGAGGTGGGGGGTGGCTTGAGCCCAGGATTCAATACCAGCCTGGGCAACATAGCAAAACCCCGTCTCAACCAAAAAAATACAAAAAAAATTAGCTGGGTATGGTGGTGCACACCTGAGGTCCCAGCTACTTGGGAGATTGAGGTGGGAGGATTGCTTAAGCCCAGGAGGTTGAGGCTGCTGTGAACCGAGACTGCACCACTGCACTCCAGCCTGGGTGATAGAGTGAGACCCTATCTCATTAAATAAATAAACAAATAAATGTCAGTTACCAAAGTATCCTATAACACATAAACAGCAGAAACCATCTTATCTGGGCCCCATATTTCAGAAGCCTCTCTCTATTGACTACTGCTAGGTATAACTCCTCCATATTTGTCTATTCATTCAAGTAAACACACTTACTGAGGGCCTACTACATGGCAAGCAACTGGACAACAAAGATAAGATGAAAATATTTACCAGCCTAATAAAAAAACAGCTAAAATAAAATTATGTTCTATAAATACAAGTATCAAATAAGTGTTATGGAAGCTTGCAGAGGAGAGAATGCCAAGAACAGCTTCCCAGAAAAGGGTGATGCTTGAACTGAGAAAATGTCACGGAAAACATACCCTGTTCACACTTTACTATTTAGACTACGGTTCTCTTCTGCACTACTAGTTTTGAGTTTATGCTTTGTCATCTAAACAAGAGCAAAGTAACAATCTTACTGATACGAACAGAACCAAGTGTCAACTAATTCAATTTCATCAAATCTGAAGAGTCAAAAATAATAATTTTACCCAAGTATTTCCCAGTACCTTTATCCTGTCCAACCTCTAGTTTTGGTTTTTAAATACCCTAACTTCCTTCACCAGGTAAACATACTGTAACCCAGTTAACTCGAGTTTCTTCTTGAATTTAGTTTCTTCTTGAATTTATAAGACCGTCACAGGGAATGCTCACGGCTCTTTTCTTTCTTTATTCCAGTTAGCTTCTTCCTCCAAAACGGAGTTTTATTTCCTCACCTTATTCTACTATAGTACTTCACTTTGAATTCTGTACCTGAAAGGAGCCATGAGTTCCAAGGTACAACTACTACAAACGGACTCCTGCCTGGCTTTCTAAGTCTTGTCAATGAAAATTTCCTGCTTTCTACTCCAGTAGTTATAAATCCCTAACTGACTCCGAGTCCTCATCAGCTGACACAAGTCAAAAAATTCAGATTTAGAAAGGGAAATAATGGCTTGTAGTTTTATCGATTTGTTTCCAATACATAACAACGATGACATTCTTTAACCATCTTCTAAGTTTAGTTCTCGAGGTCCAGGTTAGGGTACCACTAACAAAGCTTCCACCTTACCCGTGAACACAGCTGGTAGCAACTAAATGGAAAACGCTATGAAGACTACATCTACGTCTAGCTACCTAACGTCCATGCCGCACCGACCTCCCATAGGGAATTCTTAATAATGGGAGACTGAAACATTCAGGGAGGCTGAGGTAGTAGAAAAATTTTTAGACTGTCAAAGATCCGGCATTGACTAATCCTACCTGTTACTCCGGGCCTCGATTTCCCCTATCTACAAAACTGAGGTAAGGTAGGGGGATTGACTTAAACAATTTCTAAAGACCTTATGGCTACAGTAATCCAAAACTCAATCTTTCTCATCTGGCTTTACACTGAACACGTGAGAAAATAAAAGAACCTTTTGCTCCACCGAACCGACTCCTATTCTCAGATATTATCTTAAAAATCTCACAAACTTCAGACTCACCCTAATCCTCGGGGTGCCCATTTTCCTTATGGAGAAGCCAAGGCAAAATAAAGCCCTGTCCCACACGACGGTCAAGGAAGTGCGGGCAGACAGTATTCAGGGTCTCAAGGCGCTGACTCCGGAAAGGCCAGCCCACCGTGGGGTCCTTACACCACCGAATGAATGAGTACAACCAGACTCTCGTGGGCAGCAACCGGAGACCTCCAAGCCTAGACCCCACTGATGTTCATTCTCTCCCAGGGCCTCCAAAGCCGGACCTCCCGGGGTCCGGGTCCTGGGCCCCGCCCCTCTCTCAGGCCAGAAGGTGCGCGCCGCTGCGCGAGACTTCGGCGCGGAGAGGCCCTGGGACGCCCCGCGCGTCCGCCCGCCCGGAAGAGAGTAGAAGCCTGCCGGTCTCGGCCGCTGCAGCTCGGGATCCCGACTTACCGCGGTTCGGTGCGGAAGGGGAAGTGTCAGGAGTCCCGGCCCAGGCCCGTCTGCCACCCGCCGCTCAGAGAGCAGCGCGCGGCCCCCCACGAAACCGTCGCCGCCGCCGCTACCACCACTACTACCGACCGCCGCTTCGGGCGCAGCGCGCAGAAGGCCCGACTGCGTCACACGCCGCCCGGCGTCAGAGGCTCGTTGCGGGCGCTCCGCCCTCGCCGTCCGCACATTGGTGGTTGCTGCCGCCACTCTGGGTCGACCCTGTTATTCATTGGGCAACGCGTCTTTTGAATCCGAACGTGGGGGCGATCTTCGGGGGGGAAGGGGCGAGAGGGAAGAGGAGGGGCACAAGGAATTCGGGGAGGCACAGGGGTGGGGCGGTGAGAGGGCCGTGGAGTCCCGCCCCTCGCCGCCGCGGTTGGCGGGAGCGAGTCGTGACGTCACACAGGGCCTCTCGATGTGGGCTTGTGAATGGCTAGATTGGGGAGCACCGGCGGGGTGTCGGGAAGAGTGGTGACGCAACATAGAGACTCCACCCCCTTCTTGGAGTGCAGCGACTCGGGCTGAGGGAGCTCGGGCCAATCAGAGGGACGGCCCCAGAATGGCATGGTAACTATTCGACCCCTTCCTTGCCCCGATCCGCGGGCGCTGCTGGGAAGGCTTCCTAGTCTGTCTGCCCGCACTTCCTGCCCAGACCACGTGCGGAGCCTGAGGGCCCTCTTGGGAGGTCTGTCTGTCCAAAGAGTTTGCCTGAGGCTGCTTCAGGGCCCTAGATGCTGACCCTATTCTCTCCTGACCCATGCTTGCCCCAGCACATTCTTTCTCTCCCTGAATTTCTAGGATAGACATTAGGAGCATTAGAGATGCCCTAAGGGCCTGGCCCACCAAAAGGCCTGGTACAAATGAGGTTTGTTGGAACGTCTTTCCCGGTTGCACTTGAAGAACCCCTACTTTTTTTTTTTTTTTAATTTTAAGATGGAGTCTCGCGTTGTCGGCTAGGCTGGAGTCCCTTGGCGCAATCTTGGCTCACTGCAACCTCCGCCTCCCGGGTTCAAGCGGTTCTCCTGCCTTAGCCGCCCAAGTAGCTGGGATAACAGGCGCCCGCCACCAGGCCCAGCTAATTTTTGTATTTATAGTAGAGACGGGGGTTTCACCGTTTTGGTCAGGCTGGTCTCAAACTCCTGACCTCAAGTGATCCACCCGCCTCGGCCTCCCAAAGTGCTGGGATTACAGGCGTGAGCCACCACCCCCGTGAACTCCTACTTTTTTTTTCTTTTTTTTTTTTTTTTGAGATGGGAGTCTTGCCCTGCCCCCTCTGTCTCCCAGGCTGGAGTGCAGTGGCGCGATCTCGGCTCACTGCAATCTCCGCCTCCCGGGTGCAAGAGATTCTCCTGCCTTACCCTCCCGAGTAGCTGGGATAACAGGCACTCGCCGTGGCGCCCGGCTAATTTTTGTATTTTTAGTAGAGACTGGGTTTCGCCAGGTTGGCCAGGCCGGTCTCGGACTCCAGAACTCAGGTGATCCGCCCGCCTCGGCCTCCCACAGTGCTGGCCTTACAGGTGTGAGCCACTGCTCCCAGCCGAACCCCTACTTATTCTTAAAGGATGGGTGTTGCAAATATTCCCATCTTAGTGATTCGTTTGCCAAGCTTTCCCAGCGAGTTGAGCCAATGCTTAGGCAGGCCTCTGTTGAAGTGTTGTCACTTTGTATCCTATTATTTACCCTCGGTTTTCTGTGCCTTGGGCTCTTGAAAGTCCTCCTGGGGCCTAGCCCAGAGCAGAAGACTGATACTACAAGAGCGAAAGGTGGGCATTTTCTAGAAACTAGACCTCTTTAGTGACTGAGTCTCACAGCAGGAGCTGTGCTCAGAAAGCAAAGCATATACTGGCCAGACTGGTGGCTCACGCCTGTAATCCCAGCACTTTGGGAGACTGAGGTGGGCAGATCACTTGAGGCCAGGAGTTCGAGACCAGCCTGGTCAACATGATGAAACCCTGTTTCTACTAAAAATAGAAAAATTAGCTAGGCATGATGGTGGGCACCTATAATCCCAGCTGCTTCTCGGGTTCCTGACGCATGAGAATCGCTTGAACCCGGGAGGCGGAGATTGCAGTGAGCAAGGATCCTGCCAGGCACTCCAGAGTGATCTCCAAAAAAAAGAAAAAAACAAAACAAAAAAACCTCCACCACCACCTCTTTGTGGGACATCAATGCAAAATTGAAATGGGCTTTACCTCAAATGTAAATGTGTTTAAATACATCTGGGTTTTTGGTGATGGCAAGGGGTTAGAGGTAATTGATTTATTTGTTTAAAAAATGGGAGGCTGGGAATGGTGGCTCATGCCTGTAATCCCAGCACTTGGGAGTTCAAGGCAGGAGGATCACTTGAACCCAGGAGTTCGAGACCAGCTCGGACAACATAGTGAGTCCCCACCTATACAAAACATTAGCCAAGGCCAGGTGTGGTGGCACGTGCCTGTAGTCCCAGCTACTTGGGAGGCTGAAGTAGGAGGATCGTTTGAGCCCAAGAGGTTAAAGCTGCAGTGAGCTGTGATTATAGCCACGCCACTCCCGCCTGGGCAACAGAGGGAGACTCCGTCTGGGAAAAAGAAAAAAAAAAGTGCTGGGTTGTAAAGATGGAATAAGATAGTGGATGAAAGAAACATGGTAGATTGTAGGTGCTCAGTAGATACTTGAAGGAAGAAAATCAATATACGGTTGGCCAAATAGTAAAGTTACTTTAAACATCTGACTGCAGCCATCTTCCCCCATCTCCTCCATCCAAAACACCCCTCCTTTACAACCACACTCCCTTGCCTTTGCTGGACTTTAGAAAGTCACTAACTCTCCCTAGATAGTTACAGTGGCTTCATAACTGCCCTCTAGAACCTTGAATTTCTTGCCCTTTAATCTCTAAGCCCAATTATTTTTAAGCCTCTCCTCTACTGACTTATTTTGGTATTCCCTAAGGCAAGGCACATAGTAGTTACACATTAGATAGTTGACGCACGAATGAGTGAATTATTTTCTTCAGTTGGGGATTAGTAGTAGTAGTGTTGGACTTTGAGTCAGAGAACCTGGTTAAAATCTGGATGCAGATTGAATTTAATTCTGTTTAATTAATTTAATTTAATTAAGAAATTTGGGCCAGGCAGGATGGCTCATGCCTGTAATCCCAGCATTTTGGGAGGCCAAGGCAGGCGGATCACGAGGTCAGGAGATCGAGACCAGCCTGGCTAACATGGTAAAACCCCGTCTCTACTAAAAATAGAAAAAATTAGCCAGGTGTGGTGGTGGACACCTGTAGTCTCAGCTACTCGGGAGGTTGAGGCAGGAGAATTACTTGAACCTGGGAGGCGGAGGTTGCAGTGAACTGAGGTTGAGCCATTGCACTCCAGCCTGGGCAACAAGAGTGAAAGTCTGTCTCCAAAAAAAAAAAAAAAAAAAAAAGAAAAGAAAAGAGAGGAAAGAAAAGCAAAAAACGTGGGCAGATTTCCTAATCCCTCTGAACCTCAATTTTCTTTTGTATAAAATGGGGATAACAACCATATTTGCCTTACAGGGTCATAGTGAGAATTAAACGAGAGAGTACATTTAAAGCACTTAGCATACTACCTGGCACACATACGGCCTCAATAAATGGTATTGTTTGCATTGTTTAAAAATGTTGCCGGCTGGGCGCGGTGGCTCAGGACTGTAATCCCAGCACTTTGGGAGGCCGAGGTGGGTGGATCACGAGGTCAGGAGATTGAGACCATCCTGGCTAACACGGTGAAACCCTGTCTCTACTAATAAAATACAAAAAAATTAGCTGGGCACGGTGGCAGGCGCCTATAGTCCCAGCTACTTGGGAGGCTGAGGCAGGAGAATGGTGTGAACCCGGGAGGTGGAGCTTGCAGTGAGCCGAGGTTGCACCACTGCACTCCAGCCCGGGCGACAGAGTGAGACTCCATCTCAAAAAAAAAAAAAAAAAAAATGTTGCCAGGCACGGTGGCTCACTCCTGTAATCCCAGCACTTTGGGAGACTGAGGCGGGCAGATCACCTGAGATCAGGAGTTCGAGACCAGCCTGGCCAACATAGGGAAACCCCATCTCTACTAAAAAAAAATATATATATATATATATTAGCAGGCATAGTGGCACGTGCCTGTAATCCCAGCTACTAGGGAGAGTGAGGCAGGAGAATCACTTGAACCTGGGAGGTGGAGGTTGCAGTGAGTCAAGATTGCACCACCACACTCCCAGCCTCAGCCTGTGTGACAGAGGGAGACTCTGTCTCTAAATTAATAAATAAAAATGTTGAGTTCCCATTCTAAATATTCTAAGATATGGATTCTGATACTGAAAGAGGACTCAGAAATGTCTTCTTTCTTTTCTTTTCTTTTTTTTTTTTGCTATAAAATGGTTCTGAAAGAAATGTCTTGAATGAGTGAGCAAATGAGTACATTCAGTCCAAAGTACAAATAGGTGTGCTGGAAAATGGTGCATACTTGTGGAAAGACTGGAGGAATACATACTGGATGAGGAATACTGCAGGGAAGAATTTCCTGTGACTTTGGTGATTTCTAAAGATACATTGTTGGGTGCTTTGGTAGGCAAGTGGCCCATGGCTCATCATTCCCAGGATTCTTGGCTGGGGAAGGACATCTTTGTGAAGCCAGGGGTTCCTTCCCACGCTCCTACTCTGTCTAAATTCTGATAACACCTCTTTTAGGTATCATTATCTTCTTTCTTCCATTCTGAAGACAAGGAGTTTGATGCATGCTTACAAACCCTTTTGGAGCCAAGCCCTGTCCTGGACATCATGAGCCCAAAGATGTCCACAGCTCAACACTATTCTGGCCAAGGAAAGTCCAGCTTTGTCCTAGGAGCCCTAATCTCATACACATGACTTGAGAACTCACTGTATGCAGCTGTGAAGGATTGGTGGTTAGGGAGGAGACAGACCTGTAAGGAATGCAGAATTGTGGAAGGATGAGACTTCCTTCCAGAGAAGCAGCAAAGTTGGAGTCAGAGCTAAGCTTAAGTTGTAGATCTGCTACTTTTTATGTCTTGCCTAAGTTATTTAACTCTTCTCTGCCCCAATTCCTTGTCTATGACATGGGAGCAATACTTTGTATTTTGGTTTTTTTTTTTTTTTTGAGGTGGAGTCTCACTCTGTCACCCAGGCTGGAGTGCAGTGGCGCAATCTCGGCTCACTGCAACCTCCGCCTCCCGGGTTCAAGCAATTCTCATTCCTCAGCCTCCCAAGTAGCTAGGATTACAGGCTTCTGCCACCACACCCGGCTAATTTTTGTATTTTTAGTAGAGATGGAGTTTCACCATGTTGGCCAGGCTGGTCTCAAGCTCCTGACGTTAAATATTCCACCTGCCTTGGCCTCCCAAAGTGTTGGGATTACAGGCCCGAGCCACTGTGTCCAGCCAATACTTTGGCTTTTAACCATAGCATTTAGTCTAATGCATTTAATGAATTTACTGCTATATTCATCTTTTTTTTTTTTTAAGTCTCACTCTGTCGCCCAGGCTGGAGTACAGTGGTGTGATCATGACTCACTGCAGCCTCCGCCTCCCAGATTCAAGTGATTCTCGTGTCTCAGCCTTCCTAGTAGCTGGGATTATAGGTGTGTGCCACCACACCTGGCTAATTTTTGCATTTTTAGTAGAAATAAGGTTTTATCATGTTGGCCAGGCTGGTCTCAAACTCCAGACCTCAGGTGACCCACGTGCCTCAGCCTCCCAAAGTGCTGGGATTACAGGCGTGAGCCACTATGCCCGGCCCATTTTTCCCACTATACCAGTTTGAAAGTTAAATTCTCTTTTCCTATTAGTATTATTTTAGTGATCTCCCTAGAAATTACCACATGCATTCTTAACTTACCAAAGTGTCATGCTAATAAATACCTTTACAGGAAGGATAGAGTTTCCTGAGATGGAGGCAGGAAGAGAAAACCTTTCAAGCTAAATGAACAGGGAAGCAAGCAGATGAACAGGGGAAGATTTAATTCTTTTTTGAGTCAGAGTGAGGCTAGAGCAAGATGAATGAGCTGGGGGTGGGTGGTGTAAAGCCATCCAGGAAGGATGTCTTGGTCATGAAAAAGATCTTTGAGAAGAACAAGAATAACTCCTCCTTAACCCAGGAAGAACACTGATTTTCCTGAGGCTTCCCAGGAAGCAGTGGCAGAGCTTGGTCTAAAGCTGGATGTCTTTAGCAGTCTGTGTCCCTGCCTCTATACCTACCCCAGCCATGCTTACTCTGTCCCCTTTCTCTTCCTCAATCTCTGCTTACCTGTCTAAATACTGCCCATTCTTCAGAACCCAGTTCCATTAAATCAATCCAACGAATATTTTTTCTTTTTCTTTTTGTATTTTTATTTTTAATTTGTATTTATTTATTTTTTTGAGATAGAGTCTCACTCTATCGCCCAGGCTGGAGTGCAGTGGCGCAATCTTGGCTCACTGCAACCTCTGCCTCCTGGGTTCAAGCGATTCTCCTGCCTTAGCCTCCCAAGTAGCTGGGATTACAGGCACCTGCCACCAGGCCTGGCTAATTTTTGTATTTTTAGTAGAGATGTGGTTTTGCCATGTTGACCAGGCTGGTCTCGAACTCCTGACCTCAGGTGATCTGCTCACCTCAGCCTACCAAAGTGCTGGGATTACAGGCGTGAGCCACGGCACCTGGCCCAAGAACTCCTTTTATTTCTTTTATCTTCCCTCATGTAAATCAAGGTAGGTGAGGTCTTTCAAATTGACAGTGAAATAAAGAGATTCAGAGAGGGTCCATGACAGCCAAGGTCGGACAATACAGAAAAAGCTCAGGACAAGTTCAGACTGTAGCTGACATGTCTAATCATAATGACCATCATGCATTGAGTACCTTCTACATGCCTGGCACACTGCTAAATTACCTTTAATACAACAACCCTATGATGTGGATATTCCTTTTTTTTTTTTTTTTTTTTTGAGACAGGGTCTTGCTCTGTCACTCAGGCTATTGTGGAGTGGTATGATCTCAGTTGACTGCAACCTCTGCCTCCAGAGTTCAAGCAATCCTCCCACCTCAGTTTCCTGAGTAGCTGGGAGTACAAGTATGTGCCACCACACGCGGCTAATTTTTTGTATCTTTTGGTAGAGACGGATTCACCATGTTGCCTAGGCTGGTCTTGAACTCCTGGGCTCAAGCGATCCTCCTGCCTTGGTCTCCTAAATTGCTGTAAACCACCACACCCAGTGTGGATATTCCTAAATCAGTTTTACAGGCTGGGCACAGTGGCTTACGCCTGTAATACCAGCATTTTGGGAGGCCAAGGAAGGAGGATCGCTTGAGCCTATGAGTTCAAGAACAGCCTAGACAAGACAGTGAAGACAGTGAAACCTTTTTTTTTTTTTTGAGACACAGTCTTGCTCTGTCGCAGTGGCGCGATCTCGGCTCACTGTAACCTCTGCCTCCTGGGTTCAGGTGATTCTCCTGCCTCAGCCTCCTGAGTAGCTGGGACTACAGGCACACACCACCACGTCCAGCTAATTTTTATGTTTTTAGTAGAGACAGGGTTTCATCATGTTGGCCAGGATGGACTCAATCTCTTGACCTTGTGATCCACCCACCTTGGCCTCCCAAAATGCTGGGATTACAGGCCTGAGCCACCGTGCCCAGCGAGAGCTTGTTTTAAATAAATAAAATCATTTTAAAGACAAGGAAACAGAGGCTTAGGGCTGTATGGTGAATTGCCCATATTTCCCAAATCACCAGAAAATTAAAGAATTAATCTAAATTAGAGTACCTCAAGGTTTGGGCATTGGGGGTAGTCTAGAGGCAGGAAAAGGGGTCCCAGCTCAGGGAATGGTACTTAGGGCCAAGAGAACAGACAAGGTGTCAAGAAAGGGAACAATGGCCGGGAGCAGACACCCCTGGTTGGAGCTAGAGGAAGAGGATGACGTGAAGCCCCAAGGCAGAAAACCTGAATCTAGTTGCCAAAATTGGAGGGAGGTGGTTCTTTTTGTAAAGTTTACTAGTCCATTTGTCCTGGTACCTTAAAGAACAGGATAGGGGAGAATTCAAAATCAAGAAAAGTAGTTTTTAGAATAAGACACTCTGAGTGTGCACTCTCTCCAGACTTCAGAGCCCCTCAGAATGTGTCTGAGGTATCTCTGGGTCCTCCAGCATTGCTCCACATGAGGCCTGTCAAAGAGAGGGCCTAGGCTGGGTGAATGAACCAAAGTGAACGCAAGAAAAAGAGCTCTGGCAAATTAACCACCAAATGCTAAGTGGCATTAACAGCATATAGTGGATTATGGGAATTATCTCAGGTACCAGACTTGAGTCCTGGTTCTAGCGTTTATTAGCTGTGTAAGTAGGTAACTTGGTTTCCCTGTTTTCCATTGGTAAAATGAGGATATTAAATAGTATCTACCGGTGGGGGCCCTCACCTGTAATCCCAGCACTTTGGGAGGCCAAGGCGGGTGGATCACCTGAGGTCAGGAATTTGTGACCAGCCTGACCAATGTGGTGAAACCCCGTGTCTACTAAAAGTACAAAAATTAGCCGGGCATGGTGGTGCCGCCTGTAGTCCCAGCTACCTGGGAGGCTGAGATAGGAGAATCGCTTGAACCCGGGAGGTGGAGGTTGCAGTGAGCCGAGATTGTGGCACTGCACTCCAGCCTGGGTGACGGAGTGAGACTCTGTCTCAAAAAAAAAAAAAAAAAGAAAAAGACAAGACCAGGCACGGTGGCTAACGCCTGTAATTCCAACACTCGGAAGCCGAGGTGGGGGCAGATCACGAGGTCAGGTCACCAGCCTGGCCAAGAAGGCAAAACCCCGTCTCTACTAAAAACTACAAAAATTAGCCGGGCCGGGTAGCAGGCGCCTGTAATCCCAGCTACTCGGGAGGCTGAGGCAGGAGAATCGCTTGAACCCTGGGGGCGGAGGATGCGGTGAGCCGAGATCTTATCTATTTTCACAGGTTTGTTTTTTGGTGGTGGTGTGTTTTTTTTTTTAGACGGAGTTTCGCTCTTGTCGCCCAGGCTTGAGTGCAGTGGCGCGATCTCGGCTCCCTGCAACCTCCGCCTGCCGGGCTCAGGTTCAAGGGATTCTCCTGCCTCACCCTCCCAAGTAGCTGGGATTACAGGTGCCCGCCACCGCGCCCGGCTAATATTGTATTTTCAGTAGAGATGGGGTTTCGCCATGTTGGCCAGGCTGGTGTCAAACCCCTGACCCTAGGTGATCCGCCCGCCTCGGCCTCCTAAAGTGCTGGGATTACAGGCGTGAGCCACCTGGCCCTCACAGGGGTTTTATGAGGATTAAATAAATGAGATAACATAAAAAGTAAGAGTGCCTGGGACATACTGAGTGCTCAGAATGTGTTATTGCTAAGGATTTAAGTGGAAAAGTGCGATGTTAGCTGTGACTAGCTTAGAGGTCCTCCACCCGCTGCCGATGCTCTGACTACCCCCGTGCGCTTGCAGGAGAGATGCTTGGTCTCTTCACCCTCCTTTCCCGTTGGGGTAGATGGTCTTTGCAAAGGGAGCCAGGGGTCCCCCTCAAGTTCTTTTATGGGTCAGTCATGGTCAGGGTAGGGAGGGAACTCTGGCAGTTGGTTTTTGGGGATCAATCCTCTCATTGTGGAGAGACCTAAGGCTGGTGGCCGGAGATCCTCTTTCTGCGCTGTACACAGGACAGGGCGCCCTCTCCTGAACAAAGGCGGGAACAGCACTAGGCCAGACTTTCTGGGATGTGCCTTACCGGCTCTCATTGCCTGCAAAGGTGCTATGGTCATTGCTGAAATGTCCCCAACCATCCTGGCGAGCAGAGTTTGGGGGAGGGGCGCTAAGGTTGGGAGGAAACTGGCTTAATGTTTCAGAAGGGCGAGGCTGCATTATTCGGTTAGAATGGAGGTGCGGGGCAGGAGAGACCGGCGGATGAGAAAGAAATCCGGCCCCTGTTGAATTAATTTTGTGTTCTTTCAACAGGTGATGGAACGCAGCTGAGAGGTAAGGCGACAAGGTGGCTTATCTAACATGCTAAACTCAGGTATCCAGAGCTCTTACGGCTGCCCGCACGCAGCCGAAATTAGTGGGGGCAGTCCCGGGCTGTAAAGCATAGTTTGAGAATACACCAGATTGAGGGGCAGAGCCACGGGTCGGGGTCTCCAGAAGCGGGGAGGAGCCACCGGAGGATCTGGGCGCAGTTTCCTCTCTAAGTTCCGCCCCGAGAGCGCCGGCCCCGCCCCCGCCGTTCGCGCTCTGACCAGCCCGCAGAGTCAGCCCCCGACCCCGGGCCGCCCGGGCCCCAGGGTTCCGCCAGCAATCTGGCCACCACCGCGTGGGTGAGTATGGGCATGGGTGTGCTGGGATGCCGGGCAGCCCCACTCAGGGGAGCTTGGCCGCGCGGTCCGGCCTCTGCAGGGCCGGGCCCCACGCTCTGGGAGTCCTGGTGCCTGCCCTGCTATCGCACACACTCTGTTTCCCAGGAACTGCTGCTGTCCGGACTTGCCGAGCTGGACCCCTTCTTCTCCCTCCCCAGCATGGGGCCGGGTGTGCAGGGGTTGAGCTTTCCCTTCTTTATTCCACGGGGCCTCCTGGTTAGGAGCCCTAGGTGGGGAGGATGGGGCCCCAGGGTTGGAACCCCATAGACTAGTTTTGAATGGCAGCTCTGCCATTTATTAGCCTTGGCCTTGAGTGTTTTGAACCTCCTTGAGCCTCAGTTTCCTCATCTGTAAAATGGAAATATACAGGCTGTAGCACCTACCTCATAGAATTATGGTGAGGATTAAAAGAGACAATGTGTATCAAGTACAGAGCAGGAAGCCTAGTATATTCCGTAGGCACTCAGTAAATGTGGGTTCAGACTCCAGGCTCTGAACATCTCTAGGGACTTTGGAGCTGAGGTAGCTCCAAAGAAAGCGATTTTCAGCTAAGTAGTACCTGTGAGGAATGTAGAGCTGTCTGCAGACTGAACAATTGCCCTTCAGCTCCACCGTGAGGTGTGGAGTAGAATGACCAAGTTGGAAGGACCTTAGAGGTAATCTAAACCCTGTGATTCCCATGTTGCCGAACTGTGGAAACAGATCTAGAGTGGTTAAGTGGCTTGCCAAAGGTCACACAGCTAAATGGGAGGCCAGGCATACCTCCAAGAATTGGAATGGACTGTCCCTTGAACCTCCTTATCAACTCCTGATTTGGGCAGTGCTTCTTCATTCCCTGAAGATCTAGTTTTCAATTTGGGAATCCTAGTGGTTCCTCAGAGATCTAGAGCTGCAAGCTTCAGGGATGGATGTTGGGAGGGAAGACTAGTGCTACTGCAACTTCAGAGTCTAGTTTTGGGCTGAGTGAGGATGATGTTCCCCATCTAGGGCCTTAAGGGACTCAGAGTCCATTTAGGGATGATCCAGGGAATTTTTTTTTTTTTTTTCTGGGAGGGTCACCAGAGCCACTTCCAGCTCCCTGGGGAGATCCCTAATGCTCCTAAAAGGGAGAGAGGAACTTGAGCAATTGGAGCAGGCTGCCTGATCAGGCCTGGCAGCTGGGGGAAAATGGGTGAGAATGTGGAGGCGTAGCCACCTGGCTCGTTCTGGAATGCCAGGATGCCAACCTAACTGAGATCAAGGTTCTTTTTGAGGGTGGGACTAAAGGGAGAGTCTTGTGGGTGGGGCCAGGAAGAGTTGGGACTTGATTTGAGAAGGCCTTTGAGCCTAGAAGGGTATATTCTTTATGTGTCTGGAGCCAGCCCTAGCTTGGCAACAACAAGCCAGCGTTCCAGGGATGGCTTTCTCTCCAACTCAGCATAGGGCTTTGAGGAAGAGCCTTTCTCTCTCTCTGAGTGTCTTGGTTTCTCTGTCTTTACAATGGGAATAGGGCTAACTGCCTCATCTATGTAGAATTTGGTTTTTTTTTTTTTTTTTCCTGTGAACAGGCGCCTCTTCTGCCTCTCTCACTCCAGTCCTAACCTGACCTTTCTCTCTCAAGCTCAGACCCAGAGAGGAAGGGGTCAAGGAAGGCCAGAGTTGCAGTGTGTAACTCTTTGTAGGTCCCACATGTATCTCTTTGTTATGTGATCCTGAGAAGATTCCTGCCCCACCTTTCCCTTCTGTACACTGTGGGGAGCTCAGCTAGGATTGTTGGTATACACTTATTTGTTATAGTTCCTGACCTTAGCTACCCTTATCTAAGGGGGAAATCACAGTCCCCAGGAACCCTCATCTGTTCACAGGAGGGTGGTGTGGACAGCCCCCTGGGCACTGGGGAGCCTCCAGAAGCTGACCAAGCAGCTCTCTCCAGCAAACAGCAAGCCCAGGCTAGCACCAGACCTGATTCTGCAAAGCCTTTCACTCTCGGGGCACGTGAGAGAGCAGGTTGGGACAAGCAGAGGGCTCGGGGTTCTGTCAGCTTCCATGGAATCCCTGCCGCTGTGGACTGCGGTGCAGGCACACAGAGCACACAGAGCCTGGGAAGGGACTGAAGGTGCGGGAGGGCCCTGGGCCAGTGGGGAAGCAATGAGAGCTGATGAGAGGCCTTGAAGCCTGGAGGCTAGGCCTGAGGCTCAAAGGCCTGGGGGAGGAGATGGGCCATTCCATCCACTGGTAGGTTTTAGGGTTGGTTCTTGAAATAAGTAGAGACACTTAAAGCAACTTCTCTAGTCCTAGGCCTGTCAAGCTAGGCAGAGAGGAGTGAGGAGAAGCTCTCCCAATCCATTCAAGCTTTATCCTAGCACAGATTTGGTTCATTGTCTTCCCGCTGAAATTGAGGTGGAATGTTGTCTTTCAATTCTGAGTCAGTCTTCCTCATCCAGGGCAGGAGCTATCCAAGTTTAGGCGACTTCCTCCTCATACTCCCCACCCCATGGCACACAGCTAATTTTAGGACTGAGCACAAGGGCTGACTTCATCACTGAGTCCCAGCCTTGCTGCCTGGGGCCCTGACAGCATGCCACTCCATCCCCAGGTCTGACAAGATGTACCAGGTCCCACTGCCACTGGATCGGGATGGGACCCTGGTACGGCTCCGCTTCACCGTGGTGGCCCTGGTCACAGTCTGCTGTCCACTTGTCGCCTTCCTCTTCTGCATCCTCTGGTCCCTGCTCTTCCACTTCAAGGAGACAACGGCCACACACTGTGGGGTAGGGCATGGGGACACTGATACCTCATATTCAGGCCGATCTGGCTCTTCTTTAGATCTTGAATATCTTTTAACAAGATTAGCCAGCTCTCCATTGGGGCCCATCAAATATATGGGGCTGCTGGGGGGCTGCCTGCAAATTGAAATCTCAAGGGTTAGTCTCCCTCCACCTTCTGTGAGGTTCTGGAGGCTGGAGTCACTGAAGTGTCATATAGAGTCAGTAAATGAATTATAACAGAGTTTGACACATGTCCCACCCCATTTACTTTGATATCCTGGAGAAAGTAGTCGTACATCTTTCTTCCTGCCCCACGCCCCATATCCCTGTCCAGAGGGCAGACCTAGAATCAAATCCTTACTTCATAGAAGAGCAGATTCTGGAACCCCAGGGTTTTCTAAGAAGTGGAGAGAGAACAGGATTGGGCTAGAGGGTATTTTGAGCCTCTTAATGTACCACTATGGGCTTCTGCCTGTCTGTAGGAATGTAATTCAGTATACGTGTGTGTGATTGTGAGGGTCATGACTGTCTGAGTGGGTTGTATGTGAGAGGGACTATATCTGTGCCTGTCTGTATGGAGATCTGATTATGTAAATGTGTATGTGTCTTGGGGTGAGTCCCATGGCCTCTAAGGTTCCATAGATGTCTGTGTACCCTCTGGACAGGGATATGGGGTGCGGGGCCAGGAAGAAAGATGTACGACTACTTTCTCTAGGATATCAAAGTAAATGGGGTGGGACATGTGTCAAACTCTGTTATACTTGTAATTCATTTACTGACTCTTTATTACCTGAGACAGAGACCCAGCCTCAGTTTCCTCATGTCTGAAATATAATGGATTAGCTGGGCATGGGGGTGTGCACCTGTAGTCCTAGCTCCTTGGGAGCCTGAGGTGGGAGGATTGCTTGAGCCTAGAAGTCTGAGGCTGCAGCGAGCTATGGTTGTCAGCCTGGTGACAGTGAGACTCCCATCTCCAAAAAATAAAATAGGGTTGATAATTCCTCCTGCTCCTTCCCAGGTCTAGTGTAGAGCTCTAGGTAAAGAAGGATGGGAAGGTAGTTTAGGGAGGATGATGAAGTGTGAGGAGCAGAAGAAGGAGGAGGCGGAAGAGACTGTCAGGTTGGAAGGCAGGGCAGGAAATGAACTTAGCCTAGGGGCTGTAGGTGGAGAAGAGGCAGGTTCTGCATATGCATCTTTGGGGTCCCTCAGAGTTCTGAAGGCCCCAGCCAGCTGGATCTCCCCTTCATGTAAAGAGCATCTGCTTCAGAGAAATGACGAGGATTAGCAGTGTGGTCTAGCTTCGAGTATGGGGTGGAGCCTCACTTCTTTTCTTCATGTGACTGGAGTTTCTGCTCCTCCTGATTTGTCAGTGGGTAGACATGGGTGTTGAGGTATGGACACCCAATCTGATGAGACCCGGGGCTGGGAGCTATTAGAAAGAACTGAAAGAAAAGGGCAAACAGGTAATCTGAAGGGAAGGATTACCCTTTCCTGACCTAGTGCTTATCTCAGATAATGCATCAGATGTTTCTGTTATGCTAGCCACTCCTGATCATCCTGCAAAACCCTGCCCAGCTAGCTCTAAAATGTCTTCCCTATCCTACTTGTGGCTAACTTAATCACTATCTCCTCTGGGTGCCCACAGTTCCCTGTGTTATCTATCACATAATATTTGTATCTGTCTTCTCCACCAGATGGGAATCTCCTTGAGGGTGGGCACTGCATTTGAGTGAGAAAGTATTTGGGTTTTTTTTTTGGTTTGTTTTAGAGGCAGGGTCTCATTCTGTCGCCCAGGCCAGAGTGCAGTGGCATATCATAGCTCACTGCAGCCTCAAACTCCTGGGATCAAGCAGTCTTCCTAACCTCAGCCTCCTGAGTAGCTAGGACTACAGGTGTGAGCCACCACACCCAGCTTAATTAAAAAAAAAAATTGTGGAGATGGGGTCTCGCCATGTTGCCTAGGCTGGAGTGCAGTGGCATGATCATAGCTCACTGCAGCCTCAACCACCAGGGCACAAGTAATCTTCCTGCCTCAGCCTCCTGAGTAGCTAGGACAATAGGTATGCACAACCATGCCCAGCTAATTTTTGTGTATGTGTGTGGAGATGGGGTCTCACACTGTTGCCCAGGCTGGTCTTGAACTCCTGACCTCAAGCAATCCTCCCAAAGCACTGAGATTATAGGCGTGAGCCACTGTGCCTGGCCAGAAAGTGTTGGTTGAATAAATGATTAGGACTCTCTAGCCCAGTGCCCTGGGGAAAGGAAGGCATGGTATAAGTCAATCATAGTCCAAGCAAAATTATAGTATTTGTATGGCATATGGAGTTAAACAGTCTAGGCTGTTTGCTCTGCCCTTTGTGGCTGACTCCAAGGGCTAATGGCATCAATAGCCTTGGTTTATTAGCTAGGTTACTGCATACCTTGCATGTCTATTACCTGTTCTTGGTATACCAGTTAGGGAATTAAGACATAGATAGTTGCTGGAGTACTTGGTCCCTCTGGAGCAGTACTAGGTCTGTGACCCTGAAGGTATGTTGTCCCCACTCCCTGAGACTAGGGTGTTGGTTCCACCTTGGAATTTTTATATTTGCTCTGCATTTCCTACTCAGAGTATCTCAGAAATGGCCAGCCCTAGGAATAAAAGAAGCAAGCTAATCCATCATATCTATAATTGATTACTTTGCCTCTGCTCACAGATCCCCAGTGATGGGGAGCTTCCTTCCTCCCCAGGTAGCCTGTTCTAAGGAAGCTTAATAACTAATAATTAGCCTTTTTCTTTTCTTTTCTTTTCTTTTTTTACTGAGACAGAGTCTCACTCTGTTGCCCAGGCTTGAGTGCAGTGGCATGATTTCGGCTCACTGCAGCCTCCGCCTCTTGGGTTCAAGTGATTCTCCTGTCTCAGCCTCCCGAGTAGCTGGGATTACAGGCACCCACCACCACACCTGGCTATTTTTGTATTTTTGGTATTGATGGGGTTTCACCATGTTGGCCAGGCTGGTCTCAAACTCCTGACCTCAGGTGATCCACCTGCCTTGGCCTCCCAAAGTGCTAGGATTAAAGGCGCGAGCCACCGTGCTCAGCCTCTTTTTTTTTTTTCTTTTCTTTTCTTTTCTTTTCTTTTCCCTCCCTCCCTCCCTCCCTCCCTTCCTTCCTTCCTTCCTTCCTTCCTTTTTTTAAATAGAGATAGGGTCTCACTATGTTGCCCAGGCTGGTCTTGAACTCCTGAGCTCAAGTGATCCTCCTGCCTCAGCCTTCCAGAGTGCTAGGATTACAGGCTTGAGCCACTGTGCCTAGCCCAAGCTTTTTCTTTCTTTCTTTCTTTCCTTCCTTCCTTCCTTCCTTCCTTCCTTCCTTCCTTCCTTCCTTCCTTCCTTCCTTCCTTCCTGCTTGCTTCCTTCCTTTTCTTCCTTTTCTTTCTTTTCTTTCTTTCTTTTTTTTTTGAGGCAGGGTCTTGCTCTGTTGCCCAGGCTGGAGTGCAGTGGCATGATCTCAGCTCACTGCAACCTCTGCCTCCTGGGTTCAAGCCATTCTTATGCCTCAGCCTCCAGAGTAGCTGAGATTACAGGTATGCGTCACCACACCCGGCTCATTTTTTGTATTTTTAGTAAAGACGGGGTTTCACTATCTTGGCCAGGCTGAGGCTTTAACTTATAGTGAGTATGTACCTACTTTCCCGTGAGTCTCTGCCTTGGCCCTGGCTCTTCTTTGATAGCTGTAGAACTATTCTCTCCTCATGGCTTCAGGTCAGCCCTGCAGAGACAAGAAGACAGTAATGAGGTGCCTTGAGTCTATCTTCTTTTTTTTTTTTTTTCTCCAGACGGAGTCTTGCTCTGTCACCCAGGCTGGAGTGCAATGGCGCGATCTCGGCTCACTGCAACCTTCTCCTCCCAGGTTCAAGAGATTCTCCTGTTTCAGGCTCCCGAGTAGCTGGGATTACAGGTGCATGCCACCATGCCTGGCTAACTTTTTGTATTTTAGTAGAGACTGGGTTTCACTGTGTTACCCAGGCTGGTCTTGAACTCCTGAGCTCAGGCAATCCAGTTCCTTCAGGCAACCTTCCCAGGACATGGTTTCTAGGCTCTTCCCTATCCTGAATGTACCCTTGAGCTTGACCCAGTTCATCACTATTCTCTGCCGGGCCTTGATTTGGGTGTAGGACTCTAGGTGGCCTGGGCAGTACAGGCAAAAGCAGGACTATTAATTCTTTTTTTTTTTTTTTTTTTTTTGAGATGGAGTCTTGCTCTGTCGCCCAGGCTGGAGTGCAGTGGCCGGATCTCAGCTCACTGCAAGCTCCGCCTCCCGGGTTTACACCATTCTCCTGCCTCAGCCTCCTGAGTAGTTGAGACTACAGGCGCCCGCCACCTCGCCTGGCTAGATTTTTTTTTTATTTTTTAGTAGAGACGGGGTTTCACCGGGTTAGCCAGGATGGTCTCGATCTCCTGACCTTGTGATCTGCCCGTCTTGGCCTCCCAAAGTGCCGGGATTACAGGCTTGAGCCACCACGCCCGGCCTCAGGACTATTCATTCTTATTCCTTTCTGTTAGACCTCTGTTGATGCAGTCTGAGCTGCCATAAGCTGTTTCTGCACAGGTGCAGGCTGAACATTTCTATCTCATATTTAGGCTTGTCGAGATCTCTTTTGTATCCTGCTTCTATCATCATAGGATTTAGCCATTTCTCCAGTGAGGCCCAACAAGCCTTCTCAGTCCTGCTCTAACAGAAAAGGGCCAGATCCCTCTTTGCTTTCTCTCTTTACCTTATTGGAAACCTGCCTGCGTCCCTGGACACAACTCTCGGAAAGGTCCCTGCCCCCATCACTGGCAAAGAAGCTACTGCCAGCTGACCTCAGCCACTATCACATCTTACCTTTGCACAGTGTTCTAGGATTTATGACATATGCTTGTTGATCCTGGGAAGGATGTGTGCCTGGGCAGGCGTGGAGAATTGAGTACTGTGGGCGGGAGGGCAGGCCCTGAGGAGCAGGGGGTGGGACCCTCCAGTCTTAGAATAGTCCCAGTCTGGCTACAACCTTCAACCCAAGACCCAGATTCTTCAGCACCGAGTGTGAGTGTTGCTTCGTGAGGCCCCCACCCCGACCCCATTCCTGGGTCTCCTTAGTGGAGGGAAGTATGAGTCCCGAGGGGAGATAGGGTCCTAGGCCTTTTAATATTAAGCCATCTCCGTCTGCCCCAGCTTGATCCAGAGGGAAGCCCAGCTTGAGGGGTCAAGGTGGTTGGGCAGTGGGGTTGTGAGGGGGAGTTGTCTGCCAGGAGGGGGAAGGGATTGGAAGAAGCTCAGTTCCCTGGGTCTGGGTCTGATCTGGACAGAGGCCTCCTGGGTCTGGCCCAGGACTGCAGGCTGAAGCTCAGCAGAGAAGGTTTCCATGACCCTCAGATTCCCCCAAATCTTGGATTGAGTGACATTGTGTCTCCTCAGATAGGGAGGAGATGTAGGTCTGGGTCTCCACAGGGACCTGGTATTTTAGGTTCAGGGTACTACTGGCCTGAGGCTTGGATCATTCAGAGCCTGGGGGTGGGATGGCTGGCAGCCTGTGTCCCCATTGAAATAGGTTCTGGGGCACTCCCTCTGTTCCTAGTTGAACTTGGACAAGGAGCAGGAATGTGGTCAGACAGGGTCAGTAGAAGGGCTTTGGCCTTTCTGAGCCAACGGCCCTTTGTTAGCTGGCCTGAAAGAAGTCTTGACTTAGAACCTGAAGCTGTCAGGTGGCAAGAGGCCTTAGTCCTGGTGTTTGATCCTGGCATAGTTCTGGGCCTCAGTCTCCCCTTCTGTGGAATGGGAATAATAACCTTTCTACCTCTGACCCTTCTCCTGAGTGGCCATGAGGGTTGTGAGAGTGAAGTGGGCCACCAGAGCTCCCTGTCCAAGCCACCGGGAGCCTCTCTTCTGTAGGCTCTTCAAGAGGTGGACCTAGAGTATCAGTGTGCCAAGGGGATTCCTAAGCTCTGACCCTGCCTGTCTCTGCTGCTCCTGTCCCATCTCCCTCTGTTTCTTCTCCTCTGCACTGTCTTCCTTTTTCCCTTAGGCCTTTTCTACCCTTTCTGCTCTGGCTTTTCCTTATACTCTAAGGAGCTATCTCTGGAAAAGGCCCCACTTTCCTAGGCCCAGGTATCCCACCAGGCCCCAAGTTGTATCCCTCGTGCTGCTTAGGCCACGCCCTACAGGATGTTCTCTGCGGCCTCCCAGCCTTTGGACCCCGATGGGACCTTGTTCCGGCTTCGCTTCACGGCCATGGTCTGGTGGGTCATCACTTTTCCTGTGTTCGGCTTCTTCTTCTGCATCATCTGGTCCCTGGTGTTCCACTTTGAGTACACAGTGGCCACTGACTGTGGGGTGAGTGCCAGCTCCCCAGCCCCTGGGTCAGGACCAGGTCAGGAGGTGGCAGTTAGGGTAGAATTAGATAGTGGAGAGCAAGTGGAGGGTCAGAGAGAGGGAAAAGGACAAGGGGATGGGGAAGGGTAGGTAAGTCAGAGTCAGAGAGAATTCATGGGGGGAGACTCAGAGAGAATAGAATCACAGTCCTCCCTGAGTTGGAAGATGATGATAGAAATACAAGGGAGATGCCGGGCGCAGTGGCTCACACCTGTAATCTCAGCACCTTGGGAGGGCGAAGCCAGTGGATCGCTTGAGTTCAGTTCGAGACCAGCCTGGGCAACATGGTGAAACCCCATCTGTATAAAAAGATGCAAAAAAATTAGCTGGGTGCCCTGGCATGCCCCTGTAGTCCCAGCTACTTGGGAGGCTAAGGCAGGAGAATTGCTTGAGGCTGGGAAGTGGATGTTTCAGTGAGTTGAGATCACGCCATTACAGTTCAGCCTGGGTGAGAGGAGTAAAACCCTGTCTCAAAAACAAAACAAAAAAAAAAAACAGCAGGCTCTATACCGTGGCTTATGCCTATAAT
Source organism: Chlorocebus sabaeus (assembly GCF_047675955.1). Classification (NCBI taxonomy): domain Eukaryota; kingdom Metazoa; phylum Chordata; class Mammalia; order Primates; family Cercopithecidae; genus Chlorocebus; species Chlorocebus sabaeus. The sequence continues at coordinate 68,134,848 of NC_132904.1, read as the reverse complement.
CCCAGCACTTTGGGAGGCCAAGGCAGGAGGATCACCTGAGGTCAGGAGTTTGAGACCAGTGTGGCCAACATGGTGAAACCCTGTCTCTACTAAAAAAATACAAAAAAATTAGCTGGGCATGGTGATGTGTGCCTGTAATCCCAGCTACTCAGGAGGCTTGAGGCAAGAGAATTGCTTGAACCCTGGAGGCGGAGGTTGCAGTGAGCCGAGATTGTGCCAAAAAAACAAGAAACAATAACAGTGCAAGGGAGTGGGGGGTTAGAGGGAGGTGATGGGGGAAGGGAAGGGTTTGGAGTGGGCAGGAGAGATCATGAAAGGAAGGAGACAGATTGGAAAGGAAGCCAGGACTGAGGAGGTAAAGTGAGACCAGAAGATGGGAGATGTAACAAGTGGCTTTGGCCCAGACTCAGGGACTGACCTTGGAGGATCCGTCCTCAGCTCTGATCTGGATCCTCAAGCTTTGTTTTTCCTACTGGCAGCCCCGGGCCCCAAAACCTGTGTCCACACAGGGATCTGCCAGCCAGAAACCTGGATGGACTTCTGTCTCCCAGAATCAGTCCACTAGGCCTTTCCTGGGGGCCCAGGGATAAAGGTTCTGTGCTAGGGGCATGGAATTAGATAGGGACTTGCCCTTAACATCTCATTGTTACGGGAGTCAGTCCTTAGACACAGACTGTCACAACACAGTGACCTGGGGTTCCTATTATGATAAAAAAGAGTACAGTGACTGTGGGGCTCAGAGGAGGCACTTCACCCAGCTTGGAAACTGGGGATCACTTTCTTCTTGGAGGAGGGGACATTGTTGCTCTGTGGTAAAGAAGGCTTTTTGTGAATGCCAGGCTGACAACTTTTGATATTATCCAAAGGGCAATTTTTATCAAGAGCTTTGGAAGGATTTTAGGCAGGAAAGGGACATGATCAGATTTGTGCTTTATGTATTTAATTTTTTAGAGACAGGATCTCACTCTGTCTCCCAGGCTGGATTACAGTGACCTGATCTTGACTTATTGCAGCCTTGACCTCCTGGGCTCAAGTGATTCCTCACCTCAGCCTAAGCCTTGGGTAGCTGGGACTACAGGTGCATGCCACCATGCCTGGCTAATTTTTATATTTTTTGTAGAGATACGGTTTTGCCATGTTGTGTAGGCTGGAGGTTTGTGCTTTAGAAGACCATTCTAGCTTCTGAGTGGAGAACAGCTTTAAGGGCAGGGGCAAGACTAGGGTATAAGGAGGCTAGTGCTATAAGGAGGCTCATGCTACTGGGGGAACCAGAGCTAAGATGCATACTGTGAGGATAGAGAGGAGGGATGGAGTCCAGAGAGGTGTAGAAAGTGGGATTGACAGCAATTGGAGTTTTTGTGCAGTTGGCATGGGGCGGGGGACAGTAGGGTAGCTAGAGAAGGCATCTATAATGTGGGGGGACTTTTACCTGAGGCCAAAGGAATGAATCTCATGGTGAAATGTGAGGTGCTGTGAAAGAGGATTTTGGGGAACCCTGTCTTTATACCATATGAGTTTCTGATCTACTGTCCTATCAGAAAGGGCTTATCCTCCTGTCTCTCAGTACTCTTAGCTCTGGGCACATGGGGAAGTTTGGGGTGAGCTGTGTACCTGGTTTTTCATAGCTCTTGATGTTGCTTGTTGCTGGTGCAGTCGGTGAGTGGGGAACTTGTGTGCTGGGAATGGGGCTGGGGGTAGGAATACATGTACCTGATTATATGTATGTGTCTGTGTGTATGTGTGCGTGTGTGTGTATGTGATGGAAGAGACAGTCCTGGCTCTTAGAATCCCACCCCCATCCCTAATCTGAGAGAAGCTCATTAAGACAGGACCAGCAGCCACAATGCCCTAACTCTCATTTCCTTCTGAGGCCTTCCCCAAACCCTGTATTGTTTCTCCCCAATACCCATTCCCAACAGTGGTCAGGGTTCAGGGCCCTTGAATCCTTTAGGCTCTCCCAGTCAAGCTTTAAATGGTGGTCCTGTTTTCCTTAAAGTAGTTGAGATTGGGGAGTAGTTTTCAGAATGAATATTCCAGGAAGCAGAGGCAACACTCTGACTAACCCAACTCAGAGTAACTCAACACAGAAAAATCTAGTAAGGAAACTTGGAGGTTCCTGCCTCTCACCCATAAGCAGACCTTCCCATGCTCTGTGGCCATGTAGCTCACAGCGTTTTTGCATTCTTTACAGGAAATTTTGTCTTCTGAAAACCATCACTTATTGTACTTACTGCATGTCAGATACTGCAGATGTTTTATACATGTTATATTTAGAATTCATATGGCTGGGCATGTTGGCTCACACCTGTAATCCCAGCACCTTGGCAGGCGAATCACTTAAAGTCAGGAGATCAAGACCAGCCTAGCCAACATGGTGAAACCCCATCTCTACTAAAAATACAAAAATTAGAGGCCAGGTGCCTGTAATCCCAGCTACTCGGGAGGCTGAGGCAGGAGAATTGCTTGAACCTGGGAGGTGGAATTTGCAGTGAGTTGAGGCCACACCACTGCACTCCAGCCTGGGCAACAAGAGTGAAACTCCATGTCAAAAAAAAAAAATTAGCTGGGAGTGGTGGCACCTCTAGTCCCAGCTACTTGGCAGGCTGAGGCACGAGAATTGCTTGAACCTGGGAGGTGGAGGTTGCAATGAGCCGAGATTACGCCAATGTACTCCAGCCTGGGCAACAGAGTGAGACCCTGTCTCAAAAAAATAAATAAATAAAGAGAATTCATAAACACCCTGCAAGGTAGGTGGTGTTATATCCATTTTACCAATGAGGAAATTGGAGCTCAGAGAGGTGAAGTGACTTGCTCAAGGTCACCCAGCTAATAAAGGCAGAGCTGGGGTGCAGACTCAGCTTTGTGCAGTTCCTGAGCCTCTACGCTGCCCCCTCACATTACTCAGAGGGCATGTCTGAGCCTGGTCTCAAGCTATGATATCTTAAGCTATGGCTTTGAGGCCAGCATCTTCTCTCCCAGAGCTCTGCATTTAGCTTCCTCTGACAGTGCAGAGGGGAATCCATCTCCTTTTTTGTGGAGGCTGTGAAGCCCCCTGTCTAGTCTTGCCCCAGGCCTACCTGTGGGTTGCCCTGTGAGCTGCCTGCAGCATTGCTTACCTTCTCAGCAGTCTAGCATCTCATTGAAAGAAAGGAATAATGGTCCTTCAGAACTCCACTTCCAAAACTGTCCCTCCATAGTTAGAGCAAGTTCATTCCCTTGCCGTGTTACTGGGCTCTGGCACTGTGCTGGCCCTCTTTGGAGGTCTGCAAAACTGCACAGAAAGTGTGGGCAATGGACTAGACATTTCCACAGTTTGGGAATCTTTTAAAAATGCATATTCTTGCTGGGCATGGTAGCTCACGCCTGTAATCCCAGCACTTTGGGAGGCCGAGACAGGCGGATCACCGGTCAGGAGTTTGAGACCAGCCTGCCCAACATGGTGAAACCCCATCTCTACTAAAAACACAACATTATCTGGGCGTGGCAGCAGCTGCCTGTAATCCCAGCTACTCGGGAGGCTGAGGCAGGATAATTGTTTAACCGCAGGAGGCAGAGGTTGCAGTGAGCCAAGATTGTGCCACTGCACTCCAACCTGAGCAACAGAGCGACTCCATCTCAAAAAAAAAAAAGCATATTCTGGCCTGGCGTGTTGGCTCATGCCTGTAATCCCAACACTTTGAGAGGCCGAGGGCGGTGGATTGTTTGAGTCCAGGAGTTCTAGACCAGCCTGGGCAACATGGCAAAACCCTGTTGCTACTAAAAAACAAAACAAAACAAAACAACTCAAAAAATTAGCCAGGCATGGTGGTGGCTACTTGGGAGGCTAAGGTGGGAGAATTACCTGAGCCCAGGAAGTAGAGGCTGTAGTGAGCTGAGATCATGCTATGGCACTCCAGCCTGGGCAACCGAAGTGAGACCCTGTGTCCAAAACAAAAACAAAAACAAGGCTGGGCGCGGTGGCTCAAGCCTGTAATCCCAGCACTTTGGGAGGTCGAGACGGGCGGATCAGGAGGTCAGGAGATCAAGACCATCCTGGCTAACATGGTGAAACCCCGTCTCTACTAAAAAATACAAAAAACTAGCTGGGTGAGGTGGCGGGCGCCTGTAGTCCCAGCTACTCGGGAGGCTGAGGCAGGAGAATGGTGTGAACCTGGGAGGCGGAGCTTGCAGTGAGCTGAGATCCGGCCACTGCACTCCAGCCTGGGCGACAGAGCGAGACTCCGTCTCAAAAACAAAAACAAAAACAAAAACAAAACGGCTGGGTACGGTGGCTCACGCCTGTAATCCCAGCACTTAGGGAGGCTGAGGAGGGCAGATCACGAGGTCAGGAGATCGAGACCATCCTGGCTGACACGGTGAAACCTCATCTCTACTAAAAATACAAAAAATTAGCCGGGTGTGGTGGCGGGCGCCTATAGTCCCAGCTACTCCGGAGGCTGAGGCAGGAGAATGGCGTAAACCCTGGAGGCAGAGGTTGCAGTGAGCTGAGATCACGCCACTGCACTGCAGCCTGGGTGACAGTGTGAGACTCAGTCTCAAAACAAAACAAAACAAAAAACAGATTCTGGCCAGCTGAGGTGGCTCATGCCTGTAGTCCCAGCACTTTGGGAGGCCAAGGCAGATGGATAGCTTAAACCTAGGGATTTGAGACCATCATGGGACACATGACGAAACCCTGTCTCTACAAAAATTAGCCTGCTACTCAGGAGGCTGAAGTGAGAGGACACCTGAGCCCAGGAGGTCAAGGCTGCAGTGAGTCATGATCATGCTACTGCTCTCCAGCCTGGGTGACAGAGTGAGACCCTGACTCAAAAAGGGGGAAAACAAAGTGAAAAAATTTAAAAATGCAGATCCTCAGGTTCCAAGCCTTCTGCAATTTCAAACAATTCCCCCAGTGAGGTGTATGGGTAATTAAAGTTTGTGAAGCACTGCTTTAGGCCCTGAAGTCTAAGAAAGCCTCTTCCCATCTTTGGCTTTCCTGTCCCTGTCTAAACCATTGTTCAGTCATCCTCCATCCTTTCACCTCTCAAACAAGGAAGACGCCAGTCCCTGCAGCTGTGTATTATCTCCTCCTTTTTCCTCAGCTTTAAGGACTGAGACTTCAATAGGAGTTCCAGGCATTGAGAAAGATGGATGGTGGAGATGCACGAGAACATGGTCATTTCCTTAGACTACCCCAGGTTAGGAGCCCCCATTTTCTTTTTTCTTTCTTATTTCTTTCTCTTTCTTTCTTTTCTTTCTTTCTTTCTTTCTTTCTTTCTTTCTTTCTTTCTTTCTTTCTTTCTTTCTTTCTTTCTTTCCTTCCTTTCTTTCTTTCCTTTCTTTCTTTTCTTTCTTTTCTTTCCTTTCCTTTCTTTCCTTTCTTTCCTTTCCTTTCTTTTCTTTCTTTTCTTTCTTTCCTTTCCTTTCCTTTTTTTCCTTCCTTTCTTTTCTTTCTTTCTCTCTTCCTTTCTCTCTTTCCTTTCTTTCCTTTCGAGACAGAGTCTCGCTTTCTCACCCAGGCTGGAGTACAGTGGCGTGATCTCGGTTCACTGCAAGCTCCGGCTCCCGGGTTCACGCCATTCTCCTGCCTCTGTCTCCGAGTAGCTGGGACTACAGGCGCCCACCACCACACCCAGCTAATTTTTTGTATTTTTAGTAGAGACGGGGTTTCACCGTGTTAGCCAAGATGGTCTCGATCTCCTGACCTCGTGAGCCACCGCACCCGGCCTTTTTTTTTTTTTGTAGTAGGGATAGGGTGTCGCCGTGTTGGCCAGGCTGGTCTTTAACTCCTGACCTCAGGTGATCCACCCATCTTGGCCTCCCAAAGTGCTGGGATTACAGGTGTGAGCCATCATGCCCAGCCCACCCATTTTCTTAATCATGATCAGAGCAGGGCTGCCATTCTACCACCTTGGCACACCTGCCTAGAGGAATGAATGGCGCTGGGAGCAGACTGAGCAACATCTTAGCTGAGCAGTGAATCCAGCACTTTTCTAAGGAAGCTCAGATAGTCTGCGACTCATCCCTGTCCTCTAGAATGAGTCTGAGGTCTTGGAATTCACCCAGGGTCTTAGTGGAGGCACAGCTCTGAGCTATGGGTGTAGGGCATCTGAACCCATCTTCACACTGACCAAACACAGGCAGGTTCCAGTCTGCAGGGGAGATGGAGAAGGTCCCACCATGCTCCTGCACAAATCCCAGGATAGCTGGGGAATGAGAATCCAGCACTTTGGGCCTAGGACCTGGAAGGAGAGGTCCCTTGGGAGAGGTGTGGGGACATCTGAAGGAGGACTTCCTGGAAGGGGAGGGACTGGAGCAGAGGCCAGAGTGATTTTGTTAGATGGAGAGAAGGTTCTCCACATGGGCGGGGCTGGCAGAGGCAGATGCCCAGACAGGTCACAACTCTCTAGGTGCCCAATTACCTGCCCTCGGTGAGCTCGGCCATCGGCGGGGAGGTGCCCCAGCGCTACGTGTGGCGTTTCTGCATCGGCCTGCACTCGGCGCCTCGCTTCTTGGTGGCCTTCGCCTACTGGAACCACTACCTCAGCTGCGCCTCCCCGTGTTCCTGCTATCGCCCGCTCTGCCGCCTCAACTTCGGCCTCAATGTCGTGGAGAACCTTGCATTGCTAGTGCTCACTTACGTCTCCTCCTCCGAGGACTTCAGTGGGTGCCCGGATGAGGGAGGAGTGGGGAAGGGTTCCCTGAGGGGAGGGGCCTGCCCCTACCACATTCGGACCCTCCTACTTAGTGGTGTGGGCACTCCCTGCAATGTGGCTCCCAATCCTCTTTCCCTCTAGCCATCCACGAAAATGCTTTCATTGTGTTCATCGCCTCATCCCTCGGGCATATGCTCCTCACCTGTATTCTCTGGCGGTTGACCAAGAAGCACACAGTAAGTCAGGAGGTACGGTCTATCCCTAGCGGGGGCTCCAAGCAACCCAGAAGAAAATCAAGGACATCTGTCCTCAGGATTTGGGTAATGGTGAGGTGGGAACTAAGTTCTAATGGGAACCCTGGCAGAGGGGTGCTGGGGTTGGGGCTGGGGCTTGGTGACAAACTGAGGGTGGTTGGTCAGAATCTAGGACTATAGCACTGTGTTTGGCTAGTGTGGGAGACTGGAGAATAGAAGAGATGGAGGCTGCAAATGGGGATAGAATGAGGAGTTGCATCTAGGCGGCAGTGAGTTAGGAACAGTGTCAGGGGACTGTGGTCTGTCATAATTTCAGCGCCCCACATGTGTATATGGGTTTCTTTCCCCGCACAGTATTTGGAGGTGGGGTTGGTGGGTGACTCCATGTAACTTTCATACTCCATCCCCCTGAAGTGGAAGGGGCAGGAATACCACTACTCCTTGGCCCATCACTCCCCCAGAGGCAGGGACGTCAACATGTTCCTCATTCTTGCTGCCCTTGCCTGTGCTCCCTTCCATGACCACTAGTGGGAGCCAAGGGAGATAAGGCCCAGCCCTTAGGAGCTAGGGCTGAGAGGGGAGCCCTAGCTCTCATCCCAGCAAGCTGCAGAGTGATCAGACAGCCCATTCCCTAGGATCGGAAGTCCTACAGCTGGAAACAGCGGCTCTTCGTCATCAACTTCGTCTCCTTCTTCTCGGCGCTGGCTGTCTACTTTCGGCACAACATGTATTGTGAGGCTGGAGGTGAGGTCAGGATAGGATCCACAGGCAGTCATGAGTGGCTACGGGGCAGCAGTGATGTTTTTTATAATGGGCAGTGGTCTTGGGGACTGACTGCCATTGTGTTCTCTGTGGCAGACTAATGGTGGTGTGATTTATCAAGAGGCCCCTGAGGGGGTAGCAGGAAGTTCATCATGCCCTGTTCCTTGTGTCCTCACAACAGTGTACACCATCTTTGCCATCCTGGAGTACACTGTTGTCCTAACCAACATGGCGTTCCACATGACGGCCTGGTGGGACTTCGGGAACAAGGAGCTGCTCATAACCTCTCAGCCTGAGGAAAAGCGATTCTGAACCCTTCAGTCCTGCTTGGGAGGAGGAAGCCCACTTCCCAGAAACAAGAAACAAGATACCATTCTGGCCTTCCCCACCCTACATCCTCTCTTGGCCTTACTGAAGATGGGGGAAGGGTAAGAAGGAAGGGCATAGGCCAAGGCTCACCCCAGTGCTGCTGGCTTCTCCTCTCCACCCCTCATATGGGCATGGGGTCCTCAAGCAACATCACCTTTACCTGAGAGGCCCCAAGAAGCTGAGCTGGCAGAGAGCTCCACCATTTGGTGCTAAAAAAACGTCCTGAGGTTCATGACCACCACCCACTTTCTGGCCTTTACATAGTCATCTTTCACTGAGGTCAGGAGCCCCTGAGCAGTTGCTGCTCCCTGACAACCACAGCCATTTCTCTCCACGGGGTCATTCACAGGACTAATGTATTTCATGATCTACTGTGCACATCCAGGCCTGTGGCCACAGTCCCCAGCTAAAGCTGCTCAGGTGTTTTAGTCCTGACTTCACCTTTTTGATGTGGTGTGCGCCCTATGGTATCTACCCTTCCCTATCTGAGCCTCAGTGTGTCCATGTGTCTGATGGGGGATGGGTGGGCTGTATGATTTCCAAGGGCTCTACCAGTCAGTGGTTCTGATGTCATTGGGTGGAGGTGGTGTTCTGTACCTAAAGGATGACCTGCTCCAGAAACAGCACCAGCACACCATGTATTTTCTTCTCTCTTCTGAAACTTCTGGCTTATAGACCCCTCCCCTCCTTTGCAAAGGTATGGGATAGAGGGGTCAGATGCAGATTTCTACCGTAAAATGGGCTCTCTGGTATCTCCTGTCTTCCCTACTGCTCCAAACCCTAAATTTTGGTTGTATGTTTTGTTTTAAAGGAAAATAAATTTTTTGGGGGGGCCAACAGTCGCTTAGGCTTGCCAGTCTTGGGGCTCATCTTGTTTGATAGGAACTGGGAGAGAAACAGGCTCAAGAGTGGGGAGGGAGTAAGTCCATGGCAGGGTATGACTCCTAGCAGCATCCCCCCAATCCCTCTTAGGTCTGGAGTCTCCTAAGGCTGGTCTAAGCCTCTGTTTTGGTGAGCAGGAGTGACTGAGCTATCTGTAATGATTCTAGGACTGCAAGCTAGGATACCTGGAAGTCTTCAGTTGAGGCAGAGACCTGGGTTCAAACTCCAACTCCTGTTAAAGCACTGTCCTCTTGGTGATGTGAGGTACAGCTCTCAGATGCATGACTGTGAGAGCATCTGCCTTTAGGCTAATGGCTCTCAACCTCTCCCTTTCTGAGTCCTAAGATCAGGAAGTCTTTCCTCAAGTTTTGTGTCTGAGTCCACTATAGCATCTGTGACTGGGCCCCAGAGCAAGACTGCCCCCTCCAAGGGAGCCTAGAGCTTTGTTAGGGAAATTGGGGGGTGAGGGGACCACAATGAAGCCTATTGTCTACTAGAAGAAACAAAAGGCTCCCAGTCTCTGGGGAGCCCTAGCCCATGCCCACCCGCTAATGCCCAGCACACAGGGAGGAGCCGGGGCCACTGGAGACAGGAGGTTTTATTGATGCTGATGGGGGTAGGAAAGGCCCCCAGAAGCATGGGGGCTGAGTCAGTCAGCAAATGCATAAGGCCTGGGCACAGAGGAGCAGGTTAGGGCACATTCACCTTCTCAGGATTCTGTGGCTCCCTCACTGGAGAAGGGAGAGAGCATCTTGGGGGTGCAATTCCAAGAACAGCGAGGGCAGAGGTTAGAGATGGCTGAGAGCCCCTAACCTGAGGAGGCACCACAATAGGCAGCAACAACTGTGTGGAAAGCTAGATGAACTGGTCAGTAGCGGAAAATGGGAGGGGGCACTGGGTTGGCCTCTTGGGGAGGGGTCCAACCTTGGCTTGGATGAGCTCATGAGAATACCCGGTGTTCCCAAGCAGAGCGGGGCAGAGCCCAAAGCCCCTTTCTCTGCAGGCCTCCTTAAGGAGAAAAAGGCACTCAGAGAAAAAGGCATTCAGGGAGCCCCCTGGAAAGGGGTGCCAGAATTAGTCCTTAAGGCACAGCTGGGGTGGACAAGGCACCAAGGCACAACTGGTGGGGGAGGGCAGGGGCAGCCTCCAAGCCGAGTGCCAGGGTCACAAGAGGACGCAGGACCGCCCCCGCTTGATTGGAGTGGGGTTGAGCACAGCCCGGACAGCCTCGGCGAACACTTCCTTGACACCATCCTGTTGCAGGGCTGAGCATTCGAGGTAGCGCACAGCGTGGATCTGCTTGGCCAGTGCCTGGCCCTGCTGCGGTGTGATGGGCGCCTGGCCCTGCTCCTTGAGGCGCCGTAGAGTGTCAGGCTGGGCTCTCAGGTCCTTCTTGGTGCCCACCAGCAGGATGGGCACATCAGGGCAGTGGTGGCACACCTCTGGATGCCACTTGTGTCGCACGTTCTCATAGGAAGGCGGACTGGCAATGGAGAAACAGATGACAAAGACGTTGGTCTGAGGGTAGGAGAGCGTACGGAGGCGGTCATACTCCTCCTGGCCCGCAGTGTCCCACAGGTTCAGGTTCACTGTGCGCCCGTCAACTGCGCTCTGCGCGCTGTAATTGTCGAACACGGTGGGGATGTACTCTTTGGGGAAAGCGTTAGTTGTGTAGCAGATAAGCAGGCACGTCTTGCCCACAGCTCCATCACCCACCACCACGCACTTGATGCTCTGCATCGTGGGTGCAGTTGCTGTAGTGGAGGCAGTGCCTCCTCTCTCTTCTGGACCTCTCTGGCTGCAGTGACCTGTGGACGGATGAAAGGGGACATTCTTGGTTAGGGAGGCCTCTGCCTACTGGGAAGAAAAGATAAGGGCACACAAAGGGAAACCGGCTCCTGTTCCCTTAACCTGACACTATCCCAAAGTCCCATCAAGACAGTCATCAGAAAGATACACAATGAAAGGCCCTGAGACCGAGCAAAGATGCAGTATAATGTGGTAGAAAGCACATAAGCTCTGGCGCCAGATAAACTAAGGTCAAATCTTGGTTTTGCATTTCCTAGCTGTGTAACCCTGAACAAATTGCTTAACCTCTCTATGCCTAAGTTTTCTTACCAGTAAAATGAGGATAAAATAATATCTACCTCATTGAGTCATTATAAGGATTATATAATACACATAAAGCATTTAAAACAGTGCCTCATCCATAAGTATTAGCTTTTCTTTTTTTTTTTTTTTTTAGACGGAGTCTCGCTCTGTCACCCAGGCTGGAGTGCAGTGGTGCGATGTCTGCTCACTGCAACCTCCGCCACCTGGGTTCACGCCATTCTGCCTCAGCCTCTCGAGTAGCTGGGACTACAGGCGCCCACCACCACACCCAGCTAATTTTTTGTATTTTTAGTAGAGACGGGGTTTTACCGAGTTAGCCAGGATGGTCTTGATCTCCTGACCTTGTGATCCGCCTGCCTTGGTCTCCCAAAGTGCTGGGATTACAGGTGTGAGTCACCACGCCTGGCCAGTATTAGCTATTTTCCAGGCTATGCAGACACAAAAGGAGAGTGCACAAATTTAGGGATCCACTAGATCCTCTACTAAATATGGACACTTTCCACCAGGAGACTGGAAAGGGTTCTGGCACAGGACAGCTGTTCCAGGTCACTCTGTGATGCAGCCATAGGTAGAACCTCTCTGAACTCAGGGCCCACCCTGCCCTCTCCAAACCTAGTATCTTGGCTACTGAGTACAAACCAAAAGGCACAGTAAGAAACCTGCTGAGTAAGGGGCTCAATTCTTCAGAGAGCTGCCCTATCCCAATCCAGGGTATTCTGGCAAGGGGGAAATCTGTTTTTTTTTTTTTTTTTTTTTTGAGATGGAGTTTCACTCTGTCGCCCAGGCTGGAGTGCAGTGGCGCGATCTCAGCTCACTGCAACCTTCACCTCCCAGGTTCAAGTGTCTCCTGCCTCAGCCTCCTGAGTGGCCGGGACTACAGGCACACGCCACTGCATCCGGCTAATTTTTATATTTTTAGTAGAGATGGAGTTTCGCCATGTTAGCCATGCTGGTCTCAAGCTCCTGACTTCAGGTGATCCACCTGCCTCGGGCTCCCAAAATGGTGGGATTACAGGCGTGAGCCACCACACCTGGCCACCCCATCATTCTTATAAGTACTGAAAACCCTATCTGGCCGTGCACACTCTGGTTGCCAATTCAGTACAGCAAATTCAATGCAAGGGATTACTGGAGATTCAGTTGAACCTGGGATTTGGACTGGGGTCTGGGTATGTTATGATGAATGAGGTAGAGGCTGAGGCTCCCAGACATTAGTATCTTCTCTCAAGGTCCTTGGTGGGGTGGAGTAAATCTTTTTTTTTTTGGAGACGGAGTCTCGCTCTGTTGCCCAGGCTGGAGTGCAGTGGCACAATCTTGGCTCACTGCAACCTCTGCCTCCTGGGTTCAAGTGATTCTCCTGCCTCACCCTCCTGAGTAGCTGGGATTATAGGCACCTGCCACCACGCCTGGTTAATTTTTGTATTTTTAGCAGAGATGGGGTTTCATCATGTTAGTCAGGTTGGTCTTGAACTCCTGACCTTGTGATCCGCCCGCCTTGGCCTCCCAAAGTGCTGGGATTACAGGCATGAGCCACCATGCCCGGCCTGGAGCAAATCTTTCAAGCCCAACTAGGAAGGATGAAGTCAAGAGTAAGACAAAAACTTGACTTTCCCCTCAATCTTCTGTCCATTTCCTGAGACCCTGGCATGTGCCTCTGAAAGATTTTATTTTATTTTTTTATTTTTATTTTTATTTTTAGAGACGGCGTCTCGCTCTGTCGCCCAGGCTGGAGTGCGGTGGCGCAGTCTCCACTCACTGCAAGCTCCGCCTCCCGGGTTCACGCCATTCTCCTGCCTCAGCCTCTGGTGTGGCTGGGACTACAGACGCTCGCCACCGTGCCCGGCTAATTTTTTGTATTTTTAGTAGAGACGGGGTTTCACCGTGTTAGTCAGGATGGTCTCGATCTCCTGACCTCCTGATCCGCCCATCTCGGCCTCCCAAAGTGCTGGGATTACAGGCGTGAGCCACCGCGCCCGGCCACCTCTGAAAGATTTTAGAGCCTTCCAGACTCTTGGGTAGAAAATACCATCATTAAGAACATAGATGCTAGATTAAGACTGGCAGGGATTCTAATCACAGTTCCACCAACTAATTATATGTGATCTTGGCAATATATTTGTTCCCCAAGCCTCAATTTTCTCATCTGTAAAATGGGGATAATCTTGCCTATTGCACTACAATTGCTCAGAATATGAAATGAGGCCAGGCACAGTGTAATCCGAGCACTTTGGGAGAACGAGGCAGGTAGATCAATTGAGCCCAGGAGTTTGAGACTAGCCTGGGCAACATGGCAAAACTGTGACTCTACAAAAAATGAAAAAATTATCAGGGTGTGGTGGTACACGCCTGTTGTCCCAGCTACTTGGGAGGCTGAGGTGGGAGCATCACTTGATTGCAGGGTGGTCAAGCCTGCAGTGGGCTATGTTCATACCACTGCACTCCAGCCTGTGCGACAGAGCAAGACCCTGTCTCAAAAAAAAAAAAAGGTAAGAGTTAATAATGTATAGAAGGTGTCCAGCATGAGGTATGGCACATAGCAAGTGCCCAATAAATGGGCTGCTGTATTTATTAGTGGGGTAAGTATGAGGAGTCCCAGCTCCAGCCAACATCTGGTCACCTCTGCAGGTCATAGGGCCTTGGGGTGAGGAACTGCTTTTCTGAGTTCTGAAGCAAAGCTTCCAGAAATCCTGCGATTATTTACACTGCTATGGCAAGGGTCCTTCTCTCATCAGCTACTTTTTGGCCATGGGGGACTCTTGGTGGTCAATATGTGACTTCCTTTCCCTGACTGTCTCCCACAACCAGGGCCTGCTCCCTGAGAGGGGGGAGCCCTGTTTTAAACACAACCAAATCCCTGAGTATTCCTCATCCCTGGCTCCACCCAAGCACCATCACCACTAGCCCATTTTCTCCATTTCACTTGCTATACTGCAAGGCTGCACCCTGGTCTGGGAACCCCTTACCCCTGCAGCCTAAGCTCTCACCACTGATTCAGAAGCTTCAAAAATCAATGACAAGTGGAGAAGAAAATCCCCACTGGGAAGTGGAAAAGAAACTTTCGTGGTATGGGGGAATGCAAAGGACCCAGGGCTTGGTCCCAGCTCCCTCCCAGGGTACAGTTTCCCTTGGAATCAGCTGGGAAAGAAAGGATTTCACTTTATGAAGTTGTGTCTCTGGTTCACATTAAAAAATATTTCCATCCTATTTGCATGAATGAGTGTGTGTGTGTGCGTGTGCATATGTATGTGCATGTAACCTCAAGACATTCAGATAGAGACCCTCAGAGTGTGGGTCAGGGAAGGGCATAAGGACCCTCTAGGTCAGTGGAGAGTCGAATAGAGACTTCAGACTGGAAGTTGAGAGACCTAAGTTCTAAGCCCAGTTCTGCTGACTCACTACAACCAAGCTTGAGGCATTTACGCTTGCTGGGCCTCAGTTCTCCTATCCAGGAATTGGAGATTACAATGGTTGTTACAAGAGCACTAGGTAGATGAACTAAGACTTAAAGCTCCTTGGAGGCAGGTGGCATTACTTGTGCCCAATGGATTATGTGGGAAGCCCTGACATTCAAAGCAGAACTCCTGGGCCTGCAATCTTCAGTTCCACACAGAGCAGGGGAGTGGGTATTGACAGTCTGACTGAAAAGCCCAGCGCTGGGCTGGCCCAGGCAGGAAGACAAGGAGGGAACTCTGGCTGGCTGTCACAAGGCCCAAGAAACTGGAAGTACAGCTCTCTAAGGAGGTGGTTATCAACTAGCAATCAGTAAATCAGCTCTCAAAGGAGAGGGGAAAGGACAGGGTAGCTTCTGGGCTGGGAAGGGAACAGGTACTGACACTGGAAAAGGATGATGAGTATGGTACTGTCCAGAAACAAGCAGAGCAAAGGCACTGTGGAATAGGGCCAAAAGTACTGGATACCTGACTCTGATGTCTTGAGTTTTATCTGCTGACCTTGACCCTAGATTTAAAAAAAAAAGCCCTCATATGGTATAAGCCTTTATAGATTGCATGTTATTAATGTCATTTGACCTTTATAACAACCTGTCAGTACTATTCCTATTTTACAGATGAGGAAACAAATTCAGAGCAGTAAAAGTAACTCTACATCACACAGCTAGTTAGTATGGCAGCCAGAACACAAACCCAGTTTTGTGACCCAAAGCCCTGTGTTTTCCACGGTGCATCTTACAGTCTTCAAGTTACCCCTTACCAGCTGTGTGACCTTGATCAGGTAAGTTACTGCCCTTCTTGGAGCCTCCGTTTCTTCATCTATACAGTAGAAGTAATAATAGTAGCCCTCCCAGCCTCACGGGCAGCATCAAGGAACCTGACCATGGGAATGAATACGCTTTGTAAACTGAAGTGTTGTGCACACAGGAGGTGACAGGAGCAAAGCCTTTCATCCCAGAAGGCAGGAAGCACTGAGTATGCCTGTGTCTGTGGTGGGGGATCAGCCCAGTCCTCCCTACTCAGGTCTAGTTCAGACCTTTATCCTCTCTCCCAAAACAACTCTTCTTTCTGAACTCCTTTGGCCTGAACTGGGTTGAATTAAGTTCCCATAGCCCATTTCAGGAGGGCATATGCTAAAAGGTAGAGTCTAAACTGCGCCAAATAGGAAGAAGGGATGTCAGCGCTGCAGGTGGCCAAACCAGGAGTGTGACCTACCTGGAGCGGGGTTCAACGATGACTTATTCACTAAGTGGCTTTTTCAAAAAAAATCATTAAGCCTAGCTCAGTGGTGCACCTGCAGTCCCAGCTACTAGGGAGGCTGAGCCCAGGGGTGAAGGGTTGTAGTGTGCTACACTAGTCAAGGTTATTGTCCTTGTGAGTAGCCACTGCACTCCAGCCTGAGCAACGCAGCAAGACCCCATGTCTCAAAAAAAAAAAAAAAAAGTTATTTAGTAAATCAGTGGTTGCCGATCTGTTTTGATTTGTTTTGTTTTTTCTTTTGGAGACAAAAGCCTGTTGCCCAGGCTGGAATACAGTGGTGCCATCACAGCTCACTTTAGTCTCAACCTCCCAGGCTCAAGGCATCCTACCTTAGCCTCCTGAGTAGCTGGGACTACAGGCAGGCACCACCACACCTGGCTAATTTTTGTATTTTTTATTTATTTTTTGTTTGTTTGTAGAGACAGGGTCTTGCTATGTTGCCCAGGCTGGTCTTGAACTCCTGATCTCAAGTGATCCTCCTGATTAGGCCTCCCAAAGTGCTGGGATTACAGGTGTGGGTCACCACGCCTGGCCAGATCTGTATATTATTAGACAAATTACAATGACTTATTCTGGCTTTTTAGTCCCAATTCAGATCATGCCTGGTCCCTCATATTGTCATTTAGAGTTCTTCACAATTTGGTAAGGGGTATTAGAGTTATATAGACTTGGTTTGAAGTCTAGTTCTGCCTCTTACCAGTTCTGTGACCCTGAGCTTATGATGATTTGCCTCTCTAAGCTTCAATTTCCTTATCTTTCAAATGCAGCAGCAATGTATGGTACCTACCACATAGCAGTGTTACAAGGACTAAGTGCATTAATGTATAATATGTACACAATCTAGGTACTTTGCAAGTGTGAGTTCCCAGTTCCCTGTTCCAGAGGGATTTTCAATGTCATCTGCAAACAAGTCAGGATCATTCTTGCCTCTGAACTTTTACTCTTGTTTTTCCCTCCGCTACTATTCCCTCTCCCTTCTCTAATCTTCCTTATTCCTTAAAGCCTAACGTAAGTTTCATAGTTCCATAAGGTTACTGAATTCTTTGGCTATCTGTTGCATGGCCACCTGTCACCCAGGCTGGAGTGCAGTGTCGCGATCTCAGCTCACTGCAACCTCCACCTCCCAGGTTCAAGCGATTCTCCTGCCTCAGCCTCCTGAGTAACTGGGATTACATGCACGTGCCATCATGCCCAGCTAATTTTTGTATTTTTAGTAGAGACAGGATTTCATCATGTTGGCCAGGCTGGTCTCGAACACCTGGCCTCAAGTGATCCACCTGCCTTGGCCTCTGAAAGTGCTGGGATTACAGGAGTGAGCCACCACACCCATGGCCCCCCTTTTAATCCTGCTTTGGCTCTGTGTGATTCTCCTTTTCCAACAGTCATACGTAAGTTTCCCAGCTGTGGATGCCCTTCAGTCTGAAGTCTTGGCTTCTCTGGACTAAATGACAAAAAAAAAAAAAAAAACTCTAAGTATAGGGCTAGGCACACAGGACTGTACAACCATTGCCTTTTGATCTGCTTGTGCCAGCACTCATTACTGAGATATGGAGACACTTCTCTGAAGCCCAGTATTGGACACTCCCTGCCCACCCCACAACAGACAAGACTGCAATGCTGAATCTTATCGGACAGCAATGACAGGCAAAAGCTATGCCTGAAATAGGCAAAAACCTCTCTTCCCAGTACCAGCTTGACCTGGCTCTGGCAGGGAGTATAGCCCATGGGGGTCTAACCCTGTCTGAGTGTGGTCCCTGGAGCCCAGCTTGGGGTGTGGCCCAGGCAGGCCCAGAATGGGGGAGGGAAAGGAAGTAGCTTGATTGCCAGATCTCTGTGGCTGTTACAGCAGGGGAAGTGTCCCAACTGGGAGTGGGGGAGGGGAGGAACGGGCTCTTAAGAGATAGGCGAGTGTGGAGGTGATAGGAACTTACCTCAGCCTTCTATAACCTGCCTCCCTAACATGGGGCTCCCTTTCTGCAGCCCTCCCTGAACCTCATTATAACTACAATCCATCTCTGGCCATTCCAATCCTGATCCTCTACAAAGGGGCCTCCATATTCTCTTCCCTAAAATACATCAAGTAGTAATATGGAACCATGCACCATTGCCGCCTCTTTGAGGAAAGCGTAAATTATCCAAGTCAGAAGTGACTTATCCTATCCAAAGTCTGGCTGTCTCTCTCACAGGCATGGAGAGGCTGATGTGAATCTTATCTCTTGTTACTAGACTGGGAGTGTCTAGAGGGCAAGGTCCTGGTTGACTGGACCTTGCTGAGCACCCTAAGCTGAGCACAGCATGTAGTAGCTGTCAGTAAATAACTGAATGAACTCGATGCAATCATGTCTTTGCATGTGGGAGTTCCTCTTCCTGGAATGCAACTCACCCCCCTTCAGATCCTTCCTGTCCTTCAGGCCCAGTACTGTTCCCCAGCTTCTCCAGGACATCACAGCAACCCCCTCTCCTGCCTTACCTTTCCCAGCACTGACTGTACTCTTCATTGTGCTGAACTAACTGGATGCTTCAGGGGGAGGGTAGTCTGACCTTCTGTTTATTCCCAGAAACCCAGGGAAGGGCTGAGCAAAAGCTGTAGAATGACATACCCCTCCTCCCCCATCAATCCACAGACTCTGATGCTGGGAACAAGGAAGAACCTCTATGACCAGAAGACACAAGACAAAAGTAACCAACTTCTTTCTCACTCACCCTGAAGAGCTCCAAGTTGGGATAATAAACACATAAGCTATACTGTCTTGTCTTCAACTGGAAGGGTGAGAGGTGAAGCTGGCAGATCTAGCTCAGAGATGATGAGAAAGATGGGAAGGAAAAGTGGTCCTGACAGGCTACAGACTGGGAATATCTGAGGACCCTTGGTCAAAGACAAGGCAAGGGGCAGGGGCACTGTTGGAAAGACTTCTGAAGCTCTACAAGTTTGTTTGTTTGTTTGTTTTGAAGGGAGGAATAGAGGAGAGGTGATATAAAGAGGCTCAAAGGGGCTGCAGCTGGCTGCAGCTGGGCTGGGAGGAGGAAGCTGGGGGGACATGAGGTCAGTGTGGGGCTGGGACCAGGCCAAGGGCTGAGTCTCTTTCTTCCCTTTCTCCCCATCAGCAGGGAAGAACCCAAGAGAGCCCAGTTCCTAGCCTTAAAAAAAAAAAAAAAAAATTCCCCTGTGTGCTGTGGCTCACGCCTGTAATCCCAGTACTTTGGGAGTCAAGGCAGGCAGATCACTTGAGATCAGGAGTTCGAAACCAGCCTGCCCAACATGGTGGAACCCCATCTCTACTAAAAATACAAAAATTAGCCAGGTGTGGTGGTGGGTGACTGTAATCCCAGCTACTCGGAAGGCTGAGGGAGAATCACTTGAACCCAGGAGGCAGAGGTTGCAGTGAGCAGAGATCATGCCACTGCATTCCAGCCTGGGCAACAGAGCAAGACTCTGTCTCAAAAAAAAAGAAAAAAGAAAAAAAAAATCCATGCTGGAGGACTCTCCACCTCTTGCCATTCATCCTTCAGCCCCTGGAGAGGATCCTACACTGCAGCAGGGAAGGAAAGAAGAGTTGATGCCACCCACTAGGAAATGAGACAGTGGTAGCTGGGAAGTCTGAGGGGCAGTCCAGGACCCTTTCACTAAGTCCTAGTTCCCAACCTTCTTCCTTCATTGTCCCAGCACCCCAAGTGTTCCATAAAAGGTGAGCCTCAGCTGGGCACGTGGCTCATGTCTGTAATCCCAGCACTTTGGGAGGCTGAGGCTGGCGGATCACTTGAGGTCAGGAATTTGAGACCAGCCTGGCCAGCATGGTGAAACCCCATCTCTACTAAAAATACGAAAAAAATTAGCCGGGCCTAGTGGCACATGCCTGCAGTTCCAGCTACCTGGGAGACTGATGCAGGAGAACGACTTGAACCTAGCAGGTGGAGGTTGCAGTGAGCCGAGATCGTGCCATTGCACTCCAGCCTGGGCGACAGGGCAAGACTCCATCTCAAAAAAAAAAAAAGGTGAGCCTCAGGACCAGGACGGCTCTGGCTGGGGGAGCCAAGGAAGCTGCCCCCTCCCCCACGCAACACAGAGGAAGGGTGCACACTGGCTTCCTCCTCCCCGCCTAGCAGCAGCTCAGCAGTCCCTGGGCCCCACCAAAGGCCTGTGAAGTGGCACTTCCTTTGCCTTTGCTAATTTCACATGAGGCTGTACAGAAGTGCCATCCTCCCAATCCTGGCACCCCCACCTGAAAATACCCACAGAGAGACCCAGGGCTACCCAGTCCCTTTAGCCCCGCCCAAGGCTTGAGGGGGTTTCCACAAGGGAAAATAACATCAGGGAGGAAACTCCGGCATCTATTTTCCACCGTCAGTGAGGCAGAGCTGGAGCAGGAGACAGGGTACTCCATCTTACTACCCCCTGGCAAAATCCCCAACATTCTTTGCCTTCTTATCTCTCAAGCTCTAACAATCCTTGTGCTTGGGGAAAGGGCCACAGTTCTATCCCTGGACAGATATATATGTAGAGACTACTCAGACCTGTCAAATTGAGGCTGATAAGACGTGAGGGCCCAGAGGGAGGGGCACTGCTATGAGGAGTCTCTTGGGGGAGGAAGAGTCACAGCCATGATGTTCACTGTCCCCTTTGGAGGTACTGATATGCAACTCCTTAATGCTGAAATGGAGCCAAGAGAAACCAAGTTGACCAGGTTTATATACAGTTGGTAGCAAATCTAGGACAAGGATCGGGTCTTCTAACCTCCATCCTTATGCTACTTCTACAAAGGAGAGAAGGTGAGGATTCTAACTCCGGCCTGAGAATGGACCAACCATCTCTTTAACCTCATTCAGGACAACCCCACCATAGTTTATTCCTTCAGAAAATGGACCAAAGGGTGGGTTGACTTACATCTGAGCCCTTTTTGCTTCTAAGTTCCCAGGCCCTCATGCCTAGCCCATCCTGGTGCATTCATGATTTAGAACTGACATTACTCAACAGTCAGCCACTCTGGCCCTGCCCGAGCTGAGAAGCTCCTCCTCTGGCCT
Source organism: Chlorocebus sabaeus (assembly GCF_047675955.1). Lineage (NCBI taxonomy): Eukaryota > Metazoa > Chordata > Mammalia > Primates > Cercopithecidae > Chlorocebus > Chlorocebus sabaeus. The sequence continues at coordinate 68,114,103 of NC_132904.1, read as the reverse complement.
CTAGCTCCTGGAGAGATGCCCTCCCCCCATATGAAATGAGGACAAAAGAGGAAGCTGGACCCTGGACAGGAAAACCAGTCTGATCTGGGGAGGTGGCCCAGGCTTTGTCTTTGGTTTCCCTCCTCAGCTCTTCTCACAGACCCCTACTGACCTCACTGCTAATGGGTCTACAATATATAGAAGGAGTCTTCAGTGTGGGCCTGAGCCCCCTTCTTCACGTCACAACCTTGACATGTTTAGCCAAGACTTTAGTGGTAGCCTCCTAGGTTGCAGCCACCACCTCCCTTCACCCCCCAATATTTTCCCATTAAAATCTCTCCCGCCGTGGTCACATTTTTTCCAACAATGCCTTTTTTGCAATTAGCTCAAACTTCCAATGGACCAGATCTCACCTGGGAGAATCCCTGTCCTACCCATCTTGTCTTTACCATCAGAGCCCTGTGGGTTTGCTCAGTTACGCAGAATACTAAAGTGACTACTGGTTTGCCAGCCTAGAAATTGGGACTCCTGGGGTTTTTATTAAGCTGTGATGCTGGGAAAGTGCCTTGTATGCACATCCTTCTCTAAACTGGGCTTTTATGTAGGTCCCTGGGATTTCTTCCCGCAGCCACACTTCTGTACCTCCAAGAAATGCAAAGAAAGACGGGTGGAAGGGAAGGACGGGAAGAATAACAATTCATGGGAGAGGGACGACTGTGACATGGGAAGATGATAGAATGGGGAACAGGGAGAGCCCTTAAATTTAGCTGTAGCACTTAACTCCCCTCTACTTCTCTTTTTTTTCTAGTGGAGAGAAATGAATACAGATGACTGGAGGAGGTAGATAGAAGCAAGATCCTCAGCATGCACCCCAAAAGCTTGAGGAAGGAGCTCTAGAGTGGAAACAACAAGAGCTTCCATAGCCAGGATGGACTGAAGTTAAATTTGGGAGGAATTCCGGAGAAGGAATAGGGTCCTAGGTGAGATGGGGAATATTAAGGATGCCTGAAGGCAGAGGGGTCAGTAGAACTCCAGAGGGCTTCCTGGTCACTAAGGCCCTGATGCAGACCAGGGCATCTGGGTACCCGGCCTAGGCAGGCCCCGAAAGGCAGCAGGAAAGGAGCAGACACCTTTGCCTCAACCGCTTCTTAATTCAAAACTAAAACAGTTAAGTTCGAAGTTAGACCAGCTGCAGTCTTTCCTCCAGAATCCTGCCTTTGCCTCCTCCCTTTATTTCCATCACACCCAAGTTGGTCCCATTCTTTCCACCAGGTGATGCTGGAACTAGTAGGTAATGGAGTCAGGGACCTTCAGGCTGTCTCCCGGCTTCCAGGCCTGGCCCCTTGGTCAAGCACCACAGGTTGGGGTGATTTTGATTTCCCAGGGCCTCTCTTACCAGTCTTATTCCTGTGTTACCCTACCCTGACTGCTACAGACTGCTTCCTCCTGCCTAACCACAACCTCACTCGCTGCAGGTTCCCTTCATTTTGCTCGTTTCCCTTGGGCCCTCTCAAGGCTGAGGGCAGTTATTTTGTCTGTAAGAGATAAAGATGTAGACACACAGACACTCTTTCTCTCTCGCACGCACACACACACACACACGCTTTCCAGCTCTTTAATCCATCTCTATCACGGGGAGGCTGCAGTCTGCCTCTCCAAGCTAGGGAGGTTTGAAAAGACTCTGGAACTCACTAAGTCTTCAACAACAGATCCTGATTCCAAAGCTGGAGATAAGTGGGTGAGAGAAGGATACAGAGAGGATGACAGGCTGAAGGTTCAAGAGGAATGAGGGGTGATGGAAAACGCAAGGAGGTGTAAGTGTGTGGGTGCCAGAGCTGGGAAGGGAAGGGATGGGGCAGGTTGCAGAGGACTGAGATGAACATGGGGCCGGGTAGGTGAAGAGAGGTCAAGGCCTAGGTATGACTGCATATTTGGAGGAAAAGAGACTGAAAGGGATGAGAAGAGAGTGATGGCGGATTTCTCGGTAGAAACTAAAGGCGTGGAGGGAGACGATAGGAGCATGTGTATAATTCAGGGACTAAGAATGAAGAGGAACACTAGGAGATGGTTCTCAATCGGCCCCAAAAGACACAACAAAAACTTGTCAGGGACTATCAGTACCTCTGAATGAGAGTCCTTCTACCTCCAGTCACAGGGCAAGACCAAGTTACTCCCAAAAGAGCAAGGCCAGGATCTGGTCAGGTAGGAACAGCGTTCGCTCACTAAATACCTACTGCTTGGCTCCAGGTAAGGTTGGGACTCAGGAAAACAAGCATATAGAGAACAACTGGGATCGGCGGGGCTCCCCCAACCCTAACCCCGGTCCTCCTGAGTGCAGAGGGCCTTGGGGCTGCAGCCCGAGTGTGAGTCTGGATTAGCATGGATCTTCCAGGAAGAGAGCTTTCGGAGGCCCCAGACACCGCCCCTCTAACCTCGACAAGTGTCACAACTGCCAGAGCAGAGGGAGTGCCTTTTCCAGCTCAGAAGCCCTCTCCCCTCATGCACTTCTCAACACCCCCCGCAACTTCTGAGGACGCCCCACCTGAGTCCTATCTCCCAGCTCTGGGCTTTTCCACTTTAGAGACACTTCTCTTGGAGCCCGGGACCCTCTGACCTCAGGGGTCCCTCTCGGCTCCCGAGAGGCGGTACAGCCGCCGGGAAGCCACCCTCGCCGAGCCTCCACCGGCTCGCACTGGCCCCGTCCGCGCCCCGCCCGGCCGGCCGCGCCCGCCCTACTTGGACTGAGCCTAGAAGCTCCCGCCCGCGGCCCCCGCCAGCAAACTCATGGGCCGGCGCCCGCGCCCGCGCCGAGTCCTGGGCCGGCCGGGCTCCCGTTCCCCGGACCCCTACCCACCAGCCCCGGCCGGGCCTCACCTGGTGCCCTCCCCGAGGCGGGGGAGCTGGGGGCGGCGGCAGCGGCTCCGGGCTCGAGAAGGAAGTGAGAGCGGGAGGCCGGAGGAAGTGGGGGGGGCGGACCGGCGGGGCGGGGCGGGGTGGGGCGGGGCCCGACCAGGAAGTCCGAGGGCCGGTCTCCCCCTCTTCAGCCCCGGCCCGCCCCCAGCCTCGCCCCCGGCCTAGTCCCGGGCTCGCCACTTTCCCCCTCCCAACCCGCTGCCCCTGCGGCCAGTAAGTCAGGCCTCCCAAGGTCTAGGTCTCTCTGCCTCCTCCTGGCCACCCCACCCCTAGAGGCCCTACTCTAGGCGGTAGGCGTTCCTCCTCTTCCCCCCATCCTGACCCCACCAGCCTCCACGGGAAGATGCTGAGAAAGGCGCCCCTGGGCCTGGTGCCTTCAGCCAGCCCCAGGAATAGAGTGGTGGCCGAGGCTGGGGCAGTCCCCACCCCTGCCCTGAGCGCTGGGGGAGTGCGAGGTGGTGGTGATTCAGCAGTGGGAAGGCCCCAGACCCCTGGGGAAGGTGGGGAGACTCGTAGGGGAAGAGGCGCTGGCGTCAGCACCCAAGGGAAAGACAAGATCAGCAGAGGCGCAGGCGGAGCCGCGGGGCCCAAAAACAGGATGTCGAGTCGTCGTTCAGCACCGTGCAGCTCCGCGCGGCGTGGCTCTGGGGAGGGGGCGGGGCGAACGGAGGACTTGGGTCTTCCCTCGCCCCCTCGCCCCCTGTTCTGCTGGGGCGCACCCAGGCCTGAGGTCCGGCTTGGGCCCTGGGGACCCGCGGGTGGGCGGGCTCATGGGCGCCCTCTGGTGCTTCAATTCCCTGGAGTTTTGACTTGAGAGTCCATATCCTTCGTTCAGCGCAAACTTTCTGAGCGCCTACCACGTGGACAGAGCTCCGTGCTAGGTACTGTGAAGAAACAACGTTTAAGACAGGATCCCTGTCTTCCAGAAGCTTTTCAAATAAGAGGATTGATTTTAGGAATAAATAGCTTAACCTGAGCCTCAAATCTGTCTTTGGTAAAATAGAATAATATTTCACCCCATAATTTTGAAGATAACATGAGAATGGGTGTAAAAGACCGGTTGTCAATGCATATCTCAAACACTAAACAAGTATCTTTTAAAAATATACGCTGAGAACCTGGCACGTGGCATCTGCCTGTAATCACAGAGATGGTGAAACCCTGTCTCTATAAACACAAACATTTTTTTTGACAGAGTCTCACGATGTCACCCAGGCTGGGGTGCAGTGGCATGATCTCGGCTCACTGCAAATGCTGCCTCCCAGGTTCAAGCGATTCTCCTGCCTCAGCCTTCCGAGTAGCTGGAATTACAGGCATGTATCACCACACCAGGCTAATTTTTGTATTTTTAGTAGAGATGGGGTTTCACCATGTTGGCCAGGCTGGTCTCAAACTCCTGACCTCAAGTGATCCTCCCACCTTGGCCTCCCGAAGTGCTAGGATTATAGGCGTGAGCCACCGTACCTGGCCAGCTGCATATATATATATATATATACACACATATATATATATAATTATTATTTTTTTGACATGGAGTCTTGCTCTGTCGCCCAGACTGGAGTGTGGTGGTGCCATTTTGGCTCACTGTAACCTCCGCTTCCCAGTTTCATACAATTCTCCTGCTTCAGTCTCTCAAGTAGCTGGGGTTATAGGTGCATGCCACCACACCTGGCTAATTTTCGTATTTTTAGTAGCCACGGGGTTTCACCTTGTTGGCCAGGCTGGTCTCGAACTACTGATCTCTGTTGTTCCGCCTGCCTCGGCCTCCCAAAGTGCTGGGATTACAGGTGTGAGCCACCATGCCCAGCCTACTTATATTTTTTAAAAAAGAAATTTAATAGGAACCACATAAGTAATTTAAAACTATCTAGTAATGACATTTCAAAAAAAATGAAAAGAAAGAAATGAAATGAATTTTAACAATATTTGGCTTAGCTCAACATAGCCAAAATATTATCTTTTTTTTGGAGATGGAGTCTCGCTCTGTCACCAGGCTGGAGTGCAGTGGCACAGTCTGGGATCACTGCAACCTCCACCTCCTGGGTTCAAGCGATTTTCCTGCCTCAGCCTCCCAAGTAACCGGGATTACAGGCATGCGTCACCATGCCCGGCTAATTTTTGTATTTTTAGTGGAGATGGGTTTCACCATGTTGGCCAGGCTAGTCTTGAACTCCTGACCTCGTGGTCTGGCCGCCTCGGCCTCCCAAAGTGCCGGGATTACAGGCACAAGCCACTGCACCCGGCCTCAAAATATTATCTTTTAGCATGATAATCAACATAAAAAATTATTGGTTATAAAAATTGACTGGATATTTTACATTCTTTTCTTGTACCAAGTCTTTGAAATGTGGTGTGTATTTTATACTTACAATATGTCTCAATTTGACTAGACACATTTCAAGTGGTCAATAGCATGTGTAGCTGGTGGCTACTGTATCACCTTCGAAAACAGAGGCTTTATCAGATTCAGGCTGGTGAATGACTATGTGGATGAAGTCTTTCTCAAAGATCCTTCTCTAGAAGCCTCCCCTGACCTGCCAGGCAGTGTTTGGGTCTCTCCTCCTCTTTGGTCCGGTCCCTGTAGCCCTTCAGACAAATTTCTCTCTGTGGAGGACGTGAGAGCAGGAGGGACAAGGGGAAAATCTCATTCCCATCCATACTCCATTGGGACCACTTGACATTGGGGTGCTTGGCATTTCATGAATAAAGAAAGGATTGTGAGCCCCATATATGACAGGATTCAGAGGAAGACCATACGCTAAAGCAGTTTCTATGACACCATTAAAAATTATGTCCCAGAACAAAAGTTTTTTTTGTTGTTGTTTATTGTTCCTTTTTTTTTGTAGATGGGAATCTCACTATGTTGCCTAGGCTGTCCTGGAACTCCTGGACTCGAGTCATCCTCCCACCTCAGCCTTTCAAGTAGCTAGGACTACAGGCACACACCACCACATCCAGCTCCAGAGCAAATGTTTTTGACATGTGTTCCTAGAATTCCCTTCCCAGGACTTAAGAGCAGGAAAAATAATGGAGCTATGGACTCTGTCCCCTTCAACCAGAAAAGGTTCACTTTTATCTCATTTATTTGCTGGTATTCTGCATAAAGAGTTTAATTTTAAGTTTCCTGCAAAAAATATTTGAAAATCAATTTAAGGACATATGGTAAGAAGAGGGAGCACATTAGGTGCAGCAGATTGAAAGATTGGATTGGCAGCCTGGGATCAGACTGCATTTCCTGAGCCTGTAAGTGTCTTGGGCTTGTCTAGTCCTGGTTTAGGAAGGAGAACCTGACCCAGCCTCAAAGATCTCATGGTCTGATGAAGTACAGGACTTTGCATATGAAGCTATCAGAGGAGGAGGAAAGAGCCCAAGGCTGGGCTTTAGAAAACTTTAAGTCTGTCCTGGTGCAGTGGCTCACACCTGTAATCCCAGCACTTTGGGAGGCTGATGCAGGCAGATCACGGGGTCAGGAGATCGAGACTATCCTGGCCAACATGGTGAAACCCCGTCTCCACTAAAAATACAAAAATTAGCTGGGTGTGATGGTGCATGGCTGTAACCCCAGCTACTAGGGAGGCTGAGGCAGGAGAATCACTTGAACCCAGGAGGCAGAGGTTGCAGTGAGCCAAAATCATGCCACTGCACTTCAGCCTGGCAACAAAACGAGACTCCGTCTCAAAAAAAAAAAAAAAAAAAAAAAAAAAAACAAGGCCGGGCACGGTGGCTCAAGCCTGTAATCCCAGCACTTTGGGAGGCCGAGATGGGCGGATCACGAGGTCAGGAGATCGAGACCATCCTGGCTAACACGGTGAAACCCCATCTCTACTAAAAAATACAAAAAACTAGCCGGGCGAGGTGGCGGGCGCCTGTAGTCCCAGCTACTCGGGAGGCTGAGGCAGGAGAATGGCGTGAACCCGGGAGGCGGAGCTTGCAGTGAGCTGAGATCCGGCCACTGCACTCCAGCCTGGGCGACAAAGCGAGACTCCGTCTCAAAAAAAAAACACAAAAAAACAAAAAAACAAAAACAAAAACAAAACAACAAAAAACAACTTGAAGTCTGTCTTGGCTCAGACCGACAGGCTGAGATTTTAGGCTAGGCCCCACCCTTCTCTGTGTCTCAAACTCTTCCACTGGAAAACAGAGGTTGAACTAGATGATACCTTTGAGGTCTGATCTTCTATGATACACTCTTCACAATAATAATTAAGGTTTATGCACATAGCATGTTGTTCATACTTCTTTAATACCATTTAGGTCATCATGCTTTGTGCTCTAGTAAATTGCATCTGTGCCTAATATCTGTCTTCCCCACTGACTATAAGTCCTTTGAGGTTTCGTCTGATTCATTTCTGTGTCGACCCAGTAGGCCTGACAGAGGCAGGCCTGAGCACACATTTGCCTTCACTAAACATCCATAGAGTTAAATTGCTTTAATAAAGTACTAATATGTGTAGAACGATCAGACTCCAGGTAACTTGGAAACACTTTTGTGGCACAAGTATAGGAAGGGCCAGAGGAAAGGGAAGCAGATGGACAGGTGGAGCTGTCTGTAAAGGCTTCTTGAAGGAGGAGAAATGCTGCCTTGAAGAGGGTAGGAAGAGGGCACAATCCCAAATGGGCTGTTTCTTTTTTCTACTTTCTCACTAGCTTTCCCTGAATAAGTGAGTTCTTGGTAGGTGGGGTGCATGTATGCTTACAAGCAGCTGAGGGACAAGGACATTGAACCTGGACATTTAGAAGTGAGATAACATGAAAGCACTTGGTGGGGTACAATAGAGATCACAGACAGGTTTTGGAGACAGATTAGGATGGTTGTAACACAGTATGGCCTTTGATTAGTCACATGAGATCTCCCATATGCATAAATATTCAATGCATTTTTATTGAAAATCTTCTTGGTGCCAGACATAGTGTTACATGCCAATGATGAAGTAGAGAAAACTGCCCTGATATAACTGGCAAGGGAGAGAGACCTTAAACAGGTAATCATACAAAAGTACAGCTTGCTGCTGGGCATGGTGGTGTTTGTCTCCAGTTCTAGTTACTCAGGGGGATAAGGCCAGAAGATTGCTTGAGCCCAAGAATTTCAGACCAGCCTGGGCAACAAAGCAAGATCCTTTCTCCAGAAAAAAAAGTACAGAGTGCTGTAAGAGCATATAACAGAGCCAACTTCTCAGTCTTAGTTTCATTTTAAAATGAGAATGGTTGGGTGTGGTTGCTCATGCCTGTATTCCTAACACTTTGAGAGGCCAAGGTGGGACGATCACTTGATCTCAGGAATTTGTAACCAGCCTAGGCAATCATAGCAAACCTCATCTCCACACACACACAAAAATTAGCTGGGCATAGTGGCACATGCCTGTAGTCCCAGTTACTTGCTAGGCTGAGGTGGGCGGATCACTTGAGCCTAGGTGTTTGAGGTTGCAGAGAGCTATGATCGTGCCACTGTACTCCAGTCTGGGTGACAGAGTGAGATCCTGTCTCTAAAAACCAACAAATAAAAAACAATAAAATGGGACTGGCAAGTGCTGCATGAAATTGTGAGGATTAAATGACATAATGCATGTGGAGCCCTCGTAAATTGCCCGAGGGTAGAGCAAATAAACATTAGTTAATTTCTCTACACTCCCTTGATGTTTTCAGGTATCCTCCACCTTGGTTAATTCTTCCCTCTCAATGTCAAAGTGCTGAAGCTGACTAGTTTCCCTGAAAGAGAGAGGAGGGGACAGAGAGTGAGAGGAGAAAGGACCTGAACTAATCTCACCAGTGCCCTGAGGATTCCAAAGGGGTCTTCCCAGCCTATTCCTCACTGAACTCCAGCTCCTGGAGTTCACCAGTGATCCACAGGGGTCTTGGCTTAGCTCCAGTCCCAGCCCCTTTAGGTTACCCTTAAATCTGAATTCTCTTTTGCCTCTGCTGTGGCTCCAAGGCACTCAGGCTTCTTGGGGCTCCTCTTGATCCTTTGGTCTTCCCTCTCTCAGCTGGCCTCAAGAGTAGAATACAGTTTCCTCTTCATTACTCCTTTTTTTTTTTTTTTTTTTTTTTTTGAGACAGAGTCACCAGGCTGGAGTGCAGTGGCACCATCTCTGCTCACTGCAACCTCCGCCTCCTGGGTTCAAGCAATTCCCCTGCCTCAGCCTCCTGAGTAGCTGGAATTACAGGCATACACCACCATGGCCAGCTAACTTTTTCTATTTTTAGTAGAGATGGGGTTTCACCATTTTGGCCAGGCCAGTTTCGAACTCCTGACCTCAGGTGATCCGCCCACCTTGGCCTCCCAAAGTGCTGGGATTACAGGCGTGAGCCACGGTGCGTGGCCTTTATTTTATTTTTTATTTTTTGAGATGGAGTTTTGGCCTGTAGCCCAGGTTGGAGTGAGTGCAATGGCACGATCTCAGCTCACTGCAGGCTCCGCCTCCTGGGTTCCAACAATCCTCTTACCTCAACCTCCTGAGAAGCTGAGATTACACTTGCCTGCCACTGCGCCTGGCTAATTTTTTGTATTTTAGTAGAGATGGGGTTTCACCATGTTGGCAAGGCTGGTCTTGAACTCCTAACCTCAAGTGATCCACCTGCTTCGGCCTCCCAAAGTGCTGGGATTACAGGGGTGAGCCCCTGCGACTGGCCTCCTTTTCATTACTCCTCTTTATTGCTGCCCCCCAAAACAAGTCTAATATCCCATTTCGTGGGCTTTGATGGGCCAGAAAGGAGACAGCAGAAAGAACTAAAAAGAGGTTACAAATTAAACAAAGTTCTAGAGTCACAATCTCCGATCTTCTTTTCTTTTTTCTTTTTTTTTTGGAAATGGAGTCATGCTGTGTCTCCCAGGCTGGAGTGCAGTGGCACAATCTCGGCTCACTGAAACCTCCACCTCCCAAGTTCAAGCCATTCTCCTGCCTCAGCCTCCCAAGTAGCTGGGACTACAGGCAAGCACCACCACGCCCGGCTAATTTTTGTATTTTTAGTAGAGATGGGGGTTTCACCATGTTCACCAGGCTGGTCTCGAACTCCTGACCTCAAGTGATCTGCCTGCCTCAGTCTCCAAAAGTGCTGGGATTATAGGCATGAGCCACCACACCTGGCCGAACTTTTGTTCTTGACTCCCTCAAGGAACTAAATGGATGAAAGGAGTGGGGACAATGGCCATGCCCTATCTTCCAAGAGGGTCCCTTCTCCCAGGCAGGCAGGACAATAGTTGTCCTGTTTGCCTCCAGGACAGCTTTGCATCTTTGAGGTTTTCCAAGCCAGGTGGTGGTACCCAATCATCTGGCATAATCCCCGCCCCAGGAAAGTTCTCCATCCTCAGTCCTGGTATTCTAAGAGCAACCCAACTATACATGTCCAGTTGATTCGGGATTCCCTGTTGCCTCCCTTCTTTCTCCCCAATTCTCATCTTTGCCATTTACTTGCTGTATGATCCTAGGGAAGTTGCTGAATAATAAGAAATAATGTTAAGAAAACAACTGAGATATGTTTTACATATGCTTTACATGTATTAACTCAATAAATATAACAAGTCTATAAGGCAGGTAATACTATTTCCATTTTACAGTTAAGAATACTCACAGAGGCCGGGCGCGGTGGCTCAAGCCTGTAATCCCAGCACTTTGGGAGGCCGAGACGGGCGGATCATGAGGTCAGGAGATCGAGACCATCCTGGCTAACACGGTGAAACCTCGTCTCTACTAAAAAATACAAAAAACTAGCCGGGCGTGGTGGCGGGCGCCTGTAGTCCCAGTTACTTGGGAGGCTGAGGCAGGAGAATGGCGTGAACCCGGGAGGCGGAGCTTGCAGTGAGCTGAGATCCGGCCACTGCACTCCAGCCTGGGTGACAGAGCGAGACTCTGTCTCAAAAAAAAAAAAAAAAAAAAAAAAAGAATACTCACAGATAGGCTGGGTGAGGTGGCTCACGCCTGTAATCCCAGCACTTTGGGAGGCCGAGGCGGGCGGATCACCTGAGGTCAGGAGTTCAAGACCAGCCTGACCAATATGGTGACATCTTGTCTCTACTAAAAAATAATATATATATATATACAAAAATTAGCCGGGCATGGTGGTGTGCACCTGTAATTCCAGCGACTTGGAGGCTGAGGCAGGAGGATCCACTTAAACCACGGAGGTGGAGGTTGCAATGAGCTGAGATCACACCACTTCACTCCAGCCCGGGTGACAGAGCAAGACTCTGTCTAAAAAAAAAAAAAAAAAAAGAATTCTCACAGATAGGAAAATTGAACGTGTCAGATTTAATTTCCTTTGTAAGATGAATCTAAATTGTGTTACACCTCAGGATTGCTGTGGATATTCATTATAGGAGATAACATGTAAGCTCCATGAGGGCAACAAGGGTTGCTTATTTTATTTAGTGCTATATTCCTAGTGCCTAGAACAGTGCCTGGTATGGAAATACTTTGCTCAGTAAATATTGGTTGAATGAATGATTGAATGTAGCATGTTTAGCATAATACCTGGCACACAATAGTACCTTCTAAAACCACAGCTATTGTTTAACCTTGATCTCTCTTGCCTCCTCACCTGGCCATCTAATTAATCACCACATATTTCTCAAATCTGAACCCTTTTCTATTCCCATCATTATTGTCCAAATTAGAATTCAGGTCTTGCCCAAGGTCACACAGCTAACATGAAGGTGAGCTGGGTTATCAGCACAGGTCTATCAGACCATGTCACTTGTTTCTAGCTTCTACCTTCTCCAATCCTTTCTCAACACTATTGCCAGAATAATTTCTGCAAATCACAGTTACCTGATCTTGGCATAATGCTTTAATGGCTCTGAAATTTCTTGCAGAATAAGAGCCAGCAGTTTTTGAGCACATTACGAGAAGGACTGTGCTAATTGTTTTACTTATTAACACATCTAAGCCTTACAAAATCCTACTTTTATTCAGATGGAGGAATCGGAGGGCAGAGAGATTGAGTAACTGGCCCAGAGTCACACAACATTGCTTGGATGTGAATCTAGGCAGTCTGATCCCAGAACCCCACTTCTCACCCACACTCCCCAATCTGTGAGTCTGCACAGCCTTCCTGACTGCTTTAGACTGTTACTTGTCCTTCCTCTGTGCTCCCTCACCTATTCCTCTACCAATCCCTCTCAAAGCATATTGACATGTGCTAATTATCTACACACACACACACACACACACTCTCACCCCATTTTTTTCCCCATAAAAATGGAGCTTTTTGAGAGTAGCAACTAAGTTGTTACAAATAGGTGCTCAGTAGGTGTTAAATGAATGAATGAACATTGCAAGCAAGATTCCAGAACTGACTGTGGATAAGGAGATGATTCTCTGTGTGAAACTAGCTTAGGAAGAGTTGTTGCTAGAAGCTAAGGTCTCTCATTTTCTACCCAGCCAGACCTTGGGCAATTTCTCAGCGATAGCGATACTTTCCATTTTTGGACACCAGGGAGCGCTACTAATAATGCAACGCAAACTAGGGGATTCCTAAACTTTTCTGAGCAGATTTTGGACTCTCAATTATTATTTCTAGCAAAGTCTCCCTCATTTTCCGAATGAAAGCTGTTGGTAACCAGAAACCCTGTGGTGTGAAGAAAGGATAGTTAGGCTGCTGTACAGAACACACATCATTAATTTATTCACTTAGCAAAACGTTTATTGAGTACCAGCCATGTAATGGGCAACCTAGACTGTGAAAATATAAAGATGAATAAAATGCAACCCTTGATGAGCTCAGAGGCTAATGTAGAAGATACATACTTATCAAATAATCATAATTCAGCTGTGCATGGTGGCACGTGCCTGTAGTCGCAGCTACTCGGGAGACTGAGGTGGGAGGATCGCTTGAGCCCGGGAGTTGAAAGTTGCAGTGAACTATAGTTGCACCACTGCACTTTAGCCTGGGCAACAGAGTGAGAACTCTAAATATAAATAAATAAATAAAAATAATATTCCTGTTCAAAAAATAAAACTCACTTGAGCCCAGGAGGTTAAGGCTGCAGTAAGCCATGATCGTACCACTGCACTCCAGCCTGGGTAACAAAGACCCTATCTCAAAAAAAAAAAAAAAAAAAAAAAAAAAAAAAAAAAAAATCATAACCCAGTTACATAAGTTTACTCTAAGGTATAGAGGAAGACTGAAGAGACAGGGGAAGTCAGGCAAGGTGCTAAAGCGGGGTGGAGCTTTTGAGTTTTTCTAAAAATCATAACCTTTTATTTATGATAAGGTATCATCATTGGTCAGGGCATGGATGCTTTTATTTAACTTGAGCTGAGACTTGAAGGATGGGGAAGGAATCCCAAAGAAGAAAGCAAGCTTGGCTCTCACCTGCCACTTTATCTCCTCAGCCTCAGTTTCTTAATCTATAAAATGAGTAAAGTAGTCCCCTCTTATCCATGGAGAATATATTCCAAGACCTCCAGTGGATGCGTGAAACTGCAGATAGTATCAAACTCTATATATATTGTTTTCCTATACACATACCTATGATAAAGCTTAATTTATGAATTGCACACAGTAAGAGATGAACAAAAATAGTTAATAATAAAATAGATCAATTGTGGTCTCTCTCTTTCCTGCCTCTCTCTGTCAAAATATCTTATTGTACTATACTCACTTTTTTTTTTTTTTTGAGGTGGAGTCTCGCTCTGTCACCCAGGCTGGAATGCAGTGGTGCAATCTTGGCTCTCTGCAACCTCTGCCTCCTGGGTTCAAGCGATTCTCCTGCCTCAGCCTCCTGAGTAGCTGCAATTACAGGCGCATGCCACCACACCCTGCTGATTTTTATATTTTTAGTAGAGACCGGGTTTCACCATGTTGGCCAGGCTGGTCTTGAACTCCTGACCTCAGGTGATCCACCCATCTTGGTCTCCCAAAGTGCTGGGATTACAGGCTTCAGCCACTGCACCCGACCCCATACTCACTTACTTTTGGACAGAAGTTGACCTCAGGTCAACCTGGGGACCACCGTGTAGCCCCTGTTTTATCTAGCAGAGCTTCTTTGAGGAAGAGATGAGATAATACATGTGAAAACTCTTGCAAATAGTGGAATAGAGGCATAAGAATTAGTTAATCCAATTTGATTTAGCCAACAACTTCAGAACATCTAAGCAAGGCCCTAAGATTAATTCAAGGGAGATATACTGCATAGGTATAAAAAGAGAGATGGGAGAAAGCTCTCTGTTTCCTCCTGAGGCTTACAATATGGTGAGGGGTCCTTTTTTTTTTCTTTCTTTCTTTTTTCTACAGATTCTTGCTCTATTACCCGGGCTGGAGTGCAGTGGCAATCATAGCTCACTGCAGCCTTGACCTCCTGGGCTCAAGCCATCCTCCTGGCTCAGCCTCCTGAGTAGCAGGGACTACAGGGACACACCACCATGCCAAGTTAATGTTTGTATTTTTTTTGTAGAGACAGAGTCTCACTATGTTGCCTAGGCTGGTCTCAAACTCCTGGGCTATAGTGATCCTCCCATCTCAGCCTCCCAAAGTGTTAGGATTTTAGGTGCAAGCCCTAGTACATACCTGGGTTCTTGCAAGGGTCACATTTTTAGAAGGATGAAGCATAGGGGCTATAGAGATGAGGGTCACAGTTTCTGATCCAGGAAGATCCATCAGGTTTCAGAATCTTTTTATTTTGTAGAATATTAAGGCTGCACAGGGTCAATAATCTGGTAGCTGACCAATTTATAGTTGGAGAGACTGAAATTCAGAGGGGAACTGACTTTTCTAGTGTCACATCGTGATCTTGGAGGCAGAGAAGACACCAGAATGTTCTTCCTGTTGCCTAGGCTGTGGCTTCGGCTCCCAGGTACCATTTATTTGTTATTTTGTTTTAGTTTTGAGATGGAGTCTCACTCTGTCACCAACGCTGGAGTCCAGTGGTGTGATCTCGGCTGTCTGCCTCCCAGGTTCAGGTGATTCTCCTGCCTCAGCCTGCTGAGTAACTGGGGTTACAGGCACGTGCCACCATGCCCAGCTAATTTTTGTATTTTTAGTAGAGATGGGATTTCATCATGTTGGCCAGGCTGTTTTCAAATCACTGACTTCAAGTGATCTGCTGGCCTTGGCCTCCCAAAGTGCTGGGATTACAGGTGTGAGCTCTGGTGCCCAGTTATTTATTTTTATTTTTAATTGTGGTTAAAAAATATATAACATACATTTTACCATCTTAATTTTTTTTTTTTTTTTTTTGAGACAGAGTCTTGCTCTGTTGCCCAGGCAGGAGTGCAGTGGTGCAATCTCGGCTCACTGCAAGCTCCACCTGCTGGGTTCACACCATTCTCCTGCCTCAGCCTCCCGAGTAGCTGGGACAACAGGCGCCCACCACCACGCCTGGCTAATTTTTTGTGTTTTTAGTAGAGACGGGGTTTCACCGTGTTAGCCAGGATGGTCTCGATCTCCTGACCTTGTGATCTGCCCACATCGGCCTCCCAAAGTGCTGGGATTACAGGCGTGAGCCACTGCGCCCAGCCTCATCTTAATCATTTTTAAGTGTACAATTTAGTCATGTTAAGTACATTCATATTATTGTGCAGCCAATCTCCAAAACTTTTTTCAACTGGTAAAACTGAAACTATTTCCAGCTGTCCCCTCTCCCCAGTCTCTGGCAACCACTACTCTACTTTCTGTCTCTATGAATTTGGCTGTTTTAGGTACATTCATATAAATGAAATAACAGTATTTATCCTTTTGTGACTGGCTTATTTCACTTAGCTGGCTATCCTCAAGGTCCATCCATGTTGGAGCATTGTCAGGATTTCCTTCTTTCTTAAGGCGGTGTAGTATTTCATTGTACCTATGCACCATATTTTGTTTATCCATTCATCCATCCATGAACACCTGGGTTGCTTTCACCTTGTGGCTGTTGTGAATAATGCTGTTATGAACATGGGTGTATAATTTTCTTTAAGACCCTGCTTTAATTTTTTGGGTGTACACCCAGAATTGAAATTGGTGCATCACAGTAACTATTTTTAGTTCTTAGACACCATTTTAGCATCACAGGAAATTCGACAGGCTCCAAGAGGTTTAAGATCTTGGTGTAAATTGGTAACAGACCCTGGCTTCCTGCCTGCAAGACCTATTTGTTGTACCAAATAGATAAGCACCCATAACCCCGAAGAAATCATGTGGTGGTGAAAAGAAATGCTGTAGTCGAGTTTGAAGGAAATTGTGTTAAACATGCTTTACTTTGCTCATTTCTTTCATGTTCTCTTAGGCAAATGAGTGCATAGGCAGGAGAGCTGGCTTAGGTAGAAATGATGAACTGTCAGTCTGAGTGATTAATCTGGGCTGCAGACATGTTTTCTGTGGCCTATATAAGGTTTTATTCTTTTACATGCATTGCTAATATTTTTTTAAAAAGGATATGTCATATGAAAGTCCAGATTTCCATCTTCTCTCTCTCTTTTTTTTCTAAATTGAGACAGGGTCTTGCTCATTGCCCAGGCTGGAGTCCAGTGGTGTGATCATGGCTCACTCCAGCCTTGAGATCCTGGATTTAAGCGATCATCCCACCTCAGCTTCCTCAGTAGCTGGGACCACAGATGCCAGATACCACTCATGGCTAATTAAAAAAATTTTTTTTGTAGAGATGGGGGTCCCACTATGTTTCCCAGGCTGGTCGTGAACTCATGGGCTCAAGTAATCCTCCCACTTTGGCCTCCCAGAGTGCTGGAATTAGAGGTATCAGTCACTGCATCCAGCCCATCTTCTCTTAATGACATTCTAGCAATACTAGGCTCACCTTTCTGCCTGCTCTCCATAATCCCCACCATTCCCTATTACTCCTACCAACGTTTCTTTTCTTTTCTCTTCTTTTCTTTTTTTTTTTTTTTTTGAGATGGAGTCTATACTGTCCCTCAGACTGGAGTGCAGGGGCGCAATCTCGATTCACTGCAAGCTCTGCCTCCCGGGGTTCATGCCATTCTCCTGCCTCAGCCTCCCGTATGGCTGGGACTACAGGCGCCCGCCACCACGCCCGGCTAATTTTTTTGTATTTTTAGTAGAGACGGGGTTTCACCGTGTTAGCCAGGATGGTTTTGATCTCCTGACCTCGTGATCCACCCGCCTCAGCCTCCCAAAGTGCTGGGATTACAGGTATGAGCCACCACACCCGGCCTCCTACCTACTTTTCTTAATTGTATTACCTACCTGCCCACTTTGTCATTTGAATTTAAGACCCCTGGCTCAGGGAATAGGTCTAGGAGAACCTAGGTCGGGGTTCAACTGTTCTGGTCAATTTTCCAATATTCCGGTATTGAGTGTTAGTTTTTAGTATCTGAGTGTTCAAGTGAATTAACTCATGTCATCCAGCTTTTACAGAGCACTTACCATGTTCAGGGTCTATGGCTGGGTCCTAGTGTAACAGAGATGAATGAGGCACAGCCTCTGACCTGAAGAGTGGCAATCACTACCTATTGGGGGAGGGGCAGACAGGTGTATGGTCCAATTTTCGCCACAGACTGATTTTGAAGGGGTGGGCAGAGTAAAAGTTTCTAAGGAGACACATTGAGCTGTATCTGTAAGAATGAGAGAACAGCTACATGAGGAACTTTGGAGCAGGGGAGAGTGTTTCAGGCAGAAGCAACAGCAGATACAAAGGCCGTGAGGTGGCTGAGTTTGACGTGTTTAGGAACTTAATGAAGGCTAGTGTGACAGGAGCTTAATAGAGCCGGGGGAGTGGTAGTAGGTGACGTTAGCTACGTATTTTTATATCAACGGCCTAACCCTTAAGCCAGGCAGCTGTTGGGCAAATCCGTATTCCCAGTCTTCAAAGGGCTTGCTCAGAACAGGTAGCTGGTTTAGCACTGTCAGTCAGAGGAGGGACTGGGCCTAATCCCTTCCCCTGCTTCTGGTGCCAAGGACAGGGTAGGGCACAGAGGTTTCAGTCAAGATCTGCTGACAGCACGCTTGAGAAAAGAACAGGAAGTGCAGGCTTTGTTGAAGGAGGCTCAGGCGTGGCTCTCTCTTCTTTGGCGCACTCACTCTCAAGTCGCTGACACCTCCTCCACCAGAGAGGTAGCTGGGAAAATGAGATGCAGGGAGGAATCATTTACGGGCCCCACCGAAAAACCTTAAAGGGCTGGGAGCTTGAGGGGCAGGTAGGAAAACAGGCTGTGAGAGCTAAGGGAGGGCATCACACTTAGCTTGGAGGGGAGGGGAGGTGGGGTCAGGAAGGCAGATGGCACCCTTTAGCCCAGACTCAAGGAATGTGTAAGGGAATTTTAGCTAGAGTGGTTTGGACATTTCATTTTGCTTTCTGGCATCATCATTTCCTCTGAAAACACTCGCAGGCCCCAGTGGCCCTAGTGGGCCTCCCCCGGGGCGGGTCTTAGCTTTACTCTCCAACCCTCTGCAAAAGAGCAGGCCCTCCCAGGAGCGCAAGTCCTGTCTGCAGTTCGCCGATGTTTCCACCAGGGGCCGCTGCGCACGGGCGACGAAGCGCGCGGGTTCCTGAGCCGCAGAGAGGCGGAAGTCGATTGGTTGTCAGGCGAGGCGGGAGGGCGGAGCCTGGGAACTGCCAGGGAGTTGGGGGCTGGGAGCTCGCCGCCTGGCCGAGCCGGGCTGGGCTGTTGTCGCCTCAGGCGGCTCCTGGGAGGCTAACGTTGTGTCCTGGGTCTCTGTTTAGACCGCCTCTAGAACTGAGGCGAGTGGAGCAGCACCACGGCCCGGAGATCGGGGCAGGGCAGGTGTTGTCGCCGCCGCCGCAGGCCTGAGTTACCTGAGTAACTGCGGGTCAGGGACCCGCCTGCGGGCCGGCAGTTGGCGCTGGAGACTCTGGAGGGGGAAAAGGAAGCTGGGACTTGATCCTTTGCGCAGGAGGGGCGTCCTGGCAAAGACTAGCGCGGGCTGGGGGTCCGGGAGAGCCCGCTGGGGGCTGGGGGCTCCGGGGAGCCGTCTTCACCGGTTATTCCGGGATCCAGCCGGGCGCTGGGGCGGGCCCGGGCTTCACTGGGGGCCGGGCGGCGCGGGGCGGGCCGGCGGGAGAGCACGCCCCCGCTCGCCCCGGGCCCGCCCCGCGTCGCCCGCCCGCCTGGGAGCAGCTGTCCTGGGCCTGGCCGGTGTGCGTCCGCCTGCTGGACCTGGGCACCGCCAGCCGCCTGGGCACGGGACTGGGCGGGGGCGCTGACCTCGGCCTAGGAGGCCCAGGATCCTGGAGACGCCTGCGCCCTCAGGACCCTGCGGGTCGCACGCCCTCCCCAGCTTCTGCTGCTAGCCGCTCTTCGGCAGGGCGAGGTCAGGTGCCCCCTTCTTGCCTCTTTTCTCTGCTCTTCCTCCCCCACTCCTGTGCCCGCGGAGACTCCTGCCGCCCCCTCCCGCAGGGGTGTAGTAAGCTGCGGAGCTGACAGCAGCCCCGCAGCCACTCTGCCCAAAGTCTCCGGAAGCCGCACGAGCTCAGGCCGCCGCAGCCCCGGCGGACCCACTATTGGACCTGAGGAGCCAGCCCTCCTCCCGCACTCAAACTTGGAGCACTTGACCTTTGGCTGTTGGAGGGGGCAGGCCTGCGGGTGGCTGGACAGCTGCGGAGCCGCGAGGGCATCTTGCCTGGAGACCGTCGGCTGCACTCGCGGGCTCCTGGCTTTGCCTTTGGGATCCCGAGGTGTCCACATCAGACGCATGTTGACTGAGACCTAGAGTCATGGATGTATGCGTCCGTCTTGCCCTGTGGCTCCTCTGGGGACTCCTCCTGCACCAGGGTCAGAGCCTCAGCCATATTCACAGTGAGAAGGCGACAGGAACCAGCTCGGGGGCCAACTCTGAGGAGTCCACTGCAGCAGGTAAGGCCTTGCTGTGGGCTGGACTGGGCTGTAGGCTTTGGCTTAGAACTGAGTGGCCCGAAGAGGGCAAGTTGAAATCTAGGTTTGTACATGTGAGGTTCATGGAGGATCCACACATGGCACTGCCTGTTCCAGGTAGTCCAAGAAGTTCTTTCTGCTCAGTAGTCATGGCAAATGTCTCTATCTTTCCTGAACAACTTTCCTCATCAACCCCTCAGGATTTTTTTTTTTCTTGACAGTAATAAGAAGCCTTTGGGGCAACTTGACCTTTTAGATCAGCAAGGAAAGACCCCATCTTAGGCCTACTTGTCTGGAAGAATGGCCTGGTGAGATGATAAGTTCATTGCTCCTAGTCAGTTTTAGTACTGAGCAGCATGGGGGAAGTTGGGGCCACTTATGTTGGAAAGGGAAAGTTAAGGCTGGGCCAACTCTGTTGCCTGAAAGCCTGGTGTTCAGGTGTACCTATTCCAACAACCGTGGGAACCCTAGTCCCACCCTTCCCTTAGGTAGTCTTGTCTCTTTGCTGTGTGCATTTGAAATATCCAGACGGTTCCTTAGATGGAATCCTATTTACCACTAGGGTGTTAAATGGCCTTTTCTTGACATAGACATGATATAATTCCTGGGACCACTTGTTGCTTATTCTGTTTCTTCTGACTGATGAGGGTGGGAATTCCAGCTACAGTTCCCCTCGCCTCCACCGCGCCCCCACCCCCCCAAGTCTGCTTGCTAGGGAAACCATGCTACTTTTGATCTGTCATGGTTTTTCCTATGCAGTTGTGAAGGCTTATCAGGCAGCAGGAACCCTGGTATACTTTTGCAGTAGAAAGGAACACTTTTATGTTTTGTTTTGTTTTTTTTTTGAGACAGGGTCTTGATCTGTCGTTCAAGCTGGAATGCAGTAGTGTGATCACAGCTCACTACAGTCTGAAACTCCTGGGTTCAGGTCATCCTCCTGTGTCAGCCTCCCAGTAGCTGGGACTAAACACAAGAGCCACTGGGCCTGGCTAACTTTTTTTTTTCTTTCTATTTTTAATTTTTTGTACAGACAGGGTCTCTCTGTGTTGTGCAGGGATCCCTCCCAAAGTGCTGGGATTACAGATGTGAGCCACTGTACCCATCAAGGAACTCTGTTAAAATCCAGTCATTTTACATAAGGCTTAGAAGATCAGTTCTCTTTTCTCATTTCTCTCACTATTTGGCTGTGATCTGCCCAAAGCTGTGACCTGCAGAGTTGGGGAGAGTTTATAGATGAGTTGTTTCTGAGCATAAGCAAGTTCAAATGAGGGGATGTCTCAGTGGGTACCTGCTGATACAAGTAAGAAAAGGAAATAATAGGTCATGGTGGCTGGGGAGTTTCATGGATGGATCCAGAAGCTGGCTTTGGTGGTAGACCCTTTATTGGGCAATACCTTTTTAAGTTCCAGATGTTCCAAGGGGACTAGTTTCCAAATGAGGCCAGGGTTGCCCATATTGTAAGTAGGATACCTGGCTGTTGCTTTCTAGATAGGCTCTTCTTGCCTATTAATCCTGTCTCTCCATAGAGAGTCTCCTTGACCCTTGACACCTGACACAAAGCTTGGTTCTCTTTGGGCTATGAAGGGAAAGACTAGTGGGCAAATGTAGATGGAACTGTGAAGTAGACCTAATTATCATCTCTTGCTATCCCTGTGACATTCCTATTGATAACTGATAATATGTCTTTTTTCACTCCAAAATGTGAGTGCCTGACATAAAATGAATATTTTTTGGGGAGTGGCTGTTCTATATTTTAGACATAAACTAAAGGGATGAAATTTTGAATTTTAGACATTGGCTATTAGGAAGGTTGTTTTTGTTGTTGTTGTTGTTGTTTTGTTTGTTTTTTGTTTTTTGCTTGAAGTAAAAGGCATTCTAGCCTTCCTCAGGACCACCCCATGACTTGAGTTTTTGGAGACAATTCTTCACACAGCATATATTTCAGAGGCCTAGCTAGGCTGATTATACCACTTAGACCTACTCTTGCTCAGTTTAGAAACTGGTTTATGTTGTCACAATAATAGTGAATTCCAGGGAGGAAAGTCTCAGAGAGACCTTAGGTGCTGTGAATGTCTAAGGTTTGTGGAAACCTGGAGGTTCCAACACTATTGTTATGGTAGCTTTTCCCCTTGGGTCTGCCTGGGGTTTTGTCTCTGACTCAGAAAGGGACTTATTTTTGCAAAGAGGTGGTTCATATAGACTGGGATCTTCAAAAGAGTTTGGAGAGAAACTTTCTATGCAACTAGGAACTCTTGCATCCTTTCCAGCCTCTCTGTATCCCCAGAACACAGGAGGAGGTTTACTTGCTCTTAAAACTACTACTATTAAAAATCAGATTCAGCATACCCAGTCAATTTGTGTGTTCTCTACAGTTTGTATTTTACAATTACACAGCTGTTTTTCCAGCAGTCTCACAATAGCCCTGTTACAATGCAGGGCAGGTGGTATTGTTCCCACTTTTATGGGTGAAGAAACCTGGTCCTGTGCTTGGTCTTTCTTATAGGCAGGTCTTCTGATGCTTAAGTCTTGGATTTCTTCCATCTTCTCAGGTCCTGCCCTGTTAAAGGAGTGCTAGGCAGGGCCAGAGAATGTTGCTTTCCTTCTGACAATTAGGCAGGCCCTAGTGACTCTGTAGCTGAGAGCCAAGAAAAGAGCTACACTTTTTTTCTGCTCTGGAGAATGTTTTGCAGGGGCCCAGAGAATTTGATTTTTTATCTTTTGGATGTATATATCCATCTGTCTCTTTTTAGTTAGTTAAAATATTTGATTCTAAGAATGATTTAGTTAAAATGCTTATGGCTTTAGCATGCATACAATAAACACTACGAAAGTCTGATCCTGGAGTGAAGGCAGGTGCTCTGCAAGGAGGATCTCTCACTGGGCCGTGGAGAGGCCGTTCCTGTCACCTTCTGGCTCCTTAATACCTGTACACCCAGCCATGCTAAGTCACTTTCTCAGTAAAGATCTCTGCCTGCCTGTGCAACTCTAGGGCTTGCGTTTCTGAAGCTGGCCTAATACAGATGCTTGGAACCACCCTTAGACTCTAGAAAACGATAATGGTTTCTGTAGAATGTGCATGAGGGACCTCAGGTGGAGTCTGGAGTTGTGGCTGCCAGTGTTGGAGGTATCGAGGGCCTCTCATCAGGAACTGTGGTTTGATAGAGTGTAGCTAGGACAGGACCTTGGAGGATAGGCATCTAGGCAGTGTGCAGAGTGCAGGCTGGCTTCTCAATCAACCTCTGATGGAGTGGCAGGCCAGAACCCTGCCTCCCATCCCCAGCTAGTTGCTGCTGCTGCCTCCAAGGCTATAAATGGCCTGGCCATCTTGGTAGCTATGCTAATTTTAGCTGAGGTTGGCTCCCGGAACTGGGCTAGGGCCAAGAACAGGTAGGTGGGGCTTGGCTGAAGCTAATACTGGGGCCTGGGGAGAGGGACACACTAAGCCTGGGGTAGCCAGGATATAATCTGCTCCCAGGCCTCAGTTTTGACAATCACCCTTAGGTAGGTTAATTGATTCAGCAAACATTGAACAATGCCAGCTAATATGGTATTTATTAAACAAGTATTAATATTTGAGTGCCTTCTCTGGGCCAGGTAATATGTTCCTGTGGGGATTTAAGGATGAACAAAACAGACATGTTCCTTCCTTCATGGAAGTTACAGTCTTGTTGATTTGACAGATAATAAACACATAAATAAATATATTATCTTGTGGAAAGTGGCATGGAAGAAAACATAAAACAGGATGCTATCATGGAGAATGAGAGGGGAACAGAGATTTAGTTAAAGCCTGAACCTAATTGTAGGACAGATTAATACAATAACATCAATGATAATAATAGCACCTAACTCTTTTAGAGCTTGCTACATGTCAGGCACTATTTAAACATCTTGTTTTATTAAATTCTTATTACCATCCTATGTTATGTTATCCCCATTTTTTAGGTGAGAAAATTAAATCATAGAGAGGTTAAATAACTTGCCCATGTTTACACAAATAATAAGGAAGCCAGAATTTGAATCCAAGCAGTCTGATTCTTCTCTCTACCTCTACTTTAGCCACTCTCAAAACTTTCTGATAAATACTGCAATAGAGGTATTGTATATACATGCAGAAAGCTGTGGGAAGCCCAGAGGAGTAAGTGACTAACCCTGCCTGGGAGAGCTGGGGGAGGCTTTACAGTTTCTTTGTAATGTTTCTCAGATCTTGAGATGAAAAGCAGCTGCCTAATTCAAAGGTTAAGAGATAGAAACATCAGTTAGTTCACTCTACCTATTTTTACATATGAGGAAACTGGCATCCAGAAAGGCATTAGAGGTTTCTTGGTGGGTTATTAGTAGAACTAGACTAGGAAATTTGAGTCAGGGACCTTAACTTAATCAGTTTTTCAATTTATAAGTCAAAATAATGGGTGCTCACTGCTTGCTTTTCACTATGGAAGGAACTTAGGGCTACTGAAGAAGTCAACGTTTTGTAAGGCCACATGTATTTAGGGAATATTAAATACAACATAATGTACAGGCTTAATGATGTGCAAAATCAGGCAGTATAGACATTGTAGGCTAAGGGTTAAAAGAGATCTGTGTGGGCTGGGCTAGACTAAGGTGGCTGCAGAGGGCTTCCTGGAAAGGAGGGGTTGGGTGGAGGCAGAAGAGAACAGGAGAGAGTAGTCTGACTTGGGGAGGTTAGAGGAAAGGGGGCATTGTAAATATCTGGTTTCACTGTTTGGTAGCTGGATGATAATTAGGCAGAGTTGCTTCATTGTTGGCCAGCCACCTCACATGAGCGCCCATAGGTGGGAAGATTGCAGTCATGTGTGATCTAGTAGTGGTTCTATTTTTTTTTTTTTTGAGACGGAATCTCGCTCTGTTGCCCAGGCTGGAGCGCAGTGGCGCGATCTCTGCTCACTGCAAGCTCTGCCTCCCGGGTTCATGCCATTCTCCTGCCTCAGCCTCTCGAGTAGCTGGGACTACAGGCGCCCGCCACCATGCCCGGCTAATTGTTTTGTATTTTTAGTAGAGATGGGGTTTCACCTTGTTAGCCAGGATGGTCTTGATCTCCTGAACTCGTGATCTCCCATCTTGGCCTCCCAAAGTGCTGGGATTATAGGCATGAGCCACCGCGCCTGGCCTCTATTTTTTACTGTAATTTAGAAGTAATGATGAGTGTAAATAATACTTTGAGATATCTGTAGCAATGTAATGTGATATGAAAACATCTGTTGATTTCTATTGATGACAAAATCACAGGTATTGCTAATATTATTGTGGTTGGTTGCTCCATATGTAATTGAAGGAAATGCTAACTTTCAGTAAGAGAATATTGAAAACAAAGATGTAATTTCTTTCCCATCCAAATTCACAGGCCTCCTGAATTCTATCTACGGGCCCCTTAGGGATATGGGACCTTCGTGTTAAGAACAGCTCTTTGGCAAGGAAGTGATGAGATCTTGTTGAGGGGAGTAGTTTCCTAGGTCTCTACAGGACTTGGGTTTCAGCCCCGAGGGGCCCCTCTGGTTTCCTGCTGGGTAGCCTTTGATATACATTGCTGAGTGGCTTCGTGGGCATGCTGTGGTACACTTCCCTTTGTGGGAAATGATTCTTTAGGAAACTCAGCAGGTCTGGTTGCTGTCAGGCTTTTAGGGAGAAAAAAAGAGACCAAACTGGGCCTCCAGAGCTTTGTTGTTGCTGTCGTTGTTACTGTTGATTAAAAAAATCATGAAATATTAAGATATACAACAAAGTATAAATAATAATACATTGAATACTTTCAAATGACTTTGAAAAAAATTGTGATCTAAAAGCAGGAAATCATCCCAAGACCTTGTCTTACCCTAAATTCCCCCTAAAAAGTAAGACCTGGGATAGGGCCTTGCAGAGAGTTTATTTTGGAGAAGTGACTTCAAGAAATGAGGGATGGGAATTGTGAAGAATGAAACAGGGAATGGACAGGTGCACTATGGAGCTAACACCACTGTGAGCATCTGAGGCTCAGTGCCACTTAGAGACCCTCTGAGAAGCCTTATAGAAAGCTGCTGCCTAATTCAAAGGTTAAGAGATAGAAACATTGCATTCTACAGGTGATAGAGGAGGGGAATATTTATCCACCACCTCACCTTCACTGGCCAGGGGTTATCCCAGGAGGTGCTACCTCTTCTGTACTCCGGAGTTGCATATGCATCCGAATGACTGAGCAGGTTCTTTTAAGTACTGCATATTGGCCACCACACCCAGCTAATTTTTTGTATTTTTAGTAGAGACAGGGTTTCACTGTGTTAGCCAGGATGATCTCGATCTCCTGACCTCCTGATCTGTGTGCCTTGGCCTCCCAAAGTGTTAGGATTACAGACGTGAGCCACTGTGCCCAGCCAAGTAGTCCCTTTTTATCTGTGGTTTCAGTTACTTGAGGTCAACTGAGGTCTGGGGGTAAAAAAAGTATATATACATGTATAAGATACATGCTGTTGTCTCGACCTTCCTGGGCTCAGGTGATCCTCCCACCTCAGCCTCCCAAGTAGCTGGGACTGCAGGCATGTGCCACCATGCCCAGCTAATTTTTCTATTTTTTGAAAAGATGAGGTTTCTCCATGTTGCCCAGGCTGGTCTTGAACTGTTGGACTTAAGGGATCTTCCCAACCTGGATTCCCAAAGTGCTGGGATTATAGGTATTAGCCACTGTGCCCAGCCAAATCTGAAAATATTAAGTGGAAAATTCCAGAAATAATTCATAAGTTTTAAATTGCACACCATTCTGAGTAGCATGATGAAATCTCATGCTGTCCTGCTCCATCCTGCCCAGGACATGAATCAACCCTTTGTCCAGCATATTCATGTACCATAAGCTACCTGTGCTTTAGTCACTTAGTAGCCATCTTAGGGATCAGATCAACTGTCTTGGTGTCACAGTGCTTGTGTTCAAGTAATCCTTATTTTACTTAATAATGGCCCCAAAGTGCAAGAGTGATTGCTGACATATTGTTACAATTATTCTACTTTATTATTAGTTATTGTTGTTCATATCTTACTGATTTATAAGTTAAACTTTATCATAGGTATGTATGTGTAGGAAAACATAGTAGGTATAGGTTTGGTGCTATCCACTGGGGGTCTTAGCATGTATCCCCTGAGAATAAAGGAGGACTACTGTAGTTTCATTGTCTTACTTCAGCTCTACCCAGACAACATGCATAACTCTGGTGCGGCAAACCAGGCTTTTATTCAAGGCTTACTGTAGGCCATGGGGAGACTGTTAATAAAGTCTGGGTGCTAATATTTGACCTTAGCTCCAGCTGTACTCTCTTATTGAGTATATCCACCCTCCCTAACTTCACCTGCAGTCTTGAAATGGCTGAGCAAAAGGGCCTGGTCCACTGCATTGGTTACTTATTGGGGTATAACAAATTATGCAAAACAGAGAGGGTTAAAATAATAAACATTTATTATCTCATAGATTCTGTGCATCGGGAGTCTGTATATTGCTTAACTGGGTGCCTCTGGCTCAGAGTCTCTCATGAGATTGCAGTCAAGCTGTTGGCTGGGGCTGAAGACTCTGTTTGGGGGAGAGTATTTGCTTTTAAGCTAATTTACATGGTTGTTGGCAGGCCTTGGTCCCTTGCCATATGGGTCTCTACAGTGGGCTATACTGGACATGATGATTGGTTTCCCCTAGAACAAGTGGCCCAAGAGAGTGAAAGAGAGAGTGCCTAAGATGGACACCTCCATCTTTTTATCATCTAATCTTGGAATTGATAGGCCATCACTTCTTCTACATTCTGTTCATTAGTAAGTCCAGCCCATCCTCAAGGTGAGGGAATTACATAAGGGCATGAATACTAGGAGGACAAGGACCACTAGGGGTCATCTTAAAGGATGCCTCTGACATTGCCCAAGGGCCCTGCTCTGGGGAACAATCACTTCTAGGTGCTGCGGCCTTTTAGTTTTTCTTTGACTTCCTTTGCTTATGACCTAGAGTCTTGTGGAGTCTTTTTACACTCCCTTTTATATTGTGTCTCTTGGTTCATGCATTACTTCATTGCTTTGATATGACGTATCCTTTTTTCCTTCTCCCTGGACTCCTGGGCTCCAATGTGAAACTAGCTTTTTATCCTAGACTGTAGTCCTGCCTCTCAACTTTTTTTGTTTGATACCTTTTATTTTGGAGCCCATTTTACAGCCACTGACTTTGGAGCCTTTACTACTCCAACTTGGCTTCTGAGAGTTAGATTTGTAGATGGCATTGCACTGGGACTTACAATGGCAGATGAAAAACTTTATTCTGACTTTTTAGGCCATTGGTGTTAGGTGCTAGGACTTAAATCCTAGTATGTGAAAGCTGGAAGGGGTTTTAGAGACCATCTCTCCCAAACTTCTTATTTACATATCAGAAGAACAAACTTCCCCAAGGTTTTGGTAAGCCAGGGCTAGAATATAATTTTCTCTGATTCTCATTCATATGTTGTTCTTACTCTGCTGTGGAGCTGTCTACCCTAATGGAACCTGTTTGGATTGTTAGGAGGTCTGGGACCTATACAGAGGAGAACCAGGAAGCAGTTCACAGTTTTATATTATGTTCATAGAAATTGGTCTGGGCAGAATTAGGGATATACAAAGTCAAATGTCAAGTGCTGCTTCTTTGCACCTATCCAGCTAGAGAGGTTTTTATATTAGGCACAGAAAAAGAAGCCCAGCAATATCTGTTTTATATGGTGCTTAATATATGCACCCTGTACCACTCTTTTGAGAATATCTGTTCCGAGCAATGAGGAATCTGTTTGCTGGGATGTATAGAATAGGCATCTGAAGGAGATGGGTCAGAGCCTTATGGTGTATGTCTCACCACTGAGCCGTTCAGCTGGCTCCATTATGGATTTGGGCCTCCACAGGCAGGGTAAATGTATTAAAAACTTTGTGGGGTTATTGTTGGCCACCTGGAAAGTGCCAATGGGAAGCTCTCTGGGCACTGAGAATTTGACAAGTTTACCTATGTTCACACAACTTGCTAGGGCAGGCGAGACTTGAAGAGGGATGGCTATGGTCTTGTCATGTTTATCAGAATGGAGTAGATTTCTTTTGTGTGAGAAGTCATGCAAGAAGAATCCGGAAATGAGCTAATAGCACTTACACTTTTGTTTTCTGCTGGGGAGCATGGAATAGAGAAGGTGCAGGTTCTAAAATTTCTCTATGGGTGGTGGTTGCTTTCCTGACTCAAGAGTTCCAGCCCCAGACCACTTTGCTCACTCCATCTCCCTCTGCTCCCCTTGCTGCATTCTTGGCCAAGCCAGGCTTTTTTCTTTGTTCTGATCTGCAGAACAAACTTTTATTTATACTGCTTCACTTTTGTTTTCACTTATGTCATTTAACTTTCCTTCAGAATGTCTTTACCTGTCCTTCTTTATTTCTACTTCCAGTCCTCTATTAAGTCTTTCCTGACACTAATACTAGCTGTGAGATACTGCTGACCTCTGAACAAACTCTGGCAGCACTTACTATCTACAGTGCTCTCTGTACACTTCATACCCTGCTTATGCCACTTACAACAAGAGGCAACTTGATATGTCTTTTTTTTATTTTTATTTTTTTTGAGACAGATTCTCGCTCTGTCCCCCGGCTGGAGTGCAGTGGCGCAATCTTGGCTCACTGCAACCTTCGCCTTCCGGGTTCAAGTGATTCTCCTGTGTCAGCCTCCTGAGTAGCTGAGATTACAGGCGCGTGCCACCATGCCCAGCTAATTTTTGTATTTTTAGTAGAGACAGGGTTTCACCATGTTGATCAGTCTGGTCTTGAACTCCTGACCTCGTAATCCGCCCGCCTCAGCCTCTCAAGATATGTCTTTTATAGTAAGCTGGTACCCAAGAGCACTGGGCATTAGTTTGAGCTCTTGCTGACAGTATGACCCAAGCTCTCAAACGACAGTTTCCTCACTTGAAAAATGGAGTTATCAGCACCATAAGAGAGGGTAAAGAAAGAAAGAAAAGTAAAAATAAATTAAAACTGTGTTTTATTTATTTATTTTTTTTGCATATTTCCTTGTCTCTTAAGGGCAAGAGCCATGTCTGGTTTATTGGCTGTAGTACATATCCTCAGTACCTATGAGAGTGCTGGTCAGAGAGTATGTGCCTAATAGAAATTTGTTGAATAAATGAATGAATAACAATGAATTGATCTTTGGATTTAGTAGGTAGGGAGGGAGAGTACCAGGTACTTGACATCAGTTCCTGTAAAACACTTAGACAAGCATGCCCTGGGACTGGGATAGAATTCACATGGTGGGTTTTCTGAGGAGTTCTGTAGGGATTATTTTTCTACCTGACCTAGTACTTCATCCCTATTTACTAAGCACCTACTGAAGCTGTGCTCAGTGACAGTTATCCATCATACTCAGGGATGGTTTGGCTATTGACTTTAGTTGGCAGTTTTTGTTTGCCACAGCAATGACTACCCTGAGCAGGTGGCTGCAGTAGGAGTGGAGAAGAACTGTGCTTGAAGAGGACATGAGACTGGTAGGCAAGGCCTCCTTGGGTCTTCCTGCTCCCTGTCTTTGGTTCCATGGCCCACATGGGTTTACCTCAGGTCCAATTTGAGGCAGCTGAATGAACAGAATGAACTTTCACTACTTTGCTGAGACTAGCTTGTGGAACGGAGGAGGAAACCTTTCATGGTTCCCACTCCTGGGCTTGTTGTGCAGCAGAGAGATAGGATAGTGCTGTGAAGATTGTTGGCTTTTTAAATGTTATCTCTGATGCTGAGAACTCCAGCCTGAGCAGGCATCGCATCAGCTTTCCTTCAAGACATTGGGGAGGGGCCTCTTGGGAGACCTGATGGAGGAGACAAAAGAATAAGAGCAACTGTGCTGCCAGCATGGCCCAGTGAGGGCTTATCTGACCCTTTCCTCTCTTGGCCATATACACAGAGCTCCTGGCTGCCTTATGTTGATCTCTGGCCTGGGTAATGACCAGAAATCTCACTGGCAGGCAGGCAGGCAGGCAGGCAGGCAAGCAGGCAGCCTTTCAAATCTCATGTGCCTCTAATTTTCTCATTGTGATTCAGTAGCTCTGCTCCTGTTGGGCCTCTCTGGGTTATCTCAGGCCTCTCAGGAAGCTCTCAGAACTCTCATCACTACAGTGTATGTTCGAACAAATGTGTCTGTGCTTGCCAAGTTCCCAGAGCTGGCTTCTGAAATATAGCAGCCAGGGGAGATGGGTGGACTTCAGATGTAATACACATACAGGTTAGAAAGCAGTGTGTGTCTGTGTGTGTATTTGTTGCTGGGTGGTCAAATTTGTGGAGGTCTTGTTTCAAGAAACTTTTGCTGACAAGAGCAAAGGTCACTGGAACTCACACTTCATGTCTCTGAAGAGAGAAATATGTAATTAAGACAACTGAAATCACTTCAATGGTAAGAATGATGATGACAGTGACCAGGCATGGTGACTCATGCCTGTAATCCCAGCACTTTGGAGACTTAGTCAGGTCGATCATGAGGACAAGAGATCGAGACCATCTTGGCTAACACGGTGTAACCCCATCTCTACTAAAAATACAAAAAAAAAAAATTAGCCGGGTATAGTAGCGGGCACCTGTAGTCCCAGCTATTCGGGAGGCTGAGGCGGGAGAATGGCGTGAACCAGGGAGGTGGAGCTTGCAGTGAGCCGAGATCATGACACTGCACTCCAGCCTGGATGATAGAATGAGACTCTGTCTCAAAAAAAAAAAAAAAAAAAGAATGATGGTGATAGCTGCTATTTATTTAGCACCTTTGTAGGTGCTTTACATCTGCAAAACAACCCTTAAAGGTGGATATTGCTTTCATTTTACCAATGAAGAAACTGTAACTCTGAGAACTTAAGGTCATTTTCTGAAGGTGGCAGAGCCAGGATTTGAAATTAGCTTTATCTGATCCCGAGACCAAAATTGTTTTTATTTTTGTTTAATAACTTGGTGTGGGGTGGCCAGTGGGGGGAAGAAACAGCTATTTGAGTTTAGAATTTAGGTGGAGATAGGCATTTTGTTTAAAAATTCTACAATTTATAGGACTGTTAAGTGGTGTTATTCTATCACCCAAGTGGCCTGGGAAACTAGGATTAGAGGTGGGTGGGAGATGGAAAGAGAGACTGTATTTTACTTATAAATTCTGAATAGGTAGTAGTTAGCTACAGGGTGGTGTATATTCAGTTTATATTTTCCAAAACTATCACCCTGGTTGAACTGTTCTGAATTTAAGCCTTGGGGTAGGGGCTGTGTCTTTGTAGTTAGTGTTCTTATCTCTTTAGTCAACATTTAGCATGTTTATTATATGTTATAAGACAATCTCTGCCCAATAGAAGGACTCAATATAGTAGGAGAATTAAGATGTATGCTCACATTTTATATTATAATAAGAGCTTCTATTTATTGGGTACCTATTCTTCATTTTTTTTTTTCTTTTTTTTTTAGACAGAGTCTGGCTCTGTCGCCCAGGCTAGAGCGCAGTGGCGTGATCTCGGCTCACTGTAAGCTCCACCTCCCGGGTTCACGCCATTCTCCTGCCTCAGCCTCCCTAGTAGCTGGGACTACAGGCGCCAGCCACTGCGCCCGGCTAATTTTTTTGTATTTTTAGTAGAGACAGGGTTTCACCATGTTAGCTAGGATGGTCTCGATCTCTTGACCTCATGATCTGCCCGCCTCTACCTCCCGAAGTGTTAGGATTACAGGCGTGAGCCACTGCGCCCGGCCTGAGTACCTATTCTTTATCAGGACTGGGCTAGGTACTTTCACGTGCATTATTTTAGTTAATCCTCACATCAGGTCTCTCACTAGCTTATTGTACAAGGCAATCTTGGTTCAGTGCCCTGTGATTGATACTGATAGTCTTGTTGGCAGTTGTGATCTTCTGTGCTGGGGGAGATCAGAGCAGCTTTGTAGAGGAGGTAGCAGCGTAGTGGGTCTTCAGATACTTCACGTAGAAATATAAGGGAATGTGAGGAAAGTATTCTAGTCATAGGAAATGTTATGAGTAAAGGTCTGGAGTGGGAAAAAGTAAAGAGTCTTTGTGGGGCAGTAGTTTAGATTGGCTGGAGAGTGGTAGCTGTTCAGGAGAGTACCATAAAAAGATCAAGGAAAGACCAAGGAGGGCCTAAATTGTCAGGCTACTTGATTCTTTAGGGAATAAATAGTCCTTGCAGGTTTTGACAAGGGGAGAGACATGACCTGAGTTCTGCTTTAGCAAGGTTAATCTCGCAGAATATGCACAGTACATTGGTAAAGGTGAGATTGGAGGCAATCAGCCTAGATAGGAGACTTTGCAACTGTTCATGAGCAGAAGAGATCAGGGTCCGCATTGTGGAGGTAAAATCAGTAGGACTTAGAGTTTAAATGTAGGAAGGGAAGGAAAGAAAGAAAAGAGTCAAAGATACACCAGTGTTTTGAGTGTGGGTCATGAAGAGACTGGTGGTGCCATTAACAGAAAATATATTACAGTCAGAAGGAGGGTCAGTGCTAAGGGATGATGAGTGATGGGGTAGCTGACCTTATTTGAAGTGCTGGGCAAGGGGCTACACCCACAGGACTTCAGGAACCAAATAATTCTTCCTATGCTTATTTCACATTGCTACATTTTACAGATGAGTTTTCTGGGGTCCAAAGAAATGAAATGATTTGCCTAAAGTCATACAGTAACTCCATGGCGGAATCTAAGTCTGAGAACCCACGTCTCTTTGCTTTTTAGCTATTAAACTTCCTAACAAAGCTGAGCCTTGACTCTAGGAAAATCAGACAGAGTCTTGGAGACAGACAAACCTGACTTCAATTCCAGATCTTGCCATTTTTCTGTTTGTGAGATCTCAACAAGATTGCTTTTCCTCTCTGAGCCTCATATTCCCTTTTGTCCACATTTGAAAAAAAGGGAATATTAATTTTTACCTCATGGAGGCATTGGAAGTAAAGATGCTTTCTGTAATACTCTTTTTCCTTTTTTTTGGTTTTGTTCTGAGATAGGGTCTCATTGTGTCACCCACACTGGAGTGCAGTGGCACCATCACAGCCCACTGCAGCCTCCACCTCCCGGGCTCAGGTGATCCTCCCATCTAGGCCCAACAAGTAGCTGGTACTACAGGTGTGTACCACCATACCTGGCCAGTTTTTACATTTTTTGTAGAGATGGGGTGGTCTCACCATGTTGCCCAGGCTGATCTGGAACTTCTGAGCTCAAGCATTCCACCCACCTCAGCCTCCCAAAGTGCTGGGATTATAGGCATGAGCCACCGCGCCTGGCTACATCTCTGGTTTTCTAGTGGTTTATGGAGTGGCTGACAGAACACTGAGTGACCATATCCTACCAGGTACTCTTTTTTTTTTTTTTTTTTGAGATGGAGTCTTGCTCTGTTGCCAGGCTGGAGTGCAGTGGTGCGATCTTGGCTCACTGCAACCTCTGCCTCCTGGGTTCAAATGATCCTCCTGCCTCAGCCTCCCAAGTAGCTGGGATTACAGGCGCCTGCCACCACGCCTGACTAATTTTTGTATTTTTAGTAGAGACAGGGTTTCACCATGTTGGCTAGGATGGTATCTCTTGACTTCGTGATCTGCTCGCTTTGGCCTCCCAAAGTGCTGGGATTACAGGCGTGAGCCACCATGCCTGGCCTCCTATCAGCTACTTTGACCAGAGAGAAGATGATTAATATCCCTTTCCCCCAGCGTCTTCTGCCAACCTTCATGTGGGCTCAAGGTGGAAGCAAAGTGGTAGCTGAATTTAGGCTATGCTTGGGGGGAACTTCTTCTAGACTAGGGTAAGTCCTGGCTTGGGACAGAGGAACTAGGGTGGACTTGCTGGTTAGAGTGCTTGGAGTCCTTATCTGGTCATCTCTTCGGTTTAGTACACAAGTTCCTAAGTTCTCCTCAGAGGGGAAGTAAGCTGCTCTAATAGGGGTATTGTTAGGTAGTAGGGCTGTGGTTGTGTCAGCTCTGTGTCACTAGGGCAGGCCTGAAACTAGCTGTTCTGTCCAATATCTAGTCACATATTCTGAGTGAGTAGAGGAGGAATACAAGGTTTTCTAGTTTTAAAAAACAACTGTGTACTATTTTGTAGCTTCTGTCTTAATGCCTTTTCTTTCCATTGTTTTCTTGAAACTTTTTTCATTTTCTTCCCTCTTCCTAGGTTGGTTCTCTTGAGTGTTCACAGCTTTCTTTATGGAAAATCTAGTTTAATAAAAAGACCACAAGACTAAGAATTAGGTAGGCTTAATTTAGCCTGGGATCTGATACTCTTGACTTTTCTAGGCTTAAATTTCTTCATCCCGGGTATTGTGGGGATAACAGAATCTATCTTACAAGGTTGATGTGTGCAGATCTTATGAAATAATGTAATAGGCATTTATTCTTACACAAATTTGAGTGATTTATCATTACTGTATTAGTTTTTCTCCTCTGAATTGTCTGATGATCTATTCTTTGCAATTCTTTGGTTTATCCTCTCTCTTTAGTACTCTGTTCTCCTAGGTTCTCACTCTTCCCTATAATCCTGTTTACTAACTCTCTTTTTTTTGAAACAGAGTCTACCTCTGTCACCTAGGCTGAAGCGCCTTGGTACGATCTCGGCTCACTGCAACCTCCACCTCCTGGGTTCAAGCGATTGCTGTACCTCAGCCTCCCGAGTAGCTGGGACTATAGGTGTGTGCCACCACGCCCGGCTAAGTTTTGTATTTTTAGTAGAGACAGGGTTTCACCATGTTGGCCAGGCTGATCTTCAACTCCTGACCTCAGGTGATCTGCCTGCCTTGGCCTCCCAAAGTGCTGGGATTACAGACGTGAGCCACTGCACCCGGCCTTGTTTTCTAACTCTTAATGACAACAGGAAAAGTGTGGCTACACTGGCATTACACCTGGTCCAGTTGCAAGGGAGTGGCACTGAGCTCTTGGGGAAATGTAAAGTTCATTGGCTTTTGAGTAAAGTTCATTGGCTTTTGAGTAAAGTTTCTTTACCTCCCTTTTCTTTTTTTCTTTTTTTTTTTTGAGACGGAGTCTTGCTCTGTCGCCCAGGCTGGAGTGCAGTGGCAGGATCTTGGCTCACTGCAAGCTCTGCCTCCCAGGTTCATGCCATTCTCCTGCCTCAGCCTCCTGAGTAGCTGGGACTACAGGTGCCTGCCACCACACCGGGCTAATTTTTTGTATTTTTAGTAGAGACGGGGTTTCACCGTGTTAGCCAGGATGGTCTCGATCTCCTGACCTCGTGATTCTCCCACCTCAGCCTCCCAAAGTGCTAGGATTATAGGCGTGAGCCACCGCGCCTGGCTCTT
Source organism: Chlorocebus sabaeus (assembly GCF_047675955.1). Lineage (NCBI taxonomy): Eukaryota > Metazoa > Chordata > Mammalia > Primates > Cercopithecidae > Chlorocebus > Chlorocebus sabaeus. The sequence goes on along the minus strand of NC_132904.1, from coordinate 68,078,168 downwards.
TACCTCCATTTTCATATCTGCCATCTGGTTTACCATTATAGCTCAATTCTTTTGAATATCGAAGTCACTTCCATTTCTGAAAACCCCCCTTTAATGCACAAGTATTACTGTGTTTATGTTACTCCCACATTTTTTTTTTTTTTTTTGAGACAGATTCTCACTGTGTTGCCCAGGCAGGAGTGCAGTGGCGTGATCATAGTTCACTGTAACCTCCAACTCCTGGGCTTAAGTGATCCTCCTACCTCAGCCTCCCAAACTGGGACTATATGCGGGTGCCACCACACTCCACTAATTTTTGAAAATTCAAAAACTTGGCCGGGCACGGTGGCTCACGTCTGTAATCCCAGCACTTTGGGAGGCCGAGGCGGGTGGGTCACTTGAGGTAGGGAGTTCGAGAGCAGCCTGACCAACATGGAGAAACCCCCTCTCTACTGAAAATACAAAAAAATTAGCTGGGCGTGGTAGCGCATGCTTGTAATCCCAGCTACTTGGGAGGCTGAGGCAAGAGAATCACTTGAACCCGGGAGGCGGAGGTTGCAGTGAGCCGAGATTGTACCATTGCACTCCAGCCTGGGCAACAAGAGCGAAACTCTGTCTCAAAAAAAAAAAAAACAAAAAACTTTTTTTGTGTGTGGAGATGGAGTTGCCCAGGCTGGTCTTGAACTCCTGGCCTGAAGTGATCCTCGCACCTTGGCCTCCCAAAGTGCTGCGATTACAGGTGTGAGCTACTGTGTCTGGCCAGGTGTTTACATTATGTCTGAACTGAGGACCAAAACTAGCTTTTTAGTATGGATTAGGTTAGGTATAGCCACTGGGGAATGGATTGCATTCTGGGGTGAGGGGTGGAGCCTGGCAAGAGGGCAGTTCTATTAGCTCAGTTTACCTATGCAGGAAGGGTGTTAGGACCTCCAGGCATACTTATGCTGCTTCTGTTATAGCTGACACCTAACTGCTCCTCCTGAGCTGAGCATATGCTTGTACTCTTAGACAGAAGTCAGAGCTTGGTGAGGCCTGATTCCCCAAAGAATTCAGTGATGAAAATTAGGCCACTTGAGCATATCTAATTGGCTGAACTGTGTGAAGGGCAGAGGCTTTCCCTGGGGGCTCCTTTTAATCTCATGTGGTTATAGTCTTTTAAGGTTGGACTAATTAAAATGTGTTGGCAGTTGGACTCACTACTTTCCTTGCTCTAGGTCCTGCTCCAGCCTCCTAGAGTACCAGAAGTTGGCACAGAGCTATTTTTCCTGGGGAGCTGAGGAGTGGGTTTCCATTTCCTGATCTACTAAATCTACAGTGATGTAATGTTTGTCCAGAATGGACTGCCAAACATCTTATGGTGGGGAGAAATTTAGGCTGGGACCTAGATGTGGCCTGGATTTGCTGCACTTCTTCAGGTGTCTTTTCAGGTTGATTGTCTGTTCTAGTAGCCCTCAAATGGCCTTACTCTGTGAGCTGGCAAGTCATTTCTATTGTCCTGGAGTATCCTTCCCTGGTATGTGTTCCTCTTCCAACCAGAAAAAGGGATAAGGAAAAGATATTTAAGTCCCACCATTTGCCAGATCAGGGCTAGTATTTTACACACCTATCTTTGAGGTATGCTTTATAATGCCCATTTTGCAGATGAAGAAATAGATTCAGCAAAGGAAACTAACTTGCTTGATTGTCATTACAGGCTGTAGGCAACTGAATCAGAATTCAAATCCAGGTCTTTCCCTAGCTTCAGGTTACTTTCCTAAGGTAGCACAAATGATTTCGTGTCCTCTTATCCTTTTAAGCCTACCTAAGTTCTCATATCCAGAGAGTCTTCTTCAGTTCCTTCAGCCAGAATGACTTGTTGTCCTGCTTTTTCAGACTACTCTGCCTCTCGCTAATCTGTCTGATATTTAAGTCAGTGAGGCATGAATCTACCTCCCTCATCTGACTATTCCTGCTCCTGCAAGATTTGGTACTTAGAGTGTATTTGTTAAAGAACAGAATGAAGTTATAGTGCTGAAATTTCAGGTGTTATGACAGACTGGCAAGGGTAAGGGTTTTGGGCAAAGCCTTGGCTAATTTTTCAAATAAGGCCCCTCTGTGTCTTTCTGATTTGCCCAGAATGTGCTGTTATTTTCCTTGACATCTGGCTTTAGAGTTTGTATCTTTTTTTTTTTTTTAATTTTTATTTTCTCCTCCCCTACCTCTTATTTTATTGTTTGTTTGTTTATATTTTCTATAGGCTTGCAACCTATAGAGCTAGGCTTAATGCTCCCTGGAGTGGAGTGATAGGACAAACCCTCAACTTGGCCTTGGTTGCTGGAATATGCCTGTTGACCATGGTGCTTGGATTTTGTTTGTTTGGTTGGTTTTTTGCAAATAGCATGCCAAGATATTAACCTTGCATTTGGGGCGTATACTTTCTGCAACCTCTGCCTACCGGTGTATGTCACTTCACAGGATAAAGGCTTTCTTTCCTGGCAAAGGCAAACATATGTAAAAGCATCCCTATAAGTTGAATTATTTTTCTCACTGACTTGAAAACAATTATAAAACTATCTCAGACCTTTTTCTATGCATATAGTATATACTTGGTGTTTAACATAAAAAGTTCCTTGGGAATAAATGGCAAATTGGAACATAACGAAATATAGGCCAGGCACGGTGACTCACGCCTGTAATCCCAGCACTTTGGGAGGCCGAGGCAGGCAGATCGCTTGAGCTCAGGAGCTTGAGACCAGCCTGGGCCACATGGCGAAACCCTGTCTCTACAAAAAATACAAAAAACTAGCCAGGAGTGGTAGTGTGTGCTTGTAATCCCACCTACTTGAGGGGGCAGAGGCAGGAGGATTGCTTGAGCCTAGGAGGCCGAGGCTAAAGTGAGCCAAGGTCATGCCACTGCACTCCAGCCTGGGTGATAAAGTGAGACCCTGTCTCAAAAAAAAAAAAAAAAAAAAAAACCAAACAAACCCTAAAAACAACAACAAAAAAATCAAACCCAAAAACAAAATATAGCTAAAACACCTTTAGTGGGAGAAGTGATAAAATATTAATAATCAAAATAAATACTGCAATACGACGAAACATGCATTTTTGCTTTGTATTGTTTTGATAACATAGGCAATCTGAAATAGCTTAGTCAAATGGATTGAACTAAATAAGGACACAACATTCTTTGTGGTTTCTCTGCTATGGAGAATAGATATGAAATGTTCTTAGGAGAAGGGGCAAAGAATTCATTCGGGGACTAGGAAGAACTGTGCTGTGGCTCAGTTCCTCTACACAGTGGTGAAACTAAGCTTTCTGGTTGTCTGTTCCCCTATGTGTTAAAGGGAATAATACCTATCTTGTTTAATTTTATGAGGTTTAAGTAAGATAATGTATGTGAAAGTCTTTTGTAAACTATGAAATACTGTTATTGTCATACTTAGTGGGTGACTGGAGCCAAATTGCTAGCACCGTAAGGAAGCTTTTGGTTTAAGATATGGCATCCTAGGTAGGAAGAAGGATGCAAAATTGATGGATAAACAGTTGAATGCTGTTTGGGTAGCAGCTGAGAGGAATTCCTGTGAGTTGAGGGAAAGGACTGCGTTCATTTCCTTTGTTTTTGGGAGACAGGGTCTCACTCTGTTACCCCAGCTAGAGTGCTGTGATATGATCGTGGTTCACTGCAACCTTGAGCTCTTGGGCTCAAGCAATCCTCCTGCTTCAGCCTCCTGATTAGTTGGGACTACAGGCACATCCCACTACACCTGACTGACTTTATTTTTATTTTTTGTAGAGGCAGGGTTTCACTGTGTTGCCCAGGCTGGTCTCGAACTCCTGGGCTCAAGTGATCCTCCCACCTCCATCTCCCAAAGTGATGGAATTATGGGCCACTGGGTCTGGCCTTCCATACATATTTATTGAGTCCTGCCTGGTTGAAGATAAAGAAATACTGATATCTACCTACTAAACATGTGATGTGCTAAAATATGGAGGCAGTTTTGTTTAGAATGAAAATCTCATAAAGATGGGGTTCTTGTCTGTCTCATGCACTGCTATATATTCACCAGGAGTAGTACCTGGCATGTAGTAGGCTCTCAATAAATATATGTTGAAAGAAAGGTTACGATTTGGAATCAGACAGAGCAGGTTCATATTTGGGTTCTGCCCAGCCCCTTTCCTGAGTGAGTTGCTCAGTTTCTTCATTTATAAATAAAATGGGACTAGGATTAGCTGGTTATTGGGAGGGTTTTTTTTTTTTTTTTAAAAAGATTAAAACCTTTTCTATAAGACTTACAGTAAATGCTTAATGAAAGATAGTTTCTTTTATTTCCCGTTTCTGGTTTGCAAAGTGTGATGGGAGTGCAGAGGAAGAAGCAGTTAGAGCTCCCTGGGGGAGTCTAGACGGTGGCTTCACAGGCTTGATCTGATAGTGTCTTCCTACAGAACAAGATTATTATTATTATTATTTCCTCACAAAAGGAACTCCCTGGGATTAAGCAAGCATCTTGGACTTGGTATGCCTTGCTTCTCTGCATTTCCCATGGTCTTCATTGGAGAACTGGCTCTTGTTTTTCTAGCAAGGCCACATTTACACTGCAGGTTTGTGCAGAGGTTGTTGTTCCAGAAGCAGCTTCCAGTGGAGACTCTGGACTTAGCTGATTTGCATGGGCTTTTTGTAGCCAGCTGTCAATCCCCTATCCCCACCCTGCCAAATACCTCAATAATTGTTAGTTATAGCTTTGAAAACGTGTACTCAGCTTGACTCCTGTTCCGGGTCAGTTGTAAATTCTCATAGAAGGTAGAGCAGAGTGTGATTGCTTGGGTTAATCAGGCATTTATAAGTTGACCTTTACTAGTGAAAACTTAATTTTTCCCTTATGTCTGAGTAACTCTAGCAGGCTGAGGGCCTTGTTCTCAGGCATTCCCAGAACTGTTGGGAGTTGCAGCAGGTTTGCCTGCTCTTGTCATATATGCACGAGGGCCAGTAGGATTCATCTGTCTCCCAGCAAGGGTGCCCAGGACCTCTCCTTTTATCCTATCATTCTAAAGCACTGGGTCATTCTAAAGCACTGGGAATACCAGTCTCCTCTCTCTGATCAGCATTTTAGACTCTGATGCTTTCTCTTCTGGTTTGTTTCTTGGGAGAATGTGTAAGCAGGGAGGAATTGTTTGGCTTTCAGGTAGAAAAGACTTCTTGCTTGTGAATTGAAGTCACTAGGCGAAAAGTGGGTAAAGAACATGTTCCTGAATAGGAGTGGTCAAGCGTTGGTAAGTTAGAGGTGGTTTGGGGGTTAAATGGGCCTGGTGCTCTCGAGGAGTGGAATCAGTATGGGTCCTGGCTATGTCTTCATTGCCCTCCTTTGGGAGCTGAGCATTGCCACAGGGGAGATCTCACATATGGGCTGGGGAGAAGGGAAAGGAGGAGGGTTGAGGAAAGAAGAGACAAAGGGAAGAAAAGGGAACTTTTGCTGAGCTGTTTCTCTAGGCTAGGTGCTTTACACCAGTAATTTTCTTTAATCTTCACAACTACTTTGTGAGGTAGCTGTAATTAGTCTTGTTTTACAGATGATGAAACTGAGGCCCAGAGAGGTTAAGCAGCTTACCCAAGGTCACAAAGCTAGTTAATGATAATAAGTTATTATTTATCATGTGCCTGAAAAGCACATATTAAGTTTCTTTTTTTTTTTAATCCTGTGAACGATAGTTATTACTTCTTCAATACAAATGAGGAAACTAGGAATTAAAGAGCTTTGGTTACTTGTGGAAGGTCACTCATCTGGCAGTGTCAGTGCAGGGATTTGAAACCAGGTCTGTCTCATTACAGAATGTGTTCCCTTGATGTCCATGTTGCTCTGCAAATGGAAGAGCTGGGATTCAAATGCAGAGTCATGAGAGCAGGGCTTATGTGTTACCGATCTTTGTGTCACCATTCCCTGTGACAGTGCTTACCATGTTATTAGTGCCCAGTAAATGCTTGCTGTAAAATCTAGCTCTGCCCTCCCCATAGCTCATGTTAGCTGCAGTGGGTTCCAATTTCTAGCTGCATCGGGTTCCAATTTCTAGCTGCATCCTGCCCCAGCTGCTCGGCTGCCTATCTTCCCCTGACAGTTTGGCCTTATCCTGCCTACCCATTGTGGCCTCCCTGACTTCCCAACACACACAGCATCTCCTCTAGCACTGTTGCTTTCCTCTTCTTCATACCTTTTTTTTTTTTTTTTTTTTTTGAGATGGAGTCTCGCCCTGTCACCCAGGCTGGAGTGCAGTGGTGTGATCTTGGCTCACTGCAGCCTCTGCCTCCCGGGTTCAAGCGATTCTCCTGCCTCAGCCTCCTGAGTAGCTGGGACTACAGATGCGCACTGCCACACCCAGCTAATTTTTGTATTTTTAGTAGAGACGGGGTTTCACCATGTTGGCCAGGCTGGTCTCGAACTCCTGACCTCAGGTGATCCACATGCCTCAGCCTCCCAAAGTGCTGGGATTACAGGCGTGAGCCACCGCGCCTGGCCCTTCATACCTCTTTTCCCTAGCTATACATTTCCCTCCGGCTGTGGCTTTCCAAAACCCTCCAATCCTCTTCATTCTTTTCTCTGTAGTTTTTCTGACTTATTCCAGGGACTTCCCTTTCTAGGCTATAATCTTCTTAGTCCGTACTATATAATTTGTCAGCTAATTATCTACTGTTTCACTTTCTGTTGGTTTCGTGGACATTAATCTTCTCCCCAGCCAGCTGATGGTAGTCATATTATAATAAGTCCCCAGATTGGTTTGTGCTCTGCACTTTACAAATCACTCCCCTATTTAAGACCTGTCTTTTTGCTTACCATGCCCACAGCTGCGCTATGAGGTGTGACAGGAGGGGATTGTTATCTCTATATTATAGTAAACAAATGCAAAGAGGGCAGGTGACTTCCCAATGTCATATATGTATTTAGGGGCAGAACAAAGACTGCATCTCAGGTTTACTGATTTCTAGCTTAGAATTTTATCTGCAGTCTCTTCTACATTTGTTTTTTTCCCTACCATTTCCCCTCTTACCTTCAAGGGTCACTCAAGGTAGAACATCTACCTTGTGGGTTTTTAGGAGGTTTGGTTGGTGACCCAGTGAATGGTAGAGTAGCCCAGATAGCAGTCTTAGGTACTTCTCAGTGGCATCAGTGATCTGGGTTGCTATTGCCTGTGAGAGTTCTCTTTCTGTGGCTGCCAGGATTAATGTGGAACTAAGAAGCATTAGATTATTATGGATGGTCAGAACACACTCTCATGGAGATCCAGGAAGCAGGACAGGATGTGTGGTGCCCGGCACTTTTGTGTTGTGGCAATGGCATGAGCTTTGCAAGCAGTCAGACCAGAGTGTGAAATCTGGCTTTGCTGTTGTTTGTTGGCCTCATGACCCTTAGTAAATCATTAATCTCTCTGAGCCTTAGGGCTACTGAGAGAATGTATTTAAGGGCCACATAATGACCTGTAAAAACAGTATTTGTTGTTGGTTTTTATTGCCAATACTACTTTAAGTTTAAGGTGCCCGAAGGGCATTAGAAGCCCGCTAGCACCTGTGACCCTTGCAGGTTACTTCTTGTGTCTTGATTTATAAGCATTAGTGATGACTACCTTGGAGACTATTGGCTGATAGGGGATGAACTTGAATGCTGTTCCCCAAGTCTCCAGTCTCCAGGTTTCCAGTGCCTTCTCAGGGCAATGAAAATAGTTTGTGGACAGCTAGGGGATGGTTTCAGTGTCAAACTTTGGAAGTAAAATCTTTCTTGTTTTTTCTGAAGAACTTTGGCATTAGAATTGTTGGTTCTGGAAAGTCAAGAACACAGTTGTTATTGAGAGATTTTAGTTATTTCTGAAACCAGATATTGCTCCAAAGCTGTTTGTTAAATACTTCCCTACTCTTCCTAAACCCCTGCCCCTCCCCAAAAGAAAAATAAATCATATTCAGACCATTGTATGATGGTTATATCTTTGGCCTCCCTGGTCACCCAGGCTCTAGCTCTCTGCTAGCACTGCTCCAAATTGCTGCTTCAAGAGAGGTCAGTCAGCCCCTTTCCCTTACTTCCCACCCATGACCTGGTCTGTCTGGAAAGAGGATGAGATACATGGACCAATACATCCTATTTAAAAGGGAGCTTGCTTTCTCACTAGGGACTTTAGACTGCCTGACACACAGGAAATGACTAGAAAATCTGACCAGTGGAGCATAACTCATTGCTAAAATGGCAGGTTTGGACGGCTGCAGGATGGGAGAGTAGGCTTCCGGAAGAGGCAGGAAGGGGCAGCTGAATGAGAAAACGGTGACTTTTGAGTTTTTCCTTTTAGAGTATGGTGACGTAGGCCATTTATTTTGAAAAAAAAAAAAAGGAAAATCACATAAGATTAATCATTTTTACAATTCAGTGGGATTTAGTACTGTCACAAATCTATTTGAACTAAATCTATTTTTGAACTAAAATAGTTCAAAACTATTTCATCAACCCTGAGGAAATCCATACCTGTTAAGCAGTTGTTCCTAATTCCCCCCTCTCCCTTTCCCCTGGCAGCCATCAATCTGTGTATCTGTGTTTTGTCTGTATATATTTACCTATTCTGGATATTTCATATAAATGGAATCATATGATCTATGAGGCACCACACCCAGCCAATGGGACACTTTTTTATTGTCTGCTTCAAACCACTAAGTTGCATTTTCTAGAGTCAGTGATTGTATTTGATTCATTTCTGTCTTTAGCATTTAGCATAGGAACTGGCGTTTAGTGGATGAGTGGATGCTAATACATGCTGAATGAAACTTGAGTATAGACTGAAGACTTCCTTGACAGTAATGACACCATCACTGTAGGAGGGATCAGTTGTGGGCTGTACTAGATGTATTCATATAATAAATATTTAAGACCCTACTGTGTGCCAGAAACTCTGCTTGGTATGCAATAAAGAATAATAGTCCCGCCGGGCACGGTGGCTCACACCTGTAATCCCAGCACTTTGGAAGGCCGAGGCGGGCGGATCATGAGGTCAGGAGTTCAAGACCAGCCTGACCAACATGATGAAACCCCATCTCTACTAAAAATACAAAAATTAGCTGGGCATGGTGGCGCACGCCTGTAATCCCAGCTATTCAGGAGGCTGAGGCAGGAGAATCGCTTGAACCAGGGAGGCAGAGGTTGCAGCGAACCAAGATCATGCTACTGCACACCAGCCTGGGTGACAGAGTGAGACTCTGTTTCCAAAAAAATAAAAAATAAAAAATAATAGTCCCTATTATTTTATATTCAGGTAGGAAGATAGGCCATAAACAAGGAGATAAGTAATATAATGCCTGGTAATCATAAGTGCTAAAAAACAAAGTAAAGCAGGGCAAAGGATTAGAGAGTGATGAGGGTGCTATTTTAGGTAGAGTGGTGGGGAAGGCCTCTCATTGGATGGCCCTTAAAATCAACTTACAAGGGTCTGGACCAGGAATCAGAAGACTTGGGTTCTTCTTGTGTCTCTGTGCTTTGTTACTTAGCAAAATTACTTAACATTTCAAGGTTGGAGTTTCTTTGTCTATAAAATGGGTGCAAGAATACCTGCCCTGGTGTTGTGGGAGTGTTGTAAGGATTCAGTGAGTTAATGGACATTGAAAGTGCTTTGTTATATGGTGAATCACATGATGTTTGGCTTTCTCTTTCCCAAGTTGAGAGGATGCGTGAGCAGTGTGGGAGCCAGCCAGATGTTTTCAGCACTTTGAAGACAAAAGGAACTGGTTTCTGCTGGGAGCTGTCATGCCAGCTTGCCTGGAACACTGACTTATGCAGTGCTGATCCAGGGCCTGAGAGTAAAACCCATGCCCCAGGTGGTTCTCCATGTAAATTGGCAAAAGGGAATAGCCTTGGGAACTTGGGGCCTATTCTGCTTAGCCTCCCAGGAGGTAGAATGTGGAGAGGACTGTTTCTCTCCGTTCAGCCTTATTTCTTGCTACATCTGAACCTAACCCAAGGGAGTAATAATCAGCAGTCCCCAAGAAACCTGGGAGGTGGAGGTTGCAGTGAGCTGAGATTGCATCACTGCACTCCACCCTGGGCGACAGAGCCAGACCCCCTCTCAAAAAAAAAAAAAAAAAAAAGGTGGTATGTTCGTATAATGGAATCTTATTTAGCCATTAAATGGAGTTAGATATTGATAGATGCCACAACATGGATAAACCTTGAAAACATGCTAAGTGAAAAGGCTACATATTATATGATTCCATTTACGTGAAATGTCCAGAATAGGGAAATCTATAGAGAGAGAAAGTAGATTAGTGTTTGCCAGAGTGTGAGGGGAGAGGGTAATGAGAAGTTACTGCTAATGGATATGGGGTTTCTTTTTGGGGTAATGAAAATATTCTGAAAAATTAGATTGTGGTGATGGTGGTACAACCTTATATTAAAAAATCACTGAATTATAAAATCTAAAAGGAATAATTGTATGACGTAAATATATTTCAATATAAACATAGATAATTTTCTTTTTTTGAGATAGTATCTCACTCTATCATCCGGGCTGGAGTGCAGTGGTGCAATCATGGCTCACTGCAGCCTTGACCTCCCGGGCTCAAGCAATCTTTCTACTTCAGCCTCCCAAGTAGCTGGGGCTATAGACACATGCTAGCCTGGCCAATTTTTGTATTATTATTATTTTTGTAGAGACAGGGTTTTGCCATGTTGCCTAGGCTGGTCTTGAACCCCTGGGCTCACATGATCTTCCTGCCTTGGCCTCCCAACGTTTGGGATTACAGGCATGAGTCACAGTGCTCTGCCAAACATACATAATTTGAGTTTGCTGAGAACTATTGGTTTAACACAGTTGTAGATAATTATAATTTTCTTTTCTGATTGGAAGTCTTATCCCAGTACTTCAGCTCACAAAGGTAGACACATTCCAGTTTTATTTTATTTATTTTATCATTTGATTTTTGAAACAAGGACTCGCTCTGTTGTACAGGAGGCTGAAATATGGTGGCACAATCATGGCTCACTGTAGCCTCTACCTCCTGGGCTCAAGTGATTCTCCCACCTCAGCCTGCTGAGTAGCTGGGACTGCAGACATGAGGAACCACACCTGGTTAATTTTTCTATTTTTTTTGTGTAGACAAAGTCTCACTGTGTTGCCCATGCTGGTCTCGAACTCCTGGGCTCAAGCAGTTCTCCCACCTCAGCCTCCCTAAGTGCTGAGATTACAGGTGTGAGCCAATGTTCATGGCCCCATTCCAGTTTTAGATGTGAGTTTGAGCATGATCTTAGGCAAGGGCCCATTAATGAATGTGTTGAGGATACAGCATCGTCCTGCTTTGACTCAAGGGGGCTTTTTCTGCCTTTGATTAAGGATTGGCGTGGGTGAGTCATTTCCCATAGTCTGAGGGATGTGGGATATAAAGAATGAATTGTTATGTCTGATGATATCTTGAATATCACACATTGTAGGCCAAATATAGGTGCTAAACCATTTGGCTTGAATTCTTTATAGAAAATTCCCTGGGAACCCCATGATAAAATAGAGAAAGAGAAAGAGGGATAACCTAAGAGGGAGGAGCAATCTGGTGAGAGACATTCTTTTCACCTTTTCACACATGAGCAATTAAAAACTTAAGGGAAGTTGATTTTTTTTTTTTTTTTTAAACTCTGTAGATAGCTACTGGTATACTTCCTTTAGGCTGCTATTGTATTTTGTGCTATAAGAGGAGAGACTTGGCTGGGCGTGGTGGCTTATGCCTGTAATCCCCCCATTTTGGGAGGGTGAGGTGGGCAGATCATGAGGTCAGGAGATCGAGACCATCCTGGCTAACATGGTGAAACCCTGTCTCTACTAAAAATACAATAAATTAGCTGGGTGTGGTGGCGGGCGCCTGTAGTCCCAGCTACTCGGGAGGCTGAGGCAGGAGAATGGTGTGAACCTGGGAGGTGGGGCTTGCAGTGAGCGGAGATCGCTGCCACCTCACTCCAGCCTGGGCGACACAGCGAGACTCCGTCTCAAAAAAAAAAAAAAAAAAAAAAAGTCTTATTTGGTTAGGCACGGCGTCTCATTCCTGTAATCCCAGCACTTTGGGAGGCTGAGACGGGCAGATCGCGAGGTCAGGAGATCAAGATCGTCCTGGATAACATGGTGAAACCCCGTCTCTACTAAAATACAAAAAATTAGCCAGGCGTGGTGGCGGGTGTCTGTAATCCCAGCTACTCAGGAGGCTGAGGCAGGAGAATTGCTTGAACTTGGGAGGCGGAGGTAGCAATGAGCCGAGATTGCGCCACTGCACTCCAGCCTGGCGACAGAGCAAGACTACATCTCAAAGAAAAAAAAAAAAAAAAAAAAAAAGAAGAGAGACGGGCCATATACTCAAGGAGTTTCCAAATACATCCAGAGGTGAAACAAACATCTGGGATGAAAAGGTTCCAGGGACTAATATTGTACACAGTCAGAGGAGGCAGAGAGGGCTGTGAGCTTGGTAATAAGAGAAGAGGCTTTGGAAACCCAGCCTGAGTGTAGGTCCAGAGGGCAGCACGCACTGGGTAAGGACCTCTAGGGAGAGTAAGGCAGGATACATTCTCGTCCTTATACTTCCTTCCCTGTTTTTGTACCTGCTAACTTTTGCTCTACAACAAATAGGCCTTTAAGCATCTGTTCTGAGCCTGGCCTTGCACTGGGCAAAACTGGAAACATGGGCATTATGAAACCTGGGCCATACATCTAGAAGTACTTAATATATTGCGAGAGGTGAACCTGGAAACAATGGACTATAATTGCATGGGTCAAGGTATGTAATAGACAGAGATGGATTTGATGTGTGAGAGTGCTGACCCACTGACTCTGACTTGGGATTAGGTAAACTTACCTTTAAAAAGGCATTGAGACAGGGCCTGGTTAGAGAAACCTGTTAAGGTTATTGCCAGAAGATGAAGCAGAGGTACAGAATGCTACTTTTGGGGTATGGCTGCTTTAGGGCCTTTCATTTCATTTTCAGATTTGATGAAATAATAGGGCATCTGTGGCCAGGTGCGGTGGCTCATGCCTGTAATCCTAGCACTTCGGGAGGATGAGGCGGGCAGATCACAAGCTCAGGAGATTGAGACCATCCTGGCTAACCTGGTGAAACCCCGTCTCTACTAAAAATTCAAAAAATTAGCCGGGCGTGGTGGCACACACCTGTAGTCCCAGCTACTTGGGAGGCTGAGGCAGGAGAATCGCTTGAACCCGGGAGGCGGAGGTTGCAATGAGTCGATATCTCACCATTGCACTCCAGCCTGGGTGACAGAGTGAGACTCTGTCTCAAAAAAAAAAAAAAAAGAAAAAAGAAAATAGGACATCTGGCCGCGTGCGGTGGCTCAAGCCTGTAATCCCAGCACTTTGGGAGGCCGAGACGGGCGGATCACGAGATCAGGAGATCGAGACCATCCTGGCTCACACGGTGAAACCCCGTCTCTACTAAAAATACAAAAAACTAGCCGGGCGAGGTGGCGGGCGCCTGTAGTCCCAGCTACTCGGGAGGCTGAGGCAGGAGAATGGCGTAAACCTGGGAGGCAGAGCTTGCAGGGAGCTGAGATCCGGCCACTGCACTCCAGCCTGGGTGACAGAGCGAGACTCCGTCTCAAAAAAAAAAAAAAAAAAAAAAAAGAAAATAGGACATCTGTGTCCAGGAATCTTTATCTCCCCACCACCCCTCAAGCAGTGCTGGGCTGACTGCAGAAGGCTCTTCCTTGTTCTGCACTTGTTCCATTTCTGGTTTTGAAAGATGAAGCCTGAGAGGTGTCAGAGCTATGCCAGCTGCTATGGGGCCAGAAACAGGTGAGGCTTTTAGGTCTGCTTGAGTTAAGGAGTGAGGGGTTTGTCCTCTTCAGCTAGCTTAAGGTCTTTGCTATGAAACTGGATAAGTAGTTCACGTAGCTTGTTTTTCATTTGGGGCTATTTTCAGCCTTGGAGGCCAGCAAGGTGAATGACTGAGATGCTTTTATGGGGTTCAAGCTTTTGCTAGATCCTATTTGCCAGGATAGGTGCCCAGCAATTTTCCAGGACATCAGCCTTTCTGAACAAGCAGCACTGAAAGGAAGAAGCACTTCCCTTTTCTCTCAGTGGGCAGTATAGGAAATGTGAGAGTGGGTGGTCAGTTTAATATTACAACCCAGGTTTTAAGTAGAGATGCTGTATAGTTTGGAACATTGCCATATAGTTTTTTTTTTTTTTTTAAATTTTTGAGACAGAGTCTCACTCTGTTGCCCAGGCTGGAGTACAGTGATGTGCTTTCTGCTCACTGCAGCCTCCATCTCCCAGATTCAAGGGATTTTCCTGCCTAAGCTTGGAGATTACAGGTGCTCCACACCTGGGATTACAGGTGTGCACCACCATGCCCAGCTGAATTTTTGCATTTTTAGTAGAGATGGAGTTTCACCATGTTGGCCAGGCTGTTCTTGAACTCGTGACCTCAAGTGATCCACCTGCATCGGCTTCCCAAAGTGCTGGGATTATAGGTGTGAGCCACCATGCCCGGCTGCCATATAGTCTTTAATGCAGTTTTGAGGGACTCATCTGAATTGTTCTTGTGTTTTTCTTGTTATCTTGACTGCCAGGCTTTACTATGGGGGGAGCTCTATAAATGTATAGATCTGTTGCTGGCCAGAGACTTGATCTCTTTTGCGCTTGCACACCTCTAGGGCTAACAAAGCAGATGGAGTGGGCTGTACTAAGAGGTGATGCATTGGTGGTCCATATCCGAGAGTGTTCTTGGGAGTTCCCTATTTAGTGAGTGCTTACTATGTGCCGGGCAGTTGTGGCAACAGTGGGCATCATACTAGGTGCTGAAGTTTTATCAGAGATACCTAAGGCAGATCGTTATCTGATCCCTAAGGCCCAACAAATAAATAAATATTTGTTGTTTAATAAATGTTGGTCCAAGGAATAAACTATTTTTTAAAGGAACCCAGATACAGGGGGTGTGAGAAGGAAGCTAGCAGTCATTGAATGCTTACTATGTGCCAAGTACTGTGTTAAGTGCTTTCACAGATATTTAATTTTTTTTTATTATTAATTTTTTTGAGACGGAGTCTTGCTCTGTTGCCCAGGCTGGAGTGCAATGGCGCGATTTTGGCTCACTGCAACCTTTACCTTCTGAGTTCAAGCGGTTCTCTCACCTCAGCCTCCGGAGTAGCTGGGATTACAGGCGTGTGCCACCACATCTGGCTAATTTTTTGTATTTTTTCTTTTTAGTAGAGATGGGGTTTCACCATGGATACTTAATTTTTAATACAGTCTTCTGAGATTGTTAATGTTATCAGCATCTTTGAGATGGACAAAATAAGAGATTAAATTACTTGTCAAAGTCACTTTCTATCAGCCTTATCTAGGCTCTTTTTTGAGGGTCTGCCCTCTTGGTTTGGTAGATACCTAACAGGGTAATCTTGTTTTTAGTATTGTTGGGTGAGTGGGGCTAGTCTGAGTCTTTTCAAAGTCACAGGAGATGCAGTTGTCTAGGCTTGGTGCTGATGATATAGATAAGGATAATATAAGGTACATAACCTGGAAAAATTACTATTGAGTGGGGAGACAGGTAAATAGGCATTACAGGGTAGTAAATATTAAGCAAAGACAGGCCTTTTTACTTTGTGAGAGGTACATTGGGCAGGGACTTTTACTCTGAGGCTTCAACTCTTGTCCTTTCTGTACCTGTAGCTCCTCATTGGGATATCCCTTATTACCTGACCTTGTGTTTTGACAGTTTCATGAGTGTTACTTTTTCATCAAGATTGCTTACTCCTTGAGACTAGATATTCTTTTTTTTTCTTACTGTCTCTTAGGTATCTGACCTAGGCCATCACGCTTACCTTCTCTGGACCTTAGTGGCATTATCTGTAAAACAAGGCTAATGATAGGTGTTTTGCAATCTGAGAGCCGGGGCCAGTCCAGGTGGTGATCTCTGGAGGTTCATCTAGTTTTTTCAAATCTGTGATTTCTGTGATCATCCTCTTTTGGTCCTTATATAGAGCTGGATATCCAGGAGGCTTTAAGTTTGTCACAGAGATTGTTGAAGGTATTTTCTGGTACCTCAGAAGTCTTAAGAACTTTTCTGTATCACCCTGTTAGAGCTACATACCCAGCAGCACTGACAGAGACTCATGGCTTTTCCTGGCCAGTCCCTTGGACTGAACCAGTTTTCTCAGCCTGGTGGGGAAGATTTGACTGAAATTTTAAACTCAAAAGGATATCATGGCCAGGCATGGTGGCACACGCCTGTAATCCCAGCTACTCAGGAGTCTGAGGCAAGAATCTGGGAGATGGAGGTTGCAGTGAGCCGAGATCACACCACTGCACTCCAGCCTGGGTGACGGAGCAAGACTCCATGACACACACACACACACACACGCACACACACACACACAGCGTATTGTATTTAAGTATATTTTCTAGTCTGGCTTCTTTCATCATCAGCCAGGTCAACTAGAGGTAGTGCTTTCCTGATTTTGCTTCTGGAAGGCGTTCTTTGAGCAGTGAGATAGGACCCCACCCTTAGGACTTTCACCTTTCCAGGTATTGGGCCAGAAGTCTAAAGCTCCATGAAATACTGTTTATGTACAATTCTAGCCTGAGCTCTAAACTTGTAAAAGAATCAACTTTGATATGACTTGGGGTCCCATGGGACCTACCAGGAAATCACAGGAACTCTGAGCTATAGCAAAGTCCACCACTAATTAGACAGTTAATAATAATGCTAATTATTATGATAAAAAATGTATATTGAATACTTATATGTCAGGTACAATTACGTATTTATTTAATTCTCACAGCAGCCAATGACATAGATATTGTTATTATTCTCATTTTGTAGATGAAGAATCTAAAGTCATGTATCTAGTAATTGGTGCAAGTAGGACTTAAGCCTAATTAGAAATTTCATGTTCTAATTCCAAACCCTATGTTCTTTTATTTTTTAAAATAAAAGAAAATTTATTTTTCATTTTATTATTATTATTATTTTTTGAGACAGAGTCTCGCTCTGTTGCCCAGGCTGGAGTGCAGTGGCACGATCTTGGCCCACTGTAACCTCTGCCTCCTGGGTTCAAGTTATTCTCCTTCCTCAGCCTCCCTGGTAACTGGGGCTACTACAGGCGCATGCCACCACACCTGGCTAATTTTTGTATTTTTAGTGGAGACAGGGTTTTGCCATGTTGGCCAGGCTGCTCTCAAACTCCTGACTTCAGGTGATCTGCCCACCTTGGCCACCCAAAGTGCTAGGATTACAGGTGTAAGCCACTGCGCAGGCTCACTATTGTATTTTAATTATTTACTTGGATATCCTCCTATCCAGATTTTAAATTGCTAGAAGGCAGGGACTGATTACTCTTTATTTCATTAAAAAAAGAAGTATTGAGTTATGGCATATATCCAATAAAATGAATTAAATGCTTGATGAATTTTTACCAATGTATTTATCTATGTAACTACCACCTAGATCAAGATACATTTCTGCATCTTTCTAGAGTGTAGCACAGAGATGAGCAAACATTTTCTGTGTAGGGCTAGAGAGTAAATATTTTAGGCTTAATGGGCTATACTGCAAGTTGCAACAGGAAGACAGCCATAGATAATATTTAAATGGACATGTGTAGCTGTGTCTAATAAAACTTTGTTTACAAAAACAAGATGTTTGGGCTAGATTTGGCCTGAGAGCCTCAGTTTGCTGATCTAGCAGAGTGTCTAAGGACAAAATAGAAATTCAGTAAATGTTTGTTGAATTGTGGACTAAGTCCTTGATTTCAGAAATCTCTTCTTGATTTTCTAGCAGTGGGGCAGCTTGTATCTCCACAGTAGGGCTGTACTTTGTTTTTATTTTTTATGTTTTATTTATTTATTTTTGTTATTTAGTTTTTATTTCATAATCATGAACTTAACTCTGCAATCCAGCTAGGCATGGAAGGGAACAAAGAAAACATGGAACCCAAAGGGAACTGCAGCGAGAGCATAAAGATTCTGGGATACTGCGAGCAAATGGGGTGCAGGGGTGCTCTCCTGAGCTACAGAAGGAATGATCTGGTGGTTAAGATAAAACACAAGTCAAACTTACTAGAGTTGTCCACAGTTAGCAGTGGTGATCTTCTTGCTGGTCTTGCCATTCCTGGACTCAAAGTGCTCTGTGGCCTTCACAATATTCATGCCGTCTTTCACCTTGCCAAAGACCACAGGCTTGCCATCCAACCACTCAGTCTTGGCAGTGCAGATGAAAAACTGGGAACTGTTTGTGTTGGGTCCAGCATTTGCCATGGACAAGATGCCAGGACCTGTATGCTTTAGGATGAAGTTCTCATCATCAAATTTCTCCTCGCAGATGGACTTGCTGCCAGTGCCATTATGGTGTGTGAAGTCACCACCCTGACACATAAACCCTGGAATAATAATTCTGTGAAAGCAGGAGCCCTTATAACCAAATCCTTTCTCTCCAGTGCTCAAAGCATGAACGTTTTCTGCTGTCTTTGGAAACTTGTCTGCAAATAGCTCAAAGGAGACATGGCCCAAGGGCTCATTGTCGAAGGCGATGTCATGGTGGGGTTAACCATGTCTGAGAGTACAGGGCTCCCGGTGGTGGCAGCATCTGCAAAGCCTTTTATGTTTTATTTTTAATAGAGATGGGGTTTTGCCATGTTGCCCAGGCTGGTCTTGAACTCCTGAGCTCACGCAATCCACCCACTTCGTCCTCCCGAAATGCTAGGGCTGTAATGTTGAGAGGTTCTTTGTGGAACAGGCTGCCTTTTGATAAGTTGTTTGTGTTCATAAGGGAATAAAAATGTCATCCCTTCCAGCACTTTCCCAATTTTATTGGTGCAACATCTTCAGAATCTTTGGGATCCGTGAAAATAATATAGGGGTATGTTTGTTTGAATCCCCTGAGGCTATTAGGTATTATTTATTTTGTCCTTGGTGCCTAGCCAGCATGGATGGACAGGGATGCTCAGTAAATATTTGTTTTTGAATGAATAAATGAATTTAAATTGCTTTCAGTATTTTAACAAGCCTAATGGAAATTGTACATTTATCTACAATAAAAGTGTCTTTGATTTTGGTTTCAATTGTACCAGTTTTGTGTAAACACTAGTTTGCTCATGCTGATTAGTTCTTTGACTGGCAGTTGATGGCATCATAGGACATAAACCTACCCAGTGAGTGAATGACCTTGGACACAAGTACACAGCCAAAATAAGCAACTGGTAGAGCCTGATACATGAATGTCTACATGTTTACTTCCACTTTCTTGCTCATTAGCAATATTATTTGTATATGGTTGATAATGGTATATGGTTGGTTAAAATCTGGGGCAACATTTTTTTTTTTTTTTGAGACAAAGTCTCACTCTGTAGCCCAGTCGCCCAGGCTGGAGTGCAGTGGCGCAATCTCAGCTCACTGCAACCTCTGCCTTCCAGGTTCAAGTGACTCTCCTGCCTCAGCTTCCCAAGTAACTGGGTTTACAGGCCTGTACTACCACGCCTGGCTAATATTTTTATTTTTTGTAGAGATGGGGTCAATATCCAAATAAGGTCTACATCATGTCGATTGATCTAAATCTTGAGTCTTTTCTGGGACTACAGGCATGTGCCACCATGCCTAGCTAACTTTTGTATTTTTTATAGAGATGGGGTTTTGCCATGTTGCCTAGGAAGGTCTTAAACTCTGTAGCTCAGGTGATCTGCCCACCTCCCAAAGTGCTGGGATTACAGGTGTGAGCCACTACGCCAGGCCAATTTGAACTATATTTGAAAAAGAAGGTTCCATTGTTTAAAAGTAAGTCTTGAAAACTATTGTATTGTAGTTGTTCTCTGACAGCACCAATTATGACAGGAACCAGGAACTATGAAGTGGTTGTGACTGTGACTAACTTGTAATATGTTTTAAACTTTTTTTAACTTCCTCATATTTGTTGTTTTTGGCTTTTGTTCTTTCTCAACTCAACAGTTAAACTCTTACAACAAAAACGGCCCATATGTTTTAACTTTTGAAGGGAGAGATGGGTGGACTGTCTTACCTTAGAGCCAGGCTTCAGGCTTGGGGGAGGGAGTCCCAAGGGCTGGAATGGGGGTTCTGCTTTAATGAGCAAAGGAAGTGGTTAAGTCCCTGGGGCCTATGCAGCCTGAAAAAGAGCCCCAAAAGTGACCTTGGGACCATCAAAGACTAGACGCTCTTAGCAGAGCATGGGTCCCTTTTCCTTACCCCTTATTCCACAGCCTACAGGGTCTCTTTCAGTTGTCCAAAGGACCTGGCTGGTCAGGCTTTACTTGAGTCACATCTGACATGTTCCAGGCCCAGGGTCCTGGTAGCTGTGTTTAGGGCTGATTCCTAGGAATCATGACAAAGAATGAAGGGTACCTTGTTTTTGACTGTGTTTTTTTTTTTTTTTTTTTTTTTTGAGACAGAGTCTCGATTTGTTGCTCAGGCTGGAGTGCAGTGGCATGATCTCGGCTCATTGCCACCTCCGCCTTCCGGGTTCAAGCAATTCTTCTGCCTCAGCCTCCCAAGTATCTGGGATTACAGGCATGTACCACCATGCCTGGCTCATTTTTTTTTGTTAAACAAGAGTAGGAACAGGGTTTCGCCATGTTGGCCAGGCTGGTCTCAAACTCCTGACCTCAGGTGATCCACCCGCTTCGGCCTCCCAAAGTGCTGGGATTATGGGCGTGAGCCACTGTGCCTGGCCGACCCTGTTCTAAGGAAGGCCAAGGGCAGGAAGCTCTTAGCAATAGCTTTGGCTGATCCTTGGCCAGCAATACCGTATGTCACTCTGGCCAAGAGAAGAGCTGCTGTGGAGCACTTGGTGTTCTCTAGCCTTTGTGGAGGTCACAGGCAAACAGGGCAGGGGAGCAAGGCCTTAATTAGTTAGGGACTCCTGGAGCAAAGCCACTTGGCAGTGTCTCAGCTTCTTGGTGGGACTGGCTCATTCTCCTAGTGACAGTGCAAATACTCCTTCCCTTTATAGCCTTTAAACCTCCAAGAGATTGGTCTTCTTCCTTGAGCTTCGAGATATTTCTATGCAGTGTGGTTCAGGGCTGATTTTAAAAGCCGGATAGGTGGAATGAGAAAAATTCCTTCCATCTGTGTAGTACTTTTTGGTCACTTATCCACATTTTTTTTAGTTTCAAACCAACTGTCCTGCGAGTTGTAAATGAAGAAATTAAAGCTCAGAAAGGAGATGCACTTAACCAAGTTTGTATAGCTAATTCAACTCTGGGTTCCTGGAATAGCACTCTTTCTTTCTTTTCCTTCTCTTCTTTCTTTCTTTCGAGATGGAGTCTCACTCCCTTTTCTCCCAGGCTGGAATGCAGTGGCGAGATCTCGACTCTCTGCAAGCTCCGCCTCCCAGGTTCACGCCATTCTTCTGCCTCAGCCTCCCGAGTAGCTGGGACTACAGGCGCCCGCCACCACACCCGGCTAATTTTTTGTATTTTTAGTAGAGACGGGGTTTCACCATGTTAGCCAGGATGGTCTTGATCTCCTGACCTCATGATCCGCCTGTCTCGGCCTCCCAAAGTGCTGGGATTACAGCTGTGAGCCACGGCACTCGGCTGAAATAGTACTTTCTCTATCGTTATATGTGGGACAAGGGGAAAGGAGGAGAATGGTAAATACAATTATTTTATGTACTAGGCAATGTGTAAGGTGCTTAGTTTAGTTTTCTCACATTTTGTGGTAATTTATTTTTTAATCTCTATTTTAATGTTAGGGAAGCTGAGCTTCAGAGTGGTTGACTTACTCACGATCACAGAGCTAAGAAGTGGCTGAACCTGGATTCAGATCTAAGTCTATTTGACTTCAGAACCCATGTGTTTTCATCATTATACTATATTCCTTGATAGTTGTTTATTCTGAAACATCTTGATTGAGCTGCCGATGCAACACTAGGTAGTGTCACAAGGGATGCAAGGAAGCATAAGATTTAGTAATTTCTTCCCTCATGGAGTACGTAATTTGGTGATACTGCTATGACAGAGACAATAGTGTATAGGGATAGACAGAGACATGGGGCAATGGGAGCTTAGGGGGCAACCCTAATAATTGGTGGTGGGGGAAATTGTCAGAGAAGGCTTCTCAGAAAAGTTGGTACCTTAGTTTCTCTAGCAATAATGAGCATGGGCCCTTGGGGTCAGCTTGCCTGGGTCTCATCACTGTAATACTATATGCTAGCTGTAGTGCTTTGGGCAAGTTACTTAATCTCTCTGAGCCTGCTTCCTCATCTATAACATGTAAATTATTATAAAATCAATCTCATAGAACTGTGCGAAGATTAAGATGAGATAATCTATGTTGACTATCTAGCAACTTGCTTGACATGTAGTAAGCTCTCATTAAGTGTTAACCATTATAATTATCACTGTCTAATCTGTTTTTCTCCCATGTCCTGTTCAAGTGGGGACAAATGAAGCTAGGTAGGCTCTCTTAGGGCCTGTTATTGTCAGTAAAGTAGAGGTTTTGTCTAGAGTGATTTCAAAATATTTCTTTCACGCCCAAGATTCTGTCAAAGTAAAAGTTACTAAGTTAACTGTTTCCAGGAGGGCAGCTGTCAAGTTACTTTGTATCTCATGGCAACCAAATCTGGCTTGAGTTCCCTTTTAAAGCCAGCTCTGGTGAGTTGCTGAAAATACTACCTGATAAAAGCTTCTCTTTCCTTTGCTGACTCTTCATTGGATTGACTGAAAGCTGGCCTCTTGAAATACTGGTCTATTTCTCTTCTCTTCCTCCAGGTTTATTGTGATGGAGAAGATAATGTAATTTTAGTAATCCGGGTATTCTCTACTACTTTAGGGTCCTGTGTATTCTAGGTAACTGTGGAATAGCAGTACCTTTATATATTTGTACAGTGCTTTTTGTTTGTTTGTTTGTTTGTTTGTTTTTTGGAGACAGGGTCTTTCCCTCTGTTGCCCAGGCTAGAGTGCAGGGATGTGATCACTGTAGCCTCCTGGGCGCAAATGATCCTCCCACCTTAGCCTCCCAAGTATCTGGGACTATAGGCACACCCCACCATGCCTGGCTAATATTTTTATTTTTTGTAGAGATGGGTTCTCACTATGTTGCCTAAGCTGATCTTGAACTCCTGGACTCAAGCAGTCTTCCCACCTTGGCTTCCCAAAGTGTTGGGATTACAAGCATGAGCCACTGTGGCTGGCCCAATGCATTGTTTTAAGATATAATAAGTGTTCTGACTAGGCACGGTGGCTCACACCTGTAATCCCAGCACTTTGGGAGGATGAGGCAGTTGGTTACTTGAGGTCAGGAGTTCAAGACCAGCCTGGCCAACATGGCGAAACCCTGTCTCTATTAAAAATGCAAAAATTAGCTGGACATGGTGGTGTGCACCTGTAATCCCAGCTACTCAGGAGGTTGAGGCAGGAGAATTGCTTGAACCCGGGAGGCGGAGGCTGTGGTCACACCACTGCACTCCAGCCTGGGTGACAGAGTGAGACTCAAAAAAATAAATAAGTGTTCTTCAGAATGTCAGTATCACAGGAAATGGCATTATTATTATTACTCAGTAAAAGACCTTTGAGATCAAGTTAGGAAAAGCTAGGGGACTTTAATATGATAAGGAAAGGTATGCAGGGTTTCCTACGTTTTTCTGAACATGTAATCTTTTTTTATCCTCAAAAACCACCTATTGACATTTTGTTAGATACCAGTGTTCCACAGAACACAATTAGGTAAATGAACACAGTGTGGCCCCCTGCTTTTCTATTAGCATGACTTGGAGAAGTAGTATGGCCAGCTGTCCTTTAGTTGACAAGGTACCTCCATGACTCCTTTTCAAAGAGAAAATGAAATACTTAATGAGAGCTTATGCATCAGAAAATCTCCTAAGTGTTCGACATAGATTACATCTTTATGTTCACAACAGCTCTATGAGATTGCTAATATAGTTTTCTCCATGTTGTTGTTGTAGAAAGCTAGAGATCTTGGTTAATCCACCAGTCTCTAGTTATGTCTCAGACTCAGTGGTGGGAGATTTAGCTTTTATTGTTTGCCTAAGCCGCCTTCATTTTTTCTTTTGAGACAGCGTCTCTCTCTGTTGCCCAGGCTGGAGTATACTCCAGCAGTGTAGTCACAGCTCACTGCACCCTTGACTTCCTGGGCTCAGGTGATCCTCCTGCCCCAGGCTCCAGCATCCTGAGAAACTGGAACTACAGGCACGTGCCATGATGCCCAGCTAATTTTTGTGTTTTTTTGTAGAGATGGGGTTTCACCATATTGCTCAGGCTGGTCTCGAACTTGTGAGCTCAAGCAGTCTTCCCGCCTCAGCCCCGCAAAGTGCTGGGATTACAGGCATGAGCCACTGTGGCTGACCCCCAACGACTCTTAAACATTTATTGTTCTGGGGTAATGGGGATGTAGTGATGGAAAACCAGGCACTGCCTCATGGAACTTAATCTAATAGAGATGATTAGATATGAGTGTGGAAATGTGAGTTACAAATTGGGACTTTAGAGGTTAAGGGAAGGCAGATATTTTTATGAGTTACTGTGGCTTCCTGGGATGGTGTCACTTAACTAATTCCTAAAACTGTTTAAGTTTATATACTGCAGAAGCTCAGGGAGGCATTTAGATTGTGAAAATGACCTCAGTGAAGATAGGAGTGAGCAGAGAGCAGCGATCCCCAACCTTTTTGGCACCAGGGATTGGTTTCATGCAAGACAATTTTTCCACAGACCCGGGGGATGGGGTGGGGATGATTTGGGTTGAAACTGTTTCACTTCAGATCATCAGGCATTAGATTCTCATAAGGAGCACGCAACCTAGATTCCTCGCATGTGCAGTTCACAGTAGGCTTTGCGCTCCTGTGAGAACCTAATGCTGCCACTGATATGACGGGAGGCGGAGCTCAGGCAGTAATGTTCGCTTGCCTGCCATTCACCTCCTGCTGTGTGGCCTAGTTCCTAACAAGTCACCGACTGACTGGTACGATCTGCAGCCTGGGGGTTGGGGACCCCTGGCATAGGGAATAGAATGCTCAGGAGAAGGTGGTATCCTGTACTGCTCTTAGGCATGACACCACCTGTGAGACTCTGCTAAAGGTGTTAATTTCTGGCCAGCTGAAGGTAGCATTGCCAGAGGGAGGAGCTGGGCAGATTGCAGTTGGTGTTGTGGATAGAGGCAAAGGATCATAAATGATCGTCAGAAGTTAAAAGGACTGGGAGCTGGTGGATTATGGAATGTGAAATGGGACAGGGCAACATTTCACATCTCAGGCTATGAATGACAGAGGGACTTGGAATCTGAATATGTTTATATATAATTTGTTAAGTTCTTACCATGTGCCAGGTACTATTCTTTGCATTTTTAATGCTAAGCTTAATTTTTATTAGTAGTTTATTTAGATTAGCTTATTTAATCTTTGTACCAACCCTATGAGAGTAGGTACTATTATTTTATTGTTTTAAAGATGGGAAAACTGAGGCCTAGAGAACTTAAATGATTTGCCCAAACTCACATGGCTAATAAGTGGTAGAGGTAGGATTCAGGCTCAGGTACTATGTTTTTAGTGTCCTTGTTCCTAATCACTGTGGTATACAGTTTTAAGCAGTGAGAAGTCCTTATAGATTTCTGCCTAGTCAAGCAATTGTTGGTAAGTATTGTGATGCAGGGCAATTTCCCAAGGTTTGATTGAAGGCAGGAAGACTTGCCACAGGGTGTTGTAGCAACCATTCCAGTTGCTTTGGAAAATGTATAAAGGTCTTGGAGTTATTTCACAAATTACTTCCTGAGATGGCTCTGGCAGTTGGCAGTCCTATCTATCAGCTCAGCCCATTTTAGAAATCATTTTCCAAATAATTTTAATCTTAAGGAAGCTCTCCTCTTTCTATTGAACAGGCTGTGCCAGGCATAGGGGTCCCAGGAATCAGGTAGGAAATAGCTCTTGTGGGGTCAGTCCATCTGGAAGCATTTGCAAGAGGGAAGTTGAACCTATTGAGATTTCCTGTTGTCATTAGAATTTGCTCTCCTGCTATAGGGGGAGTATCCCCTGTTAGGACTGATAGTCTGGTTGCTTATCTTGAGAGGGTGGGCAAGTGGGCTGGGGTGCAGAGATGTGAAAGACAGTCTGTGTCCATGAACAACCTGCAGGTTACTGAGACATCCATAAACAAGTGCACTCTATACGGTGTCACAAGTGCTACAACAGAGGTACATAGAAAATGTACTGGGAAAAGCTGGGCGTGGTCGCTCACGCCTGTAATCCCAGCACTTTGGGAGGCCGAGGCGGGTGGATCACGAGGTCAGCAGTTCGAGACCAGCCTGACCAACATGGTGAAACCCCATTTCTACTACAAATACAAAAATTAGCCGGGCGTGGTGGTGCGTGCCTGTAATCTCAGCTACTCAGGAGGCTGAGGCAGGAGAATTGCTTGAACCTAGGAGGCAGAAGTTGCAGTGAGCCGAGATCACTCTACTGTACTCCAGCCTGGGTGACAGAGTGAGACTCCGTCTCAAAAAAAAAAAAAAAAAAAGTACTGGGAGAGAAAGGGAGGAGGGTCTAAACACTTAGCAAGATCAAAGATGCTACCCTCTAAGGATGACCAGGGTTGTGCCAGAGTGCCCTGGAGTGTATTCTGGGCAGTGTGACTGTGAAAGTGCATGGCATATTCAGTGAATGACGAGTTGTTCCCTGAACTGGAGTGTTGGACTACTTGGAGGGAGTGGCACGAGATGAAGCTGGGTGTGTGCAAAGGGCCAGATCCTGAATGACTTTGTATTTTAT
Source organism: Chlorocebus sabaeus (assembly GCF_047675955.1). Taxonomy (NCBI): domain Eukaryota; kingdom Metazoa; phylum Chordata; class Mammalia; order Primates; family Cercopithecidae; genus Chlorocebus; species Chlorocebus sabaeus. The sequence goes on along the minus strand of NC_132904.1, from coordinate 68,051,482 downwards.
GGTAAAGAGCTTAAATCCCTTTGGAGCTGAGATTTACTGTCAATATTTAAGATGGCTGTGACGTGACCAGAGTGTTTTTACAGGAAGACCTCTTATATGCCTGTGCTTAGAATGGATAGATTAGAACTAGAGGCAGAGAAGGCAGCCAGAAGATTTGCAGTAGCAGATGATGAGGCTGAAACAAGGGTAGTGGTCATGGGAGTTGATTTAAATTGTGTGACGGAAGGATGAAGGAGGCAGTGTTAGGTGACCGGGCATTACTGTGATGCTGTTAGCACATGGAATACAAGAGAGAGAGCTGGGGAAGTTAATGTTGGTTTTGAGATGATTATGGGTGATATCCATGAGAAAATATCTGGTAGTTGGGGGAGAAGACATGAGTTTTGGAGTTCTTGAGAGAGGTAGGAATAGCCTTTGGAATCATGACCTCTAAGAAATAGTGGAGACTGTAGAAGTAGATGAGATCACCTGAGTAAAATTTATAAAATGGGGAAAGAAAGGGGGTTGAGGATAGAGCACAGAGGAACTCTGATATGTGTACACAGAAAAGTTAGGGAGGGAGCCTGAGGAGGGGCAATCAGAGAGGTAAGAGAAAATATTGTCTGGGAAGCCAGGAATGAGAAGAGTTTCTGAAAGAAAGCGATAGTGTCTATTGTAGCAGAGAACAAGTAGGGTGAGCCTGAAATGAGGCTACTGAGTCATTGGTGACCATGGTGACAGCAGTTTCAGTGGAGGGGTGGGGATGGAAGCTAGACTGCTGTGGCTTAGGGAGTGAGTATGAGGTGAACATGTAGAACAAAAGACTTTTTTGAGAAATATAGTTGTGAGGGAAGGAAGTAAAGAGGGTGGTATTTTGAAGAGGCAGCAGAGGAGACAGGTTCAAAGATTTTATTTTTTTAAAAGGTGGAGGGGTGGAGTGGAGACCTGAGCTGGTATAGGTTGAGGGGAGAAGAGCTTGAGATATGTAGCCAGTGAAGGTACCACATCTCCCTGAATACTCCATATTATTATGGGAGTCTTAAACTGTGCTGCTCTGCTGAAGCCTGCAGTCACTAGAGCATGGGACAGACAAGGGATACCTTGTCATTAATAAGTAATCATAGCACCATTTATTGAGTAACCGCTGCATGCCAGGCATTTTCCTAGATACATTAGACACATCTCTGATGCTCACCACAGTTCCCAGAAGTGAGTATTGTCACTGTTTTCCAAATGCAGAAACAGATGAGTTAAGAAACATTCAGCTGGTTAGTGGTGGAGCCAGTTTCAGCCAGGTTTTTGGAACTCCATGATGTATTCTTTCTGCTTCCCAGTGCTATTTTTTTCCATTAAATGGAGCTCAGTGTTGAAACTCTAAAGAGGGCCCTTGCAGTGGGCAGGGTGGGTGGCCTAAAGGCACAAAGGTAGAGTTCTGGAGCTAGTGCTAGCCCGGAGGGAACATGACCTAATCTCCCTCTTAATGAGGGAGGAGGGTCTTGGTCTGGCCTTGCTCTATTTTTTCTTTACTTAGCCAGTGGCTCTGGTGGTTTCAGGCTTTTACTCTATTTTTCTGCATCTTTCTGTAACTTCTTACCAGGGCCTCTGAGGCCCTAGCTGCTGTGTGCTATGGACTGTTACAGAGGAAAAAAGGAATCAGCCTCCAAACCAAGAGGGGCTTACCCTTTTTGACAAGCTACTCATGAGGAATTGCTGAGCTGTAGGATGGCACTCTCTTTGGCACAGTGGGAGGCTTCTTCCTAAGTATTTTTATTTGAGTTGAATAATTTTGATTCAGTGGAAAGAGCAAAACACTGAGAATTAGAAGACACGATTTCCAGTCTAAGTGATGAACTAGGTTACCTCAGGCGAGTCATTCTCCCTTTGCATATTTACTTGATGTAAGGTAGGGACTGTGTTTTACTCATCCTTGTATCTTGAGCAACTGGCACATGCCCTGACTGAATAGGTGTCCTGAATAAGTTTATTATGAAGCTAGTTAATCTGTTCTTCTATTAAATGAGATAATTGGACCTTTTGATTTCCAAAGATTTGCCAATTCTAAAGCATGTTGTTCTGTGAGGGCTTATGTTTTAATTATAAAATAATATATACTGTCACTTAGCACCTACTATTTGCTAGGCATTGTGTGAGGTTCTTTACATATTTATTTTATTTAGATGATTTAAAAAAATTTAAATTTTATCTAGGTGCTTTAGAAATACTATGGTCCCTTAGGCTATAAGCTCCATGAGGACAGTACCAGTGCCTTTTCACTGCTGTAGCTCTAATGCTGGACACAGTGCTAGGCATGTAATGGATGCTCAGTAAGTTTTTGTTGAACAAAGCAATAAGTAGGTGTCTTACCATCCATAAGATAACAACCCTTTAAGATAAGTACTATTAGTCCCATTGTATAGGTAAGAAGATTGAGGCTAAAAGGTCACAGAACTAGTAAATGGCTGAGAGAGAGAAGATTCAAACCAAATCTAACTCTAAAATTGGTACCTTTACCACTTAACACCAGCGTGCCTTCACTTATCTGATGTTTTAATTGCAAATTTGAAAAGAAGGATGACAGTAAAGAAAGATACAAGATCAGAAAATCAAATTTTTCTTGAGGGGTGGGGACATGGTTAGAGGTTGGGCACTGAAGTTTAGAAGTTGGCAAGTATCTCTCATACCTGGCAAGTATCTCTAATACCTTAAGAATAAAAAGAGGTTTATAAGCTTGGGAAGCTGGGGAAAAAAAAGAACAAAAAGGGGTTATAACGGCAGTTACTATTCACTGGGAACTTTGTTTATTGACTATCTCATGGCATTAAAAGTCCATTTATATAATTTTAACTATCATCTATTTATTGACAACTCAAATTTGTGTTTCCAGCTTAGATTTCTCCCTGAATTTTAGACTTGTATATCTAACCTCTTAATTAACATTTTAGATATCTAATAGGCATTTAAAATTTAACAACATTTCACTTACATGGAATCTGTCAGCATATCCTTTAAAATTCAAATCCAAAAATCAGATACTTTTCATTACCTCTGCACTTACCACCCTGATCCAAGTTACCATCGTCTCTTGCCTGGTGAAATAATAGCCTAACTGGTTGCCCTGCTTTTGCCCTTGCCTGTCTATGGTTTATTCTAAACAGGAAGCCAGAGTGATCCTTTTAAAACGTAAATCCAAATCATTTAACTCTTCTGTTCAAAATTGTTCAGTGGCTTTACATATCTCTCAGGGAAAAAGCCAAAGTCCTTAGAGTGGCCCACAAGATCACATGTGACTTGGCTCCCAGTTACCTGTCTTAGCCTCATTTCCTCTCTACCTGCTGACCCTACCCCATTGGCTTTCTTACCATTCTTTGAACAATAGAGACAGACATACTCTTGCCTCAGGGCCTTTGCATTGGTTCTTCCTTCTTTTCCTAACTTTCTGCATGGCTCATGACTTCCTTCCTTCAGATCTTTTGGTTAAATGTCAACTCAGTGAGGCCTTATCCAATCATTCTATTTAAAAATAGCAATCTAGGCCGGGGGCAGTGGCTCACGCCTGTAATCCCAGCACTTTGGGAGGCCGAGGCGGGCAGATCACGAGGTTAGGTGATCGAGACCATCCTGGCCATCATGGTGAAACCCCGTCTCTACTAAAAATACAAAAATTAGCCGGGCATGGTGGCGGGCGCCTGTAGTCCCAGCTGAGTCAGGAGATTAGCGTGAACCAGGGAGGCGGAGCTTGCAGTGAGCTGAGATAGCGCCCCTGCATCTCAAGCCTGGGCGGCAGAGCCAGACTCCCTCTCAGAAAAAAAAAAAAGCAGAAAAAAAAGCAATCCCTCCCCCACCGCACACTACAACCCCTTTCTCTATTTTTCATCACAGCATTTATCACCGTCTGGCATATTTATTGGTCAGGCCTTTCACCATCCGCCCCCCCCCCCCCCGTTAGTTCCATAAGAGCAGGGGTTTTTGTTAATGGCGAAATCCTCAATGCTAAAATACTGACTGGCACATAGCATATACTTAGTAAATATTTGTTGATTGAATGAATGATTGAAAAACCTTTTTGGGCCTGGTATATTTCTAGATGCTTTATATATATTTGTTTAGTTTTCTGCACAACAGTCTTGCAGGATACTACTATTATTCCCATTTTATGAATGGGGAAAGTTATTTGCTGGCCGGGCGCGGTGGCTCACGCCTGTAATCCCAGCACTTTGGGAGGCCGAGGTGGGCGGATCACGAGGTCAGGAAATCGAGACCATCCTGGCTAACACGGTGAAACCCCATCTCTACTAAAAACACAAAAAATTAGCTGGGCCTAGTGGCGGGCGCCTGTAGTCCCAGCTACTGGGCAGGAGGCAGGAGAATGGCGTGAATCCGGGAGGCGGAGCTTGCAGAGATCGCGCCAATGCACTCCAGCCTGGACCTCAAAGCGAGACTCTCTCAAAAAAAAAAAAAAAAAAAAAAAAAAAGAAAAGAAAGTTATTTGCCAAGATTGCATGGCTAGAAAGTTTAAAGCCTAGGTTTATTCTGCTTAATACATTGTCAAGCTCAAATAAAATGTTATAGAAAGAATGACTTATAAATATTGTTGCTTTGCTGCTGAATGGAGTTTGTAAGGGAGCACACTGGTATTTGTGACTGTAATATACCTGGAAGCCTAAAATACACCTGGAAAAAGGCCTTTGTGTGAGTTCTTCCTGTGCACCATTTGACACATATTCGGCTTGCATACACAGAAAGTGAGGGGGGTTTTATGATGATTTGGAAGTTTTTCTCCCCTACCACCCCAGAGAGAGACCTTCTTTCCCTAGTTTGGGATAGTATTAGTGTTACTTTGGGCCAGTTGCTTCATGTCACTTTTCTTTCCTGAGTTGAGTGCCAGCCAAGGCCAGAGTGCAAATGATTCATTCCCAAGGTATACTGGGGTATGATTTTCTCTTTGGTATGGTGATTGGGGAGGCCAAGGCCAGAGCTGATCTCAAAGTAAGATGAAACTGGGGTCAGTGATATCTCCATGGTAAAATGAGGGTGGGTTCAAGTGCTGTCCTAATAGAGCTTTGTCATTTCAAGAATTCTGTCAGAAAGAAGATGAGAGAGAATAAGATCTGGCTCCAACTCCCCGGCTGACTGGGGGTATGGGTATAATATATCTCTGTGTGGGTATAATATATCTCCCTCATAAGTCCCAGGTACCAGTAACTTTGGAGTGAGGGGCCTGGTGAAGTCCTGGGCTTATGAGAGACTCAGGCAGAGGGAGCAGAAGCAGATGTATTCGGTAAGGTTATTCTCAGTAATATGACAGAAGTAGAATAGTAGGAGGTGGGAAAAAAGTCATCTTGTGGTATTATATGGTCAATAACATATGTAAAGAAGAATGAATAATGAGGCATGGATTACAGTAGCACCCACAGTGAAATGAGACTAGAATCAGAGCTGTTCCCAGGAAATAATGAAGATATGAGAACTTTCCCTAGGGTGAGATAAGTCTGTTGGAAATGTGTATGAGGTGACAAAGTCATTTCCAGGGTGAAAGAAAAAAAATATGTTTGAGCAGCCATGAGTAGGAAGGGAAGCATAATGAGAGGGAAGAATTTTAGGGCAACATGTTTAGGAGATAAGGCTAGGGAAACAAGCAGATGCCAGATTATAGAGAACCTTGTCTATCTGTTCAGGATTTGAGACTTTATTCTTTGGGCAATTCAGAACCACTGAAAAATTTAAAATAAGGGATAGACATGGTCAAATTTCCTCCTGGTCATAATGACCTGTGTTCCTAGGGGAGCTGAGGTCAGGAAAGGTTAGAAAATAGCATGGCAGTCTAGGGACTCTAGGCAGATGTTTGTTGAAAGCCAAAAGTATCTGGCATATCCATCTGCGCAGAGATGCCAGAGGACTGTATGAAGCCTGATCTGAGTGAAGTCAGCAGAGGCTTTCCTGGACCTCATCGAAACCTAAGGTCCAGCTGGGCATGGTGGCACATGCTTGCAGTCCCAGCTACTCAGGAGGCTGAGGTGGGAAGATTGCTTGAGTTCAGGAGTTCAAGGCCAGCCTAGGCAACATATGACACCCTGTCTCTTAAAAAAAAAAAATGTAGAACTGAAAACCTCTGTGGATGCACAACACTGTAAATGTACTAAATGCCACTGAATTGTTCACTTAAAAATGGTGAATGTTATGTGAATTTCACCTCAATAAAAGACAGATTAAAACTAAAAACAGGCCGGACGCGGTGGCTCATGCCTGTAATCTCAGCACTTTGGGAGGCTGAGGCTGGTGGGTCACAAGGTCAGGAGTTTGAGACCAGCCTAGCAACATGGTAAAACCCCCATCTCTACTAAAAATACAAAACAACAACAACAACAACAACAACAACAAAAAAAAAACAAGAAAAAAAATTAGGCGGGCATGGTGGCGCCTGCCTATAATCCCAGCTACTGAGGAGGTTGAGGCAGGAGAATCGCTTGAACCTGGGAGGCGGAGAATGCAGTGAGTTGAGATTGCACCACTGCACTCCAGCCTGGGTGACACAGCGAGACAAACAAACAAACAAAAAACAGAAAACAAACTAACAAATCTACAAATCTGATCCTGCCTGAGTCTGTGGGATTTGTCCTGGATTTGCCTTCCTTCTGTAAGGACTTGGCTTATTAGTGGTAGCACTGGGGAGATAAGGATAGGACTAGGCATAGTAGCAAGGATGAGACTCCAAAGCATGTCTCCTTGTCCATCCTTCCACTTGGCTGCCAGAATCTTTCTAACAAGTCAATCTAACTGTGGCCCACCCCTGTCTATTGCTTTCCTATTTCTCAGAGATTCTAAAATCCAAGCTTCTCAATCTGGTGTTCCTGGCATTCTATGATCTGGGTTCTGCATATTGTCTTTTCAGCAAACATTTTTCTATGCTTTTATTCATGTTTTCTATTTTGCTTGGAATGCTTCCTTACCATCTTTTTAAAATTGTTTTTGTTTTTTTTGAGACAGGGTCTCACTCTGTTGCCCAGGCTGCAGAGCTCAACCTCCTGAGCTCGAGTGATCCTCCTATCTAACCCTCTTGAGTAGCTGTGACTACAGGCATGTACCACCATGCCCGGCTAACTTTAAAATTTTTTTGTAGAGATGGGGTCTCCTTCTGTTGCTCAAGCTGGTCTCAAACTCCTGGGATCAAGTGATCCTCCTGTCTTGGCCTCCCACAGTGTTGGGTGTGAGCCACCACCCCTGGCTTGCTTACTCTTTTCTATCTAGTAAACTCCTCATCTTTTAGTACATAGCTCCAGTGTCACCACTTTTTAAGCTTTCTCTGTCCTCTTTGCCTGTAGGTTGGCAGTCTATTCTACTGTTATTCTCCTATCATACTTTCTATGCCTCAGTTATCTTGCTGCATTGTGGTTTCTTTGTATGTGATTACCACACAAGATTGGAAGTTTTTTAAAGACAGAAACACTGCTTTGTTGTTGTTGTTGTTGTTTTTCTATACTACTTGGCCTAGTATTGCACAGAGATAGCACTTACTAATTTGTTTTTTAGAGCAACTTTTATTTCCACCATAAATACTGGTCACAAAAGTTAAATAAGTAGGCTTTGTTGGTACTGTTCAGTCTAGTGAGGCTAACTGGGGGTATCTATCTATAACTGTCCTTCCCTTCCTTTCTCCCTTCCTATATCCCTTTCCTTCTCCCTTCTCTTCTCCCCTCCCCTCTCCTCCTCTCCCTTCTCCCCTCCCTTCCCCTCTCCTCCTCTCCCTTCTCCCCTCCCTTCCCCTCTCCTCCTCTCCCTTCTCCCCTCCCTTCCCCTCCCCTCCCCTCTCCTCTCTTCCCCTCTCTTCTCCCTTTCTTTTTTTCCAAGCTAGCCAGCAGGTTTCACTGAACAATAACTGCAAACTTCAGTGTTAGCTGGGCTTGGGAATAAATTTTTTTTTTAAGAGACAGAGTTTCACTCTTGTTGCCCAGGCTGTAGTGCAATGGTGCGATCTCGGCTCACTGCAACCTCTGCCTCCCAGGTTCAAGCGATTCTCCTACCTCAGCCTCCCAAGTAGTTGGGATTCAGGTACCCGCCACGACGTCCAACTAATTTTTTGTATTTTTAGTAGAGATGGGGTTTCGCCATGTTGGCCAGGCTGTTCTTGAACTCCTGACTTCAAGGGATCCACCCGCCTTGGCCTCCCAAACTGTTGGAATTACAGGCATGAGCCCCACTATGTGTGGCCAAATTGTTTAATAAGACAAAATATTTAAAAAACTGAGGTAAAATGAAAGAGATTCTTAGATGTCTTTGCCAATGTGGGCTCTCTCATTCTTTCTTTAATGCTAGAACACCTGAGTTTTAGCAGGATGCATAGCCGCTCAGCTTCCTTTGCAACTAAGTGTGGCCACATGTGTTAGTTCTATCCAGTGGGGATCCAAGTGGAAATGTTATGTGTACCACTTCTATATTATGTACTTAAGAACAATACGTGGTGCTTCTCTTTGCCTTTTTCCCTTCCTGCTAGCTGGAATATGGTGAGATCTGCAGCACCTTTTTTGATCCCAGAGATGGAAGCCTCATTTTGAGTGAGAATGGCGGAGTTCACTCTCATTTGAGACTGCTCACTGCTTAACTATTATGAGAGAGAAATAAACTTTTTGTTTAATCCACTGTATTTGAGGGTCTCTTAGTTACAGCAGCTTTATCTGTATCCTGACCAGTACAATGAGGCATCAAATTGCTGCAGTATCAAGTTGCTTTTTTTTTTCTCTTAAGTCAGGATCTTGCTGTCGCCCAGGCTGCAGTGCAGTGGTGTCATCACCAGCCTTGATCCCTGGGACTCAAGTGATCCTCCTACCTCAGCCTCCTGAGTAGCTGGGACCACAGATGTGCATTAGCATGCCTGGCTATTTTTTTTTTTCTAGAAATGAGGTCTCATGATGTTACCCAGGCCAGTCTTGAACTCTTGGGCTCAAGTGACCCTCCCGCTTCAGCCTTTCAAAGTGCTGGGGTTAAAGGAGTCAACCACTGTGACCAGTATAAGTTGCTTCTTGGGCTGTTCATGGGTATCTCTTAGTCACACCATACACTGGGTTCCTGACTGTTTCTTGCCTTGCCTTACTTCTAAGCCTTAATTCCTGATGCCTGGATGATTCCCTGAACTCTCTCATATACTTAAACAAATTTTATTGAGGTGAAATTCATATAACATTAACCATTTCGAATTAAACAATTGAGTAGCATTTAGTACATTCAGAATGTTGTACAGCTACCACTTCTATCTAGCACCAAAACATTTCTATCATTCCAAAGGAAAACCCCTTACCTATTAAGCAGTTTCTTCTTCTTTTCCGCTCCCGCTGGCAGCCACCAATAGGATTTACCTATTTTGGATATTTCGTATAAATGAAATCATACTATATGTGACCTTTTGTATCTGGCTTCTTAGAATAATATTTTGGAGCTTAATCTACATTGCAATGTGTTGGTATTTTATTTCTTTTTTATTATCTTTTTTTGGAGGTAAAATATATGTAAGCAAATTTTGTCATTTTATTCATTGATAAGTATACAATTTAATTGCAGTAATTACACTCACAGTATTGTGCAACTTTCCCCACTATTTAAAAAATTTTTTCATCATCCCAAACAGAAACTCTGTACTTACTAAGCAATAACTCCCCATTCCTCCCTCCTGTTAGCCTTTGTTAACTTCCAGTCTACTTTTTGTCTTCATGAATTTGCCTATTCTAGATATTTCATTTAAGTGAAATCATATAATGTTTGTCTTTTTATGTCTGGCTTATTTCACTTAGCATAATTTTTTCAATTCCATCTATGTTGCAACATGCATCAGAAAACTTCATTTTTTTTTTTACTGGTGGAATTAGGTGTATATATACATACCACAATTTGTTTATTCATCTATTGATGAATATTTAGACTGTTTGCTATGCTATGGACATGATAGTTACATGTACTTGTTCCAGTACCTGTTTTTAATTTTTTTGTTTGTTTGTTTGAGACGGAGTCTCATTCTGTCACCTGGGTTGGTGTACAGTGGCGCAATCTCAGCTCACTGCAATCTCTGCCTCCTGGGTTCAAACAATTCTCCTGCCTCAGCCTCCTGAGTAGTTGGGATTACAGGTGTGCACCACCACGTCCCGCTGATTTTTGTATTTTTAGTAGAGATGGGATTTCCCATGTTGGCCAGGATGGTCTCGATCTCCTGACCTCGTCATCCACCCGCCTCAGCCTCCCAAAGTGCTGGGATTATAGGCGTAAGCCACTGCGCCTGGCCTGTTTTCAATTTTTGGGGGTGTATCATAAGAGTGGAAATGTAGAATTGTATGGTAGCTTTATGTTTAAGTTTTTGAGGAACCACCAAACTGTTTTCCACAACAGCTATACCATTTTACATTCCCATCAGCAGTGTATAAGGGGTTGCAGTTTCTTTTTTTTTTTTTTTTTGAGACAGCGTCTCGCTCTGTCGCCCAGGCTGGAGTGCAGTGGCGCGACCTCTGCTCACTGCAAGCTCCGCCTCCCGGGTTCACGCCATTCTCCTGTCTCAGCCTCCCGAGTAGCTGGGACTACAGGCACCTGCCACTGCACCCGGCTAATTTTTTTGTATTTTTTTAGTAGGGACGGGGTTTCACTGTGTTAGCTAGGATGGTCTCGATCTCCTGACCTCGGGATCCACCCGCCTCAGCCTCCCAAAGTGCTGGGATTACAGGCGTGAGCCACTGCGCCCAGCCAGGGGTTCCAATTTCTCCACATCTTTGCCAGTACTTCTTTTTTTTTTCTTTTTTTCTTTTTGGTTTTGTTTTTAATTACAACCATCCTAGTGGGTGTGACATGGTATCTCATTGTGGTTTGATTCGTGTTTCCCTAATGACTAATGATGTTGATCATCTTTTCATGTGCTTGTTGGCCATTTGTATGTCTTCTTTGGAGAATGTGTATTCAAGTCCTTTGTCCGTTTAAAATTAGGTTATTTGTTTTTGTTGTTGAGGTATTAAAATTCCTTTTCAAGTGTTTTGTCCGTTTAAAATTAGGTTATTTGTTTTTGTTGTTGAGTTATTAAAATTCCTTATGTATTCTGGATACTAGACCCTTAATGAGATGTATGATTTGCAAATATTCTCTCCCATTCTATAGGTTGATTTTTCACTTTTTTGATAATGTCCTTTGAAACACCGTAGCTTTAAATTTATTTTTATTTTTTAGAGGTGAGATTTTGCTATGTTGCCCAGGCTCACCTGGAATTCCTGGGCTCGAGCGATCCACCTGCTTCAGCCTTGCAAAGTGTTGGGATTAATAGGTGTGAGCCACTGTGCCTGGTCCAGTTTTTAGATTTTATGGATTTTAATTTGTTTATCTTTTGTTGTTGTTGTTGTTTGTGCTTTTGTGTTGTTTCTAAAAAAATTTGGTCAGGCATGGTGTCTCACACCTGTAATCTCAGCACTTTGGGAGGCTGAGGTGGGCAGATCACCTGAGGTCAGGAGTTCGAGACTGACCTGGCCAACATGGTGAAACCCTGTCTCTAGTAAAAATACAAAAAGAATTAGCCAAGTTTCGTGCTGCACGCCTGTAATCCCAGCTACTCAGGAGGCTGAGGCAGGAGAGTCACTTGAACCCAGGAAGCAGAGGTTGCGGTGAGCTAAGATTGCACTATTGCACTCCAGCCTGGGCAACAGAGTGATACATCTCAAAATAAATAAGTAAATAAATAAGATTTAAAAAATAACAAATCTGTTGTCAAAGCCAAGGTTATGAATATTTACTTCTCTATTTTATGGGTTTGCTCCTATGTTTTACCTCTAAGAGTTTTATGGTTTAGCACTTATATTTAGGTCATTGATCCACTTTGAGTTAACTTTTGGGTGTAGTATGAATTTCTTGAACTTTAAACCCTTGAGTGTATGCCAATCCAGTCAGTAATGATTTTTTTTTTTTTAATTGAGACAGGGTCTCGCTCTGTTCCCCCGGCTGGAGTGCAAATGGCGCGATCTCGGCTCACTGCAACCTCCGCCTCCGGGGTTCAAGCGATTCTCCTGCCTCAGCCTCCCGAGTAGCTGGGATTACAGGTGCCTGCCACCACACCTGGCTAATTTTTGTATTTTTTGTAGATATGGGGTTTCACTGCTGGTCAGGCTGGTCTTGAACTCCTGACCTCAGGTGATCTGCCTGCCTCGGCCTCCCAAAGTGCTAGGATTACAGGCGTGAGCCACTGAGCCTGGCCATTTTTTTGTATTTTTAGTAGAGATGGGGTTTTGCCATGTTGGCCAGGCTGTTCTCGAACTCCTGACTTCAGGTGATCCGTCCACCTCGGCCTCCTGAAAGTGCTGGGATTACAGGCATGAGCCACCGTGCCCGGCCAGTAATGATTTTTAAATCTTTAAATCCCAATAGATATGGAAAGGTAGTTTGGCAATGTTTTAGTGGCTGTTGGCTGAAGTTTCTTTCAATGGGGCATTTAGAAGACATTTCCTCCTCCTTGGATCTGATCCACTGATGTGCATTTGACAGGTTAGGGGCAACTTTGAGAGTAAGGCCACTGACTTTCAGGGATGCCAGTCAGTTGAGTGACACACCCTTATATACGTGCTCTGCCATTGGCTTGTCTGTATCTCAGCCTGTGAGGAGCAGGGTGAGGCCTAATTGAAACAAGGCACAGCTGCAGCTGGCAGGGGTGAGGGGACCAATGTAGTCAGGTAGCAAGTCTGTACTGAGCCCAGTCAGGTTGCCAGCCCTGGGTATGGCTTCCTGAGAATTGTGCAAAAACAGTAATGATTAGTGAGAAGATCATTTGGAGACAGAGGCCTTACTTCACAGGGTTTCTGTTTTTTTTTTAATTTTTATTTTTTTGAGACAGGGTCTGGCTCTGTCACCCAGGCTGGAGTGCAGTGACACGATCTTGGTTCACTGCAACCTTTACCTCCTGAGCTCAAACAATCCTCCCACCTCAGCCTCTCAAGTAGCTGGGACTACAGGCGCATGCCACCATGTCTGGATAATTTTTGCATTTGTTGTAGAGACAGGATTTTGTCATGTTGTCCAGGTTGGTGTTGAACTCCTGGACTCAAACAATCACCTGCCTTGGCCTCTCAAAGTGTTGGGACTGCAGATGTGAGCCACCGTACCCAGCCTTGTTTTGTTTTTGAAGATGAGCTGAGGTTATCTGTGGAAAAGCGATTTGGAAACCATAAAATGAGATTTGGGAATATAATGGAGAATCAAGGAGAAGACTAAGTTTTCTGGGAGTTTTTTAAAAAGATTCTTCTCATGACTGTGATTCTCAGAAAAGGTTTGAGGCTTATTGACTAAATGGTTGATTTTCAATTTTTTATTCAAATAATTTTGCATTTGTTGTGACTCTTTTGCAGGTGATGCAAATACAATTCAGACTGACTTAACCAAGAGAGGGACTTTATTGACTGAGTAGCTAAAAAGCCTAGAGGTAGTTCTACTTTTAGACACAGCTAGATACAGGGAGTTAAATTATGTCATTAGGACTCACTCTCTCCCTCTTTGGCTCTGCTTTTCTTTGTACTGGTGTCATTCTTAGGCAGACTTTCTCCCATGTAGTGGCAAAGAAAGATATCAGATTTGGGTATGCATCCTACCAGCTTATTGAAAGACACAACAGGCCTGGCATGTTGGTTCAAGCCTATAATCCTAGCATTTTGGGAGTCCAGGATAGGTGGATCACTTGAGCCCAGGAGTTTGAGAACAGCCTGGGCAACATGAGGAAATCACTTCTCTACAAAAAATACAAAAATTAGCCGGGCATGGTGGCTTGTATCTGTAGTCCTAACTACTCAGGAGACTGAAGTGGGAGGATTACTTGAGCCTGGGAGGTCAAGCCTGCAGTGAGCCAAGACTGGACCACTGCACTCCAGCCTGGGAGACAGTTAGACACTGTCTCAAACAAAACAAAACAACCCAAAAACAACAACAAAAAATATACAACATAATAACTCTTTCCTGATGGTGCTGGTGGTCCTGGGTGTGATTTTGGCTTGGGTCCTATGCCCATCCTAAATTAATCACTGTGGCCAGGAGAATACTGACCTTTAATTGGCCAATAGAGTTTCATTCTACTCGTGGAACCCAGGGGTTAGGGTCAGCTTCCCTGGAACCATGTGGATCGAGAGCAGGAAAGAGGTGATTCCTTAAGGGAAGAAAATCAAGGTACATTTACAGAAAGGTAGGTTTGGGAGGTAGGGAAATAGTTTTAAGTCAACAAAATTCATAGATGTTTACTTCATAATTAAGCCATTTGTATTAAAAAAAGGAAGTGTGTTTCTAATATTTAAAACTCAAATGTAGAGTTCTACTTGAAGTAGATATTGCCAGGAGACTTGGACAGGGGATGGAAGGAGAGAAGGAGTCTACAGGGCATAATTTGAAAACTGCTAGACAGTTTATCCACTAAATATTTGCTTGAGGTGGGATAGTGCTTGAATCCTTTCTTCCCATCTTTCTGACATTTTATAATATTGTATTTTCCTTCTAATCAGGGAGAGAGAGGTAAGTAGCAGAGCCAGTCATTGTCTGGGGTTGAAGATGCCAAGGACTTTTCTTAGCCCCAACACCAAACTGTGTTTTTTTGAGACGGAGTTTTGCTCTTATTGCCCAGGCTGGAGTGCAATGGTGCAATCTCAGCTTACCGCAACCTCCGCCTCCCAGGTTCAAGTGATTCTCCTGCCTCAGCCTCCTGGGTAGCTGGGATTACAGGCATGTGCCACCATGCCTAGCTAATTTTGTATTTTTAGTAGAGACGGGGTTTCTCCTTATTGGTCAGGCTAGTCTTGAACTCCTGACCTCAGGTGATCCGCCTGCCTCTGCCTCCCAAAGTGCTGGGATTATAGGCGTGAGCCACCGTGCCCAACCTGAAATTGTGGGTTTTTTTTTTTTTTTTTTAAGAAGCCATGAGTCTTTCAAATTTAAATAGGGACTCATAGAGAACAGGAAGAAGTTGCTTTATAATGTGTTGGTTAATGTAAGTGATGAAATATATTCGTATCCTAAACATTTGGCAAGGGCTCGATATGGTACAGTGTATAAAGCTGTGAGCTGGATAGATTCTGTATTGTAAATTGAGTGAGGATTAAAGCTGCCCTCACATACTGTCCCGTTTACCAGGCAGCCAATAACCATTCGATTTTTTTAAAAATCGAAGTGAAAATCACATAACAGTTTAGTGGTGGCACAGGCCTGTAATCCCTGCTACTTCGGAGGCTGAGGTGGGAGGATCCCTTGAGTCCAGGGGTTCAAGACCAACCTGGACAACACAGCAAGAATCAGTCTGCACAAAAAATTAAAAAATCAGTCAGGCATGGTGGCACTCCTCTTTAGCCCTTTTTACTCAGGAGGCTAAGGTGAGAGGATTGCTTGAACCCAGGAGTTTCAGGCTGCAGTAAGCTATGATTGTGCCAGTGTACTCCAGCCTTTTTAAGAACCCTGTCTCTTAAAAAAAAATTCACATTGCATAAAACTTATTATTTTGAAGTGTACACTTTTTTTTTTTGGTAGAGATGGGGTCTTGCCATATTACCCAGGCTGGTCTCAAAGTCCTGCCTTCAAGCAGTCTCCCTGCCTCAGCCTCCCAAAGTGCTGTGATTACAGACATGAGTCATTGTGCCCTGCCCAATTTGGTGGTTTTCAACGATTTTGTGTAACCGTCACTACTATCTAATTTTAGAACATTTTCATCACCCTAAAAAGAAACGCTGCACCCATTAAGCAGTCACACTCCCTATTCTCTATCTTCTGGCAATCATTAGTCTACTTTCTGTCTCTATGAGTTTGCCTATTCTGGACATTTCATATAAATGGATTCATGTGTGGTTTCTTTCACTTAGTATGATTTTAATATATATATATTTATCTTGTTACTTTTCTATGATACTTTTTTTGAAGTGGAATTATCCCACAGACCTACCAACTTGTCATTTTCTCTATCCCCAAGTGTATAACGGATTGACAAACTCAGCAGTTAAAGAGTAGCACCCATATCGGATACTTGACCTGTTGAATAAGAGGTGTCATAGTGGGGAAGGCTAACTGGAAGCCTTGGAAACTACCTCCTGCTCTCCTGGCCAAGATAGTGAACCAAACCCAATAACATCTTCTGGGACAGATGGTGGAGAGTAGTGCTACCCTTAAGTATCTTTTCTTTTTTTTTTTTTGAGATGGAGCCTCATTCTGTTTTCCAAGGTGGAGTGAAATGGCGCAGTCTTGGCTCACTACAACCTCTGCCTACTGGGTTCAAGCGATTCTCCTGCCTCAGCCTCCCAAGTAGCTGGGATTATAGGTGCCCACCACCATGCCCGGCTAATTTTTGTATTTTTAGTAGAGACAGGTTTCAACATGTTAACCAGGCTGGTTTTGAACTCCTGACCTCAGGTAATCTGCCCGCCTCGGCCTTCCAAAGTGCTGGGATTACAGGCATGAGCCACTGCCCCTGACCTACCCTTAAGTATCTTAAGATGCAGGGTGGTGGTCTCTATCCTACTTATATTTAATTAATTAGTCTGCCCCTGTAAAACTGGATTGATCAGAGAATGACTGGACTTCAGTAATTTTAACTTAGCATCCCCAAATGTGGCTGCCATGATGGATTTGATATCTTTGCTAGAGCAGGCTATCCTGTGATATTTGGCCATCGATTTGGCAAACACATTATTTTCTGTTTCAGTCAGAAAAAATGATTAAAAACTATTTGTAATCATAGGGAACATATCAGTATTCCTGTATAGTTTTGCCCAGGGATATGTAAACACTTCTACTCTTCTACTGTTTGTCATAATATAGTCAGAAGATACCTGGACCATCCGGCCATAGAACATCACCATGCTATATTACATTGACAACATCATGCTAACCAGATAGCATTAGCACACCGGAGGCCTTGGTAAGATGTGTGTGCTCCACAGTGGGTACTGTTACATTCTTTGCCAAACTGGATATACTTGGTTTTAAAATATGTCCACAAATTCTTTGATACTCCTTCCATCAAGGGGTGGAGTCTAATTGTGCTCCCCTTGAGCTGGACCTCACTTTCTATTCTAACAAATATAATAAAGTGAAAATGATAGGGTACAACTTCAGAAATCAGGTCATAAAAGGCACTACAGTTTCCTTATTGCCTTCTCCCTGTCTCTTGGATTATTCACTCTGGGGAAGTCCATGAAAATATTGTGAGGACACTCAAGAAGCCTATGGAAAAGGCCATGTGGAGAACCGGTGTTTCCTTACAACAATCAGTATGGACTTGCTGGGAATGTGAGTGAGCCACCATGAAAGCAAATCCTCCAGCCCCAGTCAAGCCATCAAATGGCTATTGCCCTTTTAAAACCTGAGACCAGAGCCACAGCCACTCAGTTAAGCCGCTTCCTTGATTCCTAACCCTCAGAAACTGTATGAAATAATGTTTATTGTTTTAAGCAACTAAATTTTGGGGGTAATTTGTTGTGCAATGATAGATACTAATATACATTCCTACAAGCAGAGTATGAGAATTCTAGTTGTCTGACCTCCTTTTCAATGTCTAGTATTTCCCTATCTTTTTTATTTCAGCCATTCTGGTGAGTGGTAACACTGCTGTTACCATATTGTGGATTAATTTGTTTCTCCCCAGTGACTAATGTATAGAGCATCTTTTGATATACATGTGAATATCTATATGGACATATAGATATGTATATGTGTATTTAATATCTGAATTTATTATTTTGTGAAGTATTTGTTCAAGCTTTTTTGCCCAATTTTCCTTTGGGTTATCTTTTTCTTACTGATTTGTAGGGGTTCTTTATGTATGCTGGATATAAGTCCTTTGTCTTATATGTGTATTGTGAATATCTTTTCTCGGTTTATCAACCTTTTCCTTCAAGTGTCCTTAGCCCTTTTTGTGCCCCGTAAGAAATCTGGCTTCCTGGGATCCCATCTGGAAAGTGCTTAGTATTCTATCAGCTTCATGAAAGGAGGGAAAGTAAACCTGGCGAGGCACCTTTTCCATTCCCAGCTCAGTGGCTGGTGATTGGAAGACAGTCTGTGACAGCGTTCAGTCCCTGGGCAGGAAAACCCTCCTTTAAGGATTCTTCTTTAACTGAGTCTGCTTCTTTCCTAAAGAAAAAAAAAAAGAGTAATTAAAAAAACACAACTCTTGCCTATTCCAAGTTCATAACGATTTCCCCATAATTTTTTATCTAAAAGCTTTATTGTTTCACCTTTCCCGTTAGATCTGCAATCCATCTGAAATTAATGTTTTTGTTTATGGTGTGAAGTAATGATTCTAGCTACATTTTTTTCTTTCTGTGAATAATCAATTGATCCACCACCATTTATTGAAAAGATCATTCTTGGGCCGGTCGCAGTGGCTCATGCCTGTAATCCCAGCACTATGGGAGGTGGATCACTTGAGGCCAGGAGTTTGAGACCAGTCTGGGCAACATGATGAAACTCTGTCTCTACTGAAAATACAAAAATCAGCCATGCATGGTGGTGCACGCCTGTAATCGCAGCTACTTGGGAGGCTGAGGCATGAGAATTGCTTGAAGCCGGGAGGCAGAGGTTGCAGTGGGCTGAGATTGCGCCACTGTACTCCAGCCCGGGTGACAGAGTGAGACCCCATCCCCCCCCACCAAAAAAAAGGTCATTCTTTCCTACCGTACCATAAGTGTTACCTTTCTCATAAGGCAGATATTTGTGGGTCTGTTTCCACACTCTCTATTCTATTTGTCATTTTTGTATCCTGTGCTAGTACTGCACTGTGCTAATTTTTATTGTGATTATTCTTGATATTTGGAAGTTTAAGTTTATCAACTTGTTCTTCAGGACTGCTTGGCTGTCCTTGGTCCTTTGTATTTCTATATGAATTTTAGAATCGGTTTGTTAACTTCTGCTAAGAAAAACCCCTGTTGGGATTTTGATTGGCTTTGCATTGAATCTATAGATTAGGAGAACTGACAAACTATATGTAGTCTTTCACCTCATGAACATGATCTGTTCTTTCATTTATTTAGTTTATTTATTTTTAAAATTAGAGTCAAGGTCTCACTATGTTGCCCAGGCTGGTCTTGAACTTCTGGGCTCAAGTGATTTTCCCGCCACATTCTCCCAAAGTGCTAGGATTACAGTCTTGAGCCACCATGCCTGGCCTATTTAGATCTTTAAAATTATTTTTTTTTCTGTAAGTCTGTAGGTTTTCTTGTAGTGGTCTTATATATCTTTGCAATTTTTGTTTGTTTGTTTTTTGGATGGAGTCTTGCTCTGTCACCCAGGCTGGAGGGCAGTGGCGCAATCTTGGCTCACTGCAAGCTCTGCCTCCTGGGTTCACACCATTCTCCTGCCTCAGCCTCCTGAGTAACTGGGACTACAGGTGCCCGCCACCACGCCTGGCTAATTTTTTGTATTTTTAGTAGAGACGGGGTTTCACCGTGTTAGCCAGGATGGTCTCGATCTTCTGACCTCGTGATCTGCCCTCCTCGGCCTCCCAAAGTGCTGGGATTACAGGAGTGAGCCATTGCACCTGGCTTTGTGTATCTTTTATTAGTTTTTTTCCTCCTAAGTATTTGATATATTTTTGATGCAATAGTCAATTGTGTTACTATATTTTAAAGGTCTTATTTTTATAAAATAAACAATTTCAATGAAGCCTCATAGTACTCAGCACTTCCAGCTTTAATTTCTTTGCTGTAATAGCTTGCTTATGAATAATTCAGGAAAGAATTTCATGTGTGGTTCTATTTCTTTAATCTTACCCATAATCCTTTTAAAATTCTAGTTGAAGCAGCTGTTTTATCGTGGTTACACTTAAGTATTTTTAAAATAAAACTTTATTTTCTATTATTTAAAAAATAAATCTTATTTCAACTAAGGAAGTCTTATGCTATACAGGATATTTCTTCTCTCGTACATTTTTCCTTTAGTGTCCCTTGAAAGACAGTTCCTTTTTTATTGCAGTATTTAACAGAATGTAGCAGATATCCTTAACTGGCACATGAAAGAAAACTTGTATCTTACTTTTTAGAAAATATCTCATGCTCCATAATTTATAATAATATTTGTTATTCAAAACTTAAACAATATTTAATATATGTTTTCTAACAGTATTTTGCTGACAAAGGAATGCAATTTAAAAAATATTGCTTTCCGGCCGGGCGTGGTGGCTCAAGCCTGTAATCCCAGCACTTTGGGAGGCCGAGACGGGCGGATCACGAGGTCAGGAGAGCGAGACCATCCTAGCTAACACGGTGAAACCCCGTCTCTACTAAAAAAAAAAAAAAATACAAAAAAACTAGCCGGGCGTGGTGGTGGGCGCCTCTAGTCCCAGCTACTCTGGAGGCTGAGGCAGGAGAATGGCGTAAACCCGGGAGGCGGAGCTTGCAGTGAGCTGAGATCCGGCCATTGCACTCCAGCCCGGGCGACAGAGCGAGACTCCGTCTCAAAAAAAACAAAAAACAAACAAACAAAAAAAACCCCCACAAAAATATTGCTTTCCAGTCGGGTGCGGTGGCTCACGCCTGTAATCCCAGCACTTTGGGAGGCCGAGACAGGTGGATCATGAAGTCAAGAGATCGAAACCATCCTGGCCAACATGGTAAAACCTGTCTCTACTAAAAGTATAAAAATTAGCTGGGCATGGTGGCGCGTGCCTGTAGTCCTAGCTACTCGGGAGGCTGAGGCAGGAGAATTGCTTAAACCTGGTAGGCAGAGGTTGCAGTGAGCCAAGATTGCACCACTGCACTCCAGCCTGGCGACAGATTGAGACTCCATCTCAAAACAAACAATCAAACAAACAAAACAAACAAAATACTGCTTTCTTTGTACTATTTAATCCACTTAATACTGCAATAAGAAAGAATAAATGTTTTACCAATAATATGTGCCTTTTGTTTTTCATTATTAAGCAGGACATGTATAAAGAGACTTCTTAGCACTGGATTGAGTGTCTTTGGACTTTAAACACTACAGAAAAATTATAAAAGTTAGCTTCAGATATAATTTTTAGATTTTTAAAATCATGATAGCTTTATTTTATCATTACCTAATGTAATGGTCAACAAATTATGCCTGCTTGCATAAATAAAGTTTTATTGGAATACAGACACATTCTTTTGATTAATGTAATCAATAACAATGTAATGTATTTGTCTGTGGCTACTTTTATACTACAGTGGTAGAGTTAATTAGTTATAATAGAGGCTGTAAAATATTAACTATCTGGCCCTTTACAGAAAATGTTTTGCTGACATCTGACTTAATATATCAAGGCCCAGTATGGATTTAGTTTATTGTTAATAATAAATTTAAATCCATACAGTATTCTAAGTATCTTTTGATAATTTTGTATTTTTTTGCCAACTTATTGTTTGAACCAATTAGATTGCTTTCACCCTGTAACATAGCTCACAGAGAGCTCATATTAGGTGTAGAAGGGTCAGCTTTGTTATTTAGTATTTATTTTTGTTTGTAATTTTAATATTATCTTTAACCTGTGGGGGTTGTTTTTCATATTCATTTACTTATTTGCAAACATCCTTTAAGATCGTTTATGTGGTAAAGTTAGATTTAGTTGAGAAAAAATATAAACCATAGTTTATAAGTACCCTGAAAGCAAATGAATGACTGCAGACACTGATGTTCTTCCTTGCGCACTGTGGAGCTCCCATCTCTGTTCTCAGGATAACTCATACATAGTAAGCGATACTGAAATACATTACATACAGACTCACAGAGGACACCATTGTTAGTCTGTACAGTTAACATTGGTAAAGCATAATTCTTATATTTTTAAGATTAAAAACAATTATAAAGTAAGAGTTTTAATTTTTCTTTCTGTACTTCATTGGAAAGTCTTATGCATTCCACTTTGGAGACCACTGTCTTAATACATACTGTTTGTGTAAATTCTTTCCAAATTCTGAATGTAGGCATAATCCCTGAATATAAATAAAAGGTTGTAGTATCATAATAATTGAGCTTTAAGTCCAGCAAATACTTTATGTGGATGGTACTGCCAGCAGCTGCAATTAGAGAATCTGTGGGCTAAGCAAAGCCTTACTCAGATGCTTTATCTGTTTTTGTCCTGTGTGGACAGTCATCTCTCTTCTAATAAAATTTTGTATCTGCAGCTAATTAAATCAAGAATTTAACCTTAGGTGGAGGATAGAGGACTGTGTCTTCCTGCCAATATATAACCCACCAGAACCACTCCAGTGAGGAAGGCTACCACCTTAGAGGCCTCAATAGGTAGGGATTTACTTTAGGGAGTTGACAGATGCTTAAATATGGAGTCATACAGTCTGGGCTCAAATTCTGCACTCCTCTTGTTATAAGCTGTGCATTCCTAGGCAAGTTCATTTAACCACTTTGTGTCTCAGTTTCCTCTTATGTTAAATAGGGAGAAGGCATCTAACTTTTCAGGATGTTATGAAAAATTAGTTAATCCATATTAAGTGCTTGGCATACTATCTAGCACATATGAAGAGCTCAGTGAGTTTATTTTTAGTTAACTTTCTGGCAGTTCAGATTTGGTCAGTTCACAGTTCACTGAGAACATTTATCTTTGAGCAGACTCATATTAACCTTTATTTATCTTTGAGCAGACTCATGTTAAGTTCTTGAGGCGGATGTGGTAAAACTACAATGCCAATTTTTAAGTCTACCTCAGGAAGTAGAACTGTCAAGTATACTGGACGTCCTGTGTTGTTAATGACCTGTACATTTTCTACCTCTGGATGGCACCATGGAATACAAACATCCTAATCATGAAGGTTATGTTGAACAAAGGGTCTGAATTGGGACATTTATTAGATGAATCCAGTGTTTTGTGTATAATGCCAAAGCGGCTAAAGTTAATATTTATTACCCTTTCCTGTGTTTAAGGAATTTCTTTACCTAAAATGCCAGCTATTTACTTGTAACCTTTTTCGCAGTTTGCCCTAGGCTCTTTTGGTCTTAGCCACTCACCATGGACTTTGACTCTGAAGAGCTTGTGATGCAAAAAAGCAGGGTGCAGTGATGGTGGTGCAGGTAGCAAATTGAGTTCCTGGGGCAGCAGTGCCAATTATATTACAGTGGCTAGCGATAGTGGAGGTCGGCAGTGGAAGCAGAGGTGTCCTGATCAGACTAGTTCTGCTACCTGGTTTTAGGCATTGTTCCTGGCATCGATCCCTGGTTTTTCACTTCTCCTTGTAAGTCTGAGTTACTCTTTTGATAAGTTCTTTTTCTCCTCAAACTAGCCAGAATCACTTGGGTTGCTAAATTTGCAATCTAAGTTGTTCTTGCAACTAAGAACCCTGCTGATACCGCAGTACAATAGCCTGACGCATTTGTCTTGCAATACAGATAGAAAGGTCATGGGAAAGCAAATGAAGTATTTAAACTTTGTTGGCTTCTTCTCCCCTTAAGGGTATTAAGATCACCCTATTCCCAGGGCCTAGATTTGTGCCTATCATATAGTAAGTGCTTAGTAAACCTTTGTGGAATGAATGAATGATGGGTACTGCCAATATATATCTATTACTCTGCTTTTTCTCAGCTTTCATGGTTGACTGATCTCCTTAAGGAAGCACATATTTTTTCTTTAGATATGTTAATACAGATGTAATCCTGTGTAACAGTCCAATTTTTTTTTTTTTTTGAGACGGAGTCTCACTTTGTCACCCAGACTGGAGTGCAGTGGTACGATCTTGGCTCACTGCAACCTCTGCCACCCAGGTTCACGTGATTCTCCTGCCTCAGCCTCCCGGGTAGCTGGGACTACAGGTGTGCGCCACCACACCCAGTTAATTTTTTTGCATTTTTAGTGGAGACGAAGTGTCACCGTGTTGGCCAGGCTGGTCTTGAACTCCTGACCTCAGGTGATCCACCCACCTTGGCCTCCCAAAGTGCTGGGATTACAGATGTGAGCCACAATGCTCGGCCGCTATTCTGTTTTTTAAACTCACTTGGCGTATCTTTATTCTGTGGATTTTGTAGTTTAGCCCGGGGATGTGTGTGTATGTGTGTATGTGTGTGCATGCGCGCATCTTATAGAGCCCCAGAGTGCTGACAGGAATCCCTTCCTGGTGTCACAAGGCAGTCTAACATCTTTCCTGGGATTCTGGAAGGCGTCTCTTGAGTCTTTCTGAAGGGGCTTGTTGATGGAGTAAAGAAAAGACCATACACCCACAGAAAATTCCATACATTCATACACAAATACAGAACTGTATTTAAATCTCATATCTGCCACCTAATAACTTTATGATTCTTGTTAAATTTTCTTTTCTTTTCTTTTTTTTTATTTTTCCTTGAGACAGACTCTCACTCACTCTGTAGCCCAGGCTGGAGTGCAGTGGCGCGATCTCGGCTCACTGCAGCCTCCGCCTACTGGGTTCAAGCAATTCTCCTGCCTCAGCCTCCCAAGTAGCTGGGATTACAGGTGCGTGCCACAATGCCCAGCTAATTTTTGTATTTTTAGTAAGGACCAGGTTTCACCATGTTGGCCAGGCTGATCTTGAACTCTTGACTTCAAGTGATCTGCTCTCCTCAGCCTCCCAAAGTGCTGGGATTACAGGCATGCATTCGGCTGATGATTCTTGTTAAATTTTCTACAGACGGCCTGCTTTGGTTTTCCTATGATGGTATGCTAAGATTGGGAAAGGCAGGAAACACAGGTCCTTTTTTTCTTCTTTCTTTTTTATGTTAAAGCAGGTGAACTTCTGCTCTAGATTTGTGTGTTAAGGAACTGTGTGGGAACTGGCAGTTAGCACCCTACATTCTGATTCCATGGAGTCATTTGCTTGCATTTACTGAGCCCCTTGCTGTATGCTATGAGATAATGGCATTCTGAGGCTGGAGGTGCCAGGATTTTGAGAGATTGGAATGGCTTGTTGCCAGTTTATTATTGCCTCTCTCCTGGTGGAATGGCTGAAGCTAGTGCCAAGGGTAGTACACCTGGGATCCCTGTCTTTTTGTCTCTAGAACACAGTGCTTTAGACTTGGACTTATAAATCAGAGCTGGGACTTTGAGATGAAGATTTATGAGCAAGTTCATCAAGATATTGGGGTCATCTGGCCTAGTCTTCTTGAGTTTCACATGTAAAAACAAGCCTAGAGAACAGTAACTTGTTCAAGGTGGCACAGTCATGAGTAGCATGGGTCTCTGAAGATACTTCCCAAGCCAAATTGAAGTCCCTAAAAAGGCTAAGCCCCATCTGAGGCTTACTGTAACACAAAGCTAGAGGGGTTGAGGAGGGCAAGGGAAGGGTCAACACCTTACCTCTGATCGCTTTACTTTACTCCTGCATTTTTTGTTCAGAGTGGACCCCGTTCTGCAATCGTTGGTCTGAAATTCAACCCAGTCCTAAATTGCATGTCTTGGGCCACAGGTTACCAAGTTTACAGACAACAGTTCTGTGCCTCTCTGGACATGTGACTGGTCTATTAATAGATCTGAAGTTCTGGGAGAGCCTCAGCTCTTCCCCCACCTTTCTACTCCCAGCAGCCTACTTGCTGGTAATTTCTTCAGTGCCCAGACAACTGGACGGAGAATGGAAACAGGGCAATCTGCCCATCCCCTTTTAGGAGGTAATGCAGGCCCAGGTGTATATGAGTAGCTTCTGGCCTCATGGGTGTCTGTGCTGCATCAGGTCAAGTGGAAATGCTTAGTATTAAGAAGGAAATAATTCCATTTTGCCCTGGATGGGATTGAATAAAAACCCAAACATGTATTTGACCTTCACTATATGTAAGGCACTGTACTAGGCACTTTGCATGTGTTTACCACAATCTTCCCTGAACCTTGTGAGACAGATATTCTCGTTTTACAGAGGAGAGGTCTAAAACTCAGAAAGATTGACTTAGTAACCTAATGTTACACTGCTGGCAAGACTAAAATCCAGGCCTTCTGACTTTGTCCTTCAAAAATGAGTTTCCCTGGTTATAACTTTCTGTAGTAAAATTCGGCTAGGATAATTTGGCCATGCTGTCTTTGGGGACACTTGTATTATTGGATTATCTCATATAGCTCAGGAAAATGGGGGCAAACATGAAGGGAGGGGAATAAGGCCTATCAGGCTGTGGGCAACAAAGGGAACTCAGTGGGTGTAGCAGGATGGTACCTACTACAGGTCCATGTGACCTTAGTGAACCCAAGTCAGATAGTAGCTGGCCTGCAAGTTAATAAACCATATTTCTTAGCTTGGCATACAAGGCATTCAGAATTAGGGTTCCTGTTTCATCCCACTTTATCTCTTCTTACTTCCTATCATACCAACTATTCTTCATTCTATTGTTTGCCAGGTCTGCTGTCATATTCCATGCATGGGCATTTGTAGGCTCTCTTAAAGTTCTAGTAAAAGAGTAACTGTGGCTACCTTAGGGCCGAGCAGACAGTTTTGAATCTCCATTTACTCCAGAATCATTTTAGGCTGGAGCTCTGTTATTCATTCGTGTATTCAATCATTCTTTTAACGTATAAGACACTGCCTTTCTGCCAGGTACTGTACTAGGCCCTAGTAATCAGAATAATGAACAAGATAGATATGGTTCCTGCTCTCCTAGAGCTTACAGTGTAGTAGGGAGGGCAAAAATGAACAAAATAATCATAATGAAGTCTGCTGAATGTCATGAAGTGCAAATAAGGGATGTGATGAGAGGGTACATGTATCAGAGGAACTTAATATTGTTTACGGTGTTAGGAAAGACCTGACATTACCTGAGGAGGTGACATTTAAGTTGGACTTGAAAATTGAGAGAAAATAAGTAAGGGTTAAGAAAGGTAATGCTAGGCAGCTAGAAGAGTATGTAAAGGCTTAAAGGCCAGGTAATAAGGTTAAAGCCATGTCCATGTCAGTTCATTTATTCAGCAATCATTTACAACTGGTGGGTTATGTCATGCAATGTGCTAGGTTCTAGGAACATAAAAAACAATAAGACAAGGTCCCTATCTGCTATTTACTGGATAAACTCAGTAAGGAGTAGTGATGTCAATCCTTGGTAACCAGGGTGCTAAGGTCACCCTAGATCTTGGACTCAGTTTTTTGGGTCCCATGTGATAGGACTTAACACCTTTAGGAAAACTACCTGCCCTTGAGTGTTTGGTCCATCTGTCAAGCCGAGAGGACATGGACCTCTGATGAAAACTTGCAGCATTTGTTCTTATCCTTGGCTTCACACTTACCAGATCCATGATTAGTAAGGGATCTGCTATAGATTGAATGTTTGTGTCCCTCTACATTTCATACATTAAAATCCTAACCCCTAATGTGATGGTATTAGGAGGTTGTGGGGTAAATGGACCTGAGAGCAATAACAAGCATTCCCTTAGAATGACCCGGTATGGCAGACACACCTGAATGTGTGTTCCAAGACAGGGAATCTGGGAGTGGCCAATCCAGAGATTTCGTTCCTTGTCTATAAGTAATATCTGAGTCCCAGTCTATCCCATGGAACACGGGCCATACAGGGGATTGAAGCCCTGGGTTTTGAGTTGAATGAAGGCTGCCAGGTGAGGTCGTTAAGAGGAAGGTGTTAAGTGAAAATGCTATGTAAATTGCATGCTGTTTGCAAGTGGCTGCGATTTTCCTGCCCAGCCTGCTGCTCCTGGGCTGTGTGGTTTTCCTGTCCAGCCCGCTGCGACTGGACTGTATGTAAGGCAGATCTCTTGTTCAGCCTGCCACTACTGGACTATATCTGTACATAAGGCAGTTCTCTTGTCCAACCTGCCACCATTGGACTCTCTCCCCTGTATGTAAGCCCCTAATAAAATCCCATGTCTTGTTTGCTGGCTCTAGGTTTCTTCTTTGGCCACTTAAACCTGCTGCCTTCCCTATGGAAGTTAACAGGGGTTTGGTACAACAGACGTAGGGCCTTTGGTGGATGATTAGGTCATGAGGACAGAGCCCTCTTGAATGGGATTAGTACCCTTAGAAAAGAGACTCCAGAGATCTCTCTTGCCCCTTCTGCAGTGGGAGGACACAGAAAGGAGATGGCTATCTATGAACCAGTAAGCGGGCCCTCACCAGACACTGAATCTGCTGGCGCCTTGGTCTTGGACTTCCTAGCCTCTAGAATTATGAAAAATGAGTTTGTTGTTTAAGCCGCCCTGTCTATGGTATTTTTATTATAGCAGCTTGAATGGACTAAGACAGGCTCCTCTACAGAGTTGAGGTTAATGGGGTCCAGAGATTGGCTTTTGTCGCAGTAGAAAACATAGAAGGAGCTTTTTGGCTGAGGTGAAGTTACCTTTGTTTTCAGAACTTTGTGTCCTTGGTGTCTCATGTTTATTACAATTGATCTTGTGTTCTCAGACCCATCCATTGTCTTGAGTACACTTAAGGTGGTATTTTAGCTCTGTTTTTCTGGGTTCTGATACTGCTTATAGACAGAAGTCTTAGTGGCTGGCTATCTTGGACTGTAAATTGCCTAAGTCCTGGGTGTGTTGTTCACAAAGGCTGTGTTTTGAATGGGACCACGTTTCCCCAATTGTACAACAGTGCAACATCGTGGCCCTGGTTAAAGGGAAGGGAAGTTAAGTTATTGAAACATGGACTGTGTGCCTCAGGCTGTGTGATTTGTATTCTTTACTTCATTTAATACTCCCTATGGTGCTCTGAAGTAAGTACTATTATTCTAATTTACAGATGAGGAGACTGAAGTTTAGTGAACTAAGTAAACTAGTAAGTAGTGGTTTGGGGTTAGAGTTTAGGTCCAACTCTAAAGTCCATGTTTCCCTCTCTCATCCAACTTCCCAACATAGTTACAGACTTCAGTCTTGCATGTCATCTTGTTTCCATGTCCTCTTTGGCGTTGTCTGCCTTGACTTCACTTGCCTTGCCTCCCTGTGTCAGTAATCTAAGGATTCTTAACATGGCTGAGGCTCAGAATAATCCTGTTTGGCAGATAACCAAGAGTCTCTCTCTTTTTTTTTTTTTTTCCTCATCTACACTGTATTTGTGTGTCTAATGTGAGGCAACATTATAACTATAATTGGAGTCATTTTTAAAGAGTAAGTTAGCTCTAAATTTGTTGGGCTGCTTTTCTTAATCCAGTTCCCACAGCATTCTCAGGAAGACAGAAAATGGGGATGGCTCACTAGAAATGAGTTTGGATGAAAAAGGCATTGGGGCTTGGCTTGAGTGGTAGGAAGAGCTTCCCTCAGCCTTTCTAAATTGCATGGCTACTGAAGTTGGTTAGGTCTTTGTAAGTTAATACTTAATGTCCCTTTTCCAGAGACCTAAGGTTCTCTTTTCTCTCTTTCCCATAGAAGCCCTGCCTCATCATCTGGAGATTCTGGAGCTGCTGACATTAGAGTGGGAGAGACTTTTTTCTTTCACAGAGTTGTCAGGGTTGTGTATGGGGTGGGAGAGGGGTCTGTGTGTAAGGCAGAATCCAGGGAATGGTGGGAGAGGAAGTGTAATATGTATTTGTGTCTTCAGTAGCTTTTCAGCACTCTTTTTTTTTTTTTTTTTCCTCTTCATGTCTTCTTCTGGAGACTTTGCAGTCTCATTGGAGAAGTAGGGTCCTAAATAAAATAAGGCTGCTACTCTCACCCTCTGTGTTCCAACTCTGCTTCCTTTTCCTGATGACTGACAGGCTTTTTCATATCTTGAGTCTTTGTGCCTTCTGTTCCCTCTGTCAGGAATATCCTTCCCATCTTCTTTGCCCCGTGTATATCTACTCATCCTTGAAGGCCCAGTTTGATCTCTTCTCTCTGGAGGTCATCATGCCCACTTTTGTGCTTCCATAGCACTTTGTATAGGCCTTTCATATAGTCTTATTCACTTAACTGTCTGCTTCACTCTCCACATCTTGAACCTCTTAAGAGCAAGAGGCTGAGTCTCTTTAGCAAGCACAGGGTATGAGGGAGACTAGAGTCTCGATAATCGTAGAAGTAAACAATTCAATTCATTACATCAGTACCTTGGGACACTGATGCCCAAACCAAAAATAGATAATTGTGTACAACTGTCTTGTGTGCCTCCATAAACTAAAAAAGTTTCTCTTCCATAATTCACTGTTTTGTGTATCTCCCAGGCCCCATAGCCCTTCAAACATGCATTGCAGTAGCTGACTTTGAGAGAGAACAGAGCACAGATGTTATCTTTGCCTGCTTTACCCTTCACCTCACAGTGCTCTTCTAAGCCCCTGGGCTTGACCCAAGGAATGAGTAGGGAGGAAATGCCAGAAATGAGCCACCCTTGGCATCCTGACTCCTTGGTTTGCAGGTTTGGCCCTGTGGGGTAGTGCAAGGTGAGAAAATGGAAAAGAACCTGTTCCCTGTAACAGCAGCCGAAAGGATTCTCTACAGATTATTACTGTCATCTTTTCACAGCTGCAGCTGCAGCTGCAGCAATGAGACACTCCCCTCATTGCATTCTGCATCTAAGACAAAACCAATTCATCTTTTAAATTGTCTCTCTTTGCTTGTCCTGAGATTTCTCATAGGGCTGAGAGCCTGAAACAAGTCATCTTACACTTGTTTTTCTACCATTGTAAGGCCACAGACTGTGAGATTGTGTACCCTTAACCCTTCATTTTATACATGGGGAAACAGGCCCACCATGGGCACAGGACTAGTTCAAGGTTGGCTGACTAGTGTCAGGTGAGGCTAGACACTGGTCTTCCAACTCCCTGCAAGGTGCTCTCTTCATTATACCCTGCTGTCTGTGATGTCAGTTTCTTTTTTATGTTTGTAATGCCTGTAGATTGTGAAGCTGGTGAGGCTGAAGTAACCAGGAAACCTGGTTTCCTTTCCTTCTGTCACCTTCCTAGTTTCCGGACATCAGGGCACGGGAGACATTCTGGAAAGACTTAGTGAAGGAGTAAATAAAAAACAAAGTTGGCCCACGAAAACCTCATGGTCTAAACCAGAAGACGACTGATGAAAGCAGATCCCTCCCAGTTTCTCTGGACATCTTTGGTTTTGATGATGATTCCTGTGGTTCAGTTTTCCCAGTGTTAAATGCAACCTTGACTGGAGCGTGGAAGAAATATAGATTGTAACCATGGTATTTTATCTGGTGAAAACCAGGTCTATAATTAAATGTCTGTGAAAATACACACCTGGGCTAACTGAGGATGGCTTTGAGTCTTCAGATGCCTCCCTTATTCCCTAGCAGCAATCACAAGACAGAGAGATTGTGTGCATCATTATACATAGGTAACATTTATTGAATGCTCACTATGTTTTCTGGAACTTTTTTAGGTATTTACAATTCTTTTAATCTTCACAATCATCCATGAGTGGTTACTATAATTCTTTTAACTTTTCAAATGGACTTTATTGAGATATAATTTACATGTAATATACTCATTTTAAGTGCTCAGTTTGAGTTCTGACAAATGTGGTATATGCCTGTGTAACCTCTCCCCTACAATCAAGATATAGAACATTTTCATCAGTAGGTACTTTTGTTATCCTCATTCTACAAAGAGGAAAACTGAAGTACAGAGAAGTTAAGTGACTTGTGCAGGGCCTCATGGTAATAGAACCAGCATTTGAATCCATGCTTTGTGACTCCAGAGTCCATATTCTTCTGTGCTGTACTACCTTTCATCTCTTAATTTGTAGTCAAGCCATTGCCCTTCTTCTCCTGGTGGACAAGCGCATTAAGGACTAAGATGACATAGGCTTGCAGTCTAAGCACTAAAGAAGGGTGTTGGGAGCAAGAGGCCCAGAGATAGGCAGTAGGGAGGAATGAGAGAGCTATCTCAGTACCCCTACAGTTCCAAGACCCAAAGAAGGCAGAACAATGTGCCTTTTGCCCAGCCTTTGCTTCTCCAGGCCTTCAAAGAATAGGGTAGACTAGGGAGTCTTATAATAAGGTTACCAGTTTGATGTAGTATCTGAAAAAAGGACTGGCTCCTAGGCTCACATAACTGGAGTAGAAATGTAGAAAATGAGAAGAGATGATAGTCTCATATGTTCTGAGAGTGATCTTAGTAGTGGCTGCAGCCCATTCTGGACTTGGCACTATAGAGGCAACATACATAGTCCGAAGATGGAGAGTGGCATTGAAATCCAATCCTTTGAGGAGAGGTTGAAGGAGCCAAGATTAGATGCCCTGAAGAGAAAATGTAATCATTGGCTTCATATCCTTGAAAGGCTATTCACTGGCAGAGAAAATCAACTTGTTTTTCTTTGTGGCTTCAGAAGGGGTAATTAGAATCCAATGGGTGGGATGGTGTATTTTGGAAAAATTAAAGTACAGTGAATATGACATATCTCATATCTCATTAGCTTGAAGTACAAATAAGATCAGGTCTTTTTCAATATTAAAATTAATCTCTGCAGCCGGGTGCAGTGGACCATGCCTGTAATCCCATCACTTCGGGAGGCCGAGGCAGGCGGATCACTTGAGTCCAGGAGTTCGAGACCAGCCTGGGTGACATGGCAAAACCCCATCTCTACAAAAAATACAAAATTTAGCTGGGTGTGGTGGCACGCATCTGTAGTCCTCACTACTTGGGGGGCTGAGGTGGGAGGACCACCTGAGCCCAGGAGGCGTAGATTGCAGTGAGCCGAGATGACACCACTGCACTCTATCCTGGGCAACAGAGCGAGACTCCATCTCAATAATAATAATAAAAAAATCTCTAGAATGAGTGTGAAATTATCTGGAAATTTAATATGTTTCCCTTAGGGCCGTTCTTCTTCCCTCTTTCTCTTTATGAAGTATTCAAAAACTCTAAGGGCTTATTCAATCCAAAGGGGTCAGGCTTAGTTCCAAGCAGAGAACTAAATAATCTTATTGGCCTGCTAGCGGGCCCCATTTTTAGCTTCTGTTGGTGCTGCACAGTATGGCTTTTTCAAATGGATCTTTCACAGAATGTGGTTTCCTTATTTACTGTAGCCACAAGAACTTGATTCTGCATAAGTCACAGTGGTTCATTGAGGGAGGATGATGGCAGTCCTTCAATGTCACTCTTGGTCCTAGGGTTCACTCTGCTTGAGCTCTCAAGGTGAATGCTCAAGTTTATATGTATATAAACTCTTCCACTGGAGGAGGAAACCCCCACAATCTTCCAGTTGGCTAAGTCTAGAAGTGTTTCTAGCTTCCACCGCATTCTAGCTCTAGAACCAGCCAACCAGCCTTCTCTCATGATCATATGATCATTTTGGTTAAAATATCCAGCTTGGGACATCCCTTCAGCATGAGCACTTACTGTTGGCTATTAGTGTCCCTCCCTACCTTTAACTTCACCTGGGATGTTGAGTTTGTTAGAGAAATTCCTTTTTTTTTTGAGATGGAGTGTTGCTTTGTTGCCCAGGCTATAATGCAGTGGTGCAATCTCAGCTCACTGCTACCTCTGCCTCCTGGGTTCAAGCGATTCTCTTGCTTCAGCCTCCCGAGTAGCTGGAATTACAGGTGCCCACCACCATACCCAGCTAATTTGTTTTTGTATTTTTAGTAGAGACAGGGTTTTGCCATGTTGGTCAGGCTGGTCTCGAACTCTTGACCTCAAGTGATCCACCTGCCTCGGCCTCCCAAAGTTCTGAGATTACAGGCATGAGCCACCGCGCCTGGCCTGTTAGAGAAATTCTAATAGCATTGTACTTCAGAAGTAAGGGGGGTCGAAGTTTCAGTCTCTCCCTAGGAGGGCTTTAGACCCCATGCATATTTGTTTTCATTTTCTTCAGCTTTGCATATCACGGGGTGTTGAGAACAGTCTGCCAAGTCACAAAATATCCTATTGTAACCTTTTCCCCAAGGGCAATGTGTGCTCTTTTGCTTTATGTTTTATCATTAACACAGGGCCCCTTAAGAGTGAGGATCTGTCCCAGAATGATTTAATGTTTCTAAACATTGAAAGGGCTGACAGGAAGGACTGACAGTTTTAAAATGACAGCTTAAGGCTGGGCACGTGGTTCACGCCTGTAATCCCAGCGCTTTGGGAGGCTGAGGTGAGTGCATCACCTGAGGTCAGGAGTTTGAGACTAGCCTGGCCAACATGGAGAAACCCTGTCTCTACTAAAAATATAAAAATGAGCCAGGTGTGGTGGCACACACCTGTAATCCCAGCTACTCAGAAGATTGAGGCAGGAGAATCGCTTGAACCCGGGAGGTAGAGGTTGCAGTGAGCCGAGATAGCACCACTACGCTCCAGCCTGGGTGACAGAGCAAGACTGTCCCCAAAAAACCCAAAAAAGACAGTTTAAGACCATCATCTAGAATGAGCAGGGTTAACATTAGAAGATGTGAGAAGGGGCAAGTGGCTATGCAGTCTGAACCAGTATCTTGAAACCCCTTTTCCTAGGATGATCTCTTACTAATTTTCTCCACTACTGTCATACTAGCTTAGCAAGGTACTGTTCTTCCTTTATGTTTGGCCCCAAGTTGGGCAAAGAATTTTCCTGTATTACATATAACTGAGCCCTTTATAAAATATTTAGACAAGAATTTTCTAAAAACTAAGGGATTGCAATAGAATTGAGACTAGATAGACTAGCTTATAAAATGCTGCTTGATCTCTGGGGCTATCAGAGGATATACACTTAGGCAGTGCCGTCATGATTATCTGGTTATGATGGAAGAGACAGGAGAGAGGTATGAGTTAGGTTGAGTTGACTTCTAAAGAACCTTCTGGCTCTGAGATTCTGTGATTCTTCTAGGCTTTTCCAAAGTAAAAATTCTAGAACTGACTTTGTTCGGTGATTCTTGCAAATCTTACAGGCCCAACAGTGGGGTCAGGAAAGTAGGTGACTATGACATAGTTGAGGTTACCGCTGATCTCATATCTGCATTTCTCCCAACCACTGCATTCCACTTAGGCCAGAGAAATACGGATGTAAAATACAGCCTTTTAAATGTATGTTTTACCACAATTAAAAAAATACAGCCTTATTATTTGTCCACAATGTTAGTCTATCCTTTCTCATTTGATCCTCTCAATACCTTGTGATATAGGCAAGAAAGTGCTTATTAAGTCATTTTAGATATGAAGAAATTGAGATTCAGAGAAGTTAAATAATTTACCTGTCCAGATTACACACTAGATCAACTGGTATCCTCAGTGCTCTTAATAAATATTTGTTAAATAAGTGAATGAATCAGAACATAGAACTAGGAACAAGGAAGATTCTTTGTTTCCTTGGCCAGTATTTTTCTTTCCCTATTCTTCTGAGCCACCTGGAGGCTTTCTCCGGGCACCTTTTGGGTTGGCTGTTTTTGGCTGACCTTCTCTTTGGGATTCCCTTGTTCTGTAGCTGAAGCTGTGTGCACTCGTTAGAGATCATCATCCCAGTTGTGTTCCCTAAGGAGTGGGAAGAGAAAAAACACTCCACCCACTGTAACTCTTTTTTTGTTACTTGTTTTCTGGGATCTTCATATCATTGCTGACAAGAGTGACTCATAGACTTCACTGTGTGATTTTCTTGGTTAAGAGACCTTTTTTCTTAACTCCAGAAGAAATTAATTAATAGTTTTGTATGCTTAAAGCCCAGCTATTTAGCAGCTTTACCCAGAATACAACAGTCTGTCTTCTAGTGAGCCCAGACTTATCAATTTGTTTTGGCCAAAACTCTGTGTGCCTAGCTCTGTTAGGGGGTATAGCGGAAGCCGTTGGTGTGAGGGGAGGAGAGGGGCTCAGGGTCCAGTTGGGGAGATAAGACACATACATAAATAGGAAAATAGTTGAGGCAGTTTAAATAAAATGCAAAATCAAATTGTATACATGTAAATATTTAAATGTGGGGAATAGATCATAAGGGGCTGAGAAGGTATAGCGGAGAGAGTGTATGCTTTAGAACTGTAGGCCATTGGCAAGTTAACATAATTCCCTGAACTAGTTTTTCCTTTTCTGTAAAATGGGGATAATAACAGCAGACTCACAGGGTTGTGAGGAATAATGAGGTGATGTGTGTAAAGCACCAGCATAGTGGCTGATGCATCATGGTAGGCTATTGGGAAGCAGCATACCCCCATGCACTGACTGCCTCCCCCACGACCCTTTCAAGGAGCTGTCCTGGAGGACCTAAACCAGAGAGGCTGGTTTGCATTTGGAGAAAGAGAAAAGAGGGGATGGCAAGCCATGAATGGAGGAACAGGTCCCACAGAGAATGTCAATCTTGGGGGAGTGGAGGATACATAGAAGGAGCAGTGGAGTAAAATTAAAGAGACAGAGAAGTTTGGACTTTATATAAAAGAGATGTTGTTATTATTTAAATAAAACAAAACTTTTACAAAAGAGTACATTCCTCTACTGATGAACTCTGATAATTAAGCAAAACAAAAATGATCCACTGACTGAGGGATTGATATCTACGGTTCGAAGACTTCTGCTGTAGGTAATGAAGATCCATGAAAGTGGTAAGCAAGGTGAGGCCTGCATAAAGTGATATTAACCAAAACAGATCTGACTGGGAGGTGCAGGATGAATAATTAGAGGGAGGAGAGTTGGCAATGGGTTCTTGAGATAGGGTGTGTCCATGTTAAATCATCTAGCAGTACAAAACATTTGTTATATTTGAAAGTAATTTCTGGTAGGGTTAAGCAGTAGATGTGTAGGACTTGGGCAGCCTTGTTAAATAACTTGAGTTCTGGTGAAAGGAATGCAGCAATGTTGTAGCAAACAGTATATATAAATAAATATATAAATAAATATATAGATATAGAGAGAGAGAGAGAGAAAGAAAGAGAGAGAGTCTCAGTGTCACTGTGTTGCCCAGGCTGGAGTGCAATGGTAGGATCATGGCTCACTGCAGTCTTGACCTCCTGGGCTAAAGCAATCCTCCCACCTCAGCCTCCTGAGTACCTGGGACTACAGGTTTGAACCATCACACCCAGCTAATTTTTTATTTTTGTAGAGAGAGGGTCTTATGTTGTTGTACAGACTGGTCTCGAACTCCTGGAGTCAAGCAGCCCTCCTGCCTCTGTCTCCCAAAGTTCTGGGATTATAGTCAGGAGCCACAAAGCCCTGTCTATACATATTTTTGAGTATTTAAAATGATAAAAAATAGGCTTTAATTACATGTCAATTAAAAAATGTTCAAATACAAATAGAGTGGTCACTGATGATGTAAAAGGCAGGAAGATCTCATTAGAGGAGGCAGTATTTGGATTGGGTTTGAAGGTAGGGTAGAATTTGATCATCGGTGGGCACTGCATGGAGGTAAGAATGGATATGGTGTGTGATCAAGTTAGTAGCCAAACCAGGACTTCAACCTGGTCTGTCTATTGCAGTGAGCTGTGCAGACAAGCACTAATGGCCATGTAATATCTAGACCACACATAGAAGGCAGTCTCACTATGCAAGTGGCATAAGTAGCCTCCATTTCCTGGGCAGAGTGGTCTGAGGTGCCTGGATGACACATTTTCAGCTTCTTTGTAGACTTCTAAGTCCCATAAGGGCCAGGCTGATCTGGTATTCAGGGTAGTGTTGATGGTGGGAAAGAACCATAGACAGTTGCCCTCTTCCATTTGGATGTGCCTCAGGAGAGTTCCTGAGAACTTACCCCATCCTTCTTTGTAGTGTTGCCTGTGCTGTGGGCCTAGAGTGGGCCTAGCTGGAACATGGGTTTGGTGATGGATCAGTAGGGTGGCAGGGACTACTGGATTCTGGGTTTCCTCTCAGTGAACTGTGGTTTGGTATGGGCAGTTTGCTTTGCTCCCTGTTTATGCAGCATTAAAGGACTTTTATCTTCATTTTTGGCCAGCTGAAGGTTAAAAACCTCCAAAGGTTGCATTTGAACTGGATTATTTCTCATTTTGGCTGGCTTTTAAGTCTCATGTCATAAGGCCATTTGTGGTACCAGCAGAGCTCTTTATGAGGTAATGTGTTCCTGGCTGCTTTGGGGGCTAGTGTGCAAGGCAGGAAGTGTTTGAGAGCAAGATAGAGAAACCTCTCATAGAGTCTCAAGCTAATGCTTAGAGCTTTTTGAGTGCAGAGTAGTTAGGTCCTGTACAGAGTCTGATGGACTTTGCCTGGAACAGACACCCCAGAAAGAAGTTATCATTGCTAAAGCAACCAGGGTTATATCATTTCTTTTACCCCAAGGCAACTCTTCTGCTAGGAGCCTGGGACCCTCTAGTCTTCTCGGAGACCTTGCCAGCTGTGTCTGTGCATGCTCAGCCTTCTGTCATCTAGATGTTGTGTATTTCCTAAGGCCAAGCTCTGAGGGCATCTTCTTTGGGAAGCCTTTCCTTGACTCCTAGGAAAGAATTAGTCAACTTGCTTCCACAGAACCTGGTATATCCTGTGATTGTAGATATTTCCTAGTAAAAAATGGGGACTACTCACATGGTGAGATTGCCACATACTGTCTAAACATTACATGGCCATTTAAGGAGTGCTTTTCTGCATCGTTAACTGCAATAGAGAAACTGGGTTGAAGTCCTGGTTTGGCTGGTAACTTGATCACACACCATACCCATTCTTACCTCCACGCAACGCCTCTTGATTACCTGTCTTCTTCACCAGACAATACAGACTGTAAGCTGGTAAGCCTTTTTTTTTTTTTTTTCTTCTAAAGCTATTGTGCTTTAATAAAAAAAAGATTATTTCTCAATATAGGTTTTTCCAAGAGAGCCACAGGCCAATTCACAGTTAAAAAAAACATCTTCTAGGCTGGGTGCAGTGGCTCATGCCTGTAACCTCAGCATGTTGGGAGGCCGAGGTGGGAGGATCACTTGAGCCCAGGAGTTTGAGGCTAGCCTGGGCAACAGGAGAGACTCTGTCTCTGCAAAAGACAAAAACCAACCAAACAAAAAGTTATGCTAGAATAGATGGAAAATTATACTAAGGAACAAAGACAACTTTCCTTTCATTTTTCCTTTGTGTATCTTACACAGTCATATCACTATGACTTAAAGAAAACAAATTATCACTTATATACACAGATTCGCATAAGTGATAGAAGCAAATATATTAGTCAAAAGATATCTTCATTTATAATGAAGTATAAGCTAGAAAGTAAACTTTTTGAAGGCAGAGATTTTTTTTTTAAAGTTGTTTGGCTCTACCACCTAACATAGGTTATGTACAGAATAGACATCAATAATGAATGAACAGATGAATTAATTAATGAGTTAATGATGGATTTTTAGCACATTTTCTCTCTTTTTTAGGAACTTAAGATCCCAACTGAGTTGATTGGAGGAAGGGGCCTTAGGCTGGGGCCAAATTCTATGTCTTCTGTGCAGACTTGAGATAATATGAAATGCTTTCCTTTTACAGGGTGTTTCCTCTGGCTTTTCTTTTCAGCATTCTTCTCAATTCTTTAACTGCCATTTAAAGATTTGTATGCTGTAGATGAGCTGATGGAGGGGAATGTTTCCCTGAGGACATGGCTTCTCATGGCAGCCAAGTTTTTGTGCCTGATTAACTCACTGATTGAATCACTGGCCTCTGGAGACACCAAGGGAGGGAGCATGAGTATATTTAAGCAGCCAGAACTCTCTGTGCCTGTGTAGTGGGAGTGGAGGGGGGAGTGGGATGGGAGTGATGATAAGATGAAAAGAGAATGGTCAGAGAAATCTACAGTTTTTAACTCTTCCTCAATACTATGTTTTGGATTTTCCTTTTGTGACAGAGTAGTCCACTAGAAAGAGCACAAGTTAAGTAAGAGACTTTCTTCTGTCACCAACTCACTGTGCCACCTAGGACAAATCACTACCGCTGTGTGGGCCTCATTTGTCAAGTGGGATCAGGAACCTCTGCTCTGCCTGACTCATTGAATTGTAGTGAGCATCGGTGAGATGTTGGATGAGAGAGCTCTGCACAGTAGAGGTGATGGTACCCTAATCAGAGCAGGAGTGTAGTGACTCTGGTCACCATCCCATCATTTCTTGCTAGGGTTTTCCTATCTCTGGAGGAATCAGCTACTATAACCTAGTCCTTGATGCTCAATTTCGTCTTTCTGTTCTTTCCAGTCTTTATCTAATGACTCCTCATTATATAATATGGGTGACCCAGTTGTCCCAGCAAGGCCCTCCATATTCTGACTTCCCTCTATCAGAGTACTCACTAGGCTGTCTTACCATTGCTTGTTTGGAGGTAGCTATTAGGAGTATAGGCTTTGAAGTCAAGCTGCCTAGGTTTGAATCCTTACTTTTACAACTCACTGGCTATGTGCTCTTGAGCAAGTTACTTATCTCTCTGTGCCTTAGTTTCCTGTCTGTAAAATGAACAGAATAATGGCAACTGCCTCACTGGCAGTTATTGTGAGAATTTAAATAAGGCAGGATATTTGGAGAATGTAGACTAGTGCCTGACGTATGGTAAGCATTCAAAAATGTTGTGTAGGCTGGGTGTGGTGGCTCATGCCTGTAATCCCAGCACTTTGGGAGGCTGGGGTGGGCGGATCACCTGTGGTCAGGAGTTTGAGATCAGCCTGGCCAATGTGGTGAAACACCGTCTCTACTAAAAATACAAAAAAAAAAAAAGAAAAAAAAAATTAGCTGTGTGTGGTGGTGCATGCCTGTAATTCCAGCTACTTGGGAGACTGAGGCAGGAGAATTGCTTGAACCCATGAGGCAGTGGTTGCAGTGAGCTGAGATTGCACCACTGCACTCCAGCCTGGGTGAGACAGAAAGACTCTGTCTCAAAAAAAAAAAGTTGTGTATTATTTTGATAATCTTTATTACTTAACTGCTTCTTCCCTGATTGAGACTCTGTTAGGCCAGGGACCATGTCTATTTTATTATTATATCTATAGTCCTTAGCATAGGTACATTAGCCATTCTTGCATTGTTATAAAGAAATACCTGAGACTGGGTAATTTATAAAGAAAAGAGGCTTAATTGGCTCACAGTTCTGCAGGCTTTACAGGAAGCATGGTGCTGGCAACTGCTTAGCTTCTAGGGAAGCCTCAGGAAGCTTACAATCATGGTGAAAGACTAAGACGGAGCAGACACTTAACATGGTAAAAAGCAGGAGCAAGATAGAGAGTGGGTGGGCAGAGGTGCCATACACTCTAAACCAGATCTTGTGAGAACTGTCACAAAGACAGCATCAAGGCAGGAGGGATCCGCCCCCATGACCCACACACCTCCCGCTAGGCTCCACCTCCAACATAGGAGAGTACAATTCAACATGGAATTTGGGTAGGGACGAATATCCAAACTATATCAATGGGGTTGGAACAGCAGGCACTGGGTAGGAATTTATTGAATAATAGTATACATTTGAATACTGAATTTGCTATACACAATACTAATTTTATGATCATGAGCAAGAGACTTGCCCTCTCTACACCCCAGTTTTCATATCTGTTAAATGGGAATCAAAATATTTGTCCTGTAGGCCTGATGTGAGAATTAAGTTAATATGAAATGCCAGGAAGTGTGTAAATGTCATTCCCCTCCATACCTGTTGGCTGTGTGTGTGTGGAACCCAAGAATCTGCTGGTTACTATAGTACCCCTATAGTGAGCTGAACCCAGAGCTGCTTCTGAGGTGATGTTTTCTGGATATTTGGCCTAGGACAAAGAAAGTAGCATACTTTGGGATTGTTCTTAACATTTCTGGCCTTTTCTCTCTGCCTGCCCTGCTTGTTCTTCGTTGGATTCTAGGTTCCTAAAATAGCCAGAATATTTTTCTGCCTCTTAGTTTTCCAAGTGTCTTAAGCAATCAGAAGCATTTTTATTTTGGCTCCTTTAGGCTGGCCCTGGGTCCTGTCATTCTTTGTTAGCCATTACCATATCCTGCTTATTTTATGTTTCCTGACCTGCTATACTTTTTCCAGGGCCAAAACACTACCCACATCACTCCAGGTAAATAACTTTATTTGGCTCACTCTAACCAGTGGGAAGCACCCTGGTCTGTGAGGTAGAAGCCTTGAGTTCTAGTGCTGGCTCTGCCACTGTATGACTGTGTGACATTGGGCATGGCCCTTTCCCTCTGTGTCTCAGGCTCTCATCATTAAAATGAATGATTTGAACCAACTCAGTGCTTTGTAAGAGTCCTTAAGTTCTGTCTTTGTGTTGGGACAAATCACTTCTCTTTTGCGGGGAGGGGGGTTTTAGTTTCCTCATCTGTAAAACTAATTATGTTGGACTAAATAATTTACAAAGGCATATCTAAGCCTGAATATTTTCTCCTCATTCTTAGTGGGGTTTTTTTTTTTTTCTTTCTGCCTTGTATTGCTTTCTGGAACATTTCTTTGACAGTTAACAGCTGTGGACAGGAAACCCTCGAACACTTTTAACTTGGCAAGTGTTGCTGCTCCTCTGAACCTCATCCCAACCCATTTCCTGTGTTTACAGCTTTTGGGTTTTGCACTTAGTGACAGGCCTGACAGGTTATATTGTAGTTCTGTCTCCATAGCCTGGTACAGGGTAGACCAAAGTGGGCACCAATTTGAGTGTCAGAAGACAGAGTTTTAGTCTCTACTCGGCTGTATGACCTTATGCAAGGGACCTCCCCTCTCAGGGTTCAATTTCCTCCTTTCTGAAGCCAGAAAGTTTTAACTAGGGAGGGCTTTCTGGCTCTGATGTTGAATATTTGACTCTCGTTTATTACCCCTGATGGGGGCCCTCTGTTTCACGTGTTTTTTCCACATACTCCATCCTACAAGGGACACGGTGGGCTACCTTTGTATTTCCTATATTGGACAAAATAAGAGGAAGAAAGGAAGCCAAACAGCTCTCCCAGGCTCAGATTGGCAGCAGAGAGGAGTTGAGGTGGGGAGCTGATGTCACTGAATTGTAAATCAGCCGTGTGGTTAGTTACCAGGTAGGCACCTGTATGCATTTATTCTTATCAAGGCTCTGGAGACAGACTGTATCCCACTTCC
The DNA here is from genome assembly GCF_047675955.1 of Chlorocebus sabaeus. NCBI lineage: Eukaryota > Metazoa > Chordata > Mammalia > Primates > Cercopithecidae > Chlorocebus > Chlorocebus sabaeus. The sequence continues at coordinate 68,008,813 of NC_132904.1, read as the reverse complement.
AGCCCTACTTTCACCATATATGTGACCTTGGGAAAGTTACTTATTGTATCTGGGCTTCAGTTTCCTCATATTGTATTGGGGATAATAAAAGTACTGACTTTACAAAGTTTCAGAGACAACATATATAGAAGTGCTCAACTTAGTTCCTGACATGTTCATCCTCCCTTTCTCCCTTAGAGAGTTATAGTATTCTTAATTCTGTTCTTGTGGAGAAAGCAAAAAGACACTCAAGTTCCATTCTAGAGGAGCTAACAGGCCACATGAGAACAGAATTCAGTTAGGTTTAGAAGAGCTCTTATGAGGTGGTCCGTTGGCCAGTGTAGGCTCAGTACTCTGACCTCAAAATGGGAGACTTACAGGGCCCGGAGTAGTTAAAGAAGGCATCCCAGGACCTTCCCTGGGCTTGAAGGGTCAGAAAATATTAGACATGAAAAGCTAGAGGGAGAATAATTCTAGGTACCTATCCACCCTTTCTTAAGCTCTGGTGCTTTGTTTTGTATAGGTCAGTTTCCCATATCTCCCTTTCTCTTCTTCTAGGTGGTTATTATCCAAGGGGCTTATCTTTTCTTTTTTTAATATATAAGAGAAAAATAATTAAGGGATGAGGAGAACCTAATATTTACTAAGAACAAGCTAGTTTTACTTGAATCTGTAGACTACGTAGTTTGCTTGCATAATCTTATATATTTAGAAAAATACATTATTGTGCCATATTTTACAGATGAAAAAATCGTGCCTGCAAAATGTTAGTCAACTTTTCTAGCTCTACGTGAACAAATTATGAAGACAAACCAAAGGAGCCCTACATGAGCCAGTTTAGAAGATATGTATGATTTAGCAGGTCTCAGTTGTGCTTATTCATTCAAGTTCTCAATCTATAATAGTCTGGGTCTTTTTACACTTATCTTCTAAATATGTCTATCTTATTCCTAGTTCCAACCTGTACTCACCTCCTGCTCTTAGCAGTTATTCCCAGTCCTCTAAATCTCTGGTTCTACCATTAATTTAGATTCTACCTTCCTGCCCTAACCTTAGATCCTTTAATTCTCTTCTCAAATATTTACCAAGCATCTACTATATGCCATACTAGACACGAATGCAAATACCAATTTCTGCTTAGATATTTCAGTGTACTAGTTAGACAATTACAACAAAAATAACATGGTAATAATTGAACACTTACTATGTGCCATGCACTATTTGAAGTACTTTATATGTATTAACTCATGTAATTCTCACAACCCTATGAGGTAGATACTGTTTTTTCTCCTTATTTTACAGGTAGACATGTAGGCATAGAGAATTTAAGTAATTGGTCCAAATTGTGATAAAGAGAAGCACAGGGACTATAGGAGCACAGAAGAGGGACTCCTACTCAAACCCTGGGGGTCAGTATAGAGATGGCTTCCAGAGAAATTAGAAAAAGCCTGAGTAGAATCTTGAAACCTGAGTATGAATTAATCAGGTGTAGAATGGGGCAAGGATATTGCGGGCAGAGGGAACATCATGTACAAAGCCACAAAGTGAGCCTTGCATATTTATGGAACTGAAAGTATTTAGTATGGTGGGAGCGTAGGGTATATGTGAGCTGGTGAGTGGCAGGAGATAAGGCTAGAAAACGCTATAGAGATAGCCTCTTGAAAAAGTCTTGTATGCTTTTCTAACTTATATTCATTACAAAGGCCAAGCATTCCCAGTCTTGGGGATTTGAATCCCTGAAAGGGGTCTTTGGGGGGTGTCTCATGAATCCATATTATTTCCTCAGTCATTTTTCAACCAGTGGTTAGTAAAAGCACAACTATCATTACGTGGAGCTCTTTGGAATTCCTTACTGAAAAAAGTCAAGCATCACTGTTAAGGGAGTTTGGGACCCTGTGAAGGATTTTTTAAATTAAAGTTTTTATTGACATGATTGTAGATTTACATGGAGTTCTAAGAAATAATATGGAGAGATCACTGGAAAACTTTGCAGTTTCCTCCATGGTAACATTTTGGACAAGCTTTTGTATATCATGGCCAGGATATTGACACTGACATTGATACAATCCACCAATCTTGTTCAGATTTCCCAGTTTTACTTGTACTCATCTATGTGTATAAAGTTCTATTCCAACACCACAAAGATCCTTCCTGTTCTTTTATAACCACTCCCATCTCCTTTCAACCCCCTTCCTCATTCCTAACCTCTCTCTGTCTTCCATTTCTAGAATTTTATCCTTTCAAAAATGTTACATAAATGGAATCACAGAGTATATAACCTTTTGGAATTGGCTTCTTTTTTTTCTTTGCTCAGTTCAATTCCTTGGAAAGTCATCCAAGTTGTGTGTATCAATAGGTCATTTTTGTTTTTTTGGTTTTTTTGAGACGAAGTCTTGCTCTGTTGCCCAGGCTGGAGTGGAGTGGTGCAATCTCGGCTCACTGCAACCTCCACCTCCTGGGTTCAAGCGATTCTCCAGCCTCAGCCTCCCGAGTAGCTGGGATCATAGACACGCACCACCACGCCCGGCTAATTTTTGTATTTTTAGTAGAGATGGGGTTTCACCATGTTGGTCAGGCTGGTCTTGAACTCCTGACCTCAAGATCTGTCCACCTCGGCCTCCCAAAGTGCTGGGATTACAGGCATGAGCCACCGCGCCCGGCCGGTCATTCCTTTTTATTGCTGAGTCATGTACCATTGTACATAAGTCCTGGAGTTTAACCATTCGCTTGTTGAAGAATATATGGGCTGCTTCCAGTTTTAGGTATTACAAATAAAGCTTCTGTGAACATTTATATACAGGTTTTTTTGTGGGTCTGTGAAGGATTTTATTCAGGAGGGCTATCTAGTCAGATCTGAATTTTATTTTATTTTTTTGAGACAACGTCTTGCTCTGTCACCTGGGCTGGAGTGCAGTGGCATGATCATAGTTTACCGCAACTTCAAACTCCTGGGCTCAAGGGATCCTCCTGCCTTAGCCTCCCAAGCAGCTGGGACTACAAGTGCATGACACCATACCCAGCTAATTTTTAAATTTTTATTTTGTAGAGACAGGGTCTTGCTTTGTTGCTCAGGCTGATCTTGAACTCCTGGCTCAAGTGATCCTCCCGCCTCAGTCTCTCAAAGTATTGGGATTACAGGCATAAGCCACTGTGCCTGGCCCAGATTTGAATTTTAGGAAAATTGTACTCACTGCTTGGTAGAGGACGAGTCTGAAAGAAGCTAGAACAGAGGCAGGGAGAATAGTGAGGAAACTGTTGTAACCCAGGCAAGAGATGTAGAAGCCTGAACTGCATTGTCATAGATGTATCGTCCTCAGAAATCAGATCAGGCTTGTGCAGAGGAGGGAGCAGGGCTATGGAGCCTGGGCTGCCAGAAGGCTCAGGCAGACTTCATTCTGGATAGTCTCCTTTCAGGGAGGACACTCTGCTACCCCAGCTGAGAAAGGCATCCTGTAAGGAAGGGCTGCTCTTCTGCAGCAGGAAGAGAGTCAGAACCTGGTTCCTAGAATGATCATCTTGACTGCAACGTTGTTTAGTAGATGCTATTGGTTATCTTCTCCCAAGAAAAGACAAAGAGGGGCCAGTTATCTTTCTTTTATTGTCTGAGTGGAGGCTTATATGGGGCAGAAAGATAATGAGAAGCTCTCTCCTAGTTCATGTATCTTTTGGAGCCCAGGAATGTGTTCTTTTCTAACCAGCCAGCAAGAGGCCTGGGAGGTTTGAGTCTGTCCTCTTATTACTATGGAAACTGGAATCCACATTGTTTTTACCCCCTGCAGTGGTGTGCCTGGTTCCTCAGTGTTTATATTTTCAAGGCTTTTATCACTGTGCTCTTAGAGCTGCTGTGATTGGGACTGATTGTTGGGAACCAGCCTTACTGATTGAACCCAGAAGGGTATAATCTTAGAGGGTCCACTGATAAGTTGGACGTGTCTCCTAGGGATTGTCCTTTATCTGGGCAAGTCCTTGGGTGCCCACTCCAACACTTTCAGAAAATTTTTCCCAGCAGAAAGCCATTTGAGTTGTCTGTAATTATTTTTTTGGCTATCTCAGACCCTGATGTGTGCTGGCTAGGGCACAAGAACGTTTGGGTCAGGCACCCGTCAGATAATTTTGGGTAGGTTTTGAACAAGTGTGTGTTGATTTAATTCTTCCGGGGCTGTCTTGCTTCTTGGAAGTTTTAGTATATGTAAAGACCTATGGTATGTGGGACACCAAACCTGGGATAGCAAACCTTCAAAATCAGTACACAGCTTTCAATTGTCTCTAGACCAGATATTGTGCTACCCAGCACTGGGCTAGACTAACAGGGGAACACCAGAAGAATAAAAGACTCTCTTTGCTATTGTTGGAAAGATAAGACTTCAGGGCCAGGCTCGGTGGCTCATGCCTGTAATCCCAGCACTTTGGGAGGCTGAGGCGGTGGATTGCTTGAGCCCAGGGGTTCAAGACCAGACTGGGCAACATAGTGAAACCTCATCTCTTCAAAAAATACAAAAATTAGCCAAGCACAGTGGTGCATGCCTGTGGTCTCAGCTATTTGGGAGGCTGAGCCTGGGAGGTAGAAGCTGCAGTGAGCCATGATCTTGCCACTGCAGTCCAGCCTGGGCGACAGAGTGAGACCCTGTCTCATAAATAAATAAATATGTAATAAAATAAAGTCTTCCGGGTTAAGCGGAGACTAGAAACTGACAGATGAACAACTAACATTTGTATAGAGCTTTACTATTTTTCAAAAGACTTGACTGATTTTTCAGGTAAGAACATTAATCCTTAGGATTAGTCAATGCATAGGAAAGTTGGAATTCAAAGACCCATATTTGCTACCTCTGCAATTCAGTATATATTTCAGTAATTGGGGATTGGAGAAAAAGGGGATCCTGGAGTCCAGAGAAGTGTGTGTTACTGTTTGAGTTCCCAGTGTCTTTGCCTAGTTCAGCTAGTTCAGTCATCAGCAAAAGCTGCTTGAAAGTGTTAAATAAGTGTTGAAATGGGTATTCCAGCATGTGAACGCTGAACTGGAAGTCAGTCAGACACTTTCAGTTCAGTCAGAGAGGTCATAGAAACAAAAGGGCGGCCAAATAGGCTGTCTACCAGGAGTCTGAAGCCCTATGGGAAACCAAGGAGTAGGCAAAGGGTGTCATAACAGTTGGGGATGGCTCCTGCACCAGAAGCCCATGTTATTGAGGTCAAGTCCTGCTTGTTGGTGACTAGCTGTAGGGATTAGCCATTTTCTTCTGGAAGGAGGCTTCATGTGAGATCAAAATTTGAAGAAAAGAATGCTTACAGGAGGAGGAAGGTAGAAATGGGACACAAGAAGGAGTAGCTGAGTGTACCCTGGAGGAAAGACAGCCAGAGACTTCTATTCTAGCAGACGATTAGGTTTAACAGAAGCATATTCTTTTGCTCTTTTTGCTCCTCCCAGCATGGTGTACCAGAGACTCAGTTTTCCTTCTCTAGTGATTCTTAAACTTTATATTTAAGTTCTAATGAGAAAGAGGTCTTTGGCTAGTTTGTTTCAGAGGGTTGAACACTAAAGAATTTAAGGCAAAGCAAGGATGTTCTCTTTTACCCTGTTTGGGGAATGGTACAAGCCCAGATAGAGTTTCTTGTATTTGCCATTAATAGACCAAAAATCCCTGATGGAACCCCTGCTTCCTCACCCCACAGCCCTTGCTTTGTTGCCTTGGAAAGTAAGACTTAGTAATGCCAGGGAGCCCTGTTGCATAGGCTCATTCAGATCACCCAACTATAGCCTTGCCACAGGACGTGGTATAGAAAGTTAGTGTGGTTTCTAATCTGGTTCTGCCACTTCTTCGCTGGCCAACCTAGGGCAAAACAACCCATTTTATGACCTCAATTTTCTTCTCCAGGTGTTAAAAGAGCAGTGGCCCTTGAGGACCTCCAAATCCCCTTCAATTCTGCCATTTCGAGTCTGAGTATAATACGTGATCTCAACATCCATTATTCCCATTCTATGCCAGGAGTTTTTGCAAGATTAGTAAGAAGAATACTTTGACTTCTTGGTCTTCCTCTTCTTCTTTTTTTTTTTTTGAGGTAGGGTCTCGCTCTGTTGCCGAGGCTGGAGTACAGTGACATGCTCACAGCTCACTGCAGCCTTGATCTCCCAGGCCCAAGAAATCCTCTCATCCAAGCCTCCCTAGTAGCTGGCACCATAGATGTGTGCCACTACTCCCAGCTAATTTTTGTATTTTTTGTAGAGATGGAGTTTTCCTATGTTGCCAAGGCTGGTCTTGAACTCCCAGGCTCAGGTGATCCTTGGCCTCCCAAAGTGCTGGGATTACAGGCGTAAGCTGCCATGCCTGGTCTGACTTCCTGATCTTTTAATAAGTCAAGTTGTGTGAGATGCTGTACTCCTTGCCTTTGGGCTTTCTTTGTTTGGGTTGCTCTTCCTTCTTCTCCTATTCTCTTCTACCTGTTTTTCAGTGGTATCTCCTGCTGCTGTGGTCTCTTGCCCCTTGCTATATTTTACCTTGTAATTCATATACTGTGCTCATTCTCCTAGTACATTTTGTGAGCAAAGGATGGTGTTTATTCATCTCTTTTAGAATTTGTTCATTCAACAAGTTTTTCTGGGCATTTGTTTGTTCATTCAACACATGTTCATTGAAGTCTAACTATTGTGCTAGGGACTAAGCTAGGTGCTAGCAGCCAGGATTCAGCCATGAACAAGACAGCCATGGTTCCTGCCATTATGGAGCTTACAATTTAATTTAGTGGAGAAGACAGACATTTAGCACATTATCACAGAAATAATTACTGTTGCGAAAAGTGCTATAAATGAAAATGTAGTTTGTTTTGAGAATGTATAATGTGGGCCTAAGCCAGTTTGGGCGGGAGAATGAGTCAGGATCTTTGAAGAAAAGATATTTAAATTGAGATCAACAGCATGAGTCAGAGTCTGCAGGTTAAGAAAGAAGTAAGTAAGAGCCTTCCATATAGAAAGAATTCTGAGTGGTTCTTGACCTGGGCTTCAGTCTAGCGTCACCACGTATAAGGGAGTATATGGAGCACCTGGACATATCATGCATGACTGGTGGGAGTATAAAGTGATAGGCCTACTTTAGAAAACAGTTTGGTAGTTAACTTGAAATGTTAAACATATTTTTATTGTATAATATATCAGTTCCACCCTAGATATTTGCTCAAGAAAAATGAAAACATATGTTCACACAAAGACTTGTACATGAATACTCATAGTAGCTTTATTTGTAAAATAGCCAAAAACTGATGAATGGATAAACAAGTGGTGGTATAGCCATTCAATGGAATACTACTTAGCAACAAAATGGAACAAACTACTGATTCATGTGACAACATGGCTGAATCTCAAATCTTGCTGAGTAAAAGAAGCTAGGCACCAAAGAGTACATACTGATGATTCCATTTAATTTGAAATTCTAGAACAGGCAAAACGAGTTTATAGTGATAGAAATTGGATCAGTGGTTGTGTGGGGAGGGAGAATGAGGGTTGGCAGTGAAGGACCAAATAGGAATATTCTGGGGTGATGGAAGGAAGCTAGGCACAAAAGAGTACATACTGATGATTCCATTTAATTTGAAATTCTAGAACAGGCAAAACTAGTTTATTGTGATAGAAATTGGATCAGTGGTTGTGTAGGGAGGGAGAATGAGGGTTGGCAGTGATTGCTTGAACTCGAAAGGTAGAGGCTGTAGTGAACCATGATCATGCAACTGCACTTCAATCTAGGTGACAGAGCAAGACCCTGTCTCAAAAAAGAAAAAAAAAGTCAGAGAGGAGAAACCTACCTTGCAAATTAGGGAAAGTGAAGATTTATTCATTTTATTCATTCATTCAGCAAATTCTCTTTTGAATACCTAGTATGTGTCAGGCACTGTACGAGTCCCTTGGGATACTGCAGTGAACAAAAAAGCAACTGCTCTCGTGAACCTTACTTTTAGTGGAGGGAGATAGATGACAAACCAAGAAATAAATATATCATGTGCCAGGTGGAATCAAATGCTATGAAAAATGAGAATCACAAGCTGTGTCCTCAGATATCTTCAAATAACTGTAGTTATGAACTGACTGAGGTAAGGCCATATGAGGTGCAAAGTCAGAAATGCTGGTTGAACTCAGAAGTATATCTCATTGTATTACTCAACATGGAGCTGTATATATAGTTGATGCTGTGGATTATTATTATTATTATTATTAATTTATTTTGAGACGGATTCTCACTCTGTTGCCCAGGCTGGAGTGCAGTGGTGCGGTCTTGGCTCACTGCAATCTCCGCCTCCCGGGTTCAAGCGATTCTCCTGCCTCAGCCTCATGAGTAATTGGGATTACAGGCGCCCATCACCACACCCAGCTAATTTTTTTGCATTTTTAGTAGAGATAGGGTTTTACCATGTTGGCCAGACTGGTCTCAAACTCCTGACCTCATGATCTGCCCGCCTCAGCCTCCCAAAGTGCTGGGATTACAAGGGTGAGCCACTGCGCCTGGCCTGTTATTAATTTTGAGACAGGGTCTTGCTTTGTCACCAAGGCTGGAGTGCAGTGTCATGAGCATGGCTCACACAGCCTAAAACTCCTGGACTCGAGCAGTCCTCCATTTCAGCCTCCCAAGTGGCTGGGACTACAGGTGCTCACCAATACACTGGGCTAATTTTTAAATTGTTTTCTTCCTTTGTAGAGATGAGATCTCACTATGCGGACCAGGCTGATTTTGAACTCTTGGCCTCATGTGATCTTCCTACCTTGGCCCCCAAAGTGCTGAAATTACAGGCATGAGCCACCAAGCCTGGCCAATGGATTAATTTTTTTTTTTTTTTTTTTTTTAAGATGGAGTCTTGCTCTGTTACCAGGCTGGAGTGCAGTGGCACAGTCTTGACTCACTGCAACCTCTGCCTCCTGGGTTCAAGCGATTCTTCTGCCTCAGCCTCCCAAGTAGCTGGGACTACAGGCGTGTGCCACTATGCCCAGCTAATTTTTGTATTTTTAGTAGAGACAGGGTTTCACCATGTTGGCCAGGATGTTCTCGATCTCTTGACCTCATGATCCGCCCATCTCGGCCTCCCAAGGTGCTGAAATTACACGCTTGAGCCACTGCTCTGAGCTGATTAATTTTTGATGAGTGACCTCAGGGAGAGAAGTGAGCTTGGTCAAAATTCAGACCTCAGAAGCTGGGTGCAGTGGCAAAAGCCTGTAATCCTAGCTATTTGGGAGGCTGAGACCGGAGGATTGCTTGAGCCAGGAGTTTCAAACCAGCCTGGGTAACATAACAAGACCCCCTCTCAAAAAGAAAAAGGAAGTCAGAGCTTAGAATCTGTAGTGATTTGTGTTAGTGTTGCCTAGGCAGCTGAAACCAGTGCCTGTTTTGTCCAGAAGAAAAGATCTTTTGAATTCCTGCCCCCTGCTGAGAAGAACTGGTCCTCTTCTTGGATATGAGGACGAGCTGTTCTAACAGGTGCAGGAATGTCTCTCAGATAGGCTGAGTTTTGCCCAGCCTAGGGATATGACTCCTCTCCCTGTGGCTAGGCCTGCTGTGTGCCTCAGCTGAGATGTTATATTTCACTGGGGACCTTTCTTGGATAACTCCAGGTCTCAAACCTGTTCCTTTTTTAAGGCTTCACATTTCCATAGTCAGGCACGGTGGCTCACACCTGTAATTCCAGCACTTTGGGAGACTGAGGTGGGTGGATCACCTCAGGTCAGGAGTTTGAGACCAGCCTGGCTAACATGATGAAACTCTGTCTCTACTAAAAATACAAAAATTAGCCAGGCGTGGCAGCAGAGGCTAAGCTGGAGAATCGCTTAAACCCAGGAGGCGGAGGTTGCAGTGAGTCAAGATCAAGCTCTTGCACTCCAGCCTGGGCCTGGCCAAGAGGAGCAAAACTCCGTCTAAAAAAAGAAGACTTTACATTTCTGGCCAGAGTGTCCATCTCTCACTCCTCCCTCACCTCATCCCCATTCTAGGCCCCATGCTATTTTATCTCTTGAACTTTATGGTCCTTGGCCAAATTTGAAAATCTTCCCAGGGCCAGTGCTCTCAAGTCTTAGTCTTTTGATCCCTTTCCAAGAGTGAGGGTATATTCTAATCCCATCAAGAGTAGCTGCAGAATTTGCTAGTCCTGGCTGAGGAGTAAGAGGTGAAGTGGGAGAAATTTTTCTTACTGATGGGGCCCCCGCTGGTAAAACTTGGCAATTTCCAATTCATCCTCCAGGGATGAATTACTGTTTAGTGACGAGAAACAGAAAGTGGTTGGGAAAGTGGAGGCATCAGATGGACAGTGGATATTGGTGGTGGGAATTGGTGGGTTGTATTCAAGAATTCCCTTGCCTTTTGGGGAGATATGGTTTTTTAATTAATTAATTCACGCATTCTTCATTCATTCATTCATTTAGCCAGCACATACTGATTTCATACTTGACAGGGTAGATGTTAGTGGTAGCATTATAATGGGCCCTGGGGGATCGAATGAGTCAAGCTTGGTTCTTACTACTTGGCTGTGGCATGTGAACAGCTCATAACATGAGAATTAATATAACAGAGCTATGCACAAAGTGCTTTGGAGCATGGAACAGTGAACAGTGAATGATTAGCTCTGCCTAGAGAAAGGTGAGGAGATCTGGACATGAGGGAAAGGACTTTGTGGTTTTGTCTGCCAATAGCTATCAAAGTGTAGTCTTCAGACCATGGCGGATGGGAGCGAGGCCTTGTCAGGACATCCAGAAGATCAAAGCCATTTCATAATAAAATATTATTTGCCTTAAAAAAATGATGTATACCTTTGTACTGTTGTTGCAAAAACAGTGGTAGTTAAAACTGCTGGCACCTTAACACAAATCAAGCAGTGGCACTAAACTACTAGTAATGGCTGTATTCCTCACCTCCACACGCTGTCAGTTAAAAAAAATAAAAGTTTTCAACAAAGAAGTAGAAATCATTAATTTTATTGAATTGTATCCCATGAGTTCATGCCTTTTAATATTCTGTGTGATGAAATGTAAGTATGCATAAAGCATTTCTGCTGCACATAGAAGTTTGATGGTTATCTCAAGGAAAGCACTTGTGCAATTGAGGTGTAAGCTGACATACCTCTCTTTTTTCAGGCAGCACTATCATTACTGGAAGTAATAGGTGATAGATAACTATGGTTATTCAGTATCTGGCAGACATTTTCTTGAAAATAAATGAAATGTGTCTTCTGCCTTAAGGAAAACAACTGGTAGTATTTGTTGCCAATGATAAAATTCCAGCTTTTAAGTGAAAACTGGATTTTAGAAAACTTGTATCTGTCACTGTGAAATTGACAGTTTTCCTAGATTAAAAGCTTTTCTGATGAAATCAGTGGTTATATTAATAATTGTGACTATTTTGATATTGTATAAATGGAAGTGTCAACATTTGGAAGCTCTGCACTAACTCCTAACCAATAGTTTCCAAATGACAAGTGCGTCATGTTACAAAGTCATGCATGTATAAAAGATCCATTCAAAGTGTAAGATAGACCAATGGATTTTAATGTTAGAGAGTACAAAAAGTTTATTTGTATAGTTTGGGATTTCACATTGCAACTAACCTTTAAGAAACCTACCACTTGTTGAGTTTGGGTATAGTCTCATATAATATCCACAATAGTCTGACTAGTAAAATACTCCTCTCTCTTCCATCTGCATATCTATGTTTTGATCTTCAGTCAAAACAACACATCACAATAGGTTGAATGTAGCTATAAGATTATATCTGTCTTCTATTAAGGCAGACATTTAAAAGATTTGCAAAAATGTAAAACAATTCTACCCTTCTTGTGATTTTTTTCAGAAAACAATTATTTTCCATAAAAATATTATTTACATTAATATGTAAGAGATTTATTATTGTTCTAAAATGAATTAATGAGAACATGGAGAGCAGTAGCAGCCTGGCTGTCATCACCATGTCTCTGAAAGGTGATTTTTTGTTTTTGGAGACAGGATCTCACTGTTGCCCAGGCTGTAGTGCAGTGGTACAATCACAGCTTACTGCAGCCTCAACATACTGCACTCAAGTGATCCTCCTACTTCAGCCTCCTGAGTAACTGGGACTACAGGCATGCACTACCATGCTCAGCTTTTATAGAGATGGGGTCTCACTATGTTGCCCAGATTTTGAACTCCTGGGCTCAAGCAATGCCTCGGCCTCCCCAAATGCTAGGATTACAGGTAGTGAACCACTATGCCTGGTCCTGCAGGCTGATTTTGACAGTGTTGCAGAAGATGTGAGGAAGCTGAAAACAAGACCAGATGAGGAAGAACTGAAACAACTCTATGGGCTTTAGAAACAAGCTATAATTGTGGACATTAATATTGAGTGTCCAGGAATGCTAGATTTAAAAGGCAAGGCCAAATGGGAAGCATTGAATTTCCAAAATGGGACATCAAAGGACAATGTGATGAGTGCGCATATATATATATATATATATATATATTTTTTTTTTTTTTTTTTTTTTTTTTTTTTTTTGAGGCAGAGTCTTGCTCTGTCGCTCAGACTGGAGTGCAATGGCGTGATCTCTGCTCACTGCAAGCTCTGCCTCCCGGGTTCAAGCGATTCTCCTGCATCAGCCTCCCAAGTAGCTGGGATTTCAGGTGCGCCTCACCATGCCTGGCTAAATTTTGTATTTTTTAGTAGAGACGGGGTTTCTCCATGTTGGTCATGCTGGTCTTGAACCCCTGACCTTGTGATGCACCCGCCTCGGCCTCCCAAAATGCTGAGATTACAGGTGTGCGCCACTGCACCCGGCCAAGTACCTATATTTCTAAGCAAAGGAGCTGATAGAAAAAGATTGAATTTAGGATAAAGCATATGAGAAAATTGTCCTTTGGAAGCCTTCTTAATGGTATCACAACCTAACATTTAGAGGTGGAAATGCACTTTTAACTCTATGTATCATCTACATTTTTCCTATTAGCATGAATTGTAATACTTAATTAGGAGTGTACTGAAACTACCTAGTTAACTAAACTGTGGTTACTTAAACTAGGTGTCTGTAAAAGTTCTTTTAGAAAAGTGTCTTATTTTTTATTTTTATAGATTTAGGGGGTACAAATGCAGTTTTGTTACATGGATATATATTGTATATTGGTGAAGCCTGGGCTTTTAGTGTACCTAGTGTACCCATCACCCAAATAGGGTACATTGTACCCAAAAGGTATTTTCTTGTCCCTTACCATCCTCCCCCACCCCCGTCAACTTTTCCAAGTCTCCACTGCCTCCAGGGACTCTCCATGTCCCCTGATACACATTGTTTGGCTTCTACTTGTAGGTGGGAATATGTGGTGTTTGATTTTCTGTTTCTCAGTTGTTTCACTTGAGAGAGTGGCCTCCAGTTCCATCCACGTTGCTGCAAAAGACATGATTTCATTCTTCTTTTATGGCTGAGTAGTATTGTGTGGGGGTGTGTGTGTGTGTAAATAAATATTTTCTTTATACAATCATCCATTGATGGACGCTAAAGTTGATTCTATGTCTTGCTATTGTGAATAGTGCCGCAACAGACATAGGTGGTAGCTATCTCTTTATATAATGATTTCTTATCCTTTGGCTAGCTGCCTAATTTTGATTCTTTGGGAGATTGCCATACTGTTTTCCATAGAGGTTGTACTGGTTTGCATTCCCCCAACAATGTATGAGTATTCCCTTTTCTCTGCATCCTCACTAACATCTGTTGTTTTTTGACGTTTTAGAAAAGTCTTGCTCTGGGAGTATGTATACAAAGACTTTAACAATTGTTTGTTCTTTTGGCTTATCTGTTCTACAATGAGTTTAGTGTTACTCATTTAGTGTTAATCTGTTTTGATTATTAAGAGAAAATAGAATGAATTAATAACTAAATATAAACATTTGTGTTTTACTTTCCTTTTTTAATTCAAAATTTTATGGAAATTTTATTTGAAATGCTCTGATTTATACCTTATGAAACATATTATCAATCTACAAAAAAATCTTACTGAGGCAGTTTGCAAAAGTTTTATGTTGCTAAATATTCATTAAGGCAATGTAGGTAATTAAATTTTAGCTTTTATTTTGAGCTTAGGGGTACAAGAATAGGTTTGCTACATAAGTAAGCTTATGACATGGGGTCTGTTGTACAGATTATTTTGTCACCCAGGTATTAATCCTAGTACCCATTAGTTATTTTTCCTCATCCTCTTCCTCCTCCCACCCTCCACCCTCTGAAAGGCCCCAGTGTGTGTTGTTTCCCTCTGTGTGTCCATGTGTTCTCATCATTTAGCTCCTACTTAGAAGTGAGAACATGTGGTATTTGGTTTTCTGTTTCTGTGTTAGTTTGCTGAGGATAATGGCCTCCGTCTTCATTCATGTCCCTGCAAAGGACATGATCTCGTTCTTTTTTATGGCTGCATCTGTTTTACTTTCTAATATGGTAAATATTAAACAGTTCTTTGGAATTAAAAGATGTTATGCATATAAAAGGGTCCTGAGACCAAAAAGTTTAAAAACATATGGCTATGCTATTTTCTTTGCCTAGAACTCTTCTCTATTTTCTCTAGAGAAATCCTACACATAATTGTAGAGTTAATATTTAGGTATTCTTTAAAAAAAAAAATTTACTGAGCCTCTTGTCATACCTGGGTTTTTGTTGCTATTGGGGACATGGTACCAATCCCTTATGGAGATCACAGTCTGGTGGGGAAGACACATTAAACCCGGTATGATGAATGTTACCAGTGATAGCATATAAATGTTGTGGGAGTACAGGCTGCTGTCAGAGTCTCGCAAAGAACCACTTTCCCACTCACCTGGAACATATGACTGGTCAGGTTGATTGGATTATACCTCCTATATTTGATTCTTCATAGGGAAAGTGGCCGAAGTTAACAGAAGATGGGAACTGTTTACTTGCTGCTCTGGGAGTAAAGAAGGATACTACAAGTGTATTAAATATCAGCCTACGCCAGGCCCTATGCTGGGTGTTTTAACAAACGTGATTTCATTTTTAAAAAGTTTGTGCAGCAGATTATTATCCTTATTTTGCAAATGAGAAATTGGGGGCTCAGATAAATTAATTTGTCCAGTATCTTATGGTTTGTAATTGGTGAAGATGGGATTTTGATAGTGTTGTGACTCTTAAGTCCAGGCTTTTTCACTGTAGTTATGTGTTGCTAAATGGATGGCTCTTTGAAGGTATTTCCAGATGGTTGTGGGAAACCTTGCCAGATTGGAATGCATAAGAGAAGGTAGGAAGGGTCTTAGGAAGAACAGAGAGACAGCTCAGGACATGCTTGGTTGAAGGAGTTATTTGTGAGTTTTGGCTGACATGGTTTTTCTGTACAGGATTCAACAGCCATAGGGGAATCAAGCTTTTGTACTCCCTAACCCTCAATCCCTTTAATCCTTCTCTGTGTCAGCTGATGCTAGCAGCAAAGGTCACCTGTCTGTCTGATCAGGTTACAAACCAGAGACTGGGTATTTGAAGCCCAAACTTCTTGGATCTTGTAGGTCTTTGGGAAAGGTGCTGGTTAATTGACCTCAGGCCAGTGGTGCAGCCTGGAGGCCCCAAACCCTAGAGTTTGGTAAACGATTTCCATTATTTTAAAATGCCTGTTAGAAGTTATGCTTTACATAGGATAAGCCTGTGTGTGGATACAGGCTAATGAAAAGATTAGATTTCTATCTTTCTTTAATTCTTTTTTTTTTTTTTTTTTTTTTTTTGAGATAGGGTCTCTCTCTGTTGCCCAGGCTGGAGTTCAGTGGCACAAACATGGATCACTGCAGCCTCAACCTCGTGGGCTCAAGCGATCCTCTTACCTCAGCCTCCTGAGTAGCTGGGACTACAGGTGTGCACCATGATACCTGGCTAATTTTAAAAATTTTTGTAAAGACAGGGTTTCACCATGTTGCCCAGGCTAGTCTTTAACTCCTAGGCTCAAGGGAACTCCCACCTCAGCCTCCCAAAGTGCTGGGATTACAGGTGTGAGCCACCACACCCAGCCTTGGATTTCTTCTTTTAGGTCAATCCAATATGATTTAGGTGTGCTACATATGATATTCTATAACAGAGTTCTGCAAACTATGGCCTGTGGGCCAAATCCAGTTTACTGCCTGCTTTTATAAATAAAGTTTTATTAGAACACATTCAAGTTCATTCACTTATATTTTGTCTATGGATGCTTTTGTGCTACAATGGCAGTTAAGTTGTGCAGCAGAGACTATATGGCCGACAATTTCTAAGTTGTTTACTATTTGGCCCTTTACAGAAAAAATTTGCTGATACTTAATTATGATTCTTTCTATCATGGCACTTAGCACACAGTGTTTTAATTGCCTGGCTCTCCCACTTTTGTAATTAACCTTCTGAGAGAAAATTGAGATATGATTCATATTTTTATGCCCCATGCTGATCATAGGGCCTAATATATGAAGAACATTCAATAAATGTTTAAATGGGCATATCACAGGCTGATAAAAAAGCTCTAATATTTAATTATATATGTTTTTGTTGGTGAGGTAGTTGAGAAACAATGCCTTAATCTTTGAGTGTATTCTGCTCTCTCCCTAAGTTCCCACCACCCCTTCATCCCATTCCCCAATTTAGCAGAACAAATGTAGAAAGAATTAAGTTTATGCAGAGATATTTTTGTATGCATACTGTTCATCATCCTTTTTTTCTTTTATCAAACCATTGCAGACTGGGCATGGTGACCCATGCTTGTAATCCCAGCAATTTGGGAGGCCGAGGTGGGCTGATCACTTGAGGTCAGGAGTTCGAGACTGGCCTGGCCAACATGGTGAAACCCCATCTCTACTAAAAATACAAAAAATTAGCCGGGCGTGGTGGCGCATGCCTGTAATCCCAGCTACTTGGGAGGCTGAGGCAGGAGAATTGCATGAGCATGGGGAGTGGAGGTTGCAGTGAGCAGAGATCACATCACTGCACTACAACCTTGGCAACAGGTTGAGACTCTGTCTCAAAAAACAAACAAAAAAACAACCAAAAAAGCCCCCATTGCTTCAGTGTTCTTCTTGCCCATATTATCACCTGTAGCTTCTAAAAGATGAAAGCAACCCAAGGCCAGCTATCTGGTCACCCTAGCAAAAAGGCAGTGGTGAAGATGGGATTTTGAAGTGCTGGCCTGGGAGTCAGCAGACTTGGGCTCTCACTGTGGCTCTTCAGCTGCCTTTGACTTTGGCACATCATTTAACATTGGTGAACTTCAATGTTCAACATACTTTTATTGAATCACATCTGGAACACTTTAAAATTTAATATTTATACTCCTCCCTTATTTTGAAAAGGATTTGAATAACTAGCAAGAGGTAGAGAGGTGACCTGTCTGGTCTTATCACTGTCTTTGGCTGGCAGACAAGTAGATGATTAAATGGATTAGGGTATTTTAGGTCTTTGATTAGTGCCTTCTAAAAGGCGTCACAACCACAGCCTCTTCATCCTGTCCTTACTTTCTGTCCTGTGACAGCTTCTTCTATTGCCTAGGAAGTCAAGATCTATCTTCTTTGAGGGTCATCTGAAGAGTATTTTGCCAAGGAAGTAGTTGTCAAGATCCAGATCAAAAGGAAAGAGAAATTTTAGCATCTAGGAATTGGAAGAAATACTAGAAACTTCAGTCAAAATACCTTTTTCAAATAGTGACCTTGAGGCCTGGAGAAGAGAAATGTCCTCCCTAGATCACATGGTAGAGCTAAGCCTAGATTTCAGGCTCTTTCTATTGTGTGCATCATTCAGACTAGGTGTTTTCCAGGCTTGTAAGAGAGGACTAGGTGTCGCAGAACAAGTTAAGGTGGCCTAGGCTCTTGTACTGGTTTTACTGCTGCGTGGACATATAATGGTAGGCAGAAGAAACCGTATCCCAGACCACCTAAGGTGTTGTATCAGATGAGCTCAGGACCTTCAGATATCTAAAAAATATTTGCCTGATGTAACTGTCTATGGGAAGGCATGAGATATGAGAGGTTTCCCCAGTCAGCCTATGGCTGACCTTATATGTATCAGCACTGACAAAATGAGCAAAAAGGAAAATTACACATTATTTGGGCAGTGGGACTAATTGGCTGTTGTTCTGTTTCCAGAAAGATTATATTGATTTACATTTGTGTATTTGGCTGATTAAAAATAATAACTCAATTGAATATGTATTTCTTTGATTACTAATGAGGCCAAACTTTTTCCTGTGTTCATTGGCTATTTATGTTTTTTCTCATTTGTGAGTTACTGATTCACGTTCTTGTCTAGATCCCAGTATACTCCTAGTCCTATGCGGGACTTCCCTGCCAAGAAATTATTAGGGTGATAAAGCATTGTCCCTGTGGGGGAGCTCAGCATTTTCTTGGGGAGACAGTTAAAGGCTAGATGAAACACCTCTGTCACTGTACAAGTAGCCAGTTACGTGCCTACATGAGGAGTCAGATGCTAGAAGCTAAGGATGCTGACACAGGTGGGTGATAGGTTCTGGGTGACAGCTCTGAGTAATGTTGTCTCTTGCTTTTCTTACACAGAGTTTTGCCGAATTGACAAGCCCCTGTGTCACAGTGAGGATGAGAAACTCAGCTTCGAGGCAGTTCGTAACATCCACAAGCTGATGGACGATGATGCCAATGGTGATGTGGATGTGGAAGAAAGTGATGAGGTGAGCTCTCTCATCCTGCTGTGGCTCTCTTTTCTTCCTGTGTGAATTAGTCTTTGAAAGCTGCTTAGACAGGCTATTCCCTGTGGAGAGATGTTCTCTGCTGGCTTGTTTTTTAGGAACTCATCCCCAATGGGGAAGGTGGCTCCCAGCAGAGCAGCCCTCCAGGAGTCAGCCTGTCAGAGTGTAGGCTTTATGCTGGCTGGCTACCGCCTGCTTACTGGCTAGTTGCATAACACTGACTAAACTCTGTTGTTTGGGAGGGAGAGGGATCCCTGAGGCTGGTCTCTATGGTTTCCTTGGACCCTTATTGCAATCCTGCTATAGATGGAGGGCATCAGTCTGTTCTCAGCCCTGTGTTGGCATGTGGGATAGAAGATAAGACACCCAGATCCTGCCCTCTGGGAGTTTATACTCTATTTGGGAAGAAGAAACAAATTGTTTTAGAAAGATCATTCTGAATTCCAGGCTGAAGTTTTTGGGAGCCAGTTGAGTGGTCTAGATAGGAAGAGTTAGAGGAGTCTCTAAATGGAAAAAAGCTCTATTGTTTCATCTTTTGGCATTGTTGTACCTGTAGCTCAGCAGATCCCAGAGTGTAAGGTCATTATTTGTGAAAAGATTTAAAAGTTTCTTCATTTAAAGCTCAACATATACCAGTAGTTTGGTGAAGCTACCAAGTTATGCCAAATCTTCAATAGTGATATAGTTATATCATGATGGGGGAGATAACCCTACTCTCTCTTTCCTGCCAGCCTACCTTTGAGTTTTGAGTTCAATTTTGGATCCCACATTGTCAGAAGGATTTGAAACAGTGAGGGCCTATACAGAGAGGAGTGACATGAGTGATGAAGAATATGGAAAGTACAAAACAAAGAGCATTCAACACAATTATGTTTATTAAGCTGTATGTACCATGCACTATGCTAGGCACGGAGATGGGACTGTGAATAAAACAGATACAGTCTGTCTTTATATAACTTAAAGTCTAGTGAAGAGACTTTAGCCTGGAGAAGAGGAGACTCAGGTAATATAATTTCTATCTTTAAATACATAAGAAGTAAAGAAATCAGACTTAAGTAATGATGATAGTAAAGTGAAAACCATGATACTAGCTATCATTGATTGAACTCTTACTTTATGCCAGTGACAGTGTTAAGCTTTTTGCATAGTTACTCTTTTAACTTCAACAGATTTATGAAGTTGGTATTATTACCAGGGTATGGAGCCTTAGGAAGGTTAAGCATTTTGTTCAGGGACACAGTGGGTATCAGTGCAGATCTGATTTCAAAGCCCATGCTCTTAAGTACTGCTGTATTGTTTCTCCTATTCTAAGAGCAGAACCAGGTCCAAAGTAAAGTGGGGAAAGTAAAAAGTAGGCATTTTCTTTTAGAATAAAGAATTGACTAACAGTGAGAGCTATCTTGCCATAGAAGAGGGTTCCTTGGTAGACAGTGAACTCCCTATCACTGAAGATGGGCAAGTAGCATACAGAACTCCACTGAATCTAGGTGTGGTGGCTCATGCCTGTAATCCCAGCACTTCGGGAGGCCAAGGCAGAAGGACAGCTTGAGGCCAAGAATTCGAGACTAGCCTGGACAACACAGCGAGACCCTGTCTCTAAAAAAAAAAAAAAAAAAAAATATTGGCTGGGCGAGGTGTCATACACCTGTAGTCTCAGCTACTCTGGAGGCTGAAGCTGGAGGATCGCTTGAACCTAGGAGGTTGAGGCTGTGGTGAGCTATAATCATGCCATTGCACTCCAGCCTGGGCAACAGAGCAAGACCCTGTCTCTAAAAAAAACAAAAACAAAAACAAAACACAAAATTCACTGATTGGTCAACAGAGGGGATTTGTCTGTAAGGATGAACCAGATAATGTTTAAGGAATTTAAAGGAAGAGAAAAATAGGCTTCCTGGAGAAAAAGTAAAATTTAATAGAATGGAAAGGGTTGGGCTTACTCAGTAGTGGAGAATCAGTGTGAGCAAAGCTGTAGAAGTAGTAAGAAATATAGTGGGTCGGTTTGGTTAGATAGGGACTGTGGTAGAAAACCACAGAACAAAAAGTTGGAAAGGAAAGTGGGGACCAGGTTGAGATATGTATACCTGTTGAACCAGGCAACTGTAAGTTCTTGAGCAAAGACAACGACTATGATGTAAGTGTCTGAAATTTGGTTACATCCAGAAGTGTCACTGACCTGTAAAGGATCAAAATTTTATTTGTCTATCCTGAGAATAGAGCCATGTTCCTGGGGGTGAATGAGGACTAGTGACATCCTGATCACTGTCCCAGGGCCTGGCCACAAAACTGGGGAATGGACGAAGAAGGTGATATAACCCAAGATCTATAAATTCTTGAAAATCTTTGTTATCTGCTCCTCGTTCTTTTTTTTTTTTTTTTTTTTTTTTTGTCACATTCTGCTGAGTTGCTTTGTCAATGAGGGGAGGAATAAAATGTTCTTTTTAGAGGAATGTTACCACAACAAAAAGCTCATCAGCACAAACTGTTCCGAAATAACACAAAAGCTGTTATCCTGCTCTTCCCTGCGCCAGTGGTGAGCTGTTCTTTTTCAGTATAGTTTTTGCCTTGCCTTGGTTTCCACTACTCTCCCTGCAGTCTCAGGCTTCAAGTGGTTAGAGAGGCCTGCTGGTCTAGGTTTGCATGATCAATCACAAACTACCTTCCTGAGAGAGAAAGTACCAAAATGTGTGTGCCTAAGTCACTTTAAACATGTATAAGATAGCCTTAGAGTTCAGGATCTAACTAGAAAGTTGGGTAGATATCTCAGGGTTTAGAATATTGTGTAATGGATAGTGGGGTACCAGAAACCCTGGTTCTTTTGGCCATCAAGGACCTGAAGGTTTTTTTTTTTTTCATTAATAAAACTTTTATTCCACTTACATGAATTTAGTACACATGTTCTTAACAATTATGCTTGGATTGTTCATGAGAATTTCATAAAATGTTAATCAAAGCTAGCCATCATCTCAAGTTATTTCCTTGTTAACTATTTTTACAGCACATGCATGCTAGGCAAGTATCAAAAAAAATCACGAAAGCAAAAAACCTAAAAAAAAAAAAAATTAAATACATGGGTTTTTCTTTTTTTGTTTTACTGCTGTGCTTGATATACATGAAGTAATGAATATCAAGCAATTCATTTTTACTGCGTCTTTACTTTTACATTTGTTTTCAGGTTGCCTAAAACATTTAAATACAAATAAAATGAGTGTAGCAAAAATAATGAAAGCTAACATCAGGTAACTTTATAAATGATAGAATGTGAACTGTTTCTGCCCTTATTCAGAGTAAAATGGGTCACAACTTTGTCTAAAGGAACACTTCTGCAGCCGTAGTCAAAGGTGTGCACAGTGAGATTGAATATTCCATAGATATACAAGATGTAACATGTGATATCCATGGGATGTCTGTTTCTACCACAGCCTGTTAAGTGCTCCAAACCTTAAAGTACCTACAGTAACTACACCTGTGACTGGAACCAATGATCCCTTTCACTCCCTACCAGGACAAACCAATGTGTAGGCAGTTTTCTTTGCTTAGACATGAAGCAGTTTTAACACTGGCCCTTGTGAAGCCACAGTGTACCAAATACTATGCCAAACATTTATAACCTTTATAAAAATTCCACATTCCCATTTTGGCCACCTCAAGATGGAAACAGATAACTCCCTGAATGTTAACTGGCTCTACTCTCCTAATATTAAACATAAAAACTACATGGGAAATATAGATATTCAAATAGAAGTAGCATAAACCTGTCATAAATCATAAATAAAAAACTCTTTGTGGGACAACATGGATGACCAATGGTCTACTGTGTAAATTTTAGAATGAGGCAGACAAAGTTAGAAGGCTGGTTAATTTTCCCCTCATTCTCCTACTTCAGCTTCATTTCCTTGGGTATCCGATGAAGGACCTGAGGTTTTTATAAGACGTCTAAAAGCCTTGCTGATTACTCAAGAGCCTTAGTAGAAGTCTGAAGGCGTGCTCTATTGAGTCCTCATGTATTCAGCCTCCTACTAGTAACTTTTTTGCATAACTGGACTGTAACCCCAGTGCTAGATCTTTTAAAATTTTAGCCATTTCTGAAGTAAGTCTTTCTTCCTTCAGGTTATTGTGACTAGAGTGTTAACTTTTCTTTGTATGAATCAAAGCATATCTTCAAGGCCTCTTGTACTATTACCCCAGTACCTAGATTCCTACATACATTTGTACGATTGCCTCTTATAGTTTTATCTCTTCTTTCATTCTCATTTCTTTTTTATAGACACGTTTATTCAACATCACAATCAAACTATTACATTTAGCAATCAACAGCATGAGTAAAAAAAATTATCTACACTAAAACTTTTTGTTGGCATGCTTTACATTTTCCACAGAAAAGAAACTAAAATAACCTTTTATACAATTAGCCACAAATACAGTCCTACTTTATTTTGCCTATACACATGAGTATTTGTCTAAAACATGTCTTCTTTGTAGCAGCTAGGCCCTGCCACCACTGTGCTTGGCTGAGTTCACAAATCTGTTGTAACCTGTAGCTTCCTTGTCACTTCTCTGGCTTTCTTCTCCTGCTAAGCATTTTTCTGGCAGTAATTAAAATCTTTTGCCACTGCCATAGCTACTGCTGCTACTGGAACCACCATAGCTCCCTTGGTTTTGTGTTTTGACCAGTGTAGAATCCAGAGCTTCTGCCTCCAAAGTTTCCTCCCTTCATGCATCCAAAATTTGAGGACTGATTGTTATAATTGCCAAAATTATTGTAGCTTCCACCACCTCCAAAATTGCTTTCGCTACTACCAACAAAGCTGCTTCTGCGTCCACTGTTGTTATAGCTGTGAGAGCTGACACTCCTGCTGTAGCCACTGCCCTGATTTCCATAATCCTGCCTCCACTTCCATAGCCTCTGCTTCCTCCAGAGTAACCCCAGGGCTGCCCCTTTATAAGCACTGTTGTTACCAAATCCATTATAGCCATCCCCGTTGCCACCAGATCCACCACCACCATGGCTGCTACCAAAGTCACCACAACCACTGAAGTTTCTCCTCCATGACCAAAGTTGTCATTCTCACCAAAACCACCTCCACGACCACCACCAGAGTTTCCAGAACCACTTTGACCTCTTTGGCTAGATGAAACACTAGCCATCTCTTGCTTTGACAGAGCATCCCTAACTTCATAGTTGTGGCCATTCACAGTATGGTATTTCTTTTTTTTTTTTTTTTTTTCTGGAGACAAGGTCTTGCTCTGTTGCCCAGGTGTGAACACAGCTCACTGCAGCCTGGACCTCCTGGGCTCAAGTGATCCTCCCATCTCAGCCTCCCGAGTAGCTGGGACTACAGGCATGCACCACTGCACTCGGCTAATTTTTATATTTTTTTGTAGAGACGAGGTCTTGCCATGCTGCCTAGGCTGGTCTTGAACTCCTGGGCAAGTGATCCCCTGCCTCCGCCTCCCAAAGTGCTAGAATCACAGGCATGAGCCACTGCACCTAGCCAGTATTCCTTTTAAAAAGATTTGTTTATTTTGAGACAAAGTCTCACACTGTCGGCCAGGCCGGAGTTCAGTGGTGTGAGCATGGCTCACTGTAGCCTTTACCTCCCAGGCTCAAACGATCTTCCTGTCTCAGCCTCTTGAGTGGCTGGGACTACAGGCACATGCCACCACACCCAGCTAATTTTCAAAATTTTTTTAAAAATTTAAAATGTATCTTTTTTTAAGCCCCCAACAAATATCCTTTTCATAGTTAAGTGGGCACCTGATCTTTGAGAATCTTCTCTTGATACAGCTCTTCCGTTCACCTTGTGTAGCCTTGCATTCACAGCTGCATCCACCTCCTCCACAGTGGCATATGTGACAAACCCAAAGCCCCTTGAGCACTTGGTATTTGAATCTCTCATTACCACAGTCTGTGAGTGCTCCCTGTTGCTCAGAATGGCTCATTGGACCCTCATTGGTCATTTCAAAGCTCAACTCTGATGACAACTTCTACACCTGTTGGGACTCCTTAAGAGACTATGACTTAGACTTGATAGCAGTGGGAAGAGAGACTTTGATGATGTTTTCAGTGGCATCCATGGGCAGAAAAAGCCATTCTCGTTTCTAATTGCTGAATATACTCTGCTGTGAAATTAGACTTAGGGCAAACTGAGACTCAGTAGGCATGTTATAGAAAAATATATAATCAGGCCAGTTGTGCTGGCTCACTCCTGTAATCTGAGCACCTTGGGAGGCTGAGGCAGGAGGATTGCTTGAGCCCAGCAGTTCAAGACCAGCCTGGACAACATAGGGAGACTCTATGTCTACCAAAAAAAAAAAAAAAAAAAAAAAAAGAGAGACTTTTTTAAAGTCCTTAAAATAAAAGAAAAACATATAATCATTTGTGTAGGGGCAGCTAGTTTGGTTAGGTGCCTTCTTTGCTTGCTTCTCTTCTGGATAGCAGAGGCTATGTATTGTGGGCCTTTCAGATGTGCAAGATGGCTCTATTGGTGATGGTGCCCTTCTTGCAGAGCTGGCAGGGAGTTCTGCCAGGCTGGCAGTATGAGAATTCGTGACCTGTGTTCTATTCAAACCTGTGGTGGGGTTTGCTCCATGGGCAAAAGATTTGTTGCAGTGGAATGGTACTGTTAGGTTGTGCTTAACAGTATGAGGTGGGCAGACAAGGGCCTACCTAAGACCATTGTCCCCTTGACTGGACCAGACTTTTTGAGAGCAGTACTATTTTCTGCAGCCTACATGGCAAATCAGGGCATTTATTCAGCCATTAAACAAATTCTTATTTAATATGTATTAAAGGCAGACACTATTTGAAGGCTAGGGATTCCACAGTGTACAAAACAGATAAGATCCCTGCTTTTATGGAGCTTGAATTCTAGTGATCTATATGTCACAGGTGATTAAGTGATAAGAAAACTTTGAAATTAGGCAGAACTGTGATCAGATTATAGTAGTCTAGTGACTTTTCCTTTGGTTTTCTCAGGGTGAAGTGGTAGTTAATGATTCCTACCGTTTCAGGGTTGTTGTCAGGATTCAGTGAGAAAAGTGCTATTTAATGCTCCCAACACAAATAAAGAACTCTCAAAACTCGACGACAGAAAATAAGCCAGGCCAGGTGCCGATGACTCATGCCTGTCATCCCAACACTTTGGGAGGCCGAGGTGGGCAGATCACTGCTCTTATCTGGTTTGTCTCCGTTCTCCCCAGTGCCCAACAAAGCCTGTTATAGAATATGTGCTTAATCACTGTGTTGAATGACTGACCAATATTGCTATAGCAGAATGCTATCATTCTGCTATGGGAGTCTTAGCAAGGGTGTGATCACACATTTTAGGGGATAAGGATGAGTAGGTAGCAGTATGAATCCAGGAAGCTACAAGATCTACTTATGACTTCTGTTAGTGCCTGTGGTGTCTGATGTAGAAGTATAACACAGGGTTATAAGCTTATGCTCTGGAATCACACAGATTCCATTCTGCCTCTTCCAGCTGTGGAAACTTGGGGAAGTTACATAATCCCTTTCCACCTCAGTTTCTCCATTAGAAATCGAAGTAATAATAGTGGTAGGCCTTTCATGAAGTTGTTGCAAATATTAAATGAATAATGCATATAAAGCACTTAATACAATGCCTGGCACATAGAAGCTCAATGAAAGTTTTTATGTTTATTATTATTATCATCAGAAAGAACATATATTTTGATGCAAACAAGCCTGTATTCAAAACTTGGCTTTGCCATTTACTGGCTATACAACTTCAGGCAAATAACCTTACCTTTCTGAGCCTCAATTTTTTTTTTTAAGCTATTTGAGGAGGGATGTTGCAGGGATATTGTGAGAAATTAATGTTTGCAAAGCCCCTAGCACAATGCCTAGTATATAGGTGCTAAAACATAGGTGCTAAAGCCATGATTTTTTCTCTCTCAACATGAGGGTACAATAGTGAGGGCTGGCCTGTATAGCAAAATTCCACATCAGCTCTATCACCATCCCATAGCACCACAGCATTCAGCCATGGGAGCCACTCCCAGCGGTGTGCCTGACTTGACTAGGGCCAGGACACTGTAGGAGGCTGAGGTAGTTCTGTTTTTGCCTAAGTGGTTGATGTTAAGAGGGAGGGCATGATAAAGCAGGATCACACATTTACAGGGACTACAACTTTTCTGGCAGCTCACCCAGCCTCCTACATATGCCTACATTTTTTTTTTTTTTTTTTTTGAGATGGAGTTTCGCTCTTGTTGCCCAGGATGGAGTGCAATGGTGCAATCTCAGCTCACCGCAACCTCTGCCTCCCAGGTTCAAGCGATTCTCCTTCCTCAGCCTCCTGAGTAGCTGAGATTACAGGCATGCACCACCACGCCCGGCAAAATTTTGTATTTTTAGTAGAGACGGGGTTTCTCCATGTTGGTCAGGCTGGTCTCAA
This sequence comes from Chlorocebus sabaeus, assembly GCF_047675955.1. Classification (NCBI taxonomy): domain Eukaryota; kingdom Metazoa; phylum Chordata; class Mammalia; order Primates; family Cercopithecidae; genus Chlorocebus; species Chlorocebus sabaeus. The sequence continues at coordinate 67,981,774 of NC_132904.1, read as the reverse complement.
GCTTCTGACCTCAGGTGATCTGCCCGCCTTGGCCTCCCAAAGTGCTGGGATTACCACGCCCTGCACCTGTGTACTTTTAAAAAGATCTGGCTTTTGGACCAGGCACAGTGGCTCATGCCTGTAATCCCAGCACTTTGGGAGGTCGAGGCGGGTGGATCACTTGAGGTCGGGAGTTTGAGACCAGCCTAACCAACATGGTGAAACCCCGTCTCTACTAAAAATACAAAAATTAACTGGGCTTGGTAGCAAGTGCCTGTAATCCCAGCTACTCGGGAGGCTGAGGCATGAGAATCACTTGAACCCCAGGGAGGCGGAGGTTGCAGTGAGCCGAGATCATGCCACTGTACTCCAGCCTGAGCGACAGAGTAGAAGTGTCATGAGAACTGTTTAGAGTTTAGTGGGGGTAGAAATAGACTTGTTTTCTATGTTTTTCATTGTCCCACCGAGAGGCATGCTAGGTCCTGGGAGGCTGTGGGAGTTCAGGAAGCTGGTATCAGGTGGAATCAGAGCTAAGGGAGCTAAACTCTGAGGGGAGCAGTCAGCAGGTTCACTTGCAATATCTAAAATGCCAGTAGGAACTTGGACTTGATAGGTAGTAGTATATAGGGAGAGAGTAGGAAGCCCAGTGCTGTGGCTAATATGGGCCAAATTAGATGAAGATAAGTAGCTGGGTTATTTATAGACGTTTTTACCATAATTATTAATAATTGTATTCCCTTTCATGCTCTGGGCCTCACTTTCTTATATTCAGATAGCTGTAGACAACCCTTAAGTGTTCTGCCTCTAGTCTCTCCTGGAAAGCCCATGTCGTACATGCTGTGAGTGATCTTCCTAACCTACATTTGGGTTCCGTGTCTCCTGCATGATTTCCTTTTCCTGTTTCCTTTAACTTCCTGTACCTACCACTCCATCTCTTTAAATCTGACTTCAACCTTTCTTTTCTTTGTTTCTCATTGAAATATATTTTTTAAAGAGTTGGAGTCTCACTCTGTCATCTAGGCTGGAGTGCAGTGGCACAATTGTGGCTCACTGTAGCCTTCAGCTCCTAGGCTCAAATGATCCTCCTACCTCAGCCTCCCAACTAGGTAGGACTACAGGTGTGCACCACCACACTAGGCTAACTATTTTTGTGGAGACAGGGTCTTGCTATGTTGCCAAATCTGGTCTTGAACTCCTGGTCTCAAGCAGTCCCCTCACCTCGGCCTCCCGATTTGCTGGGGATTACAAGTGAGAGCCACTGCACTCTGGCTACCTTTGTTAATTCTCCAGACATACCTCCTACCACTTTGGTCTGGCTCCAATCTTCTTTGTCTTATAAACATTTTATGTTTACTTCCAGTCCCCTTTCTTTGCTCAGGTAGTTCTCCTTACCTGGAATTAACCTCTTGTGCCCCTCCCTGCAGCCCTGGCCCTGTCTGTATCAATCTTAGTTGTCTTCTGGAACGTGCCAGCTTCATTTTATGTGAACCTTCCCTGACTTCCCCATTCCCAGTGATCTTCCTCATCTCAGTACTAACTCCCATAGCACATAGTCTCTATAGCTCAATTTAGCACTTAATTAGAAATTGCCTTGCTTTGTGCCCTAATGATTTTGATTGTATTATTTTGTCTATAAATTTGTCTTCCTGCACTAATACTGGCATTATTAAAGCACAACTCATCAGATTACTTCTACCATGTGCCAAGCCGAGCTGATTACATATAAAGTTTTGTTTAATCCTTAACCACTCTGTGAACTAGGTGTTGTTAGCTTTATTTTAGAGATGATAAAACTATAAATGAGTGGCTTACTTTTGCTTCTTTAATTAATCTAAACTCTTGTGTGTCCTTCAACGCTCCCATCATTTGGATTTAACTCATGCTACTAGTTCATGTTATACTGCATTTTTTTACTCTATGCTATAGCCACCCCAAACATGCTCTTCATATCTTATCACTGTGCCCCTGTTCCAGATAAATCCTTATCCTGGCATTTCTCTGCTTCCCACTTTGTCTGTAAAAATTTCACTCAGGCCAAGTTTGGTGGTTCATGCCTATAATCTCAGCTACTTGGTTGAGACAAGAGGATTGCTTGAGGCCAGGAGTTCTAGACCAGGCTGGGCAGCATAACAAGACCCCATCTCTTTAAAAAAAAAAAAAAAAAAAAAAAAACCCATACATTTCAGTGCAATGCCTGGAATAAAACAACAACAACAACAACAACAACAACACACACACACAAAAAACCCCCCCAAAAAAATAAAAACAAAAGGAAAAAGAAATTTCATTTGTCCTCCAAGGCCTAGATCAGGGTTTCTGAACCTCAGCATTATTGATATTTTGGGCCAGACAGTTCTTTGTTGTGGGGAGCTGTCTTGTACATTATAGGATGTTTAGTAGCATTCCTAGCCTCTATATACTGGATGCCAGTAGCAAACCTTTCCCCTTCCCCCTTCCAGTTTGACAACCAAAAATATTGCCAGTTACTATTGTCAGTTGTCAATTTTCAAACTGCCCCTTGTTGAGAACTACTGGCCTAGATTAAATGTTGCCTCATCCAAGAAATTTTTTTTATTTTTTTATTTTATTTATTTATTTTTTTAAGACGGAGTCTTGTTCTTTTGCCCAGGCTGGAGTGCAGTGGTGTGATCTTGGCTCACTGCAACCTCTGCTTCCTGGGTTCCAACGATTCTCCTGCCTCAGGCTCCCGAGTAGCTGGGATTACAGGTGCGCGCCACCACAACTGGCTAATTTTTTTACTTTTAGTAGAAGCGGGGTTACATCGTGTTGGCCAAGCTGGTCTTGAACTCCTGACCTTGTGATCCACCTGCCTCGGGGTCCCAAAGTGCTGGGATTATAGGCGTGAGCCACCATGCCCGGCCAGTCCAAGAAATCTTGTTTGTTCTCCGACAGTGGGAAGTAATCCTTTCTCATGTTCTAGAGTACTTGGCATGAACCTTATGTTTGTCATGTTGCTCTGTTCTGTATTGTAATTGGGTCCATGCTTACCTATCCTACCAGATTGTGGGTTCCTTTAGGGGTCACGAACTAGGTTTTATTCATTGCTGTTTCTCATAACATTGTGTTTGGTTCAGGGCCTTTCTCATAAGGGTGCTGAGTTGAGGTTTTTTTAATTTTTAATTTGAAAACAAAGATACTATCTTATTATTTTATGTCCTTTAAATTGTTTCTCTAGTGCAAAGGAGGAGTACCGAGTGAGCTGGTCATTGGTACTGGGAACAGAGTGCTTTGGACTTGTGAGTTCCCTGTCAGGATAAAAGCTGAAGTCAGTGTTGGGTGGTTTTTCTGGAGTTGCTAGAGTCTGGCCTCTAGACATGTTAGTATATGACCTATATGTCTGATCTCCTCTGTGACCCTCTTCCCTACCCTTCTGTCCTATGTTATGAATCATGTGCAGAATCTGGATGGAGGTAAGATTACTGTACTTAAAATGATAGGAAAGACTTTGAGAATAACACATACTACGGGGGCACAAGTGAAGAAGAAAAGGAAAACACTGAGAATGCCGAAAGGTTATGTAGTAGAGCAGAAGTATGTACTTTTAGAGCAACAAAGATGATGGTTTCAGGTACACTTTTGCCAATTATTAGTTGTTTGGCTTTGGAAAATTTTTTTTTCTCTCTTTTTCTTTTCTTTTCATTTCTCTTTTCTTTTCTTTTTTTGAAATAGAGTCTTGCTCTGTCATCCAGCCTGGAGTGCAGTGGCATGCTCATAGCTTACTGCAGCCTCAAACTCGTGGGTTCAAGCAATCTTCCCATTATAGCCTCCTGAGTAGCTGGGACTACAGGTGCACGCCACCATGCCCAGATAATTTTTGTATTTTTTGTAGAGACGGAGGTGTCACCATGTTACCCAGGCTGGTCTCAAACTCCTGGGCTCAAGCAATCTCTGCCCACCTCAGCCTTCCAAAGTACTGGGATTGTAAACATGAGCCACTGCACCCAGCCTGGAAAATTTTCTTAAACTCTGTGAACTTTCATTTCCTTACCCTCAAATTAGTCAGTAATTCCTACTTTGAAAGATTATGGCAAAGATGAAATGAAATCAGGTATATCAAGTACCCAGCCTGTGGTCTAGTTTATAGTAGCAGTATTTCTACTTCTTTTACTCCTACTACCATTGCTATGATGTGCTAGGCTTGTGCTGTGTACTCTTGCATACACTCTTTCATATAATCCTTACAAGAAATCTCTGAGACAGACATTAATTTTTTCCCATATAACCAATAAGGAAAGAGACTGAGTTAGCTCATAGTTAACCATTTTTGAGGTTATTGTAACTCAGATGTGCCTCAGGTTGATGATAATATTCTAAAATTAGATTGTGGTGATAGTTGTATACTTCTGTGAATATACTAAAAACTATTGGGTTTTATACTACAATTCGTATGTGAATTTGATCTCAATAAAGATGTTTTTTAAAGTGTCACTGCATTGTTTGGAGCGGTGGTCACCTTTCACTTGCCTTTCTGTAGCTCAGCCCGTAACCATCCTTAGGGCCCTGTAGAAAGCACTTTGATCAAGCCTATAATCCCAGCACTTTGGGAGGCCGAGACGGGTGGATCACGAGGTCAGGAGATCGAGACCATCCTGGCTAACATGGTGAAATCCCGTCTCTACTAAAAAATACAAAAAACTAGCCGGGTGGGTTGGCGGGCGCCTGTAGTCCCAGCTACTCGGGAGGCTGAGGCAGGAGAATGGCGTAAACCTGGGAGGCAGAGCTTGCAGTGAGCTGAGATCCGGCCACTGCACTCCAGCCCGGGCGACAGAGCGAGACTCCATCTCAAAAAAAAAAAAAAAAGAAAGCACTTTGAAAGTCATGTTGATTTCTATTTCCATTTCTTTTTTATGAGACAGAGTCTCGCTGTGTCGCCCAGGCTGGAGTGCAGTGGCGCGGTCTCTGCTCACTACAACCTCCACCTTCTAGGGTCAAGTGATTCTCATGCCTCAGCGTCCAGGGTAGCCGGGACTACAGGCATGCGCCACCATGGCCGGCTAATGTTTTTGTGTTTTTAGTAGAGAAGGGGTTTGTTATGTTGGCCAGGCTGGTCTCGAACTCCTGGCCTCCAGTAATTGGCCTGCCTTGGCCTCCCAAAGTGTTGGGATTACAAGTGTGAGCCACTGTGCCCAGCCTCTATCTCCATTTCCCTTACCTCCAACTTTGATAGAGATACAGTGGTGCTTTGAAGTCTGAAGTACCATGGTTGCTGGAAGCAGATCCCTGATTAGCTAACTGACAGCGAGGTTGCCTCAGTTCCTGGGCAGGTATAGATGACTTTTGAAAACGTCAGACTGAAGAGTCCTGGAGCATTCTTTTTTGGATAATTTCTCCCTCTCTCCCTCTTTTTATTCCTTCCTTTTTCTTTTTTGTAGTTAGTATTGCTTCTGGGGAAGTTAAGATGTCAAAGAATCTGTGGGGCAACTCTGGTGGCAATTCCCTCTTACCTATATATCAGGGGCCTGAATCAATTTCTTGACCCCTACTATGTGACATTACATGTGAGGAGTTGTCAAAGACAGCTAACCAAGTGACTCTAGTTTTATTTTTCCTTGATTCACCTTGTGCTCAGGGCCTCTCTCTGATTCCTATGGCTGCTATATCACTCCAAGAGGCCATACTGGCACCTGGGAAGCAGTGCTTTCCTTTTGGTCCCTGGACTCAATTCTGAACATAACTTTTCTTTGCTTTCCCTGCACACAGCTTTGACAGCCTGGAGCTACTGCTACTGCTGCTTTTTCTTTTCCTCCTCCTCCTCCTCCTCCTCCTCTTTCTCCTTTCTTTCTTTTTCTTTTTTTTTTTTTTTTAGACAGAGTTTCCTCTTGTAGCCCAGGCTGGAGTACAGTGGCGCAGTCTTGGCTCACTGCAACCTCCGCCTCCTGGATTCAAGCGATTCTCCTGCCTCAGCCTCCTGAGTAGCTGGGATTACAGGCATATGCCACCATGCCCGGCTAAGTTTTGTATTTTTAGTAGATACGGGGTTTCGCATGTTGGTCAGGCTGGTCTCAAACTCCTGACCTCAACTGATCCGCCCGCCTTGGCCTCCCAAAGTGCTGGCACTGCAGGCATGAGCAACCGCGTCCAGCCTTTCTCCTTTCTTAAAAAAATTTACTATATGCAAATTAACTTCAGCATTGGTTTCCAATATATACATTTTGTTGCTATGGTAATTCTTCTTTGACTTAAGTTTGGAGGCACCTCTCTACTTTTTTTCTTTCTAGTTCTCTGCCTGTATCCTGGTGCATTCATCATCTTGTCTCCTACTTCATGGAACATTCTGACCCCCTGTTCTTAATTCAGGCAAAGCACAGATTGAAGTCGGCTCAGGGCCTTTGCACAGAACAGAGACAGCTGACACCATGAATGACATCATTTTTCAGGTGAAACCTGCTCCTTAGGCTAAAGAAATGTCCTGTTCCCATTCTTCCTTGTAAGTACTTATAGGGTGGCTGTAGCATTCACCTACCAGTAGTGGCTCATCAGTTTATAGGCTACAACTTCCACTGAGTTCAAGTTCTTTGGCCTAGCTCATACATTCAGTCCTAACTTTTGTGAGTTTCTTAGAATAACTTTAGAATAAACTGTTTGGACTTTGACTTTTTAAAAGTCTAAGCATGAGCTTTGGAGTCCAACCTGGGTTCAAATCCAAACCTTGCAATGTACTAAGTGTATGGCTAAGTGATTTGGAGACTCACTTTGCTCATGTGTAAAGTAGAGATGAAAATAGGATACTCTTTGCCATTAACAAGCCCTAGGCTAGTGAGAGAGACAAATATATAAACAGGCAGTGACAATAGCACATTTTAAGGGCTGTAATGGTAGTATGCACACGACCTGTGGGAGATGAATCAGGGTGCAGTGATCTTATATGTACTGGTATAGCAGAAACCACATTGTCAGCCAGCACGCAGGCAAAGGTACCAGTTTCCAGACAAGCTGAGCTACATATCAGTAAGAGTAGGCATAGTTTGCAATCTGTCCCAGTACCTTAGCCAGACACAAGATGAGGCAGCAGCTCCCCCAGATGGTACCCCTCATGTTTCCAGGAAAACCTGATGGTGGCTTGCTTTGACAGATAGGGAAATTCTTTCTCACTAAGCAGACTGTTGTTTTCCTTCCCCCTCTCTTTGTTGTTGAGTCTGCTTTGTCTATTCTGGATGATAATCCTGTCGATGACAGGGATGAGATATATTTGTAAGACTTGTTTGTGTATATGTCTATATATGTGTATATGTCTATATGTGCCTTTGTGTGCGGTTTTTTTTGTATGTGTGTATACATCATTTTGTGCTTGTGTGGGTATATGTCTTTCTGTATTTAGATGTGTCTGTGTATGACAAGAAGTGGAAGGAGAAGAGGAACACTGAGCCAAGGAAGTAGGGGCTGAAAGAAAGCCCATAAAGGAGGTTGAGGATCAAGGAGGTTAGGGACAAAGGGTTTGGCCTGAGGTATAGGACACAGGACCTGGAAGAAAAAGCAGAGCCAGAAATGTAATTAGCAGCCCAAAGATGCTGTTAGTCTAGACAGAATCTGGGTCCCACAAAGTGGTAGGCAGAATGCAGGTATCGTCTAGCAGCCAGGAGTAGTCAAGCTAGCAGAGAGAGAAAAGCCATGTTTCAGGTATTAAAAACTTCTGACTCTTCCTGTCCAAGGAGGAATTGGCAGCTGGCTCCCAAGGCCCTGCTTCCCTTCAGACCTAACTGGTGTTTGTGTTTGTTTGACTATATATGTATTTTTTCAAGTCCTTCTGTGCATGTCTGTGTCTGCATATGCCTCACATTCAGTGTACTTGTACTTCATAGCATTAAGAAGAATTGTCTGATTCACTTAAGTCCAGTGAGTTTCCTTTCATTCACTCTTGTATTCTTCTCCTCACTTATAAATACCTCCTTTGAAATCTTTCTTTTTGATGTGCTGCTTGCCTTCTTTCTCTCTTTTTTCTTCAAACATATTTAGTGTGTGGTTTGTGCTGGATGCTGGATATGCTTTGCATACCCATTTAAAGACTATTAAGATGAATTTCCTACCTACAAAGATCTTACTTCACTTACTGAGACAGAAAAACATACGTATTCTATCCCCATAGAGATTGTAACAAGAGATGAGCCCTGCATGCTCTGGAAGTGCAGAAAAGAGTTAACCCATCTGAGGAGACAGAAAACACTTCCCAGAAAAGGTATTGCCTGAGATGAATTTTTGGAAGTGAATAGGGGTTTACATGGGGAGGGGGCTGAGCGTGATACATCATGTGGAGTAACAAGTATGATGTCCTTGGGAATCTGTGGTTCAGTGGTTCTTTTAACTTGAGCAAATGTAATAGTGGGGCAGAGAGGGAGAGGCTGGGAATAAGATTAGAAAGGCAGGCTCTAGCCAGATTTGTGTGCCATACTGAGGAACTTGGATTTCATCCTAAAGTTGAAAAGCTGGAAGTAAACAGAGCTGGTCCTAATTCTGACTGAAGGTATGTCAGGAGCAGGTTTTGCAGAGGAGGTGAAGTTGGAACTTGGTTTTTAAAGATGAGCAGGAGTTTACTAGATGAAGAAAGGAAGAAGAACATTCCAGGAGAGGGGAACTTAACGAGTAAAGGCAGGAGACAAAAAATATGGCAACTCTGGGAGACATCAAGTAGGGAGGTATTTAGAGAATAGTTACTTCATCTATAAGATAGGGACACCAGTAACATATACCTTCAATGGCTGATGTGAGGCTTGAAAAAGATCTTTTTTTTTGTAAACCATAGAGCTGTGTGCAAATTTCTATAGTTGTTGTGTTATCCAGTTTCTTGTAATTTTTTGTCAGTACCCAACATGCATCAGGCCTTCTCAGGTATAGATCCACATAGGCATATACCTCAGCACTTTGGCACTGGCTGGATGAGAGCCATGCCCTCTTTTATCTAGCCACTTGGTGTCTTGAGGAGGCAGAGGTAAGATTAGAAGTCTCTGGGAAGTCACTGGTAAGATCAGAACTTGCTGGGTCCCTTGACAAGGGGGATCATGCTATTTATTCTTGTTTATCCTCAGACACTAGGTTTCTCCTCAGATAAACTGGTATAAATAGTATGAGCCCCCTTGTCAAGGGGACCTAGGTTCAGAATAGTCAAACACATATGAAGCATCTTCTACATATAGGCACTATGGGGGACTGTGCCTTAAATTATCTCCTTTTCTCCACATTGTAACTATGAGGTAGTTTGCATTTTACAGGTTCTAGGTGATGTAGTGGTCAGTGTCAGAAATGTGATTCAAGACATTATCTGTGAAATTCTTTTTCCTGTATTACACTTCATAAGCTTTGTGATTTCTCTGGATGTTGACCAAGCTGTGTGATCAGTTGAGAGTGCAAAACTTTGTGCGGTCTCAGGCAGTGTGGGGCTGGAGAGAAAGTTGCTGGGCTCTGTCTTTGGGATTGAGTGATAACACTTTCCTCCACATAGAACAGTGGTTCTTTCCTTCAAGGACAGACTCTCTTCTATATATCTGTCTCACCCAGATGCTTTCAATATGTCTGATTAATCTGTGTGTCCTTGGATCTCAACACAAGACCTGTCACATAGTAACTATTCAGTAAATAATTGGTTAGGCAAATGAAAGAACAAATGCTGCTTAACAGAGTCTTCTGGAACTCCTAATGCCTGCACTATTCTTCTGCCTTCTCTTGTGTGGTACAGTACTCTAATAGGATATTTTGTCCTTAAGGACACACACACACACACACAGACACACACACACACAGAGTGTGTATATATATTTTGTATTGCTCATTGACGCATAAGCCTAAATCCTCCCTCTTAGAGTTGATTAGATGCCAGAAGCTTCTTGGGAGAGGCATGAGTTCGTTTTATTCTTATATTCTTTGTCCTTAAGCTTCTTCCCATACTACTGCCTAAAGGTGAGTGTCATTTATAAGAAACACATGGTGAGCTCTAACTCTTTTTGCCAAGTCAATTGAAGTGGCTGTTCTATTTTGGAAATGGAGTCCTAGAGGTTTTCCTGCTGTTGAGTGTTTGGCTGGGTTTGTGATCCTCTCAGGGTGTTGGAAAGCCATGTATAGGGATGGTAGCATGAGGGAAAACTGAGCGTGGAATCGAAGTTGCCTTTTGTTCGTGGGGATTGTCAGGGAGAGAGATTTCCCTAGCACCTGAAGCCAGAGCAGAGGGTGGATTTATTATATCTAGTTCAGGGATCAGCAAACTGTTTTTTCGTATAGCCTGCAAACTAAAAATGATTAAAAAATTTTTTTCTTTCATAATTGAGATTTTATTGGTTGAGGATCAGTACAGACATTTCAATTTGTACGCAATTATTAATATACATACCGAAAATCTAAAAAGCCATGTATTGTAATTCTTTTTTTAAAGTTATTCCAGTGACTTTCCAGCTTAGAATTTGGAAGCAAATTGTCCTTAAGAGGCTATCAAGGCCGGGCGCGGTGGCTCAAGCCTATAATCCCAGCACTTTGGGAGGCCGAGACGGGCGGATCACAAGGTCAGGAGATCGAGACCATCCTGGCTAACCTGGTGAAACCTCATCTCTACTAAAAAATACAAAAAAAAAAAAAAAAAAAAACTAGCCGGGCGAGGTGGCGGGCGCCTGTAGTCCCAGCTACTCAGGAGGCTGAGGCAGGAGAATAGCATAAACCCGGGAGGCGGAGGTTGCAGTGAGCTGAGATCTGGCCACTGCACTCCAGTCTGGGCGACAGAGCGAGACTCCGTCTCAAAAAAAAAAAAAAAAAAAAAAAGAGGCTATCAAGTACCGGCATCCTCACATGTTGATAAGCTGTTACATACATCCCACCAATTCACAACTGAATAGCATGTACACTACATATTCAAATTTTTAATCTTTCACAGCACAGCAGAGTAACCAAGTTATTAGGAAAACAGGACTACCACAACCAAAGATGTTACAGAGTACACACAGTTCTGACAGGGAGAGCCATGATCAAGGAGTGGTTTTCTTTAGGAAACAATTCTACCAAAAAACAACATAGAAGTAATTTAAAATGTTCAAGACATTAAATGCAGGACTGACTCCATATTGTCATTTAATGTGCATTGTATTATAGGATATAAAAACTAACCCCCCATCTATCGAGTGTTAAGCTGACACCAAAGATAGTTAAAGCCTCCCTTGATTCAAAATCCCACACTATTTTCTGGTTGTACCAAAAAATAAACAACCAGTGAATGATTGCACCTCTTAAAGCATTTACACTTAAAAATTGGGATGGGGTGGGATTCCCTCCTTCTAAAAAATGTTTCTAGAACTACTAAAAAACTTGTATTTACAAAATGGTTGATAAAAATATTCCTCTGGATTGTACAAGAAGGGAGACAGGGACCACTGATAACACATGATGTGTGGTATTAATCAGACTTGGTTTCTTTCTCTCCTGCTTCATCAGAGGCTGGACTCTCCTCAGTATTCTTTTCACTGTTTTCTGCAGGCAAATGTTCTTTAGTTTCTTGGTTAGCCACTTTGGCCTGTTTTCTCTTTGCTCCCGTTTTCCCTTTTGTTTGCACTTTTTTGTCTGAAGATTTATCCTTTGCTGCTACCTTTTTCTGCTTCGCTTCCACTTTTGCAGGAGCAGGTTTAGCAGACAACCGCGCCTATCTTCTCTCGGGCTCTTCCTTGGCGGCACCTTTGGCGGAGCTGACCTTCCTCTTAGTCATCCTGGCGGCGTGGAGGGCGCCTGCGGGATGTCTGCAAGCCGTGGCGCAGGGAGAGCCTTGGCGAAGCTGGGCTGCCTGGTCACTGCCGCTCCTCCCGCCGCCCGGCTGCTGAGACCCACAGCAAGGGTGATGGGAGAACCCTGATTTTTACATTTTAAAATAGTTTAGGGGGAAAACTAAAGAAGAATTTCAAGATGTGAAATTTATATGAAATTGAAATTTCAGAGTCCGTAAAGTTTTATTGGCATACAGCCACTCTCATTCGTTTACATATTGTCTATTGCTGCTTTTACGCAAGAACAGCAGAGTTGAGTAGTTGCGACCACCAAGCATAAAATATTTACTGTCTGGCTCTTTACAGAAAAAGTTTATCTGGCCTAGTGTAACCTATCAATTAAAAAAAAAAACAAACAGCTTTTTGGAGGAAGAATTCACATACTGTGCAGTTCTCCCGTATAGTATACAATTCAGTGGGTTTTAGTATATTCACAGATATGTGCAACTATCACCTCAGTCAATTTAAAAACATTTTTGTCACCTCAAAAATAAACCACATACACATTAGCTATTGTTCTCTCCCCGCATTTCCCCCAGCCCTAAGCAACCATGCATCTACTTTCTCTTTCTGTAATTTGCCTATTATGGACATTTCATGTAAATACAGTCATATAATATGTGGTCCATTGTAACTGGCTTTTTTCACTTAGCGTGTTTTCAAGGTGCATTCATGTTGTATCAGTACTGCCTGTACATGTTCATGTATATATATCTGTATTTTATTTCTTTTCATGGCCAAATAATATTCTATTGCATGGACATACCAGTTTTGTTTAGCCATTCATCAATTTATAGACATCTGGTTTGTTTCACCTTTTAGCTATTATGAATACTGCTGTTATAGACATGTATAAGTTTTTGTGTGGACATGTGTTTTATGTTTTGTTTGGACATATACTTTTATTTCTCTTGGGTACATACATATGAATAGAATTGCTGGGTCATATGGTAACTCTGTTTACCTGTTTTAGGAACTGCCAGAGTATTTTCCATATAAAAATGGTTCAAGTGGCTAAACCATTTTTACATTCCTGCCAGCAGTGTGTGAGGGATCTGATCTCTCCACATGCTCATCAACACTTGTTATTGTCTGACTTTTTGATTACAGTCATCCTAGTTGGTATAAAGTAATATCTCATTATGATTTTGATTTACATTTCTCTGATGACTAACGGAATTGAACATCTTTTCATGTGCTTAATGGTTATTTGTATATCTTCTTTAGAGAAATATTTTCTCAGATCCTTTGCTCATTTATTTTTTTATTATTATTTTTAAAAATTTCCATCTTAATTTTATATTCATGGAGTACATGTGCAGGTTTGTTACAAGGGTATATTACGTGATACTGAGGTTTGGGCTTCTATTGATTTTCTTATGCAGATAGTGACCGTAGCATCCAATGGGAATTTTTTCAGTCCTTCTCCCTATCCCCAGTCCTTTTGGAGACCCCAGTATCTATTGTTCACATCTTTGTGTTTATGTGTACCCAAGATTTAGCTCCCACTTGTAAGTGAGAACATGCAATATCTGGTTTTCTGTGTCTGCACTAATTCACTTAAGATAATGGCATCCGGCTGCATTCATGTTGCTGCAAAGGATTTTCATTGCTTTTCATGGTCAATATGTACCACATTTTCTTTCTTTCTTTTTTCTTTTCTTTTCTTTTTTTTTTTGAGTCAGAGTCTTGCTCTGTAACCCAGGCTGGAGTGCAGTGGCATGATTCTGGCTCATTGCAGCCTCAGTCTCCTGGGTTCAAGTGATCCTTCCACCTCAGCTTCTGAGTAGCTGGAACTACAGGCATGCACCACTGCCTGGCTAATTTCTTTGTACTGTTTTGTGGATACAGGGTTTTGCCATGTTGCCCAGGCTGGTCTTGAACTCCTGGGCTCAAGCTCTCCTCCCACCTTGGCCTCCCAAAGTGCTGGTATTACAGACGTGAACCACCGTGCCTGGCCTGTACCACATTAATTAATGGCATCTAGGTTGATTTCATGTCTTTGCTATTGTGAATAGTGCTGCAGCGAACATATAAGTGCACATATCTTTTTAGTAGAATAATTTATTTTCCTTTGGGTATGTATACAGTAATGGAATTGCTGGATCGAATGGTAGTTCTATTTTTAGTACTCTTAGAAATCTTCAAACTGCTTTCCACAGTGGCTGGACTATTTGCATTTCCATCAACTGTATATAAGTGTTCTCTTTTCTCTGCAGCCTTACCAACATCTTTTTTTTTTTTTTTTTTTAAGTTTTTAATAATAACTTTGCGTCCTGGTACAGTGGCTCACACCTGTAATCCTAGTGCTTTGGGTGGCAGGCGGATTGCTTGAAGCCAGGAGTTTGAGACCAGCTGGACCAACGTGGCAAAACTTGGTCTCTACAAAAAAATACAAAAATTAGCTAGGCATGGTGGTGTGTGCCTATAATCCCAGCTACTCAGGAGGCTGAGACATGAGAATGGCTTGAACCCAGGATGCGGGGGTTGCACTGAGCTGAGATTGGGCCACTGCACTTTAGCCTGGGTGACAGATTGAGACTCTGTCTCAAAAAAATTTTTTAAATAAAATTAAAAACCTTTGCTCATTTTTAAATTGGGTTGTCTTTTTGGTATTGAGTTGTTAAAGTTCTTTATATATTTTAGATACAAATCCCTTATGAGATATGTGATTTGAAAATATTTTCTCCCATTCTGTGGGTTGCTTTTTTACTTTCTTGATCATGTCCTTTGAAGCACAGAAGTTTTTAATTTTGATGAAGTCCAGTTTATTTATTTTTTTGCTGTTGTTGCTGCTCATGCTTTTGAGGTCATGTCTAAGAAACCATTGTCAAATCCAAGGTCGTGATGACTTACCCCTGTGTGTTCTTCTAAGAGTTTTAAAGGCATCTGAAGCTTAATGTGCACCAAGCTGGATTCTAAATATTATCTCATCCAAAACCTGCTGTATACACTGCCTTCCTCATCTCAGTTGAAGGCAAGTCCATTGTTTCAATTGCCTGGGCAAAAAATATTCTAAATAATTCATTATTTTGTCAACTCCACATCTATTGGTAAATCCTGTGGGTTCTCCCTTTAAAATATATCCAAAATAGAATCATTTCTCACTATCATTCCACTGCAGGCACCAAGGCTCAGTAGTCTCCGAGCAGATAGCCTTATCTACATTTATTCTCAGTGTAGCAGCTAGAGAGCTTTTTTGAAAAATAAAACAAAACAAAACAAAAACGTAAACCAGATCATTTTGCTCTGCTCAAAACTTGTGATAACTTCATTTTTTGTTTGATGTGAAAGCCACAGTCTCCACAAAAGTTAGCAAGGCCCTCTGTGATCTGGTCCCCACTTATTCTGATCTCCTCTCTGACTTATATTCCCCTTGTCACTCACTGTAGCCACACTCTTTGGTGTTCCTTCATACTCTTTTGTATCCCTGCTTTAGGGCCTTGGTTCTAGCTCTTGCCCCTGCCTGGACTATCGTTTCCTTAGATATTTAGTTTATGCCCTCATATTTCCATATGAAATATACTTTGTGGCTGGGCATGATGGTTCACGCCTGTAATCCCAGCACTTTGGGAGGCCGAGGAAGGCAGATCACTTGAGGTCAGGAGTTTGAGACCAGCCTGGCCAACATGGTAAAACCCTGTCTCTACTAAAAATACAAAATTAGCCGGACGTGGTGTCATATGCCTGTAGTCCCAGCTACTCGAGAGGCTGAGGCAGGAGAAATGCTTGAACCAAGGAGGTGGAGGTTGTAGTAAGCAGAGATTGTGCCACTGAACTCCAGCCTGGGCAATGGAGGGACACTCTGTCTCAAAAAAACAAAAAACAAAACAAAACAAAACTCCCCCAAAATATTCTTTGTCGGTTGTCATACTTCATCTTATCAAAGAGACCTTTCTCAGACCACCCTATTTAATAATGAAATCTGCACCTCTACGCCATTCCTGGCACCTAGATCTTCATTATGAATCACTTTTTAAAATAATTTTTAAGAACTTATCATCTGAATTTTATTATTTAATCACTTATTGTTTTATTATTTATTGCCTGTAATATAAAGTTTATAAGGGAAAGGGATCTGCTTTTTTCACTGCTATATCTCCAGTACCTAGAACAGTACCTGTCTCAGTGTTGGTACTTTTTTGTACAGATTCAAAGTACTATCTGGGGTCACTTACCAGCCTCAAGAGCTTCCTTTAGTATTTTTTTGTAAGGTGTGTCAGTTAGCAATGAATTTTCTCAGTGTTTTTTTATTCCGGAATTGTCTTTATTTTTTACCTTCATTTTTTCACGAGAGTTTTGCCGGATATACAATTCTTGGTTGACATCCCCTCACTTCAGTGAGCCCTTTGACTATGTTATCCCTTTGTCTTCTGGCATCCATTATTTTTGGTGAGAAGTTAACTGTTAATCTTACTGGGGTTCACATGTGTGTGATGAGTCATTTTTCTCTTGCTGCTTTCAAAGTTTTCTCACTGCTTTTAGCATTTTACTTAATGTGTCTATTTGTGGATCTCTTTGCATTTATCATATTTGGAGTTTATTAGATTTTCGTTATGGGTAGATTAATGTTTTTAAAAACACGTTGGGAGGTTTTTCAGCCATTATTTCTTTGAATATTTTTCCTTCTCCTTTTTCTTTCTTTCTTTCTTTCTTTTTTTTTTTTTTTTTTTTGAGACATAGTCTCACTCTGTCACCCAGGCTGGAGTACAGTGGCACAATCTAAGCTCACTCCAACCTCTTCCTCCTGGGTTCAAGCGATTCTCGTGTCTCAGCCCCCGCAAGTAGCTGGGATCACAGGCATACACCACCACACCTACATTAGTAGAGATGTGGTTTCGCCATGTTGTCCAGGCTGGTCTTTAACTCCTGGCCTCAAGCAGTCCACCCACCTTGGCCTCTCACAGGTGTGAGTCTTCCTGCTCCTTTTTCTTTATCTTCCCTTTCTGCTATTCGTATTATACATACATCGGTGTGATTAATGGTGTTCTACATTTCTCTGAGGCTCAGTTCATTTTTCTTTCTTCTTTTTTTTTTTTTGTATTTTTTTTTTTAGTAGAGATGGGGTTTCACCATGTTAGCCAGGATGGTCTCGATCTCCTAACCTCGTGATCCACCCGCCTCGGCCTCCCAAAGTGCTGGGATTACAGGCTTGAGCCACCGCGCCCGGCCTATTTTCTTCATTCCTTTTTCTCTATGTTTTTAGGATTATATAATCTCTTATCAGTCTCTCTGGAAGTGTGCTTATTCTTTCTTCTGCCAGTTCAGATCTACTATTTAGCCCCTCTCCTAATCCACTTCAGTTATTGTACTTTTCAACTCCAGAACATCCATTTGGTTCTTTTTTAAAACAATAATTTCTGTCTCTTTATTGACATTCTTTATTTAATGCAACATTGACATCATGCATTCCTTTACCTCTTTAAAAATCATGATTTTCTTTTTTTTGGTCTTTGGACATATTTATAATGGCTAATTTGTAGTCTTTTTCTGTTAAATCTGACATCTGGTCCCTCTTACTGAGAGTTTCTGTTGCCTCCTTTTTTTCTGGTATGTGGGTAACACTTTCCTGTTTCTTTGTTTTTTTGTTTTGTTTTTTGTTTGTTTATTTGAAGCTGAACATTTTTGATAATATATTGTAGCAACTTTGGGTACTTGTCTGTTTCCTCTGGGGCTTATTATTATTTGCTTGTTTATTTATTTAATGACTGGCTAGATTGTTTAAGTGGTTGATCCCCCTCCTCCCACAGTGTAAATCCTCTGATGTTGCTCCTCAGAGGACTTTGGTATGCCCACAGTCGTATTTGGATGATAATGGTTTGGGCAGAACTTTGTCTCTTTCCCTGGCCACACCCAGCTTTTTGGGTTCACTAATTGCCATCTGATTGCTCTGCTCTTTTCAACAATGCCCTGAGGCATAAATTGCTTCCTAGACTAATCCAATTATATTAGGGTTCCTTTGAAGGGAAAGTTCCTGAGGTCAGTGTTTGAAATTTGTTCTTTGTTGGTTTGTTTTTGGAGATAGAGTCCCAGTCTTTCACCTGGGCTAAAGTGCAGTGGCATGATGATGGCTCACTGTAGCCTCAAACTCCTGGACTCCATTGATCCTCCTACCTCAGCCTCCTGAGTAATTGGGACCACAGGTGTGTGCCACTGCACCTGGCTTTTTTTTTTTTTTTAAAGTTCTGGTATATATGTGCAGGATGTGCAGGTGGCCTGGCTAATTTTTAAATTTTTTTGTAAAGATGGGGTCTCCCTATGTTGCCCAGGCTGGTGAAATTTGTTCTTACCCCAAGAGACTCCTCCCAGCTGTCTCTTTCCCTAGTTATCTCCAGCAAATTCTCTAGTCTACAGTTTAGCCTGTATCTCCAATGAATCTACTAATCTTTTCCTTTCACCACAACTTCTACTTTCATTTTGAGAGTATCCTACCCTTAGTCTTGAACTTCTCTACACTCTGTTGCAGATGAGGTCATTTTCCCTGGGAAGAGATTCAGAGCTCTTTGTTTTATAGCCTGCTTTCTCTGCCAGGCAAAATCTTTGAGTCATGGTTCTGGAGCTGGGGTGGGGGACAATGACATGCTTCTGAGTGACACCACCACTGTAGGAGCTGAAGACTTGGAGGGGTGGCAGTAGCCTCAGGTCTTTTTGATTTGCTTCTCCCAGAGTGTAATAACAATCTTATGAGCCAGGGCAATGCCAGTTGTGGCTCCAGTATTCTCAGTGGCACTGCATCCAAGGTAAAGCTCCTGTCATATGAGTAGGGGTTAAACGGGATAAAAGAGGCCCACCTTTTAGCTGCACTCACTTACAACTTAGCCTCAGTAACATGTAGCTGGGGGAAGGATCAGAAATGCTAATATCCTGCTCAGGACATTCCAGGCAGCTAACCCTTCAACAGGGAGCTTGAGAGAGAAGGTCTGTGTTTTTAGCTGCCTCAGTGTGGAGTGGAGTTTCTGTGTCCTTGAGTTGGGAGAGGCAAGGCAGGGAACAGGTTAAATATTGTGGACTCTCGCTGTTCTTAGATTTTCTTGAGCATATGTTTCTTCATTGGCTGTGTGCCTTTAAGACCATTTCCAGAAACTTTAAATGGTTGCTTTTGAAAAATAAGTTTCACTAGTTTTACTGGAGAGTGGGTCTGTGGAGCTTCTCATGCTGTCAAACTAGAAGTCCCTTCTAACCCATCAATTTTGTAACTGTCCTTTCTCATAATGCATTTTCTCCAGTGCTGTGCATTCATCCTATATAAATGTGGCAGTATTGACCCCAATTAAGAAGATAACCTCTTCCCTTTGGGGAAATATTTTCTAATTAGTGATCTATTTCTGTCCTCCTTTCATAAAACAAAGGTTCCCCAGACAGTAGTCCTTGGCTAGCTTGGATACTTTGGTTCTGACAGTTTGTAAGACTGGAGATGTTAGAGTTTCCCTGTATTTGCCATTCTGACCAGGTACCTGGCAAGCTGAAACTTTTAATGCTGCCTCTAGGATTTGACCTGTGTCATGTGCCCAATGTTTTGGTGAGGCATCAATGATGATTCCATGACAAGCACTGAGCTTTCTCATTGACCTCAGAGGGATTCTCTGTATCTGTGTATGTGCCAGGTGCTGGCAATAAAGGAGTAAAAGGAAAGGTAATGTTGCTGCCTTTGAAGAAGTTCCCCTAGTGGTGGAGATAGCCATAAAACAGATAAGGACACTATAATTTATTAAGTGGATACGGTGAGGCACAATGGCTTGCACCTGTAGTACCAGCTACTTGGGAGGCTGAGGTGGGAGAATTTCTTGAGCCCAGAATTCAAGACCAGCCTTAGCAATATATCAAAACCCTGTCTGTAAAAAAAAATAAATAAAATTTTAAGAGTGAACACTGTGATACAGTTGCAGAAGAGGATGCCCTAAGTCAGCTCTTCCCATGTTACAGTCACTGACACATAATCTGGATCTCAACAGATGACTAGGAGTGATAAGGAGAATGTTTTAAGTTAGGGAATAGCATGTACAAAGATATTGTACTGGTAAAAAGCCTGGTACTTTCAGAGAGTTTTAAGTAATTCATTATCATTGGGAATTGGGAATTCATTATCATTGGGAATGGGAGGAAGTGGCAATTGATGCATTGAGGAAGGCCAGCCCATAGAGGAGGGAGGGTCTTGCATAAAGTTGTAAAGTTTTGATTTTAAATGGAGTTAAAACTTTAAAAGCTTTCAAAGAATCATAGAGTAGAACAGAAAGGACCTTAGAGGTTAGTAGACTACGATGTCTTGTCTTTACTGTCTCCATTTCTGACCTCTTGACACGTGGACTTTATATAGCAAGCACTTAGAAAATATTCATTTTCTATCCCCTCTGTAGGTCTTCCTTACATATGAGGGATCATGCATCACTGTAATAGTGGGCCCTAGGATTGTACATTCTTAGTATCTTTAATCCTTCTTAAAACATATTACACACACACACACACACACACACACACACACACACACACACACACGAGAGCTTATTTTTGTGCCAGGCACTATTCTAAGGTATTTAGTTGAATTTACTCATTTATGCTTCCCTCAACTTGAGGGTTGTTAGGTTTTTGTGCTACTATCTTCATTTTACAAATGATGCAAGTTACACGCTGAAACTAAGTGGTGGAACGAGGATTCAAACCCAGGCAACCGGGTCTAGAATCAAACTCTAAAGTATCATGCTACATCGAATCCAAGCTAGTGTAATTCTCTGGCTCCTGGCTAAATATCTTTGTTTTAGATAGGCTGACAATTTGGGGACCTTTTTCTTTCTTCTATTCAACAGACAATTATGTCTTGACTAGCTATTGTAAGCTAAGCTCTCTGCTACATGTTACAGAACAAACTCCAGAGACACTCCTTTAGTTATTTAATAACCACACACCCTGCTCTGTGCCAGTCCCTAGGCTTGGAGATGGGTTTATGGAGCTATTCATTTATGGAGAATTCATTTATGTATTCCAGAAAATTTGCAAGATGCTGGGTGAAGAATAAATGATAAATAAAATATAGTCTCTATTTTTGAGTTGCTTAGGGAGAGTAAGAGGGGGATAATTAAATAGTAATCGTAGAATATTGGGATAAGTACTGTCATTGATGTATACCCTGAGAACTAAGGGAACAAATAGGATAGGGCAATGAACTCACATGGGAGAGATCTAGAAAACTTCACAGAAGGCGGTGACTTTTTCTTTAATAGACAAAAAGTGGGAGAAAGCGTTTTAAATGGAGCACCTTGTGCAAAATCTTGGGGGTATAAAAGATCATGGTTTGGTCAAGGAGCAGGAAATGGCTTGATGTGTCTAGAGCAGGCAACTTTTTCTGTAAAGGATTAGATAGTAATTATTTTAGACTTTGATAACCATAGAGTCTCTGTTACAAATACTCAACTCTGCCTTTGTAGCATGAAAGCAGCCACAGAAAATATACATCAGTGCATGAGCCTGGCTATGTTTCAGTAAAACTTTATGAAAACTGGCTGGGCATGGTGGCTTATGCCTGTAATCCCATCACTTTGGGAAGCCAAGACAGGAGGATTGCTTGAGTCTATGAGTTTAAGACCAGCCTGGACAATATGGTAAGACTCTGTCTCTACAAAAAATAAAGAAAAAATTAGCCCCTGTGCTTGTAGTCCAAGCTACTCGGGAGGCTGAGGCAGGAGGATTGTTTAAGCACAGGAGGCTGCAGTGAGCCATGTTCACGCCACTGCACTTCAGCATGGGCAATAGAGGGAGACTCAGTTTCAAAACCAACAAACAGCAAACTGGATTTGGCTTATGGACATAGTTTTCTGACCAATATCTGGTGTGTAAGGTGTCTGGTAGGGAGGAAGAGTGGCCAGGAAGGTCCCTAGGAAGTTAATATTGTTTTTTTTTTTTTTTTTTTTTTTTTTTTTTTTTGAGGCGGAGTCTCGTTCTGTCTCCTACCCTGGAGTGCAATGGCCGGATCTCAGCTCACTGCAAGCTCCGCCTCCCGAGTTAACGCCATTCTCCTGCCTCAGCCTCCCGAGTAGCTGGGACTACAGGCGCCCGCCACCACGCCTGGCTAATTTTTTGTATCTTTTAGTAGAGACGGGGTTTCACCATGTTAGCCAGGATGGTCTCGATCTCCTGACCTTGTGATCCGCCCGTCTTGGCCTCCCAAAGTGCTGGGATTACAGGCTTGAGCCACCGCGCCCGGCAGGAAGTTAATATTGTAAAAGGCCTTGAATGTCAGGCCAAGAAGCTAAGGCTTTATCTTGTAGGTAATGGGGAGCCATGAGATGTTAAGTAAGGGAATTGGAATAGATATTTACTTTAAGATCGTTCTGGTGTCCAATATGGTAGATAGACTGACAGAAAAGAGACTAGATATACAAAGATAAGTGAGAAATGACTGCCCTATCCCTGCCCATGAGCAACAACTTCTGATCTCAGTGGAGACAGATATTTCACCCATGAAACATCCATGTCCTAGAACTCTGTAAATGACATTTAGAGCTATTGTACCTGAAATATGGTATGATTCCTTGCTAGATGTTCAAGAGGTGAATAAGAGTTGGTGAACTTTTCAGATCTGGAACATGTGACTTATGGGTTTGATATGGCTTGGTTCTCTGTACCCACCAAATCTCATGTTGAGTTGTAATCCCCAGTGCTGGAGATGGGGCCTGGTAGGAGTGATTGGATTATCGGGGTGGTGTTCTCATGAATCATTTAGCACCATCCCCTCTTATATAGTGAGTGAGTTCTCATGAGATCTGGTCCTTTAAAAGTGTGGTATCACCTGCCCCCTTGCTCTCTCTTCCTCCTGCTCTGGCTGTGTAAAGTGTGTCTGTTTCCCTTTTACCTTCTGCCTTGATTGTAAGTTTCCCAAGGCCTCTCCAGAAGCAGAAGCTGCTATGCTTCCTGTACAGCCTGTGGAACTGTGAGCCAATTAAACCTCTTTTCCTTATATATTACCCAGTCTCAGGTATTTCTTTTTTTCTTCCTTTTTAAATTTTTTTTTGGTGGAGTCTCACACTGTCACCCAGGCTGGAGTGCAGTGGCACAATCTCGGCTCACTGCAACCTCTGTTTCCTGTGTTCAAGCGATTCTCTTGCCTCAGCCTCCCAGGTAGCTGGGACTACAGGCACAAGCCATGATGCCAGCTATTTTTTATGTTTTTAGTAGAGATGGGGTTTCACCATGTTGGCCAGGCTGGTCTTGAATTCCTGACTTCAAGTGATCTGCCCACATCTGGCTCCCAAAGTGCTGGGATTACAGGTGTGAGCCACTGTGCCTGGCCACAGGTATTTCTTTATAGCAGTGTAAGAATGGACTAATGTAGGGTTCTAAATCTTGTGGGCTGGGGTGGGGGGGGGGTGTTGGAGAGCAGCAGAGAAAGTGGGAATGGAGGTGGTACGATTTGATTTGGGAAATGTGGAAGGTAAGTATTAGGGAACGAGGTTGGAAAGGGGAGGGAAGAGTTATTGATTCTAAGGAAGATCCCAGGAAAGCCATCCAGATTGCTGTACCCAAAGGTGTGCTGCTCTTCTTCTGGCTTTATGTCAGTGAATTCTGTTCTCTGTTGAATCAAGCTGGCTGGGCCTGTTTTGTATTATAGAGAGATGTCTCCCCTCTTCTCTGCTCCCACTCTCACTACTTCACTACTGCTTAACACTTGGGATGGGTTTATGCCTTGTGCCACCTCCTGGGAGATCAGTTTTCTGGGCGCATGGAACTAAATATACTCACTGACAGCTGGTGCCTTGGCTCTTTGGAGAGCTATTGAGCTGTATAGTTCTAGCCAATGCTGCATTCTCCATGGTAAGGCAGGACTCTTGGGGAGCCTCCTTACATCTTCCTGAGAGAAGAGCTGCTTGATCTAGGTGTGAAATAGTAAATCCCTTTAGTGGGATCCAAAAGCTGCCTCTTTAGCTATGTTATTACCTTTTGTTACTTTTAAACTTTGTCTTAAATCAGACGTTAACTATTAGCTGGATGTGGGACAGTGTTCAGAGTAAGATGTGGTAATGCCTACTTCAAGTATACTGGACATCAAAGTATATTTGATGTCAATATACTCAGTATTATATTCTTGGGTGCTATGCTTATGGCTGGGTAACTGGGAACTTCTGTTGGGAGTATATGGTTTGGCAGGGGAGATAGACATCTAATAAGACTGATAAAGGTATTCACAGGCATTATGGGAGCACAGAAGAGGCCACCTTTGATCAATAATCTTTTTCTGTTACTTTCCTCTCCTTATCTCACTCTCCTTCCAATAATAATCTCAATTAATATCTGAATTGTGCTTTCAAACTCATAGTACTTTAGTGTACAATAGGAATTACAAACTATACCCCTGAGGGGCCAGAGGGCATTGTAACTGAGTAATGTGGGCTGTATAAATGCATATGCATAAGTCTGTGAATGGTGAGAGCTGTGGGAAAATGGAGAGCACACGCCTCTTCAGAAGGAATAGCTCTGGCTGATTGTTGCCATGTAGTTATGTAATCCAAGAGCAGTTCTAAGAGATAGGGGATTGAGGCCTCCATTAGCTCCTTTAGCACCAACTTCCCGACCTTTAAGATACCCCAAATTGTATAACATATATATATTCATACACATATGTAATATAAATTATACATATATAAATATATTTTATATATAGTCATATGCCACATAAGGGCATTCAGTCAACAATGGGCCACATATACAATGTGGTTCCATAAGATTGTAATATCATATTTTACAATATCTTTTTTATGTTTAGATATGTTTAGATACACAAATACTACTGTGTTACAACTCCCTACAATATTCAGTACAGTAACATGTTGTATGGGTTTGTAGCCTAGGAGCAATTGGCTATTTCATATAACCTAGGTATGTAGTAGGCTATACACATCAGCACACTCTATGATGTTGACACAATGATGCATTTCTTAGAATATATCCCCATCATATGTCGTAAGTGAGATGACAATTTTACCAGAGGCTAATTGACATAAACAAGAGTTAAGTTCCTATGTCATATTTCTGGTCACAAAAATATCACCAAACTTACAAATAAAGACCAAAACATTTACAATATGAAACACTGAAATAAATGTGAGCTATATGTACATTTAAGAAAGATTAATAAAAACAAGTAAGATAATTATTTACCTACTTATTTCAGTGCAGGGTTGAGAGTGTCCAGAGCTTATCCTAGCAGCTCAGGGTGCAAGGTGGGCACCAACTCTGGATAGGACACCATTCCATTGCAGAGCATACCGACACACACACCCACACTCACTCAGGCTAGGACCATGGAGACATGCCAATTCACCTAAAATGGACATCTTTGGGACGTGGGAGGAAATCAGAGAACACAGAGAAAACCCATGCACACATGGGGAGAGCATGGAAACTTCACACAGACAGTAGCCCCAGCTGGGAATTGATTTATTTTTTTCATCAACGTTATAAAGAAATGACTTGAAATAAATGGTATTATTTGAGGAGCTGCTGTATATATTTATTCTTTGATATGGACAATTGATTTTTTCCTTAGGTTTAAGTAAAAGGTTAATAAAAACATCTTCATAAAAAGTTGCATTTTAATATTAATTTGTGGCCGGGTGTGGTGGCTCATGCCTGTAATCCCAGCACTTTGGGAGGCCGAGGCAGGCAGATCACTTGAGATCAGGAGTTCGAGACCTGCCTGGCCAACATGGTGAAACTCTGCCTCCACTAAAAACACAAAAATTAGCATGATGGTGGGTGCCTGTAATCCCAGCTACTCAGGAGGCTGAGGCAGAAGAATTGCTTGAACCCGGGGGTCAGAGGTTACAGTGAGCTGAGATCATGCCACTGTACTCCAGCTCAGGTGGACAGAGTGAGACTCCATCTCAAAATAATAATAATAATAAATAAAATTAATTTGTAATGAACAATCTTCATAAAAATAGTGTGCTTGCTATGCAAATGCAACCTCATGACAAGTCCCTTAGCTATCACTCTCCTTTTCCAATTAAATTGTTAGTCCTTAAGCCACTCCTGTATAAAATTCTAAAGTCATTGGAGCTTACTGTGGTTAGATATTTTTATTTTTTATTTTTTTGAGACAGGGTCTTGCCCTATTTCCCAGGCTGGAGGGTAGTGGTACGATCATGGCTCACTGCAGCCTTAACCTCTTGGGTTCAAGTAATCCTCCCACCTCAGCCTCCCAAGTAGTTGGGACCACAAGCGCACATCACCACATGTGGCTAATTTTAAATTTTTTTGTAGAGATGGGGTTTCACTATGTTGCCCAGACTAGTCTTGAACTCCTGGGCTCAAGCAATTTTCTCCCACCTCGGCCTCCCAAAGTGCTAGGATTTAAGGCATGAGCCATGGAGCCCAACCTCTTTTGATTTGTTTGAAAGATAGCCTGAGAAGGTGGACTTTTAATGAAATTTTCTGATTTATTTTTTTTTTTTTTGAGACAGAGTCTGGCCTTGTCATCCAGGCTGGAGTGCAATGGCATGATCTTGCCTCACTGCAACCTCCGCCTTCCAGGTTTAAGCAATTGTCCTGCCTCAGCCTCCCAAGTAGCTGGGATTGCAGGCATGCGCCACCCTGCCCAGCTAATTTTTGTATTTTTAGTGGAGACAGGGTTTCACCATGTTGACCTGGCTGGTCTCAAACTCCTGACCTCAGGTGATCCACCTGCCTCAGCCTCCCAATGTGCTGGGATTACAGGCATGAGCCACTGTGCCTGGCCAAAATTTTCTGATTTTTAAATTTAGGTTCAGCTGGTTAAAATGCTGTTTAAAGTGCAGGCCAGTAAAAGACACATGCAAAGGCAATTTATGACTTCTGTAAACATGTCTCATTTAATCCTTACTATACCTGAATGAGGGGCATTATTAACCCTAATTTTGAGAGGAAAATAGGCTCAGAAAGGCAAAGTAGCTTGCCCAAAAGTCACACAGCAAGTAAGTAGCCAGTTTCTATGGGTTCTGCCTTTCTTTCTTTTTTTTTAAACAATTATTATTATATACTTGAAGTTCTAGGGTACATGTGCACAATGTGCAGGTTTGTTACATAGGTATACATGTGCCATGTTGGTTTACTGCACCCATCAACTTGTCATTTACATTAGGTATTTCTTCTAATGCTATCCCTCCCCCAGCCCCCTACCCTCCAGCAGGCCCCGGTGTATGATGCTCTCCTCCCTGTGTCCATATATTCTCATTGTTCAACTCCCACTTATAAGTGAGAACATGTGGTGTTTGGTTTTCTGTCCTTGCGATATTTTGCTGAGAATGATGGTTTCCAACTTCATCCAAGTCCCTGCAAAGGATATGAACTCATCCTTTTTTATGGCTGCATAGTATTCCATGGTGTATACGTGCCACATTTTCTTTATCCAGTCTATCATTGATGGACATTTGGGTTGGTTCCAAGTCTTTGCTATTGTGAATAGTGCCACAATAAACATATGTGTGCATGTGTCTATAGTAGCATGATTTATAATCCTTTGGGTATATACCCAGTAATGGGATTGCTGGGTCAAGTGGTATTTCTAGTTCTAGATCCGTGAGGAATTGCCACACTGTCTTCCACAATGGTTGAACTAATTTACACTCCCACCAACAGTGTAAAAGCGTTCCTATTTCTCCACATCCTGTCCAGCGTCTGTTGTTTCCTGACTTTTTAATGATTGCCATTCTAACTGGCGTGAGATGGTATCTCATTGTGGTTTTGATTTGCATTTCTCTGATGGCGAGTGATGATGAGCATTTTTTTTATGTGTCTGTTGGCTGCATAAATGTCTTCTTTTGAGAAGTGTCTGTTCATATCCTTTGCCTACTTTTTGATGGGTTGTTTTTTTCTTGTAAATTTGTTTAAGTTCTTTGTAGATTCTGAATATTAGCCCTTTGTCAGATGGATAGATTGCAAAAATTTTCTCCCATTCTATAGGTTGCCTGTTCATTCTGCTGATAGTCTCTTTTGCTGTGCAGAAGCTCTTTAGTTTAATTAGATCCCATTTGTCTATTTTGGCTTTCGTTGCCATTGCTTTTAGTGCGTAAGTCATGAAGTCTTTGCCCATGCCTATGTCCTGAATGGTTTGCCTAGGTTTTCTTCTAGGGTTTTTATGGTTTTAGGTCTGACACTTAAGTCTTTAATCCATCTTCAGTTAATTTTTCTATAAGGAGTAAGGAAGGGATCCAGTTTCAGCTTTCTACATATGGCTAGCCAGTTTTCCCAGCTCCATTTATTAAATAGGGAATCCCTTCTCCATTGCTTGTTTTTGTCAGATTTGTCAAAGATTAGATGGTTGTAGACGTGTGATGTTATTTCTGTGGCCTCTGTTCTGTACCATTGGTCTATATCTCTGTTTTGGTACCAGTACCATGCTGTTTTGGTTACTGTAGCCTTGTAGTATAGTTTGAAGTCAGATAGTGTGATGCCTCCAGCTTTGTTCTTTTGGCTTAGGATTGTCTTGGCTATGTTGGCTCTTTTTTAGTTCCATATGAACTTTAAAGTAGTTTTTTTCCAATTCTGTGAAGAAAGTCAGTGGTAGTTTGATGGGGATAGCATTGAATCTATAAATTACCTTGGGCAGTGTGGCCATTTTCATGATATTGATTCTTCCTATCCATAAGCATGGAATGTTCTTCTCTTTGTTTGTGTTCTCTTTTATTTCATTAAGCAGTGATTTGTAGTTCTCCTTGAAGACGTCCTTCACATCCCTTGTAAGTTGGATTCCTAGGTATTTTATTCTTTTTGTAGTAATTGTGAATGAGAGTTCACTCATGATTGGCTCTCTGTCTGTTCTTGGTGTATAGGAATGCTTGTGATTTTTGCACATTGATTGTGTACCCTGAGACTTTGCTGAAGTTGCTTATCAGTTTAAGGAGATTTTGGGCTGAGACGTTGGAGTTTTCTAAATATACAGTCATGTCATCTGCAAACAGAGACAATTTGACTTCCTCTTTTCCTAGTTGAATACCCTTTATTTCTTTCTTTTGCCTGATTGCCCTGTCCAGAACTTCCAATACTATGTTGAATAGAAGTGGTGAGAGAGGGCATCCTTGTCTTGTGCTGATTTTCAAAGGGAATGCTTCCAGTTTTTGCCCATTCAGTATGATATTGGCTGTGGGTTTGTCATAAATAGCTCTTACTATTTTGAGATATGTTCCATTGATACCTAGTTTATTGAGAGTTTTTAGCACGAAAGGCTATTGAATTTTGTCAAAGGCCTTTTCTGCATCTACTGAGATAATCGTGTGACTTTTGTCGTTGGTTCTGTTTATGTGATGGATTACGTTTATTGATCTGTGTATGTTGAACCAGCCTTGCATCCCAGGGATGAAGCCAGCTTGATTGTGGTGGGTAAGCTTTTTGATACGCGACTGGATTTGGTTTGCCAGTATTTCATTGAGGATTTTCACATTGACGTTCATCAGGGATACTGGCCTAAAATTCTCTTTTCTTGTTGTGCCTCTGCCAGGCTTTGGTATCAGGATGATGATGCTGGCCTCATAAAATGAGATAGGGAGGATTCCCTCTTTTTCTATTGTTTGGAATAGTTTCAGAAGGAATGGTACCAGCTTCTCTTTGTACCTCTGGTATAATTCGGCTGTGAATCCATCTGGTCCTGGACTTTTCTTCGTTGGTAGGCTATTAATTATTGCCTCAATTTCAGAACCTGTTATTGATCTTTTCAAAGATACAACTTCTTCCTGGTTTAGTCTTGGGAGGGTATATGTGTCCAGGAATGTATCTGTTTCTTCTAGATTTTCTAGTTTATTTATTTTATATTTTACATTATTTTATTCTCTTTGTGTAGAGGTGTCTATAGTATTCTCTGATGGTAGTTTGTATTTCTGTGGGATCGGTGGTGATATTCCCTTTATCATTTTTTATTGCATCTGTTTGATTCTTCTCTCTTTTCTTCTTTATTAGTCTTGCTAGCGGTCTATCTATTTTGTTGATGTTTTCAAAAACCAGCCCCTGGATTCATTGATTTTTTTTGTTTTTTTTTTGAGACGGAGTCTCTCTCCATTGCCCAGGCTGGAGTCAGTGGCACGATCTTGGCTTACTGCAAGCTCCGCCTCCCGGGTTCACGCCATTTTCCTACCTCTGCCTCCCAAGTAGCTGGGACTACAGGTGCCCACCACCATGCCCAGCTAATTTTTTGTATTTTTTTTAGTAGAGATGGGGTTTCATTATGTTAGCCAGGATGGTCTCGATCTCCTGACCTCGTGATCCACCCGCCTTGGCCTCCCAAAGTGCTGAATTACAGGCGTGAGCCACCGCGCCTGGCGGATTCATTGATTTTTTTTGAAGGGTTTTTTGTGTCTCTGTCTGCTTCAGTTCTGCTCTGATCTTAGTTATTTGTTGTCTTCTGCTAGCTTTTTGATTTGTTTGCTCCTGCTTCTCTAGTTCTTTTAATTGTGATGTTAGGGTGTTGATTTTAGATCTTTCCTGCTTTCTCTTGTGGGCATTTAGTACTGTAAATTTCCCTCTACACACTGCTTTAAATGTGTCCCAGAGATTCTGGTATTTTGTGTCTTTGTTCTCATTGGTTTCAAAGAACATCTTTATTTCTGCCTTAATTTCGTTATTTACCCAGTAGTCATTCAGGAGCAGGTTGTTCAGTTTCCACATAGTTGTGTGGTTTTGAGTGAACCTCTTAATCCTGAGTTCTAATTTGATTGCACTGTGGTCTGAGAGATAGTTTGTTGTGATTTCTGTTCTTTTACATTTGCTGACGAGTGTTTTACTTCCACCTATGTGGTCAATTTTAGAATAAATGTGATGTGATGCTGAGAAGAATGTATATTCTGTTGATTTGGGGTGGAGAGTTCTGTAGATGTCTATTAGGTCTGCTTGGTCCAGAGCAGAGTTCATGTCCTGGATGTCCTTGTTAATTTTCTGTCTTGTTTATCTGTCTGATATTGACAGTGGGGTGTTAAAGTCTCCTATTATTATTGTGTAGGAGTCTAAGTCTCTTTGTAGGTCTCTAAGAACTTGCTTTATGAGTCTGGGTGCTCTTGTATTGGGTACATATATATTTAGGATAGTTAGCTCTTCTTGTTGAATTGATCTCTTTACCATTATGTAATGGCCTTCTTTGTCTCTTTTGATCTTTGTTGGTTTAAAGTCTGTTTTATCAGAGACCAGGATTGCAACCCCTGCTTTTTATTGCTTTCCAGTTTTCTTCCCTTGCTGGCAAGAAGTTGTGTTCCTTTGGAGGAGAAGAGGCATTCCGGTTTTTGGAATTATCAGCCTTTCTGCTCTGGTTTCTCCCCATCTTTGTGGTTTTTATCTACCTTTGGTCTTTGATGTTGGTGACCTACAATGGGGTTTTGGTGTGGATGTCCTTTTTGTTGATGTTGATGCTATTCCTTTCTGTTTGTTAGTTTTCCTTCTAACAGGCCCCTCAGCTGCACATCTGTTGGAGTTGCTGGAGGTCCACTCCAGACCCTGTTTGCCTGGGTATCACCAATGGAGGCTGCAGAACAGCAAATATTGCTGCCTGATCCTTCCTCTGGAATCTTTGTCCCAGAGAGGCACCCGCCTGTATGAAGTATCTGTTGGTCCCTACTGGGAGGTGTCTTCCAATCAGGCTACACAGGGGTCAGGGACCTACTTGAGGAGGCAGTCTGTCCATTATCGGAGCTCAAACTCTGTGCTGTAGAACCACTGCTCTCTTCAGAGCTGTCAGGCAGGGATGTTTTAGTCTGTAGAAGCTGTCTGCTGCCTTTTGTTCAGATATGCCCTGCCCCCAGAGGTGGAATCTAGAGAGGCAGTAGGCCTTGCTGAGCTGTGGTGGGCTCCACCCAGTTTGAGCTCCTTGCCACTTTATTTACACTGTAGGCATAGAACTGCCTACTCAAGCCTCAGCAATGGCGGATGCCCCTCCCCCCACCAAGCTGCAGCATCCCAGGTCAATCTCAGACTGTTGCGCTAGCAGCAAGCAAGGCTCTGTGTGCATGGGACCCGCCGAGCCAGGCACGGGAGGGAATCTCCTGGGTCTGCCGGTTGCGAAGACTAAGGGAAAAGTGCAGTATTTGGGCAGGAGTGTACCGTTCCACCAGGTACAGTCACTCACAGCTTCCCTTGGCTAGGAAAGGGAAATCCCCTGACCCCTTGCACTTCCCAGGTGAGGCGAGGCCCCGCCCTGCTTTGGCTCACCCTCCATGGGCTGCACCCACTGTCCAACCAGTCCCAATGAGATGAACCAGGTACCTCAGTTGGAAATGCAGAAATCACCTGACTTCTGTGTTGATCTCACTGGGAGCTGTAGACCGGAGCTGTTCCTATTTGGCCATCTTGAAAGTGCACCAGGTTCTGCCTTTCTGACTCTTTAAGGCCTGATTGTTGCAGCTTCATTTCTTTATTTTCTGAAGAGGTCCCATTCAGCATAAGTACCTTCCTTCAGGTAGAGCTTCTATTTGCTAGTTCCTCTTTTGGCATCATCTTCTCTCTGACCTTGTTTTCTGACCCTACTTGTTTTTTGTGTGCTTTGTGGCACCAGTAGGGTCTGTATGTGAGTCCCTGTGCAGATCTTCCTTGTACTTTTTTTCTGAGTTTCTCTGCTCTCCACATACCTCGGTGATCAGACTTGACTATAAAAATGAGTCTATTTCTTGTTGGTTTCCTATAAGCAGCTGGTATCTCATGTCAGATGTTTCCTTGAGTTATCTGATAATGGCAAAAAATCCCCTTCCTTGGAGATTTTGGCATTTCTGCTCCCAAGGCCTGCTTGTGATAACTGTCTCTCTAGTCTTAGATTAAGAGGTTCTAGGTTGGAGCCTATGAGGACCAAAGAAGGGTGTATCTTGAAGAACTTGATTAATCAAAACTAAAAAATCATGAGAACAGCAGATTTGATCTGTAAAATATATCCCAGTTCTGACAAATTCTCATCACTTCCACAGCTACCACCTTGTTTCAAGCCACCATTGGCTCTCATTATTGCAACAGCCACCTGAGTGATTTCTCTGTATCTGCCCTTTCCCTTTTATAGTCTACTTTTTAACACAGTTTCCAGAGAAATTTTTTTAAAAATATAAATGTGTTCATGTTATACCTCTGTTCAAATCCCTGTAACAGCTCCCATCTCAGAGTGAAATATCAAAGTCTTGATAATAGCCTAAAAAGGCAGCTGGGTGCAGTGGCTCACGCCTGTAATCCCAGTGCTTTGGGAGGCCGAGGCAGGTGGATTACCTGAGGTCTGGAGTTCAAGACCAGCCTGATCAACATGGAGAAACCCCATCCCTATTAAAAAATACAAAATTAGCCAGGCGTGGTAGTGCATGCCTGTAATCCCAGCTACTCAGGAGGCTGAGGCAGGAGAATTGCTTGAATCTGGGAGGTGGAGGTTGCAGTAAGCCAAGATTGCACCCCTGCAGTCCAGCCTGGGCAATAAGAACGAAACTCCGTCTTAAAAAAAAAAAAAAAAAAAAAAAAAGCCTAAAAAGGGGACTCTGTGTATTCTGGAACCCTGTGGCTTCTTTGAGTTCATCTCCTGCTAGTCACCACCTTACTCATTTCTCTCCAGCCATACTGGCCTTCTTGTTATTCCTTAAACATACTAAGTATGTTCTGTCACCTCAGGGACTTTGCACCTGCCCTTCTCCATTCTTGGGATACTCTTCTCCCAGTTATTCTGCATGCCTTTCTCCCACATCTCCTTTAAATATTTGCTTTAAAGTAACCTTCTTATCTTTTGCCTTGTTGTACTCCTTGGTGATATTGAGCATATATTTCACATATCTTTTGGCCTTTGTTTTTATTTTCTCTGAGACAAAGTCTCACTCTGTCACCCAGGCTGCAGTACAGTGGCATGATCACAACTCACTACAACCTTGATCTCCAAGGCTCAAGGGATCCTCTGACCTCAGATTCCAGCTTCAGCCTATAACTGGAACCACAGGCATAAACCACCGCACCTGGCTAATTTTTTTTTTTTTTGTACAGATGGAGTCTCCTATGCTGCCCAGGCTGGTCTCAAAATCCTGAGCTCAAGTGATCCTCCCACTTTGGCTTCCCAAAGTGCCGTGATTACAGGCATGAACCACTGTGCTCAGTCTTGTTTGTCTTCTTTTGAGAAATGTCTAGTTAGATCTTTCACCCATTTTTTAATCTGATTTTTTTTTCTATTGAGTTGTTCAAGTACCTTATATATTCTAGATGTTAACTTGTCAGATGTATAATTTGCAGATGTTTTCTCCCATTCTGTAGGTTGTCTGTTCACTTCATTGTTTCCATTTTATTTTGATTTAATCCCATTTATCTATTTTTATATTTTGTTGCCTGTGGGTTGTTGCTTTTTTTTTTTTTTTTTTTTTTTTTGGCAGTGTCTCTCT
Organism: Chlorocebus sabaeus; assembly: GCF_047675955.1. Taxonomy (NCBI): domain Eukaryota; kingdom Metazoa; phylum Chordata; class Mammalia; order Primates; family Cercopithecidae; genus Chlorocebus; species Chlorocebus sabaeus. Next base: position 67,947,720 of record NC_132904.1, on the reverse strand, counting down.
CTGTTGCCTAGGCTGGAGTGCAGTGGCATGATATTAGCTCACTGCAGCCTCTGCTTCCTGGGTTCAAGTGATTCTCCTGCTTCAGCCTCCCAAGTAACTGGGATTACAGGCATGCGCCACCACACCTGGCTAATTTTTATATTTTTAGTAGAGATGGGGTTTTGCCATGTTGGCCAGGCCGGTCTCGAACTCCTGACTTCGGGTGATCCTCCCACCTTGGCCTCTCAAAGTGTTGGGATTACAGGCATGAGCCACCGTGCCTGACCGTTGCCTGTGCTTTGGAGGTCTTAAAAATCCTTGCCCAGACCAATGCCATGAAGTATTTCCCCTATGTTTTCTTCTAGTAGTTTCATGGTTTCAGGTCTTACGTTTAAGTCATTTACATATATATGTGTGTGTGTGTGTGTGTATATATATATATATATATATATTTTTTTTTTTTTGTAGAGACAAGGTCTCACTATGTTGCCCAGGCTGGTCTGGAACTCCTGGGCTCAGGCAATCCACCTGCCTTGGACTCCCAAAGTGCTGGGATTACAGGCATGAGCCACCATGCCTGGCCCACATTTAAGTCTTTAATCCATTTTGAGTTGACTTTTGCAAGTAGTAAGAGATAGGGTCCAGTTTTATTCTTCTGCATGTAGATAGCCAGTTTTCCCAGTACTCTTTTTTTTTTTTTTTTTTTTTTGAGATGGAGTCTCGCTGTGTTGCCCAGGCTTGCATTCAATGGCATGATCTCGACTCACTGCAACCTTTGCCTCCTGGGTTCAAGTGATTCTCCTTCGTCAGCTTCCCGAGTAGCTGGAATTACAGGCACCTACCACCACGCCCGACTAATTTTTATATTTTTAGTAGAGACGGGGTTTCACTATGTTGGCCAGGCTGGTCTCCAACTCCCGACTTCAGGCGATCCATCTGCCTTGGCCTCCCAGAGTGCTGGGATTACAGGCGTAAGTCCGCGCCCGGCCCCCAGTACCATTTATTGAAGAGATTGTCCTTTCCTGAATGTTCGTTCATGCATTTGTCTAAAATCAATTGGCTATACATATGTGGATTTTATTCCTGTGTTCTGTATTCTTTTCCATTGGTCTATATGTCTGTTTTTATGCCAACATCATGCTGTTTCGGTTACTATTGTTTTGGAGAATATTTTAAAGTCAGATGGTGTGATTCCTCTAGCTTTATTCTTTTCGCTCAAGATGGCTTTGACTATTCAGGGTTCTTTATGGTTCCATATGAATTTTAGGATTTTTTTTTTTTCTATTTCTCTGAAGAATGTCATTGAAATTTAGATAGGGATTACATTGAATCTGTAGATTGCTTTGGGTAGTATGAATGTTTTAACAATATTAATTCTTCCAACCCATGTACATGGGATATCTTTTCATTTATTTGTGTCTTCTTCAATTTAGTTCATCAGTATTTTACAGTTTTCATTGTAGAGATCTTTTACTTCCTTGGTTAAATTTATTCTTGAAGGTATTTTATTATTTTTTGTAGCTATTGTAAATGGGATTGCTTTTTTGATTTCTTTTTCAGATTTGTTTACTAGTTCTAACAGTTTTTTGGTGGTGTCTGTAAGTTTTTCTAGATTTAATATCATGTTATTGGCTGGGCACAGTGGCTCACACCTGTAATTCCAGCACTTTGGGAAGCAGACGTGGGTGGATCCCTTGAGATCAGGAGTTTGAGACAAGCCTAGGTAACGTGGTAAAATCCCATCTCTACCAAAAATACAAAAAATTAGCCAAGTTGGGTGGCATGCACACCTGTAGTCCCAGCTACTTGAAAGGCAGAGATGGGAGGATCTCTTGAGGCCCAGGAGGCGGAGGTTGCAGTCAGCTGAGATTGTGCCACTGCGCTACAGCCTGGGTGACAGAATAAGAACCTGTCTAAAAAAAAAAAAAAAAAAAAGATAAGCTCATGTTGTCTGCTTGGAGGGGCTGTTTGACTTCCTCCTTTCCAATTTGGATGCCTTCCTTCTTTCCTTCCTTCCCTTCCTTCCTTTCCTTCCTTTCCTTCCTTTCCTTTCCTTTCTTTCTTTCCTCTTGCCTAATTGCTCTGGCTAGAACTTTCATTACTATGTTGAAAATAGTGGTGAATGAGAGCATCCTTGTCTTGTTCCAGATTTTAGAGGGAAAGCTTTCAACTTTTCCCTGTTCAATATATTAGATGTGGGTTTGTCATATATGGCCTTTATTTTGTTGAGGTATATTCCTTCTATATCCAATTTGATTGCAGAGCTGGGGACTGGAATCAACTAAGTCTCAGTCACTCACATACCTGACTCCTGAACTTGAAGACTCAAAACAGCTGGGGCTACTCACGCATGTGTATCTCCACATAGACTTCCACATGATGTCTCCAGCAGGGTGGCTTCAGGGTAGCCAGGTTTCTTACATGTTGGCTCAGGGTCCCTCAGGCATGTGTCCCAAAAGAGAGAGAGCCAGGTGAAATTTGTATTGCTTTTTCTAACCTAGACTTGGGTGTCATGCAACATCATTGCTGCTACATTCTATTTGTTAGAAGATGAGTCATGGCCGGGCGCGGTGGCTCAAGCCTGTAATCCCTGCACTTTGGGAGGCCGAGACGGGCGGATCACGAGGTCAGGAGATCGAGACCATCCTGGCTAACATGGTGAAACCCCGTCTCTACTAAAAAAAAAAAATACAAAAAACTAGCCGGGCGTGGTGGCGGGCGCCTGTAGTCCCAGCTACTCTGGAGGCTGAGGCAGGAGAATGGCGTGAACCCAGGAGGCGGAGCTTGCAGTGAGCTGAGATCCAGCCACTGCACTCCAGTCTGGGCCACAGAGCGAGACTCCATCTCAAAAAAAAAAAAAAAAAAAAAGAAGATGAGTCACTAATGTCAGCCTATATTAAAGGGGAGGGAAATCCACCTTTAATGGGAGGATTGTCAAACAATTTGTGGACATATTTTAAAACCATCACAGTTGGCCGGGCGCAGTGGCTCATGCCTGTAATCCTAGCACTTTGGGAGGCCGAGGCGGGTGGATTGCCTGAGCTCAGGAGTTTGAGACCAGCCTGGGCAATGGTGAAACCCCATCTTTACTAAAATACAAAAAGTTAGCTGGGTTGGGTGGCACATGCCTGTGATCCCAGCTACTCAGGAGGCTGAGACAAGAGAATCACTTGAACTTGGGAGGTGGAGGTTGCATTGAGCCGAAATCACGCCACTGCACTCCAGCCTGGGCGACGAGCGAGACTCTGTGTCAAGACAAACAAACAAACAAACAAACAACCATCACAGTAAATTAACCTGTCTAAACCTAATGTAATTTGGGGCAAATGGCATTATCTTCAAGAGTATTACTGTTCTCATTTATAAATTAAGAGTGATAATTCATTGGTTGTGAAGATTTGATGAAAAAATATTGTGGAGATTAAAATATTGCTTAATATATAAGCAAGTACTCAAACATTTTAAATTCTTCCTTCCTTTTTCTTTCCCCTTTTAGCTTATTGATTTTCAGTTAACTGTCATTTTTGTCTTTTCATAACTAAAAAATATGAGGAAGGAATTTCTAATTTATATATATTTTTCAAGTGAGACATGTAACAAAGAGGAAGTGATAGTTTAGTTGGCAACTAAGACATGTGCATAAGGAAGGATACATGAGTGATGTGATACACTTGTATGTTGGGTAGATGGAATGTGTTATGGCTAGCTAGAGGCAGGTGACCTGTATGGAGATCTTGACCGACTGACTCCTAGGTATCTCTTATGATTTGTGTATTTTTCCCTTGCAGTTCCTGAGGGAAGACCTCAATTACCATGACCCAACGGTGAAACACAGCACCTTCCATGGTGAGGATAAGCTCATCAGTGTGGAGGACCTGTGGAAGGCATGGAAGTCATCAGAAGGTAATAGGCAGCCTGGTCATCAATCCTAGTTGCGGGAAGGTTTAGAGAAGAGAGAAGCAGCAACTTGGCCTTAAAAGAACATGTATATAAAATGCTTAGTAAAGGGCAAATTATTGAAATGATTCTACATACAGTCACTAAATACGACTGAATATAGTCACTCTGCTGGGCATGGGGGAAGGTTCTCCAGAGTTGGAGTTTTTCTTCATTAGAATACTTTTTGAATTCTATCCTATTCCTACCCCTTTCCTCACCCACCTGACCCTGGCATAGGAATCTTCCAGGTTCCGCTGCTTCATCTCCAGAGATAGGGAGCTTGCTGGTCTCTTGAGGCAGCCCCTTTCTTCTCTAGCTTCCCACTTAGTCCCAGCTCTGCTGAGTCCTAGACAATTCAAAGATTGGGTGAGGGTACAGACAGACTCTCTCCTTTTGTATACTATCTTGATTGAAAGCTTTTCTATATCATTTTGGTTGAAAGCACTAGTGTGGAGTCTGTCTTTTTTTCCAGGTTAAGTAGCCCTACTTCTTGAAGAAAACATTTTCTCAGTCTCCTTCTCATCTTGATTTCCTGCCTATAAGCACTTTTGTTAATGTGTTTCTTAGATCCTATAGTTGGCTGCAGACCTCCAAGTGTGATTTTATCATCACAGAGTTGAGCAGGACTGTCACCTTCTTGTTTCTGAATCCTGTGCATCCGTTAATGCAGTCTGATTAGATACTGGTGCCTCACTAGTCATACCACTCTACTGACACATGTTGAGCTTAATGAAAACTTCAGATTTGTGTAAAACTGCTAAACCATGATTACCATTTTTTTTTCTGGAGCATTTCCTTCAGAGTTCTTAGTGAAAGAGCATGTCTAATTGTGCGAGACTTGACAGGGAGGGGGAAACCAGGGCTTTGGCTTCCTCTCCATTTATATTATGGCTAGGGCACAGATAACATTATAAGACTAGAAGCAATCTCTCTTCTCAGGATCTCTTAGGGCAGGTTCTGATGCTAACAGCGTTAAATGTAAGTAACTATCAGGATCCCTGGTTTTTATTTGAGGAACCTTAGGCCTATTTGTATAAAGTTACTTGTCATTATCATGCATTTAGTGGAGCCAGAACTTTGGCCTAGAACTTCAGCTCTGTAGCCGATGCTTTTCAATACCCTCTTGGTTGAAAGCATTAGTCTAGGGTAGAGAAGACTAGTTTTGGCAGGAGTGAGGCAGTTTCTATTTTTATTTACATTTTAATTTAGGCTTATAGAGTTTGAGATCTGAAAGGGGTAATCTATATTATAGATGGAGAGCATTAAATGTGAAGCAGGAAGACCTGGATTCTAATCCTGATTATGGGATGGACAGGCTGATACTTCCTGTTAACTCTATGTTTTATCAGTGTAGAAGAAAAATTAGGCAGCTGTGGGAGAGAGCTTCCTGGATATCTTTGGAAGCTGAGTTCCTTCTGGGGGCTTTTCTTTAATAGCTCTTGAGCAACTCAGGCTGTCTACTGATGAAGGTCAAGCAGTGGCATGAGCTTTAGAACTTCACCAGCAGTACCAGGAAAAAAATCTTCCATTAGCATCATTTAGTTTTGGATTTCTTATTTTTCTCTAATAACGTGAGGACAGGGTGGCTGGTTTTTAAGAGTGGGTTTCAAAAGTAGGAACTTAGAATTAAAGATGGCAGGGAGAGCATTCTGGCCTTCTCTGAAAGCTCACGTAGAAGTATCTAGGAAAGGAAAGTGAGAGGGCAGAAACAGAGGGACTAAATCATAATGCTAGAAAACAGCTCCAGGCAGTTTTCTCGTAAGGACTTTATTTTTGGACTTAGCAACTATTTGGAACACTTCCAGTGTATTCTAAATTACAGGAAAATGAAAGACAATGGAGTGAGGTTTTTTAGGGGAGAGTCCTCATTAACCACAAGTGGAGAAAAGCATTTCAGTGCACAGTGATGTAGTTCACAGCTAAGATGAGAAATGATATATATGTACCCTTTCAGAATTTGCTCAGTGTGACTGGGCGCTGTGGCTCACGCCTGTAATCCCAGCACTTTGGGAGGCCAAGGTGGGTGGACCACGAGGTCAGGAGATTGAGACCATCCTGGCTAACACGGTGAAACCCGGTCTCTACTGAAAAAATACAAAAAAAGCCGGGCGTGGTGGCATGCACCTGTAGTGCAAGCTACTCGGGAGGCTGAGGCAGGAGAATGGCGTAAACCCGGTAGGCGGAGCTTGCAGTGAGCCGAGATTGTGCCACTGCACTCCAGCCTGGGCGATAGAGTGAGACTCCGTCTTAAAAAAAAAAATAAATTAAAAAAATAAAGAATTTGCTCAGTGTGTGTTATACTTGGTGGTTTGATAGACTAAAAGTGAGAATTTTTATATGTCCTCTTCCTCCCATTAATTTGCTTCATTATTCAGAGAAAGGCCCCTAATCTCTCTGGAGTGATGATTTCCAGGGCTACAAAAAGCATGTAATATTCTGGCACTGGCTCAAACTAGCTGTTCCGAGTTTAGCTAGATGATGTAGATGTCAGCAGTGGTCATTTGTGTTCAGAACATTAGCTGGCTAGTGTCAGTACCATCTGTGTGATTAGCATTGTTAACATTTTTCTGACTAATGTTGGGAGCCAACCTTTTCTCTGTGTTATATAGATCTTAGCAGAAAAGTTTTCTAATCTCTATCTTAGCCAACTCTGGACTTTAGTAATAAAAACAGCAGCAGCAACAACAACAACTGAAAAACTACTTTAACATTTATATAGTGTTTAACATGTGCTAGGCACTGTTTCTAAATGTTTTACATATATTAAACTTATTTATTTCTCACAGAAACCATATGAAGTATAGATATTATGATTATATAGAGTTAGCACAGACTTCACAAGTTCACAGCCCCCAGTAAGATTACTCTCACTTCAGACATCAGCCATAATTTCAAGCTGTTCCCAGGTCACCTGCACTTCTGACCAGCTGGCTACAATTCATGTATTACCATGGCCTTCTCAGGTTTGATAATTAACTAGGACTACTCCGAGAATTCAGGAAAGCCCTATACGTATGATCACAATTTTATTATAAAAGTTACAAATCAGAACCAGCCAAAAGAAGAAATTTATAGGGCAAGATCTGGGAGAGGCCTGAATATGGCACTTTTGTGTCCTCTCCTTGTGGAATCAGGACACATCTCCTTTTCCAGCACATTGGAGTGTTTGCCAGCCAGGAAACTCAACTGAACTTTGGTGTTCAGTATTTTTCTTAGGGTTTCATTACATAGGCAAGTTTGATTAAATTATTAGGCACATGATTGAACTTAATTTCCAGCTTTTTCTCCATAAAGGTTGGATTGGGCCTGGCTCAGGGCCCCCAATGCTCTAGTCACGTGGTTGATTTTTCTAGTGACCAACCCCCATCCTGAGTCATCTTATTAGCCTGAACTCATGTGTAATCCAAGGGACCCAAATAAAGACATTCCTATCACTGGGAATATTCCAAAAGTTCATTGGATACCTCCTAGTAACACAGGACAAAGATCTGCCAAATTCTTTATTATACAACATTGAATAATTAAGTATGGAAGAACTGGTAAAGCAGGGTTGAAGAAGGACCAAGAATGAGGGCCACTCCAGGAAATCCGGCAGCAGAGACTAGGGGATTGGCCTTTTCTTTCTTTTCTTTTTTTTCATTTGACACCAAGTCTCACTCTGTCACTCGGGCTGGAGTGCAGTGGCGCAATCTCAGCTCACTGCAACCTCCGCCTCCCAGGTTCAAGAAATTCTCCTGCCTCAGCCTCCTGAGCAGCTGGGACTACAGGCGTGCGCCACTATGCCCAGCTAATTTTTGTATTTTTAGTAGAGACGGGGTGTCACCATGTTGGTTGGCCAGGATGGTCTCAATCTCTTGACCTTGTTATCCACCCACCTTGACCTCCCAAACTGCTGGGGTTACAGGCGTGAACCACCGTGCCTGGGGGATTGGCCTTTTCTAATTAGCTACTTGCATATGACTCAGCTTTATTCACTTTTTATTTCTAAGTGTCTTTGCTCAAGAGTCACATATGACAAGAGAAGAATCAGATTGGCATAGTGTGGATTACAGATTTAAATAGGGTGGTGATAGTGGGAGTGTGTGTGTAGGGTTTGGAGAGAGCTGCGATTTCCAGCCTCTGCAGGATCATATGAGGTTAGAGGAGTGGCAGTTCTTTAAAGGAAGGGTGGCTGGGTAGATTTTGTAGAATCCTTGAGAAATAGAATTACTGTTTGCATATTTGAGCCATTGGAAACAATAACAGTGTCATTTTTAGAGAGGAATGATGGGAGGCACTGACCTAAGGGAATTCTCCTCTAGAGCATGGCTTTCATTTTTTCTAACCAAAGTGCATCATTACTGCTTCTCTTTTCCTTTCCTGGACACTAGATTTTAAATGATGCTATCTGCCAAACAAAGTATATTTCTTTTTTTGAGACAGAGTCTCACTCTGTAGCCCAGGCTGGAGTGCAGTGTCATGATCTTGGCTCACTGCAGCCTCTGACTCCCGGGTTCAAGGATTCTTTTGCCTCAGCCTCCCGAGTAGCTGGGATTACAAGCGTGCACCATCACATCCAGCTAATTTTTGTATTTTTAATAGAGATGGGGTTTTGCCATGTTGGCTAGGCTGGTCTCAAACTCCTGATCTCAAGTGATCCACCTGCCTCAGCCTCCCAAAATGCTGGGATTACAAGCATAAGCCACTGTGCCTGGTGAAAATTTCTTTTTTGCTTTTTCTTTCTTTTTCTTTTGAGATGGAGTCTCACTCTGTTGCCGAGGTTGGAGTGCAGTGGAATGATCTCGGTTCACTGCAACCTCTGCCTCTCAAGTTCAAGAGATTCTCCTGCATCAGCCTCCAGAGTAGCTGGGATTACAGGTGTGAACCACCATGCCTGGCTAATTTTTGTATTTTTAGTGGAGACGGGGTTTCACCATGTTGGACCAGGCTGGTCTCAAACTCCTGACCTCAGGTGATCCTCCCGTCTCAGTCTCCCAAAGTTCTGGGGTTACAGGCGGGAGCCACCACACCTGACCAATACTTCTTAAGTAATAATTTATTTCCTCATTCTTATGAATCAAGAGTTCCTAACTATCAATCTTTGATTCTATGAAATATGATTGCAGCTAAAAGCAAAAGAACCTGGTAGTCTAGTGTGCCTGTGGACTTTGCCACAGTAGTTGTTTACAAGTTTTTGTTTCCAAAAGCCTGGTAGAAAATAAACATTGCAGGCCAGGCACGGTGGCTCATGCCTGTAATCCCAGCTGAGGGATTTTGGGAGGCTGAGGTGGGCAGATCATGAGGTCAGGAGTTCAAGATCAGCCTGGCCAACATGGTGAAACCCCATCTCTACTAAAAATACAAAAAAATTAGCTGGGCATGGTGGTGGGCACCTGTAATCCCAGCTACTCGGGAGGCTGAGGCAGGAGAATCGCTTGAAACTGGAAAGCGGGGGTTGCAGTGAGCTGAGATCATGCCACGGCACCCCAGCCTGGGCAAGAAGAATGAAACTCCGTCTCAAAAAAGAAAGAAAGAAAGAAAGAAAATAAACATTACAGTAAATAAGTTCACAGATCTCCTTTTTTGTCTGTGCTATTCTTTGGATGACAGAATTTCTCTGCAGGAAGCAGTGGAGTAGTACAGCAGGTTCCTGAATAATGTCACTTCATTCAACCTTGTTTGATTATAATGCTGATGAAAATAAAAAATTGCTTCCTGACTGGGGCCACTGTCTCTGTGTGGAGTTTGCACATTCTCTCCATGTCTGCATGGGCTTTCTGCAGGTACATCAGTTTCCTCCCACATCCCGAAGATATGCACTTTAGGTGAATTGGCATGTATAAATGGTCCCAGTCTGAGTGAGGGAGAGGGAGAGAGAGGAGAGAGAGAGAGAGAGAGAAAGAGAGAGAGAGAGAGAGTGTGAGTGTATGTGTGTGTGTATGTGGTGTGTGTGTGTGTGTGTGCCCTGCAATGGAATGGCATCTGATTCAGGGTTGGTTCCCATCTGGCACCCTGAGCTGCCCAGGATAGGCTCCAGCCACTCTCAACCTTGAACTGAAATAAGCAGGTAAATAATTATCTTACTTGTTTGAATCTTCCTTAAATGTATATACAGGTCACATTTATTTCATTGTGTAATATTAGAAATGTTTTGGTCTTTATTTGTAAGTTTGGTGATGTTTTTGTGACCAGAAATATGCCATAGGAACTTCACCCTTGATTATGTCAGTTAGCCTCTGGTAAAAATTGGTTTTGTTATACATGGTTTTGCTTAAAGTTGCAGTTTCCAACAACCCATTGATGACATTCATTGAGGACTTACTGTACTGGAGAGCTAGGAAGCCTTTAGAAAGAACATCCAGGCTGGGTGTGGTGGCTCACACCTGTAATCCTAGCACTTTGAGAGGCTGAGGCGGGTGGATCACTTGAGGTCAGGAGTTCAAGACTCACCTGGCCAACATGGTGAAACCCTGTCTCTACTAAAAATACAAAAATTAGCCAGGTGTGGTGGTGGGCATCTATAATCCCAGGTACTCGGGAGGCTGAGACAGGAGAATCGCTTGAACCCAGGGGACGGAGGTTGCAGTAAGCTGAGATCGCAACTTCACTCCAGCCTAGGTAAAAGAGCGAAACTCCATCTCAAAAAATAAAAAATAAAATAAAATAAAAAATAAAAAAAAACACCCAGCAGAGCTGCTGACCTCTCTGTTGACACAACACAGGGAGGTCAGGTGGCATCAGACTTCTGTCTAAACCATTTCAAAAGTTAGATCCGTATGAAAGAGTTGGCAGCCCGTTTTTGCTTTTACATAAACCCAATGAGAGATATGTTTATTATTTTCTTTTAGTCATTTAAAAATTATTTTTCTAAGTGAATCATCAAGTCATTTAGTCAAAAACCTAGGACATTAGTTGTTTGCTGCTGTATTTTTTGGAAGAATCATACAGTTGGCTTTTTCTTTCCCCTTACATTCTTTCAGATAATTTTTTTTTTCCTGATAATAAAAACAACTAGCATCCATGCAGTGGCATTTATCACAGTTGTTTTATATTTATTTTAAACAGACACTTGAGGATAAAAGGTTTTACTTGTATTCCCATTTAATAAATAACAAAACTGAGTATCTCTCACCTGAGGGTTCTACCTGTTTAATATATCTTATGTGCATCTCCTATGATACTGCCTTAGCTCAACTTCATTACCTTTTTAAAAAGATATTTATTGAGTTGCAACAGACATACAAAAAGGTATAAATCTCTAAAGTTTACTATTTTTAAGATTTTGATACATGTATACAATTGTGAAACCATCACTGCATTAAAGATAGTGAATATACTCATCACCCCTAAAAGTTTTCTCATAGCCCTTTGTAGTCTCTGCTCCCCCAGCAACCACTGATCTGCTTTCTGCCACAGATTGGTTTGCATTTACTACAGTTTTATGTAAATGGAATTATATAATATGTACTTTTAAAAAATAATCTGGCCACTTTCACTCAGTGTAACTATTTTGAGGTTCATTTATGTTTTGCATGTGTAAATAGTTAACTCCTTTTTATTGCTTAGTAGTAGTCCATTGTAGAGACATACCACAATTTATTTACCTATTTGCCTACTGGGAGACATTGAGCTGCTTTTAGTTTTTGGCTATTACAAATAAAGCTGCTATGAACATTCACATGCAAGTCTGTATGGACATATATTTTCTTTTCTCTTAGGTAAATATCTAGGAGTGGAATGACTAGATCATATGGTAGGTATATGTTTTTAAGAAACTGTCAAACTGTTTTCTAAAATAGTTGTATTTTTTTATATTCCCATCAGCAGTATATGACATTTTCAGTTCTTCCACATCTCTGCAAACACTTGGTATAGTCGGTCTACTTAATTTTAGCCATTTTGATAGTATAATGATCATGGTTTTATTTTGTATTTGCCTAATGACTAATAATGTTGAGCATCTTTTTATGTACATGTTTCCATTCATATCTCTTTTTGGTAGTGTATCTGTTAAATCTTTTGTCTGCTTTTTACTGTATTTTTTAAATCGAGTTTTGAGAATTCTTTATATATTCTCCGTTTAAGTCTTTTATCAAATATATACTTTGCTAAGATTTTCTCCAAATCTGTGGCTTTTTCTATCATTCTTTTAACAGTGTCTTTTGAAGAGCAGAAAGTTGTAATTTTGATGAAGTCCAGTTTATCAATTTGTTTTTTAATAGATCATGCTTTTGGTATTGTATCTAATAAATCTTTGCCTAACCCAGGATCACACAAAGATTCTTTCTGTTTCTTTCTAGAAGTTTTGTAGTTTTATGTTTTACATTTATGTCTATAATTCATTTTGTATTAATTTTTATATGTGGTGTGAGGTATGGAACTTAGTTCTTTATTGTGCTTACACATGGTCCCAATTGTTCTAGAACTGTTTGTTGAAATGCTATTCTTTTCTCCATTGCATTGCCTCACCTCTCATCTTTTGCCAAAAATCAGTTGTTTAAGCTGAGTGCAGTAGCACACACTGTAGTCCCAGCTATTCTGGTGGCTGAGGTTGGGGGTGGGTGAAAACTGCTTGAGCCCAGGAGTTAGAGTCCAGCCGGGGCAGCATAGCAAGAACCTGTTCTAAAAAACAAACAAACAAAAAACGCCTCAAGTTGTTTGTATAAGTGTGAGTTTACTTTTGGACTCTCTATTATGATACACTGATCTATTTGTCTTTATGCCAGTACCATGCTATTTTGATTACCATAAAATTATAATAATTATTTCAATCAGGTAGTGTTAGCCTTCCAACTTATTTCTTCTTTTTCAAGTTGTTTTGGCTGTTTCAGGTCCTTGAATAAACTTGTCAATTTCTACAAAAATGCCTGGTGAGACTTTGAATAGGATTGCATTGAATCTGTAGATGAGTTTGAGAGAGCTGACATCTTCAAAATACTGATGTTCTTTCAACCCATAAACAAAGTACATATCTCCATTTATTTAGGAGATACAGTTTCTCTGAGTATTATTTTTTAGTCTTCAGTGTATAGAACTTTCCCGTCTTTTGTCAGATTTATCACTAAGTAGTTCATAGTTTTTTATGCTGTTGTATATGGTATTTTTTTAAAATCATGGTAAAATACATATAACAAAATTTACTATGCAAATGGTATTTTAAAATAATTTCTGATTGTTGCTTACATACAGAAATGTAATTGATTTTTATATATTGATTTTATATTCTAAACTAAAAATCTATATTCTATGAAGTGCTAAACTCACTTAGTAGATTTCATCACTTTTCCATAGACAATAATGTTTGTCTGCCAATAAAGACAGTTTTATTTCTTTTCCAATCTGATGCTTTTTTTCCCCTTTTTCTTGCCTGATTGCCTTGGATAGTATTTCTAGTACAGTGTTGAAGAGAAATGAGGTGAGCAGCTATCCATGTTTCATTTCTAATCTTTTTTTTTTTTTTTTTTTTGATACGGAGTCTCGCCCTGTCACCCAGCTGGAGTGCAGTGGCACGATCTTGGCTCACTGCAAGCTCCGCCTCCTGGATTCATGCCATTCTCCTGCCTCAGCCTCCCAAGTAGCTGGGACTACAGGTGCCCACCACCACGCCTGGCTAATTTTTTTTTTGTATTTTTAATAGAGACGGGGTTTCACTGTGTTAGCCAGGATGGTCTCGATCTCCTGACCTCGTGATCCACCCACCTTGGCCTCCCAAAGTGCTAGGATTACAGGTGTGAGCCACCATGCCCGGCCATTTCTGATCTTAGAAAACATTCAGTCTTTCACCATTAAATATAATGGTGGGCCAGGTGTGGTGGCTCATGCCTGTAATCCCAGCACTTTGGGAGGCCAAGGCGGGTGGATCATGAGGTCAGGAGTTCGAGATCAGCCTGGCCAACGTTGTGAAACCCGATCTCTACTAAAAATACACAAATTAGCTGGGCGTGGTGGTGGGCGCCTGTAATCCCAGCTACTCAGGAGGCTGAGGCAGGAGAATTGCTTGAACCCGGGAGGTGGAGGTTGCAGTGAGCCAAGATTGTGCCATTGCACTCCAGTCTGGGCGACAGAGTGAGACACTGTCTCAGAAAAATAAATAAATAAATAAAATAAAAATAAATGTTAAAAATTATATATATATATAAATATATAAAATGTTGGCTGTGGGGTTTTTGTAGTGTCTCTCTACTCCTAGTTTGCCGAGAGTCTTTATCAGGCATAGATGCTTGTTTTTTTTCAAATGCGTTTTCTGTGTTTCTTGAGATGATTGCATGGTTTTTCTGTTTGTTTGTTAATTTGATAAATTACAGTGACTGAGTTTTGAGTGTAAAGCTAACCCTGCATTCTTGGGATAAGTCCCCTTGGTCATAATGTATTATTCTTTCACTATATTGTTGGATTAGATTTGCTAAAATTTTGTTTTAAATTTTTATGTCTTTGTTCATGAAAGATACTGGTTTGTAGTTTTCTTAAAATGTCTTTGTTTTTGATATGAGGATAATGTTTGTCTCATAGGATGAATTATGAAATATTCCTCTGAAGTTTTTTTGAAGAGTTCATGTAGAATTGGTATTATTTTTTCTTAAATATTTGATAGAATTCAGCAGTGAAGCTAACTGAGCTTAGAGTTTTCTTTGTGGGAAGGTTTTTAATTATAGTGTCAATTTCTTTAGTAGGTATAAGGCTGTTCAGGCTATCTATTTCTTGAGTGAGCTTGGGTACTTTGTGTCTTTCAAGAAATTTGTCTATTTCACCTGTGTTGTCAAATTTACTGGTATATGTCAATAAAATTCCCTTATTCTAATGTCTGTAAAATCCGTAATAATGTCTCATTACTGATCTTAATAATTTGTGTCTTCTTTTTTTTACTGATTAGTCATGTTAGATCTTTGTTAATTTTACAGAACCAGTGTTTGGTTTTATTGATTTTTCTCTGGTTTCTATTTCATTGATTTCCACTTTGATTTGATTATTTTCTTTCATCTGCTACTTTGGGTATAATTTGCTCTTTTATTTTTTAGTTTGGTAAGGTGAAAACTAAGGTCACCAATATGAGACCTTTCTTCTTTTCTAATACAGAATTTAGTGCTGTAATTCTCCCTTAACTACTGCTTTAGAGGCATTTCCCAAATTCTGGTGTATTGTGTTTTTTTTTTTCTCTCTTTTCCAACTGATTTATTAGTAGCACAGACAGAATAAAAATACCTAGAATGAAGACACAATTAATGGCAAATGTTCTATTACTTTTTTTCCTGATGCAATCTTCAATAACTTAGTATCCCTTAATAATATGTTCTAATTTGAGAGATTCTTTTTGCCCTGAAATGCATACCTTTAAAATCTGTTTTAGATCTTAGATCCATCCAGTATCGGTTTATCATTATATTGGATGAAATGTTGTGCTTCTATTTTCACTTAGCTCAGAATATTTTATATTTCCTTTTTGACATCTTTAGTTCCACAAGTTATTTAGAAGCAAGTTATTTAGTTTCCAAATATTTGGAGATTTTTAAAGACTTTTTTGATTATTGATCTCTAATTTAATTCCCTTGTGATCTGAGATCATACTTATGTGACTTGAATCCTTTAAAAAATTTTAAGATTTTTTTCTTTTGTGTCCTACAACATGGTCTATCATGTTAAATTCCATGTGCACTTGTAACTGTTCCGTTGGGTGGAGATTTCTATAAATGTAAATCAGGTCTGTTTTTGTTGAGGCAATTCTCCTGCCTCAGCCTCCTGAGTAGCTGGGATTACAGGTGTGTGCCACCATGCCTGGCTAGTTTTTGGATTTTTAGTAGAGATGGGGTTTCACCATGTTGACTGGTCTTGAACTCCTGACCTCAAGTGATCTGCCCTCCTCAACCTCACAAAGTGCTGGAATTACAGGCATGAGCCAGTGCACCTGGCCTGCCTACTTGTTCTGTCAATTGTTAGAGAGGAGTATTTAAGTGTCCAGTTGTAACTGTGGATTTACCTATTTTTCCTTGTAGTTTCTGCTTCATGTATTTTGAAGCTCTGTTACTAGGTGCATAAAGATTTAGGATGATTATTTCTTAGTGATTAACTGACCTCTTCAACATTATGAAATGACCTGCTTTATCCTTGGTGGTAGTCTTTGCTCTGAAATCTATTTTGATAAAAATATAGCTGTCTTTTGACTGTTGTTAGTTTGGAATGTCTTTTTCCATCCCTCTACATTTAATCTATTTGTATTTTTATATTTATTTATTTATTTATTTTTTCAAATTACAGCTTTTTTATTTTTATTTTTATTTTTATTTTTATTTTTTTTCTTTTCTTTTTTTTTTTTTCTTAAATTTATTTATTATTATTAAACTTCAAGTTGTAGGGTACATGTGCACAACGTGCAGGTTTGCTACATATGTATACTTGTGCCATGTTGGTGTGCTGCACCCATCAACTCGTCATTTACATAAGGTATAACTCCCAATGCAATCCCTCCCCCCTCCCCCCTCCCCATGATAGGCCCCGGTGTGTGATGTTCCCCTTCCCGAGTCCAAGTGATCTCATTGTTCAGTTCCCGCCTATGAGTGAGAACATGCGGTGTTTGGTTTTCTGTTCTTGTGATAGTTTGCTGAGAATGATGGTTTCCAGCTGCATCCATGTCCCTACAAAGGACACAAACTCAACCAAAACAGCATGGTACTGGTACCAAAACAGAGATATAGACCAATGGAACAGAACAGAGTCCTCAGAAATAATACCACACATCTACAGCCATCTGATCTTTGACAAACCTGAGAGAAACAAGAAATGGGGAAAGGATTCCCTATTTAATAAATGGTGCTGGGAAAATTGGCTAGCCATAAGTAGAAAGCTGAAACTGGATCCTTTCCTTACTCCTTATACGAAAATTAATTCAAGATGGATTAGAGACTTAAATGTTAGACCTAATACCATAAAAATCCTAGAGGAAAACCTAGGTAGTACCATTCAGGACATAGGCATGGGCAAAGACTTCATGTCTAAAACACCAAAAGCAACGGCAGCAAAAGCCAAAATTGACAAATGGGATCTCATTAAACTAAAGAGCTTCTGCACAGCAAAAGAAACTACCATCAGTGTATTTTTATATTTAAAATGCATTTCCTATAGGCACATATAGTTGGGTCCTGTCTATACATGTATATTTTGCAATGTGACAATATCTGTTAATTGCATTATTTAGACCATTTATGTTTGGTGTGATTATTAATATGATTAATCAAATATGATTGATATGATTGTTAATATAAGATAATTTAGGTTAGTCCATTATCTTGCTATTTGTTTTCTGTTTGTCCCATCTGTTCTTTAATTCCTTTTCCTACCTTTTCTGCTTTCTTTTGGATTAATTGAGCATTTTTAATAATTCAATTGTATCTTCTTTGTTGGCTTATTAGCTATATCTGGTGTTTTAGTGGTTGCGTTAGGAGATAAAAATATGTATCTTTAACTCATCACAGTCTTTTTTTTTTTGAGACAGAGTCTTGCTCTGTAACCCAGGCTGGTGTGCAGTGGTGCGATCTTGGCTCACTACAACCTCTGCGTCTTGGGTTCAAGAGATTCTCGTGCCCCAGCCTCCTGGGTAGCTGGAATTACAGGTGCATGCCACTAGGCCCAGCTCATTTTTGTATTTTTAATAGAGATGGGGTTTTGCCATGTTGGTCAGACTTGTCTCGAACTCCTGACCTCAGGTGATCCACCTACCTCAGCTTCCCAAAGTGCTGTTGTTACAGATGTGAGCCACTGCACTGGGCCTACTTTCAAGAGATTTTATACCATGTCACATTTAGTATAAGAAGCTTCCAGTAGTGTATTTTCATTTCCCTCTCTCAATCTTAGATTTTACTCCTTGCACTGTGGCTTGGAAATTCAAGTCCATAAGCTGGGGCAATTGTAGAATTTCCCTCATTTGTTTTGCATCTCTGAAGAAACATCGTCCTCTGTAGGCTGATGTCCAGTGTCTGATGAGACCATTATTTCATATATGTTGTCTTTTTTGGGATGGGTAATTTTAATTCAGGAGGGAGGGTAAATTCCGTCTCTGGTACTTCAGCTTACCCTGAAACAGAAGTGTCAGCTGAATCATCTTTTGCTTGGGCTGTTGTTCTTCATATACTGTTATTCTTGGCCCAGCCTAGCTCTACTGCTATGTATCTTTCACTTGGTTCCAGATCTGACAAGGTCTCTGCTTATATTTTTCAGTGGTTTCCCATTTTTCCCCCATATATGAAACAAACAAGTTTAGGACATTAGATTTCTGGGTGTAAGAAATATTCTTAAATGGAAGCTGGAGAAATAAAGATACTGTTAAAAATGTTACAAGTAAATACCTGTATAGCAATAAATTGTAATCGTATGTTAATTTGAAAGAATAAATACTGGCTTTCCTGTTGGTCGGATAACCCTTCAGTTTGTGTAGGAGTAGCAATAAGCTTACATCACAACTGCCGTCTCATTTGAGATTCAACAAAATAAGATACCAAAAGCTTAGTAATTTCTGGTGAAAAAAATATTATAGAAAATGTTGGCTCTGCGTGGTGACTCATGCCTGCAATTCCAGCCCTTTGGGAGGTTGAGGTGGGAGGATCACTTAAGCCCCAGAGGTTGAGGCTACAGTGAGCTATGATCATGCCACTGGACTTCAGCCTGGGTGACAGAACGAAACCCTATCTCTAAAAAAAAGAAAGAAAATCTCAATGATTTTTTTTTTCATGTTTATCTGTGAGATGTTAGTCAGATGCATTGAAATTAAATGTCCATCTGTAATCTCAAAATGAATGACCTTATCTGGGAGAAAAGAGTAATATGTACACATAAATAAAAATCTGATGATATTTTATTTTATTGTATTGTATTTTTTGATGGAGTCTCACTCTCTTGCCCAGACTGGAGTGCAGTGGCATGATCTTGGCTCACTGCAACCTCTGCCTCCCAGGTTCAAGCGATTCTCCTGCCTCAGTCTCCCGAGTAGCTGGGATTACAGGTACACACCATGAAGCCCAGCTAATTTTTTGTATTTTTAGTAGAGATAGGGTTTCATCATGTTGGCCAGGCTGGTCTTGAACTCCTGACCTCATATGATCTGCCCGCCTCGACCTCCCAAAGTGCTGGGATTACAGGTGTAAGCCACTGTGCCTGGCCCTGATGATATTTTATATCTTGAGAGTTTATTTATATTTTAATGCTGTAGTTGTCTGTTATTCCTTATCTACCTTTGTGGTATTGTCCCCAGAAGGTAGTGTTTTTCTCCTATAATTTATGTAAACATTTCTGTGTTAAAAATTTACTGAGTACCTTCTATATACCAGGCATTGTGCTAGATGAGTTGAGCATACAAGGTCCATGCTTATTTCTCTGATCTACTTGTTTTCCATCATTCCACACCACATCTCCTCTGGAAGTGCAATGCTATATTGGCATCTCTTAGGAAATGTTATTCTTTTTCATCCCATGGTGCTTTCATATATGCTGTTTTCTCTGTTCATCTTTCTCCTTTGTTGATCTGTTTGAAACTCAATTGATCATTTCTTTAAGACATCTTCCTCCCTAGAACTTAAAGTATTAAAAAAAAAAAAAAAAAAAAAAAAAAAAAAAGACGTCTTCCCTGAAAACCACAGGCTAAGTTAGATATCTTCTTCTGTGTTCCCACAGCCCCTATCTCTTCACAGCCATTAGCACACTAAATGCAAAGATCTGTTCCACTGCCTGTTTTCCCATCAGACTGCTGGAGTGCAGCATTTTATATGATTTTATCTCTTAATACTTAGCACAGGGCTGGCCCAGAGTAGGAATGCAGCACACAAAAATGTGTCCTTGGCTGTTTGATTGTGTGATCTTAGATAAGTTGTTTGGCCTACCCAGCATTTCAGAGCTCCTAGGTTCTCTTACTACTCTGCAGCCATGCTGTCAGACTTCTCTAACCTGCCTCTTCTAACCTTGTAGCTGCTCTATAGGTGGTCTTTAATAGCATGTCCTGTTAGGCCCTGGGAGACCTGGTTTTTGCCTGGTAGCCTAGTGAGCCTATCACATGAAGCCTCGGCCAGATTATTTTTGCAGCAATGGCTCAGGGTTTGATAATGACATCAGATTACAAAATGAAGACCTCTACCTCACTGTAGTTCCAGATAAGTGCTAGTGGGAACCAGAAGGAAGCTACTTAAAGAGACAATTCACAGTTCCAGGTCACACACTATCTTTAGGAAGGGCCACTTTGGAAGGATTTCATAGCTGCCTTGGAGCGCTGTCATCCAGAGTAGACAAATAAGAAGCTGGGTTTTGTGATGCCTTTTCTCATTCTGTCAGTCACTCCTTTCTATGTGCTACCACATTACCTTATATATCCCTGTGACCTAGCATTTATCACACTATATTATATTCATTTGTTTCCTTGTATATTCCCCTCTCTAGAAGAGAGCCCTTGAGGATGGAGTTCATGCAGATTCACCTCTGTGCTGGTTAACTCATCCTTTACCTGCTAGAGTAGAAGCCAATACAAGCTTAGTGAATGAATGAATAAATGAATGGTGATAATAATCATAAATGATTTTTTTTACAATTACAGTATGCTAGGAGCTTCCCTTTACTACATTTTTGTGATGTGAAAACTCTGATTTTCATCATTTTGGTGGTGAAAAAAATGAGGCACAAAAGATTAAGTAATTTGCCCATGGTCTTACATCTAGTAAGTGGCAAATTGCAAATTCAAATCAAGACACCTGGTTTCAAAGTTCACATTCTTTTTTTTTGTTTTTTTTTTTTTTTGTTTGTTTTTTGAGGCAGGATCTTCTCTATCACTCAGGGTGGAGTACAGTGGCACAATCGTGGCTCATTCTAGCCTCAACTCCAGGTGATCCTCCCACCTCAACCTCCCAAGTAGCTGGGACTACAGGTGCGTGCCATCACACACAGCTAATTTTGTTTATTTTTTGTAAAGACGAGGTCTCACTTTGTTGCCCAGGCTGGTCTTGAACTCCTGGCCTCAAACGATCCTCCTGCCTTGGCCTCCCAAAGTATTAGGATTATAGGTGTGAGCCACCATGCTTGGCCAAAGCTCACATTCTTAACCACTGTGCTATATCTGACTGGCTGACTAAAGGCTAAGTGACCAACTAACAGCTGTGTGAAGCAGGGGCAAAGAAAGTACTGGCAACCTTCCTGCCAGACCTCATTCTCTTGAGATGTGGATTTGAAACCACAAAAGTAGATGAGGGCTTCGTCTGGAGGCACCACAGGTCCACTATGGGAAAAGATACTGATTTAGGAATCAATTTACTATTACTTATTCCTTTCCTGGCAAGAGAAAAGATTGGCCAAGGCCAAGTGTTTGCCTTGGCACATCCCTGGATGTATTGCTATAGCTCAAGTGCTAGGGAGTAATACTGTTCCTTCTGCCTGGTATGCCCTTCCCCTAAATGTCCACATGGGTCGCACCTTTTATTTCATTTTCTGCTCAAATATCACTTCATCGGAGAGGCCTTCCCTGATCTGACCTCATACAATATAGGACTATTTTTTATCCCCTTAACCCATTATGGCTTAATTGTTTTTCATTATACTTTTCACCATCTGACATATAATTATTTGTTTATAGTGTTTTACATGGTCTCTCTCCACCAGAATATAAGCACCATGGGATCTGTGACTCTGTTTTGTGTGTTGTTGTATCTTTACCTTCTAGAGTGGTGCCTGGCAAGTAGTAGCCGCTCAATAAACGTTTTTTCCCCCTAATGAATATATTATTGTGGCGTTTGAGACCACTTGTTTTCAAGGACCTTTGTCATTTGGTGTCAGCAATACCTCATTCTCCTTGACCGTATATATAACTCTCGAACTCCAGACCAACTAGAGTCAGTGTTCTCTGAGCATGCTTCACATCTTACAGCTCTTTGTCTTTGTTCATGATTCTTTCTTCTGGCAGATCTGCATCTCTGTCCATCCAGATTCTGACCAGTCCTTAATATTTACCCCTTTTTGAATGAAGGTACATATAAAGAAAAAATTACTACTGAGTTTGTATTAAATCCTAGGCATCTTCAAACACATTAACTCATTTAATTCAACAACTCTGGGAGACAGATATTGCTAAATTGTAAGCTACATGGGAGTAGGGATCTCCCTCTTGATCATTGCTCTATTCCCAGTGCGTGGTCTCAGAATAGAACGAAATAAATGCTTGTCGAATAGCAAAATGAATACTTTACAGAAGGGGAAATTGAGGTTTATAATGGTTAAGTGATTTACACAAGCTAGTTCATGGCAGATAGGATAGGCAAGGTCTTCCAGGTTCAAATTAGTGTTTTTTGTAATATATCCTAAAACAAAAAATCAGTGTTCTAAATTGCCAGTGGTTTGGCAGTCTTTACTAACTTTAGTTTTTGTAGCTACCTCAGAATAAAATGGGAGGTTTTATTGATTTTTACATGAAAATTGTTCTCAAACATAAAAGGTCCATTCCTATCTATAAAACATAGTGTGGAGACCAGGGTATATCTTTGCTACCCAAGATGCTAACTGGACATCAGTTTCTGGGATTCTTTGTGGATATGTGTCATAAGTACTTTTTAATTTTTTTATACCTTCCCCCTTTACCTCCATAAGAAGTCTGTGGGGGTAAGTGATACTTTTAGTGAGAAAACATAAATACTGATAAGATGGACAAGAAGTGATCCAGGACCCACAGATTGCCATCATTTGTTCATTTGAAGAAGATACTAGAGGTTGTATTTATATTGTACTTATTTTTAACTCATTGTTTAATTTTTATGTATGTTTTACAGTCTATCTAATGTTAGTAAATGAATCTAATTTATAAACACATATACATATATTGGCAATGTGTGTACAAAGCTTTTTTACAGGTAGATTATGTCATTAAAAAGATTGGAGATGGCCAGGCCTGGTGGCTCACGCCTGTAATCCCAGCACTTTGGGAGGCCGAAGTGGGCGGATCACGAGGTCGGGAGATCGAGACCATCCTGGCCAACATGGTGAAATGTTGTTTCTACTAAAAATACAAAAATTAGCTAGGCATGGTGGCATTTGCCTGTAATCCCAGCTACTCGGGAGGCTGAGGCAGGAGAATCGCTTGAACCTGGGAGGCGGAGGTTGCAGTGAGCTGAGATTGCACCAATGCACTCCAGCCTGGCGACATAGTGAGAGTACATGTCAAAAAAAAAAAAAAAAAAAAAAAAAAAAAAAAAAAAGATAGAGTTAAGTCACCCTGTATGTCTCTCTTATGAAGGATGGTTTGTTGTGTAGAACTCCAGGGGTTAGCCTTCTCTGATTGGGTGTAGCATTGTTTGTCATTTTGCCCAGAGATGTAGTCTTTGATCTGGCTAAGGGCCACATGGACAGGCTCAGGGAATGGGAGACTTATGACGTTAGGACATTGGCTCTCGCTTGCATGTCCTACTGGGATTTGGACATATGAGTCATTTGGAGTCTGTATCTGTAGTAAGCTCTCTTTGCCAAATTCTGCAGCCTGTCACTGATAGCCACAGCTCTCTGTACTTGCTGTTGCCTTCTTCCTCACTCTGGCTCAGGGATTCTTCCCATTTTCTCTTTTGGAATGAGAAAACAGAACAAGACTTAACTTGTAGGTGCTTGAACCTTGTGGACAGGAAGCCCTGGTATATCAGCTGGTCTTTTGAATGAGATCTTCATGCTGGAACTCAGGGTTGCTATCTGAGATACAGATGTTATAGAGGATGCAGCTCATCCTGGCTCGTTTTGTTCAGACTATAGTGACTCCAGGTGGACACCATACTGCCAAACGCTACCTAGATAGGGCATCTGCCTAGGTAACAGAATGATATATACAGATAAAAACAACAACAACAATAGACAAACCAAAACCATCTTAAGGTTCCCCTACAACTTAGCTATATAGGAGCTGATTATTCTAGAGTCCATCTTCAGTGGAGTGTATTGGCCCCCTTAGAGACCGTGTGCCTCACTTAATGCAGTGCTTAGAGCAGTGGTTCTCAGCTAGGGACAGTTTTTCTCTTCCATAGGACATTGAACAATATCTGGAGACATTTTTTAATTGTCATGATTGGCAGCATGTTACTGGCATCTATGTCGTTAAACATCCTGCAATGCATAGGACAGCCTCCACAATGAAGAATTATCTCATCTCAAATGTCATTGGTGCAGAGGCTCAGAAACCCTCGTCTAGAGTGACTTCTGCCTGTCACCACTGTGGTGTAGGGTGCTGATAGGGGAGTTTCTGCATGCCAAGATTCTATGCCCAGACTTGTATCAAGGCATCCTCCCAGTAGACAAAAGGCCCTTGATGCACTGCTGGCCTCAGGCCTTCTAGCAATAAAAAAGTAGCCTTCTTTCCACTATACTCCAGGCAGAAAGGCCCCTTTGTGCTGGATGAGGTCGAGTTCCCTTGGCAGCAGTGGCAGGAATATGTTGTTCTCTGCACTTTACAGGCTAGCACTTGTCTGTCTGCCTCATATCTGTGTGTCACTCTCTTATGCCTTCATTACCTGACACTCCAGACCATAGTAAATGATAACATCTGCAATGCATTAGGATATATATTCATTTTCAGGAATAATACATTCTAGTCCGTTTAACTTCCCTCAGCATTTTTTTTTTTTTTTTTTTTGAGTCAAGGTCTTGCTCTGTCACCCAGGCTGGAGTACAGTGTTGCAATCTCGGCTCACTGCAACCTCTGTCTTCCAGGCTTAAGTGATCCTCTCACCTCAGCCTCCTGAGTAGCTAGGACTATAGCATGTACTACCACACCTGCCTAATTTTTTGGTATTTTTTTTAGACATGGGTTTTGTCTTGTTTCCCAGGTTGGCCTTGAATTCCTGGGCTCAAGCAATCTACCTGTCTCAGCCTCCCTATGTGCTGGGATTATAGGCATGAGCCACCAAGTCCATCCCTCAACACCTTTTTTTTTTTTTGAGGCAGAGTTTTGCTCTGTTGCCCAGGCTGGAATGCAGTGGTGAGATCTCAGCTCACTGCAACCTCCGCCTCCTGGGTTCAAGTGATCCTTCCACCTCAGCCTCCCAAGTAGCTGGGATTACAGGCATGTGACACCATGCCTGGCTAATTTTTGTATTTTTAGTAGAGACAAGGTTTCACCATGTTGGCCAGGGTGGTCTCAAACTCTCCTGACCTCAAAGTGATCCACCCACCTCGGCCTCCCAAAGTACTGGGATTACAGGTGTGAGCTACCTTTTTTTTTTTTTTTTCTTTTTTTTTTTTTGAGACAACCTCAGTCTGTCGCCAGGCTGGAGTGCAGTGGCACGGTCTTAGCTCACTGCAAGCTCTGCCTCCTGGGTTCAAGTGATTCTCATGCTTTAGCCTCCCAAGTAGTTGGGATCACAGGCACGCGCCACCCCTCAACACTAATTTAATCCCAGCTCTGTCATCCTTCTTTTCTCAACGATATGTCTTGGAAATTAATTTATCTTTTTCTTCCAACATATTCTAGTCTGGGAATTAGAAATTTAACCAAGCACTGACTAAGCACCCTTCACTTAAGCTTCTAGTGTCTTGTCTTCTAGGATACATTCCTGGACACACTGTGTCTGCCTCATTTCCTTCCCCTGCCACCTTTCCCTTCTCACCTGCCATGCCTCTGCAAATAGTCTAATCTTCCCCCAAAGGCACTCAGCTTCAGAGCTTTCCTTCTGAACTCCAGCATCTTCTTGAGGACATTAAGAAATTGGAGCATTTTTGCCTTGAACTTTATTTTATTCAGGTTGTCTTTCTGATTATCTGCTTTGCATCCCATGCGGGGCTGAGAGGAATGCCTGATTTTGTTTGTTTTGTTTTGTTTTGTTTTGTTTGTTTTTGAGACAGGGTCTCGTTCTGCTGCCCAGGCTGGAGTGCAGTGGTGCAGTCATGGCTCACTGCAACCTTGAACTCCTGGGCTCAAGTTATCCTCCCACTTTAGCCTCCTAAGTAGCTGGGACTACAGGCATTTGCCATTATGCCTGGCTAATTTTTTTTATTTTTCTTTTGTAGAGTTGGGGTCTTGCTGTGTTGCTTAGGTTCATCTCAAATTCCTGGCCTCAAGTGATCCTCCTGCCTCAGCCTCCCAAAGTGCTGGGATTATAGGCATGAGCCACCATGTCTGACCAAATGCCTGTTTTTTGACAAGCATTTCAGAAGTTACTTATCCATGTGAGCTGTATATTTTTCTAAGGAGGTTTTGTTGTTGTTTTGAGGCCCACATCAAATCATGTTTGGAACTCCTCATTTAGAGTAGTTCTTATTGATGCCACTGTATATGAAGCTCTTAGTTCAGAAACAATGGATGAGCAAAATGAATAGGACATATTCCATGCCTTCAATGTTTTCTGCCTATTAGAGGGAAATTAGACCAGGTCTGGTGGCTCATGCCTATAATCTTATCACTTCGGGAGGCTGAGGCTGGAGGATTGCCAGAGACCAGGAGTTCTAGACCAGCCTTGGCAACATAGGGAGACCCTATCTCTACAACAAGTAAAAGAATTTGACCAGGCACAGTGGCTCACATCTGTAATCCCAGCACTTTGTGAGGCTGAGGTGGGAGGATTGCTTGAGGTCAGGAGTCTGAGACTAACCTGGACAACATGGAGAAACCCTATCTGTACTGAAAATACAGAAATTCGCTGGGTGTGGTGGCATGTGTCTGTAATTCCAGCTACTCCAGAGGCTGAGGCAGGAGAATCACATGAACCTGGGAGGCAGAGGCTGCAGTGAGCTGAGATCACACCACTGCACTCCAGCCTAGGTGACAGAGCAAGACTCTTTTTCAAAAAAATAAAGACAAAAACAAAAACAAAAAAAAGAGTTAGCCTGGCATGGTAGTAGTACATGCCTGTAGTCTTAGCTACTCAGGAGGCTGAGGCAGGAGGATCTCTTGAGCCCAGGAGTTCAAGGCTGCAGTGAGTTGTGACCATGTCACTGCACTCAAGCCTCGGTGGCAGAGCAAGACCTGTCTCTGTCTTTTTTTTTTTTTTTTTTTTTTTGAGATGGAGTCTCACTCTGTCACCCAGGCTGGAGTGTGATGGTGTGATCTCAGCTCACTGCAACCTCCACCTCCTGGGTTCAAGTGATTCTCCTACCTCAGCCTCCCAAGTAGCTGGGACTACAGGTGCGCACCACCACGCCCAGCTAATTTTTTTGTATTTTTAGTAGAGACGGGGTTTCATCATGTTGGCCAGGATGGTCTCTATCTCCTGACCTCATCATCTGCCCACCTCAGCCTCCCAAAGTGTTGGGATTACAGGTGTTGAGCCACTGCCCCTGACCAAGACCTGTCTCTTCAAAGAAAAAAGATACGGATCTTACGAGAGGACAGTGATGAATCTCAGCATATCATTCAACTTCAAAACCTTTTTGGCTTCTTGCTGCTTACAGCAGTAGTTTTCAAACTTGAAGAATGTACAAATTCCTTTTAAGGTAAATAATTCATCTTGGACCTGCAGTGCTGACTTAAATTATTTTTTATTATAATGTTATTTAAGTATATACAAACATAAAACAAAGTTTAAGTCACTGTATAAAATTTGTATATAAGTGTAAACAAAAACAGGTTTATACTTTAAGTAAAAATAAACTTCAGATCCAATAAAATTATGCTTTTTGGCTGAAAATCAGTTGTTTCCAGGCTCTTTTAAGTTCAGCATGTCTGTATTGCTGGGTACCATGTGATGACTCATTTCTCCCACCATTTTTCTTTATTTAAGCTACATGAAACTTTGATTCATGATCTCATTTGACCTTCACTGGGCTGGAATGTATTCCTTGTGTATTTTGTATTAAGTCACTTCTATTCCTTCATAATTGACTTTTAACAAAGTATAGAGATAAATTTGCTTTCTGTATGTTTAAACACAATACAGATATAAAAAATTATTATTATTGTTGTTATTATTATTATTTTTGAGACAGAGTCTCATTCTGTTGCCCATGCTGAACTGCAAGGCATGATCTTGGCTCACTGCAACCTCCACCTCCTGAGTTCAAGCAATTCTCCTACCTCAGCCTCCTGAGTAGCTGGGATTATAGGCGCCCGCCACCACGCTCAGTTAATTTTTGTACTTTTAGTAGAGATGGGGTTTCACCATGTTGGTCAGGCTGGTCTCGAACTCCTGATCTCAGGTGATCCACCCACCTCGGCCTCCCAAAGTGCTGGGATTACAGGCATGAGCCACCATACCCGGCCTAAAAATTGTTTTAAAAGGCTGCTTTTTATGACTATTCATTAAAAACATCACATTATAATATTGAGGAATCAGTAGTTCTAGTGCTCCATGTGTGGTGATGATGCAATTTGCCATGTTGCAAATGACCACTCAGTTGTTTCAGTTAGAGTTGGTTCCTGTTTTGACAGAAAATCCTTTCAATCTGATACAAGCAAAAGGGAAAATGTACTTGTTGCACAAAACTGAAATATCTATGAATAGGGATTTCTACAGGCATGATCTGACTCAGGGCTTAAATTATATCAGCTGGATTTTTTTTTTCTTTTCTTTTTTTTTTGAGACAGGGTCTCACTCTGTTGCCCAAGCTGGAGTGCAATGGCACGATCGCAGCTTATTGCAAGCTTGACCTTCCAGGCTCAAGCCATCCTCCCACCTCAGCCTCCTGAATAGCTGGGACCACAGACTCACATCACCACATCTGGCTAATTTATTTTTTTTATTTTTTGTAGATATGTGGTCTCTCTGTGTTGCCCAGGCTGATCTCAAACCCCTGAGCTCAAGTGATCCTCCCGCCTCAGTCTCCCAAAGTGCTGGGATGACAGGTGTGAGTCACTGTGCATGACCTGTCATCTGGATCTTGACTCAGCTTTTCCTCTGTAGGAAGGCTTCCAGCAGCATCATACAACCTCCCCCCAAACACACACACACACATACATGCTTAGAACATGAATGATGGAGCCAGACTGCCTTAGACCAAATCTTGGCTTTCCCAATTCCTAGCTGGGTAACTCTGGGAAAGTTATATAACCTTTCCGTGCTTTAGTTTCTTCATCCTTAAAATGGGGATAAAATGGGATATCTACTTCATATGAAAATGATGAAGATTAGTGAGTTAATATATGTGAGGTACTTAGAACAATACTCTCATAGAGTAAGCTATGTAAGAGATGGCTTCTATTACTATTATTATTATTATTGTTGTTATTAACATTATAGTGCAGGATCATTTTATCCCAGACACCAGTATAGTGGAAGAGCAAGCATATCCCCTATAGGCCAAACAAAAATTTTAGAATTCAGTTTCTTCAGCCTTGACTTATGTACTCATCCCTGAACTAAGCAGTATGGGCAGAAAGATGGAAGATATTGATTGGTTTAGCTTGGGTTACATACTCTATTTTTAGAGGTTGATTTAGCTTTACTTGAAGCATATTAGCTGAGAGCAAGGGAGGAGTGGTTCTGTTAATACAAATTCAGAATACTGTTGTCACCAAAAAGGGAAGTGGATGCTTGGTGGCAAAAGTGACCCATGTTCATTATAGTGCTATCAGATAGATCATAATAGGTGATCCTGTGATACTACATTAGTCTCTCTGGGGATGCACCAATTGGGACAGTTCTTGGTGGTTTATATCTTTTAGTGGGTAATATTTGTCTTAAAAATTTGAATTGCAATTATGAATGTATATTTTGTGTAAAAACATCAGTTTGACCTCTGGGTTCTTTTGTATTAAAATTTAAATTTGAGATATTTTATTGTTATGAAGTACATTATGTCCTAAAATTCCAGGGAAATACAGTTGAGCCTTAACAACACAGGGCTTAGGGGTGCTGACTAAACCTTTTCCCCCATATAGTCAGAAATCCACTTATAACTTTTGACTCCCTCAAAATTGAACTATTAATGGCCTACTGTTGACCAGAGCCTTACCAATAACATAAACAGCCTATTAGCACATATTTTATATGTTATATGCATTATATACTGTATTCTTGCAACAAAGTAACAGAAAAGGAAATGTTATTAAGATAATCATAAGGAAGAGAAAACATATTTACAGTTTATTAAGTGGAAGTGGATCATCATAAAGGTTTTCATCCTCATCTTCACATTGAGTGGGCTGAGGAGGAGGATGAAGAAGAGAGGTTAGTTTTGCTGTCTCAGGGGTGGCAGAAGCAGAAAAGATAGAGAAGGTAGGAAGGGAGGCAGGAGAAGCAGACACACTCAGTATACCTTTTATGGAAAAAAAAATCCATGTATAAAATTCATGTATAAATGGACCCAGGCAGTTAAAACCTGCATTGTTTAAAGGTGAACTGTGTCATTGTAATAACTATTTTGCATCAACACACATATAAACACAAATGCAACATGAGCACTGAAGTTGAGAGCCTGTATTCTTATATATCTAGATGATCCAGAATATACTTGTGTTCTTTACTTTTAGCTTATTTCCAAAATATAAATATAGAATCAAAACACTTCAATAGTAAATTACCTTTTTTTTTTTTTTTGAGATGGAGTCTTGCTCTGTCACTCAGGCGGAAGTGCAGTGATGCGATCTCGGCTCACTGCAACCTCTGCTTCCCAAGTTCAAGCGATTTTCCTGCCTCAGCCTCCCGAGTAGCTGGGACTACAGGCATGTGCCACCATGCCTGGCTAATTTTTGTATTTTTAATAGAGATGAGGTTTCACCATGTTGAGCTCAGATGATCCACCTGCCTTGGCCTCCCAAAGTGCTGGGATTACAGTTGTGAACCACTGCCTGGCTGTAAATTATCTTTTTAAAATTTGTTTTGCAACAGTCTCACTCTGTCACCCAGGCTAGAGTGCAGTGGCATGATCATGGCTCACTGCAGCCTCAATCTCCCAGGCTCAAGTGATCCTCCCACCTCAGCCTCCTGAGTAGCTGGGACTCTAGGTGTGCACCACCACACCTGGCTAATTAAAAAAAATTTTTTTAATAGAGACAGGGTCACACTGTATTGCCCAGGCTGGTCTTGAATTCTGGAGTTCAAGCGATCTCCCACCTTGGCCTCTCAAAGTGCTGGGATTACAGGTATGAGCTACCGCTCCCGGCCTATATTAAATTATCTTTACCAGTGCTGTCTAATAGAAGTTTCTACAGTGATGGAAATGTTCTATAGTTTATGCTGTCCAATATGGTAGCCATTAGCCACATCTAGCTATTGGGCACTTGAAGTGTGGCTAGTGCCATTGAGGAACTGAATTCTTAATTTATTTAATTTTAATAAATTTAAATTTAAATATCCACTGTGGCTGCTGGCTACTACTGCTTGGACAGTGCAACTCTGAATAGCATCAAATAAGAGAATGGCTATAAAGTGCCCAGTGTGCTCTATACTAAACACACAATAGATGTGAGAGGAGGAGAAGTCTATAGATTCTGTCTTGAAAAGGGTTGGGCCTCACCTAACTGGCCAGAGCAATCTGAGTTAGGCTTATCCCAGGACAATACTAGTAGCTATCTTAGCATGGTAGTCAAGACCCTTTGTGACGTGGCTTCAACTTTCTTCTGCTACTACCTGCCATATATTCTATATTCTAGACCAGGGGTCTCCAACCCCTGGACCATGGATCCGTATCAGTCCATGGCCCGTTAGGGACTGGGCTGCACAGCAGGAGATGAGTGGTGGGTGAGGGAGCATTACTGCCTGAACTCCACCTTTTGTCAGATCAGCAGTGGCATTAGATCCTTATAGGAGTGCGAACCCTATTGTGAACTGCACGTGTGAGGGATCTAGGTTACATGCTTCTTATGAGAATCTAACTAATGTCTGATGATCTAAGTGGAACAGTTTCATCCTGAAACCATCTCCCTGCCCAGGTCTGTGGAAGAATCATCTTCCATGAAACCAGTCCCTCATGCCAAAAAGGTTGGGGACTGCTGTTTCACGCACATCAAATTTCACATCTTTTCTTTTGCACCTGTCTTCATTCTGTATTGAGTGCCCTCCTCCCCTCACACTCATGAAATATTTCAGATAAGCTTCTACTAATCCTTTATGTTGCAATATATCATCTTCTCTGAGGCTGTACCTGATCCCCTAGGCAGTTATTTCCTTTCTTCTCTGTGCTCTATGTATTTTTCTTTATCAGAATCTGTGCTTCACTTATGCTGTTTAGCTTTTGATCTCTTCCACTGGATTGGGAACTAACTTCCTCCAGGCTTGGCACTAACTAGTCCACTTATGAATGCTCAGTTGAATAGCTGGATAGATGAATGGATGGATAGTTGATTCTCAAGCCTGGTCACAACAGTTTAAAAATATGCCAAAATCAAATTTATTGAGTTATAATTTACATAAAAGAAGATACACCTATTTTAAATGTACAGTTTGATGCATTTTGACAGGTGTTATCATTTGTGTAACCACCACCACATTCAAAATATAGAATATATCCATCACCTTATAAAATTGCATTTATGATTTTTCCCTGGAGCTCCCTTCCTGGCTCCAGCTAACCGTTTATCTGCTTTCTATCACTATAGATTTGTCTTTTCTAGGATTTCATATAAATAAACTCACAGTGTATACTCCTTTCATACTTAGTATTTTATGGGACAGAGAGATATTAAACACACACGAATGTGGTAAATATTAAGGTCAATATGACAATAAATGCAAGCAGTGCTTGGCATTCTAGAGTTATGACTTTGCTTGTCTCTTTTCACAGTATACAATTGGACCGTGGATGAGGTGGTACAGTGGCTGATCACATATGTGGAGCTGCCTCAGTATGAGGAGACCTTCCGGAAGCTACAGCTCAGTGGCCATGCCATGCCAAGGTCAGGAGGGGACTGGGTTTTTCTCTCTTGAGGGTATGGAGAGTGGGCTGGAGTGGGCCTGCCTTCAGGTTGCTCTGGCCAGTTAAGTGAGGTTCTACCCTTTTCAGGGCAGCATCTATAGATCTTGCCTCTTCTCACATCTGTTTTGCACTTGCTATAAAGTATGATGGGCACTTTGCATCCACTCTGTTCTTTAATATTCCTGTCAATCCTGGGAATAGTACTAATAGCTGCCATTTACTGAGTGCTTAGGACATGCCAGACATTCTACTCAACACTATATACAGTATCTCATTTAATTCTTACATCAGTCCTGTAAGGTGGGTATTATTGTATATAGATGATGAAACTGTAACTTTTCTAAGGTCACAAACATGACTAGTTAGGGGCAAAACTGAGATTTGAATCTTGGTATACATCAAACCCTGTTGGTGTTTCTTTTTTTTTTTTTTTACTTCCCCATGCTCCAAGCAGCTGCCTCTTTTATCACCTGGGAGCCTCAGGGCTCTTTTAGCCTTCCCTGGGTTATCCATATACAGCTTATAATAAAAATGGTACAGAGGAGAGGTTGATTGCCATTGGCCCCAGCCTCATCTCTGGGATGACTCCAACAGCTGTTGTTTCATGACTCTTTGCCTCCTTTACACACTCAATATGGTAAGGCTTGGGCTGGGAATGGGGGGAGGAATGGAGTACTGCTTGGACTTCTTGTAATGTCAAACTAGTGCCATATGTCATTCAGTCATTAATCCATTTACTTATTCATCCAACAAATATTTACTGGGTACCTGCTCTGTGCCAAGCACTTGTACTGGGTGCTGGGGATAAAGATGACAACAACCTGCCCTTGCCCTCAAAGGGCTTACTATCTGGTAAGTGCTGATTATGTATAATCTGTCATCTTATTATGTAGGTGCATCTGGTTTTCAGCTTCAGCAAAGGGGAAAGGGGAAGGTGAAGCTGTTGGAATGCCCACACTTTGCAGTCTCCAGCCACAGAGCTACCGAGCACTGCTGTCCAGGCCTAGCTGAGCTGGCTGTTCCCTCCTCTGTTGCCTGCAGCCTCTTCTTCACAGCTTCTCCCTACTCTGGAGAGAGTAATAATCTTAATGTTTGTACCTCCCTTTATAGAGTGCTTTCCTACCTATTATTTCAGTTGATTCTCACAACTCTGGGAGGAAGAGTATCCCAACTTTTGGGTGAGCAAACTGAATCTCAAATATTTTATAATTTATCCAAGCTGGTAAGTGGCAGAGCTGGGATTTGAACCCAGGTCTGTCTTGTTCTAAATGCCTTGCTTTTTTTCACTGCATCTTCCTCTTGTGCCATGTGGTTAAAGATAGGTTTCCTTTCAATATTCAGTTTAGTTCTATTTTACAAAACTTCACTAAGCACCTACCATGTGCCATGCTCTTTGGTGGGCCCAGAGGACAAAGAGATGCATTAGACCAGACCCCTGACTTGAGGAACTCCATGTTTAATGGAGAAGTAGATGATTGGCCACTAAGATCCAGGATTTAGGTGTCTTTCTTGCTACCCATAGAAATAGCAATATTGCTTTGTGGATCCCCATACCATTTTCCTCATGGGGGATATCTTTGGCTTGGAATAAAACTGCAAAGCATAGAATAAGAAGTCAGTTCTCAGGTCATCGGTTCACGTAGCTTTTTTGTGGCTAGAATTAGAGCCAAGACCAGGTCCAGCCAGGCTGGGCACAGATGTAGGGGATGCCAAGCTGTGGCACCTTAGTGATAGCAGGAAGCATGGGGCCTTCAGTGCTTGGGGTGGAGTGAGGGTGGTTCTAGGCCCATCACTAGCTCACATGGTATAATGAGAATAATCTAGCAGATTTGAGTTCATTCTCTGGCTTTGCCACTTACTTGTTTGTGACTTTGGACAAGTTACTCAACTCTAAGTCTCCGTTTTCTTATCTAGAAAGTGGCACTAATAATGGAACTGAGTTCTTAAGGTTGTTGTGAGGACTGAATGAGGTATTGTATGTAAAGTATCAGACACACAGTAGTTGCTTAGTCAATGTTACCTCCTTTCTTATTTCTTTCATTGCTTACAAATAGATAGCATTCCAGTTCATAGGTGTCTTTGAGAAATAGACTGTAGAAAAGATGACAATGTTTATTCTCATTAGTCAGACAAACTGCAGCACATCTGGCAGAAGTGTTTTAAAGAGGAACCCCAAGAACTCCCAGGCTTATAGGAAGCATCTGATTTTATATAAGTTTACACAGTAGGAAACTGAGGTCCTGGGGGAGGAACAAAGCAACTTATGATCAGACAAGTGAGTCACTAGTAGAGCTGAAATGAGAAGACAGATCTCCTGACCATTCCCACTCCCCATCACAGTGCCTCACTGCCTGTCTTATTGGTGGGCTTGATTGCTTTCCAAGGCCAGAGAAGGAAGTAGCTGTTCCTGCGTGCTCCGACAGGAGTATAATCACACTGTGCTGTCAGAAGCTTCTTTTCTAGCTGGGGAAATAAAGATATGCATCAGAAAAGAGCACAAACCTTATAGAGTAGTATAGAATTAAGTGCTTACTTGTGGGACTTAGACCAGTGGTTTTCAACCTTTCATATCCTTTACCCCTCTCCTTTTATATCCACTGTGTTCCAGCAGAAGAGAAACAAAGTTCCATTTGTCCTAGGTCATTTTCTTGTTTACAGGCTTTCTCTTATTATAGTTATCACTGGCAGTATGGGTGGAGGTCATAAAAAATTACAGTAATTTTATTGGAGGTAACTTGTATTGCAGTGACTCAATTACAAGCTAACAGGACTAATTCCATTTTTGTCACCAGTGATTAATTAAAATTTTTTTTCCTTTTCTGTATTTCATTTCAATAGCACATCAGCAGATTTATATATAATGACAGTGAGTTTAGGATAATTCATAAGTCCCGGAATCACTGGGTCATATGACATGACAGTTTGACCTGGGCTGCACAGGAAATGCATTTATAAGTGGTGGGAGGTGGGGACAATATATAGAAGATAAACCCTGGAAGGAGAAGCACAACAGAAAATTTAGTTGGATGTGGGAATGGTTACAGACAGGTAATCCTTAGAGGATAGCGTGCTTAGAAGTTGGTGGATATGGGGAGAGGGCTGAACAAGTTCTTGGTAAATGTTATGTGTCCCTCCATACACTCTGTTGAGACCCAACTGGTATAGACTCTGTGTTCTAGAGTGCAGAGGGGAGCAATCACCAAGAGCTAGAAGTGTTCCTGGAGGAGGTGGGTAATCCTACCAGGATCCTTCCTGGCTTTACTGGCAGCGAACTGATCTGCTACTCTTTGCCTCAACAGGCTAGCTGTCACCAACACCACAATGACAGGGACTGTGCTGAAGATGACAGACCGGAGTCATCGGCAGAAGCTGCAGTTGAAGGCCCTGGATACAGTGCTCTTCGGGCCTCCTCTCTGTGAGTCTTGTGTTGAGAAGGGCTACTGCTGTGCCATGGAAACCAAAGCTATTGTAGTGGATAGGCTAAGGCTCTGGGTCTGCTAGGCACACCTGCAAGATAGCACCTATACTCTTTCCACTGGTATTAAGTTTGAAAGAGTCTTACATTTTAGTCCAGATATATAGCAACATGCATTCATTAAATACTTTAAGGAAATATCTGCATTGTGCCAGTGCTGTGCTGGACCCTGTAGGAAGACCTGGAATGAATCATATTCTGCCCTGAAGGTATAACATGAGTGTTCTATAGAGGTACACAGTGCTTCTGAGGCCCAGAGGAGGCCTAGTGAAGGTATCCTATAGACAAGGTGACATGTGACCTCTGCCTTTAAGGGTGGATAGAACTTTATTCTATGGAGGTGGCAGAATAGGACATTCTAGGCAGAGTAAACAACCTGAGCAAGAATACAAAAGCTAAAATATGGAAAGTATGCTCAGGGATAGAAGTAACCCCCTATGGACTGAAAGCTTGTTAGCTGTTACCTACTTCCATATTTCATTTCAATAGCACATCAGCAGCTCTCTCTCTATATATATAATGACAGTGGGTTATTGTAGACATTTAGAGTGTATGAACTGATTAGTGTATATCTTTGTATCATTGAATGACCAAGGAGGACTAAGTGGGTTTTCACTGAAGCAGTAGACACACTTGGGCCTAAGAAAGGGTGGTCTCTTCAGCCAAGGAGGCTAGTTGAGAGAATTGGGTTGTTCCGTCTCCACAGAGCTATGTTGTGGGAACAGTCAGCCTGCCATCCTTTTTCTAATTCTAAGTGAGCCAAGGGGGAGCAAAAAGTAGTGAGATTTCTTGGAAAACTATTTTCAACTAAACAGGCTCTTAGGGCCCGCTTCCTGCCCTATGGGAATGGCTTGCCTCGATTTAGGGTGCCAGCAGCAGAAAGGTATTGAATCAGGAACCAGTCCATAGAAGCAGCTGGCAGGCAAGGTCAGAGGCAATATAACATTTCCCTGTCTGTGAATATGGCTTGGCAAATACGCAAGCTGATGTCTCAATACAAGTGGATCTATGCTTTTTGAAAGTATGAAACAGAGCAACCTGGGCGAAGACTACTGTTTCCACTTCCTTTGCCACCTTTTTTTGGGGGAGTGGAGGGTTCTAGGACACATTTTGCTCACCTTCATTGGTAGGTTTTGAATAATGACACAGTAACTGGTTCTACTCTTTATGTAAGGCCTAGTCTCTGTATTGAGCAGTGGCTTTTCATCATTCACTAACCTTTATTGAGCACATTCTAAGTACCAGCATAAATGGCAGGATCCCTGCTCTCAAGTACTTCTATCTAAATGGAGATAGCTATGTCAGCAAATATAGTAAAGTGTCAACAAATATAGTAAGTGTTATAGCTATTATGTAAGTCTTTCCAGAGTTCAACTGGGGGCACATACTAGGGAGGAGTTTCCTATTGGAGTCCAGGAAACTTTATGGAGAAAGTAATTCTTGAGCTGAGTCTTGAAAGATGAGAAGTGGAAGTGGCTTTATTAAACTCTCCCTGTTAACAACTTACACATCTCTTTGTACACACCAAGAACACTTATACCCAACTATAAAAGCTAGGCTACTTTTGCAAAGGTTCTTCTCTGTCACCACCCAGCAAGGGGAGGTTTTCAGCAGCCTGAAAGTCTTCCTTAGCCTTGTAATATATATTATCAAGCTATATCTGTATCAAAATCAGATTTACCATGTCTGAAAGGGTACAGTAGAAACTGCAGGTTAAAGCAGTCAAGGATTTTATCTGGAAAAATCAGCTATGGGAACCAGAATGCTGGGGACGTGGTACAGGGTCCAGGATATCAGAACCAACGAGAGGGGCCCTGGTGGAGCAGGTTGGACTGATACCAGGACGGGGGTATTTTTCTCTTAGGCTTATTGCATGTCGCCCATGTGCTGCATGTGATCTAACTTAAGGAAGGCCAGAGATCAGCAGGAAAACTATCTTCCTGAGATAGGCAGAGCACAGGTACTGAAGCTAAGAATATACTTCACGCTGACTG
Source organism: Chlorocebus sabaeus (assembly GCF_047675955.1). Lineage (NCBI taxonomy): Eukaryota > Metazoa > Chordata > Mammalia > Primates > Cercopithecidae > Chlorocebus > Chlorocebus sabaeus. The sequence continues at coordinate 67,909,581 of NC_132904.1, read as the reverse complement.
GGACAGTTATAATAAAAATAGTTTTTAAAAATGGAAAACAAGTTTTGGCAAGGGTATAGAGAAATTGGAACCCCTGTACATTGCTGATGAGAAGGTAAAATGGTTCCGCTACTATGTAAAATAGTCTGGTGGTTTCTCAAAAATTAGACACAGAGTTACCATAGAACCTAGTAATTCCACACTTAGGTATACATGCAAAGAATTGAAGACAAGTACTCAAACAAGTACACGTACATGCATGTTCATAGCAGCACATGCCACAAGAGCCAAAAAATAAAACAACCCAAATATCTATTAATAGATGAATAGATAAATACATTGTGGTGCAATGGAATATTATTCACCTATAAATGGAATGAAGTTCTGATACATGTTACAATGTGGATGAACCTGGAAAGCATTATGCTAAATGAAAGAAGCCAGACACAAAAGATCACATATTGTATGATTCTGTTAATATGAAATGATTAGAATAGATAAATCCACAGAGACAGAATGTAGACTGATGGTTGGCAGGGATTGGTGGGAGGAGGGAATGGGGAGAAACCACTTACTGGGTAAAAAATTTTACTGTGGAGTGATAGAAATGTTTTGGAACTAGATAGAGGTGGTGGTTGCATAACATCATGAATGTACTATATGCCACTGAATTACTTACTTTGAAATGGTTACTTTTATATTATGTGAATTTTACCTCAAATTATTTTTTAAAGAGCATATGCAACAAAAGAAAGAATAGATAAACTGGATTTCACCAAAATAAAAGTTTCATACTTCAGAGAATGTACCAAGAAAGTGAAAAGACAACCCACAAAATGGAGAAAAGTATTGGCAAACATTTTTCTGACAAGGCTCTACTATCCAGAATACATAAAAAATTCTTGCTAGGGACGGTGGCTCATGCCAGTAATCCCAGCACTTTGGGAGGCTGAGGTGGGCGGATCACCTGAGGACAGGAGTTCAAGAACAGTCTGGCCAACATGGCAAAACCCCGTCTCTACTAAAAAAATGCAAAAATTAGCCAGGTGTGGTGGCACATGCCTATAATCCCAGCTACTCAGGAGGCTGAGGCATGAGAATTGCTGAAACCTGGGAGGCAGAGGTTACAGTAAGCCAAGATCATGCCACTGCACTCCAGCCTGGGTGACAGAGTGATACCCTCTCTCAAAACGAACGAACAAACAAAAAATGGACAAAGGATTTGAACATATATTTATATGTCCACAGTTCAATGGCCAATATACACCTGAAACAGTGCTCAACATCATTATCAGGGCAATGCAAATCAAAATCACAATGAGGTAACACTTTTTATTCACCAGGATATAATAAAAAAGACAGTAACAAGTGTTGGTAAGGATGTGTTGAAATTAGAATAATAGCCAAAAAGTGGAAACAACTCAAGTGTCTGTCAGTTGATGAATGGAAAAATAAATGGTATATACATACAGTAGAATATTAATCAGCCACTAAAAGGTATGAAGTACTGACATATGCTACAGTGTGGATGAACCTTGAAAACATGCCAAGTAAAAGAAGCCAGTCACAACAGGCCACATATTATATAATTTTGTGATTTCACTTACATAAAATGCCCAGAATACACAAATCCATAGAGACAGAAAATAGATTAGTGGTTTCTGGGGCTGGGAGTGGGGGCAGTGGGAAATAGGAAGGGACTGCTAATAGATATGGCATTTCTTTTTGGGGTAATGATAATATTCTAACATTAATTTTGTCAATGGTTGCACAACCTTGTGAATATACTACAACCATTGAATTGCACATTTTAAGAGAGAGACTTAGAATTTTAGGCTCTGTGAATTATGTCTTAATAAATATATATATGCATACCTTTTTTTATTGTGCTTTGCTTTATTGCACTTTGCAGATAATTGCATTTTTTACAAGTTGAAGGTTTGTGGCAATCCTGTGTTGATCAAGCTGTTGGTACCATATTTCCAAGAGCGTGTGCTCACTTTTGAGTGTCTGTGTCGGAATTTTTAAGCAATAAGTTATTTTTAAATTAAGACACGCACACTGTATTTTTAGACATAATGCTATTATACACTTAATAGACTATAGTATAGCGTAAACATAACTTTTATCACTGGGAAACCAAAAAATTTGTGTGACTCACTTTATTGCTTTATTAGCTTTATTGCAGTGGCCTCAAACTGAACTTGCAGTGTATGCCTGTACAGCTTGATTTTTTTGTAGCTCCTGGAGTTTTATTCAGACGACTTCTTTGAAGTTTGGGAAAGAACCCTGGATTGGCAGGTGACCTGGGTTCCTTTTCAAAATTGCCACTCACTGTGTGACCTTGGGTAGGTCACTTTTCTCAGGTGTGTTTTATGATTTGTATTATGAGATTCCTCCCTACAGTTTCTTTCAGCTGTGACATTTTATGATTTTTGGGAGGAACTCCTTGCTTAATAAGGGTTCTGTATAAAAGACAGGAGGTCTGTTCCTTCCTGGTGTCGGCCTTGTGTATTTTTAGGACTTCTGTGCTTGGTCCTTGCCTTATTAAGTGACCTTTGGCAATTCAGTTCTGCCTGGATTTGGGTTTCCTTTTCTGTAAAATGGGTTTGGTCATTAAAGGTTCTTAGTGGCTCTCTCATTCAAGGATTCTGATAGAACTGGGTATACTCCTGGAAGCTAAGATTTTAGAAATCAGCAGCTGTCCTGATGGCAAATATTGTTTTTATATTTTTCTACTGATGCTTGTCTAATGAAACTTTTGAAAATTGCCAGCTGGAGTCTGAGGAAAATACTAAGGAGCTCTTTGCCAGGAAACTTCTGAAAGGGGTGGGGGCGTGCCTGCTGGATGTTTACAAATAGTCCCTTGATCTCTGCCCCTCTAGACTTTATTTTCCCTCTGAGTATGGACTAAAAATCCCTATTTCAGTGCTATTCTTTAACACCCATTTAGGACCTAGAGGCCTGTACTGGGTCTGACCTGTGTTCTGAAGTTAGGATGAGTTCTTAAGGCTGAATGAGCAGACACTTAGACCTCATCATCAGTCATTTAGCACACAAACACCCCAGAGAACCTAGACTTGGTACAGCTGTGAGCTATGGCCACCTCACCGAGCCATAATAAAAATTCTGCTGTTGGTCTGAGGCTTGACATATCTCACATAAAAGGTTTGTCATGCAGTAGCCAAGAGGGCATGCTGAGGGAACAGGTGCCATCTGTCCACAGCAGCCTCAGAACTTGGGAAAAGGGAAGAGGGATCAGATTGGCTCAGCAGAGGGCCACCTCAAGGTCCATTTTCTGACAGTAGAAGGCATGCTCAGTCCTCCCCATGTGACCACAGCCCTTTACACACCGCCCTTTACAGTCTTTTTCACTCTGCAGAGTTGGCTCTGGGCTTACAGGCCCATCTAGGGCTCTCCAAATAGTACCAGTTTGCAGATGTTAGGGGTGTTTGGAGATGTTAGGAGATGTTATCCATCTTCTACTTCTGTTAGAGGAAACAAGATATAATAAAGAGTTCCAGCTTTGAAATCAAGCTGACTAGCTCTATCACTCAGTAGCTTTGTGACCTTGGACACATTTCTAAGGTTCTCTGTGCCCCAATTTCCCCTAAATAAATGGTAGCTACTCTTTTCAATTTTTAACGTGTGCCTACAGTGTGCTTAGTTTTGGGCTAGGGGCTAGTGTGCCCTTTGTGCTTTCAGCAGGAATATTGAGAAAAGTGCAGGGAGGCCGACAGAATAATTGTTGCAGGTCAGGGGCAGTTGGAGATAGGAAAAGAAAAGACTATGCCTTATCTTCCTTCTTCATTGGCTCAGAAAATAGGGGAAAGTCCTCAGTGAGCAGGAGTGGTTGCTTTTCTGGCAAATTGAACTGGATAACGTAGAATAAGAAACCAAATGAAATAACTAGGCTCAATCTGCATACCCACCTTAAGTATTTGAAGTATTGGAAGCACTCGTTGCATGGAGTCTTGTTTGAACAAGGATACCTTTGACTTTTGGTAAGAATATAAAGGGGATATTGAAGTTGAGAAACCCTAGGAAACCAAGATTAAAAGTCCTTAACAAACAGGGGAGACAAAGAATACCCCAGGCTCTGGTAGTGGCTCTGGAGGAGGCAGGTATGTTCCAGGAAGAAAGACAACTCACTGTGCTGCAGAAATAGCTCCTCTTGGAACCCGAAAGGTAGGAGAGTGAGGGCTTAAGTATGCCTAGACTTGTAGCCTGCCTGGAGGCTAGGGGATGGCCATGAGAGGACCCTTGGTTTTCTTTCAGAGAGCCTAGAATAAACATATGAAGGACATGGCCACCACCCTGACCTAGTAACCCCCCTCCCTTGGGTGGAAATAGGATGTGTTAATTTGTCTTTGATCGCATCTCATCCCCATGTCCTGCTGCTCAGCCTTTCTGTGAGCAGCTATGATGGTAACTCTTTTTGTCAAACTATGGGCATCAGTATCATATGGTTTCTTTTTCTGGTGTCTTGACCCTCCCTTAACTTGGTGGCTCGACCCAGGTCCTTTTGGATTTCCACCAGCCTCACGTCCTTACTGTGTCCAAGGATCATGCCAGTCCTACCTCTTCCTCCACTGTCTAAGGGCAACTTGCTGTGCACAGAGGGTCATTAGCCCTGGCATAACTCCCTTTTTTCCCTCTTTCTCTGACTCCCACATCCAGGGCTCCTCTGAGCCCACAGCACAGCCTAGACAGAGGATGCAGGAGCAGCCATCTCCTTCTTATAGTGCCCCTTTCAAGTCTTTTGTGCTGTGGCACAGAGCCCAGATCTGGTATACCAGAAACAATGTTAGTTCCAGAAGTGCCTCTCTCCTGATTAGCTAAGTGTTTAGGATGTGGCTTTTGCTTTTTATCTTTTGGTGTCATTTCTTGTTTAACATTTAAATTTTGCTCTGGACAATGGGCATTCTTTGAACCCCAGTTGGTGGTTGGGGCCCTCATGCTTCACTGAATTGCTACCAGGTGTTTTCTGGAAATAGCTCTGCTCCTCAGTTTCTGGTAGGTGTAATGTCTCATCAATATCAATTTCTTGATGCTATCCTGTTCTAGAGTCTCTGGATTTCACAGTAGCCTAGAAATGTTCACCGTAGATTGAGACTTCTGGACCTTTCCCTGATCTGTGCCAAGAATGGCCTGGTAGTCCAGGAGACCTAGTTCCTACAGTGACTTCAGTCCTACAGCCAGAACTAAGGCTTCTGGTGACATTGCTTTATATCCTTTATACCAGTCATCTCCATTTACCTACTGTGGAACTTTAGAATTGCTTACCCTGTAGGACAGAAGCCACTACATCTGGGCATATGGGCTCATCCTAGCCCAAAGATGGCTAGGGTATATTGAGAAGGCACTAGTTCTCTCCTCTTCACTGCATCTTAAGGAAGTGTGATTTAATAAGCTTCCTGTATTGCTGTAAGGCTTCTCATTTCAAAACAAAGCCTTGGCTAGCGGAGAGATAGACATAGAGCTTACTATAATAGTGTATGGGAATTGTGTATCTAAGAAGGGAAACTAATTCCTTCTCAGTGGGAGAGTGGGAGAGTGTGCAGTGGAGTCTGCAAGGCTCAGTATGCAGTGGGCACCCTAACTCACCATGCCCTCCCCTCTTTGGCAGTGACCCGCCATAATCACCTCAAGGACTTCATGCTGGTGGTGTCTATCGTTATTGGTGTGGGCGGCTGCTGGTTTGCCTATATCCAGAACCGTTACTCCAAGGAGCACATGAAGAAGATGATGAAGGACTTGGAGGGGTTACACCGAGCTGAGCAGAGTCTGCATGACCTTCAGGAAAGGTAAGGCCCTGCCCCTTCAGGAAAGGTAAGGCCCTGCCATTACCTTTGGCTCCTGGGAACCTCCTATTTCTACCTGAGTGTGAGCCACTTGGCCCCTGAGACCTTGTTAACATGGCAGCCCAGGCTGCATCATCCTTCCAAAACTGCACTGCAAGTTTAGGTTGCTGATATTCCAAGTGCCCTGGGCAGTTATTCCTCCTGGGGAGAAACTTGTTTCTATCTTTTTTGCCTCTTAGCTTCAGAGGGAGAAATGTGTAGCTGCCAGAGGTCTTGAGCTTCCCATTGCTTGTTAGGGGGTCATTCTTCCTTCATCCGTCTCTGGACTGCTTCTCTTAGCATATAAATAGATATAATGAACTGTTCTTTACTGTTCCCCAAAGAAACCTCAAAAACCTTCCTTCTTACTGTCCTTAGTTCTTTCTTATAAGGAATCTAAATCTCATAAACACTGACTTGCTGTATGACTTTGGATAAATCTCTTTCCCTCCCAGGACTTATTTCCTCATTGGTAATATGAAGGGATTGACCTAGGAGAATGCTAAACTCTCCTAGAACACTTCCAACTCATATGGTGTGGGATTCTGTTAAAATAAAATATGACTTCAAAACTATGGCAGAAGATTTAGCTGTGAAAAGAGAGTGCCCATTAGTCAGTCGGTCAGTCAGCCTGTGTATTTCCTAACATATAGTAACCAGTTCTGTGATGGCAGTTGTAAGAAATTCACTGTTCCTGAGGAAACAAAACTTACACACCCACAAGAAGCAGCAGTGAGAGCACACTTAATGCAGACTTAGTTCCAGACTCAGCTTATAGGATAAGAATGCTAATGACTAGAAAGACAAAGAGGTGAATGAGTGGATGTGGGACTCTGAGGAGGTAGCCTTGAAAGATGGGTAGGGAGGTCCTGGGTGTTAAGGTTGAGTGTATAGGGTGGGGCCAGATCCCTGGGACCTTAAGATGCATGTGGGGAAGTTAGTAGGATGCAGAAGGCAATAGAGAGTCAAATCAGGTCTTTTTGGTTGTTATATTTTCGAGAAGAGGAGAGGCCTATTCAGGACTGTCTTTTAGAAAATGATTCTGGGCTGGGCGCGGTGGCTCACGCCTGTAATCCCAGCACTTTGGGAGGCCGAGATGGGCGGATCACGAGGTCAGGAGATCGAGACCATCCTGACTAACACGGTGAAACCCCGTCTCTACTAAAAATACAAAAATTAGCCGGGCGCGGTGGCGGGCGTCTGTAGTCCCAGCCACACGGGAGGCTGAGGCAGGAGAATGGCGTGAACCTGGGAGGCGGAGCTTGCAGTGAGTGGAGATTGCGCCACCGCACTCCAGCCTGAGCGACACAACGAGACTCCGTCTCAAAAAAAAAAAAAAAAAAAAAAAAAAAAAAAAAATGATTCTGGAAGCCTAGGGACTCTAGTTGGGAAGTCTTTGCAGGAATTCATGTAAAAGGAAATGAAGTCTTGTCTTTTCATTTATTTCTATTTATTATTATTATTTTTTTGACTCTGGGTCTTGGTCTGTTGCCTAGGCTGAAGTTGAATTGCATGAACATGGCTCACTGCAGCCTCCACCCCTGGGCTCAAGAGATCCTCCTGCTTCAGCCTCCTGTGTAGCTGGGTGCATGCCACCATGCCAGGCTAATTGTTTTGATTTTTTGTAGAGACAGGGGTCTTGCTGTGTTGCCCAGGCTTTTCCTGAACTCTGGACTCAAGCTGGGATTACAGGCCTGAGCCACTGTGCCCAGCCATTGTGTTATTTTTAAATGGTAAACACTATTTTCTTTGGAGGGGTGGGAAAAGACTTCTTGTGAGCCAGGTATTGTTAAATAATTAAATGCATTATTGCTTTTAATCACTATAGCCCTTTGAAGTAGGTACTATTACAGTTGAGGAAATGAAGGCTCAGAGAGGGTAAGTGCTTTGCTCAGGGTCATATATCAGTAAGTAGTGAACTAGGAATTTTGACACTCCAGGGTGCTGCTTTTACTGAGGTAGCAGACTTACTGGGTTTATTTCCATGGGCTGGGCTTCTAGGGAGCGAGAGGGGTCTGATCTCTAAGCTGAATCCTGGCTACTCTGCTGGGCCCCTTGTTCTTGGGCCCTTTGCCAATTAGGGGCTAACTGCTGCTGTCTGAGCAGTCCCCATACCTCATTTGTTTGAAAAACGTGTACTGTTTCCATTCCAAAGGCAAAAGAATCTAGGCAGGAGACATTCCAAGTTTGGGGATAAAACTAAGCTCCCAGCACTCCCTGCTCCCTAAGACCTCCAGAGTTAAGTGACCACTGCGGCACTTAGAAAGAGACCAAGACACCCCTCCCCTTTCCCCCCTAGAGATAGGCTGGCACACATGCACACATATATCCTCCTCAGAGTGTCCAGAGCCCACTGCCCCCTTGTTCCTCCTTGTGTTAACAGACCTGCAATGCCAGCTTTTACAGAGCTTTATTACAGAGTTCCTGATAATTTGTGTGAATAAATATAATTCTACATGTACATTCCAGTTAGGATTTCATTGAGTTTCAAAATAATTATTTGAGGCAGGCAGGAATTTTGATTCCCAAAGCAGGCAAAACTTGCTCATCATCACACAACTGCTTAGAGGCAGGACTAATTGCAATGCTAATGGTTGTTGCCTTGGAGTGGGGCAGTGCTTAATTGTATATTTATTTGCTCATTTCTGCACCCAACAATAATTATTGATCTCTATCTCTAACAGACCTTATTGGCACTATGAAAGGGGGTCAGTCTTGATTCTACTATAAAGGAGCTCACTATTATAAAGGACAGACTTATCGTAGTATTGGCTTTTCTCAAGAGGCTGCTTTCATAGAGGACAGTATTTCAGTGAAGAAGTGAATCCTTAATGGTGTAACTTTACACAGTTGGGTCATGGAAGAGTACAATAAAGAAGGACATTCAGCAAGGGAAGGAGTTGGCAGGAAATGGCGCCTCTGGTTTGTCTTTACCTATGCATGTATTGCCATCTGGTGTTCATTTTCAGGAGGTTCAACTCCCTTTCTCTTCAGGGACAAAGTAGGCAGATTACAATTCGCGGGAGCTTGCAGCCTAACATTTCCTCCTCTTACCTCTTTGCTTGTTCCACGATACCTTTTGAGGTCTCTGCCACTGATAGCTCTGGACTTAGAGTTTTGTTTTTAACAGATTGAGTTCTGTTTGTTTCATCTGTTTCATCTACTTAATTATTTCAGTGATCAGTGTTCTCTCAGGGTCTTTCTTGTTCTGCAGTCTATCCTTTCTTTTCCATACCTCAAGTCTAAACTATATATCTTATCTCTTCTTCACCATCCTTTCCCCTTCCTAATCTGGTCCCCTGGTAACCTGGTGGTTTTTACTTAGAAAGGAAGACCAGACAGTAAAGTCCGTTCTCTCTTCCAAAGGGATTAGCAAATTCTCAGTCTTTGTTCTGGGTGTAGCCCAAGTCTCCCTTTCTTTCCCTGACTCCTGTCAGGCAGAGCTGATTACTCCATCTTTTGGGTGCACTCAACATCATATATATATATATAAATTCTATAATGAAAATATATATATATATCTTATCATATATATGATAATTTTATTATGGAATTTGTCACAGTTACCTGTTTACTTGTCTTTGTTGGAGTAAATCATGAGCTCCTCAGTGGCAGGGACAGCTTTCTGATTTATTGCCATACGTTTAGGGCTTAGCACAGGTCTTGGCACTTAGTAGGCACTTGAAAGAACTTGGTGAATGAATAGATGAATGAATGAGTGTATTAACATAGATAGCCATGTGGAGGAAAGAAGTGAGGAAGGGAGAAGGCTTGTTTAGCTGGATGGAATGTTTTGTCAGTGAACTGAGGGAATGTGTGTGACGGTGCAAGGGTAGACTTACATTATAACTCATACCCTTGAGATCTTATCCACTAAGGAAGATACTTGGGAAAGGAACTCAGGGCCTGGGGGCAGCAGGGGACTCTCCTGAGCCCTATCTTTTTTGCCTCTTAGCTTCAGAGGGAGAAATGTGTAGAGCCCTGCCCAGCCCCTCTGGAATAAATTTAGTTTGTTTTTTGCTTCTGGGAACAGAAGCTCAGGAATCCAAGAGGTCTAGCTCAATAGTTCCTTCCTCATCTTCCTTAATCCACCCCTCTGCTACCACCCCAGTCATTTCTCGGCCATTAGGTTTTTCCTGGATCTTTTTGTCTAGCTTGCAGGGTATTCTACATTTATTGAACTTTCTAGATACCACTACATAAGGGGATTAATTGTGGCATTTGAAGTTACACAGATTGGAATTCTAGCCTCAGTTCTTCCTGCAAGTTGCTTTCCCTCTCTAAGGCTCCATATCTGCCTGTCCCAGGCTGATAATGTACCAATATATCATTATCTGCTGGGAGAACAAACGGGAAATACCTTGTAAACTGGTACTTGTTATGATTTTTGTATGAGACAGTTTAGAGGAGGGATTCAGATGCCTGAGAACCTGGCTCCACAGCCTTGATTACTGGCAGCAAAATGATGGTCAAGGTGTGAATTAGGTAATAACTGTGGTTTCTATTGGCCCTGAGTTAGCTCAGAGCCAGACAGTCAGCAGAGCAGGGAGAATATATGCTGAGAGTTGGAGCCGTCATTTTCCTCTTTGGTGCCATGACTCATGGCATGTTGGCTGGCACCCCCTTGCCTGGCCTCCTCCAGCTCCCTGCATTGCCCCCCAGGCTGCACAAGGCCCAGGAGGAGCACCGCACAGTGGAGGTGGAGAAGGTCCATCTGGAGAAGAAGCTGCGCGATGAGATCAACCTTGCTAAGCAGGAAGCCCAGCGGCTGAAGGAGCTGCGGGAGGGTACTGAGAATGAGCGGAGCCGCCAAAAATATGCTGAGGAGGAGTTGGAGCAGGTAGGAGAGTCCACAAATTCCCGGACACCTTGACAGGTGGGCAAAGGGCAGGGGCCCAGGGTCTGGCTGGAAGTTTCATGTGTGAGGAATTTGAAATGTGATCCAAAGCCTATGCTCTAGAGTCACTGGACTCTTACCAATAAGAGTTCAAGTTGTAAAAAATAGTCACTGTGGGCACAGTGGTTCATGCCTGTAATTCAGCACTTTGGGAGGCCGAGGCAGGTGGATCACTTGAGGTCAGGAGTTCGAGATCAGCCTGGCCAACATGGTGAAAGCCCATCTCTATTAAAAATACAAAAAAATTAGCTGGGTGTGGCGGCAGGCACCTGTAATCCCAGCTACTCAGGAGGCTGAGGCAGGAGAATTGCTTGAACCCCAGAGGCGGAGGTTGCAGTGAGTCGAGATCGTGCCATTGCACTCCAGCCTGGGCAACAAGAGTAAATCTCTGTCTCAAAAAAAAAAAACCAAAAAAAAGAAAATTATAAAAATAGTCACTATGATTTTCAAAGAACAGTGGATAATCGGTGATAACAGTTATTTTGTTTCTTTTTTTGAGGGATTTACATAAAGTGTACAAGTCATAAGTATACAGCTGGCAAGCTTTTGCGTATGCATGTACCTGTGTTACCACCACTCAGATCAAAATACAGAACCTTCTCAGCACCCCAGAAAACTCACTTTTGCTCCCCCAGTTAATATTTCATCCAATAGTTAACTACTGTCACAACTTGTAAACCAGTTAGTTTTTTTTGTTTTGTTTTGTTTTGTTTGAGACGGAGTCTCGCTCTGTGGCCCAGGCTGGAGTGCAGTGGCTGGATCTCAGCTCACTGCAAGCTCCGCCTCCCGGGTTCACGCCATTCTCCTGTCTCAGCCTCCCGTAGCTGGGACTACAGGCGCCCGCCACTTCGCCCGGCTAGTTTTTTTCGTATTTTTTAGTAGAGACGGCGTTTCACTGTGTTAGCCAGGATGGTCTCAATCTCCTGACCTCGTGATCCACCCGTCTCGGCCTCCCAAAGTGCTGGGATTACAGGCTTCAGCCACGACGCCCGGCCCCAACCAGTTAGTTTTGTCTAATTTTGAACTTCATATAAATGGCATTATACAGTATATACTCTTTTGTGTTTTGTTTCTTTCACTCAACATTATGTCTATGAGAGTCATCAAAGTTGCATGTAGTGATAGTTGGTTTATTTCCATTGCTGAGTTACTCATCTATTGTATGAGTATACTATAATTTATCCACTCTTCCGTTGATAAATATTTGGGTTGTCTGCAGCTTTGTTGACTTTTATGAATAATATTGCTATGAATCTTCTTGCATATGTCTCTTGGTGGGCATAAGCACTCATTTCTGTTGGACATATAATAGAGTATTCATGTATTTAGCTTTATTAGAAACTGTCAGTTTTCCAAAATGATTGTACCAATCTATACTGCCACAACAATGTAAGAGAATTCTAGTTGATCCATGACCTCAGTATTTTTAGGCATTTTAATTTTAAACATTCTGGTAAATATATAGTAGTATCTTGTGATTTTAATTTTCATTTCCCTAATATTATTAAATACCTTTTAATAAATTTATTGGCCATTTGATTTGGGAATCTCTTCTCATTTTAAAAATTGGATTGTCTTTTTCTTATTGATTTGTAAGCATTATTTATATATTTTGGATATTAGTGTTTTGTCAGTATAAATACACACATATACAGAAAATATTTTCTCTCAGCCTTGACTTGTTTTTTTGCTCTCTTAATATTGTCTTTTGATAAACAGAAGTCCTTGATTTTAAGGGCTTCTAATTTAATCAGTTTTTTAAATGACTGATGCGGCCAGGCGTTGTGGCTCATGCCTGTAATCACAGCACTTTGGGAGGCTGAGGCGGGCAGATTACTTGAGATCAGAAGTTCGAGACCAGCCTGGCCAACATGGCAAAAGCCCATCCATACTAAAAATACAAAAATTAACTGGGTGTGGTGGCACACACCTGTAGTCCCAGCTCCTTGGGAGGCTGAGGCAGGAGGATTGCTTGAGCCTGGGAGGTGAAGGTTGCAGTGAGCCAAGATAGTGCCACTGCACTCCAGCCTGGGCAACAGAGCGAGACTCCATCTCAAAAAAAAAAAAAAAAAAAAAAATTGATGCTTTTTGCTTTTTGTTTCTTGTTTAAGAAATCCTTCCCTATCCCCAAGATATTTCCCTAAATTTTCTTCTGAATCTTTATTGTTTGTCTTTTCACATTTAGGGATATTATTTCAAATTAACTTTTGTATGTGATATGAAGTAGGCCGTCAAGGATCTTTTTTTTTCCCTCAAGTAAGGTGATCATTCAAGAATCTCTATTTTATATTTTTATTATCATTCAGGTCAAAAGTTTTCTAATTTTTTTTGTGGCTCCCTTTTTGGCACATGGTTATCTAGTATAGTGCTTGATTTTCAAACACTTGAGGACTTTTTTACTTATCTTTCTTTTACTGGTTTCGAGTTTAATTTCACTATGGTCAGAGAACATATGCTGTGTAGGTGTAGTCCTTTGAAACTTGTTGAGACTTGGTTTGTATGAAAAAAAACTAAGCAATTCAGTTAAAAGGCAGAGATTGTCAGATTGGATTAATGCCAAAACTCAATTATATGCTGTTTATAAGAGACACACTTTAAATATAAGAACACAAAAAAAGCTTAAAGGAAAAGGATGAGAAAAGATATGTTACAAAATAAAGCAGCAAAATGAAGCAGGGGTAGCTATATATTGATATAAATATAATATTTGTATTAATATAAAATAGGATTTAGGTCATGAAGTATTGACCTAAAGCAATTGCTAAGTGAAATAAAGCAAAGGTAGCTGTATGTTAATGTAAATGTAATATTTACATTAATATAAAGTAAACTTTAGGTCAAGAAGTATTACTAGACCCCAAAAATAGATATTTCATAATGATAAGTAGATGAATTCAATTTAATATATAATAGCCCTTAATTTGGATACATCTAATGATATAGTCTAAAATAATATAAAGCAAATATTGACTGAACTAAAATGATACCAGACAAATTTTATAATCAAAGTTAGAGATTTTAATATACTTCTCTCAATAATAAGTCACCAATAGCATCCATAAGGATATAAAAAATTTAAAAGCATGGTTAATAAGTTTGAATTCCTTGACACATATGGAACACTCTAACTCTAGAAAATACATTCTTTTTAGCACTTATATATCTCTTAAAATATTACTTCTGCTCCATTCTCTCCTCTCCTTCTGAGAATGTAATATTTATGTCAGATCTTTTAACTCTATTCCACATGTCTCTTATGCTCAGTTCTGTTCTTTTTTCTCTCTGTGTTTTGATTTGGTTATTTTCTATTGATCTATCTTTTAAGTTCTTTAATTCTGCATTCTACTGTAAGCATTCTGCTGTTTAACCCATCCAGTGGGTTACTACTCTCAGACAATGTATTTTTCAATTCTAGAATATCCACTTTACTCTTTTATAGGTTCCAGTTCCCCGTCCAGAATTTCTATCTTTTATCTACTGTGTCCATCTTTTCCTGTATTTCCCTTAACATAGCAATCGTAATTATTTTAAAGTCCTTGTCTGGTAATTCTTAACATCTGGATCATTTATGGGACTGCTTATTTTTCCTCTTGATTATTAGTCATTTTTTTTGCCATTTATGTCTAGTAATTTATTTTTATGACATGCTGGACAGTGTGTATTTAAAAAAATAGAGGCTCCAGATGATTTTCTCTTCCATCAGGTAGTTTTCCCCCTTTCTTTCGTGGAGTATATTAAGGAACTGATCACCTCAAGCCAATCAGAGATCGAACTGCATTTGAACTAGGTTGTAGTTTTAGTAAAACTTGGTGTAGCTTTCATTTGTCCCAGTTTCTCAGATATGTCCCTCCCTGACTTTTAAATGGAAAGCTGTTAGTTTCTTTCTCTTCAACCCTGAAAGACTATGAGAGATGCAGTTCTGCCACATCGTAGGCTGTTTTCTTGGTGCCCCAGTGGAGATCTTCTACGTGGGTCCAGTGCAATTTTCAGCTCTCACCTAAAATCATCAGTGTCTCCCAGGAAGAAAATGACTGACAATTGACAACTCATCTTAGAAAGGCTTTTTCTCTCTGACTTTTAGTTTATCTAGTCTAGTGGTTCTCACACTTTTTGTTCTTAGGACTCTTTACTCTTTTTTTTTTTTTTTTCTTTTTTTAAGATGGAGTCTCGCTTTTGTCACCCAGGCTGGAGTGCAATGGCACAATCTCGGCTCACTACAACCTCCACCTCTCAGGTTCAAGCAATTCTCCTCCTGCCTCAGCCTTCTGAGTAGCTGGGATTATAGGTGCCTGCCACTACACATGGCTAATTTTGTATTTTTAGTAGAGAAGGGATTTCACCATATTGGTCAGGCTGGTCTGAAACTCCTGACCTCAGGCGATCCACCCGCCTTGGCGTCCCAAAGTGCTGGGATTACAGGCATGAGCCACAACACCCAGCCAGGACCCTTTACTCTTAAAAACTATTTAAGACCTCAAAGAACATTTTGATAGGTGATAATACTGTTGATATTTAACCTATTAGAAACTAAAACAGAAAATTAAAAAATATTTATTAATTCATTAAAAATAACTATATCAGGCTGGGCACAGTGGCTCACACCTGTAATCCCAGCACTTTGGGAGGCCGGGGCGTGCAGATCACTTGAGGTCAGGAGTTCGAGACCAGGCTGGCCAACATAGCGAAACCCCATCTCTACTAAAAATACAAGAATCAGCCAGGCATGGTGGTAGGCACCTGTAATCCCAGCTATTCAGGAGGCTGAGGTAGGAGAATCGCTTGAACCCGAGAGGCGGAGGTTGCAGTGAGCCAAGATCATATCACTGCACTCCAGCCTGGGTGACAGAGCAAGACTCCATCTCAAAAATAAAAATAAAAATAAAAATAACTACATCAAACCCCTTAGATGTTTACACAAATAACATATTTTCTAAATTTTTCAAAATAAAAACAATTTTGAAAACACAATTTTCATAAAATGTATACAGCTTTTTCCAGATGTTGTTTTGGATCAGAATTGTTTTTCTCCCATGACCTACTATATCTTACTGGGAAGTGGAAGTCAGGTGATAACACTTTATTTAAAACATATAGATAAGTGTTTACTAACTTTGGCTGCATATTAGAATGACTTGGAGAGCCTACTTTAATGCCCAGGCAAACACCCCAGATCAATGAAATCAGTATCTCTAGGTTGGGGCCCAGATATCTGTATTTTTTAAGTTCCTGGCCAGGCATGGTAGCTCACGCCTGTAATCCCTACACTTTGGGAGGCAAAGGGCGGGCAGATCGCTTGAACCCAGGAGTTTGAAACCAGTCTGGGCAACATGGCAAAATCCCATCTCTGACAACAACAACAAAAAAATTTACTGGGTGTGGTGGTGCATGCCTGTGGTCCCAAAGCTATTCAGGAGGCTGAGGAGGGAGGATCACTTAAGCCCGGGAGGCAGAGGTTGCAGTGAGCTGAGATTCACCACTGCACTCCAGCCTGGCCGACACAAGAAGACCCTGTCTCAAAATAAAATAGAGTAAAAAAGTTCCCCATGTGGTTACAGTATGTTACAAGGTTGAGAACCACAGCTACAAAATAAAAGGACAAGAACTCTGACTTGCCCATATGTTGTCTTCCCATCAGACATTTGTTACTGTGCATGGCATGATATGTCTGTCTCTGTCTGTCTGTCTTCCATCTCCCCCATTCCTTATTTTGTAGTTACTTCTCTCATTAACCAAACAGCTTTTTTTTATTTTTTATTTTTTATTTTTTATTTTTGACAGTGTCTCACTCTGTTGCCCAGGCTGGAGTGTGGTAGAATGATCTTGGCTCACTGCAGTCTTGACCTCCTGGACTCAAGCGATACTCCCATCTCAGCCTCCTGAGTAGCTGGGACCACAGGTGCACACCATCCCACCTGGCTAGTTTTACAGTTTTTTGTAAGATGAGGTCTCACTGTGTTGCCCAGGCTGCTCTCGAATTCCTGGGCTCAAGTGATCCTCCTCTTCGGCCTTCCAAACTACTGGGATTACAGGTGTGAGCCACTGTGCCTGGCTCCCAACAGGTTTGAGCCTTGTAGGCCAGCCCCTTTGTATGCCTCCCTGACTGTCATGCTTCCCTCTATTTGCTCTCTTTTTTTTTCTTCTTCATCCATTATTCCCTGCTTAGCTTATCCCATTCCTTAAACTGCTTTTAATTTAGTACTTGATCATAAATTTTCAGACTTGGTATATTAGTTTCTAAAGTATTTAGTCTTCATTTAGAAGCTACATAAACAGGAGTGGGCTATTTTTAGTTTTTTTCCAGGGAACAGAAACCAAGTGAAGATTGGCACTCTCATTGCCTCTCAAAGGAATAAAGGTGTTCTGTCCCTAGCTGAGGCCCTCCTGGCCTATCTTAGGCTGTGGAGAGGACCTCAGGCTTGCTATGGGATGCTTACCTCATTGGCTGAAGCTGGGGATAATAAGACTGCTTTCAAGCATCTTCTCTGGGATTCTGTTCAGGTAGGAGAGTTGGAGATCACTTATGCTGGTAGCTTGGATGAGACAGCAAGAAACCCTGTGTACATAATGTCTGTATGTACCTTCAAGTCTTTTATACTTTAGTGCTTTGGACTGCCTCATTGTGTGCTCTCTGCAGAGAAGTTGGTTATTTCTACTTATACATTGGTCCTCTCATGTCTTGGCTTCTGTTGGCAATGCCTCTGTTAGGTGTGGGCGTGCTCATTGTCTTCCCACCTTGTACAGAGTTCTTTTCAAAGCCCACTTGCTCTACTCCCTGAGAGAATCATAGACACAGTCTCTGGGCTAGAGGAGACTCTGGAGAGCATTCAGGACAATACCCTTCTGAAGTACCAATCATTTTCAGGTCTCTCTGACATGAGCTCTTCACATACCTCCCGTAACAGGGAACTCACTCTCTCCTGAGATCACCCCTTCACTGATAGTTTGGATTTGCATGGGAGAAAGTCCTGCCTCACACCGAATTAAGAACTGGTTTAGGGAGCACAGGGTCACACAGCCAGTTAAGTGACAGACCAGGGACAAGAACCAGATTTTCAGATTCCTGACCAGTGCTTTTTCTGTCACGTTGTGATGTCTTGAAGTCTAAGCACAGACCCTGACTCTTGGAAAGAAGATGATTCATTAGCTAACCTGTTCCTGAAGAGATCAGAGAAGATTGCTGGAACTTGCTGCATGACCAGGAAAGTAAGCTGATGTGATAGAAAAGAATGCCTTCGTCTGGGAACAAAAACATCTCAATTTGGGTTCTGGTTGACACTGTGGACCTTGAATTGGTTAATTTTCTTCTCTGAGCTTGCTTTCTTCTACAAAAAATATGGAAAATAATCCTTACCCTTTCTCCTTCCTGGGAGAGTTGTAAAGCAGATAAGAAGTCTGAGTTCTGAAGCATCATACAGAGGTGTTGGAGAGTATTAATAGCAGTAAATGAACTCACATCCTTTTGGCTGCACAGGTTCGGGAGGCCTTGAGGAAAGCAGAGAAGGAGCTAGAATCACACAGCTCATGGTATGCTCCAGAGGCCCTTCAGAAGTGGCTGCAGCTGACACATGAGGTGGAGGTGCAATATTACAACATCAAGAAGCAAAATGCTGAGAAGCAGCTGCTGGTGGCCAAGGAGGGGGTGAGAACTGCCCTTCTATTGCCCTCTTTTCTCCTTTTTGCCCTTCTCCCTTTTGCCTGCATATCTTCCTCTTCTCTCCCTCTCCCTGTTCCTCCCATTGGGTGAAGAGATATCCTGGTGGTGGGTTCTGTTTCTTTCCTAATGTTCAGCTCCTGACAGTGTCCTTAGGCTTCTGGAGGAGGGAATGAGGGTGTAGGGGCATTCCCGCCTATCTTCTGGAAAAGATGAAATAAGTGGAGGCAGGCAGAGGGAAAGCTATGCCAGCCTCAGGCTGCCATGGGGACAGAGGTCCTCCTGGGGCAAAAGGGCTATCAAGGACCCCTTTGCTTCTCCCCTCGCTTTCTCTATTTTGTCCCCTCCTTTTTCTTCTACCTTTCCTGCCTTTCTCTTTTTCCTCTTTCTCTTCCTTTTCCTTGTGCAGTCTAAGTTGGGCTAGGAGGAGTGGGCCCCAGCCATAGGGGAAGGCCTGTCTTATTTCTTCCAACCTCGAATCCCTGCTCTTTTTGAACTGGGGGCCTCATCTTTGCAGGCTGAGAAGATAAAAAAGAAGAGAAACACACTCTTTGGCACCTTCCATGTGGCCCACAGCTCTTCCCTGGATGATGTAGATCATAAAATTCTAACAGCTAAGTAAGTAACACCAGTTATCTACTCTGGCAATGTCCATATCATCCTCAGAATTTGAGGGCATACAGGGCCTCCAACACCAATTCCATTTCCTCATTGGTGGAGGGACAGCTCTGGTCTCCTCCTTCAGCCTTTATTTATCTCTCGCCTTGCTCTTAAATTTATGAGTTTATTGTGTGTTTATTCACACATATTCTCAAAACTTGTTCCTCTGAGAAGAGGCTTCATTCCTATTGGGGTTCACACCAAGTCCATGCCTGCTGTTCTCTTTCCTCTGTCTTCAGGCAAGCACTGAGCGAGGTGACAGCAGCATTGCGGGAGCGCCTGCACCGCTGGCAACAGATCGAGATCCTCTGTGGCTTCCAGATTGTCAATAACCCTGGCATCCACTCACTGGTGGCTGCCCTCAACATAGACCCCAGCTGGATGGGCAGTACACGCCCCAACCCTGCCCACTTCATCATGACCGACGACGTGGATGACATGGATGAGGAGATTGTGTCTCCCTTGTCCATGCAGTGTAGGTGACCTCTTTGGGGGCATGAAGGAAGGAGCCTTTGATGCACAGGTTGAGAAGTCTGTGGCCTCTGTTGTGCTTAAACAGCAGATGGGGCAGATACCCAGGAAGATAGTTCAACTCATGACCTTGGTCAATAAAGCACAGTTTGCTCAGGTTATTTCTTTATAGTTGTCCTTTTGGTGTTCTTTCCTTGTTGTGTGCTCTGTATGCCCCTTTGGGTCTATTACGCTAAGTGTGTCTCCCTTCAGTCTTTTTCACTTTATTGTCCCTAACTACCACTCTATCTACCTTTATAAAAAATAA
The DNA here is from genome assembly GCF_047675955.1 of Chlorocebus sabaeus. Taxonomy (NCBI): domain Eukaryota; kingdom Metazoa; phylum Chordata; class Mammalia; order Primates; family Cercopithecidae; genus Chlorocebus; species Chlorocebus sabaeus. The sequence goes on along the minus strand of NC_132904.1, from coordinate 67,889,773 downwards.
TGCCCTTTAGTGAATTTCAATGTAAAAATGGCATTCATTTTGACTATTTATTGAACTTATTTATTTTGATTTTTGTTCATTATTCTTAATTGCTAAAGTAGATGAATTGAATGATGTTTCTCTTTGTCTTTTTGTGAGAGGCCCTATAAAGCAGTAGTCCCTTAAAGTGATATAGTCCTAAATCCTCTAAGTTGGAAAGGCATTCTTGCCCAGGAGGGATCTCCTGCACAAGCATGTCTGACTTTCCACCTGGACTCTTGGATCCCACCCTCTCTTCCTCTGTCCTGGGTCTTCCCTCTCCCTTTTCTCCCCTGCAAGTGATGAGAGTTGAGTAGAGCAGAGCCAAATGGAATAACACTGGAATTCTTCAGTGAATGAAGGGAGTTTTCCCTTACTGGCCCACAACTGAATTTTTCTTTGGATCAGATGCTATTTTAAGTAAGTAGAACAGCCCTTATGGTAAAGCTATTGTCCTAGGCCCATATTCTGCCAGTACGGGGGAGGGCAGAAGTCTGGGGCAGTGTTAGGGCCTTACTTTCACATTCTTTAATAAGGCTGGATTCCCACTCCAGACAGAATTTATTTGTAATTTTGTCAATAATACTTTGCCCCTGGCCAAGCCTCTTGGTTCTTCTGATCTGATAACTTGTTAGGCCTTTAATCAAAGGCTTAACAAGGACAGGATCACTGACAGGCAGAGCTTGATCCTGACTTGTTGATCTGAAGTCTTCTGTGTTCTCCAGGCTGGGAGGGACCTTAATTAGCTCTGAGCTACCCAATCCCTGCCCCCAGTCCTTCCTTTATTACATTGATGGCAGGCCAAAGCCCTCCATAAATCAGATTCTATTCTCCTTTTTGGCCTGGCTATTGGCCCTAGATGCTGCCTGGCTGATGGGGCGTAGGTTCAGTGACCGCTCTCTCTGCTCTACATCCGCCGGCTCAGATGATCAGTCCCTCTGGAAATACCCTGGTTTGAGGAGCCCCTTTGGGGCATTTTGTTTTTCCAACTTTTGGGACTAAATCAACACTCCTACCCCATGGGTCCCTTCTCCTGCCTGCTTCATGCCCCTGCCTGTTCCCTCTATCCCCTCAGCACTGTCCCTACTAACTACAGGGAGGAGTTCGGGGGTAAGAAGAATCAGCCTGCTTGGCAAGAGCTGGTTAGAGAACACCCCTGGTAATGGAAGGCTTAGGCTTCTCCCTTTAGCTCAGCTATGCAGATAACCTGGTAGCCCTTCTTCCAGCTGGGCTGGGAGAGAAAGAGGGAAGGAAAAATCATCCCTTTCTTTTCTCTTTTTCTTGTTTCTCCCTTTTCTTCCCAGTTTCCCCCTTCTTTCTCCCCCTTCCCCTCCTTATTCCAGACTTCCTCATCCTCTTCAGCCTCTCTTTCATACCTTGAAAGCTACCAGCATAGAAGCCCTGCCTCCTGAACTCTCTATCACTATGGAACTATGCTCTCTCCCTGATGGCCCTTCCAAGGCTTCTTTCACCCTTGAAAGAGGCCCTTTCTCTCATCTTTAGGGAGAAAGCAGAGAAGCCTATCTATCAGGGTAGGGGAGAAAGAAGAAAGGTCTGTACTCTCTTTTAGCTGGGAGTGAGCCCAAGGGGGGATGCACTAGCATATTCCTAAGTTACTTGGTGCCCATGTGTCCCTTCACTGGGCATGGTGGCCATTATCTCCAGGACCCCGATTTGCAGCCTGATCCAAGAGCTGGTTCTTTGTTGTTTATGTGCTTATTGGAAAGTGAAAAAGAGTGAACATTAGCATAAAAAGCATCCATAGTCCCACCATATTTGAGCACCTTCTCTGTCACTCTTTTGTTTGTGAAACTTTTTATGTGGTTAAGATAATGATAGCCGCTACCATTTATTGAGTGCCATAACCTGAAACAGGTGCCTTAAAGACATTATCGTGAGGTCTCAGAAGAACCTTGCAGGATTTTAGAAATTAGGAGTTAAAATGGGGAAGTCAGCTGCTCAAGGTCACAATTAGAAGTGAAAGTCCTGGTTTCAAACTCTAGTGTTTGGTATTCCAAAGCTCAAGGCTAATACATATAATTCTGTATCCTTTTTCCCCTCTGAACATTTTAATAGGCATTTTTCCTATTTTCTTAAAGTCTTTTTATAAGCATCATTTTTAATAGCTCTATAGTATCCCAGAAACTGGATATATTATCATTTTCCCATTGTTCATTCTTTATGTTTACTTTCATACAGCTATTAATAAAAAGTAAACAATTATGTTTACTTCTCAATCAATTATTATTAATGGTGAACATGTTTATGTATAAGTCCTTGTCTATGCTGTGAATTATTTCCTGAGGTTGGCTTTCTGAAAAGGCTGGTTCTTAGTACTCTCCCGGACCTTGTCCCAAGCCCCTATCCTACCCTTCCTTGCCTGTGTCTACTCACTAACTGCCTTGCCACTTCCCTTTATAGTGACATTGGCCATAGGTCTCCTTCTATTGGAATTGCCACTAAAACTGACCCGGGCACCTCATCTTCAATTTCCCAGCCTTTTAGGACCCCTGGTGGGAGGTTTCTGGGAGGAGGTGCCCCATCCTCCCAATTGGCATTAGAGGCCCAGGGTGGTCTCCAGCAAGCATTTATTCATGGGCACCTCTTTACCTGCCAGCCCAAAGTGGGCTGGCCCCTCCTGACACTTTCTTCATTCTTCTTGCAGCCCCTAGCCTGCAGAGCAGTGTTCGGCAGCGCCTGACGGAGCCACAGCATGGCCTGGGATCTCAGAGGTTGGTAGAGGGCGAGGCTGGCCACTTCTTGACAAGCCGGGTATCTCTGCGGCGAATGCGCAGCCTTTCATCTGGACAGTCTTTCAGTTCTGAAGGCTACGGGACGAGCTCTCCATCTGCCTCTGCTGCTGCTTCTTGCTCCTCTTCTACCACCACCATCACCACTACCACCACCACCACCACCACCATCACCACCGTCCATGTCCACCCTGTTTATTACCACCACAGCACTTCCTATTTCCTCCAGACGGAGCCCTACCCTGACACACCCCCTTCTGACAGCACCGCTGTGATGCCTGGGCATTCAGAGAGCTTGGGGTATCAGCTGTCTCTCTTCTCTTTCTTCCCTTCCTTCCCTTTCTGCTGCTTTTACTTTGGTTTCTGCCTGCCAGCTGCTGCTTGATCAACTCTGGGGGTGTGTCCAGTGGGGAATCTTCTTCTTATCCTGTTTGTTCCTAGCTCTGGGATTCCTTTTTAGGGTCAGCCTACTTTCTCCCCTTCTGTGTTTGGGGTTTGCTGGCTCTAAAAATGAGTAACGACTTTCTTCCCTCATGACCCTATAGCACTTTTGCCTAAACTATGCACTTTCACATTAGTTCTCACTTGGGCCCTCACTTCCTTCACTCCTTCAACAAGCATTTACTAATGCCTACTCTGTGCCAGGCTCTGCCGGGCATAGGGGTTCACTGGTAATAAGACACAATCCCAGCCATCAAGAACTACAATCTTGTCTGAGAGAGATACATAAATAATTATGGGAAAATTTATTAAGTGCTATGGGGGTGTTGAGGAAGGAGTGACTAACAGTGTGTACCTGGGTGGAATGCTTCACCAAAGAGATGAATTTGTGCTAACATGCTGTGTGAAGGGAAAGGAGAAAGAGTATTCTAGGCAGAGGAAACACTGTGTGCAGAGACATGGAAATTCAAGAGAATATGATATATTTGTGGTTAGAACACTGGATATGTGTTGGTGGGAAGGAGAAACAGCTGAGGCTAAAATGATGAAGGCTCTGAAAGGAAAGGGTTTTGGCCTTTAGGAGATGGAAAAGGCTTTAGGAGATGGAAAACTACAAAAGGGTTTCTAAGAGAATATGAATCAGTCACATTTGCATTTTAGAAATAACATTTTAGTGGCTGTGTGAAGGAAGGAAGTGTAAGACTACAGGAATTTGGAAAACATTCCAGTAGACCACTAGGGGAGGTAATGAGGCCTTGGGATAAAAAGACATGATGAATTTGGTAACTGGCTACAGTGGTGAAGGAAAGGGAGGATCTAGTATGACACTCAGGTTTATAGCTTGAGTGACTGAATGGACATAGCATCCTTCATGAAATTAGGGAACCAAGACAGGGGACATAGGTTTTGGGGTTTTGGACAAGAAGAGTTTATAGGTGGAGCAGGAATTAAAATATACATTTTTAGAATAGTAAGTTAAGGTTCTAAAAGGGTAATTCCCTCCAGGTCTCACAGCTAGTTGAGAGCAGAGACAGATTAGAACTTGGCATTCCATTCCAGAATACTCCGTTGGGTATTTTTATCTTTTTACAAGGTCTCAAAAAGTACACTGGAAAATAATTGGTGAAAGTTTTTTCTTCCACAGCTTTGTCTGGCAGCTGCAGGGACTTTTCTTGCTAATACCCAAGATGGTAGACTAGGATCAGAGGTAGTAGCCTTGACCTTGCCTGGAACAAGCTTAGGAGACACTCAGAAAGTCCTTCCCCTCTGGAAGTACTTCTCATCTCTGAAGTGGTGACCACAGCCCAGTCCTGGCCTCTGGGCTGCAGTCTGTTTACTCTGTTGCTTTTTTTTAGTTCTATCTCACTCTGGATACCCATTTATTCAACTCTGCCCCTTAAACCTCTGGATAGTTATGCTCGAGGGCTGTTCCTTTCTCTTGCACAAAGGGATTGCCCTTACTAAGATTATTACTCAGCAGAGCCACTCATATCCATTCTCATTCTCATTTTCATCCAAAAGCCTAGGAAGGGAGACTGCTCCTTCCAGTACAGATGGAGAGGATCAAATTGGGTTGGGGAAACTAGGGGATGCTGTGAATTCCATGCTCCAAGGTTTAAGCTGAGGGCAGTGGGGAGGAAGGGCGGAGAGGTACCTGTATCCACCTGGCCTGTTCACTACTTAATTTTCTTTTGCACCATGCACCAGAGGATCATCTCTAAAGGCAAACAGGCTCTCTAGTAAGGTCAGTAGCTTGGGATGGGAGTCCGAGGCAGCCCAGCCTTTGGGGAGGGACCCCTGGCCTGATTGTTCTCAGTGATTCAGGGAGGGAAGGTGAGCCTGCCTCATGCTGGGCCTTTTCCCTCCTATATCTCCCTGGGCTTCCTCCCAGGTTCTTATCTTGCTTTGGCAGTCTAAACTTTTAGTTGACGAGGGAGGCATAGAAGGACAGGAATCAGGCTGGGTGCAGTGGCTCACGCCTGTAATCCTAGCACTTTGGGAGGCCAAGAGGGGAGGACTGCTTAAGCCCAGGAGTTTCAGACCAGCCTTGGAAACAAAGTGAGACCCTGTCTCTACAAAATCAAAAATTTAGTTGGGCATGGTGGCAGATGCCTGTGGTCCCAGCTACACGGGAGGCTCAGGCAGAAGGATCACTTGAGCCTGGGAGGTCGAGGCTGCAGTGAGCCAAGATCACGCCATTGCACTCCAGCCTGGGCGACAGAGTGAGACCCTGTCAATAAATAAATAAAAAGATGGATAGGAATCAAGACCAAATAGGGGTGTGGTCCAGGAGAAGTGAGGCTGGGAAGGCCCTAACCTCCTGATTTCTCCTTCTTGGTGTTAGAGAGGGTAGGATCCCAGGATCTTCACTTCCTCAGCTTAGAGGACCCCTTTTCTCAGTGTGATTGCTCCCCAAAACTTCCTTGGCACCTTGCTCCTTGGTTTATAATAGTGTTTGGAGAAGGCAACATATGGAGAGGATCATCTTGGGGCTTAGGGAAACAAGGACAAGTTTAGAAGCAAGGACAGTGTCAGATATATGAAACCAAATATGAGACTGAATATTTGTAAATACTAGAATATGTGGCTAAAACAATATTTGTAGAATGGAAGCTGAGCTGGACTTGTTCTCTGCTGCCTGCTGAGTCCAGGAAGGTACTGGCCCATGGGGTGGCTACTTAGTTATTTGCTTCCTACTGAGAATTAAGTCTACAATAGCTATGAGTCAACCCCCTGCTTTTGCCTGTTTCAGGGGCCTGGTACCCTCCCTAACTTCTGACCCTCAGCCTCTTTCTTTCTAGGTCCTATGGTGGTCTCCTTTCCCACTCATGACTCTTCCCCTTTGGCTAGCAGATGTTTAAACATTTCCCTTAGCTCTCTTCTCTGCTTTTGCTGAAGTTCTCAGGCCTCTAGGAAGGCAGAAGGAGGATTCAGGATTGGCAGAGAGAGCACCTCCATATCTACCTTTTTGTCTGTAGAGCAGGAGGAGTGGCATCTGGAATTGATTCATGGCTTAGGAACCACCAGCTCCTTAAAGGGTCTCAAGTTCCTAGACTAGCCTGTGTGTGTGCATGTCCAATGTGCGGTGGCATGTCTCCATAACTCAGCCTTGCAAAGAAACCTCTTGTGACCGGCCCTTACATAGGCCTTTCAGCTTGGCAGGCCTCATCGTCTTCATTCCCACAATAATTTCTACATTTCCAAGTGCTTTGCCAGCATATTTGATCCTCCAAACAGTCTTGTAAGATAAATTGAATTGGTATTATCTTCACTGGGCCAAAGTTAAGAACTAGCAAGTTTAGATGACTTGTCCAAGATCGCACAGAAGAGTCCAGAACTCTTCTGAACCATTGCTCTTTAAAGGCCAACATCCTGTCTTTCTATGCCTCCCTACGTTCTCCCTGTCAGCAGAGGTCTGTAAGAGACCCCACCCTTCCTGCCGCACCACAGACTTTGGTTTGAACTCTGCAATACCTATCTATGACCTCCTTTGAATCCTGTGAGATGGTTAGAAGAGGCAGCATCCTGGCCTTTTGGGGTGGCTGAAGGATTTTTTGCAAGGCTGTTCTAACCTTCTCATCCCCAGCCTGGGTCAGGTCCACTGACTGCATGTGCCCTGTTCCTTGGGGCATGACCCAGACTGGATAATCTCCTAAGGTGTGACAGGAGTAAGTGGGGGAGGAAGGCATGGAAAATGGTGACCCAGAGCAGTATGTGGGTTCTGTGTTAGCTTAAGATTGAGTCCCAGGAAATCTAGCCAGCTATGAGAAGGCAGAGATTTTATTGAGGAGGATACCTGTGGAATTTAAGCCTATGGTTGCACCAGTTCAGAGCCAGAGCATTCACCAGTTGTGGAGCCCAGGTATTGGAAAACCATTTGCCAGACAGATGATGGCATTTTTTGTTTTTGTTTCTTGTCTCTCTTCTCTCCCCATCACTTTTCCCTTTCTTGTCTTTCTCTCTTGGCCCTTCTTTCTACCTGCTTATCCTTTTGCTTTTCTTCCTCTACAATTCTACTCTCCTTTCCCTGTCTCTTTTCCAATCTATCCTCATTCCCTCCTGCCTCCTCTCTTATCCTATACTTACGGCTGCTCAACTTCTGTCTATTCCTCTTTCCTTTCTCCTCCCCACCTGCCTGTTCATCCTATTTCTCTCTCCTGCTGCTCTATCCCCATTTTCCTACCCTGTCCTTGTCTTCTTGTGTTGTCCCTTTCTCCTCTTCACCTTTCCACCATCACCCCATCCAATATATGTCCCTTTCTTCCTCTCTGCCCCATGTCTTGCAGGGATTTGACCCATTCCGATTCGGAGTCCTCCCTCCACATGAGTGACCGCCAGCGTGTGGCCCCCAAACCTCCTCAGATGAGCCGTGCCGCAGACGAGGCTCTCAATGCCATGACTTCCAATGGCAGCCACCGGCTGATCGAGGGGGTCCACCCAGGGTCTCTGATGGAGAAACTGCCTGACAGCCCTGCCCTGGCCAAGGCATTACTGGCGCTGAACCATGGGCTGGACAAGGCCCACAGCCTAATGGAGCTGAGCCCCTCAGCCCCACCTGGTGGCTCTCCACATTTGGATTCTTCCCGTTCTCACAGCCCCAGTTCCCCAGACCCAGACACGCCATCTCCAGTTGGGGACAGCCGAGCCCTGCAAGCCAGCCGAAACACACGCATTCCCCACCTGGCTGGCAAGAAGGCTGTGGCTGAGGAGGATAATGGCTCTATTGGCGAGGAGACAGACTCCAGCCCAGGCCGGAAGAAGTTTCCCCTCAAAATCTTTAAGAAGCCTCTTAAGAAGTAGGCAGGATGGGGGTGGCAGTAATGGGACAGCTTGTCCTTCCCTGGGTCTTCTGCCTCTCCTTCCCTCCCTCCCTTCAAGATAACTGGCCCCAAGAGTGGGGCATGGGAAGGGCTGGTCCAGGGGTCTGGGCACTGTATATACCTGCACTGTACATCCCTGGGTCCTTCATTATTATTTATTAACTGACCACCATGGCCTGCCTGCCCTGCCTCCCTCCCAACCATGGGCTGCTGCTGTCACTCCCTCTCCACTTCAGTGCATGTCTTAGTTGCTGTTCCCTCAGCTCCCAGCTCCACCTCTGGGGTTCAGCTTCTGTCTCTGCTGTCCCAGTTTTGAGGTTTGGTTTCTTGTTTCTGTCTCTTGCTTTCAGGCTCCTCCCTCCCACCACTCCCCAGCTTCCCCTAGCAGTTACAGGGAAGATAGGAGGAGTAACTTCTGACATGTTTGCCTCAGATCCGTTCCACCCCACTCACAGTGGTTCTATTTGCTCCAGACTGGGGCCAGGGCCTAATCTTTGGGATTTGTTCTTTGGTATTGTTGTGGGTCAGAAGGAACCTCATCCTAGATCTCACTCAGGCTTCCAGGAGTCCATGGGGGAGTGAAACCAATTCTCAGAGAACAACCCACCAGAGACTTTTAAAGAGAGGCTTGGGGATGGGTTGGAAGAGGCCTCTCTTCATTGGAGCATGAGTGGATGCCAGAACTGTAGGTTATAAGGCAGTCACTTTTTCTCTCTTCTCCCACCCACACCTGCCTCCCTCTTACCCCTGCTCCCCCACACCGCAGGAGGGTTTGTCTCTAAGAGGTGCTGCCCCAAAGCTCCCCAAGCATCATTACTCCTGGGGCTCAGGACAAGTGGCTCCCCTGGCCCGGGGAGCCACAGCCATGATACAGGACTCTTATGGAGCCCTGGAGTTGTTGGGCAAGGATGCTGTCATATTTTTGAACCAAAAGACAAACAAGTTAAAAGGAAAAAAATCTCCTGAATTTCCCAAGTGCCTACGCTGCATATTCCCCTTGTTAGATCCCATTTTCATGTTACTTTGTAGCCTTGGCCAGAGGCTCAAAAAGGACACAACCAGTTTGGGGGAGGGGTGGCTAAGGAAGATGGTATAGGTGAAGGTGGCTGTGTGACCACTTCCCCCCACCCTTCCCACCCTCTATACAACTCTCTCCCTTACCTGTTTTTGCTATGGCTGTAAAGGTGTTTTCCCTCTGCCCCACTCCCTGCCATGCCTTTATCCTGGGATCCTATTTTGGGCCTAGGGTGGGTGCACCTGGGGCTGGTCTTAGGAGGGTGCTAGGTTGCAGACTGCCTTGTACCCCCTGGACACCCTCAAATGGGGTTTTCTGTGTTATTTCATAAGAAGTCCAATAAAGCATGTAGGAGATTTTAACCCCTGCTGGCTTTGACTCTCATTGTGTTCTCTGTGCTGTGGCATGACGGGATGAAGAGACTATCTTTCCTTTGCCCAGGGAAAATGAAACTTGAATGCACATACCCAGAAGCTCTGTGGGCAGGGTTACTAGATACATGCGGGGCGACCAGTTAAATCTGAACTTCAGATAAACAGTTTTTAAAGTATAATTTTCTCTCATGGAGTGTCTGGGACACATTTTTATTTGCTAAATTGGGAAACCCTATGTCTGGGTAAACTTGACCCTATCTATCCTATAACTTCACTTATGACTTTTAAAAAACATCTATTTAATTTTTCTTTTTCGTTTTTTTTGAGACGGAGTCTTGCTCTCTTGCCCAGGCTAGAGTGCAATGGCGTGATCTTGGCTCACTGCAACTTCTGCCTCCTGGGTTCAAGCGATTCTCCTGCCTCAGCCTCCTGAGTAGCTGGGATTACAGGTGCGCGCCACCATGACTGGCTACTTTTTGTATTTTTAGTAGAGACAGGGTTTCACCGTGTTGGTTAGGCTGGTCTCAAACTCCTGACCTCGTGATCTGCCTACCTCAGCCTCCCAAAGTGCTGGGATTACAGGAGTGAGGCACCACGCTGTCCTAATTTTTCTATTTTTTGTAGAGATGGGGGTCTCGCTATGTTGCCCAGGCTTATCTCAACACCTGGTCTCACATGATACTCCCGCCTTAGCCTCCCAAGATGCTGCGATTACAGGCTCACTTATGACTTTCCATGATTTTTCAAATTACTTCACAGGAAGCTTGGGCAGCTTCTGGAGGGTAGTGAGAAACCAACGAAAAGGCTTTAGGGAAAAAATGCCACAGATGAAATTTCATAAAGATCGCTTTGGGTAGCCCAAATCAGAAGCTTCTACACCAGCCTTGCATATTAGGGTTCTCATCTATTCTTATTCTCCACTTTAAGTCACCAAGTCCATCCTACCTCCACAAGGCAAATACCCTGTCTCTGCTACCATCCACTGAAGAACCCTAAAAGCAAATGTGTACTGACCCTGCCCTGCTTAAAATTCTCTCAGGGATCTGATTTGCGTCAGGATAAAATCCAAACGCCATTGGCCTTGCGCGGTTTTCTTCCAGTTCCTGAGTGCCAGTCTTCTGGCCGATCTGAAAGCCCGGGCTCCAAGCTGCCCACGGCTGTGGAGCCTAGGCTTGAGCCCACAGCGGACGGCAGTGTTAGGATTATTACAATAAATGTCAAAGCAAGAAAAACGTTCCGGCCCGTTAGGTTTTGTTATTTCAAAAGCAACAAAATAAGTGAACCGCCTTTCCTCCGGCGAAGACACGCACGCGACAGGGGCGGCGCCTGACCTAGCAGGCTCTAGGTGTTACGCCAGGGCCCCAAGGCGTCCAAATTCGGCTTGCCCACACAAAACATGGCGGCAGGAGAGCAGCGTTTCCGCCGGGCATGTCCACATCCAATGGGGCCCATGGGAGAGGCGTAGTCTTCTGTGTCTTGCCCAGACTCAACATGGCGGCTACAAGGCGCCTGAACTAGTCTGCGGAGCCTACCCCAGGCGTGGGCCGTAGCGTCGACTAACGTCATTCGAACCCCGTCGCACCCCTTTGTGCGTCACGGGTGGCGGGCGCGGGAAGGGGATTTGGATTGTTGCGCCTCTGCTCTGGAGAAAGTGCTGTCTGGCTCCAACTCCAGTTCCTGTCCTTGACCAGCGCCTGCAACCTAACCCTTCCTACTCTGTCACCTTCTTGATCCCGCCGGCGCTTTAGAGCTGCAGTCCAGTCTCCGATCCTTCAGAGCCTCATCCACTAGCTGCGATGCATGTGATCAAGCGAGGTGAGGGGGCAACGACGTGGGCGAGAAGGGAGGTGAGGGGACGCGGGCTGCCGCCGCCGGAGCTGATGCCCAACCCGCCCGCCCGCCCGCCTGCCCGCCTGCCCGCCTGCCTCCGCTGCTTCCCGCCTTTCCCGCCTTTCCCGCCGCGGCCTTCCGCCCTGTCAGCTCGCTCGGCCTTCTGTCTTCAGTCAGCCTGCCCCGAACCTCCTTCGGGCCTTCAGGCTGCACCCCCTCGGCTTTGTCATCCTGCCGCCTTTCAAAAGGATAACGCCCTGTATCGAGTAGTGACTGCCGAGCACTTTCCAGGCACTATTTTATTCCTCTCTACAAGCCTCTGAAAGAGAGTTTATTAGCTCCACTTTACAGATGAGGAAACTGAAGCTCAGAGCGAGGTTTCGGCGACTGACCCAGAGTCACCTATAGCTGAGAACACAGTTTGATTTGGAAAACCGTGGGGTTGGTGAGGTGTTTTAGGCACCGGGTGGGGGGGCAGCTAGGAAAGAAAGAGGGGGACTCTTTACCCTACATAGCCACTTGTCAGTTTACTGATCTCTTTTGTGGGGTGAGGATAGGAGTGTGGGGTGAGGATAGGAGTGTGGGGTGGAAAAAACAGATCCCAGACAGACAGCATCCTGGAGTTCCTTTCCCTTCATGGCAAGAGATACTGAATCAGAGAAGGTTGGTTGAGACATCTGACAAGATGTGGACTGGGAAGAGTCAGGAATTTGTATTCTTTCTCAACAGTTCCTTTTCATTAGACTTGCCGAGTCCCTGCTTTGTGCCCAGTCCTTTGCTTGGCTTTGTGAGATTATAAGAGGAGGCAGTCCCTGCCTTGGGAATAGGCTTAATCGGGTTGGAAAAACAAGAGCAACATACTTTTAACAGCCACATGAAATATGTATGAACAAGTTTTGAGTTGAACCTACTTGCCTTTGTTAAAGCAATACAATTATTTCAAAATTGTAGGCACTTGGTAAATACTGGTTGATCGACTGGTTGTTTCTGTTTTGTCCTCTAGGCTGTGAACATATCAAAGATGGAGATTTGTTTGAGACAGAGTTTTGCTCTGTCACCCAGGTTGGAGTGCAGTGGTGTAATCATAGCTCACTGTAACCTTGAAGTCCTGGGCTCAAGTGATGCTCTTGCCTCAGCCTCTCAAGTAGCTAGGACTATAGGCATGCACCACCATGGGTGGCTAATTTTTTAAAATTTCTGGTAGTGAAGGAGTCTTGCTGTGTTTCCCAGGCTGGCTTTGAACTGCTGGCCTCAAGCCATCCTCCCTTCCTTGGCTTCCCAAAGTGCTGGGAATACAAGCAAGATGGAGACTTTTCTGCTCACATTTAGCACAGGACCTGACGTGAATAGATTCTTAAAGAATGAAAGAAAATAATTGTATCAAAATGTAGGACATGATGAGTGCTGCGAATAAGCAGGTAGTTGATTTGGTTTAAGTACAGCCAATGTCCAGATTGGTTTAACTACAGACAAGAGTTGGAAAGGTGGACAGTAGTGGCCCTTCTTGTTTTTGGTATCTTGAGAACATCATTCTCTGAATTTTCCTAGCTCCCATTTTAGCTGACCAAAGAGCAAAATCTTTTATTGATCCATTCCTAAGAGTGAGAGCTAAGCATCTATTTTTGTATTTTTATTTTTTTACATTATTATTTATTAGTTTTTTTTTAGAGACGAAGTCTTGCTATGTTACCCTGGCTGGTCTTGAACTCCTGGGCTCAAGCAATCCTCCCACTTCAGCCTCCCAAAGTGCTTGGATTACAGTGCTGGGAGCCACCGCACCTGGCTTGAGCATCTATTTTTTAAATCATTAGATATGGGAGAGATGTTTAGGATGGTTTATGATAAGTTAGTAACAAAGATAAATTGAAAATGTATGGACTTAGATGACCAGAATGGATAAAATTCAACTCTGTGTTGAATTTTTAACATTTTGAGTCTACTTCTAAATACTGTTGTTTAAAAAGTGCTACTTTGGCCGGGAGTGGTGGCTCACACCTGTAATCCCAGCACTTTGGGAGGCCAAGGCGGGTGGATCATTCGAGGTGTGGAGTTTGAGACCAGCCTGGCCAACATGGTGGAACCGTCTCTACTAAAAATACAAAAGTTAGCTGGACGGTAGTGGTTTGTGCCTGTAATCCCAGCTATTCAGGAGGCTGAGACAGCAGAATTGCTTGAGCCTGGGAGGCAGAGGTTGCTGAAATTGTGCCATTGCACTCCAGTCTGGGCGACAGAGTGACACCCTGTCTCAAAAAAAAAAAAAAAAAAAAAAGTGCTAGATACAACTAACTAAAAAGCACAGCTTATTTTGTTTCTCATTCCTTCATAGAGCATAATTTGATCCAGATGGTTCATGCTGTAGATTCTGCGTTTGTAGCATTCAGCAAGAGTTGTTAATGTACAACATGTACTTAGATTTCTTTCTTTATTTTTTTTATATTTCTATGTTTCTATATTTTATTTTTATGTTTTTTTAATATGCATAGGGTTTTTGGTTTTCTGGACTTTTTTTGTCCCCTCTTATTTTTGGCATGTCAGTGAAATATCAGACTAACTCCTATAGTTTTTGTTAATTTTTTCTTTTTTTTTTTTTTGAGATGGGGTCTTGCTCTGTCACCCAGGCTGGAGTGCAGTGGCATGATCTCAACTCACTGCAGTCTCTGCCTCCTGGGTTCAAGAGATTCTCCTGCCTCAGCCTCCTCAGTAGCTGGGACTACAGATGTGCACCACCATGCCCAGCTAGGGTTTGTTATTTTTAATATAATTATTCAGAAGGGCAACTGGAAGTTGACTTTCAAGTACCTACTGAATGTGCTAATGTCTTGCTAAACACTGTGAGGGCAGTAATGGAGAAGGCAGCTCTGTCTTTAAAGAACTTAAAATTGTTAGGGATTTAGGAACAATCTATATGAAAATTGTTAGAAGAGAATAGTAGATGAGTTTTTTTCATCTGCTATCTTGAGCTGTTTTTCCTAATGGGATAATATCATTCCTCAAGGAGATTATGGTTAAAAAAATAAACACTGAGAACCATTGCAGTAAATGACAAAGTAGCTGACTGAGTTGTAAACTGTTTTGGAATTTAGTGTAGTATTTTCAAAACTTTGGATTGTAACTCGCAGTAAAAAACAAAACGTTTTACAGACATACGTGTATATATGTGGATACACATAAAATGATACAAAAGTTTACGAAATAATGTCTTCGAAAGCATCCACTTGCACTCTAATCTTTCTTTTATTCCAGATTATTTCCCTATCCCTCCCTTCCTCCCCTCTTCCTTCCTTCCTCCTTCCTTCCTTCCTTCCTTCCTTCCTTCCTTCCTTCCTTCCTTCCTTCCTTCCTTCCTTCCTATTCCATTCACAGCCTGCTATATTATTTTACAACTCTGTGTGTGGATACTGTGCTGTGTACTGGGATTCCTGTGATGAGTAGGCAGACATGGTTCCAGCTTCCAAAGATCCTACAATCAATCGAGAAAGATAGACAAATAAAGAAGTAATATGATAAGATATGATAAATACTCTGAGAGGTAAAGTATAGGCAGTAGAGGCCATTCATTCAGTTATTCATAAAGCATTTATTTAGCATCTCTTTGTGCTAGGAGCTGTTGTAGGCATTAGAGATTCTGCAGTGAACAAAGCTAAATTACATTTCTCATTGAGTTTACAACTTGGTGTGGGTGGGAGTGGTAAGTGTATATAAGAAATAAGTAAACATAATCAGTTAATTTCAGATACTGATTAATGAGATGATAGTAAAACAGGATCATGTGATAAAGATGAATGAGAAAATAACCTTGGATTAGGTAGCCAGGAAAGGCTTCTCTGAGAAGCCAACATTTGAGCTGAACCCTAAATAGTACTAAGAGCTAGTAATGTGAGATCTGTGGCCTGAACATTCTCGGCAGAGGAAATTACAAAGTTTGTATCTTGTGGAAAAGGCACGCATCCTTGGTCTTACAGGATTAGGGACATCTTCCTGAAGAGAGAAGAATGAAAGACAGTTTATAGTCAAGAGGAAATCACACTAGTATGCTAGAGGATTTTTTGTTTTATTTTTTATTTTTTGAGATGGAGTCTCGCTCTGTCGCCCAGGCTGGAGTGCAGTGGTGTGATCTCAGCTTACTGCAACCTCTGCTTCCCGGGTTCAGGCAATTCTCCTGCCTCAGTCTCCCGAGTAGCTGGGATTATAGGCACCTGCCAGCATACCCAGCTCATTGTGTTTTTTTTGTATTTTTAGTAGAGATGGGGTTTCACCATGTTGGCTAGACTGGTCTCGAACTCCTGACCTCAGGTGATCCGCCTGCCTCAGGAGTTAGATGTATGGAAATGTGGAAGAGGAACTTTTAGGCAGAGTACGGTATAAGCAATGATGTGGATATGGGAATGGGAAGCCTTCTTGGGACTTACATTTCACAGGGAACAGTAGAAGAGATCTGGGGCCAAACTAAGAAAGACTTTGCTTGAGAGAAGAGGATAATGTAGGCAGTGAGAAGCAGGGATTACTGATGTGATAAAATCAACATCTGGCTTGAAAAACTAACCAAGTGGAATGACAGAATAGAGAACCGCGTGTCATTGGACCTTTAGATCTTTAGTCTGCCTCCTATTCTCACGTGTGAGTTAAGATTAATTACCAATGCACTTTTTTTTTTTTGTCAGTTTCCTGATTGACTTCAGAACTTCTGGCAGTTGCAGAATTTTCTTTTTGCTAAGTTGCTTTCCCCCGCCACTCCGTGTGTAATTGCAGAACGCTAATGTTGCTTTGTGGTTACCTGCCTGCTTAGTTTTCCAATTGCCAGAGCACTGAGGTTTCAGTCCCAGTGCCAGCCAGTTAATTTACCCTGTTCCAGAGTTAAATGCTGCAAATGTGAGCCTAATCAGAAAATTATCACAATGGTGATCAGAAAGAGAAGGGCTAATATATCAGTGTAGAAGAAAAAACAACTTGTTCTAGTGATAATGGTTTAATAGCGATGTCTTATTGTTCATTTATTCTTCATCAAATGTTTGAGAACTTGCCTTGTTCTAGGCACTAAATTTGAGAATACAGATGTGAATGAGAGGGCCAAATGTAAATATATTTAACATGTTTCTTATTGGTTACTTCAGGTTGAGTATCCCTTATCCAAAATGCTTGGGCCCAGAAGTGTTTCAGATTTTGGATTTGTTTCAGATTTTGGAATATTCGCATTATACTTACCGGTTGGGCATCCCTAATCAGAAAATCCAAAATCTGAAATGGTCCAAGGAACATTTTCTTTGAACATTGTGTTGGCATTGAAAAAGTTTTGGATTTTGGAGTGTTTTGGATTTTGGAATTTTGGATTAAGGATACTCAGCCTATAGTTACAATGGATTGTGGGTGCACAAAGGAGACAAAAACTAAATCAGTGTGAGACACTAATATTTATTGAGTGCCTATTGTGTATCACATACTGTGATTTTTTTCCCCATAGGAGCAGCTTTATTTTATAATGAGGTATCATAGTTGTAACTATGCCAAAGTTGTTACAACAAAAGCACTTTTTACCTTATCTCATTTTATTGTCACAGTAAACTGATGAGGCAAGTAGAATAGATATAATAATTAACCCCTTTCTACAAATGAAGATCTGTGAAATGACTGATTATGTTTTGTGGCTTGCCTAGGGTTAAGGCTGTTTGGTGGTTTGATATATTCACTATTCCTGGTAAGAATAAATAAAGGTTGGATGAGCTACTATTTGAGGTTAAACTAAGAGTAGTAAGACTTTTTGTCTAGAAGGACAAAGATATAATCTAAGTCCAAAATCATGAAAAATATTAGGTAAAATATATAGTATGTCAGATGGGATAAGCGCTATGGAGAAAAAGCACAGAAGGGGAAGGGAGATAAGAAGAGCAAGGGCCCTATTTGGGGCATTGCAATTTAAAATGGAATCATCAGGGAAAGCCTCATTGAGAAGGTGATGACATTGAGCAAAAGACCTAAAGGAGATCTATAGCAAGAAGGCCAGGTTGTCAAGGTAGAATAGGAAGGAAGGAAGGTGGGAGAGTTGGAGGTGAAATTGGCAGGTGGGTGCACAGGACAGGTTGTATAGGATTCTGTGGATTTTTTGTTTTTTGTTTTTTGTTTTTTTGAGATGGAGTTTCACTCTTGTTGTCCAGGCTGGAATGCAGTGGCGTGATCTCAGCTCACTGCAACCTCCGCCTCCCGGATTCAAGCAATTCTCATGCCTCAGCCTCCTGAGTAGTTGAGATTACAGGCTCCTGCCACCACGCCTGGCTAATTTTTTGTATTTTTAGTAGAGACGGAGTTTCACCATATTGGTCAGGCTGATCTAGAACTCCTGACCTCAGGTGATCCACCTGCCTTGGCCTCCCAAAGTGCTGGGCTTACAGGCATGAGCCACCACGCCTGGCCTGTGGATTGTTTTTTAACAATTTTGACTTTTATTCTGGAGATAAGAAGCCACTATTAGGAGTTTTGAGGGAGGTAATGGTATGATTCTGAGTTTAACTTTTAAAGGGTAATTTTGGCTGCAATGTGGGATTGGGGGGAATTTAGGAAGTTATCTGTAAATATCTGTATGTATAGAATTCATACTCTTTGAAGGTGACATCAGAGAAGACAATCTCGTCATGAATCTTTTGAGGGGGCCTGAATCTTATCTGTGAAATAGCATTTCATGTTGGTCAATTTACATGTTAATTACATTTGATTCTTTGACATTGTAGTCTTAATAATTGCTAACAGAATTTAATAATTGCTAACATGATTTGATTCTTTAGATGGCCGCCAAGAGCGAGTCATGTTTGACAAAATTACATCTCGAATCCAGAAGCTTTGTTATGGACTCAATATGGATTTTGTTGATCCTGTAAGTAAATATGGTTTTTATCTTGGGTTCCTTGTTTCATGTGTTTCTTTCCATTTGTCTCTTATTCCTGGACCTTCACTCACCTGATATACTTTGGTATTCTGGCTATGCCCTTTGATATAAAATTTGAATTCATTGCTTAAAACATTTTTTTTTCTTAATTTTGGTTCTGTCCTGTGAGTTCTCACTTTTCAGAGAACTATGAATGTGAGTAAAGAGGAAAATTTGATATTAACATTTAATATCAGATATTTCCTTGAGTAAATTGTTTTATTCATTAGTGGAAAAGCCTAGGCCAGGCGCAGTGGCTCACGCCTGTAATCCCAGCACTTTGAGAGGCTGAGGTGGGCGGATCACCTGAGGTCAGGAGTTCAAGAACAGCCTGGCCAACATGATGAAACCCTGTCTCTACTAAAAATACAAAAATTAGCTGGGTCTGGTGGTGGGCGCCTGTAATCCCAGCTACTTGGGAGGCTGAGGCAGGAGAATCACTTGAACCTGGGAGGCGGAAGTTGCAGTGAGCCGAGATCGTGCCACTGCACTCCAGCCTGGGTGACAGAGCGAAACTCCCTCTGAAAAAAAAAAAAAAAAGGGGGAAGCCTAAAGTTTGTTTTGGAATTGTGGTTATTTAGGTAGGAACTGGTTTAAAATTTGCTTTTTGTTATTTATGTAAAAAGATTT
This sequence comes from Chlorocebus sabaeus, assembly GCF_047675955.1. Classification (NCBI taxonomy): domain Eukaryota; kingdom Metazoa; phylum Chordata; class Mammalia; order Primates; family Cercopithecidae; genus Chlorocebus; species Chlorocebus sabaeus. The sequence goes on along the minus strand of NC_132904.1, from coordinate 67,870,982 downwards.
AAGTAATATAAAGTAGATTTCATGGACAATATTTAAGTCAAGAACAAACTATTCATAAACGAGTTGCTCTGCTTTTTTCCTTATCCTTTATAACTTCTAGATTCTAGACTCTCATCAGTTATCTGGGCTGTATTCTGCGGTCTCTGCAGTGTCCTGGACTTCCTCTAATCTTGCCCTCTTCAAACTCGTCTTCCACCTGACTTCTAAAATGATCTTCCTTAAATGAGAATCTCTAAGAACTCTTTTCTTCAAATCCACCCATATTTCCATCTCCTTATTTAGGTATCTTATCTGTACTGCTGTAAAACCTGTGCTCATCTCATAGCTTTAATCATATAACATGGAAATTAATTATAGGTCTTTATCTTACCCTAGAATTGAGGATGGGCTGTGTATCTTATTGTCGTGATATCCTCAGTGCTTGACATATATCTAATTAGCCACTTGACCAAAGTAAGTTTGGTCAAGAGAAAATGATTTTATGCATCTTGAAAATATGTTTATTGTAAATTCTCTTTTACATTGAGGACTTAGGACAATAATTAGAATAGTAGAATGTTAGAGTTGGAATGAACCTTGAGAGCCCATCCCATTTCATCTTTGTTTTATAGGTAAGAAAGTTCCAAAGAGAGAGGGAAGTGACTTAAGTTAGTGGGAGTATAGGGAGAAGCACCTAGGTCTCTTCACTCCCACATGTTCTATTGCCTCATGCAGTAGTACATTTTAGAGCACAGGAGTGTTGCAGCATCCTCAAACTTCCTAAGGTAGATTCTGGTGAAAAACTATCGGTGCACGTCTGTAATCCCAGCACTTTGGGAGACCAAGGTAGGCAGATTGCTTGGGCTCAGGAGTTTGAGACCAGCCTGGGCAACGTGGTGAAACTGCCCAGGTGCAGTGGCACAATCTTGGCCCACTGCAGCCTCTGCCCCTGGGGTTCAAATGATTCTTGTGCCTCAGCCTCCCTCCGTTGGGATTACAGGCATGTGCCACCACGCCCGGCTATTTTTTTTTGTATTTTTAGTAGAGACAGGATTTTGCCATGTTGGCCAGGCATGAACTCCTGGCCTCAAGTGATCTGCCCGACTTGGCCTCCCAAAGTGCTGGGATTACAGGTATGAGCCACACTGTGCCTTCCCTCAACCCTGTTTCTACAAAAACAAAACAAAACAAAACAAAAACAAAAAAAAAACAAAAATTAGCTGGGCATGGTGGCGCATGCCTGTAGTCCCAGCTACTTGGTGGTGGGAGGATCGCTTGAGTCCTGGAGGTTGAGGTTTCTGTGAGCTGAGACTGTGCCACTGTACTCTAGCATAGGCCACAGAATGAGACCCTGTCTCAAAAAGAAAAAAAGTAAAACTGTGTATGCTGTTAGATCTGGCACAGCACAGTTAGCACACAGATGGTATTTTATTCTGAGTTCTAATTGTTTGCCATATTACTCTAGAAACTATTTAGAAGACTTCACTGCTCTTATACTGAACACACCTTATCTACTGGATCTGGGAAGAAAGTGATCGGGAGCAACTTGGGTTTAGCTATATTATAATTAGAATAGATTGCAGACTGTTAAAATAGTTACACATGTATGTGCCTTTTTTTTGAGGGGGGTATGCATTGTTCAGCTGGGAAATACATTTATTTTCTGTTGGATTAAGTGGTTTCTTAAAGATTCAATAAACACACACACTAACAACTTAGAATTTGTTTTTCTTAAAAATGTATGCTAATACCTTGTGCATTACGTGTCTTAAAAATGAACTTACAATGTGGCCTTGAAAACAGTGAAATACAGTGAGGTTTAATGGGGTTGGGGCCAGAAGACTTGTATAATAATATAACCTTGGGCAAGTCCCAGTAACCTGAGCCTCAGATCCTTAATGTAAAATAGGTATAGTAATAATCATCTCACAAAGTGATTATGAAATGTCAGAGATTATCAAAGTTGATAATTTTTGATCAACTTTGGTTGAGAATCATTTGAACCCCAGGGGTGGAGGTTGCACTTTGTAATTTGTGAAGTGCTAAAGAAAGAGTAGTCATTAAATTATCATGACTCAGCCCCAAACCTAATTTATACTTCTTTCTCCTTTAATTGGCATGATTAAAGTTTGATTCATTTGCTTTTCTGTACTTATCCTTATATGGAATTTGGGAAAAGTAAGTATGAAGCTGGAGCCCTGATCACTTAGGGAGGATCTGAATGAAAAATGGTGAAACACTCATATAGAATCATTAGTCTGTTGGGAGAATTTGAATGAAAATAGGGAAATATAGAATCATTAGTATGTTTTCAGCTATTTCCCTGTGAGACTAATTGATTTAAAGGCTATATTTAGGTTTTTTTAAATAACACCTTCATTTTATATGTAGTATACATTTTCTGTAGTTCTGCTGGGTTGTGCATTCTCATTACTAAGTTTCCCACTGCCCACCATTCCGAAAGATAATTTTTCAGATAAGTAAATTGTCTTGTTCTTTGTTTCAGACAGGGTCTCACTGTGTTGCCCAGGCTGGAGTGCAGTGCCATGATCATAGATAGCTCAGGGCAGCCTTGACTTCCCCAGTACAAGCATTCCTCCCACCTCAGCTTACCCTGTAGCTGCAACCACAGGCACTTACCACCTTGACTGGCTAATTTTTTAATTTTTAGTAGGGATAGGGTCTCATTATATTGCTCAGGTTTGTCCCAAACTCCTGCGCTCAAGTGAGCCTCCTACCTCGGCCTTCCAAAGTGTTGGGATTACAGGTGTGAGCCACTGTGCCCAACCTGTCGTTTATATTGTGATGTGAATTTGATTGTTTTCTTTTTTTCTTTCCTTTTTTTTTTGAGACAGGGTCTCACTCTGTCGCCCAGGCTGGAGTACAGTGCCATAATCACAGCTCCTTGCAGCCTCAGCTTCCTGAGTAGCTGGGATCACAGGTGTGTACCACCACACCCAGCTAATTTTTTTATTATTTGTGGAGATAGTGGGGGGGGGGTCTTCCTAGCTTGCCCAGGCTGGTCTCGAATTCCTGGACTTAAGCCATTCTCCCACATTGGCTTCCCAAAGTGCTGTGATTATGGGTGTGAGCCACAACGCCTGGCTTTTTTTTTTTTTTTTTTTTTTTTTTTTTTTAAATAGGGTCATGAACTGCTAAGGTTAAGTGATCCCCTCACCTCAGCCGCTGAGTAGCTAGGAGTATAGGTATGTACTACCACACCTGGCCATGATGGTTTTCTTAATTACTCTTTTAAGGAAGCTATTGTTTCTTGGGAAAGCTCAAGTAATTCTTGGTTTTATTTTTGTAGGCTCAGATCACCATGAAAGTAATCCAAGGCTTGTACAGTGGGGTCACCACAGTGGAACTAGATACTTTGGCTGCTGAAACAGCTGCAACCTTGACTACTAAGCACCCTGACTATGCTATCCTGGCAGCCAGGATTGCTGTCTCTAACTTACACAAAGAAACAAAGAAAGTGTTCAGTGGTAAGTCTTGGGTGAAAAAGTAAAAATTCAGTATTCTCAGAAAAGTAATAAGGGTAGTAGAAATCTTGACTGTTTAAAGAAGCAAATATGGCTAGGTGGGGTGGCTTATACCTCAAATCCCAGCAATTTGGGAAGTCAAGGCAGGCAAATTGCTTGAGTCCAGGAGTTTGAGAACAGCTTGGGCAATGTAGCGAAACCCCATCTCTGCGTTTTAAGAAAAATCTAAAATTATAAAATAGACCGGGTGCAGTGGCTCACACCTGTAATCCCAGTGCTTTGGGAAGCCAAGCAGGTGGATTGCTTAGGTCAGGAGTTTGAGACCAGCCTGGCCAACATGGTGAAACCCCATCTCTACTAAAAATACAAAAAAGTAGCTGGGCATGGTGGCGGGGGCCTATAATCTCGGCTACTCGGGAGGCTGAGGCAGGAGAATTGCTTGAACCCGGGAGGCAGAGATTGCAGTGAGCCGAGCCTATGTCACTGCACTCCGGCCTGGGCGACAGAGTGAGACTCTGTCTCATAAATAAATAAATAAATAGCAAATATGTAAATTAGTGGGAAAGAGTGGACTACAGTTTCCTGTTTCTCCATGTTGCCTATCTGCTGTATAAAAGAGTTGATGTATCTTTGTTCTTTAAGTTTTTTATTCTCTGTCTTTTTAAATTTTTAAATTTTTTTTGAGATAAAGTTTTGCTCTTATCACCCAGGCTGGAGTGCAATGGTATGATTCGGCTCACTGAAACCTCCGCCTCCCGGGTTCAAGCGATTCTCCTGCCTCAACCTCCCGAGTAGCTTGGGATTACAGGCAGTTGCCACTACGCTCAGCTAATTTTTGTATTTTTAGTAGAGATGGGGTTTCACCATGTTGCCTAGGCTGGTCTCAAACTCCTGACCTGAGGTGATCTGCCCTCCTTGGTCTCCCGAAGTGCTGGGTTTACAGGCGTGAGTCACCACACCTGGCCTCTCCCTCTCTCTTTTTTAAAGCCTGTTGTTAGGCACTTGGTGGTGATATGGTTGGAAAAATGAATAATATTTATTGACAAGTTTTGGGTTAAACAAAATGTTACAGTTGTTCCTTTCTCACTAGATGCGAACTCTTCATTTCATCACTACCATTTTACAGCTCAGGGAATGTGGGAAAGGGAAGGTTAAATAATTTGTTCAATATATAAGAAGCCAGCTGGTAGACTGAGATTAAAAAATCTTTATTGTTTCCTATCGGGAGCCAAAAAGGAAAAAAAAGTTTTTAAAAATTTTATGCCAGGCATGGTGGGCCTAATCCCAGCACTTTGGGAGGCCAAGGCAGGAGGATTACTTGAGCCCAGGAGTTCAAGACTAGCCAGGGCAACATAGTGAGACCCTTTCTCTCCAAAATTAAAAACGTTAACAAGGTATAGTAGTGTGTGCCTGTCATTCCAGCTACTCAGGAGGCTGAGGTGGGTGGCTAGCTTCCCAAAGAGCTGGGATTACAGATGTGAGCCACTGTCCAGCCTTAGGAATCTGTTTTATTTATTTATTTATATTTTATTTTATTTTTATTTTTATTTTTATATTTCTGAGACAGAGTCTCACTCTGTCACCCAGGCTGGAGTGCAGTGGTGCAATCTCGGCTCACTGCAAGCCCTGCCTCCCGGGTTCATGCCATTCTCCTGCCTCAGCCTCCCGAGTAGCTGGGACTACAGGCGCGTGCCACCATGCCTGGCTAATTTTTTGTATTTTTAGTAGAGACGAGGTTTCACCGTGTTAGCCAGGATGGTCTCTATCTCCTGACCTCGTGACTCGCCTGCCTCAGCCTCCCAAAGTGCTAGGATTACAGGCGTGAGCCACGGTGCCCGGCCCAGGAATCTATTTTAAACTACAAGAGCTTATAATCACTTTAACTCTAGAAGATTGTTTCTTTAAATGAGGCATTACATATTTCTTCAACATGTATGTGTTTATTGAGCACTTTACATGCTAGATATTGAGGTGGGTTGAGATGAAAAAAAGGGTTGAGAACTACTGTTTTCAACTGTTACCTAAAGATTGAATTAGCTGTTAAGTGGTCTTGATATATTTTCTTTTTTTGTTGTATTTTTTAGATGTGATGGAAGACCTCTATAACTACATAAATCCACATAATGGCAAACACTCTCCTATGGTGGCCAAGTCAACATTGGATATTGTTTTGGCTAATAAAGATGTATGTATAACACTTTTCTGGTGGAAATTTTTTGATAGTCTTTTTTAATATTGCACACATTTTAGAAAATTTAAACACTACAAAAGATACAGGTAAATACAGTTCTGTTTTTTCCTGCCCTGATTCCTGATTTTCCTCTTTAGAAACAACTTTATCATTTTAAAATGTATTTTTCCGGAGCTATTTTGTACGTACATGTGTGTGCATACGTGTGTGTACATATATATTTTTATTTTCAGTGGTACTGTACTGTGCATACTATTTTCATTGATACTTTTTTCACTTGTAAGTATATCTTGTTTGTTCTCTATCAGCCTTTATGAATTTACTCATTTTTTTATAATAGTTGTATAATGTTCCATTTTATAGATATATTGTCATTGTATGTATGTGTAAGAATTCCTTTAGTGATCAATATTTGGTTTTCATCTTTTCACTGCAGTGAATATTCTTGTATGGTAGGTGTTTTGCCCATAGATGAATATATCTGTAAGATAAATCCCTTCAGTTGAATTGCTGAGCCAATGTGTATGTGAATTCAAAATTTTGATAGGCATTGCCAAACTGACTCCCAAAAAGGTTGCTCAGGTAAAATTTTACAAGCTCATGCTCAGCAGCTTAAAAATTATCCACTTGTGTTTGAACCGCTTTCTTAACTAGATGCCAGAGGACAGAAGGGAAAAGATGTAGCCTAACCAGCCCTTTTACACACAGGATTTATTTACCATGTATATCTGGACAGGTTAGAGACCAGTTTTAACTTTGGGTACTAGAATGATTAGGCTGGGTGAGGGGGCTCACGTCTGTAATCCCAGCACTTTGGGAGGCCGAGGTGGGTGGATCACAAGGTCAGGAGATTGAGACCATCCTGGCTAACTCGGTGAAACCCCGTCTCTACTAAAAATACAAAAAATTAGCCAGGCATGGTGACACATGCCTGTAGTCCCAGGTACTCAGGAGGCTGAGGCAAGAGAATGGTGTGAACCCGGGAGGCGGAGCCTGCAGTGAGCCAAGATCATGCCACTGCACTCCAGCCTGGGCAACAGAGCAAGACTCAGTCTCAAAAAAAAAAAAAAAAAAAGAATGATTAATTGACTGTCTCTCTAAACATGTATCTGATGTTAAAGAGACTAGGAGAAAACTGAGTTGTTTGTGTATTGTTAATTTGTGTAATCTTGAAGACAAGGTGAAGACAAAAATACAGCAACAGCATCAAACCTGTGTCTAAAAATATGTCTATTGATAGTCAAGTATTTCAGTTCTGTAATATTCATACTGAGCCCATACCTGCCTTTGGCAACAAAGATGGCCTTAAAATTTTAAGAGAGAAGGAAAGCAAGCTTTCATATAGGTTTTTCTAGTCCTTAGATATGGATCATTATGTAGAAACACTGTTAGTATTTTGAAAACCTGGCTCCGTTTTTTTCTATCAAAAATGATTATTTGTACGTTATTGCTTTTGTTTTCCTCTGAATGGCTTTGTAGCCTACTAAAACTCTGTAATAATGACCAGTTACGCTATAAAATCTTACTGTTACAATAGTGGTTTGTCTGAAACTTGTTAAAGGACCATAGATTTTGAAGAGCCTCAGAATTAACGTAAGCCTGCTTCTTGTCGTTGTTTATTGCATATACTGTTATATGCAGTTTGAGGTAGGCTAGTTTTTGAAGTAAATACATATATATATTAGTAAATATGTAGTAACAATACTTTTGGATTAATAGTAATCTAAAAACATGTTTAAGGATGATAATATAGTCCCATTTATGCTCATGTTTTTTCCCCCTTTCAAAACATACTATAAACATAATAGTGAAAGTTTGGAAAATTAAATTTAATCTCACAACATATATTTATGTATTATCTTCTAGTGTTGTAATATACATATTTTTAAACCTAATTAGGATACTTAATTTATATATATTGTTTCTTTTTTTTAGAATGTTAGATGGACTTCTACAGTAATAATGCTTAGTGTTATCTGTGTTGATTTTAGTTCTGGAGTCAGGGCTGAGAGACAACAGATTTTGTGAAAATAAGTAATTATTTTAATTTAATTGTGCATTCTTTTTCACCCGTATCAGCGCCTGAATTCTGCCATTATCTATGACCGAGATTTCTCTTACAATTACTTTGGCTTTAAGGTAAATAACGAGTTTCAAGTATTTGGGGACTTGTACTTAAATCATGAAATACAGGATTTTATTTATGTTTTGATGATAGTTATCAAGGCCATAAGTTGTTTGGAGTTGGGGTGGACCTGTGGAGTTAGTGGGGTTAAGGTAGCAGTGGTGGTTTGAATTAAGGCAAAGGTAGCTTATCTATTTGCAATTTTTGAATTTTCCACATATTACTTCTGGATTACCTGAGGAGTTATGCAGATAAATTACCATAAGTGTTTCATTGCATTCTAAGTATTTTTGCGTTGATAGGCAGTATAGTATAGTATAGTATAGTATAGTATAGTATAGTATAGTATAGTATATAGTATAGTGTAGTAACTGAGAACATGAATGTCAGTGTCCACCTGAATTCCAGTCTCTGCTCTATTTCTTATTAGCAAGTTATTTAATCTCTCTGTGCTTGTTTCCTCCTTTTTAGAATGGGGAGAATATAGAATTTCAACAACAAATCAAATTAAAAAAAAATTTTTTTTTGAGACTGAGTCTCACTGTGTCACCTAGCCTGGAGTGCAGTGGCACGATCTTGGCTGACTGCAACCTCTGTCTCCCGAGTATAAGCAGTTCTCCTGCCTCAGCCTCCTGAGTAGCTGGGACTACAGGCGCACACCACCACGCCCAGCTAATTTTTGTATTTTTAGTAGAGACAGAGTTTCGCTATATTGGCCAGGCTGGTCTTGAACTCCTGACCTCAGGTGATCCACCTGCCTTGGCCTTCCTAAGTGCTGGGATTACAGGCATTAGCCACTGCGGCCAATTTAGTTTAAATTTCAACTTAAAGTGCCTATAACAGGCTGGGCGTGGTGGCTTACGCCTGTAATCCCAGCACTTTGGAAGGCCAAGGTGGGCTGAACACCTGAGGTCAGGAGTTGGAGACCAGCCTGGACCACGGGGTGAAGTGCCCTCTCTACTAAAAAATACAAAAATTAGCTGGGCATGGTGGTGCATGCCTGTAAGTCCAGCTACTTGGGAGGCTGAGGCAGGATAACTGCTTATACTTAGGAGATGGAGGTTGCAGTGAGCCAAGATCGCGCCACTGCATTCCAGCCTGGGTGACAGAGTGAGACTCTGTCTCAAAAAAAAAAGGTGCCTGTCACAGACTAGGCACTGCTCTAAACAACATATATACTCATTTAATCCCCTGAAGAATCCCTGATGTATATGTTGCTCATTTAATCCCCATGAAGAGTCTTCAGGGGATTAAACGAGTGTAGATGTTGCTTAGATTAGTGCCTAGTCTGTTACAGGCACTTTTTAAGTGTTAGCTGTTTTGATGTTGATGATGATGATGAAGAATACTACAACTTCTGCTGTTAATGTGTACAGAGCTGACTTTTTCCAGAAATTTTCATGCAGTCTCTGCCGAAACAAAAGTGCCAGTGAGGAGGCTGAGATGGGAGGATTCCTTGAGCTCAGGAGTTCGAGACCAGCCTGGGCAATACAGGGAGACCATGTGTCTACAGAATGTTTTAAAAAGTTTTTTTTAAAAAAGTGCTAATGATAATCCTGGCTAACATGGTCTCTACTAAAAATAGAAAAAAAAAATTAGCCAGGCATGGTGGCGGGCGCCTGTAGTCCCAGCTGCTCGGGAGGCCAAGGCAGGAGAATGGCATGAACCTAGGAGGCAGAGCTTGCAGTGAGCCAAGATCGCGCCACTGCACTCCAGCCTGGGCAACAGAACGAGACTCCGTCTCAAAAAAAAAAAAAAAGTGCCAATGATAATGTTCCAGATGAAGCTAGGAAGAGTAAATGTGCTATTCTTTTCATTTGAAATTTTATAGAAACGGCCAAGATTTAAAGAGATTGTCTTATAGTGGATGATATATCCACTGCGTCTTAAAAACGGTGCTCTGAAAATTTTTTGTTGTTTCTCTCTTTCTAGACGCTAGAGCGGTCTTATTTGTTGAAGATCAATGGAAAAGGTGAGAAATGGACATGTTTGTGTGTTACATTTTCTACTGATTATATTGAATATATAGCTTTGAGCTATAAGTCTTAATATTCCTACTTAGACTCCAGATAACATTTTGGACTTTAGGTTTAGTTTGTGGATAATTGTCCTGCTTATTAGTATAAAGTTTTTCTAGTTTCCTTTTGGTATCCTTTTCTAAAATTCAAATATGTATCTCAACCTACTTTTTCTGACATGTCTCATCATGTGAAAACTCCTATTTTGTCTATAGTGGCTGAAAGACCACAACATATGTTGATGAGAGTATCTGTTGGGATCCACAAAGAAGACATTGATGCAGCAATTGAAACATACAATCTTCTTTCTGAGAGGTGGTTTACTCATGCTTCTCCCACTCTCTTCAATGCTGGTACCAACCGCCCACAACTTTCTAGGTAGGTGTTTTGAGTACATCCACAACTTTCTAGTTATGTGTTTTGAGTAGGGAAATAAACCTTGACCTGAAGAAACTGGGCAGTTCATCACATAAAAAATAATTTAATGAACTTTTAATCGCTGCCTGCTCTGATTAAATGAGATTTAGATTCTGGAAAGATCTCTGACTGTAATGTGGTAAATGATTTGGAGAAAAGGCAAATGCTTAAAACAAAAATGTTCTAAAATTGATTGGATTGTGGTGATGGTTACAAAACTCTATGAGTATATTAAAAGCCGTTGAGTAGTACACTTTAAATGGGGAATTATATTATTTGTGAATTATATTTCTTTTTTTTTTTTTTTGAGACAGAATCTCACTCTGTCACCCAGGCTGGAGTGCATTGGCACCTCCTGGGTACAAGCAATTCTCCTGCCTCAGCCTCTTTAGTAGCTGGGATTACAGGTGCCTGCCACCACACCCGGCTAATTTTTGTATTTTTGGTAGAGATGGGGTTTCACTATGTTGGTCAGGCTGGTCTCGAACTCCTGACCTCAGGTGATCCACCCGCCTCGGCCTCCCAAAGTGCTGGGATTAAGGCATGAGCCACCATGCCTGGTGTGAATTACATTTCAATAAGGTTGTTTTAAAAAGAAAGTAAGTGCCAAGAACTAGTTAGGGGACTCTCATAGCAGTTTATATAAGAAACTGTGGTAGTTTAGATTAGGGAGGTGAAAGTAGAAATTGACAGAAGCAGATAGATCAAAAGATATTTAGGGGCAGGCATGGTGGCTCACATCTGTAATTCCAACACTTTGGAAGGCTGAGGTGGGAAGATCACTTGAGGTCAGGAGTTCAAGGCTGCCATGAGCCATGATTATGCCACTGCACTCTAGCCTGGGCAACAGAGTGATACCTTGATTAAGATAAAATTATATATAAAAGATATTTAGGTTGTCAAATTGACAGAATATGGGTCAACAGTGGTTCTTGCATTTATGGATACAGTAAGTAACAGGATTAATCATGATGCCATTTGTTGAGAAAAGGAACACGAACAGGCTGGTAATACATTAAAAAAAAAAAATACCCATTATCAAGTTGGTTTGTTTCAGGAATTCAAGAACATGGTAATGTCAAAAATAATGTAATTCATTGCATTAACATTTTATGCAGTTTAATGCTCTTTCATAATAAACACTTTAACAAAATTAATACAGAAAATAACTTCCTTAATTTGGCAAAAGATATCCAATAAAAACCTAGATGTATCATCCCTTTTTTCAGCATGTTAGTGGAGGCTGAGCCAGCACAGTAAAATAAGAAAAAGAAAAGATTGGAAATCAGGGAAGAAAACTGTAATGATTGAAAGAAATGACTTTTACATGGGAAACTCAAGAGTATCTGCAGACACATTATTAGAAATAAAAGATTTCAGCAAAATATCTGGATATAAGTTCAATATACATCAATCAGTTAAGTTTCCGTACTTTAGCTGTTAGAAAATTAAGTCTTAACCTACAGTCATGCATTACTTAACGATGGGGATATATTCTGGGAAATGTGTTGTAAGGTGATTTTCTTGTGCAGACATTATACAGTGTACTTATATAAGCCTAGATGGTATAGCCTACTACACACATAGGATATATGGCATAGCCTGTTGCTGCTCGTAGGCTATAAACCTGTGTAGCATGTTACTGTACTAAATACTGTAGGCCTTTGTAATACAATGGTAAGTATTCATGTATCCAAACATATCACAGTTAAAGTACTCTATAAAAGATAAAAAATGGGCCGAGCACGGTGGCTCATGCCTGTAATCCTAGCACTTTGGGAGGCCAAGGCGGGCGAATTGCCTGAGGTCAGGAGTTCGAAACCAGCCTGGCCAACACGGTGAAACTCTGTCTCTACTAAAAAATATATATTAAAAAATTAGCCAGTCATGGCAGTGTGTGTCTATAGTCCCAGCTACTCGGGAGGCTGAGGCAGGAGAATTGCTTGAACTTGGGAGGCAGAGGTTGCAGTGAGCCAGGATTGCGCCACTGCACTCCAGCCTGGGCAACAGAGCGAGACTCCATCTCCAAAAAAAAAGATGAAAAAAAGATACATCTGTATAGGACAGTTATGAATAGAGCTTGTAGGACTGAAAATTGCTTTGGTTGAGTTAGTGAGTGAGTGGTGAATGAATATGAAGGCCTGGCTGAGCACGGTGACTTACACATGTAATCCCAGCACTTTGAGGGGGCTGAGGCAGGTAGATCACAAGGTCAGGAGTTCAAGACCACAGGGCCAACATGGTAAAACCCTGTCTCTACTAAAAATGCAGAAATTAGCTGGGTATGGTGACGGGCGCTTGCAATCCCAGCTACTTGGAAGGCTGAGGCAGAATTGCTTGAACCTGGAAGGCGGAGGTTGCAGTGAGCCAACATCACACCACTACACTCCAGCCTGGGCAACAAGAATGAAATGCTATCTCAAAAAAAAAAAAAAAAAAAAAGAGTATGAAACACTAAATTTATTTTAAAAATATTTTCTTCAATAATAAATTAACCTTAGATTATTGGATGATCACTGTCGTATATGTGGTCCATCATTGACTTTTTGTTTTTGTTTTTGTTTTGTTTTTCTTTGTTTTTGAGACGGAGTCTTGCTCTGTCACCCAGGCTGGAGTGCAGTGGCGCAATCTCAGCTCACTGCAAGCTCCACCTCCCAGGTTCACGCCATTCTCCTGCCTCACCCTCCCCAGTAGCTGGGACTACAGGCGCCTGCCACCACGCCCGGCTAATTTTTTTGTATTTTTTTAGTAGAGACGGGGTTTCACCATGTTAGTCATGATGGTCTCAATCTCCTGACCTCGTGATCCACCCGCCTCGACCTCCCAAAGTGCTGAGATTAAAGGCGTGAGCCACCACGCCCGGCTTTTTTTTTGTTTTTAAGACAGAGTCTCACTCTGTTGCCCAGGCTGGAGTGCAGCTGCGTGATCTTGGCTCACTGCAGCCTCCACCTCCCAGGTCCAAGTGGTTCTCCTGCCTCAGCCTTCCATACAGTTGGGATTACAGGCGTGTGCCATCGCACCCAGCTAATTTTTGTATTTTTAATACAGACAGGGTTTCACCAAGTTGGCCATGCTGTTCTCAAACTTCTGACCTCAAGTGATCTGTCTTCTTTGGCCTCCCAAAGTGCTGGGATTACAGGCGTGAGCTACCATTCCTGGTTTTTTAAGTTTTTTAGAAATTTCTCTAAGACATGATTAAAGGATATTAAATAACAAATGAATGGAATAGATTCAATTTTATAAAAATGTCAGTTTTTCCCAAGTTAAAATATAGATTCAAAGTAATTCTAGTCAAAATCTCAACATACTGATTCTAAAATTCATGTGAAAGAGCAAAAGACTGCCCAAAAATATCAGGTCCAAATTCCTGGAACCTGTAAACGTTACCTGATAAGGAAAGTGGTCTTTGCAGGTATGATAAGGATTTTGACATGCATGGGGAGATTATCTTGAATTATGTGGGTGGACCCTTAATCCAATCAAAAGTATCCTTGTAAGAGAGAGGCTGAGGGAGATAACAACGTACAGAAGAGGAGAAAGTGATGTAAAGATGGAGGGAGAAATTGGAGTCATGTGGCCACAAAGGAGAGCAATTAGCCACCAAAAGCTGTACAAAGCAAGGAACAGATTCTCCCTCAAAACCTCTGGAGGGATTCCTCCAAAAAAAAAAAAAAAGTGAGTTGTAGACATTGTGACTCTTAATATCTCCACTTACCTTTTTACCTTTTTTTTTTTTTTTTTTGAGACGGAGTCTTGCTCTGTCGCCCAGGCTGGAGTGCAGTGGCCGGATCTCAGCTTACTGCAAGCTCTGCCTCCCGGGTTTATGCCATTCTCCTGCCTCAGCCTCCCGAGTAGCTGGGACTATGGGCGCCCACTATCTCGCCTGGCTAGTTTTTTGTATTTTTTAATAGAGACGGGGTTTCACCGTGTTAGCCAAGATGGTCTCGATCTCCTGACCTCGTGATCTGCCTGTCTCGGCCTCCCAAAGTGCTGGGGTTACAGGCTTGAGCCACCGCGCCCGGCCCTTTTTACCTTTTTTTTTTGAGTTGGAGTTTTGCTCTTGTTGCCTAGGCTGGAGTGCAGTGGCATGATTTTGGCTTACTGCAACCTCTGCCTCCCGGGTTCAAGCAATTCTCCTGCCTCAGCCTCGTGAGTAGCTGGGATTACAGGCACGCGCCACCACACCCAGCTAATTTTTGTATTTTTAGTAGAGACGGGGTTTCTCCATGTTGGCCAGGCTGGTCTCGAACTCCTGACCTCAGGTAATCCACCCGCCTGGGCTTCCCAAGTGCTGGGATTACAGGCATGAGCCACTGCGCCTGGGCTACTTCCACTTACATCTCAACAGGAAAATATATAGTATGACCTCAGAGCAAAACACCATAGAGCAAAACATTGGAAAAATTGACTACATTAAAATTAAAAACTTCTGTGAACCAAAAACAAAGTCAAATAACAAGTTTCACACTTTGGGAGGCCAAGGTGAGTGGATTACCTGAGGTTAGGAGTTTGAGACCAGCCTAGCTAACATGGTGAAACCCCGTCTTTACTAAAAATACAACTATTAGCCCGGCGTGGTGGCGTATGCCCGTAATCCCAGCTCCTCAGGGGGCTGAGGCATGAGAATCATTTGAACCTGGGAGACAGAGCTTGCAGTGAGCCAAGATCATGCCTGCAGCCTGGGCAAAAGAGTGAGACTCCGTCTTGAAAACAACAACAACAGCAGCAACAAAAACCCCAAAAAACAAGTTTCAGACTGAGAGAAGATATTTGCAATGTGTTAACTATTGAGAGATTATAAGAAAAACAAGGCCAGGTGCAGTGGCTCCTGCCTATAATTACAACACTGTGGGAGACCAAAGCAAAGGCTGGCTTGAGGGCAGAAATTTGAAACCAGCCTGGGCAACATAGTGAGAGCCTGTCTCTGCAAAAGTAGAAAATTAGCCAGGCATGGTGGTGCACACCTATAGTTCTAGCTACTTGAAAGGCTGAGGTGGGAGGATCGCTCCAGCCCAGGAGGTCCAGGCTGCTGTGATCTGTGATCATGCCACTGCACTCCAGCCTGGGTAATAGAGTTAGACCCTTTCTCAGAAAAAAAAAAAAGAAAGAAAGAAAAGAAAAACAGAAAGCCAAATAGAAACATGGGCAAGGGCTATAAACAAATAATGCATGGAAGAAGAAACTTGATTGGCTAATAAACATCTGAGATGTTACACTGTGCAATAGGAAAATGAAAATTATATGTGTGTGTGTGTGTGTGTGTGTGTGTATATGTATTTGATAAAAATGGAAAGGCTGACAATTCCAAGTATTGACAAGAATGTGGAGCACAAGGAAATCTCATACATTGCTAGAAATAGATTTGTCCATCCACTTTGGAGAATCTTTAGTAAAGTGAAACATGTATATATCTTTTGACCCAGCAGTTCGTCTCCTAGGTTTATATTCTACAGAAATCCTTAGAGATAAACACAAGGGGATGTGTTCAAGAATTTTTATAGCAGCATTGTTTGGAATTGCAGATGAATTGGAAATAATCCAGATGTTCATCAACAGGCACATGGGACAAATGTATTGGTATATTTATACAACAGAATACCTTATGACAATGAAAATAAAGTTTGTTTGCATGTATCAAAAGGATTAATTTCTGTAAAACAATGTTGAATTAAAACAAGTTGCGGAATGATAAATAGATATGCAACCAGAAAAATTCTAAGTGTAGAACTGTAAAAATGTCATAATAGAAATTCTTAAAAATGTTAGAGGATTGCAGTGAGGCTATATTTGTGGTGTCTAATTTTTTGAGGTAGATGGCAAGTACAGAGTATTTGTTACATCATTCTCTATATTTTTCTGAATGTCTGAATATTGAACACCTAGTCAATAGATAGAATCCATTTGCATGATTGAATATTCAGGGAAGTGAAGAGATTATTGATAGGGTAAGGTTCCTAAGGTGGGGAGTAGGATGAGATCCAAAGTGGAGGTAAAGGGGTTGTCTTTAAAAAGACTGTAAAGGAGCTATAATTTTGGTAGACATATCAAAGAATTGGTTGACTATTGGATAGATTATTTTCATAAATGTTTATTTTTTTTGGCTTACTAACAACCTGAAAAGATTGTGACGCATGTTTATGAATATGCATGAGAAAATGTGAAAATGGCACGTTTGCAGTCTGGTGGAAATGTAAGCTAATATTATAGACTTATCTATAAGACTTCCTCCTAGGCTTATTTACTTACTATCTAGAGGAGGCAGCAAGATGATTTTAAAATGGTATTTCGATATGTTTTATTGTGTCATGTACAGTAAAGTGGGTTTTCTTCTTTGAAAAATACTTAGGAACTTTCTAAACTTCAACCGTTTTTTTTTTTTTTGCCTTAGTGTCTTCGTGTTGAGTAATCATTTTTGTGACTGCTTCATTTCCCTGCTCTAAGTTGAGACATTTTTTTCCCCGTAGCTGTTTTCTTCTGAGTATGAAAGATGACAGCATTGAAGGCATTTATGATACTCTAAAGCAATGTGCATTGATTTCTAAGTCTGCTGGAGGAATTGGTGTTGCTGTGAGTTGTATTCGGGCTACTGGCAGCTACATTGCTGGGGTAAGTTTCTGCCATTTGGCTTTTAAAAGGGGATTCAAGTCTAAAAGCAACCAGATTTATGGTTGAGAGGGCATATGCTATTTTTTGGGAGTCCTGGGTCTCTGTTAATTACTAAATGGCTATATGACTTGGAGTGAGTCATTTCACTTCTGGCTTCATTTTTATCTATGTTATTAAACGTTTAGATTTGACTAGATAATTTCTAGAATCCTTTTTAGCTCAGGTTTTAGAATTCTGGCTTATTTTAGCAGTAATAAGAGCAGTTATCCTTTATTGATTGCTTACTGTATGTTAAGTCTGTTATAAATGTTTTACATGAAGTACTCATTTGACCCTTACTACAACCCTATGAGTTGGCTGTGATTATAGACTCATGCCAGGAATTTTATTCCTTAAAATAACCTTGTGAATAAAGGTGCCATTGTCTAATTTTACAAGTGAGGAAATTGAGACTTAGAAAGTTGCTACTTTCTGAGATCAATCACTTAATATGTGGTAGAGCCAGGATACAAGATTTATGCATTGACACTTTATGATGTAAACTTCAGCCCTTTGTTAGTTTACTATTCATTGGGAGTAAAGATAATGGTTTTGACATAGACCTGGATTTTACTTAACTAGTAATGTGGCCTGGAGTTAGTTATTTTATGTTTGAGTTTGTTTCCTTTTCTGTAAGGTGAAGAAAATATCTAACCCTGTAGAATAAAGTTCCAGAAGGAAATTATTCCATTATGTTGTGTTTTGGAGGTACTGTGATATATACAGTACTTTACACAATGGTAGAGTGAGCCATTGCTCACTTATCTTTCTAGACTGTTTAAAGGCTTGTGTTGGGATCAGAAGGGTTATTTAAAGAATTTGATGAAGTGTCTTCTAGTCATAGGAGTCTCTATTTTCTTAACATCATTCTAGAGTCCACTTATTGCTGAGAATCTCCTTTTACCTTATTTATTGCCCGATATAGCTACTGCATGTAATTCTTATTATAAATTGCCTTGATTTCTTTTGGGAAAAAGGCATTGTAGTAGTATTTATATTCTTTTTTACTCTACCCAAAGTGTATCTTTATATAACGACCTTTAGAAGATGTAGAGTTTAAATTTAGCTACCTTGATTTTCGATCCCTTTGACTTGTAATTGCTACATCTCATTGTAAATTAGAAATGCCATGAGGTAACTTAGTACATAATTGTAATGTATTCAGCATTTTGTTGATTTTATTTGGGCATTATTTTTCCAAAGCAGAAGCAGAGATGGAGAGCAGGTAAACTTCATAGATTGCTACCTAGAAATTAGTCATCTTTTTTGATAAAAGAATGGGGCCATTTTGTTCTTTTCTTTGCTGAGTGCCCTCTGTCTTTTCTATCATGTTCTCTCTTTTAGACTAACGGCAATTCGAATGGCCTTGTACCGATGCTGAGAGTATATAACAACACAGCTCGATATGTGGATCAAGGTGGGAACAAGGTATGCTCCATGACTTGAAAGTACTAGAAATCAGAACTAAAGGTGCTTTAGTCATATACACTTAAGATGGCTCATTTATGTGTGGTTTCTAATTACTTATTTTTTACTTGTAAAATCAATTTGAGGAGGTATAATTATTTTAATATGCATATACTTTAAATGTACAGTTTGATGGGTTTTGACAAATGTTACACTTGTGTAATCCCCACATTGATAAAGAGGTAGAACATTTCCATTACCCCAAAATCTTTTCTCCCTCATATACCTTTACATTCAGTCACCCCTGTCACCCCTACCCACACATACTTTATCCCTGGCTCTAGACAACCACTGATCTATTCAGCTTTCTTACATAATAGTTTATTTGCAAAGAATTTCTCAAGTTGTAACTCATATAAATATGTCATTTGAAATGGGGTTGTAACATGTGCTCTACGTTTTTCTTTGGTTTTTTTTTTTTTTTTTTTTTTTTTTTGTCTCTCTCTTATCACCCAGGCTGGAGTGCAATGGCACAACCTTGGCTCACCGTAGCCTTGACCTCCTGGACTTAAGCAATCCTTCTGCCTCAGCCCTCCCATGTAGCTCAGACCATAGGCCTGTGCCACCACACCCAGCTAATTTTTATATTTTTTGTAGAGATGGGGGTCACACTTTCTTGCCTAGGCTGATCTCAAACTCCTAGACCCAAGCAATCTACCTGCCTTGGCCTCCCAAAGTGTTGGGATTACGGGTGTTAGCCACTGCACCTGGCCTTGGTTCTTAAAACAAAAACAAAAACAAACTGGAATAACAAAACTCTCCCTAATTGGCTGGGTGTGGTGGCTCCTGCCAGTAATCCCAGCACTTTGGGAGGCTGAGGTGGGCTGATCGCTTAAGCTCATGAGTTCAAGACCACCCTGATGCAACCCCATCTCCACAAAAAATACAAAAATTAACCAGGTATGCTGATGTGGGAGGATGACTAGAGCCCGGTAGGCAGGAGGTTGCAGTAAGCCGAGATTATACCACTGTACTCCAGTCTGGACAATAGAGCTAGACCTTGTCTCAAACAAAACAGAACAAACAAACAAAAACTTCCCTAATTCTAGAAGAAACAGTAAAGTTGAAAGAATTGGGTTGTTTACCTGGTTTTATCAACAGGATGGTTTGCAACTAGAGTCTGCCTTTTGTGACTGTAGGCACACTAATCACCTGTTAGTTTATGAATTTCTCTCTGATGGACTTTGGGGACCTTGATAAGACAGATCAACTTTTTGACCTTCAATAAGAGCACGGCTTATTTTGTAAAAGCAACTTCCTTTGGGCTTTATGTACATGTCATGTTGTGTAAAGAGAGCTGGGCTATTGCTGAAGAGGAGGCTCCATTTGTAGTTCATCAGGTCACTTTAGAAAAGTTAACCTTTCTCGTTTCACATTTTGTTTATATCATTCATTCGTTTTTACTCATAGAATTGTAAAATATTACTTTTACAATTGTAAAATTGTACACTTTTATAATACTTTTATGTTATTTAATTCATTGTAGTGAAGATCAAAGGAGATACTATAAAAGTGCTTTGGGAGACATGATGTTTCTTTGTTTCATTTTTATTCTGAAGAGAATTATGATTTATTTACCACTAGCGTCCTGGGGCATTTGCTATTTACCTGGAGCCTTGGCATTTAGACATCTTTGAATTCCTTGATTTAAAGAAGAACACAGGAAAGGAAGAGCAGCGTGCCAGAGATCTTTTCTTTGCTCTTTGGATTCCGGATCTCTTCATGAAACGAGTGGAGACTAATCAGGTGAGAGAGAGGTACTTGTTGGTAATGGCAACTTGATTCACATGAGCTTTCTCTTTTTTAGTCATCTTAAGTCATGCTTAGGAAGAGCCCATCTATGTGTGATGCCACAGAAGGCATTCTGAACAAGTTAAGAGATGCTGTGCTTGTCTTATATTTCTGTTCTCTAAAGTAGATGCTTTGTGATCTAAATGCTTGAAAGGTCATGTATAAACAGGCAGACCTAGATGTTTGGGCCTGAACCTGAAAATGGTTATTTCTACAGCAAATTTCCAAGAGAACTTGTAAAAGTCACCTTATGCTTGTAGTATTTCTAATGGATTATGCTTGGCTATTTTAAGTTTCTTATGAGTGATTTTGTCCTTTCCTTTATAGGACTGGTCTTTGATGTGTCCAAATGAGTGTCCTGGTCTGGATGAGGTTTGGGGAGAAGAATTTGAGAAACTATATGAAAGGTATGGGAAAAATATAAAAGAAAACAGTAATGTTTTAATCATGGTTTCTCTTATTTCAGAGGTCCAAATATCAAAAGTTCTTGTCAAAAATCTTTTGAAGCATCTAAGAGAAAAAGTGACTAATAATTTTGGTCATATTTGCTTCCTAACTCTTCACCAAAATTGAGTTGCGTCTTCTTCTTTCTTAAAACTTTGGAATGTATAAATACGTTCTTGGGATTTTTAATTGATCCTTTTAAAAATTAAGATGACTAGCAGGGTTATTATTTTGCTCTGTCATATAGTACTTTTGATAAGCTATGCTTTATATTGCATAAAGGAATCATGAGTGACTAGGATACATATGTCAATAGTTTATTAAAATTAAATAGGCCAGGTGCAGTGGCTCATATCTGTAATCTCAGTACTTTGGGAGGATGAGGCAGGTGGATCATTTGAGGTCAGGAGTTCAAGACCAGCCTGGCCAACATGGTGAAAACCCATCTCTAGTAAAAATACAAAAATTAGCTGGGCGTGGTGGTGCACATCTGTAGTCCCAGCTACTTGGGAGGCTGAGGTAGGAGAATCGCTTGAACCCCGGAGGTGGAGGTTGCAGTGAGCTGAGATAGTGCCACTGCAAGCCAGCCTGGGTGACAGAGCGAAACTCTGTCTCAAAAAAGAAAAAAAAAATTAGCACAATATTAAGAGATTTGGTTTCCTTAGTTTTTACTCCTTTTTATTATGAAAGATATTATTGGTTTAGTGGGATTGGGATCATTTGAAGGAGCCTAAAACAGCCTCATTTTCCTCTATGGCTTTAGTCAGAGTAAAATAAGTATCATATTCCTTTTTTGCTTTAGCAAAACTTAGAAAAAAATTAAGAGCTTTCATAACTTTATATTTTAATGTCTTCAAGTTGTCTACAATAAATATATATCGTAGACATTGTAAATAAATATACAATAAATATAGAGAATATATATTAAATATCTGTGCCTTTCAGTTATGAGAAACAGGGTCGTGTCCGCAAAGTTGTAAAAGCTCAGCAGCTTTGGTATGCCATCATTGAGTCTCAAACAGAAACAGGCACCCCGTATATGCTCTACAAAGATTCCTGTAATCGAAAGAGCAACCAGCAGAACCTGGGAACCATCAAATGCAGCAACCTGTGCACAGAAATAGTGGAGTACACCAGCAAAGATGAGGTAGGTAGAAAAAATTCTTCCTAGAGTACTAAGAAAAGAACCTTAGGCATTTCCTAGAGTACTAAGAGTACTTTTCTAGAGTACTAAGAAAAGAACCTTAGGAATTTGTGAATTCCTCACTTGAGGTAAGTGAAGGGAGTTTGCATAGTGGTAAGCAGAAGAATACTATTAAAGGCAGAGAGCAAAAGAAGGAAAGGGTATCATCTGTGCCTATAAATGTTTTTTAGTCTAAGCCGTGTGGGAAAGACACAGTTTTTTCTTATACACACATCATTGTAATAACATTTACTCAAGAAAAATAGAAATATACAGTTATGTTGGTTTAGGACACACAAAAATGTATTAGGATGTACATTCAGTTTAAAGTACGTAAGCCTTGAGCCTGGAAAGTGGAGGCTGCAGTGGGCTGAGATTGTGCCACTGTACTCCATCCTGGGTGACAAAGTGAGACCCTGTCTCAAAACAAACAAAAAGAAAAACAAAAACCAAAAACAGCAACAAAAAAAGTATGTAAGCTTATAAAGAGAGTCCTTTCAGTGAATGGTGAGATCCAATTCTAATCTCAGAGTCTGTAAAGAGACTTCACAGAAGAATCAAGGCTAGAAATGGGACATGGATTTGATGTTTTAAAAAAAAGTTTTAGAGAGGAGCTTTCCATTTGGAAAGAGTGGTCTGTATGATATGCCAGAGACAGGGCTGGGTTTTGTGCAGTGTGGCAAGTAAGTCTGTTTTGATGGTGCAAGTAGATTAATTATTGGAATATGGAGAAATGGCTATGGCTGGGAGAAGGGAGATAGAAGGTAGAAACTGACATGTCACAGAGATAGGAAGCCCTTGTAGGTTTCTGACAGGAAAATAGTATCAAAATGTTAAGATGAAAACGATGGTTCTTGTGTCTGGTTACAGTGTCTTGCTGTGAGAAGAGGTTAGAGGTTAGCCTAGGGAGATGGTTGCAGTAATAGGATGACAGGCTGCTTTGATATTGGGTGTAAACTATGGAAATGAGGAAGGAGTAGATCCTCAATTCTATGACCTTAAAAAAAAAAGACAAATGAAAAGTCAGGAAGTAAATGGAAATTGAGTTAAATATACTGCTAAGGTACATTTTAATTCAAAATTTATTGTGCACCAGCTATATATAAAACACTGTGTTAAGTACTTTGAGAATATAAATAAATATGCTGTCCTCTGGAAACTTCTAATTTAGTTGGAAGAAATCGACATATACTGAAGTAACTATTATGCAAGATAGATTATATTATAGAGGCTAGACTGACATTTTAAAAATAAAAATCAGATAATGTCATTTGTCTGCACAAAACTACTCTTTGGCTTGCTAACCCACGCAGAATTCCTTTTTTTGAGGGAGTCAAGATTTCACTCTGTTGCCCAGGCTGGAGTGTGGCTCATTGCAACGTCAACAGAGTTCTTTCTTTTTGTAAATTGAGCTATATAATTCATTCTTTTTAAAATGTACAATTCATGTTGTTTGTGTGTGTGTGTGTGTTTATTTTTTGGGTGTATCTGCAAGTCTGTGCAACCATTACCACTATCTAATTGTAGTTTTTTTTTTGTTTGTTTTTTGAGACAGTCTCTGTCACCAGGCTGGAGTGTAGTGGCTCGATCTCGGCTCACTGCAGTTTCCACTTCCTGGGTTCAAGCAATTCTCCTGCCTCAGCCTCCCAAGTAGCTGGGACTACAGGCGCGCGCCACTACGCCCAGCTAATTTTTGTATTTTTAGTAGGGATGAGGTTTCACCGTGTTGGCCAGGATGGTCTCAATCTCTTGACTTCGTGATCCACCCCCCTCGGCCTCCCAAAGTGTTGGGATTACAGGCATGAGCCACCGTGACCAGCCTGTAGTACATTTTTATCACTCTAGATAATGAAACACTTTACCCATTAGCAGTCACTCCCTGTTCCCTTCTTCCCTCAGCCCTTGACAACCACTAATATATTTTCTGTCTCTAGATTTGTGGACATTCCGTAGGAATGGAATCATATAATATGTGGCCTTTTGTGTCAGGCTTCTTTCACTGAACATATTCTTTTATTCGTGTTGTAGCATGTATCAGTACTTCATTCCTTTCCATCCAGAGTTCTTAGAATGCCGTACAAGGTCCTACACAACTGGATAACCCACCTCATCTGCGGTTACTTTCCCCTTTGTTCACTCTGCTCCAACCTTATTAATTTTCTTGCTTTTTCTCAAACATGTCAAGCGTGCTCCTACCTCAGAATTTTTGCTCTTTCTTCCCTCTTGAATGTTAAAATGCACCCCCTCTTCCCATAGCCACATGGTTTGCTTTCTAACCTGTTCAGTTATTTGTTCATATGCAACGTTTTCAGTGAGGTCTTTCTTAACAACTCTGTTTAAAAATTACACCCCCTTCATTTTTATCCCAAGTACTCTCTGTCTTCTTTTCCTGCCTGTTTTTCTCCCTGGTATTTATTAGACTTTTGTGATTCAAGCTGTATTTTAAAAATGGGTATTTGGCAACATGTGTAGAATGGAGTAGATGTGAAGGGCATCAGGAGTTCAATGGGAAACTTTCAGTAGTCCAGGTGAGAGAAGTTAAGACTTTGGCTTGGGATAGTCATAACCAAAATGGAAAAGAAAGTGTATTCATTCAGCATTATCAAGACTTACTGTGTGCCAGATGTGTTGCTAGTGCTAAAGATATAAATAAAATGATCCTTGTGTGAAGCTCACTGCCTAGTGTAGTGGAGGAGCTTTTTCAGAAATCACAAATTGGAATCCTTTGTTGCTAAGGGCTTATCAGAATATTAGTGAAGGTGAGGTGGACATGTGTGCTTTGAAGAACTTTCTGCAGTGATGGAATTGTTCTGTATCTGATGGCTATTAAGCACTTGAAATATGACTAGTGCAACTGAGAAACTCAAATTTTATTTCATTTTAAATAGATACATGTAGCCAGTGGCTACCATATTGTAGGGGCACTTATCTACTGAATAATGAGATAGGTATATGTAAAAAGCTAATTATAACATAGTGTGATATATGTCTGGTAATAGAGCTGTGTACTGTGGAACACAGGATTCTCTATCTTATTTTGCTGATGCATGTTATAACTAACACATATGACTAGGTATTGAAGAAATAGAATCAGTGGGATTTAGAAATGGACTGATGAATGATGAAGAGGGAGAAGTCAAATATAAAAATTTAACATTTTATTGTCTTGAGAGTATTAGAGGCTCACATGGTGGTGTAGTTGACATAGGAAGTAGAAATAAAAATTGTGTGATTCTTGACCTGTTTTTTGCATTCCAGGTTGCTGTTTGTAATTTGGCTTCCCTGGCCCTGAATATGTATGTCACATCAGAACACACATATGACTTTAAGAAGTTGGCTGAAGTCACTAAAGTTGTTGTCCGAAACTTGAATAAAATTATTGATATAAACTACTATCCTGTACCAGAGGTATGAATATATTTCTCTGCTTATTGGTAATTATTGAAATCCAAATTGAAAGGAATCAATCATGATCTTCAAGTCATTATTTAAATGGTTGTCAGTAAAGTGGTTTGAGAAAAAGAGGTAGTCTGTCTCATTTAGTACAGAATGTTGATTTTCCTGTTCAGTAATATTTTCTCCTTTTCTTTAAAATCTGTTGACACAAAGGCATGCCTATCAAATAAACGTCATCGCCCCATTGGAATTGGGGTTCAAGGTCTGGCAGATGCTTTTATCCTGATGAGATACCCTTTTGAGAGTGCAGAAGCCCAATTACTGAATAAGCAGATCTTTGAAACTATTTATTATGGCGCCCTGGAAGCCAGCTGTGACCTTGCCAAGGAGCAGGGCCCATACGAAACCTATGAGGGCTCTCCAGTTAGCAAAGGAGTAAGTATATGGATGAAATTGTTTTTGCCTGTGAGTACCTGTAGTGGGCTGAATGGTGACCCCACAAAAGGATATGTCCACCTCCTAATTCCTGGAACCTGTGAATTTCATTTTATTTGGTTCAAGAAAGGGTTTTTGCAGATGTAATGAAGAACCTTGAGATAAGGAGATTTACCTGGATTATCCAGGTGGGCCCTAAATCTAATGACAGTTGTCCTGCAAGAGACACAGAAGGGGAAGCAACATGACTATGGAGGCAGAAATTGGAGTGTTACAACCACAAGCCTTGGAATGCTGATAGCCACTAGAAGTTGTAAGAGGCAAGGAACAGAATCTCTTCTAGTGCCTCTGGAGGGAGTGTGGCCCTCCCAACATGTTGATTTTGGGCTTCTGGTCTTCAGAACTATGAGAGAATACATTTTTGTTATTTTAAGTTATCAAGTTTTTAGTAATTTGTTGCACCAGCCATAGGAAACTTCAGTACCTTTGTCCTCTGGAGTAAAAAGGATACTCTGTTTTAATCTCTTATTTAGAACTAGTCATTGCTAAAATAATATAAGAGGGATGCTGCCAGTGTTTATTTTCTGTGGATTAAAACATGCATTCGTTATTTCACAGTTTCCAGACGTCAGGAGTCCAGACTTAGCTTAGCTGGGCCTTCTTTTCTGGGTCTGTGTTCAAGATGTTGGTAAGGGCTGTGGTCTCATCTGAGACACAGTTCTCTTCTAAGCTCACCTCGTTGTTGGCAAAATATATTTCAAGGATTCATGGCATCTTGCTTCTTTAAGGCCAGTGGGAGAGACCATCTTTCATTTCAAAAGGGGCATACTCTAGTCTCTTTTGAGTGTTTCGCCTAATAAATCAGGTCCACATAGGATAATCTCCCCGCCACCCCTCCACCACCACCCCCCCTTTTTTGTTTTGAGACAGAGTTTCACTTTGTTACCCAGGATGGAGTGCGTGCTGTGATCTCAGATCACTGCAACCTCTGCTTCCCAGGTTGAAGCGATTCTGCTGTCTCAAGTCTCCTGAGTAGCTGGGATTACAGGCGTATGGCACCACGCCTGGCTAATTTTTGTATTTTTAGTAGAGACGGGGTTTTGCCATGTTGGCCAGGCTGGTCTTGAACTCTTGACCTCAAGTGATCTACCTGCCTTGGCCTCCCAGAATGCTGGGATTACAGGTATGAGTCACTGCTCCTGGCATAATCTTCCTTTTATTTAACTCAGAATCAACTGATTTGCAACCTTAATTACATCTGCAGAAACCTTTCACCTTTGCCATAATCACTGGAGTGACATCCATCCTATTCTCAAGTCATGTCCATACTCAAGTGGAGATTATAAATAGCCTGTGGACCAAGGTGTGGGAATCTGAGGAGCTGTGTTAGAATTCTGCCTTCACTGCCTTTATTATCAGTACTATGATTCTTTTCTATATAAAATGTTAATTTTATTTCTGACATTCCTGCTGGTATTAGAGGAAAATAGGTGTTTTTAGCTAAGTAAACAGATCAAGGGACAGATGAAGGCACTGAAGAAAGACAAGGTTAAAGTAACATTTTTACTGTAAAAAAACAGAATGTATCAGCCACATGCTTTTATGAATTTTAGGGTTTTCTGGTTTGTAGATATGATGTGGGATAATCAGTTTTCTTAGCCTGCTTCTGATCAATATGACTACATGGAATTTTGTACAGGAAAATCTCTGGAGCTTGTATTCCTCATAGAGGTCGATTAGAAGACAGCATTTGTTGGGATGTGGTGACATGGCAGCTAGTCTTTTTTTTTTTTCATAGTTTTAACTTGCTGTAGAATAAATTTGAGTTGTGTATTCCTTAGATTCTTCAGTATGATATGTGGAATGTTACTCCTACAGACCTATGGGACTGGAACCTTCTCAAGGAGAACATTGCAAAGTAAGTGAAGAGATGTAAAGTAGCTTTGAAGGCAGAAGGGTTTAGGTTCACCTTCTGGATCTTCAGAAGTTAGATATGTCATTTTAACTTCTTAAACTCATTTATTACAAATGGGGCTAAAATGGCCTATCTCACAAAACTATTTGGGAAAAAACTTTGTAAGATAATCTATATATAGCAACCTGCAAGTTGCTTGGCACAATGAAAGCATTTCAGTACATGGTAGGAATTGCTATTATTAGTTGATCTTATTTTAGGAACTTAACACACCTAGATTAGGTAATTTTCTTTCTCATTAAGGCTTTTTTCCAACTATGCTTTTTTTTTTTTTAAATGTTTTTGATTCTTATTTATTTCCCGATTTAGTTACATCGGCCATATAAATGGCTTTTGTTTGAATTGATTGTCATAGGTTTAAGGGATTTTGTCATAGGAATAAGGGATTTTGGAAGAGTTTTTGGAGGGTAATGTGTTTTAACTATAGGAAAGAAAAGTTTTAAAATTGAGTTTTTGTAGACCTTTCAAACTAATAAGCATAATGGATTCGAAGGCAGGCAGAATGTTTTGCAGAGTGAATAACAAAGCAAATTGTTTTTGTTTTCTATCGTGATGACTTTGTCATTTATGGGTTAATGCATATGCAAAGTGATTAATATTTGGAGAATGAAGCAGTAGCTTTAAAATGCTCTTTAAAAAAAATAACTGTTTGCCTTAAAATTGTTAAATTAAAATTATTTTCCTAGTCAAATAATACATGTTAGAAAATTTAGGAAAACATAGATTTGGAAAGAGAAAATGAAAATTATACTAATACTGCCTCCCCCAGAAACCCTGTGTGCATCTTATCATCCTTTTGGTTTTCTTCCAAGAGTACACACACACTTCCAAGAGTGTATTTACATGGGAAATTCAACTTTTAAGAAAATGAACCTGTTCTCTCTCTCTCTCTCTCTCTCTCTATATATATATATTTCCCCCCCCCTCAAAATACTATGGCCTAGTTTTTTATATACATGACTTTTTTTTTCTAATTTCAAAATTAGTATATGAACACAAATTTATTATTAATAAAGCTCAAATGCAGAAATAAAATAGAAAGTAAAAGCCCTTCTTCATACTTCTGCCAACCATTTGTCTCAGAAAACAAACCAAAAAAGTAACTTATTCTTTTTCCCAGAGATAAGCCTTGTTAATGGAGTGTATTTTTCTAGATCTTTTTCAGTACATTTTCGGATAGGTACACACACACGGTTTTGTCACATAAATGTGATCAAATTTGTATTCTGGGCTGGGCACCGTGGCTCACGTCTGTAATCCTAGCACTTTGAGAGACTGAGGTGGTCGGATCACTTGAGATCAGAAGTTCAAGACCAGCTTGGGCGACATGGCGAAACTTCGTCTCTACCAAAAATACAAAAATTAGCTGGGCATGGTGGCGCATGCCTGTAATCCCAGCTACTCGGGAGGCTGAGGCATGAGAATCACTTGAACCTAGGAGGTGGAGATTACAGGGAGCCGACATTGTGCCACTGTAGTCCAGCCTAGGTGACTGAGACTGTCTCAAAAAAAAAGACTTGATGTATTTTGAGACTTGTTATTTAGTGGTTTATTTTGGAGCTCTTTCTCTTTTAGTACATGTAGATCTACCTAATGTTTTTAATTATTACAGACAATTCCATAGTTTGAATATATCATATATGTATGACTTTTCACAACAGTTTCCTGTCTGTAGACAGATGGTGTTGCTATTTTACAGATGAGGCAGTAAAGACATGAAGATAGTTGGTGGTTTGCTTGATACCTCACTACAAAGTGACAGAGTAAGGTGGAGAAACACCCCCCAAAAAAAGTAAATGAAAAGATAATAAAAACTAAAAAGTAGAGAACCCAGTTGTATTAGTTCTCACACTGTTATAAAGAACTGCCTGAGACTGGGTAATTTATAAAGGAAAGAGGTTTAATTGACTCACAGTTCTACACGGTTGGGGAGGCCTCAGGAAACTTACAATCATAGCAGAAGGGAAGGCAAACAGGTCCTTCTTTAATATGGCGGCAAGTGAAGTACTGAATAAAGGGAGAAAAGCCCCCTATAAAACCAGATCTTGTGAGAACTCACTATCATGAGAACAGCATGAGGGTAACCTCCTCCGTGATTAAATGACCTCCCACCAGGTCCCTCCCATAACACGTGGGGATTATGGGAACTACAATTCAAGATGAGATTTGGGTGGGGACACAGCCAAACTATATCCAGTTGTACAGACTCCATCAGGATATGAGGCTGTATGCTAAGCATCTTATGAATCCATAAGTATAGAATGTAGGAAATACAGGCTCTTTGTGTTTTAAAAACTTGAGACTAAGAAGACAAGTAGTTAAGGTGTATGGAAAGGTACAAGTCAGAGAAAATGTTTGCAGAGCAGATATTTGTATTTGACATTTGTATTTGTGCCTGCCTGATCAGGAAAGATGTTTTAAAATTGGTATCAGTTAGGCTGAGCTTTGAAGGTGAGCTAGGGGCAGTTGGGGGATTTCTCAGTGTGTCAGATAGTATATTCTCTCTTAAGTACTCTTGGGCATTGATTTGTCAAAAGATGTTAACCTTCTTCCAGGAACTTATAATTGAAGAATATACTTTGAGTATAATTTCTTCCTGTTTACAGGATAATGGAGAATTATGGTGATATTTGTCTGATTCTGACCATTTTCTCATTATTATTTTTCCAGAAGGGGCCTAGCACAGTGATTTTATAGACACTTAGAAAAGAATGAGGGTTGGATGAGCATACCCTAATACAGGTGGGGAGCGCTTCAACAGCACTTTGAATGTTTCCCTAGGCAAGATAGTGTATCAAGTGTTATGATTCCTGAGTGCCACAGTCCAAGTGGCATAAATCATGGCATGATAAGGATTGCCAACAATAAAAATTATACTAATTCAGTTTAGGAGTCAGGCATTTAAGAGGAGAGGGAGCTATAATAGCACCCATACTGTGGAATTGCCTGCCTGTAGTAGTTTAATTTGAAAGTCAACATGTGAGTTCAATGCATCTATGATGTTACATTTACATTTACTACATTTATCTATATTTACTACAGTGACTTAAAGTAACTACTTTCCTGGCAGATTGTAGCTTTGGGACTAGTACCTGATAATCTCCTTTTCTGTAGGTATGGTATAAGAAACAGTTTACTTATTGCCCCGATGCCTACAGCTTCCACTGCTCAGATCCTGGGGAATAATGAGTCCATTGAACCTTACACCAGCAACATCTATACTCGCAGAGTCTTGTCAGGAGAATTTCAGGTGAGCAGTTCACAACCAGCCCTACAGGGAGACTTTTTGAAAGCCTGATGTTGGGAGTAAATGCTAACTCGTGTTTAATTTGCCCATTTTCTTAGTTTGGGTGCAAAGCTTTGATAAAGAGAGTCATCTACATCTCCAATATTATTATTTGTTATTAATATTTCAGCACAATAGGCATTTAATAAATGATCTGTTGAAAAAATGAATTACTGAGGGTCAAGTATGAAAGTAAGTTGTTGATAGTAGAGTTAACATAATGTTTAATCATTATGTAATCATAGTGATGTATTCTATAACTTCCCCCAGATGCTTAAGTTAGGATACTCAAAATATATAAAGAAGTATCATTTAAGGCAGTGGTTCTCAGACTTGGTTACCAATTAGAATTTATGGTGGGTGAGACCAGTGGTTTTTTGTTTCTTTGTTTTTAAGGTTCCCAGGTAATTCTTATGTGTAGCTAGTATTTGAGAACCTCAATTTAAAAGACTATTTGTGAATTTCCAGATATCTTGAAATAAAGTTCTGTAAAGTTTGAGAAGGATACGTTTCTAATTTTTTTAACCTAAGTATTTATAGATTTACCCATCTTAGACGCTATTCTTTTCACTTTTGCAAATGCTGTATGTTTCTTTTTTAACTAAAATATTTTTTCAGCTTTATTAAGGTATAATTGACAATAAAAATTGTGTATAAATCCAAGGTATACAGTATAATGATTTGATATGTGTATATATTATATAATGATGACCACACCACAATGTTTTTGTTGTTGTTGATGTTGTTTTTGAGAAAGTGTCTCACTTTGTCACCCAGGCTGGAGTGCAGTGGTGTGATCTTGGCTCACTGCAACCTCTGCCTCCCGGGTTCAAGCAATTCCCATGCCTCAGCCTCCCAAGTAGCTGGGATTACAGGCGTGCTGCGCCACCATGCCTGGCTAATTATATTGTTTCTTGAATAACAGATGTCAAGATCTTAAAGGAATATAGCTTTTGTGTGGTGGCATTGATGTCTCATTTTTATAAAAATAGAATTTACCAAGCAATCTAGCATTAAATAATTCTTAAGTGATTTTAGTTTAAGCTTCAAAGCTGTAGTCTTTTCTAAGCTGTCACTGTTGTTTATTTCTTCATATATTTTCTGCTTTTCCATTCAGATTGTAAATCCTCACTTATTGAAAGATCTTACTGAGCGGGGCCTATGGCATGAAGAGATGAAAAACCAGATTATTGCATGCAATGGCTCTATTCAGGTAAGAATGAAAATGAAATGTGCTCTGCAGGGGCTGAGTTGGACATTGTGGTACCTCCTCACTCATGCCAAACAATGGAGAAAATAACTTCATTGCGTTCATCTAGGCTTTGCTTATGTAGCTCTGTTCACCTCTTCATTGTTGTGCTAGGATTGTACACATCTTTACATAGCCCTTACCATCTTGTTTTTATGCAATAATATAAAATAGTAGTACTCAATTTTTCTGCATCTTAGAATCAATTGGGGAACTTTTAAAATTCTGAAGCTTAGGTTGCATTCTTTACCAATTAAATGTTTAGGAGCAGGAGCCAGACATCACTTTTTTTTTTTTTTTTTTGAGACAAAGTCTCTGTTGCCCAGGCTGGAGTGCAGTGGTGGGATCATGGCTCACTACAACCTCTGCTTCCTGGGTTCAAATGATTCTCCTGCCTTAGCCTCCCAAGTAGCTGGGTTTACAGGTGCCTGCCACCACGCCCGGCTGATTTTTATATTTTTAGTAGAGACGGGATTTCACCATGTTGGCCAGGCTCCTGACCTCAGGTGATCCGCCTGCCTTGGCCTCCCAGAGTGCTAGGATTACATGCATGAGCCACCGTGCCTGGTCTCACACATTAATACTTTTTAAAGATTCTTTTGGTGATTCCAAAGTACATCAAAATTTGGGGGATCATCGATAGACTGAAATTAAGAGAGTCAAGCTTAATTAAAAATCATGGTTGAGGACTGATAGTCCAAAAGACAGAGTCACAAATAGTGTAAATATTTGCAACTAAGAGTCAAGAGGCATTTATTTGCAAATAGAGGTGTCTGGCTAAATGTTGGTCTGCTTAGCAACACAGATGATGAGTCCTGTAACAGTTCCATATTTGATGACAGAAATTAGCATTAGCTAGTCTCTGTGTTTTAATGAGAGTTAACCCTAGACCTAAGAAAACCTGATTTATTTGGATTCCAAAGGGAGTTTGGAATCCTAGCTTATTTAAAGGGTTTTATCTCATTGCTTACCTTGATCCCTGTGAATTACAGCCCTTGGTTTTTGTGTTTTCTGCAAAACTCAAGGGTCATTTATTGCTGCTTAGCTCTGACTTTTCCTTTCTTTAAGTGCCTCTAGAAGAATGAATGTTTGGGTCATAAACCAATCTTTAATTCTCAAAAACAGATATATTGGAAATCAAAAACCAACCAAAAAGGGATGCTGAAATTACCGTCACCAGATTGATATTTGGTTGGTTAGATGGGGTTTTGTTCAACTTCCTAAATAGTCTTGGTAAACTTGATAAGGATCGTATCATATGATA
This sequence comes from Chlorocebus sabaeus, assembly GCF_047675955.1. Lineage (NCBI taxonomy): Eukaryota > Metazoa > Chordata > Mammalia > Primates > Cercopithecidae > Chlorocebus > Chlorocebus sabaeus. The sequence goes on along the minus strand of NC_132904.1, from coordinate 67,837,632 downwards.
CTGAATAGTAAGGTCAGATCTGGAAGGAAGTAAAACCAGGGTCAAACCTTGTGTCACTATTCTATTAATTACACACTGCTTTCTTTAACTGGAGTAAAGTAAACATTTGGTTTTCCTTCTTTAGAGCATACCAGAAATTCCTGATGACCTGAAGCAACTTTATAAAACTGTGTGGGAAATCTCTCAGAAAACCGTTCTCAAGATGGCAGCTGAGAGAGGTGCTTTCATTGATCAAAGCCAATCTTTGAATATCCACATTGCTGAGCCTAACTATGGCAAACTCACTAGTATGCACTTCTACGGCTGGAAGCAGGTTGGTAGAGAATATCAAGGAGGACTTAATTGCCAGCTTGAGATATTTTGGCATTGGAATGATTTTATGTTCTAGCCACCCATTAAATATTATCACCTAGAAGTTCTTTAAGTTCAAATCCAGAATATTAAAACCAACCCATGGTTTTTGTACCAGATCAAGGTCTTGCCTTGGATTTTCTTGTTTCTGTTAGGTTTATTTCCTTCTTAGGTTTGAAAACTTGGAGTTACCTGTGATCCTTTCCTTCCTTTACTCTCTATATAATTACCAAGTTATGTTGACTGTTCCTTTGTATTATTTCTTAAATATCTTCCTTCCTTTTCTGCTGCTGTTATTCTAAACTGACCTTATTCCTTCTAATATCTCTGCTCCCAGCCATTTTGTGTGCATTACCACCATTCCTCAAATAAAACTTTGCACACCTCAACCCACTATTCGAAAACATCCATTGTTTTCTCCCTTTATAAAGTGAAAGCCAGATTACTTAGCTAGTCATTGCCAGCTGTAAAGTCGGTAATTTTAGATTATGTTCTTATTCCCTGATAATGTATTGGGTATTTAAGTAGAATTATAAATTTGTTTTTTAATTTAACATTTATTGAACATCCAGTAGGTGCCAGCACTGAGGATACTGAATAGAAGATGATAATCTTCATCTTTGAAGTCTTTTAGTCTGTTGTTATACAGAGACACAGTCTAGCTCTCTAAATAGTTATAACCTAAGGCAGACATGTTGTCTTGGGCAAACTTGGAAGTCATGTACATAAAAACAAAGACAAAAGAATAAAAATGTTTGACCTTTCCAAAGAGATAAGCCTGTTTTAGGGGTGAAAAGAACAGGGTATTTCTATCTGACTCGCAAAGCATTTTTGAGAGTACTCCTAGAGGAGATAGAATTCCAAGTTTAAAAAAAGTTTGATCTGGTTAATGGGAATGTATTTTATTTTATGTCTGTCTGTCTGTCTGTGAGTATGTATGTATGTATGTATTTTGAGACAGAGACTCACTCTGTTGCCCAGGCTGGCATACAGTGGCGTGATCTCGGCTCACTGCAACCTCTGTCCTGGGTTCAAGTGATTCTCGTGTCTTAGCCTTCCGAGTAGCTGGGATCACAGGCGTGTGCTACCACACCCGGCTAATTTTTGTATTTTTAATAGAGATGGGGTTTTGCCATATTGGCCAGGCTGGTCTCAAGCAATTCACCTGCCTTGGCCTCCCAAAGTGCTAGGATTACAGGTGTTAGTCACTGCGCCTGGCCAGGAATGTATTTTATTTTACTATTATTATTTTATTTTATTTTATATTTTTTTAGACAGAGTCTTGCTCTGTTGCCCAGGCTGGAGTACAGTGGTACAATCTTGGCTCACTGCAACCTCAGCCTCCTAAGCAGCTGAAATTTACAGGCATGCAATACTACTCTTGGGTAATTTTTTATTTTTAGTAGAGACGGGGTTTCACCATATTGGCCAGGCTGGTCTCAAACTCCTGACCTCAAGTGATCCACCCACATTGGCCTCCCAAAGTGCTGGGATTACAGGCGTGAGCCACAGCGCCCAGCCAGGAATGTCTAGTATTCTCACAGAGTTTCTCCTAATCATTGTCTTTACTTTCCTTATAGGGTTTGAAGACTGGGATGTATTATTTAAGGACAAGACCAGCGGCTAATCCAATCCAGTTCACTCTAAATAAGGAGAAGCTAAAAGATAAGGAAAAGGTATCAAAGGAGGAAGAAGAGAAGGAGAGGAACACAGCAGCCATGGTGTGCTCTTTGGAGAATAGAGATGAATGTCTGATGTGTGGATCCTGAGGAAAGGCTTGGAAGAGACCAGCATATCTTCAGTAGCCAAACTACTTCTTGAGCATAGATAGGTGTAGTGGATTTTGCTTGAGGTGGTAAGGCTTTGCTGGACCCTGTTGCAGGCAAAAGGAATAATTGATTTAAAGTACTGTTACGATGATAATGATTTTTTTTTTTTTAAAACTCATATATTGGAATTTTCACCAAAATGATGCTTTTGAAAAAAAGAAAAAAAAAACAGATATATTGGGAATCAAAGTAGAAGTTTTAGGAATGCAATAAGTCTTCTTGCATACAGGGAGTGATTAAGTAAAGTTTCATCACCCCTTTAGCACTGATTTTCTGATGACTTCAGTTTTGTTAAGGAGATTTAGTTTTACTGCTTTGACTGGTGGGTCTCTAGAAGCAAAACTGAGTGATAACTCATGAGAAGTACTGATAGGACCTTTATTTGGATATGGTCCTATAGGTTACTCTGAAATAAAGCTAAACATTTCTAAGTGATTGTATGAGATTAATTTTGTCGTTTACTTTCATAAAAAAGTCAAATTTGAAAAAAAATTTTCTGTTCTTTGAGAATTCGGGGAGGAAATTATGCCTTTTTCTTTTTCTTTTTCTTGTAGTGAAATATACATAACATACAATTTACCATTTTACCTATGTTTCAACATACAATTCAGTGACTTAAGCATATTCACAGTGTTATACTACCATCACCACTATTTGTTTCCCGAACTTCATCATCCCAAACAGAAACTCTGTATCAATAAGAACCTTAACTCCTCATTTCCCTGCCCCTAAGTCCCTGGTGACTTCTATTCTACTTTCTGTCTCTATGAATATGCCTATTCTAGGTACCTCGTATAAATGGAATACATGTCTGGCTTATTTCATTTAGCATAATGTTTTCACAGTTTATAGCATGTATCCAAATTTCATTCTTTTTTTTTTTTTTTTTGAGACAGAGTCTTGCTCTGTCATCCAGGCTGTACGATCTTGGCTTGGCTCACTACAACGTCTACATCCTGGGTTCAAGTGATAAGTGATTCTTGTGTCTCAGCTTCCCAAGTAGCTGGGACTATAGGTGCATGCCACCATGCCAGGATAATGTTTGTATTTTTGGTAGAGACAGGGTTTCACCATGTTGGCCAGGCTGGTCTCAGAGGATCTACTTGTGTCAGTCTCCCAAAGTGCTGGAATTACGTGCATGAGTCTCCACACCTAGGCTACCACACTTTGTTAATCCACTTATCTTTTGATGGACATTTGGGTTCTTTCCTCCTTTTAAGGAATTTTGACTAATGCTGTTGTGAACACTGGCTTAAAAGTGTCTATTGAGTTCCTGCTTTCAATTCGTTTGGGTATGTATACAGGGGTATCCATGGGTATGTGTGGGTATGTATACAGTTGCTGGAAATTATGGTAATTCTATCTTTAACTTTTTGAGGAACTACCAAACTTTTCCACAGCAGCTACATTATTTTACATTTCCACCAGCAATACAATAGGGTACCATTTTCTCCATATCTTCACCAACACTTATTTTTTATATTTTTGTTTTTGTTTTGTTTCGTTTTTTGAGACAAGGTCTTGCTCTGTTGCCCAGGCTGGAGTGCAGTGGTACCATCATAGCTCACTGCAGCCTCGATCTCCTGGGCTCAAACAATCCTCCCATCTCAGCCTCTCAAAGTCTTGGGGTTACAGGTGTGAGTCACCACACCCAGCTCATATTTTTTATAATAGCCATCTTAGTGACTTGACAATTTCATTATACTGTGTCTTGGTGTGGGTCTCTGAGTTTATCTTTATCCTACTTGGGACTTACTGGGCTTACTGGATTTGTAGATTCACGTCTTTTGTTAAATTTGGGTGGTTTTTGGCCATTATTTAGATAATTTTTCTTCCCCTTTCTCTCTCCTTATAGGGACTTCCGTAGTGCATCCATTGGTCGACTTGATGGTCTTCCATAGGTCTGTTAGGCGTTATTTACTTTTCTTTATTTTTTCTTTCTATTCCCAGACTTGATAATTTCAGTGTCCTATCTTCCAGTTTTCTGATTCTCTCTTCTTCCTGCTCAAATCTATTGTGCTCCTCTAGTGAATTTTTCATTTCAGTTATTCTTTTCAACTCCAGAATTTTTATTCTTCTTTGTAATTTTTGTCTCTGTTGATATTCTGATTTTGTTAATAATTGTTTTTCTGATTTCCTTTATTTATTTGTTCATCTTTTCCTTTAGCTCTTTGAGTATATTTAATACAGTTGTTTTAATGTCTTTGTTGAGTAAATCCAATGTCTTGGCTTTCTCAGGGATGGTGTCTGTCATTTTTTTCTTGTTACTTTGAATGGGCCGTGTTTTCTTTCTTTCTTTTATTTTGTATGCCTTGTGATTTTTGTTGTTGAAATTGACTATTATAATGAGGTAACTCCAGTAATCAGATTCTTCTACTCCAGAGCTTACTGTTTTTTGTTTCATTGCTGTGTTGAAGACTGTAGTATTCCATTTGAGACATTTCCAAATTTTTTTTTTTTTTTTTTTAGGACAGTGTCTCACTGTCAGAATGCAGTGTCAGAACCCAGGCCAGAATGCAGTGGTGCGATCTTGGCTAACTGCATCCTCTGCCTCTGGATTCAGGCAATTCTCATGCCTTAGTCCCCTGAGTAGCTGAGATTACAGGTGTGCACCACCATGTCTGGCTATTTGTTGTGTTTTTAGTAGAAATGGGGTTTCGCCATGTTGGCCAGGCTGGTGTCGAACTCCTGGCCTCAACTGATCCACCCACCTCAGCCCCCTAAAGAGCTGGCATTACAAATGTGAGCCACAGTGCCCAGCCCAAACTAATTTTGCAGAGACTATTCTTTATCACGTATGATCGCCAAAGTCTTTGTTCCTTTAGTGCATGTTCAGTTAATGTTTTGACAGAGATATGATACCTTCAAACCTTTTTGTCAAACTAATAAGATTGGCTGCTTGCTCTTAATTGCACTGGATAAATTGGAGAAAGAAAAGGATGACTTCAGGGATTTGAATTCTCAACTTAAGTACTAGACCTGAAAATTTGTCTGTCTGGTTTGAAAGAAACTTTACCTTCTGTAGCTGCAGAGTTGAGATTTCTGAAACCAAACCCAGAATCTCATTTTGCAAGTGCCTGAGTTACAATGCAAATTGAATTCCCAGCCTTGCAGGGTACCTTTGCTACTAAAGTGAGGATATTGACTGGGAATGAATGGGATCATGAAAATTGGAATGATGACTCATGGGAAGATCCTGATGAAGCTGGTAATATTGAATCTCTAAATTCTGATGAGTCTTCATTGCCAGTAGAAGCAGAGATAACTGATTTACCCAATCTGATTATATCTAATTGACATTAACTGCTTTCCCTGAGGAAACTAATGTCTTCCTCTGAGATAATTGCCTTACAGGACTCTGCTGATTGTCCTCAGGACCCACCCTGACCACCCCTCTTTCCTTCTAAACCTGTAACTAGATCCAAGTCCCAGCAGGCCCCAAAGGTGAGGTACTAAGTGAGATATAGGAGGTGTGCTACACTCAAAAAGAACTACATGACTCTTCCCATTTGATAATATGTGTGGAAATGGATATTAGGGTACGTAATAATGGTGGAAGGAACATAAAGTTGGATCAGGCAGTGTTTATTGATAGGGGCCCACAAAGCAGAGATTTTGGATTTAATATTGCAGCATGGGGGATCAAAAAGATCCTGCTCTAGCTGGTTGGTTGCTTGGTTGAAACATGAACCAAAATTTGCCCTAAATGAAGTTGAAATGCCAGTCCTGCCTTGGTATACTATAGAGGAAGTAGTTCAAATGGTTACTGTAATGGACAGCAGAGTTAAAGCAGCAATCAGAATCGTCTGACTAGGCCAGACGCAGTGGCCCACACCTGTAATCCCAGCACTTTGGGAAGCCGAGGTGGGCAGATCACTTGAGGCCAAGAGTTTGAAATCAGCCTGGCCAACATGATGAAAGCCTGTCTCTGCCAAAAATACAAAAATTAACCTGGTGTGGTGGTGCGCATCTGTAGTCCCAGCTACTTGGGAAGCTGAGGCAGGAGAATTGCTTGAATCCAGGAGGCAGAGGCTTCAGTGAGCTGAGATGGTGCCACTGCACTCCAGCCTAGGTGACAGAGCAAGACTCTGTCTCCAAAACAAGTCTGACTCACAGAGATATGGCTTGGCTAGGTGATCATGGAGTTCCTCTAGGTGAAATACGTGGGGAATCTGTTAAATTCTAACTTGATCTATATAAGCAGAAGAGTTTTAGGTTAAGTGAACAAATCTAATTTGAATAATAAAACCAGAATTATGGCCCCTCTATCAATTCCCAGATTTGAACTGGTTTACAGACCCAGAACCCCTCAAATGAAAGGGAGACCAAGTCCCCTTGAGGAAGGATCCCACTGCACTGTCAAAGATATATACTGTTAAATCTTTCTTCCAGCCTTTTCCAGAAGGATCTATGGCCTTTTACTAGTAACTACATTGGGAAAAAGATAATCAAACCTTTTGAAGATTACTGGACACAGACTTTAAGCTGACACTAGTTCCAGGTAACTAAAATGTCACTGTGGTCTTCCAATTGGAGTAGGAGCTTATGGAGATCAGGTGATCAATGGAGTTTTAGTTCCAGTCTGTCTCACAGTGGCTCCAGGGATCCCTGAAACCATCCTGTGGTTATTTCACTATGCAGTTCAGGAATGCATAATTGGAATAGATACACTCAGCAACAGACACAGAGAACCAACCATATTGGTTCTCTGACTTGAGTGAGGGCTATAATAGTGGGAAAGTTCAAGTGGAAGCCACTAGAACTGCCTCTACCTAGGAAAATGATAAACCAAAATCAATATTGCATTCCTGGAAGGATGCCAGAAATTAGTGCCACCATCAAGGTCTTAAAGTATGCAGAAATAATTTCCACTCCATCCCCATTCAACTCACCTGTCTGGCCTTTGCAGAAGATATGGATTTTGGAGAAAGAATAGATTATCATAAGCTTAACTGGGTGATGACTCCAACCAAAGGCAGTTCTATTGCTTGAGCAAGTTAACACATATCCTCGTACCTGGTATGCAGCTGTTGATCTGGCAAATGCTTTTTTCTTCATACCCCTTAGTAAAGACCACCTGAAACAAGTTTGTTTTCAGCCAGCAAGGCCAGCAATACACCTTCACTGTCCTGCCTCATGGGTATATAAACTCTCCAAACCTACATCATAGTTTAGTTTACAGGATTTTGATCAGCTTTCTGTTCCACAAGAGATCACTCTGGTCCAATACATTGGTGACATTATATCAATTGGACCTGTGAACAAGAAGTAGTGACTACTGTAGACTCATTGGTAGAATACTTGCATGTCAGAAGGTGGGAAATCTCACTAAAATTCAGGACCACCTTCTACATAGGACAATTTCTAGGCATCTAGTGTGAGGCATTTCGAGATACCCTTTCTAAGGTGAAGGATAAATTGTTGCATCTGACCCTCCTACAAGCAAGAAAGAGGCATGATACTTAGTGTACCTCTTTGAGTCTTGGAGGTAAAAAATGGTAACCATTTCCAGCTTGGTTATGGCAATTGAGTGCCTCCATATGCCACTCTGAAATCTAATTACTCCCATTGAATTTAGGTTTCATTTGGAGCAGCACACTGGGGCATGCTACTCCATCCTGTTTACCAAAAGCTGCTAGTTCTGGGGCCCAGAACAAGAGACAGCACTGCCACAGGTCCAGGCTGTCAGGGAAGTTTCTCTGCTACTTGGGCCATCTGATCCCTCAGATCCAATGGTGCTTGAAGTGGCCATGGCAGATAGAGATGCTTATTGGAGCCTTTGGCAGGCCCCTGTAAGTGAATCACAGGACAGGTGCTTAGGATTTTGGATCAAAGCCCTGCCATCATCCCCTGTGCATAACTACTCTCCTTTTGAGAAACAGCTTTTGGTTTGCCTTAGTAGAGACTGAACACTTAACCATGCGCCACAACATTACCATGTGACTTGAGCTGGCTGTTGTCTGATTCAACTTGCCATAAAGCTGAGCATGCACAGCAGCAGTCCATCATCAAATGGAAGTGATATATACAAAATCAGTCTCAAGCAAACCCTGAAGGCACAAGTGACCATGAAGAAGTGACCCAAAAGCCTGAGGTCTCCAATTCTCCTTGACTGCCTTTTCTTCCTCAGCCTACACCTATGGCTTATGGGGAGTTCCCTATGATCAACTGACAGAGGAAGAGAAAACTCAGGCTTGTTTAGTAGATGATTCTGTGCAGTGTGCAGGCACCACAGCCCTTTTCTGGAACATTACCTGAACACTCTTCCCTTCTGTAGATGATAAGGAGCTGTGGGAGTTGCTTTTTTGTTATTGTTGTTTTTTAATTTTGAGACAGAGTCTCACTCTGTTGCCCAGGCTGGAGTGCAGTGGCTCGATCTTGGCTCACTGCAGCCTCTGCCTCCTGGGTTCAAGTGATTCTGCTGCCTCAGCCTTCCAAGTAGCCAGGACTACAGGCACACGCTACCACACCGGGTTAATTTTTGTATTTTTGGTAGAGACGGGCTTTTGCCATGTTGGCCAGGCTGATCTCAAACTCCTGGCCTCAAGTGATCTGCCTGCTTTGGCCTCCCAAAGTGCTGGGATTACAGGTGTGAGCCACTGTGTCCAGCCACAGCTGTAGAAGTCTTTTAAGCAGGAGTTAGCTTTTAGGTAGATCACATTGGCTGTCAAGGGAAGAATGGCCTAACTATAGCTTTGGTTCCAACTTGGATCTGGATCCCAGATCAGGGCTTAGTCTGGTCTTTGGGTCAGACTTGGGCTCCAGTGCAGGACCCTATCTGTGTGCCTGAGGTCAGCATGGAGGCCTCAAAATCTGATCTGTGTGTTTGGCTGAGTTTGGATTCCCCAGGGTAGAGTCTACTCTCGTCTTCGGGTCAGACTGGGACCCTGAAGAAGGTGGTCTGGGTGTATAACAGACTGGGGACCCTTGGGCAGGACCTGACCTATTTGTGTGGGTTAGACTGGACATCACAGGGTAAACCTGACCTGTGTGCCTGTACAGCTTTGGGATCTCAGGAAACCTGTGTTTGGGACTGACTGGACTCTAGAACCCAGCCTGCTACCTGAATTAGACTGGAAGCCTCAGGATGACCTGTGTATTAGGTCAGAATAAACTTCATGTCAAACTTAGGCTATGTTTGGGAGAGACTGGGCCCTAGGGAAGTGCCTGTCTGTTTATTTGTTTCAGACTAGATGTTTAGGCCAGGCAGGTTGTGGTCTGTGTATGACTTGCTCTATAAGACTCCCTTAGTGAAGCCCCATACATCTAGATATTAGTTGGGACTTTCTCAGGATTTGGGAGAAAGAGGACGGAGGAAATAAACTAAGAAGGATAGATAGGTAAATGCAATTTTATTGCTGGGTGTGAAAACAAAGAACATTCTAAGAATTTAACAAGCAACAGTTGACCAAGAGGGAACCTATTGTTGAGCCCATAATCTGCTGAGGAAATTTGAGCCTGTCCCTGAGTACTGCCTGCTTATCTCTTCTCAGAGATCATAGCCTCAACTTCCCAAGTTAGTAAAGTCCTCTCACCCTGGCAGTTTCCACTCTCATGTTCTACAGCCTCTTTGGCTCTCCCCAGCCTTCTAAGCTGTTTCCTTTCCACAGAGCATCTTTCCTTCATGTTGCTGGATCTCCCTAGTACTCACGACGTAAATGACAGGATTCAAGGCCCCTGGAAGCAACAAGTATATGGCACTGAGTAGATTCTGGACATCCTGGGACACAGTCTTGGCTCCTCGGAAGATGATGGAAGTGGAAAGACCAGAGAGGTAGATGGTGAGGATGACCAATAAGTGGGAGCCACACATGTGTAAGGCCTTGGCTTGGGCTCCCCAAGAAGAGATCCGGAAGGCAGCATAGATGATGGGTACTGCCACTCCCAGGCTCTATGTCAAGGCAAGAATGGCCAGCAGTCCCAGCAGCTGGGAGGTCATCAGGTCAGAATAGCAGAGTGGGTGGCAGATGGCCACATAGCAGTTCAGGGCCATGGCCAGAGGAGGTTGTAGTTCAGGAGGAAGGTGAAGTAGATAAAGAACACCTGGGCCAGGCAGCCATGCAGCGATATGGGGTTAGCGTAATGCACAAAGCCCTCCAGCATTTTAGGCATCATGGCTGTGGCAGCACAAATGTTGACAGCCAGGAGCAGAGTGATGAGCATATACATAGGCTGATGCAGATGTTGCTGGGCAACCACCATGTGGATGACCAGGGCATTGACAGAGATGATGGTCACATAGAGGAAGACAAGAGGCAGGACCAGGAGGGGCCACCACTCTCGTAGTCCAGAGAAACCCACCAGGAAGAAGTTGGTGTAGAAGATGTTGAAGGTGCTTGTATTTCCATCCTCACCCTTAGCTTTGGCCCTGGGCTGGCCAGCTAATGGGTGAGGATGGAAATACAAGCACCTTCAGCTGGAGTTGGGATCAGAGACTGTTAGAACAAAATGGTCAGTTTAAAAAGCCTATTTCTGTTGTAGACCCTGAGGAATTTGTGATGAAAGCCCACTTCATGTATGTATGCCTTTGGGGCACAGAGAAGTACTAAGCCAGGTGTTGTGGGAACTACACAGTTGAACAAGACAATCCTTGTCCCCAGGGAGCTCTTGGCCTTATGTGTGTGAAATGTAAACTTACAAGATACTTGTTTACTTGTGATGTTCCAGATATTTACTGAGTAAAAGATTAGGAGGAGAAGTAGGTGTAGTATATACAGGGGAAAAAGTGACAGCCAGAGACAAAACAAGAAAGGTTAAGAGAAAAGATTCTTGATTCAGAGGAAGTATTTGAAGAATCTTTGACCCAAGGAGACTGGGAAAGCCCAAGTGGGGCTTAACAGGGAGAGAAGAGCCAGCTGGGAATGATGGCATCACTTGTGTGCTTGGGACACACTGTGGCAAGGAGAAATGGAAGTTGCTGAGGAAGAATTCTGGTCTTCCTGGATCACAAGAAACAGGCTGCAGAGACTGCTTCCTTCCTAAGTCCTTGCAGATTGGCTGTGGTGCCTCCTGCCTGGCCTTGTCCTCAGTGTCATGGATGATGAGTTTGCTTTCCTTTCAGAATGTAAGTTCCAGGAGGGTAGGGATAATAGCAAGCTTCTGGTGGGTTCACTGGAGCTTCAAGCACAGAGCCACCATAGAGGCGCAGGACAGGCTTGAGAATTGCTTGTTGAGTAGGTGCATGAGGAAAGGAAGAAGGCAGTAGGAGGCTGAACATTTAATTGGGATCTTACAGCAGTCGTTTCAAAGCTTTGGCCAGGACTCTTCTTCTACATACCTGATACTCCACAAACAAGGCAGCATTCAACAGGCTTCAAGCTTTTTTTTTTTTTTTTTTTTTTTTTAAAGAGATAGGGTCTCGCTTTTTGCCCAGGCTGCTTTTGAACTCCTGGGCTCAAGCAACCCTCTTGCCTCAGCCTCCCAGGCATGAGCCACCGCACCTGGTCACTTCAAGCATTCTTAATCTCAGCAGCAATATGAAGAGTTAGCATTTATTGAGTACTTGCTACATGCCAGACATGGTTCACAGAAACCCTAAGAGACAACTTTAGTTGTCCCTTCGTATCTGTGGTAGATTAATTCCAGGACCTGCTGTGGATACCAAAATCTGCAGATGCTCAAGTCCCTTATATAAAATGGTGCTGGGAAAACTGGATATACATATGCAGAAGAATGAAACTAGATGCCCTACCTCTCATCCTATACAAAAATCAAGTCAAGATGGATTAAAAACCTGAATGTAGGACCCAAAACTATAAAACTACTAGAGAAAATATAGATCAGGGAAATGATTTAGACATTGGTCTGGGAAAAGACTATGAATAACCTCAAAAGCACAGGCAAAGAAAACAAAAATAAGCAAATGGGATTATATCAAATTAAAAAACTTCTGCACAGCAAAGCAAATAATCAACAGAGTGAAAAGACAACCTACAGAATGGGAGAAAATATTTGCTAGCTATCTGACAGAGGATTAATATCCAGAATATATTAGGAACTCAAATATTTCAATAGCAACCCCCCACAAAGCAATGGATTAAAAATGAGCAAATGATCTGAACAGAAATTTCTCAAAAGAAGACATAAAAGGGCAAAAATGAAAAAATGCTCAACATCCCTAATCATTAGGAAATACAAATCAAGCCACAATGAGGTAGGATCTCACCCCAGTTAGGATGGCTATTATCAAAAAGACAAAAAAAAAAAAAAAAAAAAAAAAAAAAAAATGCTGGAGAGGATGCAAAGAAAAGGGACCTCATATACACTGTTGTTGGAGCTGTAAACTATGAATAATACTATAAACTATTAATAAGCCACTATGGAGAACAGTATGGAAGTTCCTCAAAAACTACAAATATACCTAGGTACTGTGCCTTATGCCTGTAATCCCAGGCACTTTGGGAGGCTGAGATGGGAGGATCACTTGAATCCAGGAGTTTGAGACCAGCCTGGGCAACATAGCAAGACCCCATCTCTACAAAACGTAAAAAAAAAAAATCTGAACCTGGTGGTGTGCACCTGTCACCCTGACTACTCAAGAGGCTGAGGCGGGAAGATTGCTTAAGCCCAGGAGGTTGAGGCTTCAGTGAGCTATGATCATGCCACTGCTCTCTAGCTTGGGTAACAGAGTGAGATCCTATCTCTAAAAACAAGCAAAAAACAAACCCAAAAAACTACAACTAGAACTACTATATGATCCAGTAATCCACTATTGAGCATTTATCTAAAGGAAAGGAAATCAATATATTGAAGAGACATCTATTTTACCGTGTTTATTGCAGCACTATTCACAATAGCCAAAATATGGAATCAACCTAGGTGTCTAACAACAGATGAATGGCACATATACACAATGGAATGTTATTCAGCTATAAAAAGAAATGCAATCTTGTCATTCACAGCAATATGAGTGAAAGTGGAGCACATTATGTTAAGTGAAATAAGCCAGGAACAGAAAGTTAAATACTGCATGTTCTTACTCATATGCACAAGCTAAAAAATAGTTGGTCTTGGTCTTGTAGAAGTAAAAAGTAGCATTGAGGACTTGAGGCTGGGGAAGGTAGGGGAAAATGAAGGATAGGGAGGGATTTATTAAAGGATACAACATGATAGCTAGATAGTAGGGATAAGTTCTAGTGTTCTATACACTGTAGGATGACTACAGTTAACAATATATAGTTTCAAATAGCTAGGATAGTAAATGTTCTCAGGACAAAGAAATGATGTATTTGAGATGATGGATATTTCTAATTACTCTGATCTAATCACTGTACATTGTATGCATCAAAACATCACCATGTACCCCATAAATATGTATAATCATCTGTGTCACTAAAAAAGTTTACAAATTACATGGAGTTTACATATAATCTATGCACATCCTCCCATATATTTTAAATTATCTCCAGATTACTTGTAACACCTGGTACAATGTAAATGCTATGTAAATAGTTGTTATACTGTATTTTAAATTTTGTATTTTTTTAATTATATTGTTCTTGATTTTTAAATTTCTTTTTGACTTTTCTTTATTATACTTTATGTTCTAGGGTACATGTGCACAATGTGCAGGTTTGTTATTACATATGTATGCATGTGCCATGTTGGTGTGCTGCACCCATTAACTCGTCATTTACATTAGGTATATCTCCTAATGCTATCCCTCCCTCCTCCCCCCACCCCACAACAGGCCCCAGTGTGTGATGTTCCCCTTCCTGTGTCCAAGTGTTCTCATTGTTCAGTTCCCACCTATGAGTGAGAACATGTGGTGTTTGGTTTTCTGTTCTTGCCATAGTTTGCTGAGAATAATGTTTTCCAGCTGCATCCATGTCCCTACAAAGGACATGAACTCATCCTTTTTTATGGCTGCATAGTATTCCATGGTGTATATGTGCCACATTTTCTTTATCCAGTCTGTCATTGATGGACATTTGGGTTGGTTCCAAGTCTTTACTATTGTGAATAGTGCCACAATAAACATATGTGTGCATGTGTCTTTATAGCAGCATGATTTAGAATCCTTTGGGTATATACCCAGTAATGGGATGGCTGGGGTCAAATGGTATTTCTAGTTCTAGATCCTTAAGGAATCGCCACACTGTCTTCCATAATGGTTGAACTAGTTTACAGTCCTACAGTGTAAAAGTGTTCCTATTTCTCCACATCCTGTTGTTTCCTGACTTTTTAATGATGACCATTCTAACTGGTGTGAGATGGTATCTCATTGTGGTTTTGATTTGCATTTGTCTGATGGCTAGTGATGGTGAGCAGTTTTTCATGTGTCTGTTGGCTGCATAAATGTCTTCTCTTGAGAAGTGTCTGTTCATATCCTTTGCCCACTTTTTGATGGGGTTGTTTGTTTTTTTCTTGTAAATTTGTTTGAGTTCTTTGTAGGTTCTGGATATTAGCCCTTTGTCAGATGACTAGATTGCAAAAATTTTCTCCCATTCCGTAGGTTGCCTGTTCACTCTGATAGTAGTTTCTTTTGCTGTGCAGAAGCTCTTTAGTTTAATTAGATCCCATTTGTCAATTTTGGCTTCTGTTGCCATTGCTTTTGGTGTTTCAGTCATGAAGTCCTTGCACATGCCTGTGTCCTGAATGTTATTGCCTAGGTTTTCTTCTAGGTTTTTATGGTTTTAGGTCTAACATTTAAGTCTCTAATCCATCTTGAATTAATTTTTGTGTAAGGTGTAAGAAAGGGATCCAGTTTCAGCTTTCTGCTTATGGCTAGCCAGTTTTCTTGGCACCATTTATTAAATAGGGAATCCTTTCCCCATTTCTTGTTTTTGTCAGGTTTGTCAAAGATCAGATGGTTGTAGATGCATGGTATTATTTCTGAGTTCTCTCTTCTGTTCCGTTGGTCTATATGTCTGTTTCGGTATCAGTACCATGCTGTTTTGGTTACTGTAGCCTTGTAGTACTGTTTGAAGTCCGGTAGAGTGATGCCTCCAGTTTTGTTCTTTTGGCTTAGGATTGTCTTGGCAATATGGGCTCTTTTTTGGTTCCATATGAACTTTAAAGTAGTTTTTTTTCCCAATTCTGTGAAGAAAGTCATTGGTAGCTTAATGGAGATGGTATTGAATCTATAAATTACCTTGGGAGGTATGGCCATTTTCAAGATATTGATTCTTCCTATCCATGAGCATGGAATGTTCTTCCATTTGTTTGTGTCTTCTTTTATTTTGTTGAGCAATGGTTTGTAGTTCTCCTTGAAGAGGTCCTTTACATCCCTTGTAAGTTGGATTCCTAGGTATTTTATTCTCTTTGAAGCAATTGTGAATGAGAGTTCACTCATGATTTGGCTCTCTGTTTGTCTGTTATTGGTATGTAAGAATGATTGCGATTTTTGCACATCGATTTTGTATCCTGAGACTTTGCTGAAGTTGCTTATCAGCTTATGGAGATTTTGGGCTGAGATGATGGGGTTTTCCAAATGTACAATCATGTCATCTGCAAACAGGGAATTTGACTTCCTCTTTTCCTAACTGAATACCCTTTATTTCTTTCTCTTGCCTGATTTCCCTGGCCAGAACTTCCAACACTATGTTGAATAGGAGTGGTGAGAGAGGGCATCCCTGTCTTGTGCCAGTTTTCAAGGGGAACACTTCCAGTTTTTGCCCATTCAGTATGATATTGGCTGTGGGTTTGTCATAAATAGCTCTTATTATTTTGAGATACGTTCCATCAATACCGAATTTCTTGAGCGTTTTCAGCATGAAGGGCTGTTGAATTTTGTCAAAGGCCTCTTCTGCATCTTTTGAGATAATTATGTGGTTTTTATCTTTGGTTCTGTTTATATGTTGGATTACATTTATTGATTTGCGTATGTTGAACCAACCTTGCATCCCAGGGATGAAGCCCACTTGATCATGGTGGATAAGCTTTTTGATGTGCTGCTGGATTCGATTTGCCAGTATTTTATTGAGGATTTTTGCATCAATGTTCATCAGGGATATTGGTCTAAAATTCCCTTTTTGTTGTGTCTCTGCCAGGCTTTGGTATCAGGATGATGTTGGCCTCATAAAATGAGTTAGGGAGGATTCCCTCTTTTTCTATTGATTGGAATAATTTTGGAAGGAATGGTACCATCTCCTCCTTGTACCTCTGGTAGAATTCGGCTGTGAATTCGTCTGGTCCAAACTTTTTTTTGGTTGGTAGGTTATTAATTATTGCCCCAATTTCAGAGCCTGCTATTAGTCTATTCAGGGATTCAACTTCTTCCTGGTTTAGTCTTAGGAGAGTGTATGTGTCCAGGAATTTATCCATTTCTTCTAGGTTTTCTAGTTTATTTGCATAGAGGTGTTTATAGTATTCTCTTATGGTAGTTTGTATTTCTGTGGGATCAGTGGTGATATCCCCTTTATCATTTTTATTGCATCTATTTGATTCTTCTCTCTTCTCTTCTTTATTAGTATTGCTAGTGATTTATCAGTTTTGTTGATCTTTTAAAAAAACCAGCTCCTGGATTCATTGATTTTTTGAAGGGTTTTTTGTGTCCCTATCTCCTTCAGTTCTGCTCTGATCTTAGTTATTTCTTGCCTTCTGCTCACTTTTGAATGTGTTTGCTCTTGCTTCTCTAGTTCTTTTAATTGTGATGTTAGGGTGTCAATTTTAGATCTTTCTAGCTTTCTCTTGTGGGCATTTAGTGCTATAAATTTCCATCTACACATTGCTTTAAATGTGTCCCAGAGATGCTGGTATGTTGTATCTTTGTTCTCATTGGTTTCAAAGAACATCTTTATTTCTGCCTTCGTTTTGTTATGGACCCAGTAATCATTCAGGAGCAGGTTGTTCAGTTTCCATGTAGTTGAGCGGTTTTGATTGAGTTTCTTAGTCCTGAGTTCTAGTTTGATTGCATTGTGGTCTGAGAGACAGTTTGTTATAATTTCTGTTCTTGTACATTTGCTGAGGAGTGCTTTACTTCCAACTATGTGGTCAATTTTGGAATAAGTGCAATGTGGTGCTGAGAAGAATGTATATTCTGTTGATTTTGGGTGGAGAGTTCTGTAGATGTCTATTAGGTCTGCTTGGTGCAGAGTTGAGTTCAATTCCTGGATATCCTTGTTAACTTTCTGTCTTGTTGATCTGTCTAATGTTGACAGTGGGGTGTTAATGTCTCCCATAATTACTGTGTGGGAGTCTAAGTCTCTTTGTAAGTCTCTAAGGACTTGCTTTATGAATCTGGGTGCTCCTGTATTGGGTGCATATATGTTTAGGATAGTTAGCTCTTCTTGTTTAATTGATCCCTTTACCATAATGTAATGGCCTTCTTGTCTCTTTTGATATTTGTTGGTTTAAAGTCTGTTTTATCAGAGACTAGGATTGCAACCCCTGCCTTTTTTTGTTATCCATTTGCTTGGTAGATCTTCCTCCATCCCTTTATTTTGAGCCTATGTGTGTCTCTGCATGTGAGATGGGTCTCCTGAATACAGCAAACTGACGAGTCTTGACTCTTTATCCAATTTGCCAGTCTGTGTCTTTTAATTGGAGCATTTAGCCCATTTACATTTAAGGTTAATATTGTTATGTGTGAACTTGATCCTGTCATTATGATGTTAGCTGGTTATTTTGCTCATTAGTTGATGCAGCTTCTTCCTAGCATCAATGGTCTTTACATTTTGGCATGTTTTTGCAGTGGCTGGTACTTGTTGTTCCTTTCCATGTTTAGTGCTTTCTTCAGGAGCTCTTGTAGAGCAGGCCTGCTGGTGACAAAATCTCTCAGCATTTGCTTGTCTGTAAAGGATTTTGTTTCTCCTTCACTTATGATACTTGGTTTGGCTGGATATGAAATTCTGAGTTGAAATTCTTTTCTTTAAGAATGTTGAATATTGGCCCCCACTCTCTTCTGGCTTATAGAGTTTCTGCCGAGAGATCTGCTGTTAGTCTGATGGGCTTCCCTTTGTGGGTAACCTGACCTTTCTCTCTGGCTGCCCTTAACATTTTTTCCTTCATTTCAACTTTGGTGAATCTAACAATTATGTGTCATGGAGTTGCTCTTCTCTAGGAGTATCTTTGTGGCGTTCTCTGTATTTCCTGAATTTGAATGTTGGCCTGCCTTGCTAGGTTGGGGAAGTTCTCCTGGATAATACCCTGCAGAGTGTTTTCAAACTTGGTTCCATTCTCCTCGTCACTTTCAGGTACAACAATCAGATGTAAATTTGGTCTTTTCACATAGTCCCGTATTTCTTGGAGGTTTTGTTCATTTCTTTGTACTCTTTTTCCTCTAAACTTCTCTTCTCGCTTCATTTCATTCTTTTGATCTTCAGTCACTGATACCCTTTCTTCCAGTTGATCGAGTCAGTTACTGAAGCTTGTGCATTTGTCATGTATTTCTTGTGTCATGGTTTTCATCTCTTTCAGGTCGTTTAAGGACTTCTCTACGTTGGTTATTCTAGTTAGCCATTCGTCAAATCTTTTTTCAAGGTTTTTAGTTTCTTTGTGCTGGGTTCATGTTTCCCCCTTTAGCTTGGAGAAGTTTGATCACTGAAGCCTTCTTCTCTCAACTCATCAAAGTCGTTCTCTGTCCAGCTTTGTTCCATTGCTGGTGAGGAGCTATGTTCCTTTGGAGGGGGAGAGGCACTCTGATTTTTAGAATTTTCAGCTTTTCTGCACTGCTTTTTCCCCATCTTTGTGGTTTTATCTACCTTTTGTCTTTGATGATGGTGACGTACAGATGGGGTTTTGGTGTGGATGTCCTTTCTGTTTGTTAGTTTTCCTTCTAACAGTCAGAACCCTCAGCTGCAGGTCTGTTGGAGTTTGCTGGAGGTCCACTCCGAACCTGTTTGCCTGCGTATCAGCAGTGGAGGTTGCAGAAGAGTGAATATTGCTGAACAGCAAATGTTCTGTCTGATCATTCCTCTGGAAGCTTCGTCTCAGAGGTGTACCTGGCCATGTGAGGTGTGAGGTGTCAGTCTGCCCCTAGTGTGGGATGTCTCCTAGTTAGGCTACTCAGGGGTCAGGGACCCACTTGAGCAGGCAGTCTGTTCTCAGATCTCAAACTCCATGCTGGGAGAAATATACTCTCTTCAAAGCTGTCAGACAGGGACATTTACATCTGCAGAGGTTTCTGCTGCCTCTTGTTTGGCTATGCCCTGTCCCCAGAGGTGGAGTCTACAAGGCAGGCAGGCCTCCTTGAGCTGCAGTGGGCTCCACCTAGTTCAAGCTTCCCACCACTTTGTTTACCTACTTAAGCCTCAGCAATGGCGGGTGCCCCTCCCCCAGCCTCTCTGTCACCTTGCAGTTAGATCTCAGACTGCTGTGATAGCAATGAGGGAGGCTCAATGGGCGTGGGACCCTCCAAGCCAGGCGAGGGATATAATCTCCTGGTGTGCCGTTTGTTAAGACCCTTGGTAAAGTGCAGTATTAGGGTGGGAGTGACCTGATTTTCCAGGTGTTGTGTGTCATGGTTTCCCTTGGCTAGGAAAGGGAATTCCCTTCCCCCTTGCGCTTCCTGGGTGAGGCGATGCCTCCCCCTGCTTTGGCTCTCGCTTGTTGGGCTACACCCACTGTCCTGCACCCATGGTCCGATATGCCCCAGTGAGATGTACCTGGTACCTCAGTTGGAAATGCAGAAATCACCCGTCTTCTGTGTCGCTCACGCTGGGAGCTGAAGGCTGGAGCTGTTCCTATTCGGCCATCTTGGTGCCACCCTCACCACATTTTCTTTATCCAGTGTAATGTTGATGGGCATCTAGGTTGATTCCATGTCTTTACTATTGTGAATCGTGCAGCAATGAACATATGTGTGTATGTGTGTTTATGGTAGAACAAATTTTTATTCATTTGAGTATATACCCAATAATGGGGTTGCTGGACTAAATGGTAGTTGTAAGTTCTTTGAAAAATCTCCAAACTGCTTTCCACAGTGGCTGAACTAATTTACATTCCCACCAGCAGTATATAAGTGTTCCCTTTTCTGCAGATGCTTACCAGCACCTGTTATTTAAAAAATTTTTATTATTATTATTTTTTGAGACAAGGTCTTGGTCTGTCACCCAGGCTAGATTGCAGCCTCAATCTCCTGGGCTCAATAGAGCCTCCCACCTCAGCCTCCTGAGGAACTGGGACTACAGGTGCACACCACACCCCCTGCTAACTTTTGTATTTTTTGTAGAGAGGAGGTTTTGCCATGTTGCCCAGGCTGGTCTCAAACTCCTGGGCTCAAGTGATCCACCCACCTTGGCCTCCCAAAGTGCTGGTATTATAGGTGTGAGCCACTGTGCCTGGCCTCTTTTGGAACTATTGTTATAAAGTTTTGGAAGAGCAGTTATGCTAGTTTCATAATGAATTCACTCAATTTACTAATAAAATATGTTCTAGGATAGCTTTTTATAGCACAGAAATTTTTCATCTTTTGAAAGTTTGGGAAAAACTTATAAAACCTGGGTCTGGGTATTTTTCAGGTAATAATTATTTATTAGTGCTTTTTGATTTCTTTCTTGGTAATTAATCTACTCTTGGTAATTAATCTACTTAATCTTTTCTTAAGTAAATTTGAAAAATTATATCCTTCTGGAGATTTGTCTGTTTCATAAAGAATTACAAATTTATCAGCATAGACTTCTATGGGGTGATTTGCATTTCAACCAGGCAATTAAATACCTTAACCCAAAGAATAAATCCATAATACTGGTAATATTTTGAGTCATGCTCCACCTAGCTCATCTCAAATCACTCTGTGTGTAAAAGGTATTTCTTTACAGTATGTATGAAAATACCATATACACACTCACTAAAATACTCAGAGACATACACTCCATAAACACACCATCTTCTGGAGAAGTGGTTCTACCACAGACTGAATCCCATAACAAAAATATTGTTTCTGTCCTCACTGCTCATACCCGACTCTTGCTTGTCATTTGCCTCACTGACTTATTAAAAACTCAGATGATGAAGGGTTAGGATCTCAGAAACATAGGCCATCAGAGGAAGAAGATTTTATTTTTGTCTGCACACAAGGAATTTAAGAAAGAGAGGAACTGCCAATCTGCTACTAGCTGAAGGTGGTGGTAGCCACGATCCCTACATACTCAGCACCAGGGCAGATGGGCTCCTCTTCCCATCCTTTTTGGGGCCTCTAGGACAATGTAGAACATCCAGAATCATGAATGCACAGGAACCAAGAACAGCAACATATTCACAACCATGTACAGCAGAGGTCTGTAAAGGTCACCTTGCTCAGCTCCTGCCTGGATATGAGCTCCCTCAGCTTGCATGTCTCTAGAGATGAATTGCTCACTACTGTGTTTTGAGGCCATCAGTTCTGTGGGTGGGTGACTTTAACCAGATGTCTTTCCTCACTGAGGGCTGAATCTCTCTTCGTGTGGTGTCATCTCCTTGGTTCGAGGTCTGTCCCCAAGAGCTTCTTGGGGTTGTTTTGGTAGGAAGGAGCAGAGGAGAAGTAACATTTTTTTGAGGGCCTACCATTTCTGGGCCCTGTGAAGTACTTTCACCACTACAATTTCCCCCTCATTCAGCAGCCCCAACCCCTCTATCATTAGGCAGGCATTAGAACTGAGCATCAGGCACATGAGGTCATCTTTTATTCTTCCATTTATTTGTTCATTCATCATCGTTTTTGACATTTGCTATGTACCAGGCAGTCTGGTAAGGCACTGGGGCTTAATGGGTGCACTAGATGTGGTTTCTGTGCCCAAGTTACTTAGAGTCCAGTGGAGAAGAACTAGAGTGCAGTGGGAGACCAGAGGAGGTCTCTAATTCAGTCTCCAGAGACAAGGCAGTCTTCAGAGGAGGGGATCTCTAATTTGAGAATCAACATTCAAGTCAGCCAGGACAAGTGCAGTACAAAGAGCTCAATGACATCAAGCTGAGAATTGGTGGGGATGGGATTAGAACTTCAAAGCCAAGTCCCCTCTCACTGTCACCTCACCTCAAGGGAGGTACCTGGGTTTGGGTAAGTCCCATAAACAAATTATAGAAAGAAACAAGATAGGAGAGTCGAAGTGAGGGGATGAACTCACATTCCTGCTCATTTTTCACTGTGGATGGCTCAGGTTCAAAAAGGAGGGCTAGAGGTTAGGCTTAGGAAAAGATTTTCTCCTGAGAAGACCAGGAATTGGGGAGGAAGGGACCCTGGTGTGGACTGGGGATAGTGGCGGGACTGTCCAGAGAAAGAGGCTGAGCAGCTCGGGATGTGAGTCACCCTCTTTCTTTGGGCTTTCCCTGCTTATCCCCTACTCCTGCCATCACCTGCCTAGTAAGAGCCTCCACCCTAGGGGCCCTCACTTCTCTCCTGGTCTGACCTCCAGAGCTGATACTCACCCTAGCAACATCAAGCAGGAACACAGAGAACCAATGGGACTCCCTAACTGTGGTTAAGTGCACCCCTACTTTTCCCCAGGGGAGCACAGGCTCCACCTCAGCCAATGGGCAATGCCATCGCACAAGAGCTGGCCGCCTAACTCAGTCTCCTAGGAACTCCACAG
Source organism: Chlorocebus sabaeus (assembly GCF_047675955.1). Lineage (NCBI taxonomy): Eukaryota > Metazoa > Chordata > Mammalia > Primates > Cercopithecidae > Chlorocebus > Chlorocebus sabaeus. The sequence continues at coordinate 67,815,005 of NC_132904.1, read as the reverse complement.
GACCAGCCTGGAGCTTGATCTCCCAACAGCCAGGCCAGGCCCTTCCTACTGGTCTGTGCTGCCTAAGGTCTCTGCTCTGGAGCTGAAGATTCAACAAAGACGGAGAATTCACACCTCAGACCCCAAACCGCAGCCCACCTCGGGGGCAGCTCTGCCCAAAGCAGGATCAGGGAGTGGACTGTGGGATCTCAGTTAATCCAGCAGGTGGGTTCTAAATAGAAATGAGGAGCCAAGAGTTCCAAGGAAGTGCAACTTTGAGCACTTACTATGTGGGGATTTTTGAAGGATCAGTGGTACTTCTATGATGTTTGTGGTAGAAGGCAAGGAGCTGGAAGAAGGAGGATGAGGCTTGAGAGAACCTGTTGAAGTGAGGATGTTATCATCCCATTTTAGAAGTAGGCATCGAGGGTTAGAAAATTTGGGTGACTTGTTCAAGGTCACTTAGCAGATCTGTGGCAATGCTGGGATGGTCATCTAATTCCAAATCTGGCTCTGTCTACTCACACCTCTGACTCACCTCTGCTCTACGCCCAGGGGATGGACAGATGGGATTCAATGATGGCTTCATGGAGGAGAGGACATTTGGGCCAGGCCTGGAAGGTCTGGAAGCAGACACCCAAGCAGAAAGGAGGAGGGCCTGTAATGGCTGAGGCTGAGCACAACATGTGGGGTAGGGACTGTGATGCCGGCAGGTGTGGGGCTGGTGAGGTTGGTTCTGAAGTCTTGGAAGTTGGGGAGGGCAGGAGCCAAATAAGAGTGTGAAGTCTGGATCCTTGGAGATCCCCCAAGTGCACCGGACGGGTATGCTTCAGCTTTGTGGCTGAGGTGGCAGCAGGGTGGTCCGAAGGGTCCAGCAGGCAACCAGGGATGGAGGGCCCCAGAAGCATGTAGAGCACTCCAGGGACTGCTCACCCCTGGGCTCAGCTATGAAGTTTGCCAAGAGGAGGGACCCCTCATGCTGGGTGAGGCCTCAGGTGACCCTCTGTGACTCTACTCTCTCCTCTTCCCTGGGCCTGGCCTGTGCCCTTCTCACTGGGCTCTGTGGTCCCCTCCAGGTCTCCCATGATCCTCCTGTCAGCAGGGGCCTGACCAGGGCACAGACACCCATGCAAAGGTGGCTTCTCACCTCCTGGCCCTGGTATGGACCCCACTGCTGCCCCAGAATGGTGGTGGCTCTCACTGGACACAGCACCTGGTCACCTCAGACCAAGGCCAACTCAGACCTCCAAGAATTGTTTACCTTCTCTTCTTAAGGCTCTGTATTAGTTTCTTAGGGCTGCCATCACAAATTGTCACAAACTGGGTGATTAAAACAACAGAAATGCCTTCTCCCATGGTTCTGGTGGCTGGAAGTCCAACATTAAGGTGTTTTCAGGGTCACACTCCTTCCGGAGGCTCTAGGGGAGAATCCGCGCCTGGCTGCTCCCAGCTTCTGGTGGCTCTGGCATTCCTTGGATTGCATCCAGTCTTTGCCTGCATCTTCCCATGGCCTCTTTTCCATCTCTCATAGGGACATTTGCCATTGAATTTGGGGGTCATCTGCATAACCGAGGGTGATCTGATCTGAAGATCCTTAATTACATCTGCAAAGACCTTTTTCTAAGTAAGGGCATGTTCACAGTCTCCAAGGGATGTGACATGGACTATCTTTGTAGGGGCCATCCCTCTGCCTACCACAGCCTCCATATGTGGATTGTGAAGGAATGAGAGAGAGAAAGAGAAAGGGGCAGTGAGGGTGGCCTTGGCCTTGGCAGGCCAGTGTGCAGAGGGCTGTAGTAGAGGTGGGTATGTGACAGTCACAATGGGGGAAGCAAGGATGCTGCTCTCAGGAGACCTGTGTGGTCTGGTCATAACATCCTTGACTCCAACAGTTCAGCTCAGAAGGGCGGGAACTCAGCTCTGCCTGTGGGCTGGGCTAAGCCAGAAAGGTTCCCTGGGGTAGTCTTGCCTGAAGAAAGACCAGCTGAGGGCTGCAGAGAGAGCGTATAGGCTGAAGATACGCTATTCATGCCTTTTTTCATGCTGGGAGATCCCAGCTGTGCCCCTTGTCGGGTCTGGGGCTTTTTAGGGCAGGGATGGGCCTCCCCCCTCAGCCGGGGAGACCCTTTCACAGAGGCAACATCTAGGGCCACGGTAAGGTTGTGGCTGCAGAGCACAGAGGGGAGGCACCAAAGGTCCTCACCAGGACCCCATGGCAGGGACAGCCAGGGAGGGGAGACGTGAGGCAGCACACACGTCTCAAGGGCAATGTGGCCACCATTAGCCTTGCTCACACTGTCCCATGGCTTGTCAACTCCTCTTCTCCATCTCCTGTCAAGTGAGTCCACCCCATGTACCAAGCCAGGTTCCAGGACACCACCCTGCTCACCCGTCTCCCTCATGCCCTCATCTGGGCACCAAGTCTTGCCCATCCCACTGCCAAGTTCCTCTCTTGTCTAACTCCTAAGGCCTTTGTCTCAGGTCATCTCCAGTCCTCATGCTGAGCCAGGACTCACCACTCCCTCCAGCCCCTGTCTATCTCTGCTGCCAGAAGGATCTTTCAAGAAAGCAAACCTGACCTTGTCACCCTATGAAGACCCTGCAGAAGCTCCCCACTGGCCACCAGATAAAGTCCAGGCTCTCTCACTGGGCATTCGAGGCTCTCATCTGCCACCCCTCCTAGGGGCCTCTACTCTCCAGCAAGGCCAAACTGCTTGTACTCTGCTGCCCACCCTTCTGTCTGACCTGTTTTTCCTCTCTTAGCTTCACATGATACTGCTTGTGCTTGCTCTAGGACCTCAGCTGCCACCAACTCCAGGAAGCCCTCCCTGATAGCTCTTGCCCACTCCAAGTAGCTGCAGCATGAGGAGTATCTTGAGTTTGGGACTCACACTGCATCCCACTGTGGAGGACACTCTGGGCAGCCTAACTGGCCTGCAACCACCTTAGCAGTCCCCACTCCCACCCCAGCACTATGGGGCAGCCCACTTGTCTACTATCTCTCCTTCGCTTCTCCTTCCTGGCTCCCAAGGCATCCCTGCCCTAACTTTTCCTCCTCAGATTTTTCTTTCTGTATCAAGATGGTCAGGGGCCTCATATTCTCTGTCTCTTCTTTATGTCAAAACCTGCTCTCCAGTGGGATCTGAAGCTCCCCCACACTTATGCACAAAAGCCTGATAATGGCTGTAGTTGATTCTTGGAGGAACGGTGGTGGTTATTCTGGCACATGGAGTAGGTGGGGAGGTTTTTTGGGCACAGGAGTCTTCTTGTCTTCTTGAAGTCCCTGAAATCTGTCTTGGGTGCATCATCTATTCTTTATTTTTTAATTAAAAAATTTTAATTGAAGGCTGGGTGTGGTGGCACATGCCTGTAATCCCAAAACATTGGGAGGCTGAGGTGGGCAGATCATCTAAGGTCAGGGGTTCAAGATCAGCCTGGCCAACATGGTGAAACACTGTCTCTACTAAAAATACAAAAATTAGCTGGATGTAATGGTACACATCTGTAATTACAGATACTCAAGAAGCTGAGGGAGGAGAATTGCTTGAACTTTGGAGGCAGAGGTTGCAGTGAGCCAAGATCGTGTCACTGCACTCCAGCCTGGGTGACAGAATGAGTCTCTGTCTCAAAAAATATATATATTTTTAAATTGATACATAATATTTGTATATATTTATGGGGTACACAAAATATTTTGTTACATGCATAGAATGTGCAATGATCAAGTCAGGGTATTTGGGGTATCCATTATCTTGAGAATTTATCATTTTCATATGTTGGAAACATTTCAAGTTCTTTCTTCTAGTAATTTTGATATATACGATACATTGTGCTAATTATAATCACTCTAGTTTGCTATGGAATATTAGATCTAATTTATTCTATCTAACTGTATGTTTATACCCAATAACCACCCTTTCTTTATCTCACTGCCCTATACTTACCAGCCTCTGGTAACCATCATTCTACTCTTTACTTTCATGAGATCAACTTTTTAAACTCTCATGTATGAGTGAGAACATGTGATATTTGCCTTTCTATGCCTGGCTTATTTTACTTAACTTAATGACCTTCAGTTCCATCCATGTTGCCACAAGAGACATGATCTCATTATTTTTTATGGCCCAATACTATTCCGCTGTGTATATATACACACCACATTTTCTTCATCCAATCATCCATTGATGGACACTTAAGTTGAATCTGTAGCTTTGCTTTTGTGAATAGTGCTGCAATAAACATGCAAGGGCAGGTATCTTTTTTGATTTGATTTCTTTTCCTTTGGGTAGATACTCAGTAGCGTGATAGCTAGACTAAATGGTGTTCCTATTTTTAGTTCTTTGAGAAATCTCCATAGTGTTTTCCATAGAGGTTATACTAACTTACATCCTCACCAACAGTGTATGAGTTCCCTTTCCTCCACATTCTCACCAACATCTGTTTTTTTAAAAATCTTTTTTATGATAGCATTCTGAGTGGTGTAACATGATCTCTTGTGTTTTAATATGCATTTCTTGGATGATTAGCAATGTTGAGGATTTTTTCATGTCTGTGGGCCATTTGTAGGTCTTTTTTTTTTTTTTTTTTTTTTTTTAATGTTTACTGATGTTCTTTGCCCACTTTTAAATGAGATTATTTATTTTCTTACTGCTGAGTTGTTTGAATTCCTTGGATATTCAGGGGATATTAGTTCTTTGTTGGATGAATAGTTTGTAAATATTTTATCCCAATCAGGAGGTCATCTCTTCACTTTATTGATTGTTTCCTTTGCTGCGCAGAAACTTTTTAGTTTAATATAGTCCCATTTGTCTAGTTTTGTTTTTGTTGCCTATGCTTTTGAGGTCTTAGCCATAATATCTTTGCCTACACCAAAGTCCTAAAGTGTTTCCCTGTGCTTTGTGCTTTCTTCTATTGGTTTTATAATTTTGGGTGTTACATTTAAGTCTTTAATCCATCCTGAGTTGATTTTTGTGTATAGTGAGAGATAGGGTCTAGTTTCATTCTTTCACATACGGATATACAACTTTCCCAGCACTATTTATTCAAAAGACTGTCCTTCAAGGTATATTCTTGGCACTTTTGTTGGAAATTATTGGCTGTAAACACATGCATGTATTTCTGAATTCTCTATTCTGTTTTATTGTTCGGTGTCTGTTTTTATTCTAGTAGCATGTTGATTTGGTTACTATAGCTTTGTGATATATTCTGAAGTCAGCTAGTGTGAAACTTTCAGCTTTGTTGTTTTTGCTCAGGATTACTTTGGCTATTTAGGCTCTTTTTTGGTTCCAGTATAATTTTAGGGCTGTTTTTTCTTTTTCTGTCAAAACTGACATTGCTATTTTGATAGTGATTGCATTGAATCTGTAGATTTCTTTGGGCAGTATGATCATTTTTTTTTTTTTTTTTTTTTTTTTGAGATGGAATCTCGCTCCCGTTGCTCAGGCTGGAGTGCAGCGGCATGATCTCGGCTCACTTCAACCTCCACTTCCCAGGTTCAAGCGATTCTCCTTCCTCAGCCTCCTGAGTAGCTGGTATTACAGGTGTGTGCCACCACACCTGGCTAATTTTGTATTTTTAGTAGAGACGGGGTTTTACCATGTTGGCCAGGCTGGTCTTGAACTCCTGATCTCAGGTGATCCACCTGCCTCAGCCTCCCAAAATGCTAGGATTACAGGTGTGAGCCACTGCGCCCAGCCAGTATGGTCATCTTAATGACATCAATTCTTTTGATTTAAGAGCATGGGCTGTCTTTCCATTTGTTTGTGTCCTCTTTGTTTCATCAGCGTTTTGTAGTTTTCCTTGTCTTTTGCCTCATGATTAAATTTATTCCTAGGTATTTTATTTTTAAAAGGTTATTTTCTTTTTTAATTGGCATATAATAATAGTACCTATTTATGGAGTCCATAGTAATGGTTTGATACATACAATGTAGACTTTTTCTTCCACTAATTTTGGTTTTGGTTTTCTCTTGCTTTTCTCATTCCTTGAGGTGCATTGTTAGATTATTTGAATTCTTTCTACTTTTTTGATGTAGGCATTTATTGCTATATACTACCATTTAGCACTGCTTTTGCTGTATCCTAATAGATTTTGGTATGTTAATTTTCATTTGTTTCAAGAAATTTTTTGATTTCCTTTTAAATTTGTTTCTTGAACCAGTGGTCATTCAGAGACATGTTGTTTAATTTCCATACAGTTGTGCAGTTTCCAACATTCCTCTTGTTATTCACTTCTGGTTTTATTTTATTGTGGTCTGAGAAGATACTTCATATGATTTTGATATTTAAAAATTTGTGGAGACTTGTTTTGTGTCCTAACATATGGTTTATCCTGGAGCATGCTCCATAAGCTGATGAGAAGAATATGTGTTCTGTAGCTGTTGGATGAAATGTTCTGTAAATTTTTGTTAGGTGTATTTAGTATAATGTGCAGTTTTAATTCAATGTTTCTTTGTTAATTTTCTGTCTAGATCAGGGGTGTCCAATTTCTTGGCTTCCCTAAGGCACATTGAAAGATTTGTCTTGAGCCACACATAAAATATACTAACACCAATGAACAGCTGATGAGTTTAAAATAAATTGCAAAAAATCTAATAATGTTTTAAGAAAATTTATGATTTTGTGTTGAGCTGCATTCAAAGCTATCCTGGGCTGCATGTGGCCTGCAGGCCATTGGTTGAATGCTTGGTCTAGATGATCTGTTTAATGTTGAGAGATGGGTGTTGAAGTTCCCAACTCTTATTGTACTGTAGTCTACCTCTTTCTTTACATCTAATAATATTTGCTTTATATATCTGAGTGCTCTGATGTTGGGTGCATGTGTGTTTAGAATTGTTATATTCTTTTGCCAAATTGATCCCTTTATCATTATATAATGATCGTCTTTATCTCTTTTTGTTGTTTTTGACTTAAAGTCTGTTTTATCTCTTATAAGTATAGCTATTCCTGCTTGCTTTTGTTTTTCATTTGCATGTATTTTTTTCATCCCTTTAGTTTAAGTCTATACGTGTCTTTATACACGAGGTGAGTTTCTTTTAGGAAGCGTATAGTTGGGTCACGTTTTTTAATTCATTCAGTCAGTCCTTGTCTTTTATTTGCAAAGTTTAGTCTATTTTTATTCAAAGTTATTATTGATACATGATTTTATTAAATAATTTCTGGTGGCTGCATTGGGCTTGGTAGGCCAGTCGCTAGGCCTATAGTGGGTACGTGTGTGTGGGTGCCAGCTGTGGTGGTAGAGGCAGGTTGGATGGGCCTGATCTCAGGCCCCTGGAAAAGTGTTTGGGTGCCAAAGGTGATGAACTGGGTTGGGTGATTCCCACACCCAAAGTGCTTAGGCACTGGGAAGGAGGAGTGGAGCCAGGCCTGGCTCCTCAGGCCCCTTAGTAGTGTGTGTAGGCACTGTTTGTGTTAGGCAGAGGCAGGGTGATCCCTAGGCTCCTGGTGGTATGTTGGGGTGGAGGTGCCACTGCCACCCTGCTACTGGGGAGCACAGGGTTGCTTTCAGTGGCAGCAGGAGTAGGCAGGGAGCTGGGGAGCATGCACTTTGCTTGTGCTTTGGCAGTGGCAGTGGCTGTGGGGCAGCGAAGTCTGTCCTCAGGGCTTGTGAAATGCACAACAACTGCTGCTAGGGGCACTGGAATCCCTGCCAATGGCTTCTGTTTTGACCCTGGGATCATCCAGCAGCTGCAGAGGCTGGAGGTTGGGTAGCCTTTCCTCAGGCCATATGAAAATGTACTGTCACCCCTCTGTCGAGAGCTGATGCTCTCAGTCAGCCCCTTCCTCTGCTAACCATTGGTCTGCAGGCTGCATAATCCACTCTGACTCTGGGCAGGGCTCCTAAGATCTTCTAACCTGTAACTCTGTTTCTTCCTCTACCCCAACCACCCAGGCTTGGGAAGCTGAGTGCACAAGGCCTCATACCGAAATGAAGGAGAGAGGAGAAGTGAGTCAAGAAGCTTGAGATCTGACATAGGTTCTAGCAAGTGCCCTTGGGCCAGGGACTCTTATTTCTTCTTCCAAAGAAGGTAGGTGTTGGACTAGTGGCCTCTCATGGCCTTTGCCTTCCTGCATCAAACTTGTGATGTTTCTAGTGAATTTTCTGTGATTATAGTTTAGAAAGCTCTTTCATGTTCCCCAATTGGCCTGATTTTTCCAACACTTGGGAGGTAGGTGGTACCACCTCACTTTACAGACAAGGGAACTGAGGTTTGGAGTGAGCAATCTCATAGCCAATTGGTAACAGAACCAGGTCTGGAGCTGGCCCCCTGACTCCTATCTCCCGAGCTCACCCTGATTGCTGGGAGCTGGAGGAGCTTTCAGTACTGGGAACATTGGGGCAGACTGTTTTCTCCAAATGAGGCAGGCATGGGACCAGATCTCCTCTACTCTTGCCCACCTTACTCACTCAGGCTAATACCTCCTATCCTGCTGTATCTAGTCTTAAAAATGGGTCTCTGTCCCCTCAGGGGGATCATCTGGCCTCTCCAACCTTAGCTGCTCTTCTAGGGAAGGGGCCAAAGAAACTTTCTGGTTTGGTTTGCATGTGTCCCCCAAAGTTCATGTATTGGCAACTTTATCTCCAATGAAACAATGTTGGGAGGTGGGACCTTTAAGAGGTGATTATGTAATGAAGACTCTGCCCTCATGAATGGATTAATGCCATGATCACGGAGTGGATTCCTGATACAATGATGAATTTGGTCCCTTTTCCCTTCCTCTCTCATGCTGTCTTATCCCTCCACTTCTACTGCAGGATGACACAGCAGGAAAGCCCTCACCAGATGCTGAGCAGATGCTGGCACCATGCCTGTGGACTTCCCAGCCTCCAGAACTGTGAGCCAAATAAGTTTCTTTATACATTTCCCAGTCTCAGGTATTCTGTTAGCTGCACAAAACACTAAATACCTTCCATGAGGTGGCAGGTAAGTAGGTCCCTGGCCCAGATGAGGAGGCTTCCTTTTCTTAGTGGGGCAGCTCTCAAATCTCCCATGCAGCTAGGGGGCGAATTCTTCCAGACAAGCTTCAGGGCCTTGGCCTTGCCTCAGCTGGGGGAAGGGGTCTGATTAGAGCTCTTTCAGTGAGAGGTGGTGAGTGGAGCCAGGCTGGCCCCTGACCCCTGCCTGTAGCCAGGTTGCCTCCCTGCACCAGGCGCCTTCTCCTCCTTAGCAGACTCACCTGGGGATCCATTCTTTAAGCCCCAAAGAAGAAAAGTCAGGGCCCCAAGGAAGAGGGCCACCAACTGCCTGATTCTGAAGAGTCTGCCCTGATCTGCCTGAGCCTGGAGTCTGACTTTGGGAAGTCTGGGCATCAGGTCCCTGTTATAAGTTGTGGCTGGAGGGCTTCAGCCTCCTCTAGTCTCCTTCAATTGGCCCCACCTCTGGCAGGCCAGGGGCTACAGGGAAGGAAAAGCCCATTTCACCAGCTCCTGCCCTGGCCAGTTCCCTCATTTGGGGTGTTATATGCCATATCTTGCTTAAACTTCACAACCCCGTGCAAGGTAGTGAATATCAAGCCCATGTTACAGATGAAGAAACTGAGGCTCAGAGAGGTTGTCCTTAGTCAAGGCTCAGCACTAGTAAGTGGCAGGTTTGGGACTTGAAATCAAGCATGGTTCTGATCCCTACACTCTTTTTCTTGTAAGATGCTTGGCCTGGGCACAGGTGGGTGGTAGTCCCTAGACCCCTGCAGGATTGTGACATGGGAAGGGGCACTCTATTCTGAGTCCATGGGGGCAGGGATCAGGTTGAATGAATGCATGACTGAATTACAGCACTTGCTGTGCTGTTTAATTTTTTTTTTTTTTTTTTTTGAGACGGAGTCTCGCTGTGTCACCCAGGCTGGAGTGCAGTGGCCGGATCTCGGCTCACTGCAAGCTCCGCCTCCCGGGTTTAGGCCATCCTCCTGCCTCAGCCTCCCGAGTAGCTGGGACTACAGGCGCCCGCCACCTCGCCCGGCTAGTTTTTTGTACTTTTTAGTAGAGATGGGGTTTCACCGTGTTAGCCAGGCTGGTCTCGATCTCCTGACCTCGTGATCCGCCCGTCTCGGCCTCCCAAAGTGCTGGGATTACAGGCTTGAGCCACCGCGCCCGGCCGTGCTGTTTAATTTTAAGAGAAGAAGAGGCCTTACTGAGAATCCACTGGCCTGAGAGTCTGAAGGCCTTGGCGTGGAGCCCACCCTCCAGGGCCTTGCTGTGTGATCTTGGTCAGGGCCTACCTATTTATGGGTCTAATTTACAGGAAGGAGAGGTGGAAACTATTCGCTAGATCGGCCTTCAGGCTGGGCATCCTGGCCCTAAGAAACTAGGCTGCCGACCCAACGACCTCAGGCTGCGGGCACTGGGAAATCTGGCAAGAGGCATGATGCGGCTCCTGCGTGTGTGTTGTATGGGAAGGGCAGATGAGAGGCCCTCAGGGTTTAGCACCCCAGAAAGCTGGGAGGCCTCAGGCTGCTGTTGGACACTGAAGCAACCCAGCTGTACAACCCTAGCCCCTTTCCCACCCATACACAAATTATTGGCTTCCGGGGCCTCTTCGGTCTTTGAATGAAGCTTTTGGATAACTCTGTCCTTCTCCATCCATGACTAGGCTGGGGCCCTGCACAGGATCTGTGGACTGGTGGCTCTCCGACCTCTCCTGGCAATGGGACTGGCCTTTCTCAGCAGCTTGAGGCTGCTTGGTCTGGCCAGGTTCGGCCTGCACTGCTCAGAGCCACCAGATGGCACCCAAGCACCACATGTGTCCAAGGCCACTGGGGCTCATGTCTTGCTGGAGGGACTGTGACTGAGGAAGGTGCAGCCTGTGCCTGTCCGTAGGTAGTTTGAGGCGCCTCATCCTCAGATATCACTGGTGCACCCCTCTGCTCTGGCCATAGGACTGTCTGTGGGGCCATGCTGGTGTCAGGGCCCAAGGCAAGAGACCTGGGATCTGGTTCTGGCCCTGTGTGGTCCTGGCAAGTTGCTTCCTGTCTTTGAGCCTCAGAGTGCTCTTCTGAAAAATGGGCATAAAAATAGCACTGACATCTTCATTCATTGATTCAGTCACTCAGCACATGTTTATTGAGCACTTACTAGGCTAGGGTGTAACACACAGCTCCCAACAAGTGAAGCCTCGCAGGGGTGTTCAGAGGATTAAATGAGGTGATACCTATAATTTATTTAGCACATTTACTAACATACATTATGAACTCTCTATAAATATTAGCTAAAACCTCATGTCTAATTTTTGTGGTTAGTCCTATGATTATCCCCATTTTCGGGAAGAGGAAACAGGTAAAGGTATTGCTCACGGCCACACAGCCAGGAAGTAGCAGAGCTGGGATTGAATCTGGACTGCCTGACTCTAAACCCCACTCTGCTGGTTCCCACATTTAATTTGGGGCTGTGTGTGGCTCCTCTGAGCTTCCTTTAATATTCTCCAGGGGACCTTGGATCAACTTGGATCACTTCCTCAGGCCTTCCCCATCTGAATGCTTAGCCTCCTGCCCTCCAGAGTCCCCGACTCCTGCAGGTTTGGTTCTGGCAGGGACTGGCTGGGAAAGTCAGTGGTCATCAGGAAGCCACCAGTGACTCAGGGCCGTAAGAAGGTCCCAGGCCCAGCTCCCTCCTGCTACCACCTGGGGTTGAGACCCACCAGGAAATGGAGGCCAGAGCCACCTGGCCCTGGTCCCATCATGAATGTCCATCACAATTAGCTGGGACCACTGAACTCAGGCCTTTCCTAAGGGTCTGTGAGGGGGAGAGGGGAGAGCATTTGAGAATTTCTCTCTCAGAGAGATTGTGGGCCCCCATCTGATTGGAAGGGAGTTGTGGGACGCATCTTGAAGTTGAGTTTCCATAGCAAGCTCTCTGTTTCTGCTGAGGCACAACTGGGCTCCTCAGAGCCTCAACGATGCTCTCAACCTGGCAGGGGCTGCCCTAGCCCTATCCTCCACTCCTCCCAGCCCATCCTGGGACACTAGGTGGGACTTAGTCACAGCCAGGGCCAAGCACTGCATGCCTGAAGATGGGCTCAGGTGGGTGAACTGCCTCTGTGAACTTTAGTGGGGCTGGGGGCCCATCATCATATTGATAACTAGACATCTCTGCACCTTCAGGCATGCAATGCTCAGCCCTGGCTGTGACTAAGTCCCACCTAGTGTCCCAGGATGGGCTGGGAGGAGTAGAGGATAGGGCTAGGGCACCCCCTGCCAGGTTGAGAGCATCGTTGAGGCTCTGGGGAGCCCAGTTGTACCTCAGACCGCCAGGCTGCAGCTGAGGGTTGTGCCAGTCCCAGAGGTGACAGCAGCGTATCCATGGTGTACCTGGGCCTGGGCAACCTGGAGAAAGCTCTGTGCCCCCCAAAGGGCTGGAAAAGTTTGGGCCACTGTGGAGAAAGTTGTGGGCCGCATGGGAAAAAGTTGTAGCTCCTCAAACTTTTCTCACTGTGAGCTCATGGCTCTCTATCCCTCAGGTCAGTTGAGTGATTTGCCAACAATTAGGCCATAATGAGCTGGACCTCAGGAGCCTGAGAGCCTCCCAGAGGTACTTGGACTCAGCAGGACACCTGGGGCCCAATTACAGCAGCCTGGGCTGATGCCAGGTCCAGCTGCGGCCTGAGCCCCAAGGAGATGGGCCTGCCCCACGTGCCCACTTTGCTCGCATGGCTGAACTTTTAATGAGTAGAAATGGCTACTTCTCTTACTTGCTAGTAGCCCAGGCATGCCACCTGGGTCCTGCCTGCTCACTCCTTAAAGAACCAGCAATTTCTAAAATATGACTTGCTGCAGTTTAAGTGATCAGCCAATCAACAGGTTACATGGGGTCTAGACGCTGCCCCACTGTGCGACCCTGGACTGAGCCCCAGGCCTCTCTTGGTCTTAGTTCTCAGCGATAATAATCACAGGCTTGGCGTGAGGCCCAGATGAAAATAACACAAACTGTAAAGTGCTGGTTCCTTTCAAATAATCGTTATTGTCCTTAATTATTGCATCATATTAGCCTGGCCAGGACCTTGACTCTCACCCTCACTCCTGGTGAATGACAGCCAGCTCTGACCCGGGTGCTCAGAGGAAGCTGCATGGCCCCTCCTGGCTCTGCTGGCCACTGACCTGCCCTCTGCTCCAGGCTAGGATGGCCTAGCAACCACACTGTTTATAGGTCTCTCTCGGCTCACCTACCTTTTTTTTTTCTCTTGCTCTGTTAATACCCTAGGCCTACAGATGGGCACCACTGACAGTGTTAAAAGCTCTGATATTATCAAGTCCAGTCCTTACTGCATAGATGGGAAACAAAAGCCCAGGGAGAAGCAGGGCCTGAGCTGCAACTCCTTCCTTTCCCAGGGCTTAGTCACAAGAAGGCTTCATGTGTATGCAGTACTTTAGCATCGTCTGGCCTTCTCGGCAGCCCTGTGAGGGTCGGTAGGCTGGCACCCATCTGTCCACTCACTTATTATGCCTAAGCTTGCAGATTCTAAAGCCAGACTGACTGGGCGGACATTCTGTCTCCACTGTTTACTAGGCATAGCTCTGTGCCTCAGTTTCCTCAAATGGGAAAACACTAGTAATTACATCATATGATTGTTGTATTAAATGAGTTAGAATTCATGTGAAATGTTTTGAACTGGGCCTAGTGCAGGCTCTCAATAATTAATATCAGCTATCCTTCTGGTTATCATTCAGTCATTCAGTCAGCAAACATTTATTGAGCTCCTACTGTGTGCTAAGCTTGGTAGTGCTAGAACCTGGGGATATAGCAGTGAAGAAGACCGATCTTTGAAGCTCAATTTTGTGAAGGTGAGGGAGACAGACACATCAAGCCATAATTTCAAGACCAAGGATTTGGTAGGCTCAGGTGGAGGATAAGCAGGGGAATACAGCGGAGGGGCCTTGATCCCGTCTAGGGGGAGGGAGGCACAGTCAAGGAAGGCTTCTCAGAGGAGGCAGAAGTGGAGGTAGGCATTGGGCCCTGTGTTAAGTGCTTTATATCCACAATGTTAGTCTATCCTCACACAAACCTGTGAGGTAGATGAGGCTCTCTTTTTACTGAAGAGGAAACCGATGGTTAAGTTACTTGTCTAAGGTCAGTCAGCCACTAAATTATTGGGTCAGGATCCAATCCAGGGTTGTCTAACCCCAAATTTTGTCCCTTTTTTTTCCTATGGGGGTGTTTGTGGTGTTGGTTATGATGGACAGATGGGGGAGGAGGCACACAGACAGGAGGCACTCACAGGAAATTCTGGCTTTGCTGATGAGGGTGCAAACCTGGGGTTTTCTTTCCATGGCTAGTACAGAGGCCGGATACCACAGTGGGTACCAGGATAGGCCCTGCCTCTGGCTGCCTGGGTTCCAACTCGCTTACTATCAGTGTGGTCTAGAGCAAGTCGCTTAACTGCTCTGTGCCTCAGTTTCCTCCTCTGTACAATGGGGATAATGATAATGGCAAGTACTTGTGTAGCACTTGTAAGGGCTTTCTTTTAAGGATTTTACATCTATTACTCATAGGATCCTCAGATTCTATGTCTTTTTTCCTCAGGTGGCCATAATACCTGGGTAGTTTTAAGGAATAAATTAATTAACATACGGAAGGCACTTAGAACAGTGCTTGGCACATAGGCAATGCTCAGTAAATGTTAGTTATTCTTATTCAGCACCACGGAGTGGAGTCCCAGGAGGCTACGGACAGAATTCCTAAAAATAATGAAGACGATTATGATAACACTAGCAACAATAAAACATACCCTCATAGTTTTACAGCACTTTTTAGGGTACAAAGACTTCCACAGCTATTGTTTCATCTGAGACTGAGGAGACAAGTGTGTCTAAAAGTGTACACAGAGAACACTTTTTATAAAGACATTCTTATTAGATCCTGTGGGATGTCTTTTTAAAAAGTGTTCTCTGTTCAAATAAGTTTGGAAAACACTGAAGCAAACCAAGTTAAACAGTTTTCTTCTTGGAGAGACTCAAACTCACTAAACTCAGTTGTCAGACCCCACAAAAGCAGAGGGAAGTACAACATGCAGTGTTTCCCCAAATTATTTGGCCATGGAATCCCTTGTTCTGAGGAGTTGTGACTCCTGGAAGACACTTCCTCAAACACAGGGGTAGGCCGGGCGTGGTGGCTCATGCCTGTAATCCTAGTGCTTTGGGGGGCTAAGGTGGGCGGATCACTTGAGGCCAGGACTTTGAGACCAGCCTGGGCAACACAGAGAGACCCTGTCTGTACCAGAAATAATTTAAAAAGAGAAAACACTGGGGTAAAGAGCTTTGGCTTTGTCACTGGCTGTGTGCCTTCAGGTCAAGTCAATATGAACCTAGGCCTCAGTTTTCCCATACGTAAAATGGGAATAAAAGTACACTCATTATGGGGCCATCACAGTGTTATAAGAACTAAATGAGGTCACTGGAGTAATGTACACAGCCTAATTCCTGGCAAATGGACAATAAACGTTAGATTATTATCGCCGCGACACCCCTATGAAATAACACTATTATTCTCCCCACCCGGATGGGGAGCTCAGTGGGTAGCTCCGGGGCCCTTCACTTTAGTGTCAGTGGAGCACCCTCACATCCCAGGCTGGGCGCCAGGGGGCGACTGGCCCTTTCTCTCCCCTCCCCATTCCCTTTTAGATGGATGAGGCCTCCGTTCACGGCAGGAGGCGGCCACACCCGGGTTTTTGGAGGGGCGGGGAAGGGCGCGTTTGGGGAGAGCACTGGGAATGGGCTGGGCTGACGCCCCTCTGTCCCCAGCCCAGTCCTCTATGGCGACTTCGCCGCGGGGCAGTGCGGGGAGGCACCCCGTGTACAGCTCGTGGGGGCCTCCGCTGACAGGCTGGCAGGGACCGGGAGAAGGGCGGTGGCGGAGCAGGCAGCGGGCTGGTGTGGGGCCTGAGGGCACGGCCGAGCCTGCGCTGCGGCGGCGGCGGCGGCAGCGCGACAGGTTGCCATGGCCCGGCTGCCGCAGCTGCCCTCCCTAGGGTCTCGTTAGCTCTGTTCGGTCAGCCACCGCCGACTTGGCCCCAGGGACTCCGGCGACCTAGCAAACAGCCGCCGCGCGCTGACGAGGCCCGGGGGAGGAGGGGGGCAGACTGGATGGCGCAAGAGGGAGTGCCAGGCCGCGGGGACTTGCCGCAGAGACCGAGGGCGCCCCAGCCAGGTGCGCCGCCCACCCGCGGCCTCGCGGGGGCGCCCGAGTCCACGGAATGAGCCCAGCGGGGCAGCCTGCAGTAGTCGAGCGCTGCAGCGCGACTCTGACCGTCGCTCGCTGATCTCACCGCCCGGGCCTGAGCTGGGGCTGGGGTGGGTGCCATCAAGGAAAGCACAGTTGATCTGCAAGTTAGTGGGCGGGGAGTCAGTAGGGAGGGACCGCGGGGCCGCGCTGGTCCTGATTCTTCCTCACTCAGCTATTTTAATAGCAACGAAATCTTGAAGGAGTGCCCTGAGGCTGATACAGCTGTAGGGAAAGGTCTTGGGCCTTCAGATTTTTGAATGCTTCGTATTTTTCAACTTTATTATCTGGCAACAGTCTTTAAAACTCAATGACCAATTCCAGTTCTAGCCTTAAACCCAGTTAATCCTTGACTATGAAAGCACCATCCTAAAGTCTACTTTCACTTGTTAGCTGCGTCTGTGGAAGTAGCTGAGGGTCTCAGGTAGTGCAGTAGCTCTCTGAATAGCCTCTCTTTCCTGAGAAAGGGAGCCTCAGCTGCTGTGCGGACCAGGCCTGGTGGGAGCGTGTGCTCACTGCTTAATAGAGCGGGGCTGTGCTTGTGAGGTCCCTTTGGCCTAAACTGTCCAGGATCTGCTGCCTGCTTTTCCTTTTTGTTGTATCGTTATTGCCTTAGCCCAGAAAGCTATGATGCTACTGCCTGCAAATAGCTCATCTTTACTCAATACCCGAGTCCTCACCCCTTTTATGCTGTGCTGCCTCTGGACTGTGATGCCTGATGCTTGTGTGGTCAGACTGCATTGGCAAGAGATCTCTTCCTTGTCTTATAAGGGCACTAATCCCATCATGAGGGTCCCACCCTCTTGACCCAGTCTAAACCTAATTACCTCTCAAAGGCCCCACCTTGTAATACCACATTGGGGATTCTGGCTTCAGCCAGAATTTTGGGGGCACAGAAACTTTTAATCCACAAAAGATGGATTCCTGACAATAGTAACCACTCCCCATCAACCCCTGAGTGCTCATAGTCAGGGTCACATTAGACTGGAGTGGTATAGAGAAGACTTCACCACTGTTTAGAAAAAGGCAAGAAAGCTTAGCTAAAAGGGAAGTTTCTGGTCCCAAGTTTCTGGTACTTCCCTGACTCTTTAAAATGCTGTATTTTATAAAGTGTTTTCAATTTCCCTTTCAGATGTGCAGGCCAACCTCAAGGTGTGGGTTGCTTGGATTACAAAGGAACTTGAATTCTTTCATGTTTTTGTTTAAAGTATCATTAACATCATCTGAAGCCAAGATTGGCTGCTTTTGAGGACCTCCTCTGAACCCTGTACTAGCATGATAACTCTGAAAGAGACTGTTCTTAGGAAAGTCTGGTTTTGGGACCTTGCTAGCCATTTTGGAATTAGGGAATGAGGTGTATTCGTATGAGCAGCAGCACTTTTGTGACTGTCAGGCAGAGATTGTCCTTTCTTTTTTCCTTTATAAGTCACCCAGCCCAAATTGTTAGCGGGCAGATATTTTTATAGGGGGAGTGGGAGGCAGTTCCCAAGTCCCCTGTCCCTCTCTGCACCTAGTCTAACTAAGATTGCAACCATCATTGTATCTTCTTATGCATTACAATGCAGTAAACTTGGGCACATTGAGCGCCAATCATGGCCGCTGTGTTCCTGAAGGTACAGAGGTGGCACTGGGGCCAGGTTGCTGTCTGGAAAATGTCAGCCACTTTGGTGGAACTGCCCTTCCAACACCACCTCCCCCGCTGCCCCCCCACAAAAAAAACCAAGACAAATAGAGCAAACAAAACCACTTCTCCACATAGACAGACTTGCAGGTCTGCTCGTGGTGACCCTCTCTTTAGCCTACATTGTTTCCAAGGCCTTCAGCTGGCCTATTGCATGCTAAGGGCCCACATCTTGGCAGGAGCTGAAAAGAGAGGCTTTTCTCTTGCTCAGGGGAGGAGGGTGTGTCCTGGGTTTGCAGAGGTAGGCTTCTTGTCTATCCTGCTGAAGAAAACAAACTAGACAGGAGTCAGATGTGGGCTGTACCTTCTTGCTCAGTCTCAAATTCACCGTGGCCTTGGGAGGATCAGTTCTCCATGCTTATTAGTATCTTGGGTGGAATAATCCTTAGGGAATCTTTCAAGTATTGAGTGCCCCTACACCCCCACCACCTTCTGCAACCAGGCCTAGGTGAGGCAGGAAGGAAGAAAAGAAAGTCTGGGTACAGAGTGTGTAGTATGCCTCACACTACAGCCTGCAGGAAGGCCTTGGATAAGAAAGGCTGAGTGATATACCAGGGGGTAGGACAGAACAGAGCGAGGTTTGGGTGGGAAGATGACCTGATGAACCTCAGGTTCTCTCAAGGCTTTACAGAGGTGGGAGCAGGGCCATGGGTGGGTTGGCTATAGTGTCCCTGCCAAAAGGGAATACTTGTTGCTACAAACTCAGCTCCTGTGGCAAGGCTCATATGAACTTGTGGCCATGAAAGTGTAAGTAGGGTAGAAATACGAAGAAGGGACAGGCACTTGGTCATGGCCAAGGCTGGAGTGTCGTTAATGTGTGGCGGTTGAGGAAGCCGGCCACAGGATGGTTGGATGGCTCATTCTACAGTCCTGTGCCCTGGGAGCCCCTCATGTGGGAGACAGGTGGTAGACGTCAGGAAGTGCTCCAGGTGGGAAGGGCAGGCTTGATAGACTATGTGTCAGGTAGGGCAGGGCCAGTTACTAAAATACTGAAACACTAGGTGTCATTTGGAAACGGCTGAGGCCCCAGGCTCCCTGAGGCCCCCAGCCACCTTGGCCCTGGAACCCTGCTGGTGCTCACTGGCCCATACACTGTCTGCCCAGCGTATTCCCTGGGCTCTGACCCTGGTCCCTATGTGTCCTCTTGACCAGGGTGTGCACCTGGACCTCGGTGGGAATTCACTTTCCCAGGGACAGTGCTGGAATCCCCATATACACTTCTGGCCCAAGGCTGTGTCTGCTGGACGGTGCCTCCCAGCATCACTGTCCTGTGGTGGCTTGTGGGAACCCTGCCTGCACTGTGAATGATATTAGTCGTTATGCATGTTGACAATCACCCCTGGTAAAGGAAGGGGACAGTAGGGTGAAGATTTCTGCTCTGGGCGCCTCTTCACAGTGGGGACAGAGGGCAAAATCTGGCAGGCCTGCAGTCTTCCTCAGCTATAGTGAAGAGGGTCGTGAGTGCCAAATCCAACCCATAGGAGATCCCAGAGGAGACTCTGGCAACCCCTATGCCAGAGGGCAGGCCCATGAGTACAGTTTCTTACCCTCCTTCCTTCACCAGACCTGGCACAGCTGCCCACCTCACTCCTGGGAGCCGAGTCCTACTGGGAGCTCGCTCCTGCCAAAGCTGGGATCCAGTTCCTCCTCTCCCCTCTGTGGGCCCTTGGCAGGCTGAAGTCCCTGCTTCCCTCTGCCAGTTCCTGCCAAAGCTAATCTCCCTGCGGCCTGTTCCTGGCAGTGGCTGCACGTGGATGTCTCTGCCAGGCAGGCCTGCTTCCATCGCTGGCATGGACCCCATTTCCCAAGAATCCTTTTTGGGTGGCACAATCCCAGGCAGAATTCTCCTGGGAGGTTCCTGAGTGCCTCCCTTACTGGTTCGGCACCTGATCACGGTCCCAGATTCCCCGGAACTCCTCCGGTGTCTGCAGGGTGCTTTTCAGCTCACAAAGCACTTTCATATTTTATCTCATTGGATGCTCAGCAGCCCCTCAAACAGCAAGTGGTGCCCTTGGGCCTGCAGGGCCCTGGAGTGGGCAGATTTCCTGAACCATGTGCTCTGACTCTGCCTTTGGGCCAGTGGAGAGGCCTTTGTGAGTCTTCAGGTTCTCAGTGGGGCAGGTGGCAGTTCAGTAGGAGGTGGCCTCGGGACTCCTCTTCTGGGGAAGCTGTCAGAGAGGGGTCATGAGACTATGTAGCCTCTTGTGGCCCCTGGTCCCCTGATCAAAAACCAGTAGGAAAAGTCTCTGAGAAGAGAAACAGCTTTTGGGTTAATCTGTAGGGGCAGTGAGAAAGGGTTGGGGAGGTTGGGGCCCCAGCACAGCTGGGCCATGTGGATGCGATCTTGGCTTAGAGTGGGCACAGGAAGCTATGTGATGAAGGGGAAGCCCCTAGGGAGGAATCTGGGTACAGGGGATGGGGCTGGAATCAGCTACCTGGTCCGTAAGTTGTGTTGTTAAATTTGGAGAAAAACTGTTTTCCAAAAATGGAGGCAAATTGAAGTTTGTAAGAGCTAGTGAACAAGCCATGCCTTCTTGGTGGTTTGGTGCAAGTCATTTTCCATGCAGGCTATTTCATCAAGACTCAGTGGTAATTTGGGATCACCTTGGCTCTCCCAGCTTGGCTGCCTGTTGCTGTCAGTGGGTCTGGGGAGCTTCAGGGCTGTGGAGGGCTTGGTGGTGTGGGAGTCCTTCACCTGAGGGCTGGTGTGTCCTCTAGGGGTCTGGAGCATACTTCCGGGAGACAACCTCTCTTCCTCCTGTCACCTCTGCTCCTCCCTCAGCCTCCCTGTGTTCCTTTAAGCAGGGGGCGTGGGAATAATTTCTTCTGAAGCTACTGATGTTCTCAATTTGAGAGAGGGGAATAACATGGTGTGGCCTGAAGTTAGTAGCCCAGAGGCTGAGGGCTGTGGCTCTGGCAGGTGCTGGTGTCCAGGGTTCGAGGAAGACTCCAATGCCCAGAGGACTCTCATGAGGTGACTGGGAGCAGATTGTAGTGGGGGTGACAGCTCAGAGAGGAAGACGGGATTGTCAGGACGCAGTTCTTTGCTGGAAGAGACTTCCCTTCCGTGGGGTGGTGAGTCCAAGTGAGACCTTGGTTCCTCTCCCTGGGCAGAATCCTCCCTTCCATTGAGATTATCCTAAAGGTTCACCCCACTGACTCCTAGCGTCCTCTTTCATGGTAAGGAAGTCTGATTGGCCTTTAGCTTGGCTGACCTGAGTCACTTCTTCCAGAGCTGTCCTCATGCTGCAGCCATTGCTGTCCCACAGCAGCTGTGGGACATCCTTCAGCTACAGATCCTCCCATTCCCCTCGTCTTCCCCGTCTGTGTGCGTGCACACTTCTGTGTGTGCAGGTTTGAGGTAGGCTTGGTCTGCGACTGCGGGGGCCATGGGCAGTTGAATTCAGTCTGGTCATGCCACAGAATTATTTACACTGAAAGCCTAAAACCCTCTAGCGAAAGGTTAGATCTTTAAGTCAGACTTGTTTGGCAGGTCAGTGAGATGACAGGGAGGTTTGAGACCTGAATTGGGGGATGGAGTACAAAGGAGTCGTGGCTGTTTTTGGATCTAAGGCCTCTGTAGGGAAGTGAGATCCAGACCGGGTAGAGGCTGGTGATTCTTCTCAAGCCAAGTCTGTGCCAGGCCCTATTGTGGCTGTGGAGGAGCATAATTAAAACTCTGTGCTTTCCAGGACTTGAAGTCTGTGCACTGCCCTTACTATGATACTCAAACAAAGGAATGAAAGTTCCTCTCCCAGGTCCATGATTCAGAGGGCTCTTAGGGGTATGTGTGTAGGAGGCAGTTTGCTGCTCATGCAGACATTTGGAGAAACTCTGGTTCCATCTCTTCACCCCCACACCGGCATCCAGGAAGACATATGGGCAGACTGGTGCGGGCCAGCAGGTGCGGGGATGCTTCTTTGCTGTGAGCTTCTGCCAGGTGTTAGGGAAATCACTGTGTCCAGCTGCCCCAGAGCTGGGAGTCCTTTAGATTTACCAGAACTTTCTGACTACAAAGACTTCCTGCTTATTGTTTTGATTCTTAGGATTATAATATTATTTTTGCTTTCAATGCTCACACCCCTAGTCTGAATCTGGGGCTGCTTCTCACCACTGCCAGCCTCGAGGCAGAGAAGGCAGGCTCGTCTCCCATTTGTGCTCCCTCTAAATGGTTGCATAGGTACTCGATTGCAGAAGCATTACTACCAATAGTGGAAAAATGAGATGGGGTGGGAAATTTACTTTTATTTTTATTTTATTTTATTTGAGACAGAGTCTTACTCTGTCACGCACACCCATGCTGGAGTGCATTGCTGTGATCACAGCTCCTGGGCTCAAGTGATCCTCTTGCCTCAGGCAATTTAAACAAAATGTCACATTTGATTGGCCAGGAACCTCCCCTCCGACCCCCACAAGGACCTACCCAGCATTTACTCCTGAGTCTGAGGACACTTCCCGCATACCAGCCCTTCTGCTGTCCTGAAAACCTCACCTCCTGGAAGCTGGCTTCTCCCTGATTCAGGGCCCAGCACAACATGGGAAAAATGGAACAGCGCTGCCCACTGTATTTGGAGGCCTCCCTCCTCTGTTTTATTCTGGGCCCCTTGAGCAGGACTTACGTCAGAGCCAGTCTTCCTTGGCTGACTCAAAGGGACAAACTCTTGGGTCAGTCCTGAGGACAAGGAATAGTGGGTGGGGTGAGGGAGGGGCTGGCAACAACTGGAGTGTGTCTGGCCACAAGCTAGACCGTGGCTGCAGCTGACGGCCATCCTCAAGCTGGTGCCAAAGCTGTCCTTCTGCCCAGGTTTCCAGAGATTCTCTAGCTAGTTCTCTTCTCTATTCTTTGGAAGATTTACTGCCTTATTCCACTCCTTTAGTGGTTATCCTACAATTTCCCACATTTTTCTTTGAATTAAGTAAAATCTTTACTCCTTTTCCTGAACCATTCAAGGAACTTGGGTTATTTTAACTTTACTTTCCTCCTGCCTTACATGATTTTCTTCTAAAAACTTAATTTTATTTACAATTTCAGAGTTATAGAAAATTTGTAAGAGTTGGTATGCAGTATTTCCATATATCCCCTCTGAAGTTCCATATATATTAATATTTAACTACATATACCTTATAATTCCTTCCCTCCACCAGCATCATGTTTTTCTGAACTATTTGAGACTGATCTACATATATGTGCTGTGTTACCCCTAAATATATTCTTGTGTATTTCCTAAGAAATAAAAATATTCTCTTATAAAATTATCACACAATTAATCCAAAGCAGGTAATTAAGAAGATACAATGCTATAATCTAATTTACAAACCTTATTCAAATTTTACCAAATGTCTTAGTTATGTCTTTATAACCAGAGAAGGAAAAAAATACATATTTTTCTTGTCCAGGATTTAATCTAGAATCACATGTTACATTTAGTCATTTCTAGTCTTCTTTAAGCCAGTTTTTCTTGGTCTTTCACTTTTCTTTTTTGAGGGGTACAGGGCAATTATTTTGTAGAATGAACTTATTTGGGTTTGTCTGATGTTTCCTCATGATTAGATTCCAGTTATGTATTTTTGGCAGAAATGCCACAGAGGTGATATTGTGTCCTTCTCAGTGCATCGTTATCAGGAGGCACATGATGTTGATTTGTCTCACTCCTGGAGGTAATAACTTTGGTCACTTGGATAAGGTGGTGTCTGCCAGGCTTTGTCTGCCATTGCAAAGTTAATATTTTCACTTGGTAATTAAACTTGCAGAAATACTTTGAGATGATATAAATATTCTGTTTCTCATCAGACTTTACCCACTAAATTTTAGCATCCTTTGATGATTAGTGTTTGAGGTATAATGGTTGTAAAATGGTGAATTTTCGGCTTCCATTATTTCTCCTACATTTATTAGTTGTTACTCTACTGTAAGGCAGAAGAGTTTTCCTCCCTCCCTCCCAAACCATTCATCCATCCATCCATCCATCCATCCATTTATCCATCTACCCACCCACCCATCTTCCATTCAGTCAGTCTGGATTCATAGATATTTATTTTATTTAATGAGTTATGCTTTGTTACTAGCATTAATGATTTTGATGATCAAAATTAGTCCCAGATTAGTCCTGTGAGAGCTCCTCCAAGTTGATTCTTGTGTCTTTTTGACACACTGCTATCACTTTTTGAGCATTTCCTTACTTTCTGTTACTACAAGATATTCTAGACTCATCTTGTACTTTCCTAGCTCAAACCCTGTAATCTGTTATTTTTCTAAGAAACCATGATTCCTTTTAGCAGAGAATTGTGTATAAAAACAAACCAAGACCGGGAATAGGTCTGTTCATTGCCAGAGTGTTGTTATTTCTAGGCCCTGTCATACATATACACATGTGCATGTAGTATATGTATTATGTAAATACACACACACACACACACACACACACATATCCATTCTTCTGTCTAACTACCTACTTACCTACCTATCTTTCTTAAAAACTGTGAGTTCATACTGATACTGCCAATTCCAATCCAACGCTCTAGGGTTCGTTTTAACCTTATCCCTTTCCATATATCTAATTTCCTTCTCCAACAGTGAAAAACCTGGTTTCAGTTACCCACAGTATATTTACTTATTTGCTTAATTCTAGAATATACAGAATATAGTTTCAGAATTGTTAACCCATGCTGGTGTGGCAAACAAATCTGTTAAACAGAGTTCGATATGTGCTGCAGTCTTTTTGCCCTAGCCTGAGAATACAGAGGCAAAGTACTGGTTCAAAACTTCCATTATCACCCCCTACCCACACCGTGTTTTGTCATTCACTTAACCTACAGTTCGGTTCATTTGCTTCCATAAGTATTCAATGCTAGAGTTTCCTCTTTTTATCCTTGTTGATTGTATTTACTAAAAAAACTGAGTACATGAAACATCAACATGGTTCTAAAAGTCAGAACAGATCTGTACAAAAACATGAACTCAGAGAAGTGTCACTTCCCTCCATCATCTCTACCCTGCTCCCACCATCTTATTCTTTTCACTCATTAGGCTAAAAAAAGACATCAGAGAAAAATATATCCTAATATGTTGAGTTTATTTGGGAGTAAGCAAAAAGGATTATAATCTGGGAAGCACAGCTATAGCAAGTCATAGGTACAGGTACATCAAGCCAAAGGTTAAAGGGAAATTTTTACTGGCAAGAAGTTATGTAAGCTGCTTGAAGACAGAGTTCATTTGTTCTGGAGGCTCAAAGCTAGAATTAGCATCAGTTCATTGGTGGAGATGCCGTTGCTAGGCAAGTGTTCTTTTGAGAGCATCTTATCAGAATTGCTACAGTCCTAAAGAATGTATAGTGATAAACCTGGTCATAGAAATATGTGCATACATGTAAAATGTAGATCATGAAAAGCATGAGATGTATAAAAGATGAAGGAATTTCTCATGGAGTTATTTTAGAAAGTCCTTGAAATAGTCCTTATCTCAGACGTGCAAGCATGAACAAGCAAAACTGTGCTCCTTTGTGTGTTCCTGGCTCCAGTTTGCTTGGGTCTGACAAATGTGACTTTATCTTGCTATCTGCAACTTTAGTCACTCCATTTCCACCCACACCTGTATGGAACCAGATTCGTTAATTTCTGGGTTTCCTTTCCTAAGTTTCTTTTTGTATAGTTGTGCAGACAAATATATATTTTCTTATTCCTCCTTCTTTCTTGCACAAAATGTGGCATACCATAAACACTTCCTCACACTTTGCTTTTTAAATTTAACAGTATATCTTGGAAGCCATTCTATATCAGTTTATAGATGTCATCCTCATTCATTTTTATAGCTGCAGACTATCCCATTTAATGATGTACCATAGTTCATTCAACCATTTTCCTATGTAAAGTCATTTTGGTTGTTTCTAGTATTTTTCAATTATAAATACTGCTACCATGAAAATCCTTAAACATATGTGTTTTTGTATATATTTGAATATGTACTACCAGGATAAATTACAGTAAGGAGGAAAAGCCTATGCCATTTTTGTTAGATATTGTCAAATTCTCCCCCATTAGGGTTATACTAATTTCCATTCCCATCAGAAATGCTTCAGTGTCTATTTTCTTCAAGTCTTGCTAACAGAATGTGTTAGTGTATGTCTACATTTTTGCCAATCTGCTAGGTGAGAGATAATATGTCAGTGTTATTTTAATTTGTATTTCTCTTATTATAGTTGAGGCTGAATGTTTTTTCACATGTTTAAGGGACATTTTAATTCTTTTTTTCAGTCAATGGTCTATTTATGTCTTTGACCATTTGGCCATTTTTCTATCAGGTTTTTGAAACTTTCTTCCATCAAGTTAGAAAAGTTATTTATACATTAGAGATATTACACATATATCTGTATTATATATTACTGATCTTTTCTCTCAGTGTGTAATTTATTTTGGGATTTTTTTTTTCCCGACAGAGTCTCATTCTGTCATCTAGGCTGGAGGGCAGTGGTGCAGTCTTGGCTCACTGCAACCTCCCTCTCCCAGGTTCAAGCCATTCTCCTGCCTCAGCCTCCCGAGTAGCTGGGATTACAGGCATGCACCACCACGCCCGGCTAATTTTTGTGTTTTTAGTAGAGATGGGGTTTCACCATGTTGGCCAGGCTGGTCTCAAACTCCTGACCTCAGGTGATCCGCTCGCCTCGACCTCCCAAAGTGCTGGGATTACAGGCATGAGCCACCACGCCTGGCCGGGATTTTTCTTTTTCTTTTTGAATAAAATAATTTTATTTTTATATAATAAAATTTATCAGTCTCTTATTGTTTTCGATGAGTTCACTTCCATTAAATCCAGAAAAGTGAAATTATATATGTGAACTTAATGTGAGTTTTAATAACCTACTTTTCAATTTTTCAGTATTTTAAATATTTCTTTAATGTTCTGGAAAAAATAGCCACTAGCAAATACAGAAATACATGTACACAGGGGCACACATTTTTCCTTTTCTCTCTGTCTCCAGTATGGGTCAGTGCAGCACTGAGCAGAGGCCTATGGCCCATCTCAGTCTTTCATTAGAGCCAGTAGCCAAAACATATCTGTCCAAGAGCTATGACAGCAGCAGCAAAGTTTGTGGAAGCCTCAAACAACTTAGTTCTAGAGTTTCCACCAAACTTAATGGTTCGCCATAGTGTACACCGTTTCACTGAGAGAAAACAGTCAGTACTTCTTGGTTATCCACCTCCTTAAGAGTTACAATAACGATAGCAAGCTATGGGAAAACTTCAACTTAGTAGATTTAGTTCTGAGGCATCCGCTAAACTTAGTGGTTCCCTATACTCTACAGACTCTTATATTCACAGAATATCCTCACCACTTTTTGCTAGTTGTCTATCCTCTGTGACATATCATTGCCTCCCCCTTCACATACCACTGTCCAGTGTGGCAATATTCTACTCACAGCCACCTCCTTCTTTTACTTAAAAGAGGAGAACCCCATAATTGCTTTACCTCTGTTAAGGAACTACCATGCTCTTCAGATCTTTTTTTATTCTTATGTTTTAACTTTTTTAACATTTCGATAGTTTTTTGGGAAACAGGTGATTTTTGGTTATGTGGATAAGTTCTTCAGTGATAATTACTGAGATATACCCATTTCCTGAGCAGTGTACACTATACCTAATGTGTAGTCTTTTATCCCTCGTCCCCTTCTCAACATCCCCCCTCGTCTTCACAGTCCCTTATATCATTCTTATACTTTTACGTTCTTGTAGCTTAGCTCTCACTTATAAATGAGAACTACAATATTTGGTTTTTCCATTCCCGAGTTTCTTCACTTAGAATAATGGTCTTCAACTCCACCCAAGTTGCTGCGAATGCTATTATTTTGTTCCTTTTCATGGCTAAGTAGTATTTCATGGTGTGTATCACATTTTCTTTATTTGTTTTTTGGTTGATGGACATTTAGGCTGGCCCCATATTTTTGCAATTTTTGCAAATTGTGTTGCTATAAACGTATGTGCAAGTGTCTTTTTCATATAATGACTTCTTTTCCTCTGGGTAGATACTCAGTAGTGGGATTGCTGGATCAAATTGTAGTTCTACTGTTAGCTCTTTAAGGAATTTCCACACTCTTTTCCATAGTGGTTGTACTAGTTTACATTCCCACCAGCAGTGTAGAAGTGTTCCCTGTTCACTGCATCCACGCCAACATCTACTGTTTTTTGATTATGGCCATTCTTGCAGGAGTAAGGGGGTATCTCATTGTTGTTTTAATTTTCATTTCCCTAATGATTAGTGATGTTGAGCATTTTTTCATATGTTTGTTGGCCATTTGTATATCTTCTTTTGAGAATCGTCTATTCATGTCTTCTGCCCACTTTTTGATAGGATTATTATTTTTTTCTCGCTGATTTGCTTGAATTCCTTGTAGATTCCAGGTATTAGTCCTTTGTCTGATGCATGGTTTGCAAATATTTTCTCCCATCCTGTGGGTTGTCTGTTTACTCTGCTGATTATTTCTTTTGCTGTGCTGAAGTTTTTTAGTTTAATTAGGTCCCATCTATTTTTGCCTTTATTGCATTTGCTTTTGGGCTCTTGGTCATGAACTCTTTGCTTAAGCCAATGTTTAGAATAATTTTACTGATGTTTTCTTTTAGAATTTTTATGGTTTCAAGTCTTAGATTTAAGTCTTTGATCCATCTTGAATTGATTTTTGTATAAGGTGAGAGATGAGGATACAGTTTCTTTCTTCTACATGGTGTTCTTTCCCCACTTTATGTTTTTGTTTGCTTTGTCAAGGATCAGTTGGCTTTAAGTATTGGGTTTATTTCTGCGTTTTCTATTCTGTTGCATTGTCTACGTGCCTATTTTTATTCCAGTGTCATGCTGTCTTGGTAACTATAGCTTTATAGTAGAGTTTGAAGTTGGGTAATAATGCCTGCAGATTTATTTTTTTGTTTAGTCTTGCTTTCGCTATGCGGGATCTTTTTTGGTCCATATGAATTTTAGGGTTATTTTTCTAGTTCTGTGAAGATGGTGATGGTACTTTGATGGGAATTGCATTGAATCTGTAGATTCAGCAGTATGGTCATTTTCACTATATTGGTTCCACCCACCCATGATCTTGGGATGTGTTTCCATTTGTTTGTGTTGTCAATAATTTTCTTTCAGCAGTGTTTTGTAGTTTTCCTTTTAGAGATCTTTCACCTCCTTGGTTAGATATATTCCTGAAGTATTTTATTTTTTGGATACCCTTCATTTAATTGTTTATAGATGGTTCATACCCAAAAAGAAAAACTAAAAGTTGCGAATTATGTTATGCTATCACAGACTTGAATTTACCTTTAAACTTCTCAAAGAAACAAAATCTGTTCAGAAGGCTAAATTGCCTTCGTCCAGACGTGCCAGCCAACAAAAGGTAAAAAACAAATACTTGTCCTGATGGTGGATATGATTTTGGGTTGGCCCATGATTTTGAAATGCTTTAAAAACAAGGAGATTTTCTGACTGTTACAGGAATCCTTATAAAATGGACATCAAATTAAGGAACCCTGAGAAGTTTTCTATTACCTAAAGAAATGGCCATGATAAATGTAGAATTTAGCAAAAGTGCTTCATGATATTACCCATAATACAAGAGAGAAATCTACCATGATTTTTATTTATTTTTTAACTTGTATTTTAAGTTCAGGGGTACATGTGCAAGTTTGTTACGTAGGTGAACTCATGTCACGGGGAGTTGTTGTACAGATTATTTTGTCACCCAGGTATTAAGCCTAGTAACCATTGGTTACTTTTTCTGATCCTCACCCTCCTCCCACCCTTCACTTTCTGGTAGGCTCCAGTGTCTATCGTTCCCCTCTCTGTGTCCATGTGTTCTTATAATTTAGCTCACATTTACAAGTGAGAACATGTGGTATTTGGTTTTCTGTTCCTGTGTTAGTTTGCTAAGGATAATGGCCTTCAGCTCCATCCATGTTCCTGCAAAGGACATGACCTTGTTCTTTTTTATTTGCCATGGTATTGAACCAACATTGGTAGTGGTAATTTTAGGAGGTTTCATTGACATTTCCAAAATATGTCAACCTGACAATGACACAATCCTGGCAAGATTTTAAGGATAGGTCATGGACAGGAACCGAAGTCTCACCGCCCCTGTGAACATCTCCAAATGTGCTATGAGTGCATTCTGGTTATTGTTGTTTATTCTCAGGGTTAATTGATGTTTTACCTTACTGGAGAGTAGTGGCTGTAGTGGTAGGAGCAAATTTGCTTAATTTTGTTGTATTTCTGACCTGGAGAATCCCAACTTATTTTGTAGTTAAGAGGAACACACATATCACTGGTACTGTTACTCAGAATCTCTACCGATCTTTGTCATCCACAAACTTCAGGGAAAAGACAGGACTAAAATTATAAAAGTGTAATTATCAAAGCTCTCAAAACCCTCAAACTCCTAAGGCTTGAGGAGTGCTATTGGTGTTGATGGAAGTAAGACCAGTTTTCAGGACCGACAGGTGGCCACCTTTGGAATTCATAACAGGCTGCCTCACTACTTGCAATTCTAGATTCTACACTATGAGTACAAGCTGATATGACTCATTGCTGAAGGGTACTCATAGTCACTCCAGCTTTATCACCAACAGGTAAACACTGCATTTCTACAACAGCCACCTGTGCAGGCCCTGCATGCTCTGTAACTTGGGGATTTGGTCTTCTGAAAAGGGCACCAGAGAAAAACTGCTCTTAAGCCCCTTTTAACTGACACAGCAGTAGAACTCCAAGGTGTTGATCCTTGGATTCATGTTTTTCAAGTTCAGAGACACACATCACTCCTTCCTGACCACTGGGCATCCATCCCACCAGGAGCTCCTAAACCAAGAGATGTTAGAAATCCTCCAAAAGTGCTGACTGCAGAAGTTGGTAGCTTCTGCTCAAGATGACAGAACAAGATTAACTTTTGTATTCTTCAGCACCTTTTTTATTTTCCATTATCACACTTTGATACCCTCTAAAACATTAAAACACCCTCTAGAATGCTTATCTGATCAACTTGATCTTTGTCTTATTAATTTTGACCTCTGTCGTCTCCTTCTACCACTTAAGAAAAAAACAAAACTCCCTTGTGCATCTTTTTCAAACCACAGCTACTGCCCTGAATTTAACTAATTACTGACAAAATCTGGTAAGTATCACTTCACTTCAGACACTTCAGAAGGAAGTACAGGCCCTTTCTAGTACTTAAGTTTGCCTTACACCACAAATCCCAACCTTCAGTCCTGTAAAAACTGGAACTTGATGTCACATCAATGGAATGCTTTTGCCAATGTCATCACAATCCTTTCAGCACGACCTGGCTGTCATGAGTGAGCACTGATATGGGACTATCCTTGCTACAGCTACCACTCTGTTCTCTTCAGAGACACTCTGGCTTACTTCTCAAATACTGTTTAACACTACTCAAGAACAGCCCACAAAAAATTCTGACTCAGAGCTGTTGTGCTAAAATGAATTTTCTGTTTGCATACAATCTGTGCCCCACTAAGATGCTACCAAAGCAGACATCAGGCTTGCACGGCCTGCTGTAATATAGGAAGTAGATGTTTCCACATCAATAAATATTCCTTTCATACACTGCTAATGTATTCATGCAGCCCATTAGATAGACGTACTAAAACGAAGTTAGCCAGTTTTAAATATAATTTTCTATTTATGTGCTCTTTGAATTTATTCATTTTAAAACAGGTATGATCATTATCTTTTAATACACATTTTACAACTTGTGTGGTTATTTCTTGAGAATAAGCTGACAGATTTGATTGATGGGTGAAATGTAAGCATATGTGTTAAAGGGTTAAAAAAAATCCGTAATGCTAAACTATTATCCAGTGAGGTTTTGTTGGTCTATAATCCCAACAACAGTCTACCATTGTCATCTTGCTCACGCCCATGCCTGCACTGGAATTAGCTAGCCTTTTCATCTTCGCTGGAGCGGGAGGTGATCCAGCGGGAACAAATGGCGCCATTTTTTCCCTAGTTAGAAATTCTTGGGTTACTGGTAAAGGTGAACTTTCCTTCTGCCATTCAGCTGGATTCTAGACAGGAGCTGGAGTGAGGCAATTTAAAATGCTGCTTTCTGGAGAGGCCTAGAGAGACTGTTCTCTGTGCTGTAGAGGGGGCTGTTCATGAGAAGAGGGAGCCTGAAGGGGCGTTGTCATTGTTGTTCTCTCCTGCTACCCCGTGCCTCACAGAAAGGTCCACAGTCCAGGAAGAGGGAAGGGGGTTCCTGTGTTTATGCCACTTGCAGACGGCACAATACAAACATGGCTGTGGAAAGAGAAAAAGAGGAGGTTATCATCAGACACAGTGAATAATGGGAAATAATTTCAGAGAATCAGAGAACTGTTAACTAGAAAGTGAGGCTGAGGAAGTGTCTTGTGAGAAATGGACAAGGACTCGATTTACACAGTAACAAGAGGACAGAGAGAGAAACCCAGAGAACAGGCAGTGGCTGGCACAGAGGCGGCAGGGCTGAGACGAATGGAGTGAGTGTCTCCCACACAGTGAGCTCCGAGCTGTACCATCCTGAGTGCAGGGGAACGCCAGAGCAAAGAGCCCCACCTCCTCAAGGAGGCAGAATCTTTCCACATTTTCTCTAAACTCTCCTTCCCTCCCAAATAAAATGGCCCTGTCTGTCCCATGGCCTCTGCCTCAACTACAGAAATATCTGTCCCCCTGGGGGTGGGGTAGGAGAGATGTGTCAATACTGGTGAATGGCTCCAGTGAGGGCAAGGAGGCCTCGCTGGGCAGGCGGGGGACTACCAGTATCCGTCTGAGCAGCCCACTCTCAGCATCCAGGATGACACAGAGGGAACACAAAAGCCTGTCCCACAGTCCTGGAGGGATGTGGGCAGGAGACTGGCCCCTGAAACCAACTCAGATGCTCTGTTTCCAGTTTCTCTCCAATTTCTCAGGCTGATTCCTCAGGTTCCACATTTCAAGGTATGACATAATGACAGAATCTTACTTCAGTTTATCAGGCTACAGGAGTGGTGTCCAAAGGCCTTACACAGATGCCTCACTCCATCCTCTCTGAGGAGATGACACCTTAGATTAAACTCTTCCAGAAGCTAAAGGTTCTTAAGAGTAGAGGAAAGATTCTGACAACAGGCTTCAACATTTTTCAAACTGTAAGAGAGTCGTGAAGTGGAAAATATTTTTGGACATCTCTGCCTTTGTAGAAGTCAGAAACTAACTTCACATTTAAGTTAAAATAAAAACTAAACAAAACTGTGTGTGTGTGTGTGTGTGTACTGTTTGCAAATGATTCTGAAAGGACATTCCATGCAGGTAGAAGTGGACTCCATTGCGAAGGGGAGTGAGAGTGATGTAGGAGGACGAAGTGGGCCTTTCATGCTTTATTCTGTATACCCTTGTACCACTGGCTTAAAAAAATAAGCATGCGGGCCTGGCGTGGTGGCTCACGCCTGTAATCCCAGCACTTTGGGAGGCCGAGGAGGGCAGATCACCTGAGGTCAGGAGATCCAGACCATCCTGGCTAACACGGTGAAACCGCATCTCTACTAAAAATACAAAAAATTAGCTTGGCGTGGTGGTGGGCGCCTGTAGTCCCAGCTACTCAGGAGGCTGAGGCAGGAGAATGGCGTGAACCTGGGAGGTGGAGCTTGCAGTGAGCTGAGATCACTCCAGCCTGGGAGACAGAGCAAGACTCTGTCTCAAAAAAAAAAAAAAAAAAGCATGCATTTGCATGGTACCTTTGTAATGACCAGTTAATAAAGAACATGGAATATGAAAGAATTAGAAGGCCTGCCACTGAGTTGTTCAAGAAATGTAATTTCTTGTAAATGAGTATCTGTGGTGACTGAATCAGATAACTTTTATGCACCATTCATATTCTCTTGGTCTCACCCATCTCAGCACCTCTCCTCCAGCCTGTACTACAAACCTCTTGCCTCCCATCCTGGGGTTCCCTGTTGAGGCTGTTGCTGAACTGCCCTTGATGCTTTTACGTTAGCAGCCTGTAAGTGCAGGGATTCATATCCCACTGGGTAAGCCTCTGGCTAGTGGGTGCATTCTTTACCATTTCCCTCCATGGGTGGTCCAGAGGATGCCATTTATATGGCTCATTAGAGGCTGCATCTGTGGAATTGTGCACTTGGGGAGAGCCAGCCTGTAAGGTGGACTCCTGTTGGCTCTCTGCTTCCCTGCTTCATTCCTCTGGTCCAGCTTGCCTGCTCCCCGGGGTCTAGCTCCCTAACAAAGTAGGAGCACACAAGTCCTCTGCCTCAGACTCTGTTCTCTAGAGAGCCTAGGCTAAGACACCACCTTCGTCACTAGGTTCCTGAGTTTCTTTAGATGCTTCAGAGCCCATTTTCCTTCCTTCCTTGCCATTGCAGTAGTGAAGGGCCCTGCTTCTTGAACAGGTGAGGTGGAGTGGCAGAAGTCCTTAATTTAGTCAGAAGTCTTACATTCTAGTCACAGTTTTGTCAACTGTTAACTGTGTGATTGACCAGAAGATTCAAATTTGAATATATCCTTTAACTTACTATAAAATGGGGATTTCCTAATGCATCTTATGGGGATGTCGTAAAAGCAGATCATGGAGAAGGAGGCACATTATAACCTGAGAATCCCTTTACAAATACACTAAAAACAACTGATCGTTTGGACTTTACAAGATGCTTTAAATTCTAGCTCATTTAATTCAACCTTTAAGACTCTTCCGCTGTTTTATTTCTCTCTCTTTATTTTTGGTCTTTCTCTTTGTCTTTCTCTCCACTTTTCCGTCAATCATTTGACTTGTCTTTCTCATCCCACACAAAGTTTCAGTTAGGGCGAGGAATGAGTTCAGACTCACATTTCACTCCCAGGTGGGCAGTCTTTTTTTTTTTTTTTGAGACAGAGTCTCTCTCTGTCACCCAGGCTGCAGTGCAGTGGTGCAATCTTGGGTCACTGCAACCTCTGCCTCCTGGGTTCAAGTGATTCTCCTGCCTCAGCATCCTGAATAGCTGGGATTACAGGTGCCTGCCACCATGCCTGGCTAAGTTTTGTATTTTTTTAGTAGAGATACCGTGTTGGCCAGGCTGGTCTGGAACTCCTGATCTCGAATGACCCTCCCACCTCGGCTTCCCAAAGTGCTGAGATTACAGGCATGAGCCACCATGCCCGGCCCTAGGTGGGCAGTCTTGATAAAACTTTTTCATAGAGAAACTGTCCATATAGTAAAACAGGTCAAGCTGATTAGGTTTGGCTTCATGAGGACAGAAAATAGCTCCTTTCAGGCATCAGCATCTAATCCAACATACACTGGCCTACAAGAAAGAGAAACAAAGACCTGGACCATTAGCATAAATAACACATAATTCCCCAAGCACGAGGCCATAAAAATGAGTTCCCTAATAAGACAGATCTCAACAATAGCTAACACTTATGCATTACACTCAAACCAAGTGCTGTTCTAAGTATTTTACATTTGTGAACTCACGTAATCCTCAGAAAAACCTCATATTATTATCCCCAATTCCCACAAACAGAAACTGAGGCACCTGTCACGACCAACCCCCTTACCCTCTACATTTTTCTATTTCCATAGCTCTTATCATCATCTAACTTATGGCATAATGTGCTTATTTATTGTGTTTATGGTTTATTATCTCTGTCCTTTCACCCCACTAATAAGCATCACAAAGGCAGAATCTTTGTTCAAAATGTTCAGTTTGCACCGATGCCTCCCAAGTAAGTGCCTAGAGCAGTGTTTCGACTGTAGTGTGGACTGAATTAATTTTTGTTGAATAATGAATCAATATTTATAAACAGACTAGAACAGTTACTGGTAAAAATAAAATTGTTTGTTAAACAGATACAATGTGTAATGTAAGAAATTTGTCCATGAGGCCTCAAAGCTCGGGCCTTGACCACTGTCCAAGCTCCTCAAAATCAGATGCACTGTAGAAGCAACGGTGGAGGGTTTTCTTCTCTAACTTTACATATAGATCCATGTGGCCTATTTCTGTTAGAATGAATTATCTGTTAAGGATCACTCTCAGGCCAGGCGTGGTGGCTCATGCCTGTAATCCCAGCACTTTGGGAGGCCAAGGTGGGCGGATCACTTGAGGTCAGGTGTTCGAGACCAGCCTGGCCAACACAGTGAAACCCTGTCTCTACTAAAAATACAAAATTAGCCGGGTCTGGTGGCGGGTGCTGTAATCTCAGCTACTTGGGAGGCTGAGGCAG